>NC_142572.1:15350500-16636000 GCF_041283825.1 Pyrus communis
GGCAAAGACGTCTTGGTACTCTAACAACAGCTGATAATACTCCTCTATCTCATCTGTACTTAATAATGCACTTACGAAGATAGGCTTTGGTTCCTTGCTTGTACCTAAGTTGAGTTCCTTGAGATCATCGATCGTGGCTTGCCCCCCATCTTCGAGCTGTGGTGGTGCAGCAGTGACATCTTCCTCGGGGATTTCGTCTTCTTTACCTTCTTGAACCGTGATGTGGAAAACATCTTGGATCTCCTCTTCAATGCTGTCTTCTCGAGCTTGTCGGCATAAAGATTATCTGGTGTTCTGGGAGAGGCATTCCTCGCAATCTTCATAGGAAGGAGCCTTGACCGAGTAATTGAAGAAGTCTTCTGGGAAGAGGTCGCACATTGTGATGGGGATGGACGATCTTTGTGTCGAAATTTCATTATCTCCAACACTTTCACATTGTTCTGGAGGTTGGCGAAAGCTGCTTTCCCTCCTTTCTGATTGGTGCACTTGTGGAGAAGACATATGTTTCTCGTGCAGTTTCTTCGGAGTGACCTGAGTCCATCCTTCAATTTCACTTGACTTGGAGCATGCCCCCAACAGTCGAGGTGAAGACTTTGAGTTGAAAGAGCCAGAAGTGACATCTTTCTTAGGGATTTCATCTTCAGTGCCGTTCTCTTGGGTTTGTTGGCATGAAGATTTGCCAGTGTGGACGATGATGCGCCTCCTTACCTTCAGTGGTCCTTTTGTGTCGACCTCTAGGATTGCTTGGCGCTTCATCCTTGAAGGAATCAAGCTTCGAACGTCGTCTTTTTCTCCTAACCCATCGAGCTTTTCTTCCTTTGGTGTTGTCTTCCTCTTTCCAAAAGGCTTCTCATTACCTTCAAATCTTTCTGAAGCTGATCGTCGCAGAGGAGAGATAACTGTGTTGCTTTGTTTCTTAAGCTTTAACAACCTTTCAAAAACAGAGCTTTGGGATGTCGGCGCGTTAAGCCTCTTGAAGACAGAGGTTCGGTCTTGACCACCAATGCGATTAAGCACTGAAGTTCTGGAGCTTGAATGGCTCATCCTATCGAAGACCGACGTCCGAGGGGAGGGTTTAGGCTCTTCTTGGTCTTGTTCAATGCTCATGCTGACGTATTGAGTGCTAGTGTTTTTCGCTTTGTTTGAAATCATCACAGGTGCATTTGGTGTGAAACCAAGTCCGGCTTTGTTGTTGTCAACTCCGTAACCATGCTCCTTCAACTTCTTTTGAGTTTTGGTGAGGTTACCTTCTTCGTCATTGACAGTGTTTGAAACCTTCTTTCCAGCCACCGCAGAAGAAGCGAAGTCGTACCCGGCCTTTGACATGAGTTTGTAGGCGTTAGGGTCGAAACCTTCCTCGGTCCTCTTGGTTGGAAGAAAGCTTGATTCCACCTTCTTTGGTAGAGCTTTTATGAAGCCTTGTGGTAGTCTTGCGACCTTAGCACCCCCTAGCTGTGTCAAAGGCAAAACTGCATTTGTCTTGAGCAACTTCACATTATCCGCGTGCCACTGTGTGTCGGCTTTTCTTGTTCCAGTTTCGAATGGAGATTGACCATTCTTTCTTCTTGACATAGGGATATATCGAAATATGGGTGCGTTCGGTCCTTCTGACGGCATCCTACTCCCTTTGGTTGTTGCAGGTTTAGCAAACTCGTCATCGTCTTTGCTTGAAGATGGCACGGCCTGCTCTTTTTGCTTTTTAGGCATGGCTTGCCACTCCTGCTTTTTAGGTGCTGCTCTGCCCGTGGATTTGATCTCTTCCGGAAGGGCTTCGGGTACCGTCTCTTCATTCATGTAGAACTTGGCATCTGTAAAGTGTGATTCGGCTTCGGTGAATGGCTTGGTGTCACCTTGAATCACCTTCACTCCTTCTCGGTAAAACTTTAGGCATTGGTGAAGGGTGGACGGCACTACCCCATTTGCGTGGATCCAAGGTCTTCCTAAGAGCAAGCTGTAGGAAGTTCTTGCATCAATCACGTGGACTATCGTGCTTGATTTGAGCTCACCCATGGTCATCTCTACTCGGATCATGCCCATCGCCCTTTGTCCTCCTTGGTTAAAACCCTGGATCAGTAGACGGCTCAGGGATAGTTCATTCACCTTGATGCCGATTATGGTCATTGTTGATTTTGGCACGATGTTTATGGCCGACCCACCATTCACAAGCATGCGGTTGACTTTGTATTCCCTTATGTACCCGGAGACGAAGAGATGACGGTTGTGAGGCTTTGATCCCAACAGTAGGTCTTTGTCAGTGAAGTTAATTACGTCATGGGTGGCACAACATGTGGCACATTCATGTGGCTGAAGTTTCGAGCCTTCGTCGTTACTTTCTTGCACTTCGTGGTCGTCGGGACCTGCCAAGACTGATGCTAGTGCTCTTCGCATCTTTTTTGGCAATGGTAGCGCTTCCTTGATGCTAAAGTGTGTTGGCAAACCTTCTCCAGGTGTAAGGGTCTTTTCTACCTCAGTGGCGATAGCTTTGCCTTTTGAGGGCTCTTTTATTTCTACTTCAACCATGTGACAGGCCACGGTAGTGCACTGTTGGAAAAAGTCATTCGGGAAGTACTCACGCAAGGAAACGGGAATGCATGGCTCCTGCTTCATAGGTTCCCTAGCATATGTTGTTTTATTATGCTTTATGTTTCTTTTAGGCTTCGCATTGTTGCGGCCGTGGTGATTTCTTCTTTGTTCCACCTTTGGCTGTATGACTCGTGGTCTTGGTTTCCTTGTCTTTTTGTAGGTTACCAATATCCATCTTTCTTCATCATCAGCATGTGCATCTTGGTCGCTTCTCTCCAGTGATGGTTGTGTAGGAGGTGCCGTGCAACTTGAGCATTCACGGGAATGGTCAGGTGTCGTTTGGAGAGGCACAGGATTAAACGATCCAAACGCAATCGTAGTGGTATGCGTTGCGGCCGTGTCCTCAAGGTCGAGCTCAATTTGCCCTTGTTGTGCTAGCTTCATGATGAGTTCTTTAAGAATGAAGCACTTGCCAACAGGATGGCTCACAATACGATGGTACTTGCAGTACCTAGGATCGTTTGTGCGATTCATTTCTTTAGGACGCTTGCATTCGGGTAGCTCAATCACCTTTTTTTCCAGCAAGTCATCTAGCATGGCAGCCATGTCAGAGTCAGGAAAAGGGTACGTTTTCTGTTCCAACTCTCTCAAGGTGCTCTTGTATCTGTCTTGAGTGCGAGAAGGCTCACTTGTCTTTATCTCCTTCGCTTTCTTCTTGGAGGAGATCTTGATGGGCGCTGAGGAGGTCTTGATGGGGGTAGTGTTGACGGTGAAAGCTTTCTTAGCGGGCTTCTTCCCGGTCTTGTCTACATTTGGGGCGAATACTTTATCCTTATTGAAGTTAGTAATCGGCTCTTTTTCCCGTGATTAGCGATACTCAGCTCCATGTCGTGGGAACGAGTTGCTAGCTCTTCGAATGTTCTTGGTTTTATGCCTTGGAGGATGTAATGTAACCCCCAGTGCATGCCTTGAACGCACATCTCAATGGCAGAGGTTTCAGAAAGCCGATCTTTGCAATCCAGACTTAAGGAGCGCCATCTATTTATGTAGTCGACGACAGGTTCATCTCTCCACTGTTTCGTACTGGTCAGCTCTAGCATGCTTACAGTACGACGAGTGCTGTAGAAACGGTTGAGGAATTCCCTTTCTAGCTGGTCCCAACTGTTGATAGACTCAGGTTCGAGGTCAGTGTACCAGTCAAAAGCGTTACTTTTCAGCGAACGCACGAACTGTTTGACGAGGTAGTCTCCCTCTGTCCCAGCATTGTTGCAAGTTTCAATGAAATGGGCGACATGTTGCTTCGGGTTGCCTTTTCCATCGAACTGCATGAATTTTGGGGGCTGATAACCCCTTGGCATCTTCAAAGCATCAATCTTCTTGGAGTAAGGCTTTAAGTACAGTACGGAGTCATGCGAGCTTCCTTCGTACTGTGTCTTGATAGTGCTTGCGATCATCTCCTGTAGCTGCTGGATAGAGAGAGATCACTTGGATGCCGTTGCTTGGTCTAGCTTCGGCTTCTCTTCAACTTTCTCCGCTGGTGGCTCCTCTTCTTTGTCGACTTCTTTCTTTAATAGGCCAACATTTAGGTCGACTTTCACGTCGGGCAGCGCATCTAGTTGGTTGACAAGTGCGGCAATCTGCAAGTCCTTCTCTTCCACAGTCCGTGTGAGCTTTACGATTGCTTCATTCATCTGAGCTAGCTATTCCTCGATTGAAGTTGCTCCAGTGGTCATGACTTGCATGGTTGTACTGCCGCTTGAATCAGCGTCGGAGAGTAAGGACTCTGAGTATTTCCTCGGGCTTTCCCCCCTTGATGCCCTTAGCGAGGCTAGGGTGATCACAGGCTTGTGCCTCAAGTGCTCTTGTTCATTTGACAGAGTTAATGCAGGGGAGGAAGCCGCGGCAAAAAGATCTCTTGCCTTACTTCGGGTTATGATGCCTGAAATATCACCACTTGCGGCGATGATGTTCTTGTTCTTTGCTTTGATTGCAGGAACAACTTGATCCTTTCTTGATGCCATTTGCGTTTTTCGATGATTTGAGGATAGAGATGAGAGGTAGAGAGATCCCACCGGGCGTGCCAAATTTGTAAACACGAAAAATTCCTGAAACAAGAAACAAGAATACGTGTACAAAATATATTTTTTATATTAATGATTTTGGGGTTACAATCTCTTTGTAATTTGATCCTCTGATTCTATCTTCGTAGGGTGTAGGTTTGTGGATGAGCTGTTGATCCAAAGGGCCGTCGGCGCTTGATCTAAGGATGAACAGTTGATGAATGGATCTTCAAGGGGCGTTGGGCTTGATCTTGAAGAATGGGTGTATGAGTTTGTTGAGATTGTTGATCCGAAGGGCCGTTGGGGCTTGATCTTAGGACGAACTGATGATGAATACTTTCTTCAAGGGGCCGTCGGGGCTTGATCTTGAGTCGGTGGAAGTTCTTCAAGGGCCGTTGGGGCTTGACCTTGAAGGAGGATTTGACGAAGAACGAAGAGTGTTTTCTTGATCCTTCGGGATTTGCTTGAGAGCTTTAGAGTTTCAAGGCTTCAAGGTTTTGGTGTGATGTAAATTCCCTTCTTTCTTTCTTGCTTCAAAATGAATGCCTTGGCTTCCTATTTATAGAATTCCAAAACTTGATTTTTGGATTTAAATAATCAGATGAAATAAATCATTTCTGCCAGGTATTGACACGTGTCCTATTTGATGACTTTTCCAATTTATTTCGATTTTTCGTTGAGTCACACGCTACATGTAAAATTTATGTGACACGTGAGCGCTGAAATTTTAATTATTGGTCAACATTCATTTCACCGAAATTTTGATGTCTACAATTACGTTTAAATTTTTGTGGTAGGAAAAAAAATGAAGAAAGCTGTGGTGACATTGAAGAGGTACCAACGTAAGCGTTTGCCTCGTTTGCTGACAAAAGTTTGATTGAATCGTACGGTGAACTTATTTGTGTGCAGGGGGATTGGTGCGGGAGAAGTGTTCTATCGAGTCTAACTCTTGGAAAATGGTGCCTGTGGACATGAAGAACTCTATGGTGCAACAGTTATCGGTAAGTTTATATTAAAGAATTTGTAATTGTTTTTGTATAAAAATAATATTTCTGCGATATTTAATTTAATTTTATTGCCATTACAGGTTGTTTGGGATGTCGATGAAACCGATGAGAAGCAATGGAAGTATGTGGACGACCTTTTCAAGAAGAAGTTCCGGGAGTGGAACTTCGATGTACAGCGGTCTGCAGAGCACGCACAAGTTGACAATGCCGATGTCGATGCCCCTGCTGATGATGCAAAGGAAGAGTGAACCTAATTTGATTTTTTTTTTTATTTAAGAGAGAAAATTTATTTGCATGTTATGTTGGAGTTTATTTTTAAAATTTATGTTGCATGCATGGAAGGGTTAAAGTTTACATTAGTGACACTATATATTTTAGTTAATAAATTAGTTTTAATAAATATTTTGGTAATATATAATTTGATTTGGTAATTTTAGTTGGATAAAAAAAGTTACATAAGAAATAAAACGGAAAAAAAAAAAAAGAATAATGCAACTTGCATGACAAATACAATGTTCATCGTGCAAATAGATTATTAAATTATAAAGAAAACAAAAAAGAGAATCTTGAAAAAAAAAAAAAAAAAACACTTGCGCGACGAACATAACTTTTCGTCACGCTAAGGGAACTTGCGTGACAAATTCTATGTTCGTCGCAAAGTTGTTCTTCCAAAAGTGATCTTTATAACCTGGCGTTAGTTGCAGAGGGAGAAAACTGCAGTTTTCCCCCTGCAATTTATCCCTTCGCTTTTCTTCAAATTGGGATCCATCAGTCCTATTGTCTCTCAATTTCTTCCTCTAAAACTTCATCCCTCTAAATCTCTAGGTTGATCGAGGTATTTCGTTGTGTTTGGTAAGGGTTTTTGTTATTTTTGTTTAAAATTATCAATGCTAATTCATACTAACACCGTAAAATTCGTTGTGTATAGGGATATTGTGTGTGACTAGTGCTTGGTGGATAACAATTTGGAAGGTATTTTCTTCATTTTATTTTATAAAAATATGAGTATATTGAAATTATGTTGTTAAACTTTTTTATATAAAGTTGTTAAATTATATTAATTGTTATGTTATAATTATGTATAATGTTGAATTGTATATGTATAATTTTGTACGTGACATACAAATATGTATTGTGACGTACGGAGTTAATTGAAATTCCAATTGATTCTTGAATTGTCCCATTATTTAGATAGTTTGCGAATGCAAAGTTATGCTGCGTAATTTACGATTACAGGATTAGGTTTCGGTTATGAGGATTTTAGTGTCATCTCTGTATGTTCTTCGGGTGGCACATAGGTATTTCATATCTATGTCATGCACTTGAAGAACTGTACATAGATGCTGCCGAAATTTCTTCACGTCAAAATCTAATCCGAAGTAGCCGTAAATTACGTGACATAATTTTGCATTCCCGAATAGGATAGGGCCCTTATCAGAAGCATAAGTTGAGAAGATCATGTAGAAGTTTTTGTGATTGTTGTACTATTATTGTGGTTGCAAGAATGATGGACAAAACGTGGATGCATAACCCAAATAGATGCGACAACGAATACTTGAAAGGAATTCGAGGATTTTATTGACTTTGCACGTACACACAACCTGATGTCCTTGTAAGAGGTGTAACAACACGTTAAGGAAAACTTTTGATAATGTTTAATTTCATTTAGTAAGGAATGGAATGATAGAGACCTATAATATTTGGAGCAATCACGGGGAACAATTACACAATGCTTTATCTTCAAACGTGACAACAGTGGGCAATGTTAAACCTAATATGGATCCTAATGAACAAGTCATGGAAGATGACGTGCCTACACTAATGGATAGGGGAGAATTTGAAGAATATGAAAAATTATTAAAAATTACCAACCAAAAGTTATACCCAGGGTGTGAGGGATTTTTCGTTCTCACTGCTATAGTGGAATTAATGCACGGGAAAATAAAGTATCGTATGTCGAACTAGTGTTTTGATTATTTTTTGGGGGTTTTCAAGAGAATGCTACCAAAGGACAATTGTTTGCCTAAAAACTATAGAAATGCTCAAAAGGTGTTGAATGGTCCCGGATTAGGTTATGAAAAAATTCATGCTTGTAAAAACAATTGTGTATTGTTCTATAAGGAGAATGAAACGTTGGATAAATGCCATGTATGCAATGAGTCGAGGTTCAAAATGACATCTCGAAATAGATCGACGAAGATCCCACAAAAAGTCATGCATTATTTGCCTTTAAAGCCTAGGTTGCAGCGGTTGTATATGTCAACGCATACTGCCATCGACATGAGATGGCATAAGCAAAAGCGGGTACATGACGATGTCTTAAGGCATCCTGCAAATCGAGAGGGATGGAAAGAGTTTGATCAATCATTCCTTGAATTTTCTGTTAATCCTCGGAATGTTAGATTGGGACTTGCCACTGACAGATTCAATCTGTTCGGGGTTCTAAACCAACACCATAATACTTGGCCGATTTTCGTATTTCTGTATAATTTGCCTCCATGGAAATGTATGAAAAAGAATACATGATGATGACTCTATTGATAACTGAGGATCCTGGTAGGTCAATCGATGTATACTTATGGTCATTGGTGGATAAGCTAATGGATTTATGGATACACGGTGTGCGCATATACGATAAGTGTATTGGCAAGAAGTTCACTTTGCGGGCAGCAATGATGTGGACTGTGAATGATTTCCCCACATAGGCAATGGTTTTTGGGTGGAGCACTAGGGGTTATATGGCTTGCCCTGTATGCAACAAAGACGTAACATCTAGTTGGCATGCCGGAAAAGTTTGTTACCTTGGTCATCGAAGATGATTGCCATGGGATCACGAGTGGTGAGAGAAGGATAAAGAGTTTGACAAGGAGAAAGAACATCGCCTTAGACCCAGAGAATGGTCCGATGATCAGATTTTGGAACAACTTAACCATTTGGATTTTGCTCCTTTTAGGACCAATGTCAGTAAGACCAAACCTTCTACACATATGAATTGGACGCACAAGTTTATGGCAAACTAACAAGTGTCGTGTAATTGCTTTACAAAGACAGGTGCCAATTGATCCTATTTAAGTGTTGATGGTTTGATACAAACCCCAATAGGCAGGGAAGTGTGAAAAGAGATCATGGATTACTATCAGTGAACACTACCAAAACTTGGTACGATGACGACCCTTACATCTTAGCAAACATGGCAAAACAAATTGTGTATGTAGATGACCCTAAAGCCGGGAGGGGTTGGAAAGTTGTTCAGAAGATGGATCATAGGAACGTGTATGTTATACCAGAACAAGACCCTACTGACGACGACATCAAAAATGTTGTTGACCAACGTCTAGAATCTTCGATGGAAAATGATGCAGAAACACTCTGAGATACTAATCTTATCCAAGAACCATTTTTGATGAAAAGAGTATCTTTAATCGAAATACCGATTCAGTCAATCATAATTGACCTCGGTAATCTTCCACAATACAATGGTCCCGTGCCCAAAAACGACAATGGTGACATACCTATCGATGATGAGGAATGGGACACTGAAAATGATGATAGTGACGAAAATGAAAGTTATTATAGTTTGGATGAAGATTAATGCAATTTATTTGTAACTTTTTTTGTAAAACACATGAAATGGTTAATGCATTAAATAGAGTGATAGAAAAAATGGTATGAATGATTCCCATTTTATATGTGAATTACTTTGTAAATAAATTTGTTTTATTTGTATTTTATAATAAATTGTAATCAAAATTAAAAATTAAAAAAAAATTAGAAAAAAACCATTTTAAAACATAATTGTGCGATGCACAACAATTTTTGGTTGCGCAAGCGTTTTAATTTTACGTGGGAAGCATGAATTTTCAGACACTTGCACGAGGAATACGTATATGTCATCGTTCAAATACCCTTTCCGTGAGGAAACTATGTATTCGTCGTGCAAGTGTCTGAAAATTCAATTAAGGCGTTCTTTTTTCGGGGAAATTTTAAAAAACTTGCATGATGATTTTTTAACCTTGCGCGACAAAGCCTCCGTCACACAAGATTCTATATTTTTAACCCCGTGTGTCTCATTCCCCCCCTCACTTCCCTCTTCTTCTTTTTTTTCCCAGAGCGATACCCTCTATCTCCTTCCTCTGTATCTCTATTCCTCTCTCCTTCACTCACCTCGTCTCTCCGTCCCTCTCTCCGGCCGTCGCGTCTTCGTCTCCAAGAGGTAATTTCCTCTTCAGTTTTTACTTTCAAAATGTTTATTGACTAGGGGTTAGAATTTGGGTTTTTTTTATCTTTTTTTTATCTTTTCCAAATTGAGGGTTAGAATTAGGGTAGTGGGGTTAGATTTAGGGTTCGTAAATTGGGGGTTACATTTAGGTTCTTAAATTAGAGTTTTTAGGGTTCTTAATTGGGGTTAGATTTAGGTCTTAAATTAGGGGAACAATTTTGGGCAGTGAGGTTAGATTAGGTTTTCTTAAATTGGGGGTTAGATTTAGGGTGCTGCACTGGGGGTTAGATTGAACAACACAGGCAATGTTCCTTATGCCTTTAGTACTTTGGAGTCTGCTCAAACGTGTACTGGCAGGAGCTGAAAAATCTTGCAATGTTCCTCTTGTTTTAACAGTTGCAATTTGTTTTTTGGGTGGAATTATGATTTTTTTTTTCTTCACCTTAAATGGAAATTGTATCGGATAAACTAATTAAATTAGTGCACAAACCAATTATAATTTGTGTTATAATTAATACTGGTGATTATTCACCTTGTTTGTGACTGATGGAATTTGAATTCGGATTGTTATCCCATTTGGATGTGCATTTTGATGTATGAAATTGTAGTGAACGTTCTGAGTTTACTTCTTCAATTCAAGTGAACTTGTAAGAAGAAATGGTTGGTAGCCTTATACTAGTTAACACTAATTACACAACTTAAAAATCAACTCGGTATGGGTTTCTTTTCCCTCTTGATTGAATGACTTAGTACTAGATGAAATACTTGATTGATCAGAAGAACCAAAACATTATTGTTATTTGGAACTGGTATAGGAGGAGACATTGATGAAACAAGTAAGGAAGAACCAATCTGTGGATTTTTTTACACTAATTTACGGTTTCGAGTATTTTGGGTTGCATGAGTTTGGTTTAGGATTATGCTTGGATTTGGTGAAATGAGCTAATACTTACACTTATGTGGTTTTGTTCCTCCTTAAGTTTTACTTTTGAGATTATTACTTTTACATTTAGTATTTTTTACTTGTCAACATCTTTAATATACTGTTAAAATTTATCTAATGAATATTATTTCCTATCAACGAATATAATAGAGATAATATAAGATAGAGAGGACAAATTCAATCTTTAACCAAGAACTGGGACCAGCTCTAATCTGTGCTAAACATATAATTAAATAATGATTAGAAACTTAACCTGCCAGATGGAATCAATAAATAGTCTTCAGGTTTTAGAATTAGGATTATCAACCAGCAAGGATTTAAGGGAAAGGGCATTAAAATAAGGCTGAAAGAGCATGCACTGCAGCGATCACTTTAGATTCTCCTGGTGCAAACTTTAGTACTGTTTTCTAAATTCTCCTGGTTTTGTTCTCGCTCAGGTAAATTTTAATTGCCAATATTGAGTCCCATCAATATAGATACCTGCATATATGCATTTTAAATGTTAAATATTTTGTTAAAAACACCAAAACCAATCTAACGATTAAAAAGTTCTATATAACTATACTCCAAATCACCAACAAATTTTTGTACATACATAAGCTCGTCAATAGACCATATATTTCAATTGAATTTTAATCTAATTAACCCTTCTTTTATTGCATTGTGTCAAGTACTCAAATTAGTAGTAAACTGCACTCTCATCATGACAAGCTGTTGAGTTATGATTTTGCCTCCAACTACTTCTTTATGCTAGTTTCTTCTTATAAGTTATAATTGTTGGGTCTATTTCCTAGCTAACATTGATTAGTTTGTGTATAATAGATGAGTTTTAAGTTTTGTTTCTGTCAAACTTGAATTGGGTTTAGAATTAGGGTTTTTAAATTTGGGTTTCTAAATTTCATTTTAAATTTAAGTTGAAATTAGTATGCCTGTGTACAGTAAGTTAAATCTTTGTGTACGAAACAAATTTATTTCTAATTTTGTAGATACCACAACTCATTAGAACTCGGAGGACGATTACTTATACACCTAGTCTCACGACTACAACTCTTCTGATGACTACACCTACTACTGCCGCCATTGCTTCGGCAGAGATGGACCATATGCCGGTGAATCCGGTTAACCCAGTTGGTTTTTCAGTCCCATAAGCATCGACATCATCGACTTCTTCGGTGTTGCTATCTGTTAGCACCTGACATGCTCATCGGCGCCCCCGCACTCTGGACCAGATGTCGCCATCGGGATCCATAACCGATGTCTTGGGTACACAGCTAGGTATAGAATCCTAATTTACTCCCTCATTCCCATGTTTACTAAGTTTTGTTATTTTAGGTTCAATTTGTTAAATTATGTCATTTAAGGATTAAAAAGTTGTCATCGTTCCAAACCTATTATTAAACTGTTGAAATCATTGTATTGGATACGTATATTGTTTATGTTATTTTCAGGGTTTTGGGAAATGTTTTAATTATAAGGAGATTATGCCGAAATTTTAGTAGGATTTGTTATTAGTTTTGGGTTAATGTTTTTTCTTTTTTTTTTTTTTTCATTTCTTTGCAACCAAGAAAAACACTCGGGGACCTTGTCAGCAATTGAAGACGATGAAGGTCACTCAGGTGACCAATGGTCGTATCACAATCGGATACGATGAGCGACATTGGGCAGCACCAACGGCGGAGTAGCATAGTGCATTGGTCCATGACATTGGGCACATCGTGCAAAACTTTTGCCTTATGAGGTGGAAGTCTTGGAAGGCGATGCCGGAGGAGGTGAAGAACACGGTGCGCAATCATTTGTCGATAAGTAGCATCGCCTTTTTAATGCTTTTCATAAAAAATTTATATATTTATATTTATTACTATCTTTTATTACTAATACTTTTGTAATATTTGTTACATTGCAGACAAACTACAATTTCGATGCCATCAATGATGACATGTTGGCATACCTCAATCGGCTCTTCTCCGAATGCTACAAGCAGTGGAAGAGTAACCTGCACCAGTATTTCGAGCTGTTTGATGATCCGTAGGTCGAGGAGGGTTGCCCAAAGGAGTTCGAGGACCAAGAAGACAGTTAGGTTTGGCTCTGAAGTCATTTTCAGGAGCCGGGATATGTGGTGTGTTTTTAATTAGGACTTCTTTCATTTTACTTTTTAAAATTTTTAGTAATGTTTATTATGATTTTTTTTATTTTCTTTAAATATTACAACTAATACGTTTATTTTGTGTATAACAGAAGAAGGCAAAGGCGAAGGTGAACAAGAACAATCGGGAGAAGAAGACTCTTGTCCACCATTTGGGTTCGAGGTATTTCTCATATATGACGGAGGGGCGACAGAAGGTATATATTACAGCTTTCATTTCCAATTTTAAAATGTCGGTAATAATTTTTTTTTTTTTCATACTAACATTTTCCTTATCTTTTTCTATTTCAGGAAGGTTCAAATTTCCTAGAGATCGACGTCTTTGCTAATGTTTATGTTCAACCTGGGGATGAGTTGACCCAATCCCTTCATGTAAGTAATTTCTTATGCATTAAAGATTTATACTAGTTATTTCAAATTGTTTTCTATTAATAATCCATGTTTTGTTTTTTCACAGGCGGCTATGGTGGAGAAGGGCCAGTCGGTGCTTTAAAAGTCTGCCTCCCAACTAGCCCCGAACACGCTGATGGAGTCTGTGGATCTCCCTGAGGATGCGGGGTTTCGCATCCTGACAGAGACGTTAGACTAGACTTTCGATCGGAAGCCAAGGACATATTGTCAGGGGATGGGAAATGCCAGGCGGCGGGAAAGTGGAGCCTCTTCATCCTTGCAATTGAAGGTTGAGGTTACGGCTTTGACGCAGGAAGTCGCTGGCCTAAGGAATGAGCTGGCATCGTACATGTCTCAAATGTCAATACTTGTACAAGCCCTCAATTCCTTCTGAATACGTTTCCCCTGTCTTTCTGCACCACCACCGTCAAAACCCCTCCACCCCGAGCATACACAGCAATGAGGCCCGTCGACCTTCGACCCTGTCCCCAACCCCACCCCCTACCAGTAACAAGATTACCAAGCACCTCCAAACGACTTGCCTACAGATTATTCCGTTTTTTTTAATAGTCTTATTCCCGCTTTCTTTTAAAACTTTGTATTTGTACGTACATTTTTATTTATATTATACATACATTGTTTTTTATTCATTAATTTTATTTTTTGTCGTTTGTATGAAATAGTTTTTTTTTTATATTTTATAATAGTCCTTTTATTCTATTTATTATTTTTTATTAAAAATTACACTTGCACGATGCCGACTAATCCTCGCTCAAAACCACTCGCATTTTATATGTTTTGTCGCGCAAAACTATGCGCCTCTTACATTTTTCGTCATGCAAATTTTTTCAAGACAAATTGTTGACGTCCCTAGAAATTTCTCGTCACAAAGCACTTGTACCCTTTTATATCGTACGACGAAAGCCTTTGTCCGTATACCTTTCGAGCGACAAGTTGTAAAGCGTCGCACAATTGTTTAGATGCGCAACGAATGTGTACTTCTTCATCGCACAAGGCCTTTTTTCACGACAAAGGCTCCCTCGTCGCGCAAAGTGTTTAATTTAGTAGTGGAAGCTGACATGGGAAATTAGCGCTCGGGAAAGGGCAAGCGATGCAGTCTTCACAAAGGAGCTCGTTTGTCTTACACCAAAAGGGAAAGTCATAGCTATGCAAGTAGAAAGGGGAAGGAAGTTAGGAAATGAATCATTCACCTACAAAAAAGAGGTCAAAAGTTGAAAGAGGGGATGGGGGGACAAAGAGAACAAAATAGAATGTTAGAGAGATGGAGAGAAGCATTCAAGGTTGTATTTCACCAAGCAAGGGAAATCATTCTCTAAGTGCAAACGGTCTTAAATCTTTGGGAGGGTCACCTTCATGCAACCTTAGTGTTTTCCTTAAACTTCCTTCATTTCTCTGGGTCAAGATGAGTCATCTTAGAACTGTAGAAACCTAGACTACCCAACTTAGAACAACAAGCAATCATGGAAAGTTTTCTTTCATGCTAAACTGATAAACTTCTAGCTTCCAAACCATGCCTTACTTGAGCAAGCCATTATTTGCTTAATCATGTTATCTTTGAGTCATTGATCCAACCGGGATATTTCCTAAGACGTGCTAATTCTGTCAAGATATTATGAAACTTGTTAAGAAAACATGAATCAGAGAAGCAAAAGAGTACTCGCAAAACCCATGTCCACCTCAACCTAAAAGTCACCCAACAATTAGTTTTCTACTTTTCTATTTTGTTAAGACTCATGAAATTAGTCAATTCCCTTGTGGGGTTTTTGATGTTTGTCAAAGCAATATATTTGTAGGGATTGTTCTCTTGAGGAAATGTTTTGGAGATAATTGTGATGATCTTCAATTTGTATCCTAATCAAAGTGGACAGCTTGAGCATGTGAAAGCAATTATTGTACTAAGAAATGGAAAAGAAGTCATTTGTTGTACAAAGGTGATTCTCCTAGCTATAGTAATACTAATAAAGGTTTGGTGATCTTGATTTTCGTTTCTCTTTTCTGTTTTTTTTTTTTTAATAGTAAATGACAAGAACATTGTGCCAAAATGGGAGGTTAGATCATTAGTGGCACTGTATTTGGTTTGAACTCAATAGAGATGGGTTTTAAACTTTAAAAGAATGGTGGCAATTCCTCGCAAGCTTTCTTTTCCTTTTCTCTTTCGTTTTATTAACGAAGAGTGTTGACAGGTTTTGCCTATTAAGATAATTTTATTGGCCTATTTAGTCATTAGCCTTAGTGTTGTCTTACCATACACACAACAAGCTTATTTATGCATAGATTGATTGAGCATTACTTGACTCCGCCAATAACCTTTCCTCTACGTCTTAGTGTTGTTTTAATATGTTTTTGTTAGAAACCGACACAGTGTAGTCTCAATATTATTCAAAACTCAATTGGTTTGGTTTAAATTGAAAAACAATAAAAGTTACGAAGCCAAGGATTGTTTCATTTGATTATATATATATATATGTATGCGCGCGCGCGCGCGCACACGCGTGCGCGTGTGTGCGTGTGTGTATATATATCTTATACTACTCAATATGAATTTCTAGCTTTATTGACATATGGAGCCGTGATGCATCCGATGGGATGTAATCGCATGGAGAAAAAGAGCCTACATGCATGTAGTGCATGCTACTGTGGCACTTGATATTTTTCCCTCCTTGTGAGCAGTGGCGAAGTCGGAATATTTCAGGGGGAGGGGCGAACTTAAAATGTCCAAGTTCAAAAAAATGGCACATTCAAATACTTTTATATAGTAATGTCTTCCATAACTTATTAAAACAAACAAAAGCGTGCAAGGATTTAGCACTGTTTTTTCTTGTAGTATCGTTTTATTATGTAACAGTATGGTGGAAAAAAAACTCTTTGACTCTCAGACCATACTAATATGACTAACAACTAATCAAACCAACAATTCAATAAATCAATACCAATAATCACTACAAATATTTAATAAATAAAAATTCAATTTGACTAATCAATATGAATAATAATATAACTTATTCAATAATTCAATTAATCAATCAATAATCAATAACCATATTAATTTATTACCCTATAATTCAATACTAATTAAACAAAAATTTGTATTAAATAGTTAATTAGGATTTGAAAAATAAAAAATTTACCTAAAATTGGGAAGGATGGCGTGGCGGCTGGATGACGACTGAAATGGAAGTTGGTATGGCGGTTGGAATGGAAAGGCCAACGGAACGAGTTGGGTTGGGTTGGGTTGGGTGTTCAGACTACTACTGTGGCTTGGGGCTCTGATGGAAAATGGGGTAATGGCTAATGGGAACGCTGCACGGCAGCAAAGGCCAGAAACCAAACCCTGCTGCAGTA
Organism: Pyrus communis; assembly: GCF_041283825.1. Classification (NCBI taxonomy): domain Eukaryota; kingdom Viridiplantae; phylum Streptophyta; class Magnoliopsida; order Rosales; family Rosaceae; genus Pyrus; species Pyrus communis. The sequence continues at coordinate 15,367,149 of NC_142572.1, forward strand.
AAAGAGGTTGGGTTGGGTGTCCTCCAATATTTTATTATTATTTTGTTTTAATAAAGCAGTAAAATGGTGTCGCTTTGCTTAAATAAATATTTTTTCTTTTATGAATCAAACCCTTCTGCGCGCAGGGGGTGCTGCACAGCAGCAAAGGTCAGAAACCACCATACTTTCCAGTTTCTGGCCGAAACAAAGGGATGTTCCTGGGCTTGTTTTCCGGCGAGCGGAGGGGCGACGGCCCCCCTCGCCCCTATATAGCTTCGCCATTGCTTGTGAGAGCCTTTCTCTCTGATGGAGGGTTTTTCTCATTGTTTGTGTGAGGGTTTCGATTTTGTGCATATATGGTGGCACTAACCCTAGCTTCGGATGGGGCTGGTTAGCCGTTCTTCCCTTCCTTTCGTTGTCTCATCTTTCTACCTTCGGTTGCATTTTTCCCATGCTCTCTATTTCATTTTGCCCTTTTCTTCTTATCCCACTGGCATCCCTCCTTGTTATCCATACTCCAATCTGCAGTCATGCTAAACTAAGATAGTGTGTACAGCTTCGGTGCTTGCACAAGCTCGAGTGTTCCCAACACCACCACCTTCTCTATGTCTGCCTTTGCTGACAGTGTTGCTCATGAATTTTCATGGGCTTCTTGCTTCTGGTAGCCAGAATTCTTCTTCTGGTTGCTTGAATTCTTCAGTTGAGGATGCGTACCAGATGGTGCTTGGGTTTGGATGCTATGGTCGGTGTGAGGTTGGAGGTGTGGAATTGAGTGAATCATGAAATATTGTTGCAGAAGTGGATGTTGCCAAATTCTCAGCTTTCTTTAGTTTTTTTTGTTTTGGGGCCACACTGTTGGTTGGGCTTTGCTTTGGTTTGCTTGGCTGGTCCATTTTGCTTGTCTATGTACTTTTGTCTTTGGACCCTTCGTTGTATAGTTTGTAAGTTTGTTTGCTTCTTGTGGTAATATATTTACCTTTTTACCAAAAATAAAATAAAATAAAATAAAATAAAATAAAATAAAATAAAATAACATTTAAAGAATAGTAGTACTATACAATTTAGGGTTAGGGTCACGAAGCACATTTTGCCATACATTTCTGTAATTCTTATTCTGTAATGTTTTTAAGATCTAAACTATTTATATTTCAATTCATCATTTATAGATCATCTTTGAAAAAATTAGACAAATTCAAAACTATTAAGGTATTTATTTATAGTGAAAAATAAAAAAAGAATAATGTTCTACAAAAAAACACTAAATTTAATCCAACGGTTATGTGATTTCGGATTTGGATGATATTTGAGAGAAAACCTAAAACGATGGATTGTTCAAATCGTTGAAACACAATGATGAAGTGAGCCATACAAAATGGCTGTCAAAAAATGTGTGTCCTCCGATCATAATCCTATAATTATATAAGAGAAATGCTAAGTAGGCTCTCTCAAAGTAGGATTCTTCATAGAATCTCTACCATCTCACAGTTTAATGTCAATTCTCATGCCAATATTATATAACATTGTGCAAAAAAAAATATGAGATAGCAAAGAGTCCATGGAGAGTCCCACTTTTGAGAGTCTCCTTTGCACTTCTCCTTGTATAATATCTGTTTTTTTTTCTAGGAAGGTTACTGCAAAGCATTCATGTACCTTATATGATTGGTTTAGTATCATCCAAGAGTTTTAAGCTAGCTAACTGTTTTCTAGCTAGGGCATAAGCATCTTTATAATCCAATCTATAGTTGCATGCCCCTTTAAAATTACATCATCTCCACGCACATCCTCATGAGTGAAGTGGTATATACAAGCATTTTGAAATTAGTGGAATACTAGCTAATTTTATTTAATAAAGGAAATTAAAGTTAATTGCATCCCCACAACCGTCTAATCAAAACTTTGAGTTTAATTAACATAAAGGTATGGTTTGGGCAGTGTAAAAGGCTAAAGGTTATTGAAGGGAGTGGAAGGCATGAAACACGCAGATTCTGTCTCTTCTACAAAGTTGTTCCATGGAGGGAGTGGACGAAGTATATTCACAATTAATAAAGAATTAATCTCCTGTAAGGCTATAATTAACCATGACTTGTGGAATTGTTGCCTCTCGCTAGCTTCAAGAGATTCCTCTGATTGGTGTTTTTATATGAATATATTCATGTATTTATTATTCTTATCGTATCAATATCGGTCTCTATCAAATAGATACATCGCTTGTTGCACAATGATATCAAATGGATACATTGCTTGTTGCACAATGATATTTGAAGGAATATAAAGTGTTATTGTGTTTGAAAAGGGTTTAAAAAGCTCTCATTTGAACTTATTAAATTGGGAGCTTCATTCAATATTTTTAGTACATAGGCGGTTGAGTTTCTACTCATGCATTTCTAGTTTGAAATTTTTACCTACCCAAAATTAATGTAACAATTCCGAATCCTCTCACCCTTCTCCTTAATAATAATTTTTTTATTTTTCTAAAAAAAAATTAGGAGTTTGCAATTATCAAGGTGGAATACATATTGTGTGCAGAAATTCTCTCCTGCACATTTTTTAGTCACAAAAGAATGAACGATTGAGATAAATTTCAACTATTTTTTTTTTGGTCCTTTAATGTGCATGAGAGCACAGCTCTGTTTGTATAGGCCACATTGCTTTCCATCGAGGCAAAAGTCCACATGGACAAAAGCATGATCAAATCATACTGCTGCTTTGTGTGGCAGGTTATTAAACAAACATTTGCACCACTTTGTGGAAGTTATGGATATTCAACCACATGCATTACTATAAAAACATAAATCATAGTGGGAGAAAGAATGAAACTTATAAAATGAGGCTTATACTGCATATTTACGTTTAGTAAGTGTCGAATAATCCGAGAGACAAGCCAAAGGTCCATTTTTAAAATACTAATATTGTCTCCAACTTGTTAATTATCACATACACAGTTTGACAGGATGTGAGGTTTTACCACAAAATGTCTCAGTATTAATTATAGTGGGATTAAGATATTTAAATAATTATTCCTCTCTTTCTATGACCGATATGGGATTCACGCCCCCTCACGTGGGACCCAATTAGTAGGTCATACTTGGGAGATCCGCACATAAGCAACCATGTGAAGCCACCGGACTCACCTTATATGTGGTGCCAAGGGACCCACCATCATCTCACGAGGACAAGGGGACCCATCCGTCATGTGGCAATACGGGCCCACTCCTTGGTTCTGATACCATAATTATTAGAGAGACAGGCCAAATGCGCACTTCCAAAAACATTAATATTGTCTCCAACTTGTTAATTACCACATGCATAGTTTGACGAGTGTAGAATTTTACCACAAAAAGCCTCAGTATTAGTTAGAGTTATGACCGATGTGGGATTCAACAGTAAGTTGGCTAGAATAATTTATTTCATTCTCTACCCTCAAGTTTGAATCCTTTTTCTTATAATTTGATGAACCTAGTGTATATTACCTTATTATTTGTCGAACACAATAGAGAGATTGTGCCAATTTATGAGCAACGGAGCCAAATTACACTAAATAATTGTAGGATAAATTACAATAAAGGAAATTAATTTATAGCAAAAAAATAAATAAATAAATAAAGAGATTTTATTAAAATGGTCTTGAAATTGACTCACCTTATCAAGATAATCTCTGAAATTGAAAATCGATCTATGGAGTCCCTAAAAATGAATGTCGCCAATCAATATAGTCATTCCGTAATAATTCTGTTAAGTGTTGATGTGTCACATAATTCAATCCCAAAAGTCTAATTAAATGTTATTATATCAATTACAGGACCATTTGTGAAGCTACTTGCTGAAAAGGTTGATTATGTCCAAACAGATCTAAATCTAATAGGTTTTCAGTATCAAAATAGAATTGATATTATAAGATGCATGTGATCCAATATCATAATGAATAGGGTGTTGGGTTTCCACCCATGCATCCTGGATTCTAATCTCTCCTCTACTAAATTATGGTAATAGTTTCAAACCCTCTCTCACCCTTTAATATTAATATTTTTTCTTTTTTAAGAACTGATCCTATTAGGTAATATAGACATGGACATGTTGACTTTCCAGGTTAATGAATCAAACAAAGAGTTCCAGGTTAATAAATCCAAAAAGAGCTAAGGTTCATTTTAATGGAAAATAAATAGAAAAACTGCAGTGTAAGTTTTACATGGATCATCCAGCTGCAGGGATTTAAATTGGTGCTGCAGAAGAAGACGTTTAACTTCTTTCTGGATTTACACTATCAAAATGTCGTCTTCTGGGTTTGCATATACCACTTAACACTTTTTCACTTCTAATTCGTCAAGACATACTTCACTAATTTATATGGTGTTTCTGCCCGTTAACTTACTCAAAGCCTCAAATATGAATTGTTCACTTTGCTTTTCTGATGCAGGCACTTTCAGAAAGCCGAAGAAAAGAAAGGTTAAAAAAGATAAAACGAACTTCAATTTTAAATTACGCAGAGCGTCTAATTAATCTAAATTTTCATTCCCTAATTGTGCTTTAACTTAGAGGGGAATTTAATAAATGGATCTAGACTTCAGTGCAGTTATTCATACTATATACCTATACTATCTTTACCATTAACATGCTAAATACATATTTGAGTGCTTAAATTTTATTAATTTAAGCACTTCCAAAGTGAGTTACTTTAAGTCCTCCTTTCCCCACGTCCCCACTTAATTTCATGATGATTAGATTGGTTTTATAAATATATCCATAGTGCTTTAAAAAATGAACATTTTGATATAGATGCCTTATTTTTTAATTACTTAGACAAAACATCTGTTTCTTTTAAATTTTTTATTAAAAATTCTCCTATAAATTTGAGGATTATATTTTCATTTTATAGTATTTCCTTTTTGCAAATTATCTCGTTTTCTTTTCATTATTCGTGCAGTTACAATTTTAAAAATTGTCATTAGTTCATAAAATTCTGAAAATCTAAAATCTTCCAATACTCATGCAACACTGGTGTTTTATCTTGACTCATAAAACGTACCTAAAAGACAACTTGCAAAAGTTCTTTATTTAAATAATTGGCAAATACATAATACACACATAAAATGTAGATACAAACAATAAAATAGAAAGTTACTAAAACATATATGTACATTTAAAATAAACGTACCTAAAATCCATTGGTGCACTTCGATTTAACATGGGTGCATTTTAATTCAGCATGGTTACATTTTAATTTAGTAATGGCACATTTTAATATACTATGAAGACTTTCAATTCGGCATAGGTACGTTTTAATTTTAAAATAAGTTGTGTTGGTACATTTTAATGTTTTTGTTAAGAAAGATGGTACATTAATTTCACCTGAATCATAGTTGAATTCTAATGAAGAAAATAGAGAATGAGAAAGAATATTAACCTTACAGTAGTAAAGATTGTACCAAGTTAGAAACAATTTATGTATATTATCCTATTGAAAATTCTTAATAATTTAAGTCTCTCGATCCTCAATTAATTTGGTTATTATCTATTTGGATATTATTGAAGGCATTTCTAGCGTAGAAATTAATTTGAAAAGCATCTAAATCAGGAATTTGCATGGAATAGATGATTTAATCAAAATTAAAGCACCTAAATCTAAAGTTAAAAAGGAATGAATGCTTTATCTAACAATGTTTAAAATGAGGCATCTAATTCTAATTTTCTTTTCTTTTTAAAAAAAAAAAAATATATATATATATATATATATATATATATATATATCATATCTATCCATAGTACAACTAACAATAATAAACTGCTAATATCAGAATGTTATAGGATCGTCCCCATAATGCCTTTGGGCTAATTAAATATGGATGATTAAGAAACCACAAAAGATTATGTCAACTCAAGCAATAATTAGATTACTTTTAGTGGGTTTAAGTACTGTTTTGTGCACGCGGGTATTATGGATGTAATAAATACTAATTTTGTAATTTTCTTTATATATTTCACACATGCTTATTCATGAGGAGTTGAGTTTCGACACATTCACTTTTCATTTTTTTTTTCTTTTTCTAATTTGGATTTTGAACTGCAATTTGTTTATGAAATCAGAAAAACTTAGAAGAAGTGACAAAAAAGAAAGGAAATGAAAGGAGCAAATTGGAGACTTAGGGCTGGCAGTCCTGAGATTTTGAAGTATCATCATGTACCATACATACATCGCACGTCCCATATGCATCCAGCTGTGTATATGTGGGACTGTGATTATACATTTTTCTCTTGTTAAGGACCTAAGGTTAACATATGGATTAATTTCATCATGTAAAATGGAGTGATTAAGTTGTTAACGAAATAGGAAAAGAAACGGCATGATGGTAGGTAGATTTCTAACCGACATATTACAGGATCATACCTTTATTAGAATTTGGTTGCTGACTAATACAAAACGTATCACGATTTAGGAAAAGTTGAAGAATGTCTAGCAATATAAACAAAGATAGATTAATGGAAGTGGAACCACATAGGGGTGTAGGTGCTTTCCAAAGTGTGAAAATATTTGTTGTGTTTAAATGATAACCTTTCATGTTTAGATGAAGATTGTACCTAAAATAACCTAATTGTCACTTCTTAATTTATGCTTAAATATGATGGAATCGCCCCCTTTGACCGGCCTACCAGTTCTTTTAACATCATTTAAGCAAGAAAATATCTCTCAACTCGTAGTGGAATTGACTAATATAGACAACAAAATGTCGAAGTGGTAAATTGCAAATTTTAAGTGGCAATGATTTGTTAATTGGAACCGACTGCAAAGAGCAGATCCAATTACATGATAGAGATGAATGAAGATTCTAAGAGCCAAAAAAAAAAAGAGCATTATGGTGTGTATCCATTATTAGATTTCATGTGGGCTACAAGTGTAAAGATATGCAATTTATGATGACCAATGAAGATATGCATCAAAAAGCTTGTGACTATATGTGTGTGTATTGCACCTGGTGCAATAAGTGGTATGTATTAGCTTTCAATGTTCTTAAAGCTATAAAACGAAATTATTTTTTTAGCTAAAGTGGGCATTTAATTAAGTAATTGAATAAGTAAAGGTGAAAGAATACTTGATTAAACATGCCACAACACTTGCAAATAATTCCAATTTGCATATATACTTTGGCATATACATTTGATTATTTATCAGTCCATAATATTGTTATGTTATTATTTAAACTTAGAGTTACGACCTAAAATCAATTGACAATGAGTAGATTTGTTCAAGCATGCACTAGTAAAAAAAATCCCTTGCGCAACAAAATTTTGCGCGATGAAACACACATCGTCGTGCAAAGTCACTTTGCGCGACAAAATTTTAAACTTCATGCAATATGTTTAAAAAAATAAATAATTATTTTTTAAAAAACTTTGTGCGACGAAATCCAAATATTTCGTCGCCTAACCCAATTTATTTTCTTTTTTATTTAATTTTATATTTTAAATTGTAATTTTTTCATAGTTTTTATTATTTTTTAAAAACTTTGTGCGATGAATATTAATATTTCGTCACCTAAATCCTCTTTATTTTATTTTTATTTTATTTTATATTTTATATTGTTGCCCTAAATTATTTTCTTTATTTTTTATTATTTTCTTTGCGATGAATCAACATTTTGTCACCTAAACCCTATTTATTTTATTTATATTTTTAATTGTAAAATAAAATTATTTTCTTTTTTTATTAATTTTTAAAAACTTTGTGCGACGAATACTAATATTTTGTCACATAAACCTTGTTTATTTAATTTTTTTATTTTAAATTGTCTAATAAAATTTATTTCTATAAATTTTGCGCGACAAACCAATATTTCGTTGCTCAAAATCGTTAGATTTGGGCGGGTGCTGAAAATGGGATGCTGAAAATTTATTTTTTAAAACTTTGCCCCACCAATATCATAGCGCAAAACCCTAAAAATTTGGGTGGGCTCCAAAAATGGGATGTGGGAATTTTTTTTTTTAATACTTTGCTCGCGCAAAGTGATACGGTTTTTAAAACCAAAATAACTCCTCCACAATTTTCTCAATGTCTCTCTTTTGTTCTCTTACCTTTTCTCTCTTACTCTCTCCCCAAATCCGACCCTCTCACACTCAATCTCTTCTCTCTCTCTCTCTCTCTCTCTCTCTCTCTCTCTCTCTCTCTCTCTCTCTCTCTCTCTCTCGTATACTCTCTCCTTTCTCCCTAAATTTTAATTTATTTTTCATTAATATGTGTTTTTGGAGTTAATTTTGGGTTTGGGTGGGGTTTGGGGTCGGGTATGAAGACAGATGTCTATTGATTATTGGTATTGGGTAATCAATGCCACATTAGCCTAAGTTGTTAGAAAGTTTGTTAGGTGGTTAAATGATTTGTTAGTTTGTTAATTAGTTACTTGTGGTTAATTATGCCAATTTGAGGGGAGGTTAATTATGCCCATTTTTTGGTATTATTTTATGTTCTTTATTTTTTTTTTTATTTGTTATTTGACCATGTTTGCTTTTTTCATATGGAATCGTTGGAACTTTGACGGTGAAAGTTGAGGAGTTGAGGATTATGATGCTATCAGATCATAACCCCCGCCACCACCACCACAATAGACTTGTATTAGGATTTTATTATTGTAATTTGTTAATTTATATGTACATTTTTAATATAATGTATATTATGGATAATTTGATCACTATTTTTTATATGTAATTTTATTTTGAATATGTCAATTTAAATTAAAGTAATTAAAAAAAATAAAATAGTACAAATAAATTAAATTCAAAAAGTAAAACATTCAAAAATCTTGGGCTACCAAATATTTCGTTGCACAAACAATTACTATAATTAAATTAAATAATAGAACTAATAAAACAAAATGTCAATTTAACTAAATAAAAAAATAAAAACAAAAACTTTCGAGCTCAAAATCTTGCGCCACAAAATATTTCGTCGTGCAAAATATTAAATTAATTTAATTAAATAAAAAAACAAAAACTTTGCACGACGAAGATTAATTTTCGTCACGCAAACCCTATCTTCACGAACCATGCACGACAAAAATTTCATCGCGCAAGGTTTTAAGCGACGAAATCTTACTTTGCGCAACAAATCTTATTTCATCGCACAAAGTGATTTTTTTAGTAGTGATGTATTTTAAAGACTTATACAAAGCTTCATTTTGACAATCAAGAATTACCAATTGCAGATGTGTGACTCAAAGTTGGCTCAGGGCATCAAAATTTAATCTCTAGATTCGCATGCTTACTTATTTCCCTATGCGCTTAGAGTTTAGCACTCGGGTTTTCGGGTGAGAAGAATATAAACTCTTAAGTAATTAACCTCGTACCTGCATGTTGCTGTAATTGTGTCAAACTAAACACAATTAGGTTTGCATTTTAAAATTGAAAACTGTTATTAGCACTCTAAAAATCTCATTCTATACTCCTCACAAGTCTATTTTTCTTTCTAATTATAAAAAGTTTGGGAGTGCAAAATAAGATTTGTGGAGTGCCAATAATAATTCCCCTAAAATTTTCTGTTCTGCACTTAGGATTTATCTCTAGGTTTCGGGTAAGAGGTAACAAAAACTTCGTATATGCATGTTGATTGCCTATTGCAAGCCGCATTTTATAATACGAGGCCATTTACTTTTTCTTTAAAATAAAAAATTCAAAATATTAACCTTAAGAAAAATGCTAAGGAGACTCTATTAAAAATGAGATTTTCTATAAACTCTCTGTCATCTCTTTTTTTTTTTTTTTTTTTTTGCATGTTTTGTAATATTGTCATGTGAATTGTGCCAAAAACATGAGGTGACGAAGAGTCCATAGAAAGTCCTACTTTTGAGAAAGTCTCCTTAGCATTTCTCTAACTTAAAGGTAATGCTAGGAAACCCATCAATTTAAAATTATATTTTATAAACTATATGACGTGGTTGTTGATGATTGAATTTATACTTAAATATTAATTAATATGCTTATTTCTTATTGATAACATATCATATAATTTGCAAGTATGGTCTAAAAATTTAATCTGCCTAATGTACTCACATTTATCAGGTCTTGGTCTCAAAGAGTCCGCATGCAAAAGCAAGCCCAAATTATTGGTTAGTCTGGCCTCCATATTCGTTTTCAAGGGTCCCATTCAAAACTCTCTCTTTCGCTCATAGAGGCAAATCAAGTTATAGGGTAAGGTTAGATTTTCTTATTGCCATAGGCACCTAGGTCAGATTCGATTTTCAGTTAGGAAGATGGAATATTACTAAATATAGTAACAACTTTTTGATCTGAATCTCATTCCCAATACTTTTTGTTGAGAAATGCTAAATATAGTAACAACGTCAAGTTTAAGCTCCCCTCTTGGCCTCTTCCATCTATATTGGAGATAGGCCAATAAGGCTGTAAGCCTATACCCTCATGTGTTATTACTTACTTTTAACACACTATTCTGTTTACTTTGTGCTTTCGGCTGGTGATAACATTGTTATTTAGTTCATGCAAAGATTAATTCCATATAGGCTTAGCTTTCTGCATGCCTGCCTTTTTAACTAGGTTCTTCGCATTTCTCCTTCTTTGAAAATAAAAAAAATAAAAAATAAAAAACCAGTTTTAATTTTCTATATCGTACTTGATTTGAGTAGTTTAAGTGCCATGATAACGGAAAAAGGTTAATTTGATTCTTTTAAAAAGGGAAAAAGTTAATTTGATGGTTTTGCATGCTACTTTGTATATATGAATGTTAAGATGGAGATACTGACTTTAGCGGTATAATAGTATCTCTACACACACAAGGTGAGAGTTCTGCTCAAATGTTGAGAATTTTCGATGTGACTATAATGTTCCCACATGGTATTACTTATACTCATGCAAGATATAGTACAGATATTATTTATGGGCCGTTTTATAATAATTTTGTTTTCAATTAAAAAAAACAAGACAAGTGAACTAAAAATTGGAGTCTTCAAAATAGCTTTATTTTGGTTTTCAATTTTGTGTAAACTCTGAAATGATTATCAAACGAGCCTTTAGTAATACTATACTACAAAGTATAACTTCGTGTTTTTCACTGAACACAAACTTTTTGTCCACATCATTTTAGTAATACTATACTACAAAGTATAAATTCGTGTTTTTCACTGAACACAAACATTTTGTCCACATCATTTTTTCGCACATAGATTTATTTTTTTTAAATGAAAGAATGACAATATGGATGCCATTCCCGAGAAAAAAATTCTTGCAGTGCTTTCCTTCCCCTTAGAATTTAGGTTTTGTTTAAACAAAAGATGTACATAGATTGAATATTAAGAAACGTAAATATTTTAGGGTTGTGATTTTCACACACCCTTAACTACTTTTCTCACACCTCTCCATATTTTTTAATACTTAATTTGTATCCTACTATTTAATCTTCCATATATACCCCTCCCTATTTAATCTTTCATTAATTACTATAAAAAAGTAGGAAGGGTATATATGGAAAATTAAATAGTAGGATACCAATTAAGTATTAAAAAATAGGAAAGGGTGTTGGAAAAGTAGTTAAGGGTGTGTGAAAATCACAACCCATATTTTAATGCCGGCCGTGTGATTAGGAAAAATTTATAGGCAGCCCGCACGATATCATCAAGTCTCTTAAGCACACATGATTGCTTGCTCCTCATCAAATAATGAGGCATTTTTCAAACTAAAATTTTATTTGTCGTACTGTTAGGTTTCCAGACACAGTAGTGGCTTAGAAAATTTTAGAATCATCTTTCAGGATTGGGACGGCCATATAAACATGACCTGATTATTAAGCCAAATCATACTCTAGAAAATGAAGCAACCAGCTGATCATAAATATGCATTATTGTATGCGTATAAGCATACGATACAACCGTACAGTTAATCAAGTAAATATGAAATTAATTTGGCCGAGGAAGCTATAATTTGAACTTTTTGAATTTATTCCAGACGATACCATTCATGTTTTAACTCAATGTTTCTCTCCCTCATCACTACTTGAAATAGCTCCATGTAAATTAGATGATTCAATGTATGGTGTATTATTAGCATATTGAATAAATGATGGAAAGAAGAGAAACTGATTGCAGAGCTTTGAGTATACAGCAGAGAAAAAACGCTAAAGATTGTCTACATCACCAAAAAAAAAATAAATAAATATTATTAAGATTTATTTCATACCGAGTTATAAGACTGTATTTTGGAAGAATTAATTAGGAAAGCAAGCTTGAACCCTAATTTAAAAAAGGAAAGTAATCATAATCCTTATCATACGTAATTAACCAACATCCTTCGTATTTTCAAAACAGAAAACACCATTTTTCCTATTGGAGATGTTTGCGATTTGCCATGCACCAATTTTTAGTCCCCACAGTTCCATGATATCACCCTTTGCCAAATGCACCCTTATCCTATTTCACCCAACAAAAAGAAGGAGAAGAAATGAATGACATATATACAGCAAGGTGCCTACGTACCCAATATCAAAATCAAGCACCTTATCCATGATAAATTTCTCCCTATTGCTGTGCTCTTGTTTGAAAGCAATGTGCTTCAGAAATGTGCTTAGCCGCCCTAGCCGGCCCCAATATTTGCATATATATATATATATATATATATGTATGTATGTATGTATGTATGTATGTATGTATATGTATATATATATATGTATATATATGTATGTATGTTTGTATAATGACCATGCATCACTTGACAGGACAACGGACACTAAGAAATGCCACATGTATGTAATTTCTATCTCCTCTCTTTTCTCCCGCTCATAAACTTGAGAGCAACTTACATGAAACAGATTCACCATCACGTGGCGTCGCAGAAATTCCTTTACATATTATAAATTTGGTTCCTCAAACATATTAAAATGTTGTTACACATAAAAATAAATATATATGAAAGATTTATGTTTCTTTTAAGGAACCCTAAATTACCACACTCCCAAACCCTAATGAAAACATAGGCTAATATATATTTCACCATGATCTTTGGAATAATGATTATTGTCTGAAAACGCATACGCATAAAGTCAAAAATTAACCCCTTATGTGGTTATAATTAACTTGATAAACTTTTGAACCTCGTATATTTTCATAACACAGTATATGTCACAAAATTTTCATTCTTAAAAATGCATTATTTTGGAAAAGTGTGAGACCAATTAAAAACAACTGAACACGTCATTTTATAAAAACATCAGTGGGACAGATATTGATCACACTGGTGATTAGAGGGCTAATATTCTACTTCCATTGAGCCAATTCGTATCACGTAATGATTGTCGATATGATTTCTTTTGATGAGAAGTTCATATATAAGAATCAAAACCACCTACATATATTGTCTTCAGAGGTGGCCCTCTAATTCGTACGTACGTCCAGGTCATTAATAATTGTATGGTTCTTGTTTCCACAACGCTCTTAATTTTGTTGATATTTTCCAATGATTAGGTATGATTGCAGATGCTAGCTACAATTTTTGGGATCTTGTAGTTGCATTTTACTGAAATCATTGGTTTCCTCGGGTTTTGCATTGGACTATTTAATATTTTATCAGTATAACAATAATCACAAAACAACAATAGAGTTGAACATAAGGAAAATAGTAGGGGAGCTAACACATATATAGTATTTGATGTTGTGTTGACAGTGTTGGCCCTTTAGGCTCAATGATTTCTTCTGATATTTTGTTCATCAAATATAATGGTGCAGTTAAGGATGATTTTTATCACATGTATACATATATGTCGGGTTTTTAGCACAACGATGATTTATTTTTACCAATTTGTTTATATATATATATACACACACACACACATCAAAGGGATTAGAAGTTTACTTGATTAGATGACTGATATCGGATTGAAATTTGGATCTGTGTTTATTTTATGAATGAGGTAAGAAACAAAAACTTCATTTCTGGAATGCTTAAGATTATTTTGGATTATTGGACCATACATTGTATAATAAAATAATAAATTCAAAATAATGATGCAAAAGAATTACTAAAAAAGAGTTATGAAATTACTTTGTAAATTTAAAAAACTTACAAATGACTAAGGTATAGTTTACTAAAATGAGAAATTGATGCACGCATGCATCTCTCTAAATGAATTGCAGAAATTAAAATTGTTTGCAATTGTCTCTAGGAACAAGAAGAACTCAGAGAAGTTTTGAAATTGAGAAAATGAAAATTGAATTAACTTACTAACTTAGGCTTCGGAGCCTTTCTTTTATAGATTGGAGAGAAAGCATGAATGATTGCACAATTGACATTAGAAGCACAGAGCAACTGTGAGAGCATGGGATGGATGGACTTTAGTTCATGCATGAATAGTGGGTTGTCCGAATGATTAATATTTGATTGTTGATATTGTACACGGAGTAATTATTGGTATGACGTGGATGTATAGTATCTTGTTGGTTTACTATTTGAATTTATGTCTTGGATGAATAATTGTCGACAAAATTTAATTTTTAATTTATGGTAATTTATTCATAAGGGTCTTGAGTGTCTTCACAATCTACCCATCTAAGCTTCTGCCTTTGTTTTACTTGTTCGATTTTAACTGTAGTGGTCAGCTTCTAGGAGGAAGCATCTGAAGATTCTGAAGAAAAATCATCTTCATTTTTAGAATCTAATTAGGCTACTTGAGCTAAATTCGTAACTTCTGCAACTGTTTCCTTTTGAGGAGGATGATTTTGACCATTCTTAAAGGGAAGAGGAAAGGGAAATATATGAGAGTGACTGTGTTGGAGAAATCGAAGATTACTCGATTGGGAACTCTTTGAGGATCTAGTCCATGATTCGTTGCCGATTGAATTTGTCCAACCACTTGACTGGGATGACTCTAAAAACATCTTCATAATTGACATCATATCTTCACTTTAAGATTCATGGCACCTTGTATTTGTCCATGAAGTGTAAAAGAATAAGGACTCTTTCACCGTATGTGTCTTTCTTGTAGTGAGACTGGAAATGCCTGACTTTTTGCATGAGAGTTTTTGGAATAACTTCGATTATAGGCCCATGAGACATCCACGACCTGGAAAACAAGCTGGGAAGTTTGTCCTGAATTTACTGACAAAATTAGTAAACCAAGAATGACTGAAATCCTCTGTTTGATAGAGGAAAATGTTAGTTGATGCGTCAATATAGTCATAGTAATTATACTGAATATTTGGTAGTTATGAACAGAGAGATTTTTATTAATAAATGGGAAACCCCCATTCTGACTCAGGGATGACTTTTCTTATGTGAATGGAATGGTAAAGAATTTTGGTTTGGTCAGTAGAACTCCTAATTGGTTAAATAAATATTGACTTTTTTAAATAAGATGCTTTTGTAAATTTGAGCGTTTGAATGAATCTCCCGGAGAGTAAAGGAAACCCAGAGAAAATCAAACTTTGGCTAACTTTTCTGGTGTTTTGATGTGTCAAAGTGTTGTCGAGATACAGAAAAGGTCTTTACTTGGTGATTTTGAAAGTAAGAGGATTTTACTATTATTTATTATAGGCTGGGATGAATTTCTGATTGGTGGTTGGAATGGATCATACGCACTTACTAAGGCTAACTGGTAGTTTGATTTAATACTCTATAAAGTAGAACCCAGGGGACTAAATCGGTTGACTGAACTACTAAATGTTTAAGGAATGAGGGTTGACTCTTGTTTTACTACTACGAATGAGGCTGGAAGTCTGCTAGTTAACTGATTAGTATGACGTTTCTTTCCTAACATCTCATCCTTGTTAGAATTCTCTGGTTAGAAAATTAGGGATGCAATTTTGACTGCCTTTTAAATACTCAATTTCAAAATAAAAAATGGTTAGTATGGTTTGCCATCTTGCAAAAATTTGTTTTGATGCAATGTTTTGAATGTCTTTTTGTAAAACATGCTTAGCACTTTTAAAATTGGCTCTTAGTATAGAAATTATTTAATAAATCATCTTGAAATTTTGATATACACATTATTATGAATAATATTTCTTATTTAATAGTACTATAATTTCTATGGGCCGGATTCCAAACTCTTGTATGGAAACGACAATTTGTTCAGGAGAATTAGAATGACTTCTTTGTTTGAGAATACCTTCATAATAGAGTTCAAAAGCATTAGTTTCAACAATTTTGAAATAATTGATTGTAGGAATACTAAAATAGGGCAATGACTTTACATGAGATTTGATTTGTTTGACTATGGATGTATGATCAGTAGACCAAGACGAAGGATTAGTTTTGAGCCTGTCAAATAGTGGCTTGCATTGTTCTTCATGGGAGCATATTTATGCGACTTTGTTATTTTATTTCTTTACATTTATTTAGTTAATTTCACTTTATTGTAGTAATTTAAGTTATTTTCGTATTATTATAGGTCCAGTTGGTAAAGATAACAATAAATAGTCAAACGGAGTAATTTGGAGCAGTTTTGGACTTGGATTGGATAGCATGCGTGGATAGCATATGGGTGGGACATTTTTGGTGTTTAAATGGTGCTAGACATATGCTAAAATCTGGAGAAATTAAAGTTGAGGCTTGAAAGGCAAAGAATTACACAAGAAAGAGGAATCCTAGTTGGAGAGGAACATTATCTTATCTTATCTTATCTTATCTTATCTCCAGCTGCAAGAATCCTAATCACATTCCAACACTTTCTACCTGATTCTTAGAGTCCTAAAATAATTCAAAATACCAAAACCTTTTCCTCCTTGGATTCAGCCCCCTATATAAATGAAATTCCTACAACGATTTTGGGTGTGCCACCCCTACCATTCATCCATTGAAGTTGCTAGAATTTTCAAAGTTCTTTCTATCTTTGTTTTAAGTTTCAATGCATATTTCAGATTGCTTTTCAATTATGATGAACATGTGTAACTAAGTTTCTTTTTAACTAGAGGTGAATTCGAAGCCATGATCATATGTTTTATATAAATTGATTACATCTAGTTATTGTTTCATAAAACATGAATGAGATTTACTTATCTGCTTTATGGGGAACTTATTCTTGTATGTTTATTAAGGATGCATACTTAGTTTGCATGCAGGGATTTGATGCTAGAATATAAAGGAATTCCACCTAATCGTTATGAACTTATATTTGTAAGTTATATTTGTAAGTAGTAAAAGTTACTAGTCATGATTGAGTTAAGTAAATTCTTGGCAAGAGTATCATGCTTTTCATAGTTACGAATGCTTTGTCAATGCTTATGATTTTCACAGAACTTAATGATCTTTGAGATGTATCTCTATCATGCTTTTCATAGTTAGGGAACTTGAGAAGAATAATTTGGTTGCGTTGCTGAGTCCAATTCAATGAACTTAGGAAAATCTGAGAGTTAATTAGTGTTATTCACGGTTAATTTGGGGCATTGTCATTCATGGTTTATAGGAAGAATAACTGGAAATCGATTTGTATGCATGTGTTTCATGTGTGGAGAAGAATCATTTAGCTATACTTTCATCCATATTTCATTCATAACTTAATTTACTTGCTGCCATTTACTTTTGTTTTAATTAAATTCGTCCAAAATCCCCCCAGTCATTGTTTTAATGCTAGTTTAACTTAGTTTTCAGTTTTATAAGTTTAATTTGTGTTGATTAGCATCCCTTCTAATCTCCAGAATAGAAACGATCCCTACTTACTCGTACTACGATTGCATAATTTATAGGGTTTAATTTGTGTGTTAGTTTCTACCACATCAGTTCTTTGAGATTCGGGAAGAACCTGTGCAAGATAATTTAATGACTCTAAGAATCGTTGAAGCTGGGTTTTATCAGTGATTTCATCGGGAAATTTGTCTAAAAATTGGATAACTCTATCTATGGGTTGGATTGTTGACTAGTAAATATTGTATCCTAGCAACCAAACTTTAGTTTGGAGCAGTTTTACTTTTGTTGTCGAAACAACTAACCTATTTGACCTAATTATTTTGACAAACATGCTTAAATGCTTCAAATGGTCATCAATTGACTTTGAGTAAATGAGAACATCATCTACGTAAATAAGAGAAAAATGACTAAGAATTGAATAGTTCATTCATGATGTTCTGAAATTCACTAGGTGCATTTTTTAATCCGAATTACGTTACACTCCACTCATAATAATTGAAAGAGGTGACAAAGGTAGGTTTGTATATGCCATTCTCATGTATCTATATTTGCCAAAAACAGACTTCATAACGAATTTTGAAAAAAATTATTGCTTGACTTAATCTTTTTATCAAATTTCTTTTGTTGGTGATAAGATATCTAATCCACTCTAAAACTTCATTTAGAGGATTGTAATTAAATGACCAATCTTGGGGCACCTCTTTTTAATTTAGCACTCTTCTGAACATAGAAAGCGGGATATGATTGAGGTGTTTTCCCTTTTTTTATTATACATTTGCTAAGTAAATCTGTAATCTTGTTTTTACTTAATTCCATAACTTTTTGACTCATCTGAATTGGTCTAGCTTTGGTGGGGATTTTCTTTTCATCAAATTCTTTGATGTAAGGAAGTTTGATTCGGTGTTGTTTTCTGCTCCAAAAGGCATTAGGAATGTATAGCATATCAATTCAACAAGTTTCTGCTGAAAAATACTAATCTTATGTTGTAGAGCATAGCTGGCCTACTGTTCATCTATTTTTTGTACTTTATTTATTCTTTTAGATAAGTAATTTGTTGTGTTTTACTTTTAATTAGGCTGATTGCTTTTTAGACACCATGTTTTTTAATAAGTTCTTTTTTCTTTTTTCTTTTTTTTTTATGAGAATTTAAATTTGACTCACATTAGTAAAAGTTACATCATACTGTACTGTAAAAGGATACGACAAAGCTAGGGATGGAAGACCAAGAATAATATGGTCTGATTTATTTTTTATCAAGACAAATGATGTTTTAAAGCAGCGATTTTCTTGACAGATGTGGGCACTAGGTATTTCATATTTTAATTTCAAGGGCGAACCATTAGCTGAGCTAAAGGCTTCAGTTGATTTATGAAAGTATTTTATTGGGATAATTCTTTCTTGATATAATTTAAATCTGCTCATGCATCTATTAGAGCAATGGTTTCTAATTAAAAATCTTCTATTACTAATTTTACCTTTGAATACCATTTTTTATTTTTATATTGTTAATTAAACTCAGGGTTTTTTCCCTACTTGAGTCTTCATCGATGAGGCTGCAATTACTGGTTCATTTTCAGAATTAGGTTTCTTACCGATTTGTTGTTTAATAAGATTTTGTGTTTTAATTAAGCTGAGATGAGTTTGATTCTGTTGATTGTCTGACTTAAGGATTTTTATGTCTTCCTTAATTTTGTTTACTTTGTGTGGTAAATCCTTAATTGTAACTTCCTTTTATGTTTTACTAAATTTTTCTAAAATTGTGCTGGGACGGATTTTACCTTGATGATTGTGTGTCTGGCTAGTACTACTTTCTCCTTATTTTACTAATTTCTTTAATTTTTGCAAGTACTAAGATTATAATTCTGAATCATTATTTTTACTAATTAATTTTATTAACAAATTTTCTTGTTCTTCCTGTTTGTTTAAAACTGAAAATGTTTTACAACAACCATCTCTGGATTCTATATTTATGTCTGGAGAGTCATAGTTGCGTGAAGGATTTGACTCAGGGGAGTTGGATTCTAAGTCATGTTATTCTTCTTCATTTTGGTCTGTATCTTTTAATTTTACAATTCTAATTATGTCTATTTTCTTTTTTTTTTCAGATATTTTTAACTAATTAGTTGTCTTTTTTACTCTTCATTTGTATGCATAATGACAATATCTACCACACTTGTAACATGTATTTTTACCGTGATTTTTGGGATGGATTTTAAGAACTAGTATTTTGGACCAGTCTTTCCTAGGTTTGCTATTTTCATAAAATTTACTAGTATCGAAATTCTTGTTTTTATTTTTCAAGTTGTGTCTATAGTAACTTGTACTCAGGTAATTTTCTATTCTTTTCTTTTTACTGGAAGGGGCAACAGGGGTTAGACCATATTGTTCACAAAATGTACCTAACTCATATTTAGCTACTCTTTTATCCTTGTTGACTTGTTTAGTTATTTTTATGTCAGTACACATTTTTAGTCCTTCTTTTTGGGTAATATTAATTATATTTCCATAATATTGTATGGTATGATACCATCTTCATTAACTAATACTTGTTTGGTTTTATATGCAAATAGATTTAGTAATCCGTTAATAAATTTTTTTTTTCCAAAATGGTTGATTACTATCTTCTCTAAGCATTACTTTAGACATAAAAATATCTTTGTATCATCTGCCACTTAGTACTACAGTCTGGTGGTATTCCTTTTCACTTTGAAGTGAGAGGTCTTAGGTTCGAATCTCGTACATGGCAAAATCGATACCAAATTAGGCTGCCCATTATGTGGCTTAGCCGAACTCCCCCTCCCCTTAATGTAAAAATATCGATGTACTAAAAAAAAGTATCTTTATACCATCTAAAATGACTCAAGGTAGGAAATCTTAAATTATTAAGTTGATTGTGTATTATAGAGGTTACATTACTTGGTGTTCCTATTAAATGTTCTATTATTGTCAAAAATAATGTGTTGACTGAGTCAGGACTGCCATACCAATTCTTTCACCAAAAATAGGGGTTCCAACTTCATTCTATTGAACTGCATGTTTAATGGCTAATTTGGACTGTTCAGTGACGTGTTTTTCTGTAACATTCCTATGAATCTGGTTGCCAAAAGGTCAACGACCTCTGATTGGCTAAGGTTATAGCTAATAACATAACAGCTTGCAACCATAGACATGTGTTGTAACTTGTTTAAGATTTCTTGCTCAAATAAACAATCTATGTTCCATACATAGTTTATCCGCATATACGAAAAATTAAGTTTGGGAATTTTTCTTCAAATTGGTTATCCGGAGGTGTTAGTCTGAATACTAATTTTTTGTAAGACTGGAGGTGTTTTACTACGGAAATAGTTTTTTGTTCTATTTTTAATTCTTTTAACCTCTTATCAATTTTTCACTAGTGAAGTTTAATTTTAGGACAATTTTACTAGAGAAAGCATCAGGAAATTCCACTAAAGGTTTTTCTCTAGCTGCTAATTCCTGTTTTGGAAGTTTATCTATTTTATTTTCAATTTTGTCTAACTGTTTTCCTATAAAGTTTAAACTTTGGTTAGTAAAATTGTTTTGTTTTATGCCTCGTTTGACTCCAGCCTCGTCTTTTGGGATGTTGTATGAAGTCGCTCCTTGAGTGTTTGAAGTATTTACTAGGATAGTTTCTAGTGGGGAATGACTGGTTGAGACTAGTCTTTTGTCTTGTTTAATCCAATTTTCTTTCGTGATGACTTTAAATTTTTTCTCCGATTGATAATGTTCTTCAATAAAATAAAAAAAGGATATATCTATCCTATGTTTTTTCACAAAGCTTTTCCAGCTTTTAAAAATATCTAATCTTAGTTTTGGAGGGTAACTCTGCCTATATAATTCTCTTCAGGGTATATTTTCTTCTTATTCTATGTCAGCATTTAAGGTTTTCCAATCTATTTTTAGATGGTTTATTTAAAACTAATAGCCGAGGGTTTATATTTCATTCGAAATCAATTGCTATAGGTGATGTTGGTTCTTCCTGAGAAGGCTTGGTTTAGTTTGACTTTGGCCTGCATAACAAGGTTGACCGACTTGAGAAGTTCTTTTTACTGATTTAAGTTTCATATTCATTAAATAATTTTCTAATTCATGATCACAATCTAAAATGTCAGTGAAGGTTGATTCTAAAAAAGAATTTTTAACTAATTCTTCATGCCTAGTTGATCGACTTAGTTTCATTTTTTAATGTGACATGGTATACGACGTGTTACTATATAAATAGTAGGATATGTGTGTTAAAGTTAATAACTTAAAAAATACAATTTCTCACCACTTACATAAAAACATATGGTGTACCACCTATGTTCCGGTCATAACAAAAATTTCTCCATGAGATGGACACTAAGTCTTCTAGGAGGATTAAAGTTGATTTTTACCGTGCCATCAAAGAATTGTTGTATATTTTCTAGTTTACATCTACCAGTTTACTTTTGTTGGTTAAAGAACAACCTGAAGGTAGACTAATTTCTGACCATTTAATTGCTCTAGGTATTCTAATGTTAGCATTTTTCTGATTACTTTGGATTAATAACGTTTGATTTTTTGGGCTCTTATTTATGGCTTGAAAATTCATATTTGTGCACATGCACTTGTAATAAACTCTATATATTATATTAAGGCTGGATGCTGAACTCCTATAACTTGGTAACCAGAGGTTTTTACATTTAATGTGAGTGCTTTTAAAATGAAAGAACATTTATCTAACTCCCTTAATTCAAATCCACTAGAATAGAAATTTCAAAAATAATTTTTTTTCTTTAGCCCAAAAAAATATTAATTTTCAAAAACATGTTTTTGTTCATAGTACATCTACTTTAAATTTCCATGATCACAAATCAACCACAGCATCTAAAATACGGAAAATTAGAATCCCTCTTTCTATATCATTTAGATTAAACATTTGTGCCTTCTTTAAATTTGATTAAAGTACTTTGACCAATAGTCACCTCTATTTTTTAAAATTAAATTTTTTTTTGAATTTATCATTTTATCCATGATCCACTTTTCTTTGTTTAGTGGAGATATTATTAATTAAACTATATTTTCTCTTCTTCCAAATATGTTTTTTCGATCACATTTTTTTTTTTTTTGTTATGCAAACATTTAATATTATTTCTTTTTCCAAATGGTTTTTTTTCTTTTTCCAAATGGTTTTTTTCTTTTTCAAATAGTTGGTGATCAATATAAAAGCTCCATGTGATTTTTTTCAATTTTTTTGTGAAATTATTATTATTTTTTATTTTTTTATTTTTTTTCTTTTTTTATTTTTTTTAATTATAGTTGTTGACGAATTATTATTAGGTACAATACATTACGTATATATTATCTGCAGGTACATTTGAATTTACAAAAATCATTAATTGGTACGTTTATTTGCAATTTGGTACGTTTGATTTGATACATATTGTTAATATTGGTACATTATTTTTATTTTGGTATGTTTTATTTTGTACACATTGTGTATTGGTACGTTTATATTATTCTCAATCATATTTTCTCTTAACGTACTAAAAGAAAAACTTATTTCGGTACGTTTGATTTTGGCGGATTTAAACATATTTTAAACTATTTTGGAAAGAAAATATGTGACATCCCACATCGCCCAGGGGAGTGATCCTTATATATATATTCCCATCTCTACCTAGCACGAGGCCTTTTGGGAGCTCACTGGCTTCGGGTTCCATAGGAACTCCGAAGTTAAGCGAGAAGGGGGCTAGAGCAATCCCATGATGGGTGACCCACTGGGAGGTTGCTCATGAGTTCCCAAAAATAAAACCGTGAGGGAATGGTAAGCCCAAAGCGAACAATATCGTGCTACGGTGGTGGAGCGGGCCCTGGTAGTGATCCGCCCCGAGCCAGGATGTGACAAAATATCTTAAATCGTAGATAATTATAGCTAAATTGTAGCATTATTGTGAAAATAATTTTGAATCTAACCTTTTTTTTTTTTTTTGACAATTATCTCTAACGGATGAGAGTGTAATAAAAAAGCTAGATTATAGGAAATTTGTTACAATACAATGTGCATATAGCACCAAAATTATGACCAAAAAAAAAAGTTTAATCAAATCACTAAAAGACATGAATGTTTGATCAAAAAAATTCAAAATTGAGGCGTTTGTATCAAAAGATCCCTCTAAAATATCCCCATGTAATGTGAATGGTATCTTGGATACAGTTCATACTCCACCCGCGCCGAGGCCCAACCCAAGTTGGTCCGATCCGTATTATCCAATGCCAATAATTCACTCGCTTAATCATCTAGATTAGTGACTACTTATCCTATTCGGATCATTATTTCTGGATTATGTAAAAGAATTTATGCCCTTTAAGGACGTCCATTCACACCTCTAATTTCAGATCTACCGGGTCAATTTGTTACATAATCAAACAATAACCAACTTCATGATAAATACTTCTCTCGATGTATCACTATTTGAAAAGATAATCTGAGTTTGATACCTACTACTATTACATTAGTATGAGTTCAATATATCGTTATCACAGGCATGAATTTTATATATTGAACTCATATATTAGGATCATATTCCTGTATACATCTGATATGTATGCGAGTCTAATATATTAGTATCAAACACACTTTTTTCAGCCTACTGTAAAAGGCATAAGAAAATATTACTTTTAAAGTATGCTTTATAGTATTTATTAATATTCATGTCATGTCCACTTGCATCACATATCTTCACCGCTTAGCCTTTCTCATACAAATTCTTGTATGACAATGAGGAATATAAATACACATATCACCATCTCTCTCTCTCTCTCTCTCTCTCTCTCTCTCTCTCTCTCTCTCTCTCCTTGTGTTGAATGCTGATTTAGTCCCGTAGTTTGCTCATTCCTCAGCTTAAAACACCAAAAAACGAATTACAGTCTTACAAATGGATAAGACCCTCTTAATCCACTCCATAATTCAAGGAATCGTCCTCACATGCCCAATCTTTCTCTGATAACACAGAGAGAGAGAGAGAGAGAAAACACCTTGATCACCACTAACTCAGTATCATCATCAGCTTAATCCCCTCTTAGAAAAGTCAAACTTAGACTGATTAAGAGACTCACATATTCCCAAAACCTACATCTCCTCTCCCGAATGTTTTCCTCTCACTTTTCTTACTTTTTCCCTCTTAAACCACACTCTTTCATTCACTACCAATTCCTCTGCTAGCTTCTTCAACTTTTAATTCATTACTTGTATTCCTGAAGTAAATTAATTTGTTACATATCGCCATTTAGATGTCCATGGAATACTACAACACAAGAGAATTACAAGGCAAACAATCCAACGATCCTTATTTCATTGACAAAATGAGCAAGTCCTCTTCGTCCCTGTCGTCTTCGTCCTTGTCAGCATCATCACCATCACCATCGCCATCATCTAGAGATTCTAGACTCGTAGTGTGTGTTCCAGGGCCGGTCATCGTAGGTGCAGGTCCATCAGGGCTTGCAGTAGCCGCATGTCTGAAGTTAAAAGGTGTACCAAGTGTGATCCTGGAGAGATCCCATTGCATAGCCTCCTTATGGAAGCTTAAGACCTACAACCGCCTTCGCCTTCACTTGCCGAAGCAATTTTGTGAGCTACCCTTCATGCCTTTCCCTAATGATTTCCCAACTTACCCTATAAAGCAACAATTCATTCAATACCTTGAAGATTATGCTACCAAGTATGACATTAGGCCACAGTTCAATGTGACCGTGGCCAGTGCCGAGTTTGATCCCACGCTCGGGTTTTGGCGTGTGCGGACAACGGGAGTGAAGGGTGATGATGAGACGGAGTATGTGTGCCGGTGGTTGATTGCCGCCACCGGTGAGAATGCAGAGGCGGTGGTGCCGAAGCTTGAGGGAATGACTGAGTTTAAAGGCCCTATAAGGCATACAAGTTCGTACAAGAGTGGTGAGGAGTTTAGAGGGAAGAAAGTTTTGGTTGTTGGTTGTGGAAATTCAGGCATGGAGGTGTGCTTGGATCTATGTAATCATAATGCTAGGCCTTCTCTTGTGGTCAGAGACACGGTAAGAACTCTCTCTCTCTCTCTCTCTCTAAACAAATGCCATTAAAGTGTTTTAAGATTTTTGGTGCCCTTGAGTTTTTTATTATTTTGTTTTTAACAAGTTTTAATTTGTGTATTTTTGTATAAATGAGACCCCATTTTTCAGAAATTTGTACTCTTGGCTAAAAAAACCTCAAGCTGCTTATCACTTCAAGATCCAACGGTTTGTTCAAAGTCGATTAAACATGAATATAAAACCCTATTTTTGGTAAAACAAAAATTTCTTTGGTCTTTCACTTTCTTGGAACACCCAAGCATGCGTAAAATTGGTCAGAAACTTGGGCTCTCTCATACTTTCAAACCTTTCTTTTCTCAGAATAAAGAAACATTTGTGCCCTTAATATTCGTTCGTCCGTTGGCATATGAAGAAATTAGCTAGCCAGAGTTAGCTAGGCAAAGTCCTAGCAAACAACATGGAATGGGACTCACCCATCACCTCCATGCTAATTTTTGATTGCCTTTCTTTCTTTTTGTGCACTTTTGAGCTTTTTTCGAGTGTAATTTTTAACTTTATAATTTCGTGTTTTTTTTTTAATTAATTAGGTTCATGTCTTACCAAGAGAGATGCTTGGAAAGTCAACTTTTGGGCTGTCCGTGTGGTTGCTCAAGTGGCTGCCCATTCGACTTGTGGATCGGTTCTTGCTGGTTGTGTCTCGTCTGCTTCTCGGCAACACCTCTCAACTCGGATTAGACCGGCCGAAATTGGGTCCCTTGGAGCTCAAGAACTTGTCTGGAAAGACACCTGTCTTAGACGTTGGTACACTGGCAAAGATCAAAAGTGGAGACATACAGGTACTAAGATTTTTCATCAAGTCAATTCTCAATCTCACTTTAATCTTCTCTTTTTCTTTTAATTTCCTCTTTGCCAGCCATGGCCTTTTAATATTTACACAGTACTTTTTCCAATGATGGTACCTAGATATGCCTTTTGATGTAATAGATGTCCCACAAACAAGTAAATCTTCTTTTTCTCTAGTCAAAAAGTTTAAAATATTGTCATACGGTGATTTGTATTTACATAGAACTGTGTTTAACTGTGTATGATAATAAATATTTTCACCATAATTGGACAAAATATGCATGGAGCTCTTAGAATCTTGTTTAATATATGTTATCAGTTTAGCTTCTTTTTCTTTTTATTGTATATATAAATGTCGACTCAGTTCACTTTCCTGATTTTCTAACTTGTTATACTATGTGATATTGTAGGTATGTCCAGCCATCAAAAGGTTAAAACCTCACGCTATAGAATTTATTGATGGACGAACCGAGAAATTTGATGCCATTATATTAGCAACAGGTTACAGAAGCAATGTACCCATTTGGCTAAAGGTACCAATCCCACTACAATATGTATTATTTATGTTGATTCTTGCATGAACATGTCGTACAAATATATATATATATATATATATATATATTGTAATTAGAGAATATTTATAAAGCATTTGCCTGACAACGTAAGTCAACCAAGAACATTTTACCCTAATTTTTACATATAGGGAATATAAGTTTAGCATTTACCCTAATTTTCACATTTATGGTATTGCAGGAGGGTGATATGTTTTCAAAAGAAGATGGGTTACCTAGAAGGCCATTTCCAAATGGTTGGAAAGGTGAATGTGGCTTATATGCAGTGGGGTTTACCAAACGTGGACTACTTGGTACCTCAATGGATGCCAAAAGAATTGCTGAAGATATTGAACGGTGTTGGAAAGCTGAGGCAAAGCATTGTAGTACTCCCTTTAACGCCTAACTTTTCCCATTATCATCATCATCATCATCATCATCACACTGTGACGATTTTGATTTGATGAGCTAATAACATCGAGAAGGCAGCTGGGAGACAAAGCAAGAGAGAGAGAGATTTCGGTTGGCCTGGAAAAATTTTACCCAAGGATCACCTCTTCGACTGTTTTTGGTGGTTGGTGCCATGTGCAAAAAAAGAAAGTAGTGATTTCTGCTCACTCCCTCTTAATTCCAGTCCTTGATTTTATTTTCTTTGTTCAGTCTAATGGCTAAAAATTAGAAAAGTATGCATGAAGTGAAAACAGTGCGTCGAAATCATTTCCGTAAAAAAAAAACAAAAAAAAAGGATGTTACTACCAAGAAAAGGTTGAAAGGGAGAGAATTAGGTCCATGATTCCTTTATTTTTGAAACTGACAGAAGCTAGCTGCAGAGCATTGGGAAAGAGGAATTCTGAGAGAGAAGCATGTACACTTCTACATTATCATTATTATTGATCTCTAATTAGGTATGACTTTTTATAGAGGCAGAGAGATCAACGAGAGAGATTAAGGGGTATTAATTTTCATCAATGTAAGCATATGATTGTGGTTTTTTTTGCCTGTATTTCCAATGGGGTTGGGATGAGAGAATTGAGAGAGTAGTATTAACATTGATGTAGCTAGGGTTTTGTGTGTATGGTTATTCTTTCTCTTTACCTAGCTAGGGTTTTGTATTTCTTTCTTCTTTTTGGATTTATTTTGGAGGGGTGTAGTGTCTTCAGACAACTTCAATGGGAAATTCGACTTGATCCACTGATAAATAATGAAAATCATTTCAACTGACTTCAATTTTTTTACCGTATACTCTTTTTCTTTTTCGTGGGCAAACTTTAGTGCAACAAAAATGTTGCTCATTTGTGATCAACATCATGAGTTCGAGTGGTGGAAACAACCTCTTTTTAAAGCAAGAATAAGACTGCATTTCTCCCACCCATCCCCGACCCTCGTAAAACGGAGAAACTTGTTAACTTGGGTATGGGTAAATAGGGTAATGATAGGGAGACTAAACTTAGAGACAAAATTTGTAAACTAAATGATGTGTCACCAATAAGAATGAGCACGTTCTTTAATTTCTAAAATTTTATTTACAAATTTAATTTCCTTAGTATTACCGGGTAAATATTATGCACCAAACTTTTTGCTCATTTTTATTACTGCTGGCATGCAAATTTCGCTGTCAGAATGATTTCAATCCCAAGTAGAAGATTGGACCACCACTTTTTCAATCCAAGATACATAAAATAGGATCATCATACCAGAAAGTGTTCGAGAACCCACGTTTTTAATCATAGCACTCTAATCAAATATGTACATGTATATAAAGTGCTAACAATTATTCATCAACGCGATTACAGTAGTTTGATCATGTTTTTCCTAAAGAAGCATTGTATACAGCTAGCTAGCCAGCCTTCACTTACTGAGTTTTATATTATTGTGACAGTAATTAAAATTTGGCCTAATTGAATTATTAGCTTATGTGGTGATAGGGTAGTTGAAAGGTAGCCACTGTGGTGAAAAAAATTAGGATTTAAGTCCATGTGGTAAAATCTATTAGGATTTAGGGCCAAAATTGAAAATTCCGTCAACTCTCCGTTAATTATTAGCATGCGAGCCACACATACAAGGCTAAAACGAAACTCTCTGTTAATTGTTAGCATGTGAAGCTTACATGTGAGGCTAACATTATCTTTTTAGCCTCATTTGTGAGTCTTATGTGCTAACAATTAACTGAGAGAGTGAAATTTTCAATTTTGGACGTAAATCTCAACAAACTTCACCACATGGATTTAAATCCTAATTTTTTTTTTTTTTTTACTATTAATCTCATTAAGCCATTATTATTTTATACTAGTAGGCATTCGTATATGCCATTTTCTCACACTTGAAATGGACAAAGAAAGAAGCAACTATCGAGCTCTCCACATCTTCTCGAATGATTAAAAGCAAAACAAATCTCATCATAATCAAACTTAGAGAAAAAGGGGGAGGGTAAGATATATATATATATATATTTATGATTGATGAATCCAAATAGTAATTAAGCATGACAAAATGATGTCACTATAATCCCGGTGAAATTGGGTAAGATTAGAATCTACCAACCCCGATTGTGCTAGACTTGACCCCAATTGTGTTAGAATTGAAGAGTCTGATTAATGTACATCCCAAAA
This sequence comes from Pyrus communis, assembly GCF_041283825.1. Taxonomy (NCBI): domain Eukaryota; kingdom Viridiplantae; phylum Streptophyta; class Magnoliopsida; order Rosales; family Rosaceae; genus Pyrus; species Pyrus communis. Next base: position 15,396,775 of record NC_142572.1, read on the forward strand.
TATATGCGGTATGTATCATATAACAAAGAATATGCTATCATCAGTTGTTCTTGTATATAGGAATAACATATGTCAATAACTGACAATGGTTGATGAATTTAATCCAAAAACTCGGAATCCCAACTAGATTAATTGTTAATAATGTTGAGTCCCACATCGGGTATAGAAAAAGAGAAATAATAGTTTAAATATACTAACCCCACTCCAATTAATACTGAGGCATTTTGTGATAAAACCCCACTTCTGACGGATTGTGCAGGTGGTAATTACCAAGTTAGGGACAATATCGATGTTGTTGGCCGGTCTTTGTAATAATTCGACATAGTATCAAATCCAGGGAGCGGACCCATATACTGTACTGCAACGTGATGGGTGGGTCCCCTTGGCCCTGCGCGATGATGGTGGGTCCCTTAGCCCAGCATGCAGGGTGAGTCCTCTTGGTGGGTCCCTTAGCCTAGCATGTAGGGTGAGTCCTCTTGGCTCTACATGGTTGCCGATGTATGGATCTCCCATATATGACCTACTAATTGGGTCCCATGTGAGGGGGCATGTTGAGTCCCACATCGAGGATAGAAAAAGAGAAATAATAGTTTAAATATCCTAACCCCACCCCACTCCAACTAATACCGAGGCCTTTTAGGGTAAAACCCCACACTTGACGGATTGTGTAGATGGTAATTACCAAGTTGGGACAATATCGATATTGTTGGAAGTGGACCTTTGGTCCGTCTCTCTAATAATTCGACAAATAAAGCCCTGAATTAAATCCTTCATTATCTAGAAAGGATCAATCTCTCATGTCAATGGTCACTTGGTACTACGGCCTAGTGATATTCATCTTCATTTATAAGTGAGAGATCATAGGTTTGATATCACCAAAGATGAATTTGAACCACATTATTGCTAGCCTAGATATTATCGTTGTTAAAAAAAATAAAAATAATAAAAACTCATGTCAAGGGGATCCCAACTAAACTGTCAGCATATTTGCTCTCAGCTAAATTCCTTGGTTTCTATAACACCAATAAGATCTACTTGATCTATCTAACTAATTACAGTAACTTCTATCACCCTTAAATTGCAGGATGGAACCATATATATGAGGATGGTTCAAAATTCAAATTAATGTCGCTGCATGTCAGCAAAAAGAAAGAAAGATGTCGTGATTATCGTTATTGTTAATTTTCATAGTTCACAGTCTTCGTTTTGTTAAAAAAGTCGTGAATTCAAATATTTGACGAAATTATTTTCAACCATACCGACACATGCATCTAATTTGGATATCATTGAAACTTCAATATAAATAAGGTTTTGATTTTATCTATTCACGTAAAATAGTCGTGCTAGTTTCATATATTGCTACTAACAAGAACCACGTCACTTGTGATACTGTCATTGAAAATATGCCATATGTCCTTTAATCATTTTAAAATTATAAATTAAAGATAAAAACGTCGGAAAAGGAGAAGAATACAAAAAAAAAAACCAACCGCTTTGACAAAAAATAAATAAATAAATAAATAAAAGAACAACCGCCACCTCGACAGCCCAGCAGAACCCTAACTCGTGATGCCTCTTTTCATGGCATCGTCCCCCGCCCCCCCTCCCCTTTCTCTTTTCCTTTATCTGGTCTCCTCTCTCCCTCTCTCCCTCTCTCATCTCGTTTATCTTCTTTTTTCTTTTTGTTAAGTTTTAAAGTTATTAATCTATAAAAGACTTCTAAATAAAATCTTATAATGATTCAATTGCACATATAACAACTAAACCATTATCAAACAAATATGGTGGGAGATCGCCGGATGCCTCACAGGGTGGGGGTGGGCAGTGGTTCTTTTTCTCTGACATTTTTTTAAAGTGATAAAATTGATTCGAGGCCCACTGTATAAACAATGAACACAAGGTCAATTTTCAATAAAAGTATCACGAGCCGATAATTTCGCGCTACTAATCAATAAAAAAGTATTGCCTACATATATAGCCTAAGAAATTATTTACCTTGAAAATGGCAAACTCAAATTCGTGGGTTTTTTTTCTTTCGGTTTGCATGTTTTATTGCATTGCAATTTGCGTGGGAATAACATATATGGTACGACGTTGTGGGAGAATGCATGAGTTGAGTTTGACAACTCATGATGATTACAAGATGCATGGAAGGATTTCTTCCGACCGAATTGCCTTGATGAGGCAACACATACAAATCGAATCTTATGCTGCTTCACAATAAGGACACTTCACCCTCCACAGACACAGAGAGAGAGGGAGAGAGAGAGAGAGAGAGAGTTTTCAACGTCAATGGGTTGTGTTTTTCTTCTGCAATCCCATTCAAGGCAAGATATTGCGAATGGCGGTGTGGCCCATGAGATCTCAAATGGTGGTGGCCACTGGCCAGGGCCCCTTTGGAACATTATTTCCATAACCTCTTTTTTTACTTGGTTGAATTCATTTTTTGTCTATACTTGTAGATTGCATGAGCACATGAAATATCCTTTACTGCAAAATTAGTTTCGATGCAAGACTTTTTTTCCAGGAAATTTCACTCTCCAACCAAAAATTAGGTTCAAAGTCATCTATGTTGTTGAGAGTTGTCCCATATCGGTGAGGGACAAGGTTTGCTATGAGTTTATATGGTTTTGAGCTACTCCCCATATTGCCAATTGGTTTTATGGTGGAACCTCAATTTCATCATGGTATCAGAGCAGGTTGTCCTCGTGTGAAACCAAACGGTCACACGCGCTTCACATCACCCTGTTATGTTGTCCACGTGTAGCTTGAAAATCGGCCACACGTGTGGGGGCATGTTGAGAGTTGTCTCATATCGGTGAGGGACAATGTTTGCTATGTGCTTATATGGTCTTGGGCTACTCCCCATATTGCCAATTGATTTTATGATGGAACCTTAATTTCATGTATCTACATCTCATTTAGTTGAGGCCACAAACTATGCCTCTGTCCGCCAACCTGATGTAATGAGCTATCTTTATTTTGTATCTCAATGCTATATATGATTATATGTTTTAGCGTTTGAATCTCAAAGTTGTCTAACTTATAAACTCATGGATTAATGCATGGTGATATGAGAGGGTAGTTTATAATGGATCTTTTAAAAATAAAACAACAATAAATCTAACGGTAATTTAGATAAGTTTAGACATAATAACTCAAGTATTAGTACTTCAATTAGGGTTAAAAACACTTCCAAATTATGAAAATTACTGTGAACACGAAAGATTCCTTGAAACAAGAAACCAGAATAACGTGTACAAAATAATATTTTTGTGTTTATGATTTTGGGGTTACGATCTCTCTAATTTGGTCCTCTGATTCGATCTCCGTAAGATGTAGATTTGTTGATCCAAAGGGCCGTTGAGGCTTGATCTTGGATGAACAGTTGATGAACGGATCTTCAAGGGGCGTTGGGCTTGATCTTGAAGAATGGGTGTATGGGTTTGTGGATGAGTTGTTGATCCAAAGGGCCGTTGGGGCTTGATCTAAGGATGAATAGTTGATGAACGGATGAACACTTTCTTCAAGGGCCGTCGGGGCTTGATCTTGAATAATGGTTGTGTGGATTTCTTCAAGGGCTTTTGGGCTTGATCTTGAAGAATAGATGTGTGGATTTGTTGAGGTTGTTGATCCAAAGGGCCGTTGGGGCTTGATCTTAGGATGAACGGATGATGAATGATGAACACTTTCTTCAAGGGGCCGTCGGGGCTTGATCTTGAGTTGGTGGGAGTTCTTCAAGGGCCGTTGGGGCTTGATCTTGAGGGAGGATTTGACGAAGAACGAAGAGTGCTTTCTTGATCCTTCGGAATTCTTGGGAATTTGGATGCTTGAGAGCTTTGGAGTTTCTAAGCTTCAAGGATTTGGGGAATTCTCTTCTAATTTTGGGAGTAGAGAAATGTATTTGTGAATTCCTTGATGCTTGATACCTTGATGGAGAAGCCTATTTATAGGCTTTGAGAATGAATCACCACCACAAAATATTTTTTTCCTTTCCAAGCACCATTGCCTAATTTTCCCACTTAATGCAATATTGAAATTGAAGTGGTGTAACTTATGGCCTAATTTCCCACTTAATACCATTTTAAACTTGAAGTGGTGTAACTTATGTCCTAATTTCCCACTTAACACCATTTTAAACTTGAAGTGGTGTAACTTATGTCCTAATTTCCCACTTAACACCATTTTAAACTTGAAGTGGTCTAACTTATGGCCTAATTTCCCACTTAACACCATTTTAAACTTAAAATGTGTATGCTTTGTCATTGCCCAAATGAGAAAAACTTGCTTTGATCCGTAATGGATTGAAGTGTGCTTGCCTTGTCATTGCCCAACATGAGAAAAACTTGCTTTGATCCGTAATGGATTGAAGTGTGCTTGCCTTGTCATTGCCCAAAAATGAGAAGAAAAACTTGTTTAATCCTTCAAGGGTATTTCTTCCTATTTTGTTGAGTCACACGCCATGTGTACAATTTGTACAACACGTGGCGTATGCCATGTATGCCTTGACACGTCAAAACTTTAATGCATTGGTGAACATTTGTTTTACTGAAATTTTGATGTCTACAAATGCCCCCACTTCAAGGCGTGTCGTAGACATGTGCTTGTCACGTGTAGAAGATGCGTTTTGAAGTCCCTTAATGTAGATGTCAACCCAAGGGCCGTCGAGGCTTGATCTTGAATTGGGCTGGAAATTTCTTCAAGGGCCATTGAGGCTTGATCTTGAGTTCGACTGGAAGATTTTCTGGTTTCCTCCAATCGTTGATTTTCCACAGGCTTAGTCTTGAACTGGGCAGCAGGAAATTTTTTTCAAGGGCCATTGAGGCTTGATCTTGAGTTCGACTGGAAGATTTTCTGGTTTCCTCTAATCGTTGATTTTCCTTTGTGCTACTCTTGAACTGGGCAGCAGGAAATTTTTTCAAGGGCCATCGAGGCTTGATCTTGAGTTCGACTGGAAGATTTTCTGGTTTCCTCCAATCGTTGATTTTCCTTTGTGCTACTCTTGAACTGGGCAGCAGGAAATTTTTTCAAGGGCCATTGAGGCTTGATCTTGAGTTCGACTGGAAGATTTTCTGGTTTCCTCCAATCGTTGATTTTCCTTTGTGCTACTCTTGAACTGGGCAGCAGGAAATTTTTTCAAGGGCCATCGAGGCTTGATCTTGAGTTCGACTGGAAGATTTTCTGGTTTCCTCCAATCGTTGATTTTCCTTTGTGCTACTCTTGAACTGGGCAGCAGGAAATTTTTTCAAGGGCCATTGAGGCTTGATCTTGAGTTCGACTGGAAGATTTTCTGGTTTCCTCCAATCGTTGATTTTCCTTTGTGCTACTCTTGAACTGGGCAGCAGGAAATTTTTTCAAGGGCCATCGAGGCTTGATCTTGAGTTCGACTGGAAGATTTTCTGGTTTCCTCCAATCGTTGATTTTCCTTTGTGCTACTCTTGAACTGGGCAGCAGGAAATTTTTTTCAAGGGCCATTGAGGCTTGATCTTGAGTGAAAATAGGACCATGAGCGGTTTCAGGATTCAGACACATGGCAGGCAAGCACGAGGTGGAGGTGATGACCTGTTTCTTTGTTCAATCTTTCCAATTCGTATTGAAGAGGGTTAGAGGATAACTCAGCATATGCAGTTGTTGCGTTTGCTGACTATCCACAAGATTGATGTTTCATTGTCACTCATCTTAGCTGTTCTCCAAGCAGATGTGGTCTCTTCTCTGGAAGTGTATCAACCGTTGAAGATGACTACTCGAGAACAACGCTAGGTAAGCAACTAGGGAACAGATTCCAGGTAGTCGGTTCCAGATCGGAAGACTGACTCCAAGTGCCGGCTGATGGCTCTCTTTCACTTTGCCATGCGAGTAAGAACAAGGACAAAGGAAAGGACATGGAGAAGGCATGATATGAGATACCTTTGCTTTCGAAGAAGCAGCGAATGAATCAGCACATATATTTGTTGTGCTTGTCTCCACATGCTTCGATGTATCATTTTTACTTGCCTTACTTGCTCCCCTTTGCAGAAGTGGTATTTCCTTATGCAGGTGTGGCATCTTCTCTTGTAGTATTTGTCCTCTGATGCAGGAGTTGAATGCAAACCTTGCATTTGAATGGACCCTCACTTCTTGGTGGCAGCGCAAGTTTGAGTGGAGGTTCCAACATATTGATTTCTCTGTCATTGTCTTGGCAGGTGAGAACAAGGGCAAAGGAAAAGACAGGGAAAAAACATGATATGAGATACCTTTGCTTTCGCCCTTGATGATATGAGATACCTTTGCTTTTGAAGAAGCGGCGAATGGATCAGCACATGTATTTGTTGTGCTTGTCTCCACATGCTTCAATCTACCGTTTCCTCCTGGGTCATCTGTACTCCAGGCATCTGGTATCTTCTTTGGGGAAGAAGAAAAAATTGAGTATTTCGAAAGGCTTTGCTGGGAGTGCGCCCTCAGAGGTGAGGAAGAGTTGGGCATTTTTTTTTTGCAGGTCTGCCTTGCCATAAAAGATGAAGGTCGACATATATAGGGATTTCCCAATAGCAAGTGGTGGTTATGTTCTTTTACCCTTGTCGACAAACGTCTCTTCGATTTTTTTAACAAGCGTCTCTTCGATTTCTGAGCTAGCGCCTCTTCGAAAAAGTAGTCACGGGTACGGCTCTGTCACCACGCTTGTTGGCAAAGGCGTGTAGTTGGGATGATAACCTTCACGTGTTTTCAACTTTGTCAGAGATCTTTTGACAAAGTTGAACGCGTTATCTGAAAAGCCGCGAAAGCGTCGCCGAACTTCACGCAGGAAAATCTGATTTTTTGAATCGGTGGTCGTGTCGCCTTGGCTTTTTATAGAGGTATCGATCACCTCCAACATGCACACTTTGAAGATCGCCCGTTTGTGAAAATCGTCTTCGGCCCTTTCTGATTTTACTTCATCCACCTTTCTCTTTTAACCTTTTGACAATGGCTAACCCGTCTAACATTTGCTTAGATTTGAGTCTCAGCAGTGATCCGAGTGCGCCGCGTCAGGTAAATGTATAGTGCCCTTCTTTCTTATCTTCTAATGGCCCTTTGACAGGTGAAGATTCTGTGATGAAGGATGCAACAACAGCTACGATAGTAGCTAGGAACTTCCTCACTCCAAAAGATAGTAGGCTGCTTTCAGAACGGTCCGATGAGTTGGCCGTTCAAGAGTCCCTAACTCTCAGTGTTCAGTGCGCAGGCTCTGTGTCCAACATGGGCCAACGCCTACTTGCTCGATCCCGCCAAGTGGAATCATTGATGGCGGAGGTGGAAACTCTTAAGCAAGAGATCAAACAGCTTAAGCACGAGAATAGAAGTTTGCATGTGCTTGCAAATAACTATTCGACGGGCATGAAGAGGAAACTTGATGAGCTGCAAGAATCTGAAGGTCGAATCCAAAGTGACCGTCAAAGGTTTGCGGCTTTCCTCCAGAGGCACATTTTTCCTGGGTCATCCAGCGTTCTACCCAGTATTGAGGCCTGGAATGCTCTAGCTTCAATGCCTCCCGCTCCGATGCCTTCTGCTCCGATGCCTTCCGCTTCTAGAGTTTTGCCAAGTAATGGGGCTTCACGTGAACATCCTTTGTGAAAGCTCCATCTTTTTTTTTTTTTTTTTTTTTTTTTTTTTTTTTCCTTTTGTAATAAAATTGACTTTCTTTAATGAAACATTTATTTATTTATTTTGATGTGACTGTACTTGAAGTTTTGAAGTTTCAAGTTGCCTACGTACTCTTCCAAAGAAGAGATCAAGTCATAACGTAGTTCAAATGAGTGATGGTTTTGATGATGATTTTGCCGTACACAGTTTATGCTCTTGCGGGCCAGGAGCGTTTGTTGTCACCTTTTAGGCTCGTACGAACGAGGAGCTTGTGGTGTCGTTTGCAGTTTCAACTCGTGCAGACAAGGAGCTTTTGGTGCTGTTTGCAGTTTCAGCTCGTGCAGGCAAGGAGCGTTTGGTGCCATTTGCAGTTTCAGCTCATGCAGGCAAGGAGCATTTGATGTCGCTTGCAGTTTCAACTCGTGCAGGCAAGGAGCAATTGATGTCGCCTTTTATGCTCGTGCAAACCAGGAGCGTTGGTTGTCGCCTTTTATGCTCATGCGGACCAGGAGCGTTGGTTGTCGCCTTTTAGGCTCGTGCGAACGAGGAGCGTCGGTTGTCGCCTTTTAGGCTCGTGCGAACGAGGAGCGTTTGGTTGTTACCTTTTAGGCTCGTGTGAACGAGGAGCTTTGGTTGTTGTTGTTGATTTGTCAAGTGATCTGGGAGAGGCGTTCCTCGCAATCTTCATAGGAATGAGCCTTGACTGAGTAATTGAAGAAGTCTTCTGGGAAGAAATCGCGCATCGTGATGGCAACGGACGATCTTTGTGTCATAATTTCATCATCCTCAACATTTTCATGTAGCTTTGAAGGTTGACGGTAGCTGCTTTGCCCCCTTTCCGATTGGTGAACTTGTGGAGGAGACCTATGTTTCTTGTGCATTTTCTTTGGAGTGACATAAGTCCATCCTTCAACTTCACTTGACGTGACTGACATGGTTTTGGAGCATGCCCCCAGCGGTTGAGGTGAAGATTTTGAGTTCAAAGAGCCAAAAGTGACGGTGGTATAGTTTGACTTCACCACATCATTAAGATCTAGCTCGATGATCCCTTTCTGAGCTAACTTCATGATGAGATCTTTTAGCACAAAGCACTTTTCCGTCGGATGACCAATGAAGCGGTGGAATTTACAGTACCTTGGACTGTCAGTACGGTTCATCTCTTCCGGCCGTTTGCACTCAGGTAGGTCGATCACCTTTTTGTCAAGCAAGTCTTTCAACATGGCAACCACGTCAGAGTCGGGGAATGGATATGTCTTCTCCTCAAGCTCCTTCAAAGTGCGTCTACGTATCTCTTGATCACGAAAAGCTTCGGTTTGAATCGCCTTGCCTCGTGTATGGGTTTTGACTGGAGTTGTGTTGACCGTCATTGCTTCCTTGGTGGGTTTCCACGCAGCCTTATCCACCTTGGGCCCCAAAACTTTGTCATTCTTGTAGTCGGCGATCTGTTCTTTCTTCCCATGACGGGTGATGCTTAACTCCATATCATGGGCGCGGGTGGCTAACTCCTCAAATGTTCGTGGTTTGATGCCTTGAAGGATGTAGTGTAGTCCCCACTGCATGCCTTGAACGCACATCTCAATGGCAGAGGTTTCAGAAAGCCGATCTTTACAATCCAGACTTAAGGAGCGCCATCTATTTATGTAGTTGATGACAGGTTCATCTCTCCACTGTTTCGTACTGGTCAGCTCTAGCATGCTTACAGTACGACGAGTGCTGTAGAAACGGTTGAGGAATTCCCTTTCTAGCTGGTCCCAACTGTTGATAGACTCGGGTTCGAGGTCGGTGTACCAGTCAAAAGCGTTACTTTTCAGCGAACGTACGAACTGTTTGACAAGGTAGTCTCCCTCTGTCCCAGCATTGTTGCAAGTTTCAATGAAATGGGCGACATGTTGCTTCGGGTTGCCTTTTCCATCGAACTGCATGAATTTTGGGGGCTGATAACCCCTTGGCATCTTCAAAGCATTAATCTTCTTGGAGTAAGGCTTTGAGTACAGTACGGAGTCATGCGAGCTTCCTTCGTACTGTGTCTTGATAGTGCTTGCGATCATCTCCTGTAGCTGCTGGATAGAGAGAGATTCCATGAACGCCGTTGCTTGGTCTAGCTTCAGCTTCTCTTCGACTTTCTCCACTGGAGGCTCCTCTTCTTCGTCGACTTCTTTCTTTAATAGGCCAACATTTGGGTCGACTTTCACGTCGGGCAGCGCATCTAGTTGGTTGACAAGTGCGGCAATCTGCAAGTCCTTCTCTTCCACAGTCTGTGTAAGCTTTGCAATTGCTTCGCTCATTTGAGCCAGTTGTTCTTCAACAGAGGTGACGCCGATGGTCATGACTTGTGCAACCAATAGACATGACTTTCCTTCAGACATCCATAGTGCTGATGAAGAACCCCATTGGCCATTTTGGCGTGTCATCTTGTGTGCCTCAATAGCATGCTTTGGTGCCCCCATCAAGGTCAGGTGGATGACCGACTCGCGCCTTTGATGCTGCTCTTGCTTGCTTAGCAGTACCAACTTTGCAGCGGCATGTTGAGAAGTGGTTGTGGCACCAATGGATGCTCCATTTGCGGCGGAAGTGCTTATGCTTCTTCCCTTGGTGGTTGCAAGAACGGCTTGTCCCTTGCTTGATGCCATTGATTTTGGAGGTGTGCTTTGGTTGTTGTCAACTCCGTAACCATGCTCCTTCAACTTCTTTTGAGTCTCGGTGAGGTCGCGATCTTTGTCGTTGACGGTGTTTGAAACCTTCTTTCCAAGATTTGAAGAGGAAGCAAAGTCATGCCTAGCCTTTGACATGAGTTCGTAGGCATTTGGGTTAAAGCCTTCTTCGGTCTTCTTAGTTGGAAGAGAGCTTGGTTTCACTTTGACGCCATGTTGCGCCTCCAGACGGTTGATGAGTCCGGCGGTTTGCAAGTTTTTCTCCTCTGCAGTCTTTAGCAGCCTTGCAATTGTTTCCTTCATCTGAACCAACTGTTTTTCAATGGAGGTAGTGCCGATAGTCATGACTTGTTCTTTGTTTGAAGCCATGGACTGTGCTTAAATATCTTGAACGGAGACAGAGATGAGAGGTAGAGATGGTCCCACCGGGCGTGCCAAATTTGTGAACACGGAAGATTCCTTGAAACAAGAAACCAGAATAACGTGTACAAAATAATATTTTTGTGTTTATGATTTTGGGGTTACGATCTCTCTAATTTGGTCCTCTGATTCGATCTCCGTAAGATGTAGATTTGTTGATCCAAAGGGCCGTTGAGGCTTGATCTTGGATGAACAGTTGATGAACGGATCTTCAAGGGGCGTTGGGCTTGATCTTGAAGAATGGGTGTATGGGTTTGTGGATGAGTTGTTGATCCAAAGGGCCGTTGGGGCTTGATCTAAGGATGAATAGTTGATGAACGGATGAACACTTTCTTCAAGGGCCGTCGGGGCTTGATCTTGAATAATGGTTGTGTGGATTTCTTCAAGGGCTTTTGGGCTTGATCTTGAAGAATAGATGTGTGGATTTGTTGAGGTTGTTGATCCAAAGGGCCGTTGGGGCTTGATCTTAGGATGAACGGATGATGAATGATGAACACTTTCTTCAAGGGGCCGTCGGGGCTTGATCTTGAGTTGGTGGGAGTTCTTCAAGGGCCGTTGGGGCTTGATCTTGAGGGAGGATTTGACGAAGAACGAAGAGTGCTTTCTTGATCCTTCGGAATTCTTGGGAATTTGGATGCTTGAGAGCTTTGGAGTTTCTAAGCTTCAAGGATTTGGGGAATTCTCTTCTAATTTTGGGAGTAGAGAAATGTATTTGTGAATTCCTTGATGCTTGATACCTTGATGGAGAAGCCTATTTATAGGCTTTGAGAATGAATCACCACCACAAAATATTTTTTTCCTTTCCAAGCACCATTGCCTAATTTTCCCACTTAATGCAATATTGAAATTGAAGTGGTGTAACTTATGGCCTAATTTCCCACTTAATACCATTTTAAACTTGAAGTGGTGTAACTTATGTCCTAATTTCCCACTTAACACCATTTTAAACTTGAAGTGGTGTAACTTATGTCCTAATTTCCCACTTAACACCATTTTAAACTTGAAGTGGTCTAACTTATGGCCTAATTTCCCACTTAACACCATTTTAAACTTAAAATGTGTATGCTTTGTCATTGCCCAAATGAGAAAAACTTGCTTTGATCCGTAATGGATTGAAGTGTGCTTGCCTTGTCATTGCCCAACATGAGAAAAACTTGCTTTGATCCGTAATGGATTGAAGTGTGCTTGCCTTGTCATTGCCCAAAAATGAGAAGAAAAACTTGTTTAATCCTTCAAGGGTATTTCTTCCTATTTTGTTGAGTCACACGCCATGTGTACAATTTGTACAACACGTGGCGTATGCCATGTATGCCTTGACACGTCAAAACTTTAATGCATTGGTGAACATTTGTTTTACTGAAATTTTGATGTCTACAATTACTTTTATCAATATTTGGCACGAAATAGACACATTGCAATATGCACCTTAAACATGTATTGATTTATTCTAAAACAAGTCCATAATCATATAGATAACACAACTCAAGTTACTCTGCATGAATAATTAATAGCTGATCTTATTTTTTCTGGTTACATCCTCACTATACTTCTTAAACTAACTATTGGTGCTCAATCTTTCAGGTTACGTTTCTTACTTCTTCAACTCGATATTGATCCAGTTGTCTCAAGTTTAAGAAGTGAGAACTATAACCTGAAAAAAAATGACTTGTGAAATGACTAGTGTTGTTAACTTATTATTCTTTGTAAGAATACAGTGTTCTTCTTTATTCCTCACTTCTCAATAGTAGAAGAAGTCTCAAATTTGAAATCCCCTTACCCTCATTGGTAACAAAAACGTTCCTTTCTTCTTTGTAAGAATATAACGTTCTCCTTTCTTAACTGTAACGGATTTAGAATGACCAAATATGAAAGATGAACTTAAATGACCTTATACGAGGTATAGGAAATTTTATAAAAAAAAAAAAAGACTATTGTTGTAGTCCTATCGAATTAGGAATGTGATTATGTAAATCCTAGTATATCTAGTTTATTCCTATTAGGAGTTGATTACCTATTAAGAGATGTAATCCTAAAAGGGTAAGGATTCTACCTATCCTTCTATTATAAATAAAGGCATAAGGGGGTGATACAACACACACCTCAGAATTAAATCTCTCTCTTTCTCTCTTGTTGCCGCCGGCCCCCTCTCCCTCTCTGCCCTTTATACAATTTAGTCAAATAGGCCTACAACACGTTATCAGCATGCTCTTGCCAGAAGCTAAGAAATTGACGGATCGTAGGAGGAGGCTATCTTCTACAAATTCAAAGGCTTTCAATCATTTTTTGCCAATCAGGTTCTTCTAAAATAAATTAAAAAATTTGAAAAAACCTTGAAGCATGAAAACATTCCCCATGATGCATAAATCCCCTATATTTATATTTTCCTTCCAATTATATATATTGTATATACGTTCATATATTTTGTCAATATATATAATTGTTCATGCATTATGCATATATGCTATGTGGAATTGTGAGTCAAAGAATTGAAATTAATTTAGAAGCAATTAGGGTTTTTAACCCTAGAATTCGAAAATAAATAAATAAATAAATTTGGGATTTTACGACAAGCCGCCGCACCACCATGCTAGACTGAAGCCTAGCCGTGTGGCGGCAAACCTTTGGATGGCATCTCCGATGCCCTGGACCTAGCACATAGCCTTTTAGGCTTGCTACTTCTCTCGGAACTCAACCAGACCTCGGCCTGGGTTGGCTACCACACGAGCCTGCAGCCCTAGTCCAAACTCGACCCAACCCGCATGCCAGCAGCATGTTAAGCCTGTCCCTAACATGGGCCTGAAGCCTCGGCCCGTTTGCAACAACATTCTTGGCTTGCTGGACTGGTTTGTAGTTTCAGCCCACGCCAGCAACTTTGTTGCTGGCTTAGCCTTAGCCATGGCCCATGCTGCTGGGTTTGTCCTTGTGGCCCAAGTCTCGAAACCCAACTGCGGCTGAGGTTTCCTTTCATACCCGCAAGCTTTTGGGCTTGCCCCGTGCGTCTAACCTGGCCGACACGCCAGCCTTCACGATTGGACTTACCCAAATCAGCCTATGGCCTAAAGCCATGATTTAGGCTGCTTCTAGCAGCCACCCGAGCCCAATAAACTCTATAGGGCCACACCCTACTCACGGCACCCATGCGCACCGTGTTTGGGCTATGGTTTTTCAAACCCAATGCTAATTTTTGACATTCTAAAATAATTTTAACCTGCATGTTATAATTATTTTTGCTTCTATGATCGACCCTGAATGGTCTCAATCTACTGAATTAATTAAAGTGACCAGCAGTCCATTAATCTGTCAATTAATCCAAAATTATTGACCTGAAGCTCATTTTTTGGCATTAACGATTCAATAAATTATTTCATTCAACCGTTGACTATCTTTCGTAGTCCCGAAGCACTCACATTTGGGTTCCTAAAGCAATCCACAAATCCACTACACTTTATTGCATATTGTATATATGTGTTCTTGCAAGTACCCCTATACGAACTAAACGTTCATAACCAAATTGAACCTGTAGTTTCGAATTTATTGCCTTTGAAAATCAAAGTTTTCATTCAAAACTTATCACATGAAACTTGTAGCTTTCTTGCATAAATTAAACCAATACATGTCTATAGAACCCGAATGTTCTACAATGTATGTCTATAGATTTCCATACGACTAACCACGTTTTGTGTGCACCCTCTGTTTAGGGACATGTCTAACTTGAACAAACTCGATTTCACCACTCTGGAAGTCTCTGGAAGAAACTACCTGAAGTGGGTTCGAGACATGAAACTCCATCTTATTGCAAAGAGTTTTAGAGCTACCATCGAGGAACCAATCCACGATGAACTCGTCAACGAAGCTCATAAAGTTACTGCTATGATCTTCATCTGAAGACACATCCATAATGCACTGCAAACCGAATACCTCTCAGAGGAGGATCCCCGTACCTTCTAGCTCGTCTTGGCGGATCATTTTGATCACCAAAAAGACATTTACTTACCTAAAGCAAGACGCGACAGACAGCATTTACGCTTCCAAGACTTTAAGTCTGTGAATGAATACAACTCTGAAGTTTGTAGAATCCGATCACAGCTTAAGTTCTGTAAAGAGGACTTAACCGAACAGGATCTCCTGAAGAATACCTATTTGACCTTCAATGCCACCAATATTGTCCTGCATCAACAATATAGGGCATAGAAGTTCACCAAATTTTCAGATTTGATATATGTTCTACTTTTCGTTGAAGTGCACGCGACAAATTCTAGTAGCCACAACCTACGGAGATCCCATTGTGGCCGTGGAAAAGGGCGGCAAGGCCCATCACGGGCCTAAGGTCCACCGAATAGAGGCTCATCCAAGGGAGGAAACTTGACCCAAAAGCGCCAACCCCTTGCCCCGAATGCCCCAAACTTCAAGAATAAGGGAAAAGCTACCGTCAAACGGATTCCACTAAAATGGACATGTGCTATCGTTGTGGATCAAAAGATCATTGGTCACGCATATAGCGAGCTACCCCCAAGGCTATTGCCAAGTATCATTCCCGTCGTGAGTCTAACACTACGCATGTGGAACTTCCCAAAGATGCTACTACATCTATGGAGGTTTCAAATTTTCAGGAACCATCCACTCCTATGGATGAATAAATTTTAGACATATTTTTAAGGCGTTTTAACCCCTAGTGGCCGAACCCACTAGGAGTGGCCGAACCCCCTCCCTATTTTTAGGTTTATGGTTTAATTTTCAGACAATTTTTCCAAGTCTTTGGAATTATTTGTTGGATTTTGGTTTGTTTTGAACTATGGATATTATTTCTCAAATTGATTAATTGAATTAATGGAATTATATTTATGCATGTGACCAATTCAATTAATTTATTTCTAGGTATAACTAGTGGTGATGTTAGTTGCCTGGCTGATAATGCAACCATACACACTGTATTGCGTGAAAAACACTATTTTACTAACTTTGTACCTAAGAATGCACCTCTGACAACCCTTTCAAGCCCATCCAACCTAATAGAAGGATACGAAAAGGCCAGTATAATGTTGTCCGATGGTACTAAATTAACCATTAAAGAGGCACTCTATTCTCCATGTTCCGGAAGAACGTTGCTGAGTTTTAGAGATATTCGAGATAATCAATATCATGTTGAAACCACTGAAGAGAATGGTTCTGAATTTCTTTGTATCACTTCTTACGAATATAGCTAGAAGCGTAATCACGAGAAGTTGGAACATCTCCCGAGTAGGTTGTACAAAACAACCATTCGAGCTCCCGAGACACACTATGTGGCTGGCCCTAGTGTTGGGTTCCAGGACACTCTCTTGCTTTGGCATGATCGAATATGACACCCCGGACGAGATATGATGCTCTGTATCCTCAAAGTATCTCATAGGCATCACTTGAAATCTTATCCCGACCATCCGTTTTGCAAAGCATGTTCACTAAGGAAGTTGAACATTCAACCCTCAATTACAAAGATTATTCACGACCCCCCTAAATTTCTTCAGAGGATTCAAAGGGATATTTGTGGACCTATCCAACCAACATGCGGACCATTTAGATACTTCATGGTGTTATTTGATGCATCGACATGATGGTCATATGTCTGCTGATTGTCTACACGTAATGCTGCATTTGCAAAACTTCTAACACAAATTATTAAGCTTAGGGCTCGCCACCCTGATTATCCAATCAAGTCAATTCGACTGAATAATGCTGAAAAGTTTACATCACAAACCTTTGACGATTATTGCATGTCTATTCGGATTGAAGTTAAACATCATGTACCCCATGTTCATACACAAAATAGCCTGGTAAAAGCTTTCATAAAGTGCCTTCAAACGATAGTTAGAACTTTGGTTATGATAACCAATTTGCCGGTATCGTATTTATATGTGTTTGGATGCGCATTCTATGTGCCAATAGCGTCGCCACTACACACCAAAATGGGTGCTCATAGAAAAATGAGAATCTATGTCGGTTATCATTCACCATCGATTACACGCTACTTAGAGCCCTTGACAGGAGATCTATTTACCACACATTTTGCGGATTGTCACTTTGATGAGACAGTCTTCTCGTCGTTAGGGGGAAATAAGATCACTAACGTTCATGTAGAACGTCACAACTTGTCGTGGATTACTCCTACTATGTCTCATTTAGATCCCCGCACCCTATAGTCTAAAACTAGAGTGCGACGTATTCTAGATCTTCAGAGCATTGCTCAAAGCAAGCCAGATGTTTTTACTAATCTAGTAAAGGTGACAAGATCACATATACCCGTTCCAAATACACATGCAAAGATGGAAGTACTTAACGTACGCCGAACAACCACCGTGGAAGGCCGGATCGACCCCGAATGTGGGGTGGTTGCACCTCCCACACGGCATGGTACACTGGCAACTAACCAATCACCTGCTCCTACCCTGAAGCGTGGTAAGCCTTCTGGTTCAAAGGATTCACAACCCCGGAAGAGGAAACGACATACACTAGTGACCCTAGTTTGAATTCGACCATTGCTTACTCATTTGTTCCAACGCATGAGGTTATTCTAGAATACGGTGATGTTTTAGATAAGACAACCCGGCTTCCCGAGAATCCCAAGATTTCAGTCCATTACGCAGTATTAGATGAGGTTTGGAATCAGAATGAGATGATTATCCATAATGCATTCGCGTATACCATTGCTTCCGACATCATGCTTAGCGATGACATTGAACCACGCTCCGTTGATGAACGGATTGGTCAAACTTGAAACAAGAAATCCAGGTCAAGCTTGATTCACTCACGAAATGAAAGGTATTTAGGCCTGTAGCTTATTCTCCACCACATGTGAAGCCCGTGGGCTACAAGTAGGTTTTCGTGAGGAAGCTTAATGAGAATAATGATATATTACGGTACAAAGCACATCTCGTAGTGCAAGGCTTCTCTCAACACCCTGAGATTGATTACAAAGAAACGTATTCCACCGTAATGGATTTCATAACTTTCCGCTACCTTATCAATTTGGTAGTTTTTGAAAAACTGAATATACAACTTATGGATGTGGTAACCACGTATCTTTATGGGGATCTAGATACGGAAATGTACATGAAAGTTCCAGAATGACTTCCATTAACTAGTTCAAATAGTTCTAGACCATGGAATGCCTTCTCGATTAAATTGAGGAGATCACTCTACGGATTTAAACAATCCGGGCAGGTGTGGTATAACCGTCTGAGTGAATATTTGACAAGTCAGGGATATGTGAATAATGAATTATGCCCATGTGTGTTCATTAAGAAGTCACATTCCAGATTTGCGATCGTTGCAGTTTATGTCGACGACATGAACTTTATCAGAACTCCCGCAAAGCTTGAGGAAATTGTCACACACGTGAAATCAGAATTTGAGATGAAAGATATTAGGAAAACTTGATATTGTCTCGACCTAGAGATCAAGCATTGTTTGGATGGAATCTTACTACATCAATCGAACTACACCCAAAAAGTGTTGCGACGTTGTAATAAGGATAAAGCGAAGCCTTCGAGTACTCCTATGGTCGTTCAGACTCTAGATGCTAAATGAGATCCCTTCCGTCCGAATGAGGATGAGGAAGATTTTGGAGCCTGAAGTTCCATACCTAAATGCAATTGGTGCTTTATTATACTTGGCTCAATGCATTAAACCCGACATCTCTTTCGCTGTTAATCTTTTGGCTAGATACTGCAACGCGCCTACACGTAGACACTGGAATGATGTTAAACACATTTTCTGCTACCTCAAGGGTACGATAGATTTAGGCTTGTTCCACACCCACGAATCCTCGAGAGGAGCCACCGCCCTCCTCGGTCCTTGGGTTGATTCTCGCTTCACTGGTTATCTATCTGACCCACATAAGGCACGTTCTCAAACAAGTTATGTCTTTACTGTTGGAGACACCGCTATATCTTGGAGGTCTAGCAAGAAAATACTAGTTGTGACTTCTTTGAACCATGCTAAGATTCTCGCTCTGCATGAAGCCTCACGATAGTGCTTTTGGCTGAGAACAGTTATGGAACATATTTGAAGCACTAGTGGTCTTTCTTCCGTCGTTGACCTTCCTACGATGATCTTTGAAGACAATGCAGTATATATCGAGCAGTTAAAGAAGGGATACATCAAGGGAGACAACACCAAGCACATAACGCCTAAGTTCTTTTATTCTCACTAGCAACAACTACATCAGAACATTGAAGTCAAGCAAATATGTTCCCAGGACAACCTGGCAGACCTCTTCACAAAGTCATTGCCCAAGTCTACTTTTCAAAAGCTCATCCAATGAATCGGTATGCGTAAATTATCTTAATTAAATCGCTTGTAGTTCTCTTATTTGTAAGTTATGTCTAACTCAGAGGGAGTATCCTGAAGCATACTCACTTGATCTTAATGTACTCTTTTTCCTACGATTAAGAGTATTTTTCCCACTAGGTTTTTACTACCTAACGAGGTTTTGTTGAGTCACCCATCTTGGGATGATCATACTCCGTTAAGTTCACTACTTTCGTCCTGTTTGACATTTGTTGTAGACATTATGCATACTTCCACTTTTCTCCTTAGTCTATGGGTTTTCCCCATGCCTTGGGTTTTACCATAGCAAGGTTTTGTGAGTTTTACTACCAATGCATACTTACTTACTTGTGTTTGAGACTCACGTTCACCCATTCTGCCAACGACTTCATCAACTATTCTACCCCATCTGTTGAAGATCTGATGCGACGTTTTGTTTGAGTATTTACACACTCAAGGGGGAGTGTTGCAGTCCTATTGGATTAGGAATGTGATTGTATAAATCCTAGTATATCTAGGAGTACCTAGTTTTTTCCTATTAGGAGTTGATTACCTGTTAAGAGATGTAATCCTAAAAGGGTAAGGATTCTACCTATCCTACTACTATAAATAAAGGCATAAGGCGGTGATACAACACACACCTCAGAATTAAATCCCTCTCTTTCTCTCTTGTTGCCGCCAGCCCGCTCTCCCTCTCTGCCCTTTATACAGTTCAATCAAATAGACCTACAATTTAATAAAGAATGACATAAAGCAAATTAGGTTTTAAGAACCATATTAAAAAGCTAACTACGAACTTAGCCAAATCAACAACACAAATGAAATCATCTTTAAGCAAATGCACTTAGCTTAACAACTCAAAGTGGTCCTTTGTGAGTTTTGTATATCATCCACAAGCTTAATGATAGGGTAATTTAGAAGGTACGTAATACATACATACATACATACATACACACACACACACACACATATATATATATATATGATTGAGTACATGGACGCCAATAAGGACCATCAATTTTTTTATAGTCGGCTTAAAAACTGCCTTAATTGCTTGTGGTCCAAGAATTTGATTACCCTAACGGTTTGATTTGTACATGATATGCATGGGGATGGAGTGATGGACCATTTCCAGCCTTAACTTTATAAATTGACTACCATGCACAAAGTCGGTATCACGTTCAGATGGCACGGAATCATTAGCCAACGGAAATGGTCCACCAATCTACGGTCACAAATCGACGATATCGGGGCTCACTTTCTAATCATGAATAGTATTATTCCTCTGGAATGTCTGTCACCGCCAAACGGTATAAAAACAAACCCAGATGAGAGAAAGATGGTGCCAATTCAACCACTTTGGTAATATACTTTGAAAAATCGAATTTGAATTGTTGATGTTTTGATATGTTGGTGTGTCCCACTTATTTCCCTGCCGACATTGATCAAGTTAGTTCTTCGTTTATGCATCATGAAAAGTAATATATATCTTCAATGTATAATGTATGTGATTGATATGATATATGCACACACCACCACATAATTATAGTTCTATATAGTTGTATGATTAGGAAGTTTTCATATTATTACGATGTTGGTGGCCATTTGGGTATAGTGATAAAAAAGAATGAGGTGGGTTGAGTCACTAATGTATGCGCTAGGAAAGCGACACTTAATTTCGTTTTGTTATTGAGTTCAAATTGCGTTGATTTTTGATTTCACAAAAGGACCACTTCGAGTTGTTAAGCTAACTAGCTAAGTCCATACTGCCTGTATTTTTTTTCTTTTTACACAAATAAACAAAAAAATTGCAGGTAATAAGATTGTGAAAAGAAAAAAAAATTGCGGTGAAGGTGGATCGAACACCTGACCTTCAGATCTTCAGTCTGACGCTCTCCCAACTGAGCTATCCCCGCGGGCACTAATTTGTTGCTATTCTACTAATTTAGTAAAGATTCAGCAAGACATGGACGTGTATCACCAAATGGGCTTCATTCAATTAGACTAGAGGGCCTATTTAAATGAGAAGCCTGTGATTATATCATTGGGCCCACATTTCCGGTCCAAATAAGGCCCAACGCTGGAAGTGAAACCCTAATCTAGTCGCTGACGACGGCTATATAAACAGCTGAACCTTCGTCCGCGAGGGATTTCCCGCAACTGCTCTGAAATCTAGGGTTTCTCTCTGCAACCAACGAAATGGTACTCTCTCTCGATCTCTCATCTCTCTCATTTTCTAGCTCCGATAACAGTTTAGTTTATAATGGCGATTGTAATGGTGTAATTTTGGGAATATGAATTAGGGCAAAGGAACAGGAAGTTTCGGAAAGAGGAGGAACAAGACCCACACTCTCTGTGTGCGGTGCGGCCGCCGCAGCTTCCACCTCCAGAAGAGCCGCTGCTCCGCCTGCGCCTACCCTGCTGCCCGTCTCAGAAAATGTAAGCCTACTCAACTTTTAGTTTTAATTTTTTGAATTAATTATATGTAATTAAGTGTGCAAGTTTTAATTTTTGATTATTTGGGGTTGTTTCAGATAACTGGAGTGAGAAGGCGCTGCGCCGAAAGACTACCGGAACTGGGCGGATGAGGTACCTGAGGAATGTGCCGAGGAGGTTCAAGAGCGGCTTCCTTGAAGGTACACAGGCTGCTCCAAGGAGCAAGGGAGCTGCTGCTGCTTCCTCATAAGTTTTCTGAGCCCACTGAACTCAAACCTGTTTGGATTTTTGTTTCGAATTTTGTTTAGTTGTCTTGATAGTTCTGAATTTCACTTGAATTTTGTTTAGACTGTCTCGATTCGCAGCTGCATTTTGATATGAACGGAAATGACTCTCAGTTACAATTACATTTGGCCTTTATTTTTCTTGTTGGGTTGATCCTAGCATGTCTTTAGCTTCATAGTATCTTCCGAAGATTGAAGTTGCCTCTATTTTGTTAATGAATTGGAATTATACTAGGTTGCACATTTAACTCGGATGCTAAGGTGCTTGTAATTTAAGTGATTAAGATCACTTTGCATTCATAGTCTTGGGAATATGCTTTCATCGAAACTTTTGGCGTCAATCTCATGCACCTGATGTCTTTAGATTATACTCTTGCACCCTATGTCTTAAGTTCGAACTCTTGCACCTGATGTCTTCAGATTTAAATCTTGTACCCTAGGTCTTGAGATTGAACTTTTGTACCTGAGGTCTTGAGTTCGAACCCTTGCACCTAAGGTCGTGGGTTCGAACTCTTGCGCCATAGGTCTTGGGTTCGAACTCTTGCGCCATAGGTCTTGGGTTCGAACTCTTGCGCCATAGGTCTTGGGTTCAAACTCTTACGCCATAGGTCTTGGGTTCGAAATCTTGCATAGGTCCTGGGATTAAAATTTTGCACCCGAGGTCTTGGGATTGAATCTCTCCTGAGGTCTTAGGATTGAATCTTGCACCCGAGTTTAGGGATTGTACTCTTGCATCCAAGATCTTGGGTTAGAACTTGGACCTAAAAAGAATATGAACTGAAAAGGGATAACAGGAAGGAACACAGGATGTTTAGAAGTACATGATTAGAGTGCAATCCTAAAACAACTTCTCAACCCTTGTGGAGATTTTTGGATTTGCTTGATTTCTGACAAGTTTAGTCGGATTTGTTTGATTTCTTACCAGTTTAGTAAGTGTTCAATCTGTGATTAATATAGACATCAAGTTGATGCAGGCTGGGATACAAATATGTAAGTTACAAAAGGAGCACAACGTCGAAATGCAAAGATTATGGTTCCTGAACTTTAAATAAAGATTTCAATAGGTTTACACAAGATTAAAGGAGCATAAAGTTGGAAGGGAAAAATTTCCATTTCAACAACAAAATCGAGCAACTATTAGCTTTTGCCAAATTAATCACGTTCTCTCCTTTTCCTCAATGTATGGCTGCCAATTTAAACACCATTTTCAGATGCAACAAACAACTTACAAAGTCTTCGTGGATAAAATACTTCGTGTAACGTTGGGATTTTATCACAGGTTCTTGTACTTGGATTTATCTGAACAATTTAGACAGCTGACCTACTTGAGATTGTGATGGCAAGATTCAAGTTTTCGGTTTTCCTAGTGCTTCAGCCAGTAGTTCCGCAGCTGAGCCATATGTAATAGCATCTCATCACGACCCTGACTGGTCAGGCTGCTGGTCATAATCCACGGAGGCACGGTCTCGAAGAAGCCACTTATTAACTCCTGGAAATCCTGCACATTTTCTTCTGCTTTCTTCCCTCCGTGCCTCTTCTTTTTCCGCTTGTCACATTTGGTGAATATCAAAGTCATAGGAATCTGAAAGGGCACATAGAATTAGAAGCATGCTCAGGAAAGCGCCCTTTTAGTTTTTACGAATGCTTAGTTACATCCAACCAAGGGACATGCTCTCCTTCGCATATACAAAACGAAAAACTGAAACTTTTCGGCCGGATATGTTTAGGGAGGCCAACTCAAGATTAGATTAACCATGTATGTTTCTTCATCATTCTGAAGAAAATAAACAAGTGTGTGTTTGTCGGAATCTCTAGTGCCAGGAGATGCCCCCGGAAAGCTAACGTTATTCAATCTGGTAATCTGAGGACCAAATGTTAATAAAGGATATTACCTGATTCTGACCCAGCCAACTAGCATACTCCAGATCAATTTTTTTGGCAGGAATGCTGGCATCGATGAGAAGGAAAACCGAAACTAATGTCGACCTATTCAGGAAGTAGTCTTTAGTAAACTTAACCCAGTCAGTTCTAAGTTCCTGTGGTGCGGCTGCATACCTGCCAGGTTACACAACACACAAAGATACGACAAGACTATCAGTAGAAACTCACATAAACAAGGGAGAAATCAGCAGTCTCGTGTGTATAATTAGCAGGAGCATAATCATAGGAACAGAACGAACCCTAGCATAATGCAAACTGTAAAGAAACTAAAACCAATAAGTAATGCGCTCCCTCGCAGCTCTCGGAAATTAAATTCTTCATCATAGCAACCATCCGAAATTTCAGACTAGTATGTTTGCATCTTCTCCACGAACAAAAAGAACCGTATAAATCAAAGAGACAGATCTTTCAGCCATACCCGTAGCCTGGCAAATCCACCAGGTACCAGCTATCATTGATCCGAAAATGATTGATACATTGTGTTTTCCCTGCAAGAAATAATGAACGAAAAGCGAATTAAGATGCTTGAACGCATGATCAATCCACAAACCAAAATGCCACAATGCCGTACATCAGGGTATCTCTCAAACTCTACTAAACTTCACAAGACAATCAAGCAAAGCAACAACATTATCCTTAAATTTGTTGAGCTTATGGCGAAATCTTCAATAAACCGGCGCTCCGAATCAAACGAATACTAATTTTTAGTTGGGTTTTCTTCACTATAGGACTTGAATAATGCATCCAACCCAAAAATTGAAAATTGAATTGAATTTACGGTACAAATTACTGACCAGGTTTCTTGGACGTCAAAGCGAGGCGCTTCCGTCGCACGAGCGAGTTGAGCAGCGAGGACTTGCCGACATTGGACCGACCCACGAGAGCAAACTCCGGGAGACTATCAGAGGGGCAATCCTCAGTCCTCACACTGCTCTTCACGAACTCGGCCTGCTCCACCTGAGCGTTCCTGGCGTACTTACTGAGCAGAATATTGGACCCCTTCAAGATTCGGGTGCTCAGAGCACCGGCGTCGGTGTACGAGACCTCGGTTTCTGGCGGCACGAAGAGCTTCTCGAGCGGGATTTCGATGTGGGTTTCGAATTCCTGAGGGGGTTCGATTTGGGGTTCCGGCAATTCGGAAATGGGTATGGGTTCGGAGGCTGAGAGGGTGGACTGGGGGGCGGAGAAGAGGGCGGAGGTGAGGATTGGGGGGAGAGTTGTGGCGGTGGCGAAGGCGGGGGTTTTGGGTTTCGGGAAAAGAGAGAAATGGGTGGAGAGGGATATGTGGGTTCTTGGGAGGTGAAGCAGAACCATATCTGAAGATTTTTTGTCTATGATTTGGGAGCAGCCTGCTGAGCTCTGCTGTGTTTTGGTGGGGGTTTCTGGAAGTGGGAAGTGATAGAGGGAAAAATCTTGGAGGCGGGAGACTAACGAGGGAGAGAATTACCGATAGACTGGAAACGGTGCGGTTTGCGATCGCAAATAACTTATTTTTGACAAACCAACGTTCAATCGGAATTCGGTGCTTACATGTATTTAATATAATCATTATCTGATCGTTAAATGATGATTATAATAAATACATATATTCATATAAATAATATCTGACAGTTTTTTTTTTTTTGTGAAGTGACATTTCTGACTGTTAAATGCTAATTATTTTAAATATATATATGAATGTTGCAGCCAGTCCCTGTATAATCGTCCAAAAATAACTATTAAATAGTGTATTTGAGCTTAGGTATGGGTTGAAAAATAATAAATCGCGCATAAATATTTCATTATAGAATAAATTGAGTAGCTCAGCAGCCACATGTTTGTATACTTCAGTGTCATATACAAAAATATAAGCAAAATTCAGATTTTTCAAAAATTACCATCCAAAATTCATCCCCAAACAAAACTTAATCCTTCGTTCGATCATTGAAAGTAACCATCAAGGGGTGTTCCCAGTGGGGATGTCACAATGGAGTGATTTCGCTAGTTGGATAAAGTTTTGACATACTAAAGAGTTAATTGAAAGTTGTGCATCTAGTGATACTTGTTTAGACTTTAACACAACTTTAAAGAGTTAATTGAAAGTTGTGCATCTAGTGATGCTTGTTTAGACTTTAACACAACTCTAAAAGAGAATAGAGTCACACATCAAACCTTAAACAAAAAGCAAAGCAAGCTTTGCAAACACGAAAATTCCTGAAACAAGAACACGTGTACAAAATATATTTTGTATTAATTTTAGGGTTGCAATCTCTTTTACAATTTGATCCTCTAATTCTATCTTTGTGAGGTGTAGATTTGTGAATGAGTTGTTGATCTAAAGGGCCATCGGGGCTTGGTCTAGGGATGAACAGTGGTGCAGATTTGTTGATGTTGTTGATCCAAAGGGTCATCGAGACTTGATCTTAGGACGAACGACGAACGAATCTTCAAGGGCCTTCGAGGCTTGATCTTGATGAATAGTTGTGTGGATTTCTTAAAGGGCTGTTGGGTTTGATCTTGAAGAACAAGGATGAACGGATCATCAAGGGCCTTCGGGGCTTGATCTTGGTCTTCAAGGGCCTTCGGGGCTTGATATTGGGAATTTGGGAGGTTGGATGCTTGAAAACTTTTAGAGTTTCAAAGCTTCAAGGATTTGAGGAATTCTCTTTCAATTTGAGAGTAGAGAAATGTATATGTGAATTCCTTGATCCCTTGATGGAGAAGCCTGTTTATAGACTTTGAGAATGAACCACCACCATCCTCTCTTTTTTAGGTGAAATAAGTGAAATAAGTGTATGATGTAGGTGAAATGAGTGGAGGTTGTAGGTGAATAAGTGTATGATGTAGGTGAAATGAATGAAGGTTGTAATTTTAATGCATTGGTCAACATTTATTTCCCCGAAATTTCGATGTCTATAAGCTTATCATATAGAGAATATTTACTCACTCACTCCCACTTTCTTACATGCTTTGCTTCATAATTTTTTGCAATTCACTCAAAATGGGGAGTCAATATGAAGAAGAACAGACGATTTTCTACCTTTATCATTCATTGCTTTGATTTGGTTGACGTAAAAACTCTAGCTGCTAAAGCATTTTTACCCACATTTTTATTCATTGCTTTGATTTGGTTAAGGTAAAATCTCTAACTGCTAAGCCTTTTTTCTTTAAGCAAATTCTCAGACTTCGCCCTCTTTCAATTGCTCTCCCTCTTTGTAAACTGTAAATAAATAACTATGATATGTCCTCTATTTATAAGTTGGGAAAACATTGAAAATCTAAATGAACTATATTATTACACCTGAAATTTCAAAGATTATATGGATTTTAAATTTATATAAGATTATATGTATTTTAAATTTAAGGATTGAGTTGAACTTTAGATAATGTTATCCAATCAAAAAGAACTTGGGATGATGTTAAGGGTTTATGAGATAGAGTAAGATTGTTAGTTCTCGTTCAGACTCTAATTTAATATACTAACAAACAACCATTCTTATTGTCAAGAACCAAATAACGAACTCATAATATCATGATATTCAACTCCTAGCTTTTGCACAATTTTAGCTAAGCTAGTTGTAGGCTTAAGATACAAAGTTTGCTTTGATTGAATGCTTCCCGTAATCCTAACAACTAAAGCCAACTAATATGTATTTTGATTAGAGGCATAGTTTTATCTGTATTTAAGATCAAGTTTTGACATGTTGAAACTATGTGGGCAAGCTCATAGACTGCGCTTTCTTCCACTTGCAAAGTAATTGTAAGCCCACGTACATATCATTATCCAAACAAAATTACGGTTGTCTCCAATATCTTAAACATAAAAAATCCACTCCAAAATGTAATGTTTAAACAATCCTTGTAACATAGATTTCACATTTTTCTTCTTCTTCTATTGAGCAACTTTATGTCAAAAAGTCACAAAAAATGTACTTGCGTACAATTCATGTGTAGTAGTATCGTTATAATACTAGTATACACTATCATTCATCTAAAGCATACTGAGTCATACTCTTCACATGTTTTCTAAGCGTTGCACATAACTTACATGTAACACAAACAAATTTCACTTTCATCCCTATATTTCCAATTTCAGCGAACTTGATTCCCATGGTTTTCAAAGTGTTCTCATTCAAGGACATAATATGTTAACTTCTGTTAATTTCCTCACCAATGTTCCTCTCATGCTTAAGTTTTTTTTTTTTTTTTTTTTAACAAAAAAAAAGTAGTTGGTGACTTTGCCTTGACAATTACAATAGAGCACATAAAAAACCTATTCTAGATGATATTGTTGGGCTGTTGGGCCTTCCAGGAAAAAGCCCATTGAAACCAATTATTTTGTACCTTGTTCATTGCTTTCTGGACCTGGAGCCCAATTGTGCCAGTGCAGGAATTTACAGACAACCAATACCATCCAGCCACGTCAGATCATCCTCTCGCCAAGTTTCTCTCTCCTTTGGGGAAGGCTGCTTGGATGCTCCTCTTTCAAGTTTTTCCAATTTGGTTTCTGAGATTCAGTGGCCAATTCTTCGTCCTCGATTAGATCTCCGAGCTCACTGGACACAGTCCTACCGCCGTGGCCGACCTCAATTCCGATTGATCATGGCTCCTCCGGCGCAGGCTCAGCGATCTTCTTCGCCGTCTCAGCCTTCCGGGTAAGTCCAGATTCTCCCTCCCTCCCTCCCTCCCTCCCTCCCTCCCTCCCTCTCTCTAAACCCTAGTCTCCAACGCTGATCACCTGTTTGGTTCCCGAGAAAATTTTGTTATAGAAAATTGGCATTTCTATAACAGTAGAAGAAATTTCGATTAGTTTTGGGTCAATCTCATTTCCTGCATGCATCGATCATCTGAATGTGAATTATCAGTGTATTTAGTAATTTACTTGCTGAGGAACTGTTCTGAAGAGTTATATTCAAATTCCGATAAGAAAACCGAGCACAGCTGAATTCAAAGTAAAGTTATGATCTTTCTATATCTTTTGAAAGCCTTAATTTGAACTTAGAAAGCAAATTCTACCCCAATTGTTTCAGCATCTTCTGGGAATCATTCGTATCGTTGTTTACTCTCTCATTAACAATCTGCATGTTCATCAGTTAATTATTTGATTCCACACTCACAACTTACTTTCCGTGCAGAAAAGGCGAAGTTGCTGATGTGAAATCGCAGCTCCGGAATCTTGCCGGCAGCCGAGCTCCGGGAGTTGATGATTCAAAGAGGGAGCTTTTCAAGAAGGTTATCTCTTACATGACGATTGGCATTGATGTCTCGTCTGTTTTTGGAGAGATGGTGATGTGCTCAGCAACGTCGGATATAGTTTTGAAGAAAATGTGTTACCTTTATGTTGGGAATTATGCAAAGGTCAATCCGGACCTTGCACTTTTGACGATCAATTTTCTTCAAAGAGATTGCAAAGATGAGGACCCAATGATCCGAGGGCTTGCATTGAGGAGCTTGTGTTCGCTACGAGTGACAAACCTCGTGGAGTATTTGGTGGGGCCTTTAGGCGCAGGTTTAAAGGACAATAATAGTTATGTGAGGATGATAGCAGTTATGGGGGTTCTGAAGTTATATCATATATCGGCCTCAACTTGTGTTGATGCAGATTTTCCAACCACGCTTAAGCATTTGTTGCTTAACGACCGGGATACTCAGGTAAGGTCATTTCAGTTATCTCACAATGTCTTGCTTAAGGATGCTTTGACAATTGAAACTATTATACCGAGGCCTCTCTTTCACCAGTGATACTCCTTACTTGGTCAACTATAAAGTAACTTGACAACAATCTCCCTACTTTGGGTTGTTTTTATATTAAGTTTTGCTGATTTTGATGCTCTCCTAAAATTGTATTTTAAAAGGATAAGGCATTGGCTGAAGAACGAAGTTCAATGCTTTAGATATAATAATCAAATAATCACTTATCTGATGTATACTTATACATGTTCCAGTTTTTTAAATGTTGCCTAATTTTTTTAACCATGTTTTATTGAACGTTATGGATGATTCAGGAAGTTTCATCTGTTTTTTTAGGTAAGAGATTCTCATATTCTTATATTGTCAGGTGGTTGCAAATTGTTTGTCTGCCCTACAAGAGATTTGGAGCTTAGAAGGAAGCGCGTCTGAAGAAGTATCCAGGGAAAGAGAAATTTTGCTTAGCAAGCCAGTTATATACTATCTTTTGAACCGGTAGCTTATCTTTCTCCCTTTCTCTCTTCTCTTTTCCATATGGGTTCTGCATCATGCTGGTATAGTGAATATAATATCTAATGGTGATTCCTCCACATAGTGCATAAGTAGAAAGCCAAAGTAATATGACAACTTTCTCACCTGGGGCCAATTTTTAATTGTTCAAAATGATTTAATATCAATAATTCCATTTAACTTAAGTAATGATGAAAAAAACAGCAGTTGAGTTTGGTACATGTTCTCTTATGCAGGATTAGGGAATTTAGTGAATGGGCACAATGTCTGGTACTTGAGCTGGTAGCTAAGTATGTACCTGCAGATCCCAATGAGATATTTGATGTCATGAATCTGCTCGAGGATAGACTTCAGCATGCAAATGGTGCTGTTGTCTTAGCAACCACTAAAGTATTTCTTCAATTGACTCTGTCAATGACTGATGTTCATCAGCAGGTAAACATAAAGATAATTTCATTTAAACTTTTATTTTTGCAACTCAAAAAGTAGGAAGAAATATAGCTGTTTTAATGTTAGAAAAGGTAAGCTCTCGTAGTTGCGTAATCATATAGGAGCTACTCTATATATAGCAATATAGAAGAACTTTCGGCTGCTAGTCATCCCTTTTTTTGTTAGTTGGAAAATAATCCATATGGTATCAAAAGTGATTCTAGCATGGAAAAGAAATAACATTTGAGGATCTGATGATTTTGACTTTTATGCCTATGATCCATGTTGCACCATCATGTACTATTCGTGCTATTTTATAAGATTAACTCCTCTAATTAAAGTTTATTTTCCCTCTTTTTATTGGTTAGGTATATGAACGCATCAAAGCTCCTCTCCTGACCTTAGTGAGTTCAGGAAGTCCAGAGCAATCTTATGCGGTTCTAAGCCATCTGCATCTTTTGGTGATGCGTGCACCTTTCATATTTTCTTCAGACTATAAACACTTTTATTGCCAGTACAATGAGCCATCTTATGTTAAAAAGTTGAAGCTTGAGATGTTGACTGCGGTGGCAAATGAGAGTAACACTTATGAAATCGGTAAGAAAACACCACCTGAAATTCCTCACAGATTCTTGAGCAATAGGTTGAGTGTATGTGTATATGTGTATTTGTGTCTGTCTGTGACATGGTAAAAGTGTGTTCTTAAGGTGATCCTTTCTTTGGTTTGGTCACGGGTGCTGTTTTTCTTGCTAGCTTTCAAGTTTGACTGATGCATGATCTTGATTCCATTTCAGTGACGGAATTATGTGAATATGCTGCAAATGTTGATATTCCCATTGCAAGAGAGTCGATTCGTGCAGTTGGGAAAATAGCTCTACAACAGTATGACGTGAATGCAATTGTTGACCGACTTCTTCAATTTCTGGAGATGGAAAAGGACTATGTAACTGCTGAAGCTCTGGTAAATCATCATTTTTTATTTCTGTTAGATACTTATAATGGTAACTCTGAGCAACCAGTTTACTGTGGTTCATTCCTGTGAATGATATGTTAAATGGCTTAGAGATTGTATAGGTCAGTTAAAGAAAGTGAAGGAAAATAGAAAATAAAAGCAAAGTAATGATCATGTTATTTTTATATACTCAATAACTAGCCAGAATGACTCAAGTTTGGAGTTCTTTTATACAGGTTCTTGTAAAAGATCTGCTGAGGAAATATCCACAATGGAGTCAGGATTGTATTGCGGTTGTTGGGAACATCAGCAGCAAAAATGTTCAAGAACCCAAGGCCAAGGCAGCTCTTATATGGATGCTGGGGGAGTATTCTCATGAAATGCATGATGCACCTTATATTTTAGAGGGTTTGATTGAAAATTGGGAAGATGAGCATTCAGCTGAGGTAATTTACCAAGTTTCCATTTTTTCTCCATCCATCTAAACATATGCTGGAATTTTAATGAGCCACAGTTTATATGTCAATGTCTTCACTTCACGTGGCAAACGGAAGATATTAAGTTATTTTGTTTTGGTGAAGTGTATATTAGTTGGTTTTGATGATGATCCGTATCCTGTTTAGCCTCTTGATGGTTATAAATTACTCAGAATATACTTGGGTTTTATGTATGAAAAGAAAAAGTATTGTGTTGCTGTCTCAATTGATCACCCAATGTGGGTTCAAATCCTAGTGCTTTGGAATTTAATAACAAAACTGGGGTCTAGTATTTCTGTATTTAAATGTATAAAATGTGGGGATTGTTTAGGATCTTGTGGTCTTCTTTCTTGTATTTTACAGCTATAGATATACTTTTGAACCTCTAATGGTACAAATTCATGAATTAAACCTCTTGTTGTGCTATTAATTACTTATATACCATTGAGTGATGGAACAGTTTCATTGCACAGGTTCGTTTACATCTACTCACAGCAGTAATGAAGTGTTTTTTTAAGAGGCCGCCTGAGACTCAAAAATCCTTGGGAGCTGCATTGGCTGCAGGTCTTGCTGATTTTCATCAGGTGCCTGTTCTTGTGTGTTTGTTGTTATTTTGTATGATTAACTTTAAAGTCTTCTACTTCTACAATTATTTTCTATTGGTGAGAATTTTGTCATATTTTCTTTAGGAATGTTCAATAAACTATCAGTTGGTTGCAGGATGTTCATGATCGAGCCTTATTCTACTACAGGCTTTTGCAATATAACATAAGTGTAGCAGAACGAGTGGTGAACCCTCCAAAGCAAGCTGTTTCTGTCTTTGCTGATACCCAGAGCAGTGAAATCAAAGATCGGATATTCGACGAATTTAACAGTCTGTCTGTGGTATATCAAAAGGTAATAACAATTCCCGTCCCATGTAAATGATTACATATTAAAAGAAAACAACACTCCCAGTCCCCTTCCTGGGTGTCAGGATAGACGAACAAAAGGCACACACAATGTATATGTGACTACTGAATATAACTGTAAACCATATGTACTTATCTTTATTGATTGCCGTGTTTTCGCTTGTTTACAATATATTGAGAGCTTTGTTGAAGGGAGGCCTCACAAAGGTTGATATTTTGAAATGCTTGCAGCCATCCTACATGTTTACTTATAAGGAACATAGAGGACCGTTTGAGTTTTCAGATGAAATTGGAAATTTATCTATTGGGACAGAATCTACAGATACTGTTGTTCCTAATAGAGTCGAAGCTAATGATAAGGATCTGCTATTAAGTACTTCAGAGAAGGAGGAGACAAGAGGTCTCAATAATAGTTCTTCTGCATATAGTGCTCCTTCATATGATGCTTCGTCTTTGTCTGTTCCCACTTCTCAACTGTCGGAGTTGGCAATTTCAAACCCTAGCGTGTCTGGAAATGTTCCACAGTCTAGCTTTGCAATTGATGATCTCCTTGGCTTGGGACTACCTACTGCACCTGCGCCTGCACCTTCACCTCCTCCATTGAAGCTTAATCCAAAAGCTGTGTTAGATCCAACAACTTTCCAGCAGAAGTGGCGCCAACTGCCGATATCTTTATCACAGGTACACCTTGGAATCCATATTCGGCCTGCATAATGTTTACACCTGGATACCTGGATTTATATTTCTGTACAATTTTTTTATATTTTATTTTTTCACAAGTTTCATCTATCATTTGATGCAGGAGTATTCTATTAATCCTCAAGGAGTTGCAGCATTGACAACGCCTCAAGCTCTCCTACGGCATATGCAAGGCCAATCCATCCACTGCATTGCTTCCGGTGGTCAATCCCCCAACTTCAAGTTTTTCTTCTTCGCACAAAAGGCAGAAGAATCTTCTACATTTTTGGTAGAGTGTATAGTCAACACATCATCCGCCAAAGCTCAAATAAAGATTAAAGCCGATGATCAAAGTGCAACTCAACCCTTTTCATCCGTGTTCCAGTCTGCCTTGTCCAAATTCGGCATGCCATGATCGTTTTAGTTCACATCAGCAGAAAATAGAGCACAAGTGAGTCCCTTCGATTAGTTTCCTCCGAAAACAAAGGGAAAAGTGCGCAAGTGTGATTTTGTGGATGCAGATATTCTACATGAGATTCCATATGGGGTGAGTGGATTTTTCTTTTCGTAATGTTAAATTTTCCTCTTTTATTGTAAAACCGGAACCGATATTTCTGTTGTATCCCCCAAACCACCACCCTCAAATTTCTGGTGAAGTTTGGAGAGTACTATGACGTGTAAAATTCATGTATGTGCTACGTTTTTTTAAGCAGGCAGAATAAAGTTTTACATTGTGATGTAGAGATACTTGTGGAATTGGATTTCAGTTTCTTCAGGAGAGTGAGCCATGTCCATGTCCAATTCCCACTTATCAACCAACCCCTTTAGGGGATCTCGTCAGTCAGCTTCCTTACAACCTCGTTTGACTTGCACGCATGTCGATAGCCGGTACCCTTGCACCTTGCACTACATCATGATGTTTTACTAGTTGGGGTTCTTGTTTATTCAGGGTGAGAACGTGAATGGCATGGAAAACGACTTGTGTACGCTCTTGTTTATTCTTGTTCATTGATTCTCCTATGGTTTGTCCAATTCGGAAACAAAAAGCAAACAAGGTTATCTTAAAAGCGAAAAGCCCTCAAAGGGATTGGGAAGGACCATAGAGTTGACAAGCTCCTTATTTTAGAGAAACTTCGTTTACCTCAGTCTTTTGCCTTTTATGTTGTGTCGAACTGCCGAATCGAAAAAAACTGGGTGCTATCATATAGTTTTGTATCAGCTAATTTGTTTAATTCGGAGACAGAAGCATACAAGGTTATCTTAAAAGCGAAAACAAATGTGCAAAAATCGTTTCCCTTACCCCTCTCCGCTGCCCCACATTGTCATCGGCAGGTGAAAGATTGGCTTGGGCCTGTGTTGGACTTGAGCTTGGGCCTGGGTTGTACTTGGGCTTGGGCCTGCACTTCTCTGGTGCTTATGTGAGTTGGTTTTCTTCCGACTTTCCAGCAGAGTAGACGAACTAACAGAGCCATGGCGTTAGTCTGCCGAGTTTTATCAGCTGCGAGAAGGGGTTTAAAGCACAAGGCTTCGGCGAGTAGCCCTCACTCTCGGCGTTGGCTGAGCAACCAAACAAGCTTTCTCTTTGGGAGGTTGGTGGAGGAACCCAATTCACGCATCAAATCCTTACTCTCTTCCGATGAATTCTCCGCCCTCCAAAGCTCGGATTTTTCCTGGGAATCCCTCGTCAGTTCTCTCGCTTCTTCTTCCTCTCCCGAGAAATCCCGATTGGTAATGTTACCGCTCCTTAATTACGATAGTTGTAGCTCAAAGTTAGATTCTTGAGAAGTGTTTGTATTTTCTCACCCGGTGTTTGGTTGCTGAGAAAATCAATAGAAAATGAAATGGTTTATCTTGTTTAAGTGGGGAAATGAGTCTAGAACTCAACTCGATTGGGCTTATACGGAATGCCCATACGAAAGTAGCATTCGTTTAGAAATGAAAGGTTTTATGTTCATACGCGCTTTTACTGGAAGTGCTTTTATTGGAAGAACGTGGAGTGGAAACAATTTCTAATATTTTACAATCCATAAGTAGCAAAAAAAATTTGTGACAAACATTGCCATAAACGATTTTGGTTATCTAAGAGGGCTTTAGTAAAAGCACTTTCAAACAGGCCCTGTGATTGATTAGTCTAATTGGATAATTTGCATTTTTCTTGGTTGGCAAGAAGATTGAAATTAACTTCTACTTATATATGTCTGCGCATTGTTTGATTAGTCAGGTTTTGGAGTGGAAACTGGAGAAGTTGCTCGAGGCGAATGAGAGAGATCATGATCGTTACTCCGAGCTGATATCTCTGTGTGGAAAAATTCACAATCTCCCACTTGCAATGCAAGTGTTTTCTTCTATGGAGGCTAATGGAATCAAACCCACTTCTGCCGTTTTCAACTCCCTTATACGTGTTTGCTTCTCTTCCGGTAATGTGCTGACAGCTTTAAGCCTTTATGAGATAATGAAGAGCTCGGAGGGATTTAAACCTGATTCCGACACTTATGATGCATTCATGTTTGCATTCTCAAAGTTGGGCAATGCTGATTCTGTGCAAGCTTGGTACTCAGCCAAGAAGGCTGCCGGATTCACTTCTGGTGTTCAAACCTATGAATATCTGATTTCGGGGTGCATTAAATCAAACAATTTTGAGTTGGGTGATAGGTTCTATGAAGAAATGGTGTTATCAGGGTACATGCCAAGCTTGCCTGTATTGGAAAGTATGGTGGAAGGGATTTGTAAACAGAGAAGCTTTGATTTAGTTATAGACTTTTTGAAGGTAGTGCTAGATGCCGGTTTGAAGATCAACGAGAAGATGGCTGAGATGGTTGTGGGATTGTACATTGAAGTTAAGATGGTGGAGAAATTGGAGGAGTTGCTTGTAATTCTTACGGAGGCCAATCAAGTTTCGGAAGTTCTGTTGCTGGTCCACTGTGGAATTATACGGTTGAATGCCGCATTGGATAGATTGGATGATGTAGAGTACTCTGTTGGGAGGATGTTGAAGCAAGGATTGTCATTTAAACATCAGGATGATGTCGAAAAGGTAATCTGTTCGTACTTCAGGTGCTCCGCTCATGACAGGCTGGAGTTGTTTTTGGAACGTATTGAGGGTTCTTACGAACTTACGAAATCAACTTATGATCTGTTGGTTGCCGGCTATCGAAGAGCAGGATTA
Source organism: Pyrus communis (assembly GCF_041283825.1). NCBI lineage: Eukaryota > Viridiplantae > Streptophyta > Magnoliopsida > Rosales > Rosaceae > Pyrus > Pyrus communis. The sequence goes on from NC_142572.1 coordinate 15,433,199, forward strand.
TCTGACAGGTTGAACGACATGAAATTAGCTGAAAAAAGGTTTTAGCGCCGATGTATCCTATACATACTCTAGTTTACTCAAAGTATCCCAACGGTGAACACTGGCGACTTACTTGAAAGAACGAGGACAATCGCTTTGATCTCTTGTTTCGGAGAACTAAGTGGCTCTCGAGGAACGGAAAAAAACATTAGATTTTGATCCGGGATGAAAAACAAGAAGTACTCCAAGAAGAAAGACAGCATCCAAATCTTGTGACCTAAATCATGGGAACCAAACAAGCATTGTTGTCATCTGCCCTAATTTTACATCTTCCTTTGTATCTTCTTATTAATTGGAGCATCTCCCAGTAGAAACAGTGCCAACAAGAAAAGTCAGTCAACTTGTATGTGAAATAGCCCTGTATGCAAATTTGTTCAATCTGAATTTGAGACTTTGGGAAATTGAAGAGGCTTTGTTTTTCACAAACCATATTATCTATACTAACGGAGAGCAGATGTGCTTAGCCTCACAATGGGCTAGCAATAATGTGGTTTAAATTTGCCTCTGACAAGAATCGAACTAAGACATCTGACTTACAAGTGAAGAGGGCTTAAGGATAAACACTGAATGGGTGAGTGATGGATGCCTAATGACTTTTATGATTGAAGTCTATAGACTCAACTATCTAATATGGGCACCTATATCAAAAGAGAGACTTCGGTATAACTGCTTTATTAGGTCAGCTCTCACATAGAGCGAGCAAGCATGGAATCCGGTGGCAGAAAAATCTCCGTGGGGCAATGGATTCCATTTCGCCCTCACAAACACGCACAAACCCTAACGATGTTCGGTTGGTTTGGTTTCATACATATAACTGTGGCAATGTCTTATTAGCTTGTCTTATATGTTGGATCGCATGACACCTCTATCAAAGGTTATCTCTATTAAAACGTAGAATTGAATTTTATATTGTGAGAATTGTCTTACGAATGACGTTATCGTGATGTTGTCCACCCAAGCTCTTTTCCCATATCAACTCATAGCGGCCTATAGCCCTAGTGAGACAATGGAAGGTGAACGGGATTTCCACTTCCAACACCAACAACAGCAACTAGTTACTGTCTTACTGATCACATGTTGCTTCCCCATTCATATATAAAAGTAAAGTAAGTGAGAGGTTCGTTGGAAGATTAGTTGGAAGAAATTTATTAAAAAATAATTAAAATTTCGTTCACGGGCTCTCCTCAATTATGTCCTATCTGTTATAAATAACATGTGGATGGTCCATATAAATAGTGATTCTTTTGCCTATAAAATGAATGAGAAGGAGGAGAGCACAAACACAAAACAAACGGAAGAAAGACAGAGGAAGGAAGAGGAAAGAAAAGAGAGGAAGAAGAGATAAGAGCATAGAGAGTTATTTTTGTATTCCTATTATTCCAGATTATAAATAAAAGCATCACTTTTGCCACGAGGACGTATTTCAGTCACACTAACTGTAGAGGAATCTCGTAAATATCGTGTCTTATTTACTTTTATTCTATTGCACACATACCGTCGATTTTACAACACGTTATCAGCACGAGAAGCTCTTGTATCAGTGGAAAGCACAATGCCACAAATCCGGTGAAGCACTACCTACCACTCACCTCTGTCAGCTGGAATCTCACAAATAAAAAAATCTTTTCATTTCATCTTCAAATCTCTGTACTACTGATTTTCTTGAAGCAACTATGTATCTTGTTGTATGACTGTATGTCATCCTTTGCAGAAGCAAAAGGGTACAGACTCAAAATCCGTAGAACATCTGACAGCCATGTAAACAGCATTTGAACTCTAACTTGCTGACCTTGGATTGAAATACTTTCTTCTTGAAAGTTGTTCATCCGCTCAGTACCTATAACATATCAAATTTTCAAAAAATACCAACGGTGCGATCGTTGTAGATGTCTAAAAATTGCGCAAAAAGCTGGACAACCATCTTATGAGTACCGAAAATCCATTTTCAATAGCTCAGATTGAAATTGTTTCTTCACGAAAGTTGTTCAATATCCTCTTATCCATATCATACTAAAATTTGAGTTAAATCTAATGGTTTGATCTTCTCATAAGTTGCAGACACTACTGTTAACTCCAAAACTTATGGGAACTGTTTAGACTTTTTCGAAACTCACCGGAGGAGGAACACAAATTGAGACTTATTGTTACTATCACTTCTTGGGTAACTAAAAAAACTTAAAGAGTTGTAAAAATAAAATAAAATAAAAGGAATGAAACAAAAGAAAAGGCTTTAAACCAGTACTATTCACATAAAACAAAAATATCAAACCCTTTTAATAAAGAAGTGCACTGGCAGGTCCATTTTGAATATCATCATTTTTTTTTTCTTCTTTTCACATGGTGCTGACACACCATTCCAAAACCTTTTGCACCATGTGAAAAGAAGAAAAACAATAGAAAAAGGTTTTGGAATGGTGCGTCGGCACCATGTGAAAAGAAGAAAAAAAAATAGAAAAAGGTTTTGGAATGGTGCGTTGGCAGTTGGCACCATGTTAAAAGAAGAAAAAAGAAAATGATGATATTCAAAATGGACCTGTAAGTGCATTTCTTTATTAAAAGGGTCTGATACTTTTGTTTTTATGTGAATGGTGCTGGTTTAAAACCCTTTCAAAAGTTCCATTTACTTAAAAGCAATTTATTTACAGTGAGTGGAATTATCGCCCTTTGCTTTAAGTTTTGATTTGTTTATGTGAATGATGCTGAATTAAAGCCTTTGTCACAAGCTTTATTTACTTAAAGGCAATTTATTTACCATGGCTGAAATTACCGCATATTGCTTTAATTTATTTATTGTACTTCTTTTTGTTATGATGAGTATATACATGACCCGAAGTTCCTTGATCAGATTAGAACCTGCACAACAGCCTGCCGCCGAGTAGCAAGCTACCGCACAACAGCCGGCCACTGAGCAGTAAGCCACTACACAACAACCTACCACCAAACAAATGTCGACTGCACAGCAGCCAAGCTACGAGAAGTTTTTTACTGTACAACAGCTTCCTGCCGAACCCTAGATAGCAGAAAACACGACCCCATCAGTCCCTTTGCAGTTGAAACCCACAATTGTATAAGAAACAATGCATGCCAACTCGTCTCTCAGTAATTCTTATAACCAATCGTCTTCTACTCTAGGTGGACCATCGCTTCGTAATCTCCCTAAAAGGATTAATTGAGGTATTCCTAAACCTACTTATGAGGCAGACCCTACGTGTAAAACTAAATATTTGGTGAGCAAACAAACGCATAACTCAAGAGTTAGGTACCCATTAAACAACTATGTGTCCACCTATCACCTGTTTGAATCAAATATGTCGTTTATGAATCAATTGTCTACTATATATATTCCTAATAGTGTGCAGGAAGCCTTAGTCGATCCTAGATGGAAAGAATCAATGAATGAGGAACTAAGATCGCTGAAGAAGAATGCTACTTGGGAACTATCAGACTTGCCAGCATGCAAGAAACTAATGGGATGTAAATTGGTTTATACAATGAAATACAAAGCAGATGCAACAGTCAATCGGTTTAAAGCAAGACTAGTGGCAAAGGGATAAAATAAAAAATATGGCATAGATTACATAGACATCTTTGTTCCAGTAGCCAAGATCAATATTGTTCGAGTTTTATTGTCCTTGGCAGCGAACCTAAACTGGCCATTTCAACAATTCAATGTAAAAAATGCATTCCTACATGGAGATTTGATTGAAGAATGGAGCTTTCACCTGGATATACCGAAACAGGCATGAACAAGGGTAAGATATGTAAGCTAAAGAAGTCATTATATAGATTAAAGCAGTCACCAAAAGCATGGTTCAGCAGATTCACTAAATCAATGAAGGCATTCGGGTATAGTCAAAGCAATTGGGATTATACCTTGTTCTTGAAATAGAAGAATGAAAAGATTACAGCACTCATTGTATATATGGATAACATGGTGGTTACAGGGAATGACCCAGTTGAACAATCTGCTCTAAAGAAGTATTTATCTACGGAGTTCGAAATGAAGGATCTTGGATCTTTGAAATACTTTCTTGGGATCGAGGTATCAAGAGGCAAGTCTGGAATATTCTTGTCCCAAAGAAAGTATATCATTTGTTGTACCATATATTGGGCTCAAGTATTTGGGCCTCACGACCTAGCCCATAAAGCATGTAGAAGGTGAAGGGAACCCTTAAAAAGGATCATTCACCTCACTTTAGGGGATATAGCAAAGAGAGCAAACCCTAGCCTCCATATTGTAACCCTTAATTTACATAGTGAAACCGGATCGACACCAATGTTGACGTAGCCCAACTTGAGGTGAACCACAATATATCTTTAATAATTCCTGACCATGACTTGTCTGACACATGACTTAGTCTTGCCACCTCATCTTAGAATGGCATATCTTTAATAATTCCTGACTACTACATTCATTATTTAAATGTTAGGGTGAAACTTTAGTGATTCATGGTAGGGTACAAATACAGAGTTACATATATACCATTGTCCCACTCTCTGGGAAAACCCACGAATGAGATAATTCATGTTCTTTTAACATGATTTTAGCTGCTTGATTCGTACATGGCAACCGCACCACATGTTACATTATTATATTTCATTGAATCATATTGTCATATAACTTTTCACTAGGCATGCTACATTATTATATGTTTATATAATCTATGTATGACAGTGTTCGCAATATGCACACTTTGACGATTAATTGCTTGTATATGATGCTCATACATATTATTGATTAACCAAGGACCAAAATTATGGTAGTCCACACTACTGATCAGCTTATAGATCTATGAGCCAAATGCTTATGGTGATCAAGATTTAGTCCGAACAGTGATCTCTTGTTTGGCCGGACATCCGCTTGCTCGAACACTCACTCATTTGGACATTTATGTGATCGGACACCCGCGAGCTTAGACACCCATTCATTCGGGCACCTACGAGATTGGACACCCACAAACATGGACACCCTTGAACTTGAACCTTGACTCATGGACCCAACTTTTAGACCCAACTCAAAGTCCCTACATATGGCCCCGACTCAAATACCCAACTTATGGACCCAATCCATGGACCCGACACATAGACCCAATATGCCAAATCAACAAGCGGACCCGAGTCATGTCGAGAGTTAACTCATAATGAGCAAAAGCTGACGTTGAGTGCATACTCACAACGAAGAATGCCACGAGCCGAGCCGCCTCTCAACGAGCACTGCCTTCAGCCGAGCAACCGCCTCGCCGCGAGCATTGCCTTTAGTCGTGCAACCTTGAAATGTGTGCTACCTCTAGCTGAGTATTACTTCACATTGAGCACCGCCTTATGTGAAGCACTGGTTTTGGACGACATCTAGTCATTTCGACCCTCACATGGATTGGATTTGAAGTCTCCAGCCAAAAGACTTTCTTGACTGAAGACTTAGGGGACTCCTATTGTACCATATATTGGGCCCTAGTATTTGGGCCTCACGACTTAGCCCATGAAGCATGTAGGAGGTAAAGGGAACCCTTATTCTATAAAAGGGATCATTCACCCCACTTTAAGGGATATAGCAAAGAGAGCAAACCCTAGCCTCCATATTGTAACCCTCAATTTACATAGTGAAACCGGATCAACACCAATGTGGACGTAGCCTACCTTGAGGTGAACCATAATATATCTTTGTGTTCTTGTGCATTTGTGTGATTTATGGTTGGATTTACGTTGGTCCAAGATTGACCCAATTTTGTGCATCAACATCATTGTTTGTTAAAGGAAACCGGGATGTCAGCTTGTAAACCTGTTGTAACTCTGTTGGCTGAAGGAACGAAGTTGAGTCTTCTCCAGAATCAAGTACCGATAGACAAAGGAAGATATCAACGGTTAGTTGGGAGATTGATGTATTTGGCACATACAAGACCTGATCTTGCTCATGCATTGAGCATAATCAGTCAGTATATGCATGATCCAGGGGAGCAACATATGAGTGCGGTTATGAAAAATAAGCATTTCAGAATCGAAGGGTACACCGATGCCGATTGGGCAGGTTCAGTAAACGACCTACGCTCAACATCAAGATATTTCATTTTTATTGGTGGTAATCTAGTAACATGGAGAAGTAAAAAGCATAATGTAGTAGCTCGTTCGAGTGTAGAAGCGAAATATAGAGGTATGGCTCTTGGTATTTGTGAACTATTGTGGCTTAAGTTTCTATTACAAGATTTGGGGGTCAACCACAGTTTGTCGATGAAGTTATTTTGTGACAACAAGGCTTTTAGGGATATTGCTCATAATCCAGTACAACATGATAGGAAGAAGTATGAGGAGGTTGATAGGTTCTTCATTAAAGAAAAATTAGAGGGAAAAGCAATTGAATTTCCCACGATTAGGACCGGGGATCAAGTGGCTGATATACTCACAAAGGCTGGTTCTAGTGACAAGTTCTCAAGTTTCTTGGACAAGGTGGGCATGTGTGACATAAATGCACCAACTCGAGGGGGAGTGTTGACTTGTATAATATTTCCCTTAATTTTGGGATTCCTATTATTTTGGGTTTCCTAGTTTAGGTTGTAGATTGCTTTTAATTATTCTTTCCTTATTGTAGTAGGATTGTACATGATTATATATACCTCAGAATGAAAAGAATACAATTAACACATTCAAAGCATTCTCTTCTCCTGCTGTGTTTCTTACCATTTCCCTCACCTATTTTTCGTTAATCACTAATCAGACTGTCCAATGGATGCAAAACATCAGCCGTGGTCCTCGAGTGCAGAAATTTGAGTGAACAACTGACTGAACTTTCATTTTTGACATTGCAAGCCAGGCCATTGCTCACTCAAGCGCTGAAAGATGGCAATTTCAGTGCTCTTATTGATCCAAGGTTGGAGAAAGACTACAACAGCAATGAGATGGCTCGAATCGTTACTTGCGCTGCTGCTTGTTTACGCCATTCAGCATGGCTTTGACTGCGAATATGCCAAGTAATTCCTTTTTACTATTTCACTGTTATAGCTTATGATAGTAGTTCTTCAAACCAAGCTCATAAGTGTTCATCTAATTAACTGAAATTTTTTACAGTTGATCAGAACTGGGCAGGTTGTCCATGCTTTGGAATGAGTCGCTTCCTTGACGGAGCTTCATGAAGGAATCACTCCAGGAAACAGCACAATACACAATAGCTATGATGGGATTTTTAAGTACATGCGCAAAGAGATTCAAATCACACAAAATATTTTCAAGAGAACAAGGTAGTTGTAGTATAAATGGCTCAAGTAATATCGTTTTCTGTAGGGATTATTTAAAACAATTTATGCAAAACCAAAATCTTAGTTAATTATTTGAAACAAAGATTGGAAGAGGTTGATTTTTAATTTAAAAATAATAAAGACGAATTTAACAAAACTAATTTAGGAAAAACAACTAATAACCAATTAAGAAGAAATCAAATAAAAAAGAAAAGGTTTTGAGAAAGAAATTTGGAAAAGCACTAGGGTTCCACCATCCCCTTAAAAATCTTATGTAGTTTTACTAATTACTTATGAATTACACATGCAACTTTGAAGGTTAGGTTTTCCTTATGCATATTCTACTTGTGGCATTCAAGCTAGAACGTATATCAAACATGCAATCCGTCTGTGGCATTCAGATTAAATATAAACATGCATGACTCATTATGCTTAGTGAAAGCCCTTTGAATGCAACCCCTAAGACGTGGCATTCGCCCTAGGTGAACTTACAACTATCAATCACAAGAAGCAATACTCAATCCTTCGGTGGCATTCCGACCGAATTGCATCCGATTACTTATCTAAACATCCTAATGGTAGCTAAGCATTAAGATACAGAAACAGTTTAAACATAGTGATTAATAATTTAAAGTATGCATGCATAATATCGTAAGCAATTAAATAAAGACTACATATTCATGCTAAGGCTCAAGGCATTATCCTAGTAAATGGAAATTAGTTACGAACAACCATAAAACAAAAGGAATTTTATTGAAATAAAAAAAGGATAGAAAACACCTTAAAACGTCAAAGCCTAGCTAAGTTCTCCAAATTGATGCATTCCTAATGGCTAAATATCCTTATTTATACTACTACAAAATAAAATCCTACTTAGAAAATGTCTTCTAAAAACTATGAAACATAATAGAATAAGATAACAAGGAAATAAAAGGTTTCCTATTTGAACTGAAATTCGGACTTCTCAGAAAATCAGACTTTTAACCAACCAAATCAATTCCGATTTGGTCCGAAAAGATCTTGTTTAAAGCATAAGACGTCTCTAACAAATCCTCAAAAGGAATCTTCCTCAAAATATGTCATCTTGATCTCCAAAATACCCAAAACATCCAAAATCATCAATTTGGGAAAGCTGCGCTGGGCTTTCTTTTCTTCGCCACAGTCAAACGGCTTGGCAGAAAAATCTGAAATTTTGATACAACTATCTTGAAAGACTCACGAACATCCTCCAATTGGAGTCACTCCAAAATTCATCCATTTGATTACTTTTTGCTCCAAAGAAAGTGGAATGTCCTACATTAAAAATATATAACAAAGTATTAAAATTCTACCAAAATAACCAATAAACTATAAGTAAGAATAGGGTAAAATATATAGTATAATATCGCTTCATCAGCTACCATCATATCAGTAGGTACAGTGAAACTACCAGTGAGTACGGTCTTAACCCTTCCGGCTCCAGCAGCGAGGGCCAACGAACGGTCTGGAGTTAAGAATTAAGATCCCGAAACCTTTGTGTTCTGGGGAATGATTTTTTTTTTTTTGGGTTTGCTTGTTCAATTTTATATTATGTATATTCCATTTTTTTCAATTGCCTGCTGAAAAAAAAAAAATCACAGATTACATTAATGTTTCTGGTAAATCATTTTACAGTAACTTTCTTCCTGGGTTTGAAGTAGCAGCTGTTATTTGCTTGTTCATATCTGTTAAACAAAAATCAAAGAAAACTTGGATCGCAAGTAAAAACTGGATTACCATGAGAGCAAATCCACCTTTTCTGAATTCCCAACTTCCAAAAACTAAGTTGGTATCTTAGTTCTCTCACTCAACTGTTTTACTTTTCTGACGTGAGCCACTGTAATCATCGAGGACTCAAACGAAAGCTGAATCTGTAGTCCAAGGGCAATCAATCACCTTCACCCTTTTGTTTGCTAACAAGTACACGGGATTTCAACCATTGCTTCCATGAAGCGTCCTGTTGTTGCTCGAGCCATGACAAAAAAGAGTTATCCAACAAGCAGAAAAAGTTGACATAGAGGAGCTGATATCTCACAGGTGTAAACAGAAAATTTAATAGTTGCACAATCGGCCATACGCCTCCTTCCAGAACAAAGGCTGGTAGAAAATCCCTTTTACCATCTTCCTTGAATTGAGGAAAACTCTTTCCGGAAGAAAAACCCATGTATGTGAAAAACACAAGCAAATCCAATGGCCCAAAAAGGAACCCATCAGTCGCCACTTTAGAAGCAACAAACCGAAATTGAGTTTGGTTGCAGAATAAGTCTTGACCTAATATATCGATCCAAACCTTCATACCTGCAAAAGAAAATAAAACCAAACTCAAAAACTGTCTCTGTCAGCATAGAAAGGAGAGGAAGCACACTGAAATTTTTTGAGGAGGAGGCTCAAATGCCTGCCATCACTAGTTCCCTTATTTTGTAAAATTCTACGACACCATTTGATGTGGGAGCGAGATCTAAAAAATACCAGCAAAATCACATGTCCACACACTCAGAATGTATGATCTTTTCCCCCAAAAAATCCTTACCAATAAATTTGCTAGTATTTTCTTGTGAGCATGCATTTGATCATGTAAATATAAAATAAAATGTTGAGAAATTCCAAAACTTAGGTACCGTTTGGTACGCAGACGGGACAGTACGAAACGGAATGGGATGGGATGGGACAGGACGGAACAAAGGTTCTATGTTATGTTCGGTACACATAGGACGAAACAGGACGGTTGTTCCGTTCTGTGTTTGGTACGCGTTGGACGAAAAGGAACCAAAAGATTGAATAACTAACTTACCCTTATTCTGTCTGTTGTTTGGTACAATATTTATGCGAGACATTTTTTTTTTTGAACTTGTTCATATTTGAACACATAACAATACCATGATTAGCTTTTGGAGATTGCAGAAGAAGCAAAATGAAAAACAATGGCAGAGAATTTAGAGAGAGAAAATGAATGACTAAAGATTGTATTCCTTGAATAATGAATGAATTATAGAGAAAGAGGTTTTTGTTATTTATACAAGTATTTTTTGCTTCACTCATAAGCTACTAACCAACTAACTTATATCCCTACAATCCCAACAGACCTAACGTGCTGCAACACCATACATGGAGACCTATAAAACGAAAAGCAAAGAGCATTGGTAAGTAATAATAAAACAAAAAAACTACACAAATCACAATTAGAAAAGTCTACTTCCATTTCCCTTTCAAACCAGTTCTCCAAAGCTCTTTCATATTGCCTAAAGAACAATGGTAATGTGGTCTATTAATTCACGTAGCCTTCAAAAAAGAAGCCATCGTACTCTTGATCGAGAGATATAGCAGCAAAAAGGGAATGCCGGAAATACACAGATACCCATTAAGCGCGAGCATTGTAGAATGATTAAAGCCAATCATTTCTCTGCCATTCCACGTTGCACCATTCCTTCGACATCAATCACTTCAACATCCATACTAAACCCCATGTGTAATGCTAAATAATACAATTCCTATTATTCGAGCTAATAAAATAGCAGTGCACCATGTGTTATCTAATGATACAGCAACTCTTAAGTTGTTGAGTTGTTAACACGATTAGAAATCTTCTACATGAATTCCAGTACCATGTCAGCCTAATAGTCATTCCCAAAAATAGTCAAATAGTTGAAGCATCTAAGCTCTCAAAAGTCACATACAACTTTCACTATATTGTCAATGAATGCAACAAATTTCTCAAACACAAACAAAAACAATAAGATATTACATGCAATTGTATATTGTAGCCATCAATGGTTCAAATAACTAGTTAAGGCAAAAAAATGTGTAGTCTACGAGTTCAAGTTGAAGCATATCTCCCTAAACATACAACTTCCACAAGATTTCTCAATTCATTCAGGCAATTTTTCAAACACTAAGCAAACAACCAGACGGGGAGGCTTAGGATTGCACCTGCAGCAGATCCATTAAACGGGTGAGACGGAGTAGCCATAAGCATCGACTTCAGAGCTATAGCCGGAGGTGCAGAGACTGCAGGGCTTCCGCCAACATTGTAAGTGTTCATCACGCTTAGCAAACTCTTTGGCGCCTACAAAAAACAGAAAAACCCAAATCATAAATCAGACAAATAAGAAATCTTTCAAACCGATTTAGAACAAATCGTCGGGAAAAACCAAGTGGGTACCTCTTGAATCGGTGATTTAGCAATGAGGGACGAAGCTTCGGTTCTAAAAAGAAAGCGGGTTACCAAGTAGTTGTTGTCGCATAGGTATCGATCAACGATGAAAGCGATTTGGACGGGGGTGACCATTCCCTTCCCCAAATTCTCAGATTTCTTGCCTTTGGATGGCTTCCCCATTTTCTAAATATTGAGAGATGCCGTGGAAAACTAGGGCTCGAATGGAAGGAAGGAGGAAGAAGAAAGAGACGGAGAGGTTGAGATCTGAGGAAAGAGACGATGGGAGAGCGGCATTTTTGTCTTAAAATGTTATAATTTTGTGTTCCACGGATGTGGAACAAGTCGTTCCAGAGGGTGAGACGAAAAGAAAATTCACCCAAAACTTGTCTCATGGAACAGCGCGTTCCACCCATTTTAGGCGCACCAAACATGGGACGGAACGCCTCGTCCCACTCAATTCTGTCCCGTCCCACGTACCAAACGGTACCTTAAGAAACTCTGTGCCCACAGTATTAGGCTTAATAGCGTGATTCATATCAGAAAGTGTTTTGGTACATTTACGACAGAAGAATCGCTTAAGAACATTACCATGTCACAAACAGCGTCATGTAAATAGCATGTCACTCTCCATGAGAGAAGTGATATAATCATACACCTACGTAGACACAAAATCAGTGAAGTGTGAACACATGGTTGGCTAGGCTAGGCTGGACACTTCACAATTATGTTTATTTTTCTTTTCCTTTAAAAAAAAAAAAAAAAAAGGACGTTGGTGGCAACGTCACTACAGTCCACACTTTTGGAGATGTGAAAGACTCACAAAATCATTTCAGTCTTTACTAGCCACCATCGTACGATTTCTAACGTCAGGAATCGAGCTCAGAATATGTGTGGAATCCGAAACTTACTTTAATTATTAATGGGGCCAATAGGTTCAGGTCAATATATAGTTGGGTATTCGGATTACTACTGGTTTAGATGCTTCTAGGCTTCTACTGAATGTGATAAGGCTACGAACCTTTATTGGAAAGGCATGAATGAAATTCATGAATTTCAATTTCTTTGCTTTTATTTCCTTTTTTTGCACTTTCTTTCTTTTATGAATTAGGGTTCTATCAAATCCAGTCCTGCCAAATCATGTCATGCCGAAAATAATTTTAACATAAATGTTCTTGCTTTATGGGTCCAAACACGAATGCTTAGATCAGCTTACGCACCGATATACAACTGATTCTCATATTTCTCTTTTTAATTATATGTGTCAAAAGAAATCATAATAAAATTGTGCACACTTGCACTTTTACTACGTTCTTTCCTGCGGCATGTGTAACAATTTGTTCTTTTTTTAAAAAAAAAAAAAAATTATTTGGAAAATATAAAAAATAATATGTTTAAAAAAAATAATAAACTTGCTAAACACTTGCAGTCTTGTTACACGGATCAGGATTCTCTCCTGAGCTAAGGGTGAGGATCCTCCTGATCAAGTTCATCTAGCTATTGAAATTTTTTCTAACGGCTACAAACAAGGAGTTTCTCTAAAAGTTATAATAATTGTAACCGTTGGATAAAATTTCAATTGCTTGATGGACTTGGTCAGGAGAATCATCATCCTTAGCTCAGGAGAGGATCCTGATCCTTGTTACACAGGTGATTTTTTTTTTTTTTCTTTTTTTTTGTGAATTTATTTTTTCTTTTAAAATTTAATGGAAGGGAGACAATTTGAAATTATAAAAGCCTCGTCATTTTCTCTTCTTTTTTTTGGACAAATTTTCTCCTTCTATATATAAATGATTTTTTTTAAAAGGAAAATGAAAAATGAGAAGCAAATTTCCTGAAATTTTTTTAGAGCCTCACTTTCTCCCCCTTATCCCATCGCTTTGTCTCTCACCCGCTGCGAGATTAGATTATATCTTCTCCTTCTGTCTTCGTGGGTCTCCGTACTCCTCCATTCCTTACAACTCTGCAACTCCAACCACACTCTCTCTCTCCGCTGCCTGCAAATTTCTGCAATCTCAAGCTAAAAGGTAAAACCTTTGTCTCTGCCTCTTCAAGAAATGTTCAAAATGCCACATCCTGCTGCAAAGATTATAACTTTTCCATACAATTTCTTATTAGTTGGTATTATTATTGCCCAAGATGTTATTTTTTGAGTTAATCTTATATATTTTCAGTAATCTTTTTCCTTAATGTTCAAGTTGATTTGACCATGAAGAACCCAGCTTTGATTTTCTGGTGTCTTCTGATTGTTTTCTACCCAGAAAACCAAAATTGTGAAAGCTAAAAAAAATTATTAAAAATTATTAAAAAAATTAATATTATGTTCCTGGTATTTTGTTCAGTGCAAAGATAAACATCCCTATGGGAGAATCAGGCAACAAAAATGAAGAAAAGACTGCCACTTTTGTAAATGGAAAGGTCCAAGAGTTACCCATCAAGGTAACTTTTTTCTGTTAATTAGCTTAATGATATGATTATATGTTGCTTTGATTCCAATCACTGTAAATTATTTTGCTTGATTTGTTACAGTTGAAGTTTTTAGAGGGTTTGATTTAGTAAATAATTTTTTTTTTATGTTTTTGTAATTTTAACCCAACAGGGAAATTACCCAGATGAAAAGGATCAATTGCATCTGATTTCAAGGTCTAATGGTTCATTGAGACAATCCCATTGTGCTATCTGCATTGCCAAAGAGAGTTGTCGAATCGTGCGTTCAAGAACTAGGCTAATGAACATTTTGATGGAAAGAGGGAAGCCTCAGGAGGCTCAGTCCCTTTTCAATGGTTTGATTGAAGGAGGACACAGGCCATCACTGATATCATACACTACACTGTTGGCTGCCTTGACTGCCCAGAAGCGTTTCGAGTCCATTCCTTTTGTTATTTCACAGGTAGAAGAGAATGGATTGAGTCCTGATTTGATATTCTTCAATGCTGTTATAAATGCATTTTCTGAATCTGGGAACGTAGAGGAAGCAATGAAAATGTTTAGGAAGATGAAGGAGAGTGGATTGAAACCCACTACCAGTACTTATAACACATTGATCAAAGGGTATGGGATTTCGGGTAAGCCTGAGGATTCTTTGAAAGTGCTAGAGATGATGTCCCGAGAGGAAAATGTGAAGCCAAATATCAGGACTTATAATGTACTAGTCAGAGCATGGTGTAAGAAGAAGAACATCACAGAGGCATGGAGCGTGGTGCATAAGATGGTTGCTTCTGGAATGCGGCCTGATGCTGTTACTTACAACACATTAGCAACAGCTTATGCACAAAATGGAGAGACAAGTCAGGCAGAAGGACTGATTTTAGAGATGCAGAACAACAAGTTGTATCCGAACGAGCGAACTTGTGGCATTGTCATAAGCGGGTATTGCAAGGAAGGTAAGTTGAAGGAGGCCTTAAGGTTTATGCGCAGAATAAAAGATCTTGGTCTGCGCCCGAACATCGTTGTCTTTAACTCGCTGGTTAAAGGTTTCGTAGACACCATGGATAGAGATGGGGTTGATCAGGTGGGTTGACCTCCAGAATCGCATAGCTATTGGATTGCACGAAATGGTGTTTGTTTCGATTATTGACACAAATAATGTGTGTTAATTTGCAGGTGCTGAAGTTGATGGAAGAATTTGGGGTCAAACCAGATGTGATAACATTCAGCACCATCATGAATGCATGGAGCACAGCAGGGTTTATGGAGAAGTGTAGGCAAATATTTGACGACATGGTGAAGGCCGGCATAAAACCTGATGCGCATGCATACAGCATTCTTGCCAAAGGTTACGTGCGTGCTCAAGAAGTCGAGAAAGCTGAAGAACTATTGGCAACCATGATCAAATCAGGAGTTCGTCCCAATGTTGTGATATTCACAACCATCATAAGTGGATGGTGCAGTTCTGGCAGAATGGAGAACGCGATTAAAGTTTTCGATAAGATGTATGAGTCCGGTATTTCTCCCAATTTGAAGACGTTTGAGACCCTAATATGGGGATTTGGAGAAGCAAAGCTGCCATGGAAAGCTGAAGAAATACTCCAGATTATGAAAGAGTTTGGTGTTCAGCCAGAGAAATCTACTGTCTCGCTTGTTGCAGACGCTTGGCGTTCAATTGGATTAACAAAAGAGGCAAACAGGATGCTGGGTTCTGCAAGAAGTATGGAAAAGACTCCTCAGGTTAAACAAGAAGAGGAGCCATTTGAGAGCTTGGAGAAAATATATCAAAAGAAGTCTGCAAGTGCATTTCATCCCAATGTTTTACAGATACCATCAGCTGTAGCAAGTGATCAAAAGGGGTCAGCTTCAACAACTAGAAAAGGAAGAATGGTTTTAAGAGATGGTGATTTCTCATTGGACGTATCATCGCTTGCTGCGAAGTCTATGAATCTGTCGCATAATTGTAAATTCGGGGAGCGATCACCAATTATATGCAGGAAGCAATCTCAGGGGCAGCTTGGTGTGTATGGTCAGTTTGCACAGCAATGTACAGTTGTGTTCTTGAACTGAAGGTGCGATTTGGATTTAAACAGAGTCATACAATTCTCTCGGAGGAAACTTCAGCATATAAATGTTGTAGATAGTGAAGAGAGAGTTTCTTTTCATTGAAATTTGCTTCTTTTTGAGCATGTTGATTACATGTTGTAAATGAAATGTTTCACCTTGTACCTTCCCACATTAATCATCAATATACTTATTGACTGTTGAGAACATGGAGAGTAGTGATGCTGCTTCTCCCACTTTTTGTGTAACTTAAGAGTAGTTTAGACTATCGCCGTTGTCGTAAAAAATGACTCACATGCTCAATGTAGCATGTCAAAGGGCATATTTGATAATGCATTTTGAAGAATTAAAAATGCTTTCAGGTAACCAAAAATAGTGGAGAAATTTTTTTGAGTGTTTTCAGGTTATAAAATACTTTCAAGCGCTTTTCATTTCAGAGTGCTTCTAAAAAAAGCACTACCAACAAAAGTGCTTATGGGCCATTCAGAATTTCCCTTATTCATTCATTCTTGATTCAGTTTCAAGCCCATGGCTATTGGTCTAAACATCAAGCTTATATTTGAAGAAGCATCTGGTTCAGACCAAGATTGACCCAATTGGGGCAAATTATATCCTCTTTGTATTGAACCAATTAGCATCAGAATAATGTACACATGATCAACAAAAAAAAGAGCACAATGGTGAGCAGGATATTAAATGCTGCAATACAAGCATATAAGTGTGGTTTTGATATCGAACTAAAATCGAGTTCTGCCTGTTTTGCTTTGGAAATTTGATCCTTCCTCTGATGGAGGTTCAGAAGGAACCTTGCTAATAATCCATACCAGAAAAACACCAACAAGAGCACCCGAGAGATGTGCAATGTTATTGACATTCATCAACGAATTTCTGCCAACAAATCCCGATAATGCAGCAGAAGCTTGGGCCGCTTCCATAACCTACTTGTGGCCAAAAACAGCTACAAAAACAGAATCATATTGGTAATCTGTACCCAAATATGTACTTGGGACATATGGTGAATGATCTTGGGAAAAATAAGAACCGAAAAAACACAAAATAAACATGCGCGCACACGTACACGTAAACAAAAAAACTACAGATGTCTGAAGTGTAATTACCTGTCAACCCAGATAATTTGACACAAATTATAACAAAACTGTAACAGGATTTGAGGAGCAACAAGGTCAGCGTTCTGAAAACCTCAGCTCACCCTTTCTATAACAAATTGACCCAATATAAGCACTTCGAGGATCTTCCTCCAGTCCCAAGACATCTACATTGATCAAAAGAAGGGTTGACTGGTTAAGCATATACTGATTCATCTCGTCAAGAGATACAAAAATTCCAAGATCGGAAATCACCTTGGCAAGGACACTGAACGTAAATAATCCAAAAACAGCACCAGAGGCTCCAATGGAAACTGCATTTCTTGGTAGTACAAGTCACAAAACAAGGTTTGCTTCAACCCCGATAAGAATATAACAAAGCCACAGTGCAAAATTCCCTTCCTCTTCTTCAACTAGCCTTCCTGTTCAAGCAAGAAAGACACTATCTAATTTCAACAGGTATTTTAAATGTCGGATACCAATTTCTTTTGCTTCCGTATTAAATTGACCCTATTGGAAAAGAAGAAAAAGACCCTCACCAAAAATATACAAGAACAGGTTGCTCGAAAGATGTCTCCTGAAAATAATGCATAGTGAATTTTGAATCAGTACATACATGTAAACTAGTTAACACCGCAATGCTCTCTTGCTACACTTACGTCGTCTGTGAATCTAAATGGAACCTAAACCATGCATTCTAACAAAAACCAACCCGAGTGAATGATCCAGATTCATAGTCCGGCAACATAAGTGACACAACCATAATTTGTTACAATATCATTCATATGTCTCACCAATTAGCATGACAGAATGTTGCTGTTAAAAATAGGTACCAAGTAGGCCAATTGTTGTACAAGTAGAGCATTTAATCGCGCAAACCTAACACAACCGTAAACAAATCAGAAAATTTAAATCCAATTAGACGTTGAACTAATTACAAATTACAAGTTACAAAGTTGTTAACTTCGGATTAATCAAACACTAAAAACACTACCTGAAACACATGATCAGCCAAGTAAATTCCAATGTTAGCAAGTATAATCCAGAATATTCCGTTGGCGCGTCGATGCGGCTTCCCTCCTCGCTCTTCTGGCTGTGACAGAACATCGAAGTCTAGGCCTGTCTAGCAGTTAAACATACTATATAAGTTGATAGAACAGAAACTGAAAAAAAAAACCAACTACAACTGGCTGCAGCGAAAAAGATGGAGTGTTAGGGTTTACCTGAGCCGTTGGATTTGCATACTACTACGGGGAATCGAGCGGTGGAGGGAAGAAGGGGGCGGAGAGAGAGGTGGAGTTTGCTGGGTATGGTGGGTTTTTGAGGAAAAGTGGTGAGGTTGGGATGGTGAGAGAAACAGGTGCTGGGTATGGATTGGAGTTTGCTGGGTTTAGTGAGTGTTTGAAGACTGTGGAGCTGAAGGAGAAACTGGGACATATTCTGCTTCCGTTGTGGAGGTTGCTGGGTTTTAGAGCGTTGAGGGATTCCAGATAGACCGGGAAAGGGAGATTCCCTTTGTTTTATCCACTGTTCTCTTCCTTATGTTGTTAGTAAATGTCCATTTTGCCCCTCTGCATCGGTTCAGTTTGTTTCATCAAGTTTTTTCTTTTGGTTTTTATGTACATGATGTATAATTTTTCTTCCATGATGTATGATTTTTCTTCTATGGTATGTAGCATTGAGTAGTTTAGAAAAATCAAACAGTTAGTTACTGCGTATAGGGATTTAATGAATCTTTATAACAGTGAAATCTTGCATAAAATACATAACATTAAGTAGGAGTTATCATTATAGACGGACTTATAAGTCATATCAATTATTGTAATTGTAAAAATATGATTTTTCGTTAAATTGAACAGTACCGTGGGCTTTTCGTTAAAACTCCCTTAAAGAAAATATGTGTGATGATGTCTTTTGTAATATAAAATTTCCCATAATCCATTTTATCTTCGGAAAATTCGCTTCAACTATGAGTATCAAAAAAATAATACATTTTTGTAGAGTTGAAGAGAAATATCCCAATACATGTCCTTTTTTTTTTTTCTTTCAATAAACCATATTTGTAGCAATGAAATACTAGTGTTCTACCCCAAGTGATAGATGATTGATTACAAGATGGTATATATTCTTTATAAAGGACCAGAAATACCTTGCTTACGTATCATTGGGAAGTGCATTAACATAAATATAGCGGTAAGAAGAGGTAATACAAAAGTGTGTAACTACAAAAACGAGTCAAAGTGGATTGTCCTACACTAGCGTAATAACTCTACCAGAGGCGAGCCTATTACAAGAATAGTGTCTGGTACGCCTGTTACAATTTTTACTGCACAATAACCAATTTGGTCCTGAGGTAAGGAATAACCAGTTACACCAAAAGATGTAATCAATACACCCAAAACCACACCAATAACCCAAGTCAATTCACGAGGTTTTTTAAAGCTGCCAGTGAGATACACGTGAAATACGTGCAAGATCATCATTAGGACCATCATACTTGCCGACCTCGATGAACTAATCAGATTAACCAACCAAAATTAGCTTCAGTTATTATATATTGAATAGAAGCAAAGGCCTTCGTAACGGTCGAACAATAATAAAAAAAGTCATAGCAAACCCAGTAGCTACTTGTACTAAAAAACAAGTAAGCGTGATTCCCCTTAGACAATAAAATATGTTGGCGTGAGGAGGAACATATTTACTAGTTATATCATCGATAATTGCCTAAATCTCAAGACGTTCTTCGAACCAACCAATCATAGATTTCATTGAGATAGGTAAATCAAGGGGACACCCCCCCTGGGGAGAACCGTATATGAAAATTTCATCTTGTACAGCTCAAACAGAAACACCCAAATACTAGTTCTAACGGATGTGTGTAATATAAAAGTTGAAATTTATTAATCCTATGATTTATGATTCAATTTTTTTTTAAGATACTAAAGAATAAAAATCCGAAAGCTCTTCTTTGTGGTTATAATGCCAAAAGATCAAGTTGGCTCATTCGTCTATGTATTGATCGTTATAGGCCTCTTGAATCTTCTATTTACCTATTTTCTTTGGAGTTATTTATGTGTAACGCGACTTTACTGCTTTTTCTTTATCATTGATAGGAATTCTCTTGTTAAGACCCTATGAATTGATTAAAACCTCATATTCATACTAAAACCACGATGATTCAATAAAACCCTTTCAAACTAAGTCTAAGTCCCAAAATTCCCTGAGTAAGAACCATTGGATAATCACTTATTCAATTAATAGATATAATGACTAAAAATCCAAACCAAAGAACTTATTTAAAGACTAATTTTACATGTTTTAACATGAATGAATGACATGATTAATATTTTATTGACTAAGTCATAATATTATAAATATACATGCTTATTAATGATATGATTAATATTTTATTGACAATGTCATAGTATTATAAATATACACGCTTATTATAAAATGAGCACGTTGATAATTTATAAAGGCTACACCAAAAAAGTTCTCTAACACCATATCCGTTCTGTTTGTACCATACTTGACCAATCCCAAAACTACTAAGCACCGGCCAACAGCATACCGTCAAGGACCCACAAGACTTTTCCTCCAACCAGGAGGCCAATCACAACACGACACATGTCGGTATCAAAAGCCAATCACAGCGCGACACGTGTCGATATCAGAGGCCAATCACAACACGACACGTGTCAATGTCAGAACAAAGCTAGAAACTCTCTTCTATAAAAGGAGATCATTCTCCCCACAATAATCTCTAATGTCATTTGTACTAAACTATTCACTAGAACTCACAAAAAGAGAGCTTGAACATATGTATTTGTGTAAACCATTCACAACTAATGAGAACTCCTCTACTCTGTGGACGTAGCCAATCTGGGTGAACCACGTACATCTTGTGTTATTTGCTTCCCTGTCTCTATTCATTTACATACTTATCCACACTAATGACCAGAGCAACCTAACGAAGGTCACAAACTTGACACTTTCTGTTGTACCAAAGTCCTCGCCGATTTTATGCATCAACACGTTCCAATAATTATCATCAAAATCATTACCATAATTATCACACCGCGCCACAATTATTGTTTCCACCACTCAATTTGATTATTCTTTATACATAAACTTTAATTAAAAAATTTTATTTGACTTTAAGAAAATATTAGTGTTAGTCAAGTAAGAGTAATTATGAGGGAAAAAAAACTATGAACAACAGCTCTCTCAAGGAAAAAAAGAAGGTCCTAAGTCCGATATTTTGTAAGTTGTGATTCTACTTAATCGTGACCACAAGTATGGTGCAATTCTCAACTAATCTTTTTCGAGCCTGAATATGTAGATAATAGTAATTCACCACAAATTGTCTTCATTAACAAAAAAAAAAAAGGGTGAGGTACTATAGGAGAAGGGCAATAGTCCCAATCTATAATGTTTTAGCTACATGGGACAAATTCCATGGTACGGTGTTGACCAAAAAGAGAAACGGAAAAGCTTTGACATCCGCCGGTAAAATCTTATAAAAGGAGATCTTTTGAGGTACCAAAATCCGACATGGCGAAATATGATTGGCTGCTAGACGTCAACCTACGTGGCTCACTTAAAAAGGGTATAAATCGGTCATCAAATTTGTGACCGACAAAACGATCCACATTGCAGATACGAACTCAAGTTCCTTAAACAACCGCCAATCACCTCCCGCCACGTATGAAAAGCCCACCTTTGACCACACCATGGTTTTAATTCTCACAAAATCTCTTTCTTTATTGGCCGTCACCAAATCCCACGTAACAGCCCCGTCTCTTAGACAGGCTCTGATTTGTAACTTTAACCCCCAAATCCCCCGATTGCTTTCCTCAGGTAAAACCCTAATTTTGCAAATTTTATCAAAATCTCCGATCTGTACGGAAGGAGGCCGTTTGAAAATCATCTGCGTCGCGGCCCACTGGTACTATCAATTCCCTCTCTTACAAGAGCGGTAGTTTCGTCAATTTTCAAAATTGTGTGTAAATCTGGCGTCTTTTGTTGAAATTGAGATTGCGTTTCGGGGGAATTTGATTGGTTTTTCACCTTGTAATTTGATCTCATTTATAGGGTTTTCAGGAGGAGTATTAGTCCAGTTCGATTTGATCGGAATTGTAGTTCGAAGCGGGTTCCTTTCGAGTGATTACATTAACGATGAAGAACGTTGAGCGGATTGCCAATATCGCCTTAGCAGGTTTGCTCTCTATAAGCAGTAATTTAAATTTCTTTTCTCAATTTTAATTTATTGGGTTCTTTTTGTGGGTATAAATAGGAAAACTTAAGTTTGAGACTGAGTTGTTCATTGGGCTATGGATCTGTGGGGGAGTAGAATTACATAAATTTCTAATCTTGATGGGTCTTTCAGTGAGGAAAAATGACACTCTAGTCTCTAAAAGCTTCAAATTATTTATTTATTTATTTATTTATTTTGTTTAAAAAGAATCAAAATTTGAGGAGCATCTGGTGGCCTTGGACTAATCTTGAAGAACTAGAATATAATTGGCTATTTATAGCCTTGCTTTTAGTTTATGAAAGTAGGGATATGATGAACAGGATTTAGGGAATGACAGAACCACACATTGATTTGGTTTAAGACCGATATGTTGTAGGCTATGCTTGGTGGTTGAGATAAGTGGGCTAATAAAGTTTATGCACTGCCAGATTTCGTTCTGTATGTTTTTCATTGCTATAAGTATTTTAAATGAAAAGGGGATGAAAATTTTTCTTGGTACACTCTCACAGTTCTTGTTTGACTAGCGAATTTGGGGAAAGTATGTGAGATTACGTGCCTATCTGTTTTTATGCCCAATCCCAGTGTTATAAGTGCAATGCATCTTAGTTATCTAGTAAAATTTGCAGTGTATATTCTGTAATGTTTAGATGCCATGGTTGAGGTTTGGTGGAATGGTCATCACTCGGCAATTAAATGACTAAGTTGCTTTTGGCTGCAGGTTTAACGTTAGCACCACTTGTTGTGAAGGTAGATCCAAACCTAAATGTAGTTTTAACTGCATGTCTCACAGTTTTTGTGGGTTGCTACCGGTCTGTGAAGCCAACTCCACCTTCAGTAAGTACAACTGTCCTTTTTATTTGTTTTGTGATGCATCTGTCCTTGTATTCTTGTCCCTGCTTAGAAATTCACGTTCATTCAATTATGCAGGAGACAATGTCTAATGAACATGCCATGAGATTTCCATTTGTGGGGAGTGCAATGCTGTTATCGCTATTTTTACTTTTTAAGTTCTTATCCAAAGACTTGGTCAATGCTGTATTGACGTGCTATTTCTTTGTTCTTGGGATCATCGCTCTCTCGTAGGTCCTTTATTTATAGTTTATTTTCAACTGCTATATTATTGTTAGAGTAAATTGTAGTAATGGTCCCTCAACTTTAATCAAATTGGAGCAATGGTCCCTCAACTAAAAATCCATTACCATTGGTCCCTCAACTTATCAAAATGTGTAGCTATAGTCCTTTTCCATCAATTTCGTCAAAATTTTGTCAAAATAAGTTATGTTGGAATAACCATTTATATAATTAGGGTCCCTCAACTCATCAAAGTGTGTAATTATGGTCCTTTTCGTCAACTACGTCTAAAATTTTGTCAAAACGAGTTATGTTGGAATGACCATTGCTACAATTGGGTTAAAGTTAAGGGACCATTTCTCCAGTTGAATTAAAGTTGAGGCACCAATGTAATGGATTTTTAGTTGAGGGACCATAGCTGCACGTTTTGATGAGTTGAGGGATCAATGGTAATGGATTTTTAGTTGAGGGACCATTGCTCCAATTGAGTTAAAGTTAAGGGACCATAGCTACAATTTACTGTTATTTTTATATTAGCCGACCCCACTTAGTGGGATAAGGCTTTGTTGTTGTTGTTGTATATTATTGTTATACTTTTTAACATCCCTTATGTGTACAGGGCAACACTGTTACCTGCTATTGCACAATATTTGCCAGAGAGTTGGAATGAGGACCCTATCGTCTGGCGTTTTCCTTATTTCCGGTGTATGTGATGTCCCTTTCAGTTTTTTTTCTGCAACGGAGTTTTTTTTTTTGAAACTCTGGATTTACTGTCAATGTCAATGAATTCGATTTTATTTTATGCTATAATTCTTCTGAGTGTAGAAATTAATATGATCGCTTGAAGTGTTGTGTATATAGTTAGTGGATCTTCTAAGAACTATTAGGAAGGTAGAAAAACATTTTCGCTATGGATCAATGACTCTCTTGTTTTAACATGGGTCTACTATTGTGCGAAAGCAGTTTGATAGTCTTGTGGTCTGAGTTTTTGTTTGAACTAGTTGACATTATCTTGCTTGCATCCTGCAGAATGATAATTTCCTTGCACCTTTTCTTTCACAGCTTTGGAGATTGAGTTCACAAAATCTCAGATTGTTTCTGCAATCCCTGGAACCTTTTTCTGCGCATGGTATGCTTCAAAGAAGCATTGGCTGGCTAACAATATATTGGGGCTCGCCTTCTGTATTCAGGTCTGTCAGCATCCGATTAATAGATATTGAGTATGTTTAGCATCCTCTCTAATAATCATTTCTTCTCTTGTCTATATGTTTTGTAGTATTCTTATTTTCCTTTTAAATCTTAACCCTGCACTGGCGTATGTTGTGAAATGTTTATTTAATCCGAGTATTGAAGAATTTCATTATTTTTCTTTTCAGGGAATTGAAATGCTTTCTCTTGGGTCTTTTAAGACTGGTGCTATCCTTTTGGTAAGAAGAGGGACCCTTGGATTTCTGCAAAAAAAATTTGACGTATTTCTATCTGCTTTTGTTTGTCTTTAGCACCGCTTGTGCTGCTGAACCTTCCTTTCTATCTCTGTTTTCACTGCTTTAACTCTTGATCTAGTATTTCGGTTTCCGGGTCACTGTGATTTTATCATTATACCCCTTGTTTCCTCTTGCTGACCGCTGCAATATTGGATGCTAATACTCCATGTATATGCACGTGTGTATTTATATATATACACGTATTTTCTTTACTCTTTGGTCCTTGTGCATTGCAGGCTGGACTTTTTGTGTATGATATTTTCTGGGTTTTCTTCACTCCAGTTATGGTCAGTGTTGCCAAATCTTTTGATGCGCCTATAAAGGTTTGTACTCCCGATTAATCAAAGATCTTTTTACCATTAAATAGTCGGCTTCCTGATGTGGAAAAACTTCTAATGCTCTTACTGCAACCATGATTTAATTGGTCTGCAGCTGTTGTTCCCCACAGCAGATGCTGCACGTCCATTTTCTATGCTTGGACTTGGTGATATTGTTATCCCTGGTAAGGTTAAAACTTTCATATGTTATTATCTTGTATCTACTGCATGATTTTTCTAATAGGTTTTTATTTCTCATTTTGTTGTAAATTTGTTCTATAGAGTTTGAGTGTTATATTATGTGGAACTAAAATCTATGTATAATAGACGGTTTGATATGCTACCTAAGTTCTAACAGGTCTCATTCTTTTCCCTTTGATATGCTACCTAAGCATAATGGATTTTGTAAGGACATTTGTTTTGAATCCTCTGGGACCACAAGCCACCTGATTTTGTCTTCCATAATTTAGCATCTATATTTCCCACTTTTGGATAGTTGAGGAATGCTGTGAAGCAGAAACATTTGCTTTCACTCTGTTTATTTGTACTTTTATTTTCTTATTTTCTTTTCTTTGCTTTTGAATCCTATCACGGAATTATAATATTTTGGTATTGTGGACAACAGGGATCGATCAATTACTTGAAAATGATTTTACTGATTGAGAATGACACGGTAAAATCTCTTCATTTTGGTTGTTGGTTCTAACTTTTAATGTTATATCTTCCTTCAGGTATTTTCGTGGCGTTGGCTTTGCGGTTTGATGTATCTAGGGGGAAAAAGGGCCAGTACTTCAAGAGTGCTTTTTTGGGATACACAGTTGGTTTGGTCCTCACAATTGTTGTAATGAACTGGTTTCAGGCAGCACAGGTGAGTTTGGCATAATTATGTTTGTTGTATTACTTTTCACCTAGTTCTCACTATGAATAGCCGGCTTGATTTTAATTGAAGTTCCCAATCTATTATAGTGACCACTTCTTTACTCTACGTTAATTTTTTGTCTCCTCCGTACATCATAACTAATTAATTACCTGATCCATCCTTTCTGTTCTCTGTTTACAGCCTGCACTGTTGTATATTGTACCATCTGTTATTGGATTTTTGGCTGCTCACTGCATATGGAATGGCGACGTCAAACCGGTATGTGTGAACATCCATGCCTTCTTGTTTAATGTATTTGGTTTATGTTATTACATAAAGAAGATTATGAATATTTTTACTTGTGGCATTACATTCAAACAATTCGTAATAATATCAACATAAATCCAGGAAAAAAAAATATATGCAATCCCATTAGTGGTTTTGGTTCTTGTACAAGTGACGGGCCAATGACTTAGGAATCCTTTTGTTAGATATATGCTATCATATATGTTTGTGAAGTCGATGTTAAAAGGGGCTTAAAGTTTTGGGGTGAAGGAAATATTGGAAACGAAAACTAAAGCTAACTTTTTAAGAGATGAAATCCAAAAGAGGGGTGAAAACTAGTCGTGTGCGTCGCTTCTTGTACATATTTGTAAATCTTTTTTATATTTTTTGAAATACTCTGAGTGAGATTCCGATCTCTATTGATGCAGCTGTTGGCGTTCGATGAGTCGAAGAGCGCGGTGATATCTGAAGAAGAAAGTGATCCCAAAACTATCAAGAAGGTGGAGTAAGTTGAAATACAGAGAAGCCACAGAAAAGAACTTTCCAACTCAAAAAACAATCGCTGTTTGGCTCTTGGCTAGTTATGCAACTGCACGCCGTTGTAACAGTTTTTTCGAATCGAGGACAGAAATAATATTTCGGTTCCTTTTACAAGTTGCAACGATTACAGCAATGTTAGGTTAATACAGAAACCTTTCCCAATCTTTTTCTATCTAATTTTCATAGAAATTTCGAGTTGTTCATTTATTTTGCTGATAGATTCATCGCACACTTCAATGTTCAGGGAATGAGTTGACGTGTATTAGGCTAGTTGGTTAAGGCAATGTGTCTATTCTCTCGCCCCAAAATTTGAATCTCCATCTCTGTAAGTTCAAGTAGTTCGTCTTGTCAAAAATGTAGGTCGCATGGAAGTTACTATTACAGATCGAAGTCGATGCAAGGGAAGAGGTGGGTTCCATGACTGTGAGTGTAATAAATGAATGTGGTCCAAATAACAACACTCGTAATAAACTAGTAACAGTTGTCAACGTGCAATTCGTTTATTGACTGTTGTTTGAGATATGCAGAATTTTAGTAGTTGTCATCTGTTTGATTAACAGATGTATTAAGAAAAATGCATTGTCAATATGGTAGATTAACTACAATGAGTAACCACGCAGGACCGAAAAAAATATTTTTGAAATCAATATATTGTTCATTGGCACTACCTATAGCGAAAATGATTGTCATATATTCAAATACCCATAATCCATATCATTATTTGATATCGCTGTCAAGAAGCCAACTCAACAATCTTATCTGCACTTTTCATTTTCTTTACCAAAGACACATTGTCCTGCCAAGATCACATTCAAAATCGCAACAAGTGACCCAGTGGTGAGGGGCGCAAACTGCGGTTTCTTAATAAACAAAAAAATATGAGAAATTTTGGAATTCGATACTTTGAATTGGTGAGTCTACTTGACTGTGGTCATGAGCAAGGTAAAATTTCTCATAACCTCTCTAAACTCGAAATAAATAAATAATCATGACTTATCACAAATTATCTCCCTATTAATAAAATAAAATAAAATAAAAACAAAGATCGCATCCAAAGCCTCCAACAAGCTTTATTTGAGTGGAAAATATGACACTTCATTTAATAAGCCAATAAATGAGATATTATTTTGTGGCCCCTACTCCCTCGTAACACATGCATTTTGTTATCATGATATTATCTCCCTCCTTCAAATCATTGAGGTCCGGCGCGTGTATGCTATTCATATCATATTTTTATATCATTTTAGGTGAAAACTGATGTAGACAGCTATATTATTTGAAAAAATTGCAAAACCCAAGAAAATGAAAGAGAAAGACTTCTCGTATACCACAATCATTATTTAATTAACTAGTTTTTCTTAATTATTAGTTTATTAAATAATGAACTAAATTTAAAAATATGATTAATTCAAATGATGTGGTTGTCCACATTAAATGCCACCTAAGGTAATATGAAAATGTGGTACAAAAAATGGTATAAGTAGCATTACTCATATAGTTTAGGCCGTCGCTCTCGTCTTTTTTTTCTTGTTTAGGGTTTCGGGAATCTTTTTAACCGTTAGATTTTTATTCTACAATTCTATCAATTTAGCCATTTGATCTTACTTTTGGCGATGAAGTAAAGGCGCTTCGGATTCAAACATGCGATCTTGAATACTGTGCTATAAAGTTTGTGATGATGAGGCATTGCATTTGTTGCATGTGCACAAAAAACGAGAAATTACCTATGATACTCTGCCTTGATACTTAACCGTCAAATTTGTTGAAAAACCAGTCCACATTCAACGGCTAGATGATTTTGAAATATCTCTCTAAATACGTACTGCTTCCTTTTCCTCATTTCTTCATCAAATCCTTAATTTTCCATTATATCCAGAAATACTCCGACTATTTAGTTACATATCTTCTTGGTGATATGAGTTTTCAGTTGTAATTTAGTTATTTTCGAACTACAAATAAGAATGTTTCGTGGTGAATTGTCCCAGTAAAAAGAATAGGTCATTCATTGTTAATGTACTGCATTTTAAATTCAAACTCTTTCTCTTTTTTTAATCTAACTTAAAATAGTAATATTGCTTGTAATGATATATCTACGCTATGGAATTGGGAAAAAATTGGTTACGAGCTTGTCAAACTCAAGATTCGAATTTAAAATCTCTTACTTAGAAGTAAAGAATAATATTATTAAATTATAATATTAAGCGACAACTTTTGTTATTCTTGTAATTATATTTTTTGGTTACAATTGAAAATTGGAAATAAAATCCTTGACCTAATTCTAGCCATTTTCTGACCGTCATTAAAACTTGAGCTAACCCCACGTACAGTTGTACCTGTAATCTTTGTGCAAATGAATACGATCCAATTATTTGGTTCGTACATTAATATCTTATCCAAAAACAAAACTGCATCTGCGCGGTGTATTGTTTGCTCTTCCATTTCCATACTCTTTCCATGCATTCTGTTTGTGTGGTCACGGTTAAGTCACATTAATATTTTATATTCATATTACTTTTTCTTTTATTATTTTTATAAAAAAATAATATAAAATGTTGACGTTCGTGACCACATATCACAGGAGGGCATGAGAAAAGTATGGAAATAGGAGGGCAGACAATCCACCTCCCCCTAGTTCTCTAACGAAACTTACACAAAACAAGTTGATCAATACGTGACATTCTAATATAATAATATAATATTATGATGTTAAAAACCTTATACATGTATTACTTTATTAAAACGGAATGTCACAGGAACAATAAACGGGTTCAAAATCTTTTTTTTTTTTTTTTTTTTTTTAAGCTATTTTCTGGACCAGTTGATAAGTGAGGCTGCTGGGATCTGTGTGATTCTGTGATACATGTGAATTCCGAAACCCTGCGACAATTCCTGGTGTCGTTTTTTTCTTGGCAGCCTTTTAATGTCGATATACTGGAATCTGTATATTCGATGGTTACTGCTAAATTATTTTCAGGGAACAGCAACCTACCTGCCTCTCTGTAAGACATGCAGTGCCATACAGTCCAGTTGGAATTTGATCAAATCCGAGAAAAAAAAAAATGAAAGCAAATCTATTGGAAGAAGTAGCTAAGGCTTGGAAGTCCAACTGGAGCAAATCAATCAAGTCATACCTTTTTTTAGTGTTAGCTGATTGTGTTTCCTTGTTATTGTAAAATTGTTGGTAGCTCTTCAAGTAGTGATTTAAGGAGACTGATTGGAGGCTGATTGGAGGCTGCTTCCCAGCTGCTCCAATTTGATATACATCCCACATTGGACATAGGGAATGAGAAAAAGCAATTTATATAGGATTAGCCCACTCTAACTAACATCGAGATTTTTTGTGATAAAACCTCACACCTAATGGATTGGGTAGGTGGTAAAGTAAGGACAGTATCGGTGTTGTTGGAATAGACCCTCGACCCGTCGACCTGAAAAATTCAACAAAATCTAACTGATCCCAAAAGCAAATATTATAAAAAATGGTACAATTCGTGGGCTACAATATATGCATGGATGATCCAGATTTAGTGCTGCTTTAATTTAAAAATACAGTAAGTCGCTTAGTCGCTCTTGCGTACAATGCATTGATGATTAAGATTTGTCCATTTATTCGTGGACAAAAGACTTTAGCATTGTTCTAACATTATAAAGAATTTTACACTTTACATACCACACCTACAATGCATGTCCATTCAACTCATGGGCGACTAAACGAGCATTGTTATAACATAATAAAGATACAATGCATTATGCATTAACGATCAGGACTTTCGTGCTCGTTCATGGATAACTAACCTTATCACTACTTTAACATTTATAAAGAATGATACAGCCCCGCCTACATTCGTATGTAATTAGAATTCTTCCGTTTGGCTCATGAGCGACCGACATTTACATTGATCTAACATTATAGACATCAATAAAGCAGATTCAGAATATACATGATTGTATTTGCTGGCCCAGAATCCAGATACACAGCTTAGCTTTTAAGATGGAGATGGACCCATGAGAAAAAGGTTGAGACGATCGCATGCCAATTGGATGAGGGTTTGAAAGCACATGTAGCATAACAAAAGGGGAGCCATGGAAGTAGTCAAGTTGAAATGATTATTCCCACAGTTCCCACCTGCGTCAAATTATAAAATTCAAGATCAAAGGAGTTCTTGCGGATATGGAAGGAAACCCTAATGCACGTAGGGAGTTAAATAGGCTTTGCTAAATATAGTTATTTATGTATATGTGAACGACTGAGAATTGTTGATCACTGCCATGGAATTCGAAGATATACATTAACTTTCGGTTTTCGGCTCACGCTAGCGTTTCTCAAGGAATAAATATTGATGCTTAGTTTGGAGGGTTTAATGTAGACAATCTAATTATGCAGTTGAATGCTACCTGAAAATAGCATATTTCTTTTATTAAAATTTAGTCACGGTTGCAAGTGAGAGTTTGTCACGTCTTTTGATATAATACTGCCACTTAGTTGAGAATACATTGAAGATGGATAAAGTTTGGGTTTAATTTCAAATATTTTTTTTACTTAGTATTATGGTCTAGTGATATTCCTCTTCACTTGTAAGTGAGAGATTTTAGGTTTGATTCTCGCTAAAGACGAATTTAAACCAAATTATTGCTAACCAATTGTGAGACAAAACCCATAGTGTAGATTATATCGTTTGTCTAAAAAAAAAAAAAAAATTTAATCACGGTTGCAAGTGAGAGTTTGTCACCTAATTTTTTTTTTTTTTAAAAAAAAAACTGTTGAAGAACCTTCATAAAGTTACGAATTCTTACCCCATGAATTGCCAACTTAACCTTTAGTTTTAGATATAATACTGCCCAACTTTTGCCTACATGGATGTGAAACCCGCTTCATGCAGATTGGAGGGAAGAATGCGTACGAGCATAGAAAATATAAAATGTCAAATTAGTATTTGATGACATATGTGGTAATTTGACATTTTGTATAAATTTTTTCTTCAATTGATATTTTAAATGAAAATGTCAAGTCTAGTTGTTAAAATAATCAATATTATAATATTGACAACCACTCAAATAATATTCCACAACATTTATGGCGTGTTTACGAGCCAGTAATCGGAATCAAAATGTAAAATTGGATTCCGATTACGGGATAATACTTTCGTTTACTAAACTTGGGGAACTAAGAAAAAAAGGTGCACCCACACAAAATCAGGAATCCAATTCCTCATGTTCAAGGAATAGGACTCCTTAATTGGTGGTGGTATTCCGGGAGTATGGAGGAATCATGATCAAAATTTCTTACCCATTATGCTCTTAGATATTTACTATAATTTCTTTTTGCTAGGCAGTACTTCTTGAATTTCATGTTTTTTTTTTTAAATAAACATAAGAATTAAACAAATAAGAAATAATTAATGATTATAGGGCAATTACTATTAAGGTTTTATTGTGTTCCACAAATATCACTAATGATACAATTAATCCGAATAAAAGATTATCCAATTGATTAGTATATAAATATGTTATTTAGAATAAGGGTATTTTAGTAATCATATTCATTTCTATTCCGATTCAGGTGAGTTTGTAAATAATTTATATGAACTCAATTCCGTTCTTACTCCTATTCCATAACATTCAAGTAAAAGTTTGAATAGGAATCTAAAACTCCTCTTCATTCCAACTCCCTCATGATTCAATTTTCCCTCAATTCAATTCCTCATATTTTGATTATGGGTTACGTAAACGAGCCATTAATAGGCAAGAAAATAATGAATTGAAGCCTTGAACTTGTGCTATCACTTTTGAGAGTAGCTGCAACGTATGTTTTTTCATGTCACATTAGAATTGATGTTTCAATTGAAAAAATATATATATATATATATATATTATAACTATCTTTTCTTAAACATTTTTTTATAAAATACAAATATATTGTTTGACATTTTCTTTGAAGATGTTCTAGTCATTCACAACCTTAAAGTTGATTTTGTCAATGAACTATTACTCCAAACAATTAGGATGCAATCCTTAAAAGGACATGACATATTAACATCAGCAAATGAAAAAAAAAATATATATATATATATATATTAATTTAATGAATAAAGTATATTATAATATAAAGTATTTAGAATGTTACTTTTATAACATAATTGTATTGTCTTTCTAGTATAAATAAAACACACATGTATTGATGAACCCTATGTGGATATATTAGATTGATCTCGTGATGAATATTAATTTGTAGGAAAAATAACTATGAAATTTTTAAGTATACAAAAATGATAAAAAATTTATATTTAAAATTTATCACGGAACGAATTTTGAATGAATTATGGTGCGAAAATCCAACAACAAATTAAGTCTCGCACAATTTTTTCTTATGAATGTGAGTGATGTAATAATTTGACATAAAATATAACATAGGATCTCCTCATCCACTGATAAAGCTAGCGTTACGTCCTTGCTCTAAGAAGTAGGCAAATGAGCTAGCTAGCACCTATTTTTGGAAAATGATCATCCCCATCATTTTCTAGGAATTTTAAGAATTTTGTGATCATTCATCATATATTGTACGATCAAAAATTATTTTAAATTTTAAATTTTAAAATTAAATATTTACAATATCTAACAAAAACTGAGATAATGTACAATGACGGTGACCGAGTACAAATCTCTGGAATCTCTAAGAAAATAATCAGACAAAGATCTTTTGCCCTTTTTTTTATAGCATTTCTGACAGCAGGCACATGAAATCAATTCGTACAGTCATGCCAACAAAGCGTTATAAATTTTGGAAAGTTGTGGCCTAATGGGTCATGTGTCGTAAGAATGAAGTGGAATAATGTCACGTGCCTACAAAGTTTTATGCAGTCTTTGTAATACTTTATTTAATTATTTACGTTGAGTACAGGTGTAGTATCAAGCGGATTATTATATAGCGTGGCTTGGTATTCATAAATGAAAGTGGAGTCCGTTGTCTATATCACTATTATTTTTAAGATTTTTATTGCAAATGATTTTGAAATTGATCCACATTATTAAAATGATTATTGACATTAAAAATTGATAATATAATCTTTGAAAATAAGTGTTGTCCTTCCATCATAATTTTGTCAAAAATTTCTATTATGTGCTGATGTAGCACATAAATAGGTCATACAAGTCTTTTTTTTTTTTTTTTTTTCTTTCACAAATGTCCCTGAAATAGCCACTGAATTAACATGGTCATTGAAATTGAAAATCGATCAATGTAGTCCAAGAAATAGATGTCTCAAATCAATGTGGTATTTCCGTTGCAATCTTGTAAAAAAAATTGTTATCTATTAATTGGGACCTAGGTTTCCTCATGGTTATCAGCATTCCAGGCAGCAAATTGCAAACCAACAAGGAGAGGAGAGAGAGGGGGGGGGATTACCCACCCCGCGGTGGTTTCCTCCTAACCAAGGCTGGGTCAAAATCAACACGAACGTTAAATGTCAATACCAAGCTGGGTGGGGTTGGAGCGGTACGATACGGGACTGGAGGGGTGTTTTTTGGCGACAGGGGTGTGGCAATATCCAAGCGTCACTTCTATGCCGCTCCTGGAGTTGTTTGCTGTGAGACACGGACTGCAATTGGCCCAGCAGCAGGGGTTGCATCAGGTCGTGGTGTAGAGTGATTCCATGAAGGCCATTGCAACATTTAATAAGACCTATTCGGACTCGTCGACAATAGGTTTGTTTGCGGATGATGTGTTGTAGATGGCATCCTCCTTCTACATGTTGAATTTTATTCACATTTCTCGTTTATGTAATGGGATTGCCCATTGTTTTGCAAAGTGTGCTTTGACTAGCAGCAATAATTTAATTTGGATTGAGGAGCCTGCTATCCTCATTCAGGATCTCCTCCTCCAAGACATATGTAGCTCTTCGTGACTTGATTTTAATCAATATAACGTTTTCCTTTTAAAAAATTAATAATTAATTAAGAAACTTGTCAAACTAGAGATCCAGTCTCACAATCACCTCTAATCCTAACCCACACTACTCTACCTCCATTATGATAGCCTTTGCAGTCTCTTAAAAATAAAAAAATAAAAAATAAAATAAAATAAAATCTTAAGGCACCCATCTTTACACCCTTCACCAAATTGGACCAAGATCGAGACCACCTTTGTGACGGCTTGGATTCGGGACGACTTTTGTGACATCACTATCAACATTTAGAGAGCTGTTGGGTGCTCCCCCAATGATCTTGGCTATGCGGAGAATGATGAGCTTTGCTTTGAGATAATTGCAAAAATGTATTTTGACAACTTTTTAATTAATTATTAAACTCACACCAGCACATAACATAATTTTTGACAAAATTGTGATGGAATGACCACATTAATTTGCAACACCTATTTTCAAGACTACATTGATCGATTTTTAATTTTAGAGACCATCTTGATAGTGTGGGTTAACATCAAAGATCATTTGTGATAAAAATCCTTAAATATTGTGGGATCTATTTATGTGCCCATAAGTGTATAACATAATTTTTTATAGATTTGGGACAGAGGGATAACATTGGTTTGTGACATCTATTTTCAGGAACTATATTGATTGATTTTCAATTTTAGATACCTCTTGATTGTGTAGGCTAATTTCAGAGACCATTTGTGGTAAAACCCTTCCCTTTATTTTTTGATAAAAAAAATATTGTCTCCTCGATCAAATTTTTATACTAACTTTATAAATTATATAATGTGTTGACAATATAAGATAGCAGGTTAATCAATAAAAAAATTTCTAATTCTTTAACAACATGCCAAACAATTATCCCACGTGTAGAGATTAGAGATGCATGTACATAAAACAAGAAGAAAGTCCATCCAAGCAAATTACAACTCTCCCTCGCGTTTTTATCTTCCTCTTCCTCATCACATTTTCCTTACTTGATTTTTGTTTTTCTTGTATGGAATGGAACTCTGTCGTCTCCGACTCCATTACTGAATCCAAACAAGAAGCAAACACCTTTCACACATATCTGTCGTTCACCCACCAAACCCCATTTCGTCATCTCTCCTATATTAAGCCTTCATCCTTCACCACCCACTTCACTGCAATCCAAAACCAGACAAAATCTAGAGAGAGAAAGCTTGAGACATAGATAGACAGTCGAGAGAAGGGGGGGGGGGAGAGAGAGAGAGAGAGAGAGAGCGCTTTTCTTGTCCTTCCTATTTTCTCTTTCTCTTTCCATTTCTTGCAGATATAATCCATTGGCCTAGACCCTTTGACCTATAAAGCTCTTCAATTCTCTCCCATTTTCCTAACCCACCTCTCTGAATCTATCGTACGAAAAACCCACTTGTTCCTTTAGCTTTCTCGGCAACCAAACAGAAGAAAAGGTAGTGGCTTTATTGATATGACGGCGTTTGGAGCGAAATGGCAGGGTTTGAGATCCGTGGCAATGGTGATGTTTCACTTTGCGGCGGCTTTTGCGTTTGTTTCGGCGGAGAGAGGCCTGAGGCTTGAAGGTTCGAGGTTCAACGGAACAGAGGGATCCGAATCTAATTACCTTCTCAAAGCTGTGAATTTCTTATGGCAATCGGAAAAAACGGGATATCATCATGTTTGGCCGGTAAACCCCACAAAACCTGTTTAACTTTATCTTTTGCTTGAATTTTCTGTTTAATCTTGAAGTATACTTTACTTTCCAGCTGAAAATGATTTCTGACAATAAAACCAGCTTTATGATAATAAAAGACAACCAAAAAGCAGTTTTGAATAAGTACTTTTTAAGACATTTTGGTCATGAAGCACTTTTTAAGAAACACTTCCGAGCAGTTTTCAAGAAGCACTGGCTTTTAATAAATTTTTAAATGCGTTTAGAACTTCTAACAAAAATGCTTATGGCCAGAAGTACTTTTTAGAAAATGTCAGTCCAAATGGGCCCTAAGAATCTAAGATTACCCCTGACCCTCTTTCCTTGTAAATAGTTGTAGTAGATTGGTGTAAGCCTGAATGCAGAGATGTACACATCATTTGGATAAATCATAAATATGTGTTAGTTGGGATTTTAAGGCAAAGCGGTGTTAAATTGGATACTTATTGCTAATTCCTCTGTTTTTATATGCATGTAGAAAACTAACTATAAGGGGGTTGTAAATAATGGATTTTGTGAATTTTGGTTTATAGGAAATGAAATTTGGGTGGCAAATTATTGTGGGTTCTATTGTTGGATTCTGTGGAGCTGCTTTCGGGAGTGTAGGCGGTGTTGGTGGTGGTGGCATTTTCGTTCCTATGCTTAGCCTAATCATTGGGTTTGATCCAAAGTCAGCAACAGCTATATCGAAATGTAAGAAAAGATCTTCTGGTGTTTTTGATAGGAAAGAAACTATGTATTGTTGAAATGGTAGTTATATAATACGGTGTATGTTGAACTGCTTCAGAAGCAGCGCTAGCGGTATCATTGTTCAAATGTGATGGCTGTTTGAACTGAATCAAGGTTTTTCTCAAACTACTTGACTTTTTTTTTTTCATACAGAAAGCTCTTTATCACAGATCACTGTCACCTGATTTTAGTTCCTCGGTGTGACACCTGAAGTCCTTACGCTGTGTTAATTTGTCATGGTAGTTTTAGTGGATAGGCTTTTAAGTCCTTTTCATGGTTGAGACCTATAAAATTGTTTTCTCAAACTACATTGATTTTTACGTAGTGATTTTACTGTTATATTGAATTTACATCATCGTGGATTCATTTTGCTTCGTTTCAGGTATGATCATGGGTGCAGCTGGCTCAACTGTGTACTATAATCTCAAGCTAAGGCATCCGACAATAAATATGCCCATTATTGACTATGATTTGGCTGTGCTCATCCAACCGATGCTCATGCTGGGCATTAGTATCGGAGTGGCTTTCAACGTGATCTTTGCTGATTGGATGGTCACAGTTTTGCTGATTGTTCTCTTTATAGGTAATGGACCAATCATTACTTAGGTTCCACTTTCTTGGCCTTACGCTTGAATACTTCAAATGCTTACTATTGTCGTTTTCAGGTACATCAACAAAGGCGTTCTTCAAGGGTGTTGAAACATGGAAAAAGGAAACCATTATGAAGAAGGTAATGCTAAATTTCTGACTGTCATTACGTAATTCAAGGATCACGATATATCATGTCACCTTAGTACGCATTGTATATCTACCTCCATAGTTATATATGCCAATAAACAAGGCTTCAATTTAAATTCAGGGTTTTAAGTTTTTCTGAAATGCATACATTGCACTACTA
The DNA here is from genome assembly GCF_041283825.1 of Pyrus communis. Classification (NCBI taxonomy): domain Eukaryota; kingdom Viridiplantae; phylum Streptophyta; class Magnoliopsida; order Rosales; family Rosaceae; genus Pyrus; species Pyrus communis. The sequence goes on from NC_142572.1 coordinate 15,471,284, forward strand.
AATGTTTTGCTAACCGTTGCTTTTTTTTTTTCTGGATTTTAGGAGGCCGCTAGGCATTTGGAGTCAGCTGGTGAGTTTGTTCTACTGTTGCTAAATGTTGTATAAAACATTAGAATTTTTTACTTGTAGTTGAGTCCTACAATTTCGCCATATATTTTCTTGTTTGGTCAGCTGCTGGTGAGAATGTGGCATACAAGCCTCTCCCAAGTGGCCCAGCGAATGAGCAGCAAAAGGAAACCAAGGAGCAGGAGGTGAGTGCACGCACAGTACTTGCGCAGACACTGTTATAATTTTGATGGAGTTTCGAAGCTAAATCTTGATGACCATTTCAGGTCTCGGTCATTGAGAATGTTTGCTGGAAGGAGCTTGGACTTCTGGTTTTTGTCTGGGTTGCATTTCTTGCACTGCAAATTGCCAAGGTTTCCATCTCTTTACCTAGTCTATCAGAAATTTTTTATTGCAAATTCCTTTTATTATACGACATTGTGGAGTTAACAGGTGATAACCATCTGACTTTTCCACAGCAACGCACAACTACTTGTTCTCCAGCATATTGGGTAGTGAATTTGTTACAGGTACTATGGTGTGATGTATTTGTTTCTCTGCATGTTACCTGTAAAAATTCAATACCTGAACGGTCAGGAACGAGTCACTGTTTCCATGTACTGCAGATCCCAGTTTCCCTTGGTGTATCTATGTACGAGGCAGTGAGCCTTTACCAGGGACGGAGAGTAATAGCATCTAAGGGAGAGGAAGGGACAGATTGGAAAGTGCACCAGCTGGTTATCTACTGTCTCTTTGGTGTAATTGCAGGAATCGTAGGTGGGTTGCTTGGATTAGGTGGAGGATTTATCATGGGTCCGCTGTTTTTGGAGCTCGGAATCCCCCCGCAGGTGAGTTTTGTGATTTTCCTTGACATGAACATGATCTTGATTCTTGAATAATGACGCAGAATCTTTTTAACCAAGCGTTATTAAACAAAATAAAGAGCCATCATCAACGGTTTAGTTTGTTCTAAAACTTCTTGGTGATTACGTTGCAGGTCTCCAGTGCCACAGCCACATTTGCAATGACATTCTCGTCATCCATGTCCGTTGTAGAATACTACCTTCTAAAACGTTTTCCAGTTCCTTACGGTAAGTTTTATCAAAGCAACGCCAAGGATAGTTCGCTACAAAATTGTCATTCTTTATCCAGTTGTAGACAGATGGAGCTAATAGTTCACAGTTCGTCTAAATTTGTATATTAACGCACATACATTCCAATCTTTCTGCAGCTGTCTACTTGACCGCGGTTGCCACTGTTGCGGCGTTGGTAGGACAGCACATTGTGAGAAGGCTGATTATACTATTTGGAAGGGCATCTCTGATCATATTCATTCTAGCCTTTACCATATTTGTCAGTGCAATCTCACTAGGTGAGTTTTTTTTCGTCGACAAACTTCACTTCAAGTTGAGTTAACACCCTGAATTCTGAGAGGTATTTGTTCTCTTTTGTTTTTGTTTTTTCAGGTGGAGTTGGGATATCGAACATGATCGGGAAGATTAACCAGAACGAATACATGGGTTTCGAAAACCTTTGCAAGTATGATGTATAAAATGTGTCCTTTTAAAGGGGAAAAAATTGCTAGGGTTCTCATTGATGAACTCTGTACTGTGTTCTGCTACTACCAGTTTCTTTTTTTGTCAAAGTTTTTGTACTTACTAGGTCAAATTTGTGTTTTGCCCCCAAAATTGTGGATCAGTAATGTGAAAGCTAGTTTCTCCTTTTCTCTACTTTGTTAGATAGTTTTTATTTTTATTTTTATACAACCGACATTGGGGAGGGAGAAGTCGAACCATCAAACACAGAACTTCGAATACATAGAATTGCCTGCTCTTAGTTTACTTGAGCTACAAGGTTCTTGCTTATGGTGAGAATCTTTTTATTTCTATACAACCAGTATTGCGGAGTGAGGAATCAAGCCAACCTCGAATACATACACAACTGCGTGCTCTTAGTTCACTTGAGTTTCAAGATTCTTGCTTTGGGTGAGAATCTTTTTGTTTTTATACAACCAGTATTGCAGAGGGAGGAATCGAACCATCCAGCACAAAACCTCAAACACATACACAACTCTTTGCTCTTAATTACTTGAGTTACGAAATTTTTGCTTCTGGTGGAATCTTTTGCGCGTATGTAGTTGCGCTTACAGCAGCCAATCAGAGTGATAAGAACTAATATTACACTCCAAGGGTACATGATTGATTAATTAATCATATATCCTAACTCAAGAGAAACGTCATATAATCATTTTAGTTGCATAAATTGAATGTTTCAATGTTATGAATTTGTAATTTGCTATCAAAGCTCTTCTGCTATACATCGACGCATATTATTATACGACACTACGTTTTAAGCCGACTTAGATCTATCATCTAAATTCTTTTGAGTTCTTTATCGCATATCTAACTGGTTTGTTTTATTTTTTTTTTAATTTTTTTTTCCAATAGTTAAGGTGGGGTTTGAAAAAATGAGGGGGAGAGGATTGGTTGGCCACAAGGGTGCTTGATTTTCACTAGTCCTTCTCACATATATAGTCATTAAATTCAACTATGTATGTCATACTTCTTAGGGATCTGGCTACAACACTTATGGGTTCATTTAGAAATGCTTTTAAAATGATTGCAATCACTTTTAAAGAACATGTTTTTAGATTCGAGTGCTCCAAGATTCATTTGCGTCTTTTATTAAGGAATGATTTAAAAGATATTTTCACCAAAAGTGGTTTTAGTTATTTTAAAAATATTTCCAAACTAATTCATTAGTACTTAATATTACCACCATCTGACGGTTAGACGTAGTCCAGAATTTTCACAATTAGACATTGCAAAGTCAAGCCACTTTAATTTTGCAACTTTCTTTCAAAGCAACAAAACTGCCAAACTTGCAAAGAGCCACTTTAATGATGCTTGTCCTTTGTGGCAGTGTCTCTTGTTTGTGGTCCCTCAGACTGCCCTTCTTCTGTTTCGCTTTGCTTGCCCCTCCTGTGGACCTTCCTTGTTTGTTTGGCTGTTGCCCTGGTTATGCATTTTCCAGTCTTCCAAAAAAAAAACAAAAAAAAAAAAAAATTAATTAATTACGAAACTGCAAGTTGGAGATGTATGACCTGCGAGGGATTCTTGAACTGAACCTTGAAAGTTATGTTAATTACAGGTCACCTTGTAGCTCAAGGAGCTTGTAACCTAAATTCCATCTTATTTCCGTCCATGACGACTTTGATGTCAATATTTTATGCAGATACATAATGTGGTTCAATCAATTCGCACATTTTTAACGTAAAATATCATTGCATATATATATATATAAACATATTTATCTCTACACTCAAGATTCGATCTGAGGTCGCCCAATATTGCTAGAGAGAGACTTTTCAATGCGTCTAGAATATGAGCACATACGTCATATATTAAAAGAGGTGTGATATCTACACACTCTTTTTTACTTCTCACACATCTTTTTAATTTTCAGCTGTTAAATCGAGTGAATTGAAGAAGATCAGAGGACAAATAATACAAATGGAGAAACATTTTAAAGAAAATTGTTCCACTTATATATATTAATATAAAGCATACCTTTCGATATTCTAGACACACTGAAAATCTCTATTCCCCGTTAGTCCAACCGACACGTCGTCAAATGTTCGTGGAAATTGCCACTTTTTGCCAAATTTTCAAACCGAGGCCCAAACATGAAAAACAAAAATTAAAACCAAAAAAAATAAAAAGTTGTTCCAGTGGCCAAAATTTCCAATTGGAAAGGTGGAAGGTGGAAGTTGGAAGGTGGAACTCGGAAGCCTAGCTCCTCCTCAAAGTTTGTCGCTTTCTTCTGCGGAGATCAAATTCCAAAGGGCGAAACATGGTGTTCTACTTCAAAGCTCGATCGGACGTCGGCGATTTCACCATTTTCATGGGCCTCGACAAGTTCGAGAACGAGGAGCTCATCAAATATGGCTTCCCCGAAGACATTTGGTAGCTCTCCCCCAATTCTCTGTCTCCAATTGTTTGAATTATCAATCCAATTCGCAATTTATCCGAATTTTTCATTAGAAAGATAGAAAATTTGCAATTACATTTCTGGTCAAGTTTTGGAATTTTCTGGTCAAGAATCGAGAATTAACTCGAATTTGGGGATTAGATTAGGGGGTATTGCAATTTTCTCACAATTGAAGAAGCAGATTATGTGGTTTGAATATTAGGAGCTTGCTTAATGAAATCAGTGACAGAATCAAGATAACCGTTCGTTCTTGTATAAATAGTGTATCTGTTCTTCCACCAGGAGGCGGAGGGATGATTGAGATTGTTTGTGCAGTTCACGTAATCGTTGACCCCTTTCCAATTGATACTAAGCAGCTTAACGACCGAATTGGTCCTCTTTCACTTTGTATCAGCATTGTGATTCCGTGTTTCTTTAACTGCATAATCACTTCAAATTCGGCTGTTTATTATGTGGTTGAGGCATTTATATATAAGGATGAATTTACCTTGTAATTATAGATATCTAATGTTTAAGAAATGCATGTTTAGCTGGTTTTCGAGTAATTGCTTGTTTGGTTTGGACCACGTTTGCACATTATTCTGTGTTTGATTGTCTGGATTGTTATTAGTAACTCAACAACAATGAAAGAAAAGACTTGTTATTAGTAGGAAATTTGTACTGTGTATGCTTAAAGATTTTTCTGATGGGATTTTGGCGTTACAGGTTCCACGTGGATAAAATGTCATCTGCCCATGTTTATGTTAGACTGCACAAAGGACAGACCATTGACGATATAAGCGAAGGCTTACTGGAGGATTGTGCTCAACTTGTCAAAGCAAATTCCATCCAAGGCATTATCTAAACAGATTCTTATGTTTTAGAGAAATTTGGTTCCACTTTTTAATTTCATCTACGTCTCTATAGAAGGTTTCGTTTCTTCTGGTTCTAGTTAGGATACTGCAGTGGTGCCGTGTACTAATGATGTATTATGTTGCAGGCAATAAGGTGAACAATGTTGATGTTGTTTACACTCCCTGGTCCAATTTGAAGAAAACTGCCTCCATGGATGTTGGTCAAGTTGGTTTCTACAATTCAAAGATGGTGAGGTTCTACAATATGTACATTATTTTGCGGAATCAAGCCATGCCATGTAGTTTGTATTTTCATTGGGTTCGGCATACACGGAGATACTGATCATTGTCCAACTCTGACACTTTGTTAAGGTTCGAACAGTGAGAGTGGAGAAGCGGATCAATGAGGTAGTTAATAGATTGAACAGGACAAAAGTGGAAAGAAAGCCTGATTTGAAAGGTAAAGTTATAGTCTCAGCTTCATTTTACTTGTCTACAAAATGTGGCTCTAAAAGTCCAATCTTGAAAAGCAGTACTCATGTTGCTCTTTATGGAGGAAAGTTGACACTTGGTCTACTATTTCTTATGTATGTTTTGTATTTACGGATATAGTAAGTGATATTGGACTTCAAATGTTACCCTTATCTATTTATGGTGCAATCGAGAGATAGCTAACGTGCAAATAAAATGTAAGTGCAGCTGAGCGAGAAGCAGTTAATGCAGCAGAAAGAGCTGAGAGAAAGCAGTTCCTGAGGGACAAGGTAAGTTCCGCCTCCTGTCTTGGCCAATATGAGGCTCTTAGTGTGTCACATTATCTGAGTGGATTCTTCATAGCAGTAAGTTCAAATTTTCTTCATGTAATTTTTCTCTTGCCGTGAAGCTTTACCTTAGAACTTTTGACTTGCACTTAGCTCAACGGGTTTTGGATTTAATAATGGTTAACAGTCCGAATCTTGAACTTAGTAAGAGTACTACGACTTGCTTTTGATCAACTCATCTTGCCTCTAGGCTGTATCTCCCATTGTTGTAATGTAATATATTATATTCTTGTGTTGAGCAAAACAATTTAATTTTTGATGAAACTATTTTGCAGAAACGACGAGAGGAGATGGAAAGGCTTGAGAAGGAGAGACAGTTGGAACTAAGGAGCTACAAAGGTTTGATGAATTCTGAAAATATGACATCTAACAAACAAATTGCATCAACAAACAAGTCATTGCAGGAACTGGAAGAGGACTTCATGTAAGGATATCATTGTCTTTGGGTTGGGCGAGATGGCTGCCGTGTGCCGCTGCCCATGAAGAATCGAGTTTATCATTCAGTTTGTGAGTTAGTCTTAAAAGTTACTTCCATTCATGAAATATAATGTCCTAAACCTTTTATTTTGTTGATGTCGATAAGAAAAAGAGAAAAAGCAAAAACGGAGGGAGAAAACAAAATGGGTTTATGGGTGAGGGCTGGTTCGGGGAGTATCTCTTTCTTGTCACTGCATGTTGTATGCGTATCATAATGGCGATACACAAAAATTAAACTTCATTCAAGATGATGAATGATTTACTTGCAAATGGATTTACATCATTTTAAAACCCTTATTAGTTAATTATATTTGCAGTTTGTGAATGATTTACTACCAAGCACACACGCGCACCACGCACACGTGCACACGCGCGCGCACACGCACGCACCGCACACACAGAGAGGAAAAAAAGAGAGGGGAAGGGAGTTAACAAGATAATATTGCTAGCTTAAGAGAGTAAAATGAATCAGGGAACCCTAATATGTGTATGCTTGTGTTTGTATCTTTACATGCAAGTTATTTAGTGCAAATGTATGTCGTGTTTGTGTGTAGCTGGGTTTATGCGAATCTTATTCGGATGTTCTTAATTGTTTCCCTGTTTCTGGGATTATCTGTAAACATTTGGTCCGTACCGCTCTATCGCGAATTTCGTACCGATTGATTCAATGTTTGAGGAGCATTTATATTCAAATTGTTAGACCTCTTTGGATTGATTTGGAATTTACGATGGTGATGATAAACTCTTGATTTCGTTTGTAGAAATGTTTTGGTTCAATAAACGCAAGGCATAAGCTTTAGGGGGACTAACTGTGGAGCTAAACCGAGACTTTTAACACCATTGACAAACAACAGATTCAATTTTTGGGGTAGAGATCTCTCGTGTTGGAAGATGAATTCGTTTTCAACTCGGTTTTGGTCTGATTAGGTGAATAAGAAAAAGACCAAGTGCTTAAAATGTTGAACCATATACAAATGTGGACTATGGGAAACGGAAGGTTGCTCTGTTCTTGCTGCGTGAACTCAAACGTATCTATAGAGAGATGAATTTTGTCACAACTATCTGGCGGTGCAGCATTCAAATACATGCATCATTTAAAATCTGAACTAACTTTTATCGATTTCCATTATCATAGACCAAAGCGAAAGATTATACTAATTTCGAGACTATTTTAAGATAAAAGGCCAGAAAAAGGAAGATTTTAACGTAATACGCCCAAAAAAAGGAAGAATTTAACGTGGGAGAGATTAATGCGAGGAAATGCTGAACATTTAGCACGGTGTGTGTCACCTCACGTGAGTACGTGTGATCTTCAAGCATTTGATCGGAACAGAATCCAAAGCTAAACTGCAGTACAGCAGGGGATTTGATGCCCGCCTCTCTCTACAGCCTTTGACCCTGGTGGGTCCCAACTCTCCTATATGCTTACGTGGCAGAAAACTGGAGCATCTCGGAGCAGAGAACTGGACGACAAACAAGCCATAAGTAAAGCCCACTTAAAAACTACTTGAACCGAAAAACAAACTGAAGAAGCCCAAACGACGCTGAAAATATCCCCCTCCAAAACCCTAGAATCCCTCTCTCTCCTCTGTTCCCTCTCGCTGTTCGGAAGCGAAACAACAGTTTCACACAGTCATTCTCTCTTTCTCTCTCCTCCTAACAATGGCGACGCCTTCTTTGGACGAAGAAACCTCGAAGAAAGTGATCCGCCAGGTTCGGTGTTCAAACGCTCCCAAATTTTGATCGATTTTGTTCGAGTTTATCAAATTTCAGATTTTTTTTTTTTTAATTTTTCCCTGAAAAACTCGATTTTGTAATTTTTAGGTCGAGTTTTACTTCAGCGACAGCAACCTTCCGAGGGACGATTTTCTCAGTAAAACGATTAGTGAAGGCGAAGACGGACGTATCCTTACTTTATCAAATTTCTGGGTTTTTCAAGTCTAATTAAATTAATTTGTAGTGTAATTTTTTTTAGGGTTTGGATTTCTGGGTTTTGAGTTGACCTTGAATTTGACCGTTAGTGGTTAGCTTGGCTCTGATATGCTCGTTTAGTCGGATGAGAAATCATCTAAGTTTGGGGGATGTGAAGCCGGACAGTGTCCCCGAAGCTATCATAAAGGCCGTTGCCGAAACGCTTCGACTATCTGCCACTTTAAAACTTTCGGAAGACGGTGAGCTCCCTGTTCGTAATCACTAGAATGCAACTACAAATGCAATGCTGCTTTATATTAACAAAATTGGTTTCTGGGCGAAGACGAATAAATCGTGTTTATGTGTTTTAGGGACAAAGGTTGGTAGGGCTAATGAAATGCTGAAGCCGGAGGAGGTGATAGAGCAGGTTGACATAAGAACGGTAGCTGCTTCACCGTTTGCGTTTGATGTGAAGCTTGAAGATGTCGAAACTTTTTTTAGGCAATTTGCCAAGGTATTGGTTGCTGCACCATCATTAAGTGGCATTGAATTACTGTTGCTTGCTATCTTTTCGTATTTCAGTATTTTGTAAAAAGATTTGTGCTTTCTATTAATGTTGCATTTGTAAGAATTTGTTCTCAATTGTTTCAGCTTAACAGCGTGAGGCTGCCTCGCCATGTTGCCGACAAAAAGCTACTCTGTGGCACTGCTTTGGTTGAGTTTTCAACTGAGGAAGAAGCCAATAAGATTTTGGAGCAACCTTTGGAATGTGCAGGTGTTAAGTTAGAACTGAAGCCGAAGTAAGTTTCACTTCTTGCATACCTTTGTCATACAGAAAATCTGTTTATTTTTTATTTTTTATTTTTTTTTCAATTTTGTTTAATTAGGTTATGACAATACAAAAGGGCATTGGCAGGTAATTGAAATAAAACAAATCTGGTTCTTTTATAATGTAATTTTCTCCTCTGTCATCTTGTTTTTGTTTCATACGAAATGCAGCTTAACAAATATATTTTTTTGTATTTGTTATGATTCTGTAATTTTTGTTCTTACGAGTCCCTGTTTGTATATCTGCATGTTCTAAAAGAGTATGTGTGATTCAGGAGGGATTTTGATGCCGATAGAGAAAGAGAGGTAAAGGAATATGAGGCTCGACCTGTTACAAGTACGAAGGGCAAGAATAACCCGAAAGCTGAAGCTGAGTAAGTGGATACACTTATTTTGATTTCCATATTTTTCTTCTTTGGGTGTTTAACCTGATTAACTTGTCTTATGATGTTACAGCTACCCTAAAGGCTTGATTGTTGCATTCACGTTAAAGAGCTTGTCCGGCAAAGGTCCTGCAGTGGTTAGTGGTGCGCCGGACAATGCTAATGGTAGTACAAATGGTACTAGTGAAGAAACAGAAAATAAGGTGTCAGAAGATGTTAAAGTAGCTAATGAAGATGTAGAAGTTTCTGGAGAGGATGCTAAGGATAAGGAAAATTCTGATGAGAAAAATAGTTTGGATGACGTGAAGGAAACTGGAGATGGGGAAAAGTCTTCAGAAGGTTCCGTTCCAAAGGGTGGAGAGAAGGAAGAAAGATTGAATGCTGCCGCATACAAAGATAACATGGATGTCGTTTTGCGTGAGGATTTGAAGGCTGTCTTTGAAAAGTTTGGCACCGTAAAGGTATCACAATTATTCTCATTACTTTATGGCTTGGATTTCTTTATGCAGTGCGTTATTAATTATGGTACTCTTTAACAATTTGTAGGTAGATTCTTTGTGTTCATCATGGTTGAGTGTATTCTGATGATTTGTTCTGACATTTTCACACCCGTTTCTGTCATGTGAAGTACATTGATTTCAAGATCGGAGAAGAATCAGGATACATTCGGTTTGAAGAACCTGAAGCAGCTCAGAAAGCACGTGCAGCTGCAGTCTTTACCGAGCAAGGAGGTCTGGCTGTGAAGAATTTCATCGCTACTTTGGAACCAGTCAGTGGTAAGCAGCAACTTTTACCTTTATTTCATTTATAGTGGTTATATCCTGGAGCTTGATGCGTCATGAATACTAGTTTCCTCCTCTTGTATTGAATGTTGTTCTGCTTGCCAATCTTTCAGGTGAGGCGGAAAAGGAGTACTGGAGCCTTTTCCGTGGCAACCAAGAAAAATTCCGCGATAGTAAGAACCACCGTGGAGGAAGGTTAGTTTTAAATTCTACACACGCCCTATCAGCGCCCTAGTTTTCTCCCCGGATCATGAGTTCCCATTTCTTATTTTTCGATTTGTGTTTGTGCTTACCAGGGGAGGCAAGCACCATCGAGGTGGGTGGAAAGGCCGCTCAAGAGACAATGATAAATCCGGTGGTCGCCCCAATAAAGTCCGCAAATTTTGATCTACACGAGAGCCATCCCCTCGATCATGTTTTTGGATCAATTTTGTGCTATACGTTTTCGATAGAGGCTGGTCTCTCTTAGCTATAAAAAAGCTTGGTAATTTTTGCTTCGTTACGAACAGTAATATTGTTCTAGTACTTATCTGTGTAACATGAATAATATAATTTTATAGTTTATTTTCCTCAACCTTTCTTGATTTCTCCATAAACTAATTAATTACCTATATTTGAAGAACTGGCTAGTTTTATGGAAATTCTCAGAAAATCTTATTGGTGAATCTGGTGAATTATTAAAAAAAAAGGCAAATTACAAAAAATTACCTTAACTATTGGGTTATTAACAGTTTCATACCTTGTCTTTAAAAAGTTTCAATGTAATACCGTATCTTTCGAATTTGTTGCAATGTCATACCTTTCGTCAGTTGATTGTCAATTCCTTTGTTAAATGTTGACGTGGCATAAGATGGGGTCTATTTTTTTTAAAAAACATATAAAAAACAATTAAAAATATTAATTAAATATTAACTAAATATTTAAAAAAACAAAAAAAAAAACCCAACCCCCTGTAACCCAGAAGGAGGAAAAAAAAAAAACAAAAACCAGAGCCCAACCCGCAACCCATCCTCCATCTCCTCTGTGCATCCATCTTTCGCATCTTCCTCCCCCTTCCACTCGAGCCCAAACCGCAACCCAGAGAAAGAGAAATAAAAATAAAATAAAAATAAAATAAAAAATCCATCTTCTTCTCCTTCTTCCTGGGTTGCAGGGGGTTGGGTTTTGGAGGGAGGGGACGAACTGGGTTTGGTATTTTTTTTTTGGGTTGGGGTGGGGGGGGCGAACTGAGTTTGGTTTGGGTTTTTTTTTTTCTTCGAACTGAGCTTGGTTTGGGTTTTTTTTCCTTCTTATTATTCTTCTTCTGGGTTGCAGGGGGTTGGTTTTTTTTTTTTTTTTATTTCAAGTTTTTAATAGAAAGTGTGTCACGCCACGTTAGCATTTAATAGAGGAATTGACAGACAACTGACGGAAGGTATGACATTGCAACAATTTTGAAAGATACGGTATGACATTGAAACTTTTTTAAAACGAGGTATGAAATTGTTAATGACCCAATAGTTGAGGTAGTTTTTTGTAATTTACCCTAAAAAAAAAAAATTAGAGCCTGTTGGCATCACGTAGAGTACCAAACTGCCCTAAAAGATTTTTGAGTTTTGTTTTCAACCTTCCCCATGTTACAATTTATATGCATTCATATCAAATTTTGGGTTCATAAGAAATATTCAAGCCAAATTAAAAGTTCTTCAAGGATTACAAGTATTGTTGTGCTTTAAAAAAAAAAAAAAAACTATTTATATTATGAGAATAAATAGTTGTAAAATAAAGTTATTAAGTATTTGGTAAACATTTTTTTGTAATAGTTCATTTAATAAAAAAAAAAAACAGTGTCTGAGTGTTTAGTAAACTTTTAAATAAATTTCTTTGAATATATTAAATAACTAAAAATAATATAGTATTTAATGTGATATAATAATTGTCAAAGACAATAATGTATTGGCAAAGATTGTAATTTTGCAAAACATGTGGGGGGGGGGGTATACATGTCCTTTGAAAAAAAAAAACAATAATGATATTCTTACCACAAATTTATACCACATTTATTTACCATCTGAGATGGCAAATGAGTTGGACAGTCACTTCATTTAAATTAATTAGCATTTAATCACAATGTTAATCAATAATTAATAAAAAGATTGTTAATTAAATGATAATTACGGTATACGAGAAGTCTTATTCTTCCACCTAATATTATTTAAGGATTTTAATTAATAAAAAGATTGAAATTAAATGATGTAGCTTGTCTAACTCATCTACCACCTAAGATGGTAAAGAAGTGTGGTATAAAATTGTGATGAGAATAGCATTACTAAAAAAAAAAAAGCATTTTTTTAGAAGCATGGTAGATTATGCTTCTATTTTTTTTTTATGCTTTCCTATTTTCATTGATAGCAGTTTTTTTTTTTTTTTTTTTTTTTTTTAAAAAAAAATTTGTTTTACCAAATATATTTAATGTTGCAGATTTTTTTAATAAGTTAGTTTTTTTTTTTTTTTTTTTTTTTTAAAGCACCACGATCCCAAACCAACCTTAAGTTAATGAGTCATACAATGAAGTTTTGAAAGAGAGTAATTGAGCATAGACTGAGGCAAAAGACATGAGTCTCAAAAAATCAATTCCGATTCATGTTAGGATGTTCGAATATGAAGAGAATCTATTTCTTTCTGTAATTTAAATGAATTTAATGCAGATTATTAAATCGTATGTCAAACAAATTCCCACCTAATTCTTTAACTGTCCCCTTGTTCTCTCTAATACTCACTTTAATATCGAAATCTTTTTGTTCTCCTATAAGCATGGATTAAAACAAAGTTAATGGAGTCGCTATTGACAATACAAAAACATTATTTTCATGTGTACATTCTTTCTTTCTTATGTCATCGAATAATTTTTTAAATACTAATAACAGCTTATATTATTTTATACAAATTTAAGCATATGCAATAACATCAAATAAAAAAATCTCATAGTAAACCAGGTGTTTTTTTAGTACAAGCGTTATTCTGCAATATTTTATGGGTAATGTTAGAGAAATTAAATTTGTAAATACAAGTTTTGGAAACTAAGAGACATAGAAGTTGATGATTGATTTATTACTTAAACATTGATAGACGTGCTTATTCCTATTGGTGACACATCATTTAGTTTGCAAATTTAGTTTCCTTAACATTACCCATAATTTATAGGGGTATGATATCAACACACTTTTTATGAATTGATGACGATCAAATGATATAAATTAACAAGGAGTATGTAAGAAATAAATAGGAGTGTGTTGGTAACACACCCCCAATTTATATTGCAAAGTCCGACATCCATTCATACATTTAAACTTGGGTAAATTACATTTTACCCCTCAGATTTGATGTCGATTTCAATTCCTTACAATATCTTTAAAACATTTCACTTTCATACCTCACGTACTATTTTATTTCAATATAATACACCCGTTACATTTTCTAGTTGATGTGGCTGCCACATGGCAATTATTTATTTATTTTTTTATACATTAAAAATATTATAATATTAACCCTATTTATAAAAAATAAAAAATAAAAAAAAACCCGAACCCATATCCCCTTCCTTCCCCCTCACCTCTCTACAACTCCCATTTACAAAATCCCCTGCTCAGCCAGCAGTTCATCCCTATTGAAGCACTTACATACCTAATTCTACACACCAACCAACCCATTTACAAAATCCCCACTCTGAAACCCTAATAACCTAACCCCCAAACTAGTAGAGAGTCCTGCCCAGGTTGTCGAAAAAGTCAGAGTTAACAGAGAGGCTCCGGAGGTGGGTAGCAGTGGCGGTGGAGCTAGAGGAAGCAGTGGGCTTGGGGGTCGAGGAGAAAGGGTTGGGTGGTTGGCCCCCCGAGGAGTCATTGGACTCAAGAAACATGGCAGGAGGTTGGGGGAGGCGAGGTAGGAGAGGTTAAGGTTGGAAGGGTCGAAGAGAAGGAAGTCGTTGAAGTTGGGTAATTGAGTGATTAAGCAAAACATGGGGTTGATTAACTTGAAATTCAAGAACATTATGAATTTGTTGAGGAGGGTAATTGGGAGTGTAGGGCCTCGCAATGTGACACCGTGTCTTGTAAAACACTGTGCGAGTTGCTTTGTCCATGGCGTAATGATTCAACGTCGTTTTTTTACCCTCCAAGATCTCAAACACTAGACCTTAAAAACCACACCCGCATCTCAAATTCCACATTTTACAGAGGGGAGAGAGAGAGAGAGAGAGGTCGAGGTGGGACCCGCGCTAAGGGGTGCTCGGGTGGAGGGGATGGATGGACAGGAAGGAAGAGATGGGTAGGGGGTGGGATGTGGGGTTGCGGGGAAAGATTTCTGGGTTTGGGTTTTTCTGGTTTTTGCTTTTTTATTTTTAATTTTTTTAATTTTTAATTTATTTTTAAATAGGGTTAATATTATAATATTTTTAATGTATAAAAAATTATTTTAACACAAATGTGATAGCTACGTCAACTTTTAACGGATCAATGGATGAAAAATGTAACGGATATATTATATTGAAATAAAATAGTACGTGAGGTGTGAAAGTGAAATGTTTTAAAAATGTTGTAAGGAATTGAAATCTATCTCAAACCTGAGAGCGTATATTGTAATTTACCCTTTAAACTTGGACGACCTTTATCTGCACCGTTGGTTCTATCAAACCTGTTCGACCTTTAAACTCCACCGTTCGTTCTATCCCCCCTTCACGTTTGAATACGGACCTGTCTCTCTCTCTGCACTGTTCTGCAGATCTCTTTTCAAATCTTCCATTTTTTCGTTTCGATCTTCAAATTTGCTTTGTTGCAATCACTTCGTCGACTCTCCGTCTCCGTGAAATCTCTGTTGCTCTTCCAAGCTCATTTGGGTCAGTGCTTTAGGGTTTTCATTTCACTAAATTTGAAATCTTCTTTTTTTGATTGAAATCCTTAATTGAGGCTTTCCCGGTTCAGAAATTTAACCTTTGTGTGTGTGTGTGTGTGTAATGGGTTTGTTTGAATTTAATTGCTTGATAATTTCTAAGTATGGGAGGACTTAATATCCTGGGTTTTGACCAAATTTTGTTATTGATTTTCAGTTAAATTTGAGTTTGATACAATCAATTTACAAATTTAATCAATCCTCTTTTCCAGTTTGAAATCGAGGACTCATTTTTTGAAGTTGTAGTGGATAGAATTTGGTGAATGTTTTGTTTTTGTGTGCCAACTTTGATTAAGTTTGGAATTAACTTGCCTGAATCAAACCACAATTGAGTTCGGATTAACTATTATTCATTTCTTAATATGATTTCATCGTTGATTTTGTGCTTAATGTCTCGTAATTTCTTGTGTTTTTGCAGTTTGCAGGTCTTGTGTGCAACAAGGTTGGTCCTACCATTGCTTAGGGTGATTATAATGCTTAGGAGTCCAAATACTGGAGAGTGTCGTGGTGTAGGATCCGGTTATGCAGCTTGACTTGAATTCTACTCCTTCGGAAGAGCTCTGTGACAGTATTCAGAATGTTCAAGTTATTCATGGGTAATTCTATTGAAAATTTGCTTCATTCAACAGTTTAATAATAGTGATTAGGATCGTGGTTATTGCTGTCAGCGTACTCGGTCCTCTCCAATTAAATGAAACAAGGATAATGTACAACAGGGATCTGTTCAGTGCTTTTGCAAAACTGTTAACTGAAGTGCATATTTTCATTGGTTCTTAGCACCTTTTCTTAGCAGTTGGCCCTTGTTGATTCAATATCTTCCATGTTTCAGAATCTCTCTCTCATCTTTCCTTCTGTTTTAGTATGGTAAAATTCTCATAAACTGAGAATTTAGTGTTAGGACTCAATTTTTGTCTAATATTTAAACAACTCTTTTGTAGGAGGACTAGTGGGCCTATAAGGCGTTCTACGAAAGGACAGTGGACACCTGAAGAGGTAAATTATCTTTTAATGGAACATGCTATCAAACAAGGTGCTCGAGTTTATGGTTTGGTGCTTATAACACCTGATGTGAAAAGTTGCTGTTGAATTCACTGCATTTTTGTTTTAATACTTTTTCTTAGTTATATGCATATTTCTTGTTCGTTCTTTATTCCTCTTTCTTTATGGAATATGTGGTGCACATAATCTATTCATTGTGTATTCAGGATGAGATCTTGCGGAGGGCAGTTGAGCGTTTTAAAGGAAAGAATTGGAAAAAAATTGGTATTATTCTATTACTGATGTGTCCATCTTTATTAGCATGTCATGAGACTAATCATGTTTATCTCAGTCAATGCTACTTTTTTATCTTTATACTTTCAGCACATTGTTTAATTGCATACTTGGGCATTTGTAGCCGAGTGTTTCAATGGTCGGACTGATACGCAATGCCTACATAGATGGCAGAAAGTCTTGAATCCAAAAATGGTCAAAGGTCCATGGTCTAAAGAGGTATTGCACTACTTGCATCTTGTTTTTGTGTTCTTTCCCTGACCTCATTTTGTTTTTTTTGAGAGTTTCTGTCGGTTCAACACATTTTTCTTTTTATATGAAATGTTTCCTATCTATTTGTCTCTCCACAATTGATTAGGAGGATGATATTATTATTGAGTGGGTGGAAAAATATGGCCCAAAAGATTGGTGCAGTATTGCACAGCATTTACCTGGACGTATTGGTAAGCAGTGTCGGGAAAGGTATGATAACAGGATCTTTTGTGGATGACTATATTAGTACAATCCTGATCTAGGATTTCTTTCTTTTTCTTACCGTGTTTGAACTACTTTTAGGTGGCATAATCATCTTAATCCTGCCATAAAGAAAGACGCATGGACACAGGCCGAGGAGTTTGCTCTGATTCGTGCTCATCAAATTTACGGGAACCAATGGGCAGAGATAACGAAGTTCTTGCCTGGAAGGTATGCCGATATTTTGCATTGCTACTACTGGTGTGCCAGGACTTTCTTCCTTTTACTCTCGTGCACCTGCAACAGTCTTGATATATCTATACTCATGGTGAACAGGACAGACAATGCCATAAAAAATCACTGGAACAATTCTCTGAAGAAGAAGTTGGATTCTGTGAAGATGAAGTACTATCCATACTTGAAGTTGGGGCAAGGAATGCCTCGTGATTTGGTATGCTCCGTTTTTTTTTTCGTAATTTTTTTAGTGTAGGGTTTTCATTCAGTTCATTAAGCAGTTTGTTTTCTTATCATTGTAACGGAATCAGCTGATCATCTTGGGAGTTTTTTTTTTGAAGGTGGAGAGTCACGCTCTCAACTTTTGTGTCCTGCCGGAGAAGGAGGATACAGAAAATGTAAAATCTTCCTCTAGTGCCAAAAAGCTTCTCAAGTCCGACATCTTAATTGTTGAAGGGGTGCAGATAAACAGGCTGTGAGAAGGTTGTCCTAGTTCTTGTTTTTGAGCTTCACGAGACCGATGATAATTCCGGTGGTCGCCGGAATTTGGAGCTTCGCAAGAGTTATCGAGTCATCGGCACGAACCTGTTTTGGGATAAAAAATTTGTGCAATACTCTAGAGATTATAGTAGGGATTATTAGCACAATTGCTTTTTGATAGTCTCTCTTAGCTATAAAATAAGCTTGTTATTTGTTTACTTGTTTTTTTATTTTTTTATTTTTTTGCTTCGTTTTAAATAGTAATATAGCATCTAAATTACGTATTAATAAAATTTCGTGTCAAGCAAAAACTATGAAATTACCATTACACCTTTTCACACATAACGGAAAGAAAATATTAGAGAAAAAAATATGGGCATAAAAGTAATAACCGTAGTTTTATTCTTCCACTTCTCACTTTTCCTTTTTTTATTTTAATTCCAATTTCTTTTCTTAAATTGTCATATATTACAGTAATTCATTAATATAATTCAAGTTTTATTATCCTTTCCTCCTTTTTTTTTTTTTTTTTTTTTTTTTACCAATATTTGAAGATGTGGCTAGTTTTATGGATGGAGTTAAACTATATATAAAAAAAAATCATGCAAGTGAGTGGTAAATTATTCAAACTATTAGGAATTTGGTAATTTTGATGCCTTGTTACTCAATCTGGTGATTGCCGACACCAATTTGGTAGGTGGTGACATTTTAAATGATCATTTAATAATGTAGGTAACACGTCTTGCATTTTTGAATCAATCAAACGTACATTTGCAATATATTTCCTCCTACTAATATCTTCACCAAAATAACCACTCCTACTTTAAACGAACGATCTGTTTTTTATTGGTGGGATTTGGACTCCCACAATTCCCTCCCAAACTTAGATTCTTCCTCCGCCTTATTGGTCAAGGTAAGTTACTTACTAATGAGCAAAGAATCAAAAGAAACTCAACTGTAGATTCCTTTTGCAACCTTTGTTCTTGGCCTTTGGAGACCATCACGCATATTATAAGCGAATGTTGTAGAGCTGAATGCATTTGAGATATTCTACGGATTCCTTCTCAAATGCGCAATACTTTTAATTTGGACTTGAAAGCTTGGTTGATGGCTAACGTGACGTCCAAGATAATGTGGTCTGACAAGATAGCATGGAATTGTTTATTTGTCTTTGCTTGCTGGTATATCTGGAAATGGAGGACCCATCAGATTTTTGATGTGGATTTCTCCCTCCCTAGTGATCCTAAAAAGGTTATTATTGGAGTTGCATCTGAATGGATGGATTTCCTTCTAAAAATTGATAAACCACATTCTCGGATGCATGTTATGTTGAAGTGGGTGCCTCCTATTTTTGGCTAGCACAAGTTGAATGTGGATGGCTCTAATAAAATGGTTTCGAGCAACATCAATGTTGGAGGAATTCTCTGTGACCACAATGGTGTTTGCTTGGGAGGTTTTTTTATTAATCTAGGGCAAGGGCAGATTATAAAGCTGAAGTTTGGGGTTTGTATTTCGAACTTCAGCTTGCTATTGAAAAAAGGCATATCAAAGTTATTCATCGAGATGGAATCTTCCTTTGCTGTATTACTATTGAAACAGGTGGTGCAAGATACCTTTCACCCCCTTGCTATCCTTTTGAAGAGATGCAGGGATTTGATAAGAAGAATTGAGCATTGTGAGCTAAAGCATATTTTCAGGGAAGTGAACAATGTTGCAGATCAGCTAGCCAAATGGAGCTACAATTTGGACCTTGGGTTGTATTATTTTCATTTTCCTTCCCAATGGCTTATGCAACATCTAAAGGATGATCTGGTAGGCGCCCTTATGGGCTGCTCTATTGTTATTAATGCTATGTATTAGTTCATCTCAGGTGTCTTCATCCCTTTATTCACAAAAAAAAAAAAAAAAAAAAAAGGAAAAAACGATCATTTCAAGGTCATAATTGATTTATTCCCTCACATATATTGTCGTCCACTAAGAATTGTTGCTAAAAACACTCTAAAAATAATATCGTGTACTCTTTCAAATGCAAATTTCAAAAATGTTTCTCTAGTCAATCTTGTTATATGCAATTTATGAGTTTCAACCAGTGTTTAAAATATTGATATCGTTTGAAATATAGATATGCAAATTTATGTAAATATCAATTGACATATCAATATTGGTTGCCTTCGATAGAAATTTTTGAGGTTTGCTAAAAATTTGAAAATTAAAATGAAACTATAGAGAATGGCAAATGGTAATTTGTTGATGTTCAACCGATATGTCTAGATCAACGAAACTTGTCGATTTTAGAAATTTAAGAGTTCATCCGATACGGGCTTCACCCTCAATTTCCATATCTTTCTCTGATTTTCCGATGTTTTAATGGAAATTTCAAACATTGATTTCAGCTAGGGTCGGGCATTTAAAAAAAGAGTAAATTGTAGCAACGGTCCCTTAAATTTAACTCAATTGGAGTAATGGCCTCTCAACTAAAAATTCATTACTATTGGTCCTTCAACTCATCAAAATGTGCAGCTAAGGTCCCTCAACTAAAAATCCATTACCATTGGTCCCTCAACTTTAATCCAACTCGAGAAATAATCCCTCAACTTTGACCCAATTGGAGCAATGGTCCTTCAACTTTAACCCAATTGTAGCAATGGTCATTCTAACATAACTCATTTTGACAAAATTCTGACGAAGTTGACGAAAATGACCATAGCTACACGTTTTGATGAGTTGAGGGACCCCAATTGTAGCAATGGTCAGGGATCTCAATTGTAGCAATGGTCCTTCCAACATAACTTATTTTGACAAAATTCTAATGAAGTTGACGAAAAGGATCATAACTACACATTTTGATGAGTTCGAGGGACCAATGGAATTGATTTTTAGTTGAAGGACCATTGCTTCAATTTGATTAAAGTTGATGGACTATTGCTACAATTTATTCTTAAAAAAAATAAAAAAAAACCAATTAAACCGCTTGAACTGCACCATCAGCTTGGTTTTTAGTTTTTATTTTATTTTTATTTTTAATTTTTTAATTTTTAGTGGTTAAACCGAACCGCACTTACCTTAATTGGTTTGGTAATCGGTTCCCCAAATTTTTATGGTACAATTAACCGAACCAACACATATATTAAATTTTATTTTTAAGCATAATTAATACGTATAGTAATATGAATGGTTAGTTATTTACTAGTTACCATGTTTCTACCACATGAAAACTAAACCTGATTAATTTGAGTCCCTTTGGAGAAGAACAAAGGGACCATTTGGAGAAACCAGCTTTGTTGCTTTGGTGCTCTCATTGGGCTGCTTCATTTGTGCTTTCCTTTGACCAATCACTCATATTGGTGCTACATTATGTAGCTTTTGGGAGATAAATTTGTTATGTATTTATGTCTTCACACAAATTGAGAATCGATCCAAACTAACCCGTCACTATCGGTTAATTGACTTGATTGACTTTAGACCCAGCTTGATCTGTTTTGGTTTACAATTTTGGTCTAACCAAGTCGGTTGGTTTGATTTCAATTTTGGCCTAAAACCGATCCAAACCAACCCACGCCTACCCCTAGTTTCAGCTCATAAATATTAAGTTTGTTATTATTTATATAAATTAAACTTTTGATAATATTTTTATTTATCTATACAATATGAACAAAAAGTCTCAAATCTCATAAAAGTTGGTGAACCGAAGGACAATAGTTAGGGCTAGTTTGGTATTGTTGTGTTTTTTAAAAACACTGCTTTTGTTGTGCTGTGAGAATAAACAATTATAAAATAAATATGTTGAGTGTTTGGTAAACTTCTTTTTATTTATTTATTTATTTTGTAAGTGCTTTTAATAAAAGAAGTAGAGCTCGTTTGGATGTGCTTTTAAAATGACTGAAAGTGCTTTTGGTGAAAATATTTTTGAAAACAATACTTAGTGAAAATGTTAGTAAATCCTGGAAAATCACTTAAAGTACTTCCTGGGAGAAGCACATAACTGGTGCTTCTTGTAGAAAGCACTTAAAGTACTTTTGGAACCCAAAAACATTTTCTCTAAAAGCGCTTTCAGTCATTTTAAAAGCACATCCAAACGAGCGCGTGGTGTTTGAGTATTTCGTAAACTTTTATATAAATTGTTTAGAATA
This sequence comes from Pyrus communis, assembly GCF_041283825.1. Classification (NCBI taxonomy): domain Eukaryota; kingdom Viridiplantae; phylum Streptophyta; class Magnoliopsida; order Rosales; family Rosaceae; genus Pyrus; species Pyrus communis. The sequence continues at coordinate 15,492,846 of NC_142572.1, forward strand.
TGTTAAATGACTAAAAAAATATATGGTATTTAATGTCATATAATAATTGTCAAAGACAATAACGTAGGGATAAAAATTGTATTTTGTAAAACATGTGAGGGTATATTTACCATTTGAAAATTTCATTAAATGAACATTGATTATATGCTTTGAAATAATTTTTTATTTATTTTTAAAGCATGATAGACCCTGCTTTTTCTTTTATATGTTTTTCTATTTTCATTAACAGTAGTTTTTTAAAAAGTATTTTTTTTATTTACCAAATATATTTAATGTTCCAAATTTTTTAATAAATTGCATTTTTTTGAAAACATCACAATTCCAAATCAACCCTTAGTGGATTGTGATATGCTCTTACTTTTCCATTAGTGAAAAAACGGCACCATAATTACAAAATCATTTCGTTTTTATTGAAATTAAAATTTCAAAAATCCAAATACAAAAGAAAAAGAAAAAAAATTAAAAGTAAAAAGGGAGGAGAAAATTGGTAGTGCACAGTAGTCACCACCCTACTTAATAAGCAAAAATATGGCCGTTGAAATTTAAAAAAAAAAAATAGAGGGTAAAGCCGGTCTTGGGAGGGGTCGGCATCAACTCCTACGTGGCAAAATCTGTACCGTTCGCCGCCTCAAACCTGTACCGTTCGTCCCTTCAAACTCGAGGTTTAAAACTTCCAGAGTCCGCCTCTTTATGTTTGAATAGAGCTCCGGACCGTTTCACTCTCTCTCCCTCTCTCTACTCCGCACTGTGTGTGAGCAGATCGTTTTTCAAATTCTTCCTTTCTTCGATTCGATCGTCAAATTTGCTCTGTTGCGATCGTCGTCGACTTTCTCTCTCAGTGGAATCTCTGCTCTTCGCTCTTCCAAGCTCAGTTCGGTAAGTGATTTAGGGTTTTCCTTTGACTAGAGTTGAATGTTCTGTTTTGTTTTGATCCCAATATTTTTTTGATTGAATCCAGTCATTGAAGCTTTTCTGTCTCAGATTTGAAGTTCTCTGCGAGTTGGGATTGATTGAATTTTGAATCTTTTTGATAATTTGTTAGTGTGTGAAGGATTATCTGCTGGGTTTTGATAGAAATTTTCGTTGATTTTTAGTTAATTTGATTTAGATACAATCGATTTACAAATTTACTCCACCCCATTATTCAGTTTGAAATCGAGGACTCGTTGAAGTTGTGGTGGATAGAATTTGGTGAATTTTGTGTTTTTGTGTGCCAACTTTGATTTCATCTCCGAATTACTAAGCTTTTCCTAAATCAAATCACAATAGAGGTTAGATTATCAATTCTTAATTTGTACTTTGTTAGTTCTCCATATGGGGTTTCATTTCTTGATGAGTTTCTATCATCGATTTTGAGCTGAATGTCTCTTAATTTGTAGTTTGTTAGTTCTCCCCAGTATTACCATGCTTTTATTTATTTATTTATTTATTTTTTTTTTTTTTGTATATGCATATAAGTGATACGTTTAAATGCTTGTAGCGGGATTTATGCGAGTCTTATTCTGATGCGGTAATTACCATATCAAATTATTCTCATTTGTTTCCCCGTTTCTGATGGGATCATCTGTATACATTTGGTCCGTACTGATCTATCCCGAATTTAATACATATTGATTCATTGAGTAAGAGTGAGTATTTATATTCCAATTTTCAGACCTCTTCAAATCGATTGGGAATTTGAAATTGTTAGGTTATACTCTTGATCTCATTTGTAGAATGTCTCATAACTTTCTTGTGTTTATGCAGTTTATGGGTCTTCTGTGCAACAAGGTCGGCCCCACCATTGCTTAGGGTGATTATCATGATTTGGAGTCCAAATACTAGAGAGAGTCGTCGAGTAGGAATCGGGTTATGCAGCTTGACTTGTGTGTTGTTTAACTATGGAAGGTGAAAGAACAAATTCTACTCCTTCAGAAGTGCTCGGTGACAACAATCAGAAAGTTCGAGCTCTCCATGGGTAATTCTGTTGAAGACTATTCATTGTTTTGTTGATGTCATTTCCAGTTCTCCATATATCTTTGACAATCTCCTTCATTTAAAATTAATTTCCTTCATGTTTATTCCTGTCAACCTACTTGATCGTTTTCAGTGAAATGAAAGAAGGATAATGCACTACAAGGATGTGTTCAGTGATTTCTGAAAACTTTTAAACTAAAGTGCTTATGTTATTAAGACATTATCTTACCAATTACAAGGGTGTCATGTGTGAGTGCGTGTGTGCATTGTTTGATCTTATATGTTATAGGACTCTCTCTCTCTCTCTCTCTCTCTCTCTCATTTTTTCTTTTGGTTTAGTATGGTAAAATTCTCCTTGACTGCGAGTAAGTTATACAACTCAATTTTTTTCTGATATCTAAGCAACTCTTTTGTAGGAGGACTAGTGGACCTACGAGGCGTTCTACGAAGGGACAATGGACACCCGAAGAGGTAATTTTTCTTTTTAAATTAGACGCCTTAAAAAAGATGCATAAGGTTATGGCTTGGTGCATATTAACAGCTGATGTGAAAAGTATCCGTTGTACCTTGGAAGTCGAGATTTTTACAAAGAAAATTCAAAATTATTTAAGCTGCTTTATTTGATTCATAATTGATATTTCAAATCTCAAATTACTGTGTATTGTTTAATACATTGTCCTAGCTATACGCACATTGCTCATTCATTCTTTATCCCTCTTCCTTTATGGAATATGTGCCAGACAATAATTTATTCTGTCTATGCAGGATGAGATTTTGCGGAGGGCGGTTCAGCGTTTTAAAGGAAAGAATTGGAAAAAAATAGGTATTATTGTTATACATCCCTGTTAGCATGTCATGAGACTAAAGATAGTTTTTACTAAACTTTAGCCTTGTTATCTCTCTCTCTCTCTCTCTCTCTCTCTCTCTCTCTCTCTCTCTCTCGCTCTCTTTCTCCCCCAGTAATTGAATTGAACAAACATTTTTATCTCAGTTGATGCTACTTTTTAATTTATCTATTTACTGTACATTTTTTAATTGGAATCTTGGCTATTATTAGCGGAGTGTTTCAAGGATCGGACTGATGTGCAATGCCTACATAGATGGCAGAAAGTCTTGAATCCCGAACTGGTCAAAGGTCCGTGGTCTAAAGAGGTATCGCATCTCACTACTTGCATCTTATTTTTGTGTTTGTTTCTTCGCCTCATTTGTTTTTTGAGATTTTTTGTCGGATCAACTCATATTTCTCTTTTTTACATGCAATGTTTTCTTACTGTTCTGCAAAATTGATTAGGAGGATGAAGTTATTATTGAGTTGGTGAAAAAATATGGTCCAAAAAAGTGGTCCACTATTGCACAACATTTACCTGGACGTATTGGTAAGCAGTGTCGGGAAAGGTATGATAACCGAATTTCTTGTGGATGATTTCATTGATACAATCCTGTTACTCTTCAATCCTGATCTAGTATTTGTTTCTTTTTCTTACCATGTTGGAACAACTTTTAGGTGGCATAATCATCTTAATCCTGGCATAAACAAAGAGGCATGGACACAGGAAGAGGAGTTGGCTCTGATTCGTGCTCATCAAATCTATGGGAACAAATGGGCAGAGCTAACGAAGTTCTTGCCTGGAAGGTATGCCCATATGTTATCTAGAGGCAAAGAGTCTCTGTTATTTCTGTATACGTTTAAAAAATGAATGTCTTCCATTGCTACTACTGTATGTCCTTTTAGTCTGGTGCACTGGCAATAATTGTGATATATTTATACTTGCATGGTCAACAGGACAGACAATGCTATAAAAAATCACTGGAACAGTTCTGTGAAGAAGAAGTTGGATTCTTACTTGAAATCCGGTTTACTTACACAGTTTCAAGGAATGCCTCATGTTGGAAATCAAGGCCAACACATGATGTCATCTTCTTCAAGGATGCAGAGCAGTGGAGATGATAGTGGTGCCAAAGGTGCAGAAGCCGAAGAAATTTCAGAATGCAGTCAAGATTCAACTGTTGCTGGTCACTATCTCTCTGCACAAATGGCCAATGCGGTACCACATCCTATAGAGGAATTTCAGAATAATGAAGTATCCCATTTAGCAAATGACCCAAGCTTCAGTCCAGTATCTTGTTCGGAACCATATTACCCATCTATAGGAGATGCCAATGTTTCCATCCCAGAAATACCTCCTGAATTGGTTTGCTCCAAATTCCTGGAACAGAATTTCTCACATGATGCTGGAGCTTCGATGAGTGGGAATTTCCAGTTAAATTTGGATGAGTTACCTAACATTTCTTCACTAGAATGTGGCCAGGAATCATTAAGGATGCCTGGAGGGGTGGAGGCTCCGTTTCAAACTTCTACTTCCATGGGTAACATGGCCGTGGGTTCGGTTAAATCGGAGCACATGTTGATATCTGACGATGAATGCTGCAGGGTATTATTTTCAATGAATGGTGGGTGTTTTCCCTCTAGAGATTTTACAAATGATTCAAACATGGTTGATTTGGGTGGTTGCACAGATTCAGTACTTCTACAACCATCAAACCTCCAAATATCTGACACTGGCAGAACTTCAGCTTCACAATTATATCATCCTCTGAATTCTGGTGTAATTGGAACTTCTTGCTCTCAAGTAGTTTCTGCTCATGAAACTCCACTGATATATGCTGGAGAACCTACTCATTTATTCATAGTTCAAGATCAAGAGTTTGTGACAAGTTCAAATGATGGATTTATCTATACTAACGAGTCTGCCAGTTCTCCCTGCAAATCCGATCTGGTTAGTGATTCTTCAAAATTAGTCCCTGTAAATACATTTTCTTCGGGATTGGACATGCAAACTTGTCCTGTGGATGTGAGTTCAAATGAGCAGACAGAACAGCAGGATGCTGGCGCTCTTTGTTATGAACCTCCTCGCTTTCCAAGCTTGGATATTCCATTTTTTAGTTGTGATCTTATACAATCTGGTAATGACATGCAGCAAGAATATAGTCCCCTCGGCATTCGTCAGCTGATGATGTCTTCTATGAATTGCCTCACTCCATATAGGTTATGGGATTCACCCTCTCGTGAGGGTAGCCCTGATGCCTTGCTAAAAAGTGCTGCTAAAACTTTTACAGGCACGCCATCTATTTTGAAGAAACGACACCGGGATTTGTTGTCTCCACTGTCGCCATTGTCCGATAGAAGATTTGATAAAAGGGTTGGGACTGACGTGACCTCCTGCTTGGCCAGAGATTTTTCACGTCTAGATGTTATGTTTGAAGATACAGAGAACAAAGAAGATTCACTTTCTCCATCATCTGATCAGAAAAGGAATTCTGATGCCTCTGTTGAAGATAAAGAGAACAAGGGTACCTGTGAAAACAAAGTAGAAAAAGGGATTGACAGCACTGCAATGTCAGATGATGGAACCGCACAGAAGGGTGTTGATGACGGTCAATCCCAGGAAAAGAGAAAGCAGTTCCAACAAACTTCTGATGTTGATGCTGAGAGTAAGGTTGATCTCGTCCCAACTACACAAAGTGTGAGTTTCTTGTGCATTTATTTTGCTGGCTTTATATCCTGTGCATCTTCTGAAGGATAAATATTGTACCGGCCAATCACCTAATATTGGTTTTACTGGCCAATCACTTAATATTGGTGGAATTTATATTGCATTTGTTTGTAGTATTAAATTCTCTTATTGCACTTTTCAGGCACAACCCTCTGGAGTTCTTGTTGAACGTAACACAAATGATCTGCCACTGAATTCTCCTGATGTAGTTGGTTGTAAAGCTGAAAAACCCTTCAGCTCAACTTCTAGAACTCCTAAAAGTCTCTTACGTAAAAGCTTTGAAGCCGCCAACCCAGGAGTTCCTTCTAAATCTTTCTCTGCAAGACAATGCCCATCTGTTAAAACCCCCACTATATGCGTAAAGAAGCATGAAAGTCTTGCAGATAAATGCTTACAATCTGATTCTTCATCAGTTCCCCCAGAGACATCTGGTGATAATGCTGGCAATGATGTCAGTATTGAAAGCATGTAAGATTTTGTCATTGTCATTGTTTCCGGCATATTCGGCATGTAAGATTTCTTGTAGTTCTAGAATACTCTCAATACCTGATCCTGATGGGTTTCATTGGTGATGGTGTTTGTTTTTCTAGTTTCGGTGGTACTCCTTTTAAGAGAAGTATCGAATCTCCTTCCGCATGGAAATCTCCTTGGTTCATCAACTCCTTCGTCCCCGGCCCTAGTGTTGATACTGAAATTACAATTGAGGTAACCACAATTTCTGGAAGATGATTATCTTCTCAAATTACGTGGTCGAGGGTCTGTTATTAATATAATGCAATGCGATTTTCCTCTCTCCAGGATATGGGGTTTTTCATGAGCCCAGGGGATAGAAGCTACGATGCCATTGGGCTGATGAAACAGATAAGTGAGCAGAGTGCTGCTGCCTATGCCAATGCCCAGGAGGTTTTGGGAAATGAAACTCCCGAAAGTTTATTCCGGGAAAGACAGAAAGACCGAGATATTGCGGGCCTCGAGAACGACCATGGGCTACCTAATCAGCCAGGGAGTAGTTCTCTTTCGGCTCCTAATGTTTTGGTAGGATCCGTTTTATGTTTCGTGTAGGCTTTTCAATTATTTTCGGCTCCCAAGGGTTTGTTTTCGTATCATTGTAACGAAATGAGCTGATCATGTTGGGAAAACTTTCGTAGGTGGAGCGTCGCACCCTCGACTTCAGCGAATGCGGGACGCCCGGGAAGAAGGGAACAGAAAATGTAAAGTCTGCCTCTAATGCCAAAAGCTTCTCAAGTCCGACTTCTTATTTGTTGAAGGGTTGCAGATAAGTAGCCTCCTGTAAGAAGGTTGCCCTAGTTCTTGTGTTATCCATATATGTATGTAGTTCTGTCCCTTTTTTTTATTTATTTTTATTTAATTTTTTTTTCTTTTTAATTTTTTGTTATAGCGTCTGGATCCAGTTAACTAATTGGTTCAAAAAAAGAAATTTGTTAATGAGCTAGTCAATGTGTCTTTGTATTCGTGTTTGTTATTACCTACTGGGAATTTAAGTTCTGTTCCACTAAGGATTACATTTCACTTAACGAAAAATAAAAATTACTTTCTACTATTGGTGAAATTTGAAGACTGTTTGGAAGAACTTACATGAAACGTATTCATTGTCACAAGGCATTCTTTATTCAATAATACATTGCTTAGTGCAAGTTTTTTCCACATGATAGTATATTATTGAATCGAGACGACACGTGACAGTAAACTCGTTTCATGTAAGTTGCTCTTACTTGTGAGTGATTCTCTAGATAGAAAGTGACGTGTTATATTAGTAGAAGCATTTTTATTATAAGGGCGTCGAAACTTTTAATGGAAAACCAAGAACTTTTTTATGAAACATCTGAGACTTATTCTTGAGAAAACCATTCTATGAGCCAGAAGCAGTTAAAAGTGCTTTTATTCGTCAGAAATCGCTTTAGCCTTCCAAAAGCAATTAATACAGTTGGCTTTCAGTAGACTAACAAGCAGCCCAGCTTTACAAATGATTTTTACCGTTTAATTTCTCAAAATCAATATTAGAACCAGTCTTCACCATTCATTTTCCGAACTACATCTTCCCGGACTATTGAAACCCAAAAATTTCCAAAAATTATGAAACAATGGTATACGAAAGAGATGTACTTGAAGACCCAAAAACTTTTAATTTGGCATGAATACTGCTAATGAACGCAAAATTTGACATGAATGCATATAATTGTAACATGGGAAAGGTCGAAAAAAAGAACTAAAAAATCCTCCAGATTTTCTTCATTTAATCTTAGTCGGAGAAATCTTTAACCTCATCTAATAAGGTAAAACGATTATTACAACAAAACCGTAGAAGGGGAAGAGTCCAATATTGGAGTCGGCTCACAAGAAGAAAATGTTGCCTTGTAAACATATGACTAGGCAGCGCGAGTAACAGCGGCATGTATTGCCTCCGTAAGATGAGGGACGGTCCTCGAGCTCAGACCCGCCATGCTAATCCTCCTGCAAAAACGAAGAACAAAGTTGATCGCCTCATTCTGCAAATGCTCACTCTATTCGCTAAGGAGTCTGCTACGAAATTTCTATCCTAGATGTAATTAATGATAACAGACGGACAAATCCTTGACGTACAGAAGATTAGGCTTCGTTAAATAAAAGAACTCATGATTAATGCTGATTGATTACCCGTCAGATGTCATGTAAATATGGTACTCTTTGGTCATGAAAGCAACTTGCTCGGAGTTCAATCCGGTGAAGGTAAACATTCCGATTTGCTTGATGATGTGGCTCCAGTCACCAGGTGTGCCTGTGGAATATAAAACTAAGCAAGGTGAAATAACTATGCTAACGGCCATGGGAATTCATAAAAGTTATGTTTGTATTTCTTCACCCTGTAAACTTTCCATCCGCACGTTGATTAAAAAACTATATGTCCTACGCAGATCAAATGAGTTTGACATTGGTACTTTTAGTTAGCCCAAGACTGTCATATACCCATATGGAAATACTCACCCTTGGCACGCAAGGATTCAAAAAGTTGATGACGCATGCTGATGATACGATCAGCCATTTCCTTCAACTCAATTGTCCACTCATTGAACAAATCCCTGACCACAGAAGAATTAAGTGATAAGGTAACTAGAAATCAAATAGGGAAGGAAAAACTATTTTCGGGTCGGAGTTCAATAACTAGCTGATGATACATCAAGTCAATTATTGTCATTTTGCACGTATATGAACAACATTCAAAGAGTACCTATCCTTGAGGATAGTCGCTACAATAGATGCACCATGAATGGGTGGGTTCGAGTACATGGGCCTGATCACAAGCTTCAGTTGGCTCTCAACCTTGCTTGCAACATCAGCATTCTTGCAGACCTACGTTCAAGTAGAATTTTCAACAACCAATATAATCAAGAACAATTTAAGATGTATGGCAAGTATGGAGTTTTTTTCGTATTAAATTTTAGTGGGATGCATCAAAATAAGGGAACTCGCAACTGAAAGTTATGGAATGAGTCTTACAATGCTTAGGGCTCCAACACGTTCGCCATACAGACCCATGTTTTTTGCGTAACTTTGAGCAATAAGGCACTCTCCACCATCAGCAGCAAACCTACGAACAGACTGTGCATCTCCATCCAAACTTCCACTAGCAAAACCCTACAAATACAAGAAAACAGTTCACCATGAGAAGTTGGAATAGCATGATGTTAAACAGAAAGAAGAAACTAGAGTGCAGAGAAATTGGAACTCTACACGCGGTCTACCTGATAAGCACTGTCGAAGAAAGGTAATAGTTCTCTTGATCTCACGAGCTGTCTGATCTGCTCCCACTGCTCAAGAGTTGGATCAACACCGGTGGGGTTATGAGCACATGCATGGAGAAGTACAATTGCTCCAGCTGGGGCAGAACTGAGGTCTTCTAAGAGGCCTGTTAACGAAATGAAAAGAGTATTAAAACAGAACGAAGAATAGACACGTTATAAGGCCTGTTGCCATTTACACTTCGAGGGAAGAACTATTAGTAAATTAAAAAATAATGTCAGAAGATGAAATAGTTGGGGGAAAGAAATTCAACTGTGATAGAGATCATAAGAAACTATGAACAATTCTAGTTCTAAACCTTGGAAGTTGAGACCACGAGTTGCTGGATCATAATACCGGTAACTTTTCACAGTCAACCCTGCGAGAGTGAAAACTTTTGTGTGGTTTCCCCATGTCGGCTGGGGTATGTATATTGTGCGCTGCAGTAAAATAGATGAGGTTAAGTTCGCTGAACTATTGTCTACACAATAGTAGAAACAAGAGACAATGCAACAAGTAAGCACTTACTTCATGATAATGCTTTGCCAAAAATTCACCTCCAACTCTCAATGAGCCAGTTCCTGACAGACATTGAACAGTAGTAATCCGGTTCTCTTGAATAGCAGGGCTGTAACAAGCAAGTAAATTCGATGCTTGAAACCCGGTAAAACAACTGATAAATCCACCTCCGAACAGAACATGATAATGCAAAAAGGATAGGATAAGACATCAATTAGTCTTTTATACCTGTCAGCACCAAGAATCAGCCTAGCGCTCAGCTTATTGAAATCTGCCAGTCCAACGATAGGAAGGTATTCCTTAACGCGTGACCTGGATGTAATGAGGAATCAAACCATAAGTCAATGATTAACGACACAAACCAATTTAACGTCAATAATGTTAGCTTCTTAAATTAATAGCAAAATAAATATACTGACAACGATATAGCTTACATATCATTTACGAGCAGCTGTTCGGCTTTTCTCACCACATTCAGAACAAGTGGTTTTCCCTCCTGTCATTCCACGAACACAAAGGCGGTTAAGAAATTAACAGATTCGCAAAGGATGATAACAAAACTAGTGCCACTGCCTTTGAATAAAAATCATGCAGTCACAAAGACGTGCATAATTTTGACAATGAAACAAACATCAGCTCTGTGTGTGAGCCGGCACGCTCGAGTCCCATACATTAGAGAACATACATTTCGCTAACAATACATACTAAAGCTTTGTAATCATGTTAAATTCAGTCCAAAACAGACTCACCTCGGTTCGATAAGCACCAACACCCAAATTCAGCTTAAGAGGGCTTTGATCCTTGTTATAAGCAACAGTCACCTGTTCATATTTTCAAAATAGTTGTCAGGGATCAATACGATCGATCTTCAGCTAAACATAAACACGCGCGATCAAATATGAATACTGTTCAGCTTAATCGCAACTGAAATCAAAGCTCCCGCACTACAAATGACATGAAAATATGAAATCTCGTAAACTGTTTTACGCAAAGATCAAACGCTTTGAGTGAGAGGGAGTACCCCAAGGATTGGATCCTCGGGAGCGCGAACGACGTGAGCGAAGACGGAATTGGCGTGGGCGGAAGTTGGCGAGGCGGAGATGGAGTTGTTGTGAGCATCCATGGCGGAGGACGATTGATCTTCTTCGGCAGCGAGGTGTCGCACCAGAGCGTTTTGCCTCCGATCACTAATAGTAAAGGAAGTAGAAGAACTGTGGGCGCGGGCTGACGTACTGAAATGAACTGTGGGCGCATGTTAGGCAGTTCTATTCGTTCAGGAGCTTAAAATACGCCTTTTTCGTAACGCGCTGTATAAACTGTAAAGCGTCTTGACTATCGGGCAATCGGGCAATTAAGCTTTTTGGTATAAATATGTAAAGGTTTGAGAGACAACTTTTATTAGTGACAGAAATGAAGTAGGTGTAAAATATCATACTATAATTGTAACACAAGTGAATGACTAATAAAAGTGGGAGGAATAGATACTAATCTTATTTATTCTTCCTTTCTTTCTCTTCTCTATGTCTTTCGCTGTGTATTGAAAGATACAGATGTTTTTGATGTTATTTATCCAAACTAATGCATTAATTGCACATTGAAGCTTACATCACTTCCCTTGACAATACAATTCCCATGCATTTCCAAATTCAATTTCACTTTGCATGGGTATTGAAAATGTGTGTGTTGGCATTCATAATAATGCCAATGTTTTCAACACTACCCCTTGGATGCCCACATATCAACATCAGTTGCTTCATTAAAACCTTGCTTGGAAAAATCCAGTGGAAAAAAAACCACAGCGAAGGAAAAAGAGTACAACTTTTCCTAGATTGTTGATATAGTGTTAAATATGCTTCTGTTGCCTCGTTAAAACCTTGATAGGAAAAACCCAGTAGGAAAAATCCTAGTCGAAGGAAAAATAGTACAACAAGCATGTATCATGGATGATCCCCCTGATTCCGCATTCTTCAAATTTAGCTAATTGGTAAGTCAACGTAATCTGATACTTTGCACTAACTTTTGAAACGTTCATTTTGGTAGAGATTTGGTGAACAAATCTACCAAATTTTTATTAGAACGGATTTATCTGACTTCAATAACTTTAGCCTTCTGAAGCTCATGTGCACTGAAAAACTTTGGAGATATGTGTTTAGTTTTATCGCCCTTGATGAATCCTTCCTTCATTTGGCCAACACAGGCTGCATTATCTTCATGGATGATAGTTGGATTGTCTGTCTTTGAAGTTAGACCACATGAATTCCGAATATGATGGATTATTGATCTTAATCAAGAACATTCACGACTTGCTTCATGTAAAGCAAGTATGTCTGACTGATTTGAAGATGTAGCAACTAATGTTTGCTTTGTTGAGCACCATGAGATTGTTGTATCTCCATTTTTGAACTCATATCCAGTCTGTGAGCGGGCTTTATGAGGATCAGAGAGAAAACCAGCATCTGTATATCCAACAAGGACATCATTTATAGAGTTCTTTGAGTAGAAGAGACTCATGTTTGTTGTCACACGAAGGTATCGCAATACATCTTTGATACCCTTCCAATGACGAATTGTTGGAGCAGAGCTATACCTTACTAACAAGTTAAATGAAAAAGCTATATTTGGTTTAGTACATTGCACTCAAATATGGTACTTCTAGACTAAGGACTAGTTCATCATCTTCTTTTGGACGGAATGGATCTTTCTTTATGTCCAAAGAACGAACGACCATTGGCGTGCTGAGTGGATAAACCTTGTCCATACCAAATCGCTTCAGGATTTTTTCAATGTAAGCTGATTGGTGGATCAAAATTCCATTAGCACAATGCTCGATCTACAAGCGGAGACAATATTTTGTTTTCCCAAGGTCTTTCATTTCAAATTCGCTTTTTAGATATTAAGCAGTTTTATTAAGCTCTTCAGGAGTTCTAACTAGGTTCATATCATCAACATATATTGTCACTATAGCAAATCCAGATTTGGATTTCTTAATGAACACACAAGGGCAAATGACATTGTTGATATACCTTTCTTTGATCAAATACTCACTCAGACGATTATACCAAATTCATCCAGATTGTTTCAGCCCATATAATGATCACCTTAATTTGATCAAAAGCATACCTCATGGTTTGTTAGTTGTTTCAGGCAACTTAAGTCCTTCTGGGACCTTCATGTATATGTTAGTATCTAATTCTCCATATAGATACGCAGAGATAACATCCATAAGTCGCATGTCAAGTTTCTCTGAAACCACTAAACTTATTAAGTAACGGAACGTAATTACGTCCATTACAGGAGAGTATGTCTCCTCATAATCAATTCTAGGTCTTTGCGAAAAGCCTTGTGCAATGACTTGTGCTTTATATCTTGCAATCTCATTTTTCTCATTACGTTTCCTTGTAAATACCCATTTGTAACCCATGAGGTTTACACCAGGCGGGGTTTGGACTACTGGTCCAAAAACATTTCGCATTTCCAAGGAATTTAATTGTGCCTGGATTGCATCTTTCCACTTAGGCCAATTTTGTCTCTATTTACATTCATCAACAGATCGGGGCTCAATATCATCACTTAATATGATTTCAGTGGCTACTGCGAATGCAAACATATCATTGATGATTATTTCATTTCGATCCCACAATTCATTAGTACAAGCATAATTTATGGAGATTTCTTTGCTTTTCATGTACCTCTGTTTCTTCAGATACATGTGTCTCATCAATGACATTTTCTTTTTCTGAAAGTACAGAATCATGAATTATGGATGTGTCATTCATTTTTCCTTCTTGAATGATTTCATTTGGATTCAGTTGTGCCCTTGTCTTTCTCTTTCGAGGGGCTGAATCTTTTGAACATGGGGGTCTACCAAGCTTCAGGAGTGCACCGGATGAATCATTCGCTGCCACTTTATTTTGTCCAACAGGGACATGAATTCTTGCATGTGCGTTTGCAGCTGGTATATGTGATTTTGTCACTTTCATAGCATTAATAAATGCATTTGGCATTTGATTGGCAATACTTTGAAGATGAACAATCATTTTCACTTCATTTTCACATTGAATGCTTCGAGGATCAAAATAAGACAAGGTGGGTACAACCCATATCAACTCTTGCCATTCTTCTGGAACGGTCTTTTCTTCCCCTAACGACGGGAAGACTGTCTCATCAAAGTGACAATCAGCAAAACGAGTTGTAAACATATCACTTGTCAGGGGTTCCAAATATCCAATGATAGATGGTGAATCAAAACCCACATAAATTCCCAATCGGCGCTAGGGTCTCATTTTAGTGCGTTGTGTGGTGCAATAGGTACATAAACAGCACAACCAAAAATTGTAAATGTGAAATGTTTGGCTGATGTCCAAACACGAGTTGTATTGATGAGTATTGGTGGTTGGCTATAGGTCTCAATCGAACCAATGATGTAGCATGTAAGATGGCATGTCCTTATGCAGAAACTGGCAATTTTGTTTTCATAAGCAGAGTGCGGGCTATTAACTGAAACCGCTTGATTAATGCTTCTGCTAAACCATTCTGAGTATGGACATGAGGAACGGGGTGTTCAACATCGATGCCCAATGCCATGCAGTAATCATCAAAGGATTAAGACGTAAATTCACCAGCATTATCAAGTCGGATTGACTTAATAGGGTAATCTGGGAACTGTGCTCACAACTTAATTATCTGAGCAAGAAGTCTCGCAAAAGCTACATTTCGACTAGACAAGAGACAAACATGTGATCATCGGGTATAAAATATCGAAATGGTCCACATGATGGTTGAATAGGCCCACAAATATCCCCTTGAATTCTTTGCAAAAACGATGGGGATTTAGTATCAACCTTTAGTTGTGATGGTCTAATTACCAACTTCCCTTGAGAACAAGCCTTGCAAAGGTTGTCATTTGAGATAGCAATGTGTCTGCTCAATAATGGATATCCATTAGAGTTGGTAATGATTCTACGCATCATGGTAGATCTTGGGTGACCCAGATGGTCATGTCAAAGCTTGTAAACTTTTGAATCAATGAACTTATGGTTCATGATAGTATGTGATTCAACTGTCTTTATGTATGTATAATATAATATGTATAATATAATCCACTTGTCAAACCACGCAACGTCTCCAATATACGCTTCTGGGTATCATTAGAGGTAATGCATAGATACTCCACACTTTCTGCACTTTTCGTTTCAATGTGGTATCCATTTAAATGTATGTTTTTAAAACTCAACAAATTTCGAGTAGATTGAGTAGCGTACAACGCATTCTGTATGGACAATATTGTTCCATTTGGTAACATAATCTGAGATTTCCTTGAGCCTTCAATCACATTTGATTGTCCTGATATTGTTGTTACCCTTACTTTTGTAAGCATCAACCTTGAGAAATACTTTCGATCTTGAAGTATTGTATGCATGGTTGCGCTGTCTGCAAGACAAATATCTCCACTATTTCTCATGTTTTGAGAGTGACCATAGTTTTTATCCATGCTCTCTGAGTAAGGGAATCTGTGATATTCCGTCCCTAAAATTATTATTTTATTTTATTCTTGACGTATTTCGAAGTTTTGATTGGAATTAGTTCGTTAATTCTCCAAATTTGAGAAAAACAAAGTGAGGGGTACTTTAGTCATTTCAAATTTTCTCGACCTTTTCGGTTAACTCTTGAATTGGTTAGGTAGAGTTCGATTCCATGAGCGCATAAGTGTAAACATATCTTATTTCCGAGTTAGAACGGAGAAGTTAGAGTCGTTTGAAGTGGGTGACATTTTGGTAATTTTACCAAAATACTATAAATGGGAGTGAAACCTCCAGAAAAGGGGGGGAGGTTTCTGAAAGATGGGTAAGGGAGCTGCTACTAACCCGTTTTAGGGGAGACTTGGACCTCTTAACTCATAAATTTGACCCGCTTGTATCTTCTTCATCCGAGCTCCGTTTTGGGTGATCTTGGTGTCCATGGAAATCTCTTGACAAACTTTACATCTCTGTGGTGTTATATTTCCCAATTTCTTTTCCATCTTTGCAGTTCGAAGCCACAAAGCCCACGAGTTTTCCGGCAGTTTTATCATTTTTCCGGTGATTCCGACAACCCTTTCCTTCAAGTGAGGTATGAAACTTCATCTACTCTTCATAATCTTCAAGTTGGTATGCTTAGTTTGTGTTTTCGTATTCATTTTAGAGTTGGGTGTTTAGAACCCTAGAAATTCAGTTTTCTCCGATGAATTTGGACGATTTCTGGTTAGAATTTATCGTTGGCCTAGTTGTGAAAAGTGTTTCCCTTGTTGAGCTCTAGCTACCACGTGAATTTGAGCTTATCTAGTTAATGTTGAAAATCCGGGGTTTCTAAACCATCCATCTTGACTACCACCGCGTGTGGCGGTGCATGGGATTGTTCACCAGTGTTGTCTAGGTTCCAAATACCTTTTAGTAACCCTGTGAACCTATGTATAGCTCGGTTTCCCAAAATTCAATTGTTTGATGTGGTGATCAAATTGGACCGCCACTTATTTGTGTGATTGACGACAATCCGACCGTTGGATCATAATGAAATTTTAGTATATTATTCTAGAAGCATAATGTGGACTTTGGGAAGTTAGGAATCATAAATCCGATGTGCGGATCTTCAAGATCGAATTACATAGAGTGGTGGACCCTATCGTTGACCGAGAGTTGAATTGCGGTCAACATGTCTCGATACGTTCTAAATAATAAAATTAGTACTATGAGAGACTTAAGTGAAGTCTAGTGAGCCTACATTGGTTAGAGAGTGACTTGAACATATGTGATATAGTTATTACCTTGATTTCTTATATTGGTATCATCTATGAATATGACTTGGTTTTATAATGTGATTTCTATTGAAATGTGATTATATATATAGCCATAGACCTATGTTTATTAAACATGATTTGGCTTGTGTACTGATGATGATCGTGATATGTGATTTGACGTGCATATTTGAAAGGTGTTTGATTTGCATAGATGGTATGATGTGATATGTGAGTGACTTTAATATATGTGAATATGAAATGGTTTTATAATTATGTTTCCTATAAATTGTTAATTTTTATATTTAGCCATCGAGGTAGTTTTATGAAGTGGGATTTGACGTGCATATTGGAAATATGGTTTGTTTTGTATGATTGGATTGATTTGATTAAAGGTGAGGGCTAGTGGTGGACCGTTAACCCATTGTCATGGGGTTTGTTGCTTCGAAACGTGTTTCATCCCTCGTTTCATTATTTCATTTCTTGTTTCGTTGAGCCTTTATAACTTGAGTAACTTGATTCATGTGTTGTTTCATTGATTGGTGGTTATGCATTGTACTCCACGATTCCGTTGAGTGATGGTTCGGAATCCTTCCTACTCCACTCCGCGATTTCGTTGAGTGATGGTCTGGAATCGTATCTTGGTTTGGGTTCTGTTGAGTGATGGTTCAGAATCCCTTTTACTCTGCGATTTCGTTGAGTGATGGTCCGGGATCATATCCACCTTGGGTTTCATTGAGTTTGAATTGAGATAGCTTAAAAAATGTAGGCTTCGGCTGAACTGTATCGCTCTAACCCTACTTTTCATTGTGTGTATAAGAATATGGTTGTGAGATGTTGTGATTGTTTCAGGCAAACCGTTGGATGTCTGGGTGACTCCCTCAGAGTTTTCAAAAGTTTGGTATTGATTTCTTATGAATGATTTATATTCAAGGTTTATAAATTGTGATTGATGGCTGGTTTTATTATTGTATCACATGCTTATATTATTGTCACTCACCCAAGCCTCGCGGCTTATCTGAGTGCCTGATTTGTCAGTGTACCAATCCCATAATGTAGGCATTGACTTTACATATGACAAGTTTGGGTAGATTACGAGAAACCGCTCGATAGTTTGATTCCGTTGAGTGGTCCGGAACCCGATGTTGTTGGATGCCGTTGAGTTGTCCGGAATCCTTGCTCTTGTTCATTTCCGTAAGATGTCTTAGAATCCTAAATTTGAGTGGACGGGAATTACCCACAATAGATATTGTGAAAATAAATTAGAATTACCATGTTTATTACTCATAATCCAAGTGGGGAATTATATAGAGTTTCTTGGTTAAATTCGTGAAATGTTTTGTTATCGTTTTGCTTGATTAACGTAATTAAATGCTAAGATTGTGCATCTTGATTCACAAATTGATTAATTGACGGGATTGTGGAATGACGTTGCATATGAGTGTTATTATTATGATTGTTTTAGTTGATTAATATTTCTAGAGAATAATATTGTGCTTTGTTAATTCTTTAATATGTTACACGCTATGAAATGTGATTTTATGTGGGAACGTGATGATTTATGTAATGGATGAAGTGGAAATGTTATTCGTCTTGTGGGATTATTATGTTGGATATCATTGTTATTGTTATGACTGACTTGTTGATAAATACGGCGAGAGAATATGATTGTGCTTCATCGTTTATTCTTTGAAAGATTGCATGATATGCATTGTGATATTTTGTTGGGACATAATGACTTATGTGATGAATGTTCGAGTGTAGTGAAGTAAGGAACTACGAATGGCTTGATCCCTATTGAAGGTACGTAGGCAGTCTAACGAGGAGGTTAGATGCAGCCATAAAGTAAACGAAAAATTACTTTGCAATTTGATTCTCGAATTGTGATTTGTCATATCCCAGAGACGGGGTATGTAAGATATACGAGTATTTGGTGACGTCACGTGTCGATCCTGGACATATGTCGAGATCAAGGCGTGACAGAATCACAGTTAAAGACAAGTTATAACAGGAAATTTAAATGCCACTTTTATTGAATCTGAAATGCTAGTTTTTAAACTACAAGTTTAACATAATAAAAGTACATCAAACATCAATGATTCAATCGGACCAGTATACTTCATTTCCCCTTTCCACCATGAAGTCCGAGACCTCTAGGTGAGTTGTGTTCAACTGCCCTGATAATTCCCACACTGGATTAGGTATATCCATTGGTTTAGCCTGGTTGAGAAAATTGGTCTCGACACCCTTCTCCTTGAGGGAGGCTTGATATAGATCCATCAGATGTTTTGGGGTACAACAAGTACACGCCTAGTGCCCATCGCCATCATACCTATGGCATGCTCCATTAGAGTTTCTAGGAGCATTGTTCATACGAGCTTTGCCTTTGTGGTGATTTTCATTTTTAAAGCTCAGGCTTGAATTATGCCTAGGAACCTGGTTGTGAAATTGACCACCATGGTTCTTGCCTTTCCTGTTCCACCGACCTCGCTTGTGGCCATGTCCTCGTTTATGATTATCACCACCAGAAGATGTGGCATTCACTTCAAGAGAAACAACATTCACTTCTAGGAATGGTGCAGATCCAGTAGATCGGGAATGATGATTTTTCATCAGGAGCTCATTGTTTTGTCCAGCAACTAGGAGCACATAGATCAGCTGATTGTATTCAATGAAGCCTCGCGCTCTATACTGCTGCTGCAGGAGCACATTAGAGGCATGAAATATGCTGAAAGTCTTCTCCAGCAAATCTTCCTCAATAAAAATATCCCCATAAAGCTTCATCTGAGAGGTAATTCTGA
Organism: Pyrus communis; assembly: GCF_041283825.1. Lineage (NCBI taxonomy): Eukaryota > Viridiplantae > Streptophyta > Magnoliopsida > Rosales > Rosaceae > Pyrus > Pyrus communis. The sequence continues at coordinate 15,512,222 of NC_142572.1, forward strand.
ACAATGCAGAATTGTACTTTGCCACTGACTTGAAATCATTGATCATTAGGTGAGTCCACTCATAGCGAGCCCTTGGAAGAATCACCATTGTCTGGTGATTGTATCTGTCTCTCAATGCCTTCTAGAGAGCCAACGGATCCTCAATCGTTAAGTACTCACTCTTTAGTCCCTCATCAAGATAGTGACGAATAAAGATCATGGCCTTGGCCAAATCTTGAGAGGATGAGTTGTTCTCTTCCCTAATGGTATGTCCAAGATTTCCTACTTCCAGATGGATCTTGGTATCCAGTACCCAGGTATGGTAATTCTTCCCAGTAATGTCCAGGGCAGCATAATCAAGCTTTCCCAAGTTCGTCATTTTCTTTTCTTAAGAAAAATTGAGATGTGTAAGAACTTGCAATAATATGTATTCCTGGAGCAATATAGTTTTAGAACTTTTGGTTCTTACAAATTTTTTATTTTGATCTTCAGGCTAAAATGATAAACACTTGAAACTTCTGGCTCGAGATTTTCAGGGTGAATGAGGAGGGCATTTGTACCGCACCATTCTCATTGAAATAATGTAACATAGAATGGGCGATTATTCTGCACCACTCAAGTAGCAGGAAAAATTTAAATATGCAAAGCAGGGTGGGCGATTATACCGCACTAATTAAAATTGCAATGAAATTAAGTAGCATGCAAATTTAAATATATAGGGTATGATGAGCGATAATACGGCTCCACCTAAAATTTGCAGTAAAATTAGATCTGCAGTCCAAGATAGGCGATGATACCGCACCATCATGGATTGCAGTAAGATTAAATTTACAGTTCAAGATAGGCGATTGTACCGCACCATCTTGGATTGCAGTTAAATTAACATAAATAAATACTGGGTTAGTAATCAAGATCTACACCAAATAAGAAATCAAAGATATATGTAATTGTTAGGTTGAGAACTAGAAGCAGACATAGAGCAAACAGTTCGTCGCGAGGGTATATCGCGCAGTTGAGGCAGAGGAAGAAGATGAACAGTAAAAACCTTAGAGGAAACCTTTTTTTTTTCGTTCGGTGAGAAGGAATGATTTCTTTCGGCGAAGAGAAATGAGAAATGGTTATATTTAGATGCTCGTGCTGATAACGTGTTATAAATAGGTAAAAGTTGGAGAGATAACTTTTGCTAGTGATAGGAACGAAGCAGGTGTAAAATATCGCACTATAGTTGTAACACAAGTAAATGACTAATAAAAGTGGGAGGAATAGATACTGATATTATTTATTCTTCCTTTCTTTCTCTTCTCTACGTTTTGTAAAAGCATACGGAGCGCTCTATTTATAGAGCAACTCCAAACTAATGCATTAACTGCACATTGAAGTTTACAGCACTTCCTTTGACAATACAATCTCCATGCATTTCCAAATTCAATTTCACTTTGCATGGGCATTGAAAATGTGTGTGGGCATTCATAACAATGCCAATGTTTTCAACACTTTTAATATTCTTATAATTTTTTATCTTTAACAGATAAGAACAACAAATTAGAAAGAAAAAAAATTTAATTTGACGTCTCAGTTGGAATAGAGTATTTTACAAAATGTTATTTTGCCAGATTAACTATAAAAAAGAAATTTAACATTTTTATTAAAGATGGTTTAAATAATTAAGGACCAACCAACGCACATGTTCTATTACATTCTTTTCCTTTTCATTTTTTCTTTATTAGGTGAACCTGAACCATTGTCCATTGTTGATGTAAAAAATGTCACATGTAAGCCCAATCAAGTTTCGAGATCCAATTGTCATACGAGCCTCAAGTCAAACCCAAATACATGTAAAGGTGTTGGACAAAGAAAGGAATATATTCACAGTTATGCCACGCTACGATAATTAAGTCAAATATTTATATAAATCACGTCATCCCCATGCATATTCGTCACGCCAAAGCTCTATCATGCTAACCACTATTCATGCTAAAATAAGCTCAAATCACATGCTCAGGGCTTGTCAAGTGCATTGTGGTGTAGAGGGTTATGAAAGTTTATCGGGCCTATGTGGAGTCAAGATTATGGAAGATTTTGGTTGCTTGGGTGCCCAAAGATCCAAGCCCAAAACCTTTGAGGTTCATGTAGGTAAGCTTGGGAGAGAACCAAAACTTAGTTTGCCCCTTTCCTAAGGAGTTAACCAACTTAGTTAGGGAGAAACCAAATCCTCTAGCCTTGTAATCACGTGAATGTCCAACCAAACATGCATTAATGGCTGACTTTCGCTTCCCAACTCACGTAGAAGTTCAACACACTAAAGCCATAGGGCACGTTACCAGATGTAGCGCATGTGGAATGCTGACTCAGGAAGGCACCGCCTCGGGAAAAAGGCATGGTGCAGGTTTTAGAAGGTGGCAATGCCTAGTCATCTTACACCTTAACAGGAGTGGCAAAAGAACTAGGGAGAAAGGAAAAAAAAAAGAACCAAGCCACAATGAGAGATTCCTTGAAAAAGAATCATTCAATTACAAATATACGTCAGCAACCTTAGAGAAGGGGATCTATCATAACACAAAGAGCCTTAAAGCTTGGAAGGAGGAGATACCTACAACCTTGGTGTTTTCCGTCGCTTTTCCTCTGAAGATCCCAACCATCAGAAGCCTTGTTACCACCCTAGGTAACCCAGATTATCCAACCTAGAATACCATGCAACGATGCAAACTTTTCCTCTCATGCCTAACTGATAAACTTCTAATGTCCACACCATGTCTCTCTTTATCAAGTCATTATTTTTGCCTAATCATGTCATCTTCGAGTCATTAATCTAACTAGAATATTTTCTAAGACGAGCTAACTTTTTCGAGATACTCGGACTTGCACAAAACCGAACCAAGAGAGACAAGAGGACATTCTCAAAGTCCAGGTCCACCTTGACCTAAAAGTCCCTCAACACCCATCCAAGAATGGTCATGTGACATGGCTTACCTAATAATCTAGGAACTAAACTGTAATTTAAATGTGTGTGTAGCTTAGCCGAACTTTCTCTCTCCTTAGTGTAAAATATATTATTGTACTAAAAGAAAATTTGTAATTTAAATGTTTAAATGAATCTTTAAGCACATAATGTTCTTCCTTTGTTTTTGAATTTGTTATTAAAAACAAGTAATTAGATCTATAAATATATAAATAAAGTATATAGTTTTAAATTTTAATAGAGTATTCTCACTATTAGCGTACATATCTAATCCTGCATAATCTTATCGATCTTCCGACAGAAATAATCAATAAGATTAAGTCCACAGAAAACACAATCTACAATAGAAGGGCGGGATGCAAGGTAAGGGTATACAAAAGAAGGAAAATACAAGTAGCATTTATACACAGAAAATCACCTAGAAAGTTTAGTCTGTGTGTTCGTCACAGCAGCGGATCGCTCTAATCCTCAGCGACCCGCTGCCGGACAAGCAGTGGACAGTAGTCACCCTGCTGCCCTTGATAGCAGGGCTCTTTTTTCAAGAAAATTGAAACATTCAATCAGCAAAAGAAACCCACATTGTATCCATATCGTGCACTATTCGTCAACGTAATAAAACGTTGATTAGGCCTAGACTCCAATATACCTGTCAGCACCCAAAACGAGTGTAGCACTCAATCTGTTTAAATCCACCATTCCGGCGAGTGCGGCACTCAATCAGTTTGAATCCACCATTCCGGTAATAAGAAGGTACTTCCTTATAATTAGACCTGGAAATTAATCATCAAATCGGAGTGTAATCGCAAGTTCTCTAAGATCGGATGTGTCACTACATCCAACAGAAGAGGTTTCCATCCCGTTTTTGGTTAAGAATTAATTAAAGAAGAATAAGGATGTATTAAGTGTTTTGTGTTAAGGTCATGGCTATTAGAAAATAGCTTGGCTCGTTGTCTGCAAATCAACAAATACTTTGTCAAAAACACAAAAAGTACAACTTTTAGGTACGTGTCATAACGTCGATATGTGATTGGCATGTAAGTTACTTCCAATTCCAAATTAACAAGAACATTTTAAAATTTTCTACAATGCACCACAAAGAAGGATCCATGTTGATGTGGAAATTGGGTTGAAAAATATAATATTCGGAAAAATTGAAGTCAAAATATGAAAACCTACCTCAGTTCTATAAACACCAATCCTCACATTCAGCTTTTGGGGATTGGGTCTTTGCAATAAGCAACCAGCATCTGTGTTTTTTTTTTTCCAAACGAAAAAGAAAAAAGAACATCTATCTTATAATTTCATTTTTAGCAAGTCGATATTCTATTTCAAACTACTCTAATATATAAGAGCAGGAGTTTATCTCTCGTGGATCAATCGAGATAACTAGACACACAAATATTCAAAGTTTTAGGCAAATGTTGGTGTGAATTGCAGAATCCCTTGAACCATCGAGTCTTTGAACTAAACATAAAGAAATCCAAGGTTTTAGGAAAATGTGGGAAAATCTATTTTCTTTACCGCGGGAATTGTTACCTCAGGAACCTGAGGAATGTTTGCACATGCAAAACCACCATCTTGCGCCATGATCTCCGCCAAGAGAGTGGCAGAGCAGGAAATCTCCCTACAGTTATGGAGCTGAATGGCGGGGGAACTGAGCTGAGATCTGGAGTTTCGGACAAGCGGTTGTTGGGTTTTAACGGTAAAAGCCTGTACCATTTCAGCGACAGAAGTGTTAGTTTCGTGTTTACGAGTTTTAGGATTTAACGAGAGTGAACTAATGGCATTGCCAAGTTTTGATGAAACGACAATGCGTTATCAGATCGTGGCCAACAATAATGTGCCTAACCAATTGAGAAATCATTGGCTCAACGCCGATTAGTGGACGGATATAAATGTCATTGACAATTATTCATTCCTTCACATTTTCTATTTTTAATACCAATGGAAAATAATTCATTTCTAGTGTGGCCCTTGGATTACAAAGGAATTTCAATTTGGCCCTCTTATGCATTTCAACATTGGCTTAGACAGCAGTGGTTACAGCTGCGTGTATTGCATCTGCAAGATGAGGAACTGTCTTAGGACCAAGACCTGCCATGTTAATCCTCCTGCACGGTAACAACAAGAGTGAGTAAATTATATTGTATCGTCATGCCGTAAAACTGTGCCGCAAAGTAAAATTATGTGTTCGATCAATGAAAATTCCGGTGGAAGACTTGACGTGCACTGACAAATCATGCTCCGGACCCTAGCATTGCATATTTAAACTGGATTGCATAAGAGAGTACATTTCTTGTCTGCGTAATCCATACCCGAAACAAAAAATGTAACTACGTATGCGGAAATGCACATGCATTGGGGGAAAAAGCTAAGTTTGTAGTGTGTGGGGTGTTACCCATCAGATGGCAAGTAGATGTGGTACTCTTTTGTAATGAAGGCAACTTGTTCAGGGCTCAATCCTGAGAAAGTAAACATCCCCACTTGCCTGATTATGTAACTCCAGTCACCGGGAGTACCTGCCAAATCATAACCGAGAGCTTGAAAAAATGACTCGAACCAACGGAGGCAAAAGGGTATCTATAGGTGACTAATCACGCTTTTAGTCATGTTAATCCTTCTGCTAGTAAAATACATTCCACAGAGAGAGAGATTGCAGTGCCTTTGTCACGCAGCGCATTGAATAGGTGTTGGCGCATGCTCATTAGGCGGTCAGCCATTGCCTTCACTTCAATACTCCATTCATTGTACATATCCCTGCAAACAGAGGCAGACACATGTTCCTGATTCCAGTGCTCTCAGTTAAACTGCACGAAGGCAGACACATTCGTATAATCAAATACCTGTCCTTTAGGATAGCAGCCACTATGGCTGCCCCATGAATGGGTGGGTTAGAATACATGGGCCTGATCACGAGTTTCAGCTGGCTTTCGACGTTGCAGGCCACTTCTGCTGTCTTGCAAACCTATCAAACAAAAAGCTTTATGATTTCTAGTTTCAGGAAAATCCGTTGAAGCCGATATGTGCAGAAAATAGAAGAAAGAGTGAGTATAAATACATGAACTACTATAAAAACAAGATTTTTCAGATGTCTATACAAGCAAGCATCAATAGGTTCTTTTTATGTTAAGTTTTTGGGCTTTTAGTGTAGGAAAAATTGGTGTCTTACAATGCTGAGTGCCCCAACACGTTCTCCGTAAAGTCCCATATTCTTTGAATATGACTGGGCTATAAGGCATTCACCACCATCAGCAACAAAAAGGCGAATCGATTGCGCATCTTCTTCCAGATTTCCACTGACAAAACCCTACATAGATACCCTAGATGAAGGTATGTAAAGAAACTTGCACCTATTTCTCAGGTGCAAGAACCCGCATGCTTCAACGCTTGGGGGACCCTAGCAAACTGAAAAATGCAAGGTGTTCTCGACCTTTAACGAAACAGTACCTTACCTGATAAGCACAGTCAAAAAACGGTAACAACCCTTTTGATCTGATCAACTGTCTTATCTGCTTCCACTGTGACATAGTTGGATCAACACCAGTGGGATTTTGCGCACATGCTTGGAGAAGCACGATAGCTCCTGTTGGGGAAGAACGAAGATCTTCCAGCATGCCTGTCAATCACCAAAATTGAAAAATGAAAGAACATTGAAGCATTGTAACGGTTGGAAAACTGTGGATAGAATATTAGGCGCAAACAAATTATAGATTTTAATCAAATATTTTCACAACAGCTCTTATTGATCTTCTGACAGAAATAATAGATGAATCTACAGAATACACAATCTACGGTATAAGGTAGGAATGCGAAGGTAGCATTTATACTCAGAAAATTACCTTGAAAATCCAGTCCACGCGTTCCTGGGTCATAGTAACGGTAAGTCTTAATAGCTATCCCTGCCGCGGAGAAAAAATTTGGGTGGTTTCCATATGTTTGCTGGGACATGTACACTATATGATGCTGAGAAAGGTACATAATCAGTCCATGTCACACGAATCCATTAGCACACGAAAATGCTAAAGACAAAAGGATAAGTGCTTTACTTGACCGTAATGCTTTGCTAAAAAATCGGCTCCAATCCTTATTGAACCGCTACCAGACAAGCACTGGGCAGTAGTCACTCTATTCTCCTTTATAGCAGGGCTGATTCCAAAAAAATTGAAATGCGCATGCAATCAGCAAAAAAAACCCGTATTGTATCCATATGGTGCAAAGTTCGTTAACATGGTATAATGTGGATTAGGCCGGGACTCCAATACCTGTCAGCACCCAAAACGAGTGCAGCGCTCAATCTGTTGAAATCTGGCATTCCAGTAATAGGAAGATAATCCTTAAAACTGGACCTGAAAATCATCCAAACCGGAGTATAATCGCTACTCGAAGCAAATTACAATTGCAAGAACAACGAGACACCTTACAACTTACAAGTCATTGACTAGTAACTGCTCCGCTCGACTAACCACATCTAAAAGGACAGGTCTCCCATCCTGTTGTTGCATAAAAATTAAGTTAGAACAAGGATGTATTAACTGTTAACAACTTTGTCAAGGTCCTCAAGGACATTGTTTCGCAATATAATCCAAGTAAGCCTGATGGGTCCAGTCAGCAAGAAATTCAACAAGCTAAGAGTTAGTTGTGATTGTAAGTTCTGTTAAGCTAAGATTAGTTAGTCACTAATCACAATTAAATGGATCACAAGTATTTTCACAAACAGTAATCGATTGTTTGAAGTGGTGAAATTGCGCCGAAAAAATTGAAAATCGCTAGAATTTTGAAGTGAAAAATACGAAAACACACCTCAGTTCTGTAAACACCAATGCCCAAATTCAGCTTCTGAGGACTCGAGTCTTTCCCATAAGCAGCCTGCATCTGTTTTTCTCAAAACAAAAAGAAACAAAAGATTCTTTAAAACTCTCTACTTCTTGACAAGGCGATATTCTATTTTAAACTACTCTAACTTAAGAGGATGGCAGGGTGAAGAAGGCGGCCATGCTGTCCTGATCAACTGGCCTAACCCGTGAATTCATGTTTTCATATAAACTAGACATATAAGAATCGAAGTTTAAAGCAAAAATGTGGTAATCAATTTATTTTACCGCGTAAAGTGGGACTTCAGGGACCTGAGGGACGTGGGAGAATACGGAACCGCCGGCTTGGGACTCCATGAATGCCGCTGAGAGAGTGGTGGAGCAGGCTGGTTGTGGTGGAGCTGAGCTTATGAGTTTCGGACAAGTGTTTGTTGGGTTCCTACGGTGAAGGTTTTTGTTATTTCGGAGACCCACCAACACCTGAACTAAACGGCATTGGCAAGTTTAGATAACCGACAATGCGCTTTATCAGAATCAGATAGTGGCCTCCCATGATAGGGAAACGACAGCAGACTTGAAGGTGGCCTTCATTTTGATTGTGATTTTCTCAATGGCCATAATATCTATACCAAGGTGGCACAATAAATGAGTATGAAACTCTGAACTCATCATTTAGGTTGGAATTTACGACTTCTCATTTATTATTATAAGTAAAGAAGAATATAATGTTAAGTGGCAGCGTGATTGAAAATTTAAAAAATTTCACAGTGATTGAAATTTTGAAAATCTACTTATCTTGTCTTAACTCGCTGTATTTGTGATCTCTCTTGATTGTCACTAATGTTGTATGCGAGGAAAGTGAGCAAAATTTATACAAAAAATTCTTATGACAACACACAAACATTTGGATTTGGAGGCAAAAAAGTTAATGGGTTCTTACCCGCTACAATCTTTTGACCCAAACATTTGATTTGAGTCCAGGAATTTGAGTTTTGGATTGGAGACGACCTTGGTCTTGGGCATTTTGATTTGCAAATCCCCGAAGGTTTCATGGTTGCTTTGAGTGACTGCTTGCTCATGCAGTCTTCATATTTCACTTGTGCAAGTACTGACTAGGAAGCTTTTGGAATTTGGAATTAATACAAAGATATTGATACAAACGACTTGTATTCAAGTAATTAAATGTGTCTACTCATGCACGTCATTTTGATATGTTTAAATTTCTTTTTCAATACAAGTAGTGGATTATCATGGTGGTTAGGATATTTTTCTTTAACCCACTGCGTTTGAGGTTTAAACCCTCTCCCTTTTCCATAATGTAACTTTAGTATAGAATATTGCTTGTACTAAAAAACAATTGTAACATAAGGGGGTAGAACAACCCAAAACTAACTCAACAAATTCTTACAAAGAGTTCGAATTGTAGAGACTCCGACCATGTCATCAAATAAATGAGTTCAATCCATTCAAGTGGATTCTCAAAATGATGATACCCAAGATTCATATTATAACTCCAATTGGCAAAGTCATTCACCACAATGTTCTTCTCCCAATAGACAAGAACCAACTAGCAATCCACTATCCATACCGTAAATTGTTTGCGTTGATCAATAATGTTGGTAAGAAGATAAAAACTGGTATTAGTTATAGTTTTAATTAAATTAACCACTATAGCTGAGTCCATCTCCACACAAAGAGTTGAAATACTTTTGTTTACTGTTATAGACTAAAATAAAGCCCCCAAATTTCAGCTTCAACCAATTGCCCTTTGCCCAAGCTGATCGAAGACCCAAGCCAATCACCACTGTTATCTCGTAATACTCCCCCAACACCTATATTCCCAGCAGTGCTGAGCCGAGAGCAATCCACATTAAGCTTCGCCTTCCTTGCAGGAGGCGGGTCCCAAGCTAGAGACAATTGCGCTATAGGTCCACTGGTGCACTATATGAGAGGCGTCAACCCATTCGTTCACGGACTTGGCTTCTCTGTTTTCATACATTCTTATCTTTTTTTTATTTATGCGGTCACGATTAAATCACATTAATATTATATATATATATATATATATATATATATTTTTATTATCTCTATAAAAAAATCAATATAAAATGTTGACGTGGTTTAACCGTGATCGTACAAAATAGGAGAGGATGAGAGTGTATGAGAACTGAGAGGGCAGAGAAGCCGGGTCCTTCGTTCACAGCCTTAACAATAATATTTTTCAGAGGCTTTTTAACCAAATAGTTCTTGAGATTTGTGTAACTCATCACTTTGGTTCCTGATATTTGAAATCAATATATGTAATCCCTGAGTTTGTCCACCATCAATCATTTTGCTCCTTACTTAAAAAATTATATTAAATAAAGACCAAATAACAAAAATAACCTCAATGTAATAGACAATAGGCCAAAAAGATTTGATAAAAATTGAGAGTATTTTTGTTATTTTATCTTTATTTAATGGAAATTTTGCTAGGAAGAACCAAAATGATTAATAGTAGACAAACTCATAAACCACTTCTATTAATTTCAAATCTCAGGAACCAAAGTGAGGAGTTACGCAAATCTCAAAGAGCATTTTGGCTAAAAAAATCTTTTTTAGAAGATGCGGCATACATACCAACACGTGAAAATAAATATGCTACTTCACCCAATTTGTTCAGACCCTTGGATTTCAAATCGGACAAGGTCTGCCCTTCCACTTTCTGTGCCTTATTGTTTGTGTAGTCACGGTTAAACCACGTCAACATTTTATATTACTATTCATTTTTGTCTTATTATCTTTATAAATATATATATATATATATAATATTAACGTGACTTGACCACACAAAACAGAAAAGCCACAGAAAGTGGGATGGCAGACAATCCTTGTCCTTTCAAATCAAACCCTAAAACACAGTTCCTCTCTCAACACGACAGAGACATCAACAGAAAGTAAACAAATGAACGATGTAAACAAATGCTTTTCAAGTAATTAATTTTGGAGAGAATTACTAGTTTCTGTAAAATTAATCCATTTCATTCTATCTCCTATGCTACTTTTTCAACCTCTCCCAAACTTCCCCTTTCACCAAAATACAAAAATGCAGGGGAACCCTAAACCCAAAACTTATATACTTCTTCCCTAACTAAGAGTGACTCTTCTGTGAAAATGCATTCTGAAAAATCTCTGTGCATTTGAAACAAAACTCGGGCGTGGCGGGTTTTCGAATTCTCTTGACGAAACTTCATAGTTTCGGAATCCATGTCGCCATATATCTAGTAAAGATTGTGTAGGCGCTGCCAGAAACGAATATCTGAAGTTTGTGACATCAGAATAGTTGCATTGATCCGCCCCCGGCTCGGAACCAATGGCCCAAAGAATGATCGCCAGCACAATAGCTTTGATCTGCAAAATGAACTTGCGTTAGCTAAGAGTCATGGGAAATTTTGTCCTACCAACATTGTCTAAACCGTTAGGTCAATAGAGTTATGCTGATATAACGATTCAGACAATTTTCGAAGTTGAGTAAAAAGAGAGGGTTTTTTTTTTTTTTTTTTTTTGGTACCTGTGGTATCAAGATGATAATTACAATGAGGCGGCACACGTTTAGATGAAACATCAAGAAATTTTTGAACACGGTGTGATCCTCATCAATGTACTTTACAAATTGCTGTCAAAAAAGCGGCTTCTTTAAAAAGTGATTTTAAGTTAATGACTGAATGCACCACATAAAAATCACAAGTGCAGGAAGGCATACCACTTCCCAGTCCATCCTATAGAAAATGTTGATAATCACTCCAACTTCGAGGCAAAGAAGACAGAAGATGGAGATTATGTACTAATTAGAACTGTTTAAGGACAAACCAGATCGATGAAATTTGTGTAAACATTCATAAACTAGATTCAAATTGCAAAGAGCATAGGCTCCTAAAAAATTATTGGTATTGCTAAACCTGGTAAAAAGTTCAAGAAAAAAGGACGGAAACTTTTGGATTGCGATTCTGACACTCATTTTGCACTCGAAGGGAGGAGCGCAGGAGGTTAAAATGAGTGCGAAAATCACCGGCCAAGCTTTTTTTGGACATTATAACAAAGATTTTAAGCCGAAAATTAATAGAAAAGTTGTAATCACCAGAAAGGATACAATGAAGAGAGTAAAACTGCTGATGGAATTGGCAACCATATGACCGCAAAGGGTGCTCAGGCAGACAGCAATTCCCATACCTAAACATGTATAGATAAACCTGTCAAACAAAATTGCAACCGATGATTTTCTAACAAAAGAAAAATATAACAAAATTAAAGAAAAAACGGCAGATTGCCTCTGCCTATCAGTCCATCACACGATATAACAAAAACGCTTTTCGTTTTCTTCGATACAAGCGATATTCAAGAACGAGAGATTTGAACAGAGAACCTCGGACGCGAGGATAAACGCAGTACCATAGAAAGATAAAGAGCAGAAATGTGAATTTTTTTACCATGGCTTGGGGACATGCGAGACGGGAGGGAGCTCAGAGACTCCAACTTGCCATTTCTTGATGAGCCAAAGGGAGTAGATGATGACTCCAACTCCACAAACGTTGACAAATAAATTCAAAGCTCTCATGGAGTTGTGCAAGCAAAGCCTTGCACTGCCTACCATTTTTCTCAGTCAGCGGTACTATTTACCAGACCCACATTTATTTCTAGCTACTTAGCAATTACATATATATCGCAGGACAAACAACAATTATATAATATTCAACCTTTCATTCTTCTTGAGAAAAGACCATGGGGGTTGAAGCCCTTGAAGGAGAGTTGCTGGGATTGGGTTTGGTGACTGTCTGGAGGATGTGCATGTGGGAATTATTTATCTTGTTAGGGGGTTGGGCAACATTCCCAACTCACATGTCATAAAATGGAGAGAAACTTACAAATTGTGGTGGTCCTCAATTTAGTTAACATTTTAACGTGACAGTGCGTGATTGATTTGTGATTTCATCGTAGGTGTCAAACATTTTAAGATCAACATGATCCACCACCTACATCATTGGTATCACAGAAGGCATTGGTGATATTAGGTGTGGAATTCCCAATTATTTTGTTGTATTTCTATATAAGGCTCTATTCTCCAACAATAAAAACAGAATCCGACTCACAGTGTGTTTGAGTTTATCTCAATAAAACATGACAGTGTCTAATTGGTTGAAATACCACCGCACTAGAGTCCCTCTTGTATGTAAGTCTTCGATGAAATAATTGACCAGCAAGTAGAATTACAAAAAAAAAAATTATTATTAGTTATTCAAAATAGTTATCACGCACTTCTATCAATACCAGTTGTTAATTAAGTCAATTTTTAGGATAAAAACATATCCAACTTGAATGTTAGATGAACAGCACACTCATCTATGTCCAAGTTGAAACCGCACACCTAACATTCAACCAAGTACGAGGAAACACTAAAGACGCAGCCTTCATGTCCATAAAATGTCAACCAAATCTGTCCTAAGGACTTATAATCGTTTAATTAAAGGTAAATTAAGTACACAATATAAAATTTGACTAAATCTTGGCCGGTTAATGCTTCTATTTTGACCACTTTGGTACTTCGGTTCAAAAAAATAGTCAATATTAATTTTATTCATGCGAAATGTTAAGAACATTTTCTTAAAAATGAGATTTTTATAGATTTTTTATTCTTTCTTAATTTAATGTCAATCATCGTGTTAATATTATACCAAAAACATGAAGTGACAAAAAATCGATAAAAAATATCTTTAAAAAACCTCCAGTTCTCTTTATCCATTTTAAACTAGATGATTTTCAAAAGCTGACTAAATTGTTTTATATTTTCTTATTGATCCATAAATTCACTCTCAACGACTACAAATTTTGAAAACCACACCTTGCAATTGCACATACAACAACACCAAATTTGACTCTTTTTCAAATTCTATTTGCTTAGTGAAACAATAGATGTTCAATACGAAACGAATATATATATATATATATATATATATATATATTTTTTTTGAGCTATTATTGATACTCTAAAAATACAATCATGCATTTTATGAAGTAGAAGATTATGGCTCTATACATTATTCTCTTTTCGAAACAAATGATAGTCACAAAGAAAAATCAGGTGCAAATGTTAATAGTAGCTCTCTATCACAATGGTAGAGATAAGTATTGCCCTTACACCACAACACGGGATTCAAACTTCGTCAGCTCTCTAATCTAACGAATCTATCATTTCACAAAAAAATAAAAAATAAAAACTAATTGAGTTATAAATCCGTTGCTGAAAATAAAATATCAAATCAATTAGAAGGACAAACAATAAATAAGTGGGGCAAAAAGTTTTATACTTGTCGAATGAAAAATGGTACCAAGAAAAAGACAATGGAGAATTGACATAGAAGAATGGAAAAACGACAGGGAAATCAACGTAATTGGTGCTGTCGTAAATTGTCGCGTTCCCCTCAAGTCAAATTAGTGCGGGTGACCACATGTGGGGACCTAATCGCATTTAGTGCACGATGATTGGGTTTATCCCTCCAACCTCAAAACAGATGTATAATTCATGCCTAAACCTTCGAAGATGAGTACGACTCCAAAATTAACCGTTGCACAGGCTGAGCCCACTCATCATCTATTTAGTGTGAATAATATTGTTTGTTTTAAAAAAAATTAAAAAATAAAAACCCTACCATTGCAAACAATGTGAAGTGAATCCAAGTTCATACATGAAAGAATAACTACATGAGGCGTTATACAAAGGAATATAAGCGAAAAGCAACACGAGATGAGGGCGAAAATAGAGTAAGAATTGGTTCTTTTGACGAGTTTCATAAAATAAGTAACACGGGTAAATAATCCACAGTATATTCAAAGCGACCCCAACTCTCTATACTTACACTGTTAATGTCTCATTCATCACGTGACACGTGTTTTGAACAATATACCACACACCCAATTATTGCTTGGATTCAAGGAAAAAAATACTTGCAAAAATTCAACAGGTGAAAATTACATTTTCGATAATTTGAAGAGTTAAAAACCACATCCGCCAATTCAAAGGAGCAGGAACATGAGACATATAAGTTATTCGAAAGATGAAGAAAAAACATCTCAGGACATCATTGTCGAAAAATCTAAACGAGCAAAAATTGCAGGAGAGGAAGGTAAACTGAAAAAGTGATGGATGAATCAATCAAGCTTTACCCTGTCCATATCATTGATCACACCTTCAAGCTGCGATGAAAAAAGTTCAAGATATTAAAAAAAAGAGATTAACTAAGCATTTCCCTAATGTTGCTAAATAAGATGGGAAAACAATGAGTTATGAATACCTTCACGATCTGCCGCAAGAAGTAATCACCGTATCGTTTTACTGGTTTTGATTCGACGACAGAAATCAAGTCCTGCAGTAGATTAGAACTACTAAATGAATAAAACGTATGTGTCATCAATTACCATTTTCCAAAACAGTGATTGAACCATATAACTTTAAAGTTCTTGCATGTTAAGCTTATTAGATTAACTCTAGCCCAATTTACACTTGATAAGGCTAACAATTTCCCAGTAAATAAATCATCATTGAAGGCAGGTCACCAAGTGTAAGAGAAGGGCATATCAGAAGATTCAGAACAACTGAACCCATTTCCAATGACAAGCACCCACTCTTTTTGCTTTGCCTTTCGGGGCACTAAATTACATAGTTAGGTCAAACTAATTACAGAAATTACATGTTTGCTTGAGCTAAGATTGTTTTAGATCTTTTGAGGCAGGTTTATAATCACCTCAAAGAAAGTCCCATGAACCAAGTGCTGAAGGAGTTCTAGTTTCTTACAAAAGGTCAACTCACAAAGATGCCCTTGGAACTTTGAATTGGCCTTAGATCAGTTTTCCACTAACAAAAATATAAGGTAATAGAAGAAAACATACATCGTCAATATAGAAGTCCACATCAGCATTGGAAATAACTTTTCCCTCAGTATCAACGGAATGTGTCTTGTGCTTGTATGTCAACAAGATAGTCCTACAAGACAGAATGACAAAACATTAGCAAAGAATCCAAAAGAAGAATTTTAGGCAACATAACTACTAGACTATCCTCATTAAGTACCTCAACTTGGCTTCATCCACTTCCATGTAGCTTGCAAGCTTTCCAACGGAGATGGATGAATAGACTTTTAAGAAGGTCCTGACGCCTGATAATAACTGTTGCTGCTTCACTTCATAAAGGAACAGTTTCAATTGAAGTCTATAAGCATCCTGCAATGGTTAAAATGGAATTTGATTAATCAAGCACACGTGCCGGAAAATTCATTCACATAATATAATTCCCCAAATAGAGAATTTAACACAACGACATTTTCCCAATACAAAAGTAAGAGTTTCATTAGCTTTCCTTCCACAACTGTTTTTACATTATAAGTTATAACACACAGAGTGACTAGGGACGGTGTTCAATTTTCCTATAGTATGGTGCAAAGAAAGCCTATGAAATTTTCTTATTGCTTAAGTGTTTGTTTCAAATATCTCATGAACTGATACTATGCATGTATCAAGCCAATCATCAAATCGTGTAAAATGCATGAAACTCTCAACAACAGATAATTACAACTCTATGTCCTCGAATATTCATCGTATCATATATGGAAGGTACTAAATTAGTAAAATTTATGTGGGAACTATATATTTTTTGTCCTGGAAGCTGGCTTTATACCATTGCAGAAAGTTATACCACTGCTTTCTGAATTGAAATTCTTTTAAACCACTTATTTCAGTTTACCTAGTTGGGGTTCATACCTGGTTGTAATTAACAAGGGGCTCCTCAAAACTTGGAGGAGATGGGGTAATGAACTTAGGGCATGCATAGGAGAAGAGCTCATCGTAAATAGCAAATGCTTCATCATCATATCTTTGCATTCTGTTCATCTTCTCACCATACTTCTCGCGCAACTGAGAGTTCACAGTTTCCTCAACAAGCTTCACTTGGGGACATAGTGAAAGAGCAATTGCCAACAGGGCATACATCTGCTCATTCTTTTTTAGTATCTGCTCATACTGAGGAGATTTCTGATGGAACTGCTTGGTCTTGTAGATGTACAACAGAATCTTATTGAATTCACGAATCGCCTCCACGTACCTGCAACAAAACCAACAATACTCCTAAGGCTCCCTAAACAACGTTTGATACACGTACACATCTAAAGCGAAAACAAGATCAAAACACAATGAACAATGTACCTCCGCAACATAAGATTGGCGAAACCATAATGATAAATGGTGGTAATGTGGCTTCCAATAACAGTGGTGAAAACACCTTGTTGGGTAATGTCGATGGGCTGCAAGCATTTCAGACCGGTATGATAATCACCCAAAAGACAATGAACTCGAAGCAAACCCACCATGCTGAAATACCCCAACACCTTCAACACATTACTGCCACCATTATAATCATACCCATCATTGGCAGTAAACTGCTCGAGCCCTTCCTTCTCTTGCTCGAGAATCTGAATGATCATCGACTTCTCAACCAGAGCTTGCAAGAAATTGAGCACACCATACACATTCCAAGCCTGCAATAAAATCAACAATGAGAAGTTGAGAACACAAATGAGGGTTTAGGGTTTCAAAATTTCTGAAATTGAAATTTGGAAGCGATGATTACTTGATCAAATTGCCTGAGAAGAGCAATCTCCTGCTCGTTCTTGTTCTTCATCTTAGCCCTGTACTGACAGAAGCTCTGGAACTGGTAGACGAACTCATCGACCATGTCCCAAAGCCACTGGTTCGGCAGCTGCATATTAACGACGCCGTGGAGGACGACCTGGAAGAGGCTGCAGTAATTGTCCCAGGAGTCGATTCGCTGCTTCAGCGTCGGGGACAGGCGGGCGTAGAGGTGGCGGAACCACATCTCGCGGTAGAGGAGGCAGAATACGTGGTCGTTGTCGACGTAGTCGGCGACGGCATCGACGGATGGCCAGGGGGTGTCCTTGAAGAGGCGATCGGAGAGGGTCTGGAAGGAGGTCTCGTACATCTGGTGGATCTCGTAGACATTCTTCTCGCGGATGTAGCGGTAGAGGTGGACGACAAAGGATTTGACGGAGTCGGGGACGAAGTTGGGGTCGTAACCGAGGTCGGAAGACGGCGGGGCTCCGGACGACGGTTGGCGCTGCGTCGCCGATGTCTCGTCGTAGGTGCCTGCATCGTCGTAGTCGTATGCGGCCATGGTCGATTGGCGGTGGTTGCTGTTGGGAATTCGAATGTCGAGAGAGCCGAGAAGGGAATGTGCCGCTCAGCCACAGCTCGGTGAGAGAAGGACAGAGAGATTAGGGTTTTACGCTCTTCAGTTCAACTGCAACACTAACTGACGAACGCATTTCATTGGGCTTGGATTGGGTTTGTTTGGGCCTATGAGTTGGCTGGGCCTTTTTATTCGGGCCTTTGATTACGCGTTACTTGGGCTAAACATGTAACGTACAACAGACTATCTATATGCACGTCCTGCATAGAAAATTTTAATAATCAGGAGACGTTATGCACAAAAAAATTATGTAAAATAAATTCCAATTCCGTCGCATCCTTGAAGCTACAAGTCCTTACTTTTTTGCTGCATCGCTTGTCGCATGATACGAATGCCCTGTGCGCCAGGTCATCACATCCAAAAGAATAGGTTGAAAAGAAAATTTGATAAAAAGACTCAGAACGTGTTCACTTAGAATAAGAGAAGTCGTGAATCAGAGTGATACTTGGTTGTTATATATATATATATATAGAGAGAGAGAGAGAGAGAGAGAGAGAGAGAGAGAGATCTGGTTAGATATTCACAGGCTACCAAAGAGGGCATGTGCAACAAAGGTTACAAAATCAACATGAATCTATGTCCGAAAATTAGCTTTCAATCTCTGTTACATCATCACTAGAACCGTTTCAAAGCTGGCATCTTCAACAAGCCAACGTTGAATTTCAAACTACTCTATCCACTCTTGAATTTGTCAAAAAATCTGCCGGAAGCTGTTTAGTTCTGAAAGGCTTCACGTAAATACCACACCATTTGCATGTTAGAGTTGACGGAGGTATGTAAGAAAGTTCTTAATAACTGCCAGGTTCATCTTCTTCATCAGACGATAGGAGTGATGACCCCATCCATGCTTTAAACCCTTCGTTAACCCGCCTTTCCACCTCTGGTGAAACTTCTACAGGATTCTCCAACATTTCTAGCCCCAGGTTTCGACCACCAAAGTCTCCCTCATCAAGGATTGCCGCTGCTCTCCTTCTTAGAAAAAAGGCGGTTCCTCCATATAAAATAACCATTCCCCAAGAACCAACCTCATAGCACCAGAAAAGGGGCACAGAGCAGGAGCTTCCTTGTGTGAGGAGGCTTGAACCAAGAAACAATGCAAGTAGACCAAATATGACAGCAAAGACGGCATTCAGAATCGATAGACATCGAACCCCACCTGCAGATTACAAATGAGAGTTCAAACCTCACTAGAGGTTGTCGCGCAACTAAACTTTTGACCAAAGATGCCAGGATATGAAAGCCAGGTTAAAAGGACATGCTGCATTTTGTGTTATTAAAGAAAAATGACGTGATAAAATAGACGAACTTCCAAGGCCACAATTTTTGTATGCCTGTTCTGGCAAGGCCCACCCCAAGAAGAAGTGCGCAAAATCTTAAGGAATGCAATCAATCACTTAGATCTACCTTTAAACAACAAAAGAAAGCATTGCCCGGCCTGCTAAATAGATGTAAGATCCTCATGTATTTTCTTTACCCTGACTCATTGGCAACTAAACAAAGTATGAAAAAAAAAACAAAAATCTGCCACACTAAACTCACATCGAAAACTTCATTGTTTAGGAGTAATTAGCTCCATATAACTAGTACCAGGTGTAAAAACTCAAAACAGCCAAGCAAGATTTTGAAATGTGATAAACAATAGATAGCTGTGACTGACGTATAGTGGATACAGTAGTTCATTTGATTCTTTGAAACATTACAATAATTAAAACAAGAACAATTGAGGCAAACTATCGTGTGTGCAAGATGAAAAAACAAATTGTAAATGAGTTTGACCCACTAAATATCATTAAAGAAAAGGAAAATCAGAGCTTGACAGAGAGAGAAAGTGAGAGAAAGAAAGGGAGGATACCTCTTTTTGAAGCACAATAGTTATTTTCAACAACCCTTAAGCATCCATGTCGTGTTGGAGCAGAATAAGCAACAATGATTCCTGCAACCAGATTGAAACTATGAGAACCATTTAGCATATCGAAATCAAACTATTGCACTGAAAAATGTTAGATATCATCCATGTAGAATAATGAGACAATATCCAATGAAAAATGTACTTTCAACTACAAATTCTATACCATGCTATATGCACAGCCAATTAATACCCATTTCTACGTTTCATAAGCAGATTATGCCTTAACATGAAGCTGGCCACAAGGTGTGAATCAACCTTTGCTGAACCGTATAAATCCCATTTTCGGTTTGATGCCTTTTCCTTTTGATTGGGTTTATTGATACAAGAAAATACTAAAATGTACCCCTGCTTACATCTTTGAATCATAATCATCTTGCATCCTCTATAAAGCTATCAACTTGTGGTAGTATAAGCATAAATCTATTCCACCAAGCCAACACTATAACCTACGATTTAGACATACTTAGACCATGATTTATCCGAGCTAGCAAATCCCCGATTAGAAATGCCATTTCCTTATAGTACTTCTAATAATTTTTCTAATCAAGTATAGCAAGACTTCACAACTATCCAACATATAACCTATAGATTCCCCAAATCTTTCGGCTTGTAATCACTAATAATAATCATTTTTTACAAGATTTTCGATCTTAATGCACTCTTAGTTAACCAAGTTTCCACCTTTCCACAACCCAAATCAATGAAAAACACAAAAATCAAAATTTTAACTACCACCCTCTTAGATTTATTAGCATTCAAGCAACAACTTCAAATTGGAAACAACTAAAGTAGAGCTTAACAGCTTCCTTACCCGCGACAAGGTACACGAAAGTAGCCAAGAAAATGATCAAGGAGGGAATGAACACAACCATCCAATAGTAATCCGCAATCTCCTGATCTGTAAGATAAAAAGCTCCGGGAAACAGATCGGAATCCCCGCCTCTCACATTCATCGGCAATGAATTAAGCCTCCGGTCGCCACAGAACGGTCGCTTAGTCGGGTCGGCCGGAAACACAATATTCAAGCTGATAACCGTGCACACAACAACAACGAGGCAGACCAAAGCCACGGAAGCCATTAACAGCGGTCTCTGGAGCTTCTCCCACGCCCTGTCTTCCTCCCGGAGGCTCTCGTACTCGCGCTTTGGCATGAACGCCTGGCGAAGCGCGTCGCCGATTATCGCCATTTTTGAACCAAGGTCGAGAAACCCTAGCTCAATCGAATCAGAAACGAACTGGGTTTTTGCTTCTTGGACTGATTAGCTAACCCTAGGTTCTTCAATTGCCCCAAATATTGGGGCTCCTGATCCAAAACCCTAGAAAATTCGCGTGTGAAATGTATGAGAGAAGTCGGTGGTGTTGCTTCCAGATATGATCAGTAACTCAGCACCAATTTTCACGCAAGCTTTCGGGATTTGGCGGGTTTTGGTGTGCGGTGGCGCGTACACTTCACAACCGCTTTGGTTAGCTGAAAATTTTATTACTTGGGTAGGGCCGCCGCCGTTAAGTAATGATTGGCCTAATTATAGAAAAATGATTGTAATTTGTCTAATTAGGTGCATGACACATCCCCTAATGCAAATGGATGAAGATTTTCTTCCCTACTAATCTATCTTCCCTCTTTCCTCTCCTATTTGAACAGTTACGGTTTAGCCGCGTTAACATCTTATATTGATTTTTTTTATAGATACAATAAGACAAAAAATAATATGTGAGAGGAAGGACAGGGAAGGGGATGGAAATAGGGGAAGAAAATCATACTCCAATGCAAAATGGTGAGTCCACTAACCACACTTCTAAAACAAAAGGTTAAACCACCTAGGGATGATTCAGTAATTGGGGACGAATTTTTGTATTCTATACAGTAAGTTCTGAGATCAATTCCTGGCATTGTGTGAACCACACAATGATGGCTAGGAGATGCTAAAATGTCTCCATAAGTCTTTCTAATTATCACATCCCGGCCTAAGCCCCACCACATCCCGGACTCGACTCCACCGTAGCACGATATTGTCCGCTTTGGACCCTGACCACGCCCGGCCCGAGCCCCTACCACATCCCGGGATCGACTCCACCGTAGCACAATATTGTCCGCTTTGGGCCCTGACCTCGCCCTCATGGTTTTGTTTCTGGGAACTCACACAAGAACTTCCCAGTGGGTCACCCATCATAGGATTGCTTCCGCGCGCTACTCGCTTAACTTCGCAGTTCCTACGGAAACTGAAGCCAGTGAGCTCCGAAAAGGCCTCGTGCTAGGTGGAGATGAGAATATACATATAAGGCTTAGAGGATTCACTCCCCTGGGCGATGTGGGATGTCACAATCCACCCCCTTAGGGGCCTGACGTCCTCGTCGGCATACTCGCACCACACAGTAGAGTGGCTCTGATACCAACTAACAAAACATCACAAATGTAGGATCACATTTGGGTGTTATATAATTAGTACTTGTCCAATCGGATTGCACTTAGGCTATTTATGCTCTGATTGTGTATTTCACACTTAATCTCGCACTAACACCTTATTTTAGCTAGTACTTTTAGTAGTTTGGTTTTTATTCACTTGTATTTCTCTATATCATTATAGCTTCCGCACTGTACACATGGTTATGTCACTCTCACGTGACTGTCAGCACGCCTTGATTTAGGTCGGGATGTGTCACTAACTCTTAAAAATTGGACTGGTGTAGCAAAGCCACTAACTAGTTCATTTTTTTGAAAAAAAAAATACAAAGGTTACAAGTAAACAAACAAAAGTTAGATTGACATGAATCCATAAAAAATGGCATTAATCTATTAGACAAAGCAAGAAGTTTCAGTTGGTTTCTTGACATATTTTGATTGTCGATACATTTTTTAAGTATATAATTGCACATTGAAAACTCAAGAAAATCGTTGTGATTTTTCATTCTATAAATAAAAAGGGCCAATCATCAAAGAAATATAAATTATTTAACGGCAAGGTTCAAACGAGAAAAGACTTATAGTAAATACTAGGCAACCAGAGGCGAGAAATGACGTAATAAACGACGAAATGAATCAGGGAGTTGAAAATAAACGTAGATCCAGAAATTCCCGAGTAGTTTAACC
Organism: Pyrus communis; assembly: GCF_041283825.1. Classification (NCBI taxonomy): domain Eukaryota; kingdom Viridiplantae; phylum Streptophyta; class Magnoliopsida; order Rosales; family Rosaceae; genus Pyrus; species Pyrus communis. Next base: position 15,535,256 of record NC_142572.1, read on the forward strand.
TTTTGAACTATTCTTTAATCCATGGACAATATTTACTTCCAATGATTATTCCAGACTCCAGTTAGTTCATTGCCTAGGTTATAATTTTTTACTAGTTTCGCTGCATGCGCTTTGCATCATAGGAACTACGCGCCTCAAAGATGTGTTGTTTTATATTCTTATATTTTAAGTGATTATTTTATAAATTGTGCATGTGCACACATCATAACATATTTACGAACATGTGATCGGAGCAAATAATTGGCAACCTAGGATATCCGGATTCTCATTATAACTTCTAGTTTTTTATGATGCATTTGGAAGGAGATTTTGAATTATGTGAATTTTTCTTTTTATGCTTAGATGATTTATCTTTTGAAGGTAAGGTCATCTCCAACCGAAGGGTCTAAAGGGCTTGAGGGCCGAAAATAGCCCGAAAATCGTCTCCAACTGAAGGCTAGGTCAGAAGGCTGTGGAATCTGAGAGAGCCCCACATAATCAGATAGGACTGGAGGTAAACCGACAGGAAAGCTTAAAAATAATTTTGAATCCAACGGCTAGCTGGCGCCAGTTACCGTTGGATTCAATTTTTTTTAGGTTTTTTGGGCCTTTTTTTTTAAAAAAAAAAAAATTCTATTTTTTTTCCTATAAATACCTAAACCATTCCTCAAAAAAATTTCACCACTCCTACACCATTTCAATTCTCATATTTTCCTTCCTCTTTCAAAAACCTATCCTTCAATTTTTTTAATAATTTTGAAATGGCCTCGTCTACAATGAAAGGTAAGGCTTGGACCCGAAAAGAAGATGAAGCTCTTTGCAAGGCTTATAGATGGGTGTCAGAAGATAGTGTGAGGGGGAATTGTCAAACAAATGACAGTGTTTGGACTCGTTTGTCCAAAAAATATTTAGAGTTCTATGAAGGCACCACTCCAGTGAATATTCGAAATCACGAAAGTTGTTCTTCAAGATGGAAGAAACATCTTCAGCCAAGTTTGAACAAATGACATCAAGCATTGTTAGTAGCCGCAAGTAGACATGAAAGCGGCGCTAATTACTACGATGAAGTAAGTGTTTTCACAATTTATTTTAAATATTTAATTATATTACATTTAATTTCATAAATTAATTTCCTTTAATTTTTTTTTCTAGGTACACCAAGCGGAGGAATTGTATATGGAGAGCAACTCGAAACCCTTTCAATTTCACAGTTGTTGGGAAATTTGTAAAGGGTGGGTGTTATTTAAAGATCCACCACAGAGAGCTTCTATGCCGGTGTTCGGAACTGCATCATCAGCTGCAGATATGGATGAAGATGGATCTCCAACCATTCAACAAACAAGGGTAGAAAATCCGTCTTCGGGTGAAGGTTTCATACCTAGGGCTATGGGACGAAACAAGGCGCAAAGGTTGAAGGAAAAGGGCAAGACAAATGATGATTATGCCGCTCAACATGAAGTGGTGGCCTCATTGCGATTATTGGTGGATCAAAATGCCCTTGAGGCAAAAGAAAGGAAGTGTAGGCATGAAGAACGGGCCAAACAAATACAAGAAGAGATGGATGATAAGAATATGGAAAGGAACACTTCGAATTACACTCCAATGAGTAAGGCCTATTTTGATAGAAAAAAAAAGAAATTATGAGTCGACGACAATTGTTTACCTCTGACTATACTCCTACGATGGGGGATGATAAAGATGATGTTGATTATGGATATTAAGTTTAAGTTGTTGTAGTTTTTAAATTTAAGTTAATGTTGTTTTCAAATTTAATTTGTAGTTTTTAAATTTAATTTGTCGTTTTTAAATTTTAGTTGTAGTTTTTAAATTTAAGTTGTTGTTTTTAAATTTAAGTTGTTGTAGTTTTTAAATTTAAATAATAAATTATGTTTGGCCCTATGACCCTCGGTTGGATACGGTTTTTTGTGACAGGACTAAAACGAGCCATCTGGCCCTTTGGCCCTCGGTTGGAGATGGAAGCAAATATGGCCATGTACTGTTCATTAAAATATTAATATCTTGGAGGATATTTGAGGGCCAGATGGCTAAAACGAGTCATCTGGCTAGCCATCGGTTGGAGATGGCCTAACTAGTCTCCCTTTAGTTTGAGAGGAATTAAAGTAGTAACTTCTTCGATCCCAATACAACCCCCTCAATTTGCAACCATGAATAGTGTGGATTATCTTCCAAATGTGTTTTCAAAGATGTAGCCGAAGAAAATGGTGCTTTCGCAACCATTTGGCTGGATGGTGATGGATTCATAGCAGAACGGCCTAACGTGAATGTGGCTTTTGTTACAGAGTATAAGGAACTTGTGATGCCTCAGTTTGACAAAATTATAAGATCATCTCCAACGTTTAGGTTAAAATTTACAATTTTTAACTTAGAAAATTTAGGTATTAACCCATAAACAGTTTTTCTGCTTCAACCCTTTTGGGTTAAATTTCTAGCCCGACATTATTAAAGAATGAATTTAAGCTAATATTTGTCTTGTACTATTAAAAAAAAGTTAATATTTGTCTTTAAAGTAACTTAAAAAAAAAAAAAAAAAACAAAAACATTATGTAGGTTATTCTAATTTATTTTATAAATATTTTAACCTTAAAATATTTAGATTTCAATAAATATTAAAAAATTACTAAACCGATTCCATGAAACGCATAGAGAACTTTTTTTAAAAATTATTTTAGCCAATGGATTTAATTTTGGGCCATTAGATCTTTTTGTACCATTAGATTTGATCGTCTTAGATCTCAACCGTTGGATTCAATGAATTTATAAATATAAAACTAAATATTGAATACATATGAATATGGACCATTGGATCAACCAACGGTCCAGTGGTCAGAGCGGTTGGATTAAATCAGAGAGCCATTGGGCTCATAAACTACTGTCGACATGCAGTGGACCCAGGATAGTTAAAGGAATTTAAACTACTGTCTTCCACTACAACAAAAATGTTAAGGATAGTAATGTAATTTGATATAATAAAATTTTGTTGTTTTTTTGTTTAAAGTGATTTTAACATCTCTAGTTTAAAGAAAATAAAGAAATAAATACATAAACATCTCTCCCTCTCTACCCAATTCTCTCTCACTCTCTTCCTTTCTCCTTTAATTTTTAAAATTTTCACACGCACTTTAATTATGGGATATTTGAAGTCGGACATGTTAAAAGAGAGTATTTGAAAATAGAAGTTTTCATAAACTCGCTGCCATCTTACATAAGCATATTTAACATTTCTTTTTGAAGTTGTTTGTCAAATTCCAACAACAACAAAAAACAAAAAACAAAAAAAAAAGGACCAAATATAAGTCGGTGACACAGAGAACAGAACCGCGGCACGCGAGTCTCCGAATTTCCAATACGTGTCCTCACCTGATTCGCCCGTCAAATCTAGTCCCACCCCCAAAAACGACTCAGAAAAAGGAAAAAAGTTCGGTTCCTCAACAGAAAAGCAGCAGCAGCCAGCGATCTCTCACAGAGGAACGCTTCTAGAGAGAGAAAGAGGGAGAGAGAGAGTCGCCGGGAGAAAGACTGCGTCTTATTTTTGGAGTCTTCTGCGATCTTGCCGGCAATCGGAGGCGGGTGGGTGTGGTATTCGGATCGCCGCGGCGACTTTCTGTCGGAGGAAGAGCAGGAGGGATGGTGAATTATCTGGTGGAACGCGCCACGAGCGACATGCTCATCGGTCCTGATTGGGCCATGAACATCGAAATCTGTGACATATGCAACCACGACCCTGTGTACGCGTCGCACTCGATTATAACTCTCTTTCTTGTTTAGTTTGATCACTGTTGCATTTTATAGTGTCATTATGTTTTTGATCGAGTCTAATGTGTATATGTATGATTTGAATCAATGAGGGAGTGATGATGGTGGTTGAATTTGATCGAACTGTTAACTTTGTGTTTGGTTGCTGAGAAAATTTGAGGATAGAAATGCAAAAAGATGAAATGATGTAAAAGAAAAGAACAAAGTCTGAATTTTAAGGTTCATTACGATTTGGTTTTGTAAATAATTGGATCTGGTTTCGAGCTGTGCAATTTAGTGGGTTCGATTGTGAGCTTGGTTTTGCATGATGGAAAAAGCTGGTTCTTTCTGCATTTGGTCAGCTGAAATGTTAATCAGTTTGATGCATTTTAATGGTTATTTTACTGATTATTGGTCACTGTGTATAATTGAGCCCAATGTTTACAATTGGAGGAGGGTTAGTAACGCTCGTCGTATATTTTAGTATGCTTAAGTTCTTAGTAATAAGTATGTGATGTGATGTGGTTTATGTAAACAAACCATAGAGGTTGCTCCGATTGTTCGGAAGGCCAAAGCTGCTAAAGATGGAATTGAATGATAATGCTTTTTCATTATTTAGGATGTACAAAACATGTGAGACGTGATAGACACGATAATGCCTGTTCTCCCTCTCGTGTGCATAGCAAGCATTGGTATTTCTGATTTTAATTCTTGTTACGAGCTAGCTAGATGTATGCCTACTTCTCAAGATTGAATCTTTTTGTTGAAGATTACCTAGACTTAAACTCTCTGTTTGGTTTTCATATATTAGGCAAGCGAAGGATGTTGTTAAAGGTATAAAGAAGCGCCTTGGAAGTAAGAATTCAAAAGTTCAACTTCTTGCACTTACAGTAAGCTCCACAGAACTGTTTTCATTTTAATTAAGTGAAGTGGCCATTTTGTTTACCAGTCCATGTTGTTGTCAGTACATTCTTTTTCATTTACTGGTTGAGTTGTGTTAGTGTTTTGTTCAGCTTACAGGAGAACTTGTCAATAGAGGCACATATTTGTGGGTGTGTGTGTGTGTAAAAGTTTTTTTTTTTATATTTACGAGCAATGCCTTTGCTTGTAGCATGGTGTACCTTATTTATGTATTGTCATTTTTTTATCGGCGCTTTATGTTATTCACTATTTGGGTCTATTAATTAATTAGTTCCGATGTATTACGTTAGATCTTTACTTCATTTCTTGTTGTATGCATAGTGGATCCTTAATACCAATGCTACTCCCATATGGAAAAAATAATGGTAAAATTTTCTCAAAATGTGAAAACAGAGAATTTATTTTAATAAGATGGACATGTTGTCAGTGTGGATTACTTTCATGTGTTTATACTTCATACACAGTTCATAGAAGTGGAAAGAAATGAACGGCTTAGATCCATCATTCTAGAGAGTTGGCAGATTTAAACTTTATATGCGTGAAAAAAAACTAGTTGATGATGGTCTACTGGAAATCTCACTGAAATTTGATGTTCAAGTCCCTTATGCTGTAGAGGCCATTTATATACTTACACTGTTTGTCATTGTTAACGAATTGTTATTACAGTGGTCTAAATTGGTTTTCTTTTGGTCTGTTCTCTACATTCTAGCTGTTGGAAACAATAATAAAGAATTGTGGAGATATTGTTCATATGCATGTAGCAGAGAAAGATCTCCTCCATGATATGGTTAGAATAGTAAAAAAGAAGGTAATATATCCCCGTCCAGCCATCTGATAGTTTGTTCTACAATATCACTTGTTCCACTTCTATTTAAGTTTTCTCATAGTATTTATGATGCAAATTGTAGCCGGACTATCATGTCAAAGATAAGATACTGATCCTGATAGATACCTGGCAAGAAGCTTTTGGGGGGCCGAGAGCAAGATATCCACAATACTATGCTGCATACCAGGATTTGTTGGTATGTACATTAAGAGCAATGGTCAATTAATAATCCAGCTTCATTGTTAAAATACAACATGAGAAGCATTCATATAACATAATCAGTATGAAATTGTTATTTCGTTGCTTATATTCTGTTTTAGTGCTTGATTCCTCAACATTCTAGTATGAAATTGTTATTCATTGCTTATATTCTGTTTTAGTGCTTGATTCTTCAACATTCTCTGAGTCAAAATGTTTCTTCAGCGTTCTGGAGCAGTATTCCCTCAAAGATCCGAGTCATCTGCGCCTGTATTCACACCACCCCAGACACAGCCATTGACAGCATATCCTCAGAATTTGCAAAATCCAGATCGTCCAAAAGATGTAGCTGAGCCTTCTGCAGAGGCTGAGTTCCCAACCTTAAGGTGCACATGGAACTCCTCTTTGCTCCCGATGAACATAAGCTTTAAATATATTTAGTAGAGCAGTTTCTCTGGCTTTAAGATGATACTTATTTCGTACTGGACTGATTAAAGTTCAGAACTCTTATTGTACAGTACTGCATGTTTTTTACTCTTTAATTTCTTTCTTCTGATTGAATGATGTCAAAACTTCAATGAGAATTCTTTTTTTGCATGTGTTAGTGATCCAATCACATAGGAAGTTTGCTACCTATGGCAGGCTCTGTTGACATCTTTAGACAGATGCAATTGAGAGTAAATGCTATGATGGTAGCATGAATATACAATGGTATGGTGGAAGTATGAATATACTAGGTATTTATGGTGAAAGGGGATTTGCTGTATTGTTTTGGTCTTGCTGTTCTGTGGTTCAATGCATCTGATATTTCATCCTTGATGAGACATTAATGCAAGTGAGGAATTTGGTTTTGGATGGAAAAAACAAGATGTTGCTTCTGCTTGCGTCGTTGATGGGTAAGATGTATCAAGTTTCAACTTGTATACTGGGAGTATCCCACTTTAATGCTCTGAATGATTTATTCTAAGAAATTTAGCAGTGAGAAATTCCAAGGACAAAAGTAGTCTAAATGAAAGCAGGAAACTGTTAATTCTTTATAATTTGAAGACAGTTGAAATTTTGCAGAATATTATTTCATATTTTAACTGATTTTTTTTGTTAGTTTGACGGAACTTCAGAATGCACGGGGTATCATGGATGTCCTGGCAGAAATGCTAAGTGCCATAGATAACAAAGAGGTAAATCTATCGATTTATGATATCAAGAAAATAATATACAGTGGGATATCGATTAATGATGACAGCTGAAGTAATATTACTTTAACCTTCGTTGGGTAATACAACATGTTAATAAAGAAAAAAAATTTAAATCCCCTTAGCTGAATCTACTTGGATCTTTATCGCACTGGATGTTTCATCTATAAGGAAATGTGACATTGAGGAAGATGCTTGAATATCATAATTTCAATCTCCATTTGCTTGTTGCTGAAGTAGTTTTCTTTCAATTTGCAGGGGCTTAGGCAGGAGGTGATTATTGATTTGGTCGACCAGTGCCGTACATATAAGCAGAGAGTGGTACACCTTGTAAACTCGACTTCGTAAGGCCATAACTTCATTAACCGCTACCTTTCTTCTTTTTTCACGAAAAAAGGCGGTTGCCAATTCGGTATTGTCCCTTTTTGTTGCACCGTGTATGCACGTGTATTATCCATTCATATTGGTTAAGTAAGAGAAAAAGAAGTTAGGTATTTTTAGACGTTTTAGAAAGACTGTTAAACAAAAAGCGACTTGAATTTTATGCCAAGATAGAGGTTGCTATCTTTGAACTAATATGCCACAAAATTCCAGATTAATATTCCTTTTATTTGTAGGAAATATAGGGTATTGTCTTGCAAAACAGTCTGGTATGTTATATTGTGAATTTGTGATATCATCAATCAAGCTCATATGTAAAATGTGCATGTGGTCCAATATCGTAGTGGATAGGGTGTTGGGTTCCACCCCATGCGTCTTGTGTTTGAAACTCCGCCCTCCCCTAAATTATTGTAATAGTTTTGAATTCACCCCCTCCCCTTAATAATAATAATTAAAAAAAAAAAAAAGCCCATAAATAACATGAAATTAGGTCCGAGTATTAGATGCATGGGTCTGTAAACAGTCTAAACGAACAACAGAGAAACAAGCCCTATAGGCATGATGTAGATGTATATCTTGGAAATTTTCTTTTAAAGTGAAGTTTGGATATGATGTATATGTTTATCCGGGAACTTTAATATCAGCCATATAAGATTTGCTCGAATGATAAATGATACATGCTTATTGATATGTTTCCTGTTCTTTAGATGTAACTGCCATGTCAGTTTTTGTCTATTTCTTTACTCATCAAAGGTTTTTGTTAGGGATGAATCACTTCTATGTCAAGGACTAGCGCTGAATGATGACTTGCAACGTCTTCTAGCCAAGCATGAAGCCATTGCTTCGGGAAATCCAGTTCAGCCAGATAAACCCAAGCCTGCAGCAAATGGAGCGCTTGTAGATGTTGGTGGTCCTCTAGTGGACACCGGAAATGACAACAAACAGCCTGATGGGAGGTAATTAGGATCTTAATGCACTCACAGTCACCGCAACAAATTGTGACTAATCCATTGGTGTTTGTGTACAGTGTATCCATTGAAAATAGTAATGCCAGAACTTTTTTGCAGATCCGTCTCAAGTTCTGGTTCCGGTGCTAATCCTCTTAATCAGTTATTGCTTACTGCCCCTCCAGCTACTAATGCTTCGACTTCTACTGCAAAGGCTGATCCCAGGATGGATCTTCTTAGTGGGGATGACTTTGGCTTACCAAAGGCAGATGCTTCACTGGCTCTTGTTCCCATGGGAGGACAACAGCCAACTACTCCTGTTTCTCAGCAGAATGCCCTTGCTCTTATGGACATGTTTGGCACCGAGAGTGTCCCAAACCCTGTGAATACCCATCCTGCTAATGCAGCCAGCCAACCCAATCCTTCAACCCCACAATTCCCACAGCAGCAGAATTTTCAATCTCCACAAGGAGGATTTCTCCCGAATGGAAATGCCCCAATCATGGGGGTCCCTCAGTATGAGCAGTCTCCGTTTGCACAAGGTGCTGCTCCTGCATGGAATGGTCAGATGGTGCAGTCGCAGCAGCCGCTTTCGCCAGGCTATGGTGTGCTTTTCATTACATTTTTGGTGTTTCAGTCTCCATATTGTTTGTTTTCTTTTACATTCTTTTGCATATAGGAAGATGAATCAAAGTATAATTCTATAATCCCAGCTAGTGCAAGTGATGTGCCTGCTATTGGTGATTGCATGAACCAGGAAGAATGTTATGTGGTTTATACTTTATAGAATACGGTAAGCTCTAATGTTTCACATGGTTGGACAGGTTCACCAACCAGTGGATCATTGCCACCACCTCCCTGGGAAGCTCAGTCAATAGATGATGGCAGTCCAGTAGCAGGTTCTCGATTCTCTCCGCCCCCGCTGCAAGTTACCACCAAGGTGGTGGTCAGTGCACCGGGTGGTTTCCATCCCCAGGGTCCTCAAGGCGACCAGGTTGTAGGTATGTACATCCAGCCAGTTACAAGCACCCATTTGTCAACAATCAATAACCAAGTTGGTCCGAGCAATCATTTGGGTTTGCCCTCTCAACCGGCCCAAGGGCCATATACGGGTATGACTCCACAAGCTATTCAAGCAGGCCAGATGACATCTATGTATCCTCAACAAATGTATGGTGGTAATCAACTTGTCCCCTACAGCTACGATCAACAACAGCAACAGCATCCGCATCAAGCATACGCCCTTCAGCAACAACAGCAACAGCAATATCAACATCAACAAGCGTACGCCCTTCAGCAACAGCAACAACAGCAATATGCCCTTCAGCAGCAAATGTACGGTCTTTCTGTTAATGATAATGGTCTGAAAAACCCCTACCAGGTTTCCGCACCATCTTATGTTCCTCCAAGCAGGCCATCGAGGCCAGAGGATAAACTATTCGGAGACCTCGTTGACTTTGCAAAACTCAAGCCAACAAAACCGACGTCTGGTGCAGCTGGTAGCGTCTGAAGTTATTATTGGTTTCACCCTTTTCCCCCTTTGTTTTTGTTTCATTTCGTTTTCTTTTTCATTTTTTGGTCTTTTTTCTCAATATATTATTATTATTATTATTATTATTATTTTATGGGCATTTGGCTCCGTAATCTGGGTTTGTGATTGGGAACATGTATATTCTTTGTAGAAAAAAAAGGCCGATAAAATTGGGAGACCTCCTCCATGTGATTTAGAGATTGAATTTTATGAGATTTGTATTTTTAGTTTTAGTCTCCAACTCTAACCTCTCTTTTTTTCCGTATTTTCTCGATTTATGTTTTGAACTTATTCGTTGCCAATTGAACTCAAGACCTGTCGGATTTTAGACGTGACATAAATCCAACAAGTTACCAGACGACCAGTGTACAAAGCCTAATGTTGAATGCAAGAAATGATGCCTCTTGCCTGCTTGACTTTGTACAACTCTAGAGTTCTTCGTATTTAATTAGTCTTTCAGGTAGAATTCCATATTTGTTTTATAAAAATTTATTAACCACTATCGGGAAATTTTATACAAGTTCTATTTAGAGTCGGTCGTGTCAAGTACATAACCACCTTGAGTGCAGATGTAAACGATTTTAACCACATTGAATTACAAACTCGTTTGCAAAGTAGATGGTTAGATTGTGAACGTAAGTACTAGTGTATTTTGTTGATTTCTCCTTGACCATTGGCTGGTTTTCCTAGTCCTTGCCCAATTTACCTCTTGAACAATTATAAATATGATCAATTTCACCTCTTGTTTATCTGTATTTCATTCAGAAAAATCATATTCTGACCATTATATGTGATTTGTTATTCTTCTTTTCTTCAAATGTGATATTTCTAACAATTGGAAAATCGGTCTTCTAGCTACGAGCTCAAGGGAAAAATCGGAAAAATATTCTCAAATATTGATATTTATTTAAAAAAGATAATTTAGTTGTTTGACAAAAAAGAAAAAGGAAAGGTGTCTCAGCGTTGAGAATTTTTTTGTATACACACAACACAAAGCAATACATCATATGTTATGATACAAGTATATAATAAGTTGATTTGTTGTATTTTTAGAATATATTTTCTATATTTTTTAACATTTGTTTACTTATAGTGTGACATATGGTGTGCCACGTTCTTTTTTTGGTGTTGAAAATGAAATCTCTCTTCAAAAAGGAAACTATTGTTTGGTGAACAAAATATAATTTGAAACGTGGCGGCTGTTTATTGGGTGGTGGGCTCCCCATTCCATGTCACTTTACGCACCGTCTAACAAATCCCATTCCTAACGCCCCTGAAAAGAAATCGATCGTCAATATTCATCTCTCCCGCAGAAAGCAAGTTTCTCTGCAAGGTAAGCTTCTGGAATTCCAATCGATTGCTCGAATATTTTCTGCACAAATGGAATTTTAAGTTTTACACCCCTGAGTTACATTAAATTGCATATCTAGCCCCTTTCAATCGAATTGTATCGATTCGGTTTTCTGGAGGTTTTGCTTTTGGATGCGTGTGGCGAAATCAAAACTTCCAATCAACTGAAATTTTCAGTTTTTATTTATTTATTATTATTTTTTGTTAATTTTGTGAAAATGTTGTGATTCTGTCCAGGTAGTGGGGCTTTGTGGTGAAGTGCTGCGTTTTGAGTTTCCAAGGCGACAATCAGCATGCAGGTTAGCTCAAGTTCTTGTTTTGGCCAGTCAGGTTATAGCTAGAATTCATTAGATTGTTTTTCGGGTTTATTTTCGATAGGTTGTTTATCCGAATTCTGTTTAGCTTCAGAGGATATTGGAATATGAGTGCTGTTGGTTAACAACTTGTTAATTGTTTGAAATGTGTCAAACTTTTATGGCTGAAAGTGGATTGGGATAGAGGGAGGATTGTCGAAAGATGCGGTAAAAAAGCTAGAAAGGTGACAGATGGAGGGAGAATGGATTTGAGTATGAGGAAAAAGCATGGTTTGTTTTGTGGAGAGGAAGGAGACTGTGAGGCCGAATGGAGCGATAATGATGAACTTGAATGACTAGTGTGTTGTATTGCATAGTGTGGAAGCATTACGCATACCACGCTGAAAAGATAAAATTGTGAAATACAATCGTATCTTTAAGATGGAAGTGAATCCAATGTGAATGGTGAACTTTAATAGCTAGCTGGGTGTTGCATTTGTACAGCATTTGCTCTGCTTCTGGTCTTCGATTGGTGTAATGCATAACTTTTTTAAACCATGCGGTGAAACGATTTTGAAGACGTAAGTTTTGCAGGCATCAAGGGCACGGCTTTTCAAGGAATACAAAGAGGTGCAGCGAGAGAAAGTTGCTGATCCAGATATTCAATTAGTTTGTGATGACACAAACATATTTAAATGGACTGCTCTCATCAAGGTACACTCATTCATTACAATGAAAACTTCTGAGGGTATATTGTTATATTGTTTGCCCTCATCTGTCCAAATTTTGCCTGTAGGGTCCATCAGAGACCCCATTTGAAGGCGGCATATTCCAGCTTGCTTTTGCGGTTCCTGAGCAGTATCCTTTGCAACCTCCACAAGTCAGGTTCTTGACAAAAATATTCCATCCAAATGTACATTTCAAGGTATGAACTCTTTGTATGATTGCATCTACTCTGTTTGAATATGAATTACTGCCTGGATTTGTTCTATCAAAACTTTCAATGAAGTAGTGGAATTCTGAGGAATCTGGGTGAAATTGTGATTAGCAAACTTAAGTGGGTGGGAGCTGACTGAATCTTTCCAGGATGGAATAGTGATGGACTAATATGGGATGCTCATTGACACCAATTGTTAGGAGTCAAAAGTTTCTTTAACTATCGTTTTATTGAGTTAAGACTACTGGAAGCTCTTTTATAATTTTTTTTCCTAGGCGGAAATGTAGAAGAGTTTTCAAACTTCATTTATAGCATCTCTTCTTGAAACTGAATAGTGCATCAAAGCTTTCTGAGGATTTCATTTGGTTAATTGCTCGGTCTACTGGGCCTAAATGAAAATTGGATTGGAAACCATATGTTTAATGTACTTTTCTAAACACATCAAGTATTATTTCATTTTTCTGAAGTTGTTTTCTATGCAGACGGGAGAGATTTGCCTTGATATTTTGAAGAATGCATGGAGCCCTGCTTGGACACTTCAATCTGTTTGTAGGGCTATAATCGCTTTAATGGCCCATCCAGAACCTGACAGCCCATTGAACTGTGATTCCGGTTAGTTGGCACGCATATTATGTATATGAGCATTGACATTGGATTTTTAAGTTATAGAAGCTCAATATTTATACTTCCATCCCATGTGCTTTGTGAGTCGTCTTTATCAATTCTTAAGCCAGCAACTGGATACCCCCTTAAGTTTTTGTTTCAATAATGGGCATTTCTTATGACACCTAAGCTTTGTTCCCATGGATGTGCAAGAACTAGGATTCTGAAACTAGGGAGGACATAAATAAATAATCGTCTGAGACTAGTGAACCATAGTTTATTTGGGACTACCTCCACTACAGGGAAGAAAGTTCGTCCAGTTTTCCATATCCGCATTTGTTATGAAGGAGAGAACTTAAAAGAATTTGGGCGCATCCCCCGTCCAAAGACAATAGGTTTTCCCTTATTGATGCATTTGCATTTTAGAAGATGAAATTCACCTGGAATCCCCAATTCCATGTATTCCGTGAAAAAATGCCGTGGCAAAAAATATCTTTTTAGAATTAAACTACAGAGATCTTTAACTATTCCTTCCACAATGTTGCATTAAACTGTGCTAGATTTGAGTTAATATGAAATGTACTGTCAATTTTATCTTCCGTCTTCTGTTTTAGTTAATTGGTCTTGCTTGTGTGGTAGGCAATCTTCTGCGTTCTGGCGACCTCCGAGGGTACTATTCCATGGCACGAATGTACACTAGGCTTGCAGCCATGCCCAAGAAAGGCTGACGAAGCGGGTGTGCTCCAGTTTTTTGTCTTCAATTTTAGGAGCAGCTGGTATGTGATTCTGTTGTCTGATTTTATGCACGAAGTTGCACATAATGTAAACCTTGACACATATTAGCTTGGGGGATATTTATACATCATGATTTGAATGTGAATTTGTGACAGACGTAACTGAAAATCATACTCGTTTTAAGAACGGTGTTTTAATAAAAGTCCGTACTACCAAATGATTTTGCTGAAAACACGATGCATTATTTTGGTCTTAGCGATACATTATCACAGGGTACATTGCTTAAGCCCAGAAGCCGATTGGATCTAATTACATATGAACATTGGGAAAGTAGATTGGGTAGAAACAACGAACGGAAGGACTGCAACCACGGCCTCACTGCTTCAGAAACTGGTCGAACCAGTCACTGGCCTCGATTACCATGAGCGGGGTCATTTGGTGCCCGATTCCTGGCTGCGCTATGAACTGCATTACGATGAAATGAAGGTCATTGAATAGCTTTGTCGATTAATCTACAAAGGGAAAATAAAATGCCAAGGTTCGATATTGTTTGCGTTTGGATGAACATGGATGAACAAATATGAACGTCGGCCATGAGCATGAAGGAAGATTTGAACAGAAGAAAGTGCTAAATCAGAGGCTCTAAATGCGGTTGAAGATGGTGAAAATTGTTTGCAGGGTATGACAGCGCTACTCCGTACCTTGAAGTTGTCTATGGCGTGCGCATCTGCATAAGCCTTGCATGCTTTGGATGTGGGAACTTCCAGACCAGCAAGTGGACATCGAGGATCCTCGGCGCCTAATATTTTCACAAATAAATGAAACATGACAAAAACTAACATGAAGGTCATCACTATGTCTGTGATTCGTAGCTCCACTGTGAAACAGAATTTTACCGTTTAAAATCAACAGAGGGCGAGGTGCGATAGCTGGAATCGAGTAAGGAGAATCAAACTGGGAGGCCAGACCGGGAGCAATCCTATCCCAGACCTGGTCAGATAAGTAAATTGTAAGCTGTCGTCCAACTTCATAATAACAATCAATTACCCCTTCCTAGTTTGAAATACCGAATGCATAGACCAGACTCCCCGAGATCAATTCGTATCGGAGAGTCAAGTGTGTAACGAACCTTCTCCACCACTTCTTTGTCAATCACATTCTTCCCAAGATCAATTTGTGCTTCTGCAGTACAACCGAGAAAACGAAAGAATCAGAGAAGTAAACACAACCCTGTCTACGAAGACAAGGAACACTAAAAGAAGGGCTAGGTTTTGGTTCAAATGAATCGAACAAGAGAATTTATGAAGAAACTTGAATCCACTACTCTATAGTCGTATGTAGACTGATTACTAACAAAAATGGAGGCAAAAGAATCTACTATTGGAAAGGAACTAAGAGCGAAAAACGAAACTAATCGTTGGAGTGAAACTAAAAGTATACTTTCTAATATATAATTCAATCTTGGGTAAAGTACAAAAAACTACCTCAATTATTGGTGTCACGATACTTTCATATCTCATCTTTTAAAATTGACAATGTCACACCTCATCTTACAAATTTGTGCCAATGTCAGACCTCCGTCAGTTTTTCTGTTAAATGTTGACGTGGCCAGAGACGGGACCCATTTTTTATTAAAAAATTAATAAAAATTTAAAAAAAATTAATTAAATACTAAAAATTAAAAAAAAAAAACCCACATCCCCTTATCTGAGTTCTCTCCCACCCAACCCTCTATCTCTTCTCTCTCCCTGCAACTTGCATCCCTAAAATCCCAAAACTCAGAAATCCTTCCCACCCGTCCTCCCCCCCCCAACCTTCCTCTCCGATCCCACTGACGACAACCCTACCTCTATCATTGACTCCATCGATGACAGCCACAACCCCCAATCGCCCCCAAACCCTAACTCTAGCCACAACCTCCACAACAACATTCCCTTCTCCTCCTCGCCCCCGGATCTGCCGCTCCGGTGATTTGCGAGAGAAAACCAAAACAATAACAACAACAATCCCAATAGAAAAACTCTCCGTTTCCCAAAAAATTCCGAGATTTTTCGAGAAAATCAGAGGAGGTGCGAGAAACAGAGAGAGAGCTGTGATCTGAGAATGGCTTTCTTTGGTCTAAGTTTCCGATAAATGGTGTATATAGGCGGGTCGGATGAGGAGGAGAGAGAGGAGGTGAAGTCCATGGCGATGGGTTCTGAGCGGGCGAAGCTTCTACACAATTTCAACTTGTCATGGTATTTGAAGTGGGGGAACCAGAAGCACTTGTGGTGCCAGAAGGAGAGCTCTGACGCCAACGGGAGTGGCGGGGAAGGGTCTGGGGTTAATCGGTGATCGTCAGCTTAAAGGATTGAGAGCTCACCGGCAATGATGACTCGGGTGGGAATGGTTTCTGGGTTTTTGGATTTTAGGGATGCAGGTTACAGGGAGAGAGAGGGTTGGGTAGGGGAGAACTCAAAGATGGGGATCTGGGTTTTTGGGGAGGGGGGACACGGGTTGATGGGTTTTTTTTGGTTTAATGTTTATTGTTTTTTTTGTTTTTTTAATTATAATTTTTTAATATTTAATTATTTTTTAATAAAAAAATGGGTCCCCTTTTTTGCCACATTAGCATTTAACAGAAAAATTGAAAGAGGTCTGACATTGGTACAAATTCGTAAGATGAGGTATGACATTGTCAATTTTAAAATATGAGGTATGAAAGTATCGTGACACCAATAGTTAAGATAATTTTTTGTACTTTACCCTTCAATCTTCTACTTCTCTTACCCTCAAAAACAGGTTTTATACTGTCAACTCGTGCCTGCCACTTATCATTGTCTATGGCCCATCGAAATCCCTGCAGATATAGTTGCACTGAGTTAGAAATTTAGAATCACAAGAGGTGAACTTATAACTAATGATATTAGATGCAGCACCTGAACGCCAATTATAGGAACCACGACTGCATAACGGGTGTCAGCAGCAGCAGCAAACCATGCATGCATCCCTGCATCGGAAAATAACAAGATGACTTTGGAGTTGCACAGAAAGAGGTAATGTATTCTCAAGTTTCCGTCTCATAAAATTTTCCATCACAAACCTCCAAGTGATTCACCGGTGATTCCTACCCTAGTAGGGTCTATATCCTCCCTGTGTGTTAAATAATCTGCCAATTTTATCAAGTCCCAGACCTGCGATAATGAAATTCATTTCATTCACTCACAATCATCAGATAACAATTTCCAATGACGAACTACATTTCAACTTATCAATTTTCCTACTTCAATGTACCAGTTGAGTAACCATCTTATTCACACAAAAACAAGTGGAGTTACCGTATCAAATAAGAATGGCATTGTATCACCTCTTTCCCATGCTGATACGAGAGCCTGCATGCGAATAAATCCACGGATCAGTTTGTATGGCATAGGAATGCTTACTAGCTTAAACATGAGTAGGACGCCTTGCTCAATCTAAGATCGGTTCACGTCTTCTTGAGAAAACCAGGTGAAGTACTAGTCTAGAACTCACAGTACCACAGCACAGCACACAATAGGTACTTACCCGACACTTTAATCTATGAGGAGATTCATAAACCAAAAAACTTGAAAACAGCATCTAGATTGTTCTTTTACCAAACCACAGGCCAAAATCACATAATTACAACGAAGTAAACGTGGAAAAATATACATACATCTTGGTACGTGGAGATATTTCTGGCACGTTCGCCATGGTAGCGGGAATCAATGGCAATTGCTACGTATCCCCTCGAAGCATAGGCCTGAAAAACAATACAAACATGAGAATTCTCGTTCTAACTGAGTGCAAATTGTAATTGAAAGATCGCACAAAAATATTAGGTACCTCAAGCAATGGTCTTAACCATTCTTTGTTCTTGTTTGTACTATGCAGAAAGACAACAGCAGGCCTTTTCTGGGTACAATTTTCCTTCATGCTCAAAATTAACACGGGCAACCGCCCTTGCTCTCCTGCCTATCACTTAGGATAATAAGAACATTATTCCCCACCATAAAACTCCAACCCCAAATTTACTTAAACGATAATAATTTGAGAAATTTGATTATTTAGACTTAAACCAACCACCTCAGTAATTAAGTAAAGGTTTTCTTCTTGCAGCTTATCCTTGAAATCGGGGATGCTGGCTTTCGGACAAGCGTTCATTGCCTAGCAAGCAAAACACAAAACACCATAAATTCAACAATTTGGAATTGTCAAAATCACAACTTTCAAGTTCCAACTTTCAACACATATGGGCCTGTTTGGAAGTGCTTTGAATAACTAAAAGTGCTTTCAGATCACCAGAAGTGTTTCTAACAACATTTGAAAAAAAAACCAAAAAGAGTTAAAGACCATCTCCAAAAGAGACGTCAAATATGCCAAATAGGATTAAAAGACATTCAAGTGTTCTTCAATGGATATGCTATATATGACTTGGTATGTGAGTCATTTGACTTCTTACTTTCTAGCTGACTTTTTTGACAGCAAACAAAGAGTCAAATATATTTAATTTAATTTTTTAATGTATGAGTCTCATTAACAACCAATAGAATACAAACTAAAACTAATTTTGATTATTTTTTAATAGTTACTGTAACTTTAGGGCTAATAAAATAATAAAATAAATATTTAACACGTTCATTGAAAAATAAAAAGACTTAACACTTGTATTCAATTTACCACGTCAGTTATCTAATAAAATTTTAACGGATTATATTTGACATATCCTTTGAATGTGCTTTTTCTTCGCGAAGCAGTAAGTGATTTCTGGATGCTTTTATTAAAAAATTAGACTTGCGTGAGAAAAGCATTTCCAAATTGGAATCAGATTCGAACCTCACTGAAGCTTGCTGGATTAGCCTCCTGAAACAACGGATTCGCCACCGGTTTCGCCGGCTCAACCAACATTGGAACTGAAAGTAATCCAAAACGTTACCAAACAGGCAAGTATTCAATTCGACATTTTCCACCGATTCCCTCAAATTTTCTCACCAGCCAAACAGAAAATTAAGCAAATAAACGTCTACAAATTCACTCACCTTCGCCCGATCGTCTGCTGCGCAGAACTTGGAGGAACTCCGAGCGAAGCTTCTGAGCGTCCATTTCGCTCACTTCACAGTCACTGAGTTTTGATCTGCTGCTTCTGGCGTGTGACTTGGTCCGGCATTTATAGGACAGTTTTGGCGGGGAGGGAGGTACGGGGAGACACGTGTGGGACGGAGAAGGTCCCAATTGTGAGAGCGTAGTGCTTGGTGACCTGGATTGCGGAGGTTGTTGACGAGCAGCGATGAGTGAGTGGGCCCTCATGATGCAGCTTCCTTTTCCTCCGGAAACAAATATTATTATTAGTAAATAATATAATTTTGCACAAACGATGAAAACCTTTTGGGCGTGCGATGGTTTCATCGTATCCAAATTTTCTTTATCGATGTGATTGGCAGCTGAGAAAATTTTGAGATGACGATGAAAGTCATTTGGGTTAATTGATCTGTTTATTTTAATTTCAGAGTCGTCTGGAATCAGTCTTTCTTTCTTTACACTTGCGTACCAGAGTTGTGCTTTTGTTTTACTGGTCGGAAATTTGTCCTATCATTCGTTATCCATATGGGGAGAGGATGGATGAGGATTCTAGGAATTCTTCAATTATATTCGTTCATTGTACATAGTATGATCAGTTTTTATGTTTATATTTAATTTTAAATAAAAAAATTTTACAATGATTTATGACCGCATGATTTACGATGAACAGATGTGATTGAAGGATCCGACGAGGATCCCCTTAGGTATATATGTGTAACGTGATGAGAGAAATAAATACAATATTATATACAATCATTGACGCTCCATAATCTCTCCCCTGAAGATAACGTATGCAAGAATGGTCGTCCAATGGTTTTGTTTAATACGGCCAAACGATAATGGGGGAGTGAAGTATCAAAAACATAATAACAATAGTAAATGCTCTACATCGCTTGAGCTACAAGTTCTTTACAAATCGGTGAGTTAAATAAACTAATTTGGTATTTACATCCTTTTCTCAAATTTCCCAGCATCCAAACAGAAATTTTCTGATCCGATTGAGTTCATGTGCTTGACTCCTTGCGGTGATGAACCCTAATGGAGCCAAATTTTGTTTGAACGAAAAATAAAACAAAAAATGAAAGCAGTAGGAAGCAACGTTCAGCAAACAAACCAATCAGAACGAAAATACAGTTTAAGGAAGATGCAAGGAAGCTCCGCCAATACAGTAATCGACTAATCGTACTGTCGAATAGGAGGGCTTTTTGGAAAAGTGCTTTCCTGGGATAGGCATTTTCTAGCTCCTCTACCAAGTCCCAGGTTTTCAATCCCAGCCATTCAACGAGATCCAACGGTTATAAACAACAATCATTGTAAAATTTGAACAGTTCTGTAATGAAATTTCCAAAACCGGGAAACAAAAGAAAAGCACTTTTATCGTACACAGCATAAATGCATAACGAAACTGAAAGCAGCTCTTTCGAGAATTAATTTATGCACCAAGAGAAAAAGGGTCTAGCTCTCATTAGTTTCTCAAAGTTCCTTTTTTCTAACTGCGAGACCTAAAGATCGACTGATGTGGCACGAAATCAAGCCAAAGTGTCTCGAAAGAGGCACGGTGGTACCATTTGAACTACTTCGAATCCTAAGTTACAACCAGTATTGCTTTTAGCGCTCGTTATTATTTCTCAGTGGGCAATCCAACCTTTAGAGTGAGATCATTGTCACCAGAAGTGACTGTTGTTACTGACTGAAGAATTTTACCGTTTGCTGATGAAAGTGGAGATTTCACAATGCCGTTGCTGTAGACCTCTTTCTGGTACCCGGGTTCAGTGCATGGTTTTGCTTTTCCAACCTGTACGGATTCTTTCTGGCTTAACCTCTCCGTTTTGGCTTGGGGAGAACACATTGTTTCTGCAAAAATCAACGACAAAGGACTCACTTTTGTTAGATTAGCTGGATGCATGAATGAAGAACACGATCAATTAACGGTCACAAAATAGAACATGATGATGTAGGGAACTCAACATAACGAAAACCCATTTATATCAATGACAAAATGCATATTCACTCTAGAACTGCAGTCTGCTAGTTACAGTAACAGAAGACATGATCATCCAATTTACCACAATGCTCGGAACAGGTAGAAAATTATACGAATAAAGCCAAACTGATCTTTCTTTTAGGGTGTTCTCATGGTATTAAGTTCCCAACAATATTCACAAAGCACATGGGCATTCTGTGTTTCGACAATTATAAGGTTAGAATTGTAACTTGAAGAAGTTCACCTTTTATGCTCCCCCGCGTAATAAGATGGTTAAGGAAATCCCTGAACCTGGTCAGGACAAGCCTTTCCTGTTCCGCGTAAATCTCTGTGAAACCTATTTCCTGAGCTGGCTTCTGAGGCATACTTGGATCATCAGTTCCCGCACCCCTTGGCAATCCAGCTTCCATAAACATCTTATCTTGTTCATCACACATCAGGGCAAGAGTTATGGGGGACATTGGCCTACTATTTTGCACATCACCTCCATTTGATCCAGAAAAGGTACTTGCTTCTCTATCTGCTTGGTTCACTCCTAATTGGTCGTCATGCTGCTTATTATGTTCCATTTTATGTTCTTCCCCCTCTTGAGTGGATGAAGTGGTACTAGTATTGATTGTTTCTCCTTGCATATTTCCTGCACATATTAAATTAGCAAATCCTAAACCAAATCACATATTTGAAAAGCCATAAGGTAAATGAAGAATATCTAATATCCATCTAGCAACTCAAAATGGGGGAGAAAATGATCTTTTAGATGCTTCTTTGGCTACCAGCTAAACAGCAAGTTTTCCTCCCCAGGGAAATCAAAATGAAACTAGAAATCTATTGATTAGTCTGAAATAAGCAGAAGTCGGGGAGGAGAACGAAAATACAAGAGAAAAAACAAGTACTTGATTTTGGTCAATAACCATGAGGAGATGAGCTCCTTTTTCTTGGGCCCTTTAGAAACAGCCTCTTGTTCGTTTTCTTTTAAAACCTATGAAGGGAGTTTTAGTTGGAAATCAAGTTTACTGAAACCAAACTTAATAGAATTGTGACTTCCCAAAACCAACAGAGTTCCATGCCTTGGAATAATAGCCTTTTCAGTCAACTGATTAGCTAAAAATTTGTTACTTTGGGAGAACCCATTGTAAATCCACCTACTTTTGAGGCCAGTAGGGTTCTAGCTTACGGTGTCCTTAAAATCTTTTAAACAAGGGAAAAAGAAAAGAAAGCTAAAAACTTAAAAGTGATATTAGATGCACAGGTATCGGCAAGAGAAGAAAGGAATCTAATTGACTTATGTATAGAACCAAAACCTGCAAGTGCCTTAGCAGCTACTCCTGCAACTACAACCAAACGTGAGCACAGATCCTTTACATTCTTTGGTTGGATGATGTCTGCCAATGGAGATCTTCAGTCATGAAACATGATGATTAGTATTACAATATTTTGAATGAAAATAAAGTAAACTTTTAAATTAGCAATGTTAAGAAAATTAGCACACCTGTATGTAGTGGTTTTTGAAGGTCTTGATACAGCTGCATTAGCAGCATGAAAAATAGGAACAGACAACTGAGAAGAAGAGGCCATGTGAGGTCTTAGATGATTTTCCTGAAATAAGGTTAATATGAAGCCCGTTGCTTAAGAAATAGATGGAATGAAAGGAAGGAAGAAAAAGTAAGGAACTCGATCCGAATTTAATCTGGAAGGGATTGCCCTATTCAGCAGCATTTTGTGTAGAATAATGAGCATTATCTTAGCCTTCATGAGCTAATGTGAACTTATGGTCATTCAAGTATTAATAATGGCAAAACTGGACTTTTTGAAGCCTGACAAGAACAACTTATCAAAATATTCATAACGCCCAAAACCTAACAAAGATGTATTCAAGTAATTGAAGAAAAATGTACCTGTTGAGGTTGTGCAATCGGATGAGTGGACTGATTTCCAGTTGTAAAATAAAGTTCGTACCCTTTTCTTTTTCTGGACACCAAAGGGGTCCCATAACCAGAGGTTCCAATGGCCCCACTAATGACCGCATTAGCCTGTTGCATGTAGGCCGCGGTATTGTGGCCGTCATGATAGAGAGCTCTTCTCTCTTCACTTCCTTCAAAGTTCTTGCAGTCCATGCATTTACAATTTTCAGAGCATAGAATATTGGCTTGGAAGCACTCACAATACTTCTTGAGGCAGCCTGATTTCTTACAATGGCATCCTTTGTTGTGCTTTCCAGCCGCTTGAATTTCCCTAGCATCTTCCTGAATTTGTTATAAGAAACTGTTATTGTACACTGACCTGAATTACCAAATGCAATCTAATGAGAACATCAATAATTAGACTAGAAATTAAGTGTCACTATGCTTGCACCTCCTTGTTTGGTCTCCACTACGAACTTGGTAAAAGTCAATCCAAGGGCGTAGATGAACCAATATATGAGTCAGATTACATACCCTACCATCACGAGATTCTTGTGGGCTGCTAGCAATCTTTGGTTGGAAAGCATTTGGATTACGCTCTAAAATTGCTCCCCTTGCGTCTTGCCTAGCAGCTTCATTGTTCAGATTATTGTGACAATTTGAGCAGTTGCAACCATCACAATAAATTCCAGCTGCAAAGCACTCACAGTACCTACAAGATTATCAAGTCCTGACTTTAGATGGTAAAAAGAATGTGGGGGAAGCAGAAGAGACGATGAGCCACATACTGACATACATAGGGCTAATTTAAAACTATATAATTAAAGTACTAGAAAAGAAAGCTGACAATCAATAGTAACTTAACTTAAAGTGGATTTCCATTAATTCCACAAATTATCTTGTTCCAATATGCATATGGAATGAAATCCACAGAGAATTACATTCAAGCTTGCAGCTTCAAGTAAGCAAATTTAAGCATCATTGAGAAAATCTGTTTGTTACTTTGTTTACATGTTAATGAACCATGAGCTGTGTTTCCACTATAAAGTACTTGGGCATTTTCGCTTGTAAAAACATGTTAACAGACTCTACATGAAAGGGTTAAAATGAATTTCAAGGTTTTAATGTAATGGAGAATTGACAAGATATGCAAAAGGTGAGCTGAAGTGCTCAGGAACAAAAGTGCGAATATCTCACTCAGCAGATGTGAAGTGAAAACATCACTCACAAAGGGGTTTTAGGTATCCAAGTTTCAAATTGACAAAATTCCAAAAACAAATACAAATCACAAATGGAGCATTTTCATTCTAATGCCAAAAATTACGAAGAGGAGGAAATGTCCTTACAACTTCAGGCACCGAGAGTTTTTACAATTGCACTGCTTCTGCTTTTTTGGAGTACAATCTTTTTCATCCCCACGTTGGCGTGATACAGGAGAGTCTTGTTTTCTGAAGAGACACACATGCACACAAAGGTCAAGAGAAGTATAATACAACAAATCTCACAACCAAAGCAGAACGTCAAATAGATTCTCAAAAGCAGAGCTTCCACCTCTCTATGATTACAATAGTTGGAAATTATTGTTTTTTCGACAATTTATCAATGACATTACCAATATCAATACCATATCTGAAAAATTTAACAAAATTTCCCATAAATGTAAAATGCACACTCCCAAAGCAACCACATTTTACCATCCAAGCATACAATTACCAATTTTGCACTGCTTTCCTACGATAAATATCATAAATTTTAGCTCTACATCAAAGCCTATCTCATCAAAGCCAATATTCAATACCAAAATCCACCATATAAACTTGAAATTCAACTCCGTAACTCCAGATATGATCAAAATTCATAGAAATTTACCTCACTTGCGAAAGCTTATGCACCGGGTGCGGAATCCGAACGTTTGCGGGCGGCGCCGGACTCCGCCGAGCCTGAAACTGCGGAATCGGCGGCGGCGGCGTTAACTGCTTCGACGACTGAACTGCCGCAGGCTGCGGCGACTGTAAATGCAAATGCAACTGCGGTCTTGCCGGTGAGATTTGTGGCTGCTGCTGCGCCTGTGACGGTGTCTGTAGCTGTAGCTGTACGTCCGTCAACGCCGCGCTCGCCGACGCTCGGTACACCGTCGTGAAATCCAATTGCCTCGCCAATTTCTTCGGCGCCACCTCGGAGACCGTTTCGCTCTGCTCCATTAATCTCCAATGAATCCAAACGCCAACATGCACAATCAGCCTCCCAAATTCGCATTTAATTTCCCAAACACAAATTATCAAAATCCTTCGAGAAATAATTCCACCGCGCACACCATCGGTAACGGATAAACGGTGTCGTTTCGGAGCTCAATCATCACCGGAGACCGTCGCGGACCGACGGCGGCGATTCCGCGACGATTTCCCGTACCGAAAAAGCAGCCATAAAATTTTGAAACAAAAAAAGCTGCTGAAAATCTCGAATCGGATCAGAGATTTTCAGAGACTAAAGAGAATCGGAAGAGTTGGGAAGATAGAGCAGCTTTCGAGCTTTTGGTCTTTTTCTCTTTCACTCCCCCTCGTTGTTTTTTGAAATTGAATTTCCTAAATAATGGAGGGTTGGATGAGAGCGACAGGCGATCGGACGGTTTCATTAAAATTTCGGTTGGACGCTCACGATTGGGTGGGAGAGTGAGGAGTGGTGGCCAGCCGTTGGATCTGGAGGAGCTTTAGGTTATATTCTGTGAGAGCGACGCGAGTGGAATTTGGCGCTAATTAGAGTACAGAAAGCATCGGGGGGTCAGTAGGATGGGACACGTGTACGGGCGATAATGGATGTTGCTTGACCTAAGGAAACAATGGACGGTCAAAATTTGAAAACGATAAAGCAAGAAAAGTACGCGTTTAATTTTTTGAACTAGGAATTTGTATTTCCCGGCGGCTACACGAGGAAGGCTGTTTGTCGTTATCTACAAAAATAGCTGCTCCTTTTTAATTTTGCCCCGAAATTATTTAAACGAAAATAAAATTTTGAAGGCACAGAAAACAATGGAAACATGGATCTCACTTCAATCTTAATTATTTACCACAATAGGCCACAACATGATATAATTATAAAAAAATAAAATAAAAATAAGCGATTTCAATTCCTCTTTAGTTATTTTCGCATATTTTTGTTTATTTTAAAATTTTAGATTGAATAAATTAAAAAAATATTAAGAGACAAAACTAAATAAGGTACTTAAAAAAAGGGTCACTACAAGTAAGGTAAGTCAAAAATTCAGTTCACGTACATTGGACAAAGTTTCACTACGATTTTTTGTAGTTTGAATTATCGCAATCCATTCGTCATAGTTTAGTAGTTGTTGCAATATTACAAGGACAAACACTTACTTCTTTCAAAATTTTGTTGACAAAATGAGCACATTAAGGCAATGTGGGGATTGGGGAGGTGTTTTACACTTCTTAAGAGTCAATCATATGCTCACATATGCCACTTTTGTGCTATTTTCGTTAAAAACTGATGAAATTAAGTTATCATCCTTGAACTGCAACGTTCATTAAACTAGAAGTCAAATTAAATAATCGGAAATATTTTGTTCAAAGCAACACATGTCAATTACATAAACCAAATCATAATTTGGCTGTGATTTTTCCTTTTATTTTTTTGTTTTTGATCCATATAAATGAAGCTAGGGTGGTCGTGTTGGTTCGATCGGTTTAGGCTTCTACACACCTAAATCGATGTAACAACATTAATTGTTCGATTTAGTTCAGTTTAACCTAATCAAATCAAACAATTTTGTGATCGTTTTTTAGTTTAATTTTGTCATCAAATATATCTTAGATCTCTTTTTTTTTATCTGTTTTTGTGGTTATGTTTGGAAAATTACATAGTTTCAAACTAGCAATTAAAGAAGTTATCGCCAAATTTGTGGTTATGTTTGGAAAAATACATGGATTAGATCCGTTAATTTCAAACTCACCCTAAAAAAACCACTTGAACTCCCGAAAATTATCTCGTTTGGAACATAATTAAAAGACTAAAAATAAATCATATGCAGGATGGGATTCTTAAATTGACAACAAGATACTGATTAAAACAGCATTGAAAATCACTAAAAATAAAGTAAGACATCCTTTATTTTCGTCCTAAAATTAGAAAATTACAAAGTCTTAAAAGAAATAAACTTGGTGTAGGACCCAACTGCAGGACCTTAAATATGTTATTTGATTTGATAAAAAAAAAATAGATAAATAAAAAACAAGAAGGGAGAAGTTTATTTTTTGGGGTAGGAATTTCTTCTTTCGTGCAGGTTGAAGCTACATCTTACATAGAGCTCTGCAAATAATGGGCAACACAAATGCGTTTTGCAAAGGTTGATAATGAAGGCGACTCCAAAATTTTAATACATAAAACAAAAATTGAGATATATATTCTGTGACAAATTTGTTTCGTCATCAAGAATATTTAAATATATTTCTTTCGCCATCAAGAATATTTAGAATTTATTGGAGGCGATAAATTTTATATTACACGATTAATAATTTTATTTTATTTTTTGAACAAAACGATTAATTATATCTTTAGAGAAGTCAACATGTTTGCAGATGGTGTTTACGAATTTGACATATATCTATATGCCACTCTTGAATTTGATTCAATAATTTTCCTCACGTAAGAGTGACACATCTTGACCGAAGTCGAGGTATGATGGCCGACACTCGAAGGTGACGTAACAAAAAAGGAAAGTGATGCATAAAAATATGGATAAAGTTAAACCAAAGCAAACATTATTTAAACTAATACAGAGAGTGCGCAGTAGTGGGAAGAACCCATAAAACACAAGTGTTCAGAGCATAGATGACAGTACAACATAAGTAGAGCAATCAAACCTAGTTAAGGTACTTATTACACAACCGGAAGTAAACCCCTACATTTATTTATGGAAATATCAGAACCGCCAGAGATCCCTCGTATGCCACAGAGAATATCAGCTAACTAAATCTTGGAGGGGAGAAAAGCAGAAAGGTGAGTGGACAAAAACAAAGGTTTATAATACACACTTATTTTTTTGAACATACTAACCCCTCGTCGCAAAACATGTATAGCTTCCAGAAAATCATACTACATATAAGTATGAAATTAATTGCATATCAACAATAATTCCATAAATACGTCAATCATAATATCTCAACCGTAGCATAAGAAAATCAGGTGCTCATCAATCTATGCTAACACACGAGTTCATGCAGATAAGTTCTGCCATGAACAGGACTAGGTGTAATCATAATATACGCTCTAGTACTACAATCATGTGAAGATTGGCGCTAGGCGCATAACATACGAGTCCTAGTTGCCTATTGCAACCTAGGACATGACTGGCACCTACAATGGATCCAAGGTGAGCGTGCGGTGCGATGTGAACATACACGTGAAGCCTGGCCTTAGCCTGAGGCGAGTTCTACACTAGTACAAGTATATATGATGAGCAAGTATAATGTATATAAACATGCCATGGTAATATATAAATCTCAATGTCATAATAAATGAATCATGGCATGATAGGCATAATATAAATCCAAAAGCATTTGTGGAAACTATAAAACTTTATATATATTATCTATAAAAACAAATGCCCAGTCATTGATATGTAGTTGGATCGTAATCTCCTAGCCTTGCTTGTCCACATGCCTCCTCACGGTAATTCTCGCCTATATGAGAAACAAGTATACTAATTAATTAATTAGGACGTACACTAAAAGGCTAGGAAAATCCCCTATAGTTTGCTCAAACAGAGGGTTTAAATATACAAAAACATTCTACACGATGTCACAAACCTGTACACGTCAACCACTCACCGTCGTGAGGTCTCAAGCGCCCTCAAGCGTCGCCAGATCGCGCCCACACGCCTACACGCACTGGCAGAAACCCTAGGGAATATTTCGTTAGATTTGACATAATATTCTATTAAATCTAACAACGTCAGTTAAATACCTTAACGGCGTCATAATATTCTGTTAGCCTAATGGCATATTCCTCCTTATTCTCTGATAGAGCTCCGCCGCCATTTGGTTCGCCGGATTTTGGAAAAAATTGCAGGATTTCTGGAAAATTTTTAAAACTTCTAACTTTCTCAATTCTCAATTATTTTCGACGTACTTTATATGGAAATGAAGCTCAAGAAGAGGAGAACAAGTTTGCACCTTTAAAAGCCCAAAAGGTGGACGGAAATGGACTAAAATTGTCTCCAAACTCTCAGCCCTAACCCCAACATCCCAAAATCATGCTTCTACATGTTAGCTTGACTTCCAACTTAGGTTAGTGGGCATGGGGAGTTGAGTATGTGCTTCTAAATCTCCCAAAACCTTGTAACACGAACTGAGAATCGTCGGAGGTCCCACCCCCGAGTCGGAGGTCCGAGTTGCTCTGAGTTGGAAGCTCAAAACTCAACCATTTTAGGATTGATTTGTATGGATGGACTCATGGGGATGAGAGAAGTACGATGGTGGTGGTTTGAGGTCCAATATATGAGATTTGATGTTGGGCCTTAGTTGTTGCTGAGGGATGAAGCTCGACGTGAAGGAGAGAATGAGAAGAAAGAGAAAGAAGGAGACAATTTCTGATTGGTTGGAAAAATGAGGGAAGTGAAGTGATTGGTGAGAAGAAATGTGAGAAAAGTTGACTGGTGGTGAAGTGTGGTCACGGGACAAATCTTTAAAGAGGGAAAAAGATCAAATTTTGTGCAATATAAAAATACACAATCCGGCTCGCCTTATCAAAAATAGTATTTCTAGCACTAAATAATTAACATGCACGTGTACAATTCTACCCATTTTTAACGCATTTTAACTAAGCGTAATTTCTTCGTTACAAATCCGATTCGGATCTAACTCACACTCATGTATTCCTAACAACAAGTACTATTTAATTACAATAATAGAAAAAATAAATTAAAAGCTGAATAACTACGTCCATGTCATGTTCCACTTTGCCAATAAGGGCATAAACGTTATTTTACACACTTGGGAAGAAAATTACATGGAAAATTAGGGACGGGTCGTCACAAAGAGCATCTTCACCCATTTTTGGAGGGCAAGCTGTTTCATTGTCCTTACTGTTCACTCTAAACCATAATTACCTTTGTACAAGTCCACCCATTTAAAGGAGAAAAGGCAAGGGCAATGGTAATTACTATTCACAAATATATTTTCTAATATTTTCTTTGTTTTATCCTCCAAATGTCATTATCGTCGTAGATTATTTTATCCTCCACATCAGCAATAACAATATCTACTTGTGTTTTATTTATTATATTTTGGCGTGTTTAATTTTAAATGTTTACAACTTTTTAAGTGTGAGCTTGAATTTTTTGGTAAATTTTTAGAGTTAGATTAATTTTGGCCATTAAATTTTTTTTATAAATATTTTAAAATATCACGTGCTACAAAGCGCCACATGGTGCATCCCAAAATTTTAAATTTTTTTTACCGTTAAGAGCACTTCCAGCGTGCTATTCCCCCTGGTGGATAGGCTTCATTTCCAATCCAATTGCCCCTCAAAGTAGCTTCATCCCATTTGGGCTATTGGGCTAAGGGGGAGCTCGTGGGAGAGGGCAGGCATGAGTCCAAGGCCCGAGTGCCTGAGGGGATATGACGTCAGCCACCAAGTATTGCTCTCTCATATTCGGTATCCACGACTTGTTGTCAATATGGTGTCGCTTCCGGAGATTCTCCGGTGCACACTGTTGGACTGCTGACGTGGCTAAAGAGGCCAGCATCGACAAGGTGGTCTGAGCAAGGATGACTGAGGCGTCGAAGTCGCGATTGTCGACTTGGTCTTTACCCGCGTAGCAGAAGAGCTTTGCTCGGTTAACATCCACAACAATCTCATGACCGGAAGGCATCGAGAAAGCGTGAGCTACAGCGTGAGGACAAGGATGAGGCAAAATCTAGCCATTGATCTGTTGGTGGGGGTGAGTGATCTTGGCCATCAACGACATGGACGGCGATGATGGTGGCAGTGGCAAAGATTGGGGTGAAATTAATGGTGGAAACCTTGAGGTTCATGGACGGGGGGGAAGAGATCAACAGTTGAGATTAAAGGGAATGAGAGTGAAAGACCTGGGAGTGTGATGAGTATTGTTGGCTGTGTGTTGTAAATAGGTATGGACATGTCGCACAACGGAATTGATTAAAAATCTTATCGAAATCTATTGATCACAAAAATCGTACTTTCGAATAATGACATGTGGCATGACGAGATCGATTAAACATCTTATTCAAAATTTAAATTTAAATTACTTTTTATTATTTTATAAAATAAAAAATATTAATATTTTATTGCCTATTGCCATGACCATTCGGTTTAGGGGTAAAGATACAAAAGACAATTACTGTTTATTAAAGACAATTCCTATTCATTGGAGGGGATTTAATTGCCAATTGCCATTGGGAGCCTTCCTACACTGGAAGTGCTCTAATAGACCGTAGGAAATCCAACCATTGTTGCATCAAATTTAAGCCGTTGGGCTCTATGTTCCTCACGTGAGGTGGCCCCCCTGTCTGTTGCTTCTCCACTCGAGCATAACCCCCTACAATTATCAGCGGGGCAACTGGCTGGGCACCTACCTTTCCCACAATTGCCCTCTCATTTCCCACCAGTTAATTAAGCAACTTTCTTTGGGCAAGAAGGCAATTTCACCCAATTACAAGGGCAATTGATGACTATTGGAGATGCTCTAATAGGTACTTGGTTACAAGTTTGATAATTCTTTTATTTATTTATTTATTTATTTTTTTTAACAAACGATATTACCTATACTAAGGGGGTGTGAGAGTGGCCTAAGTCTCATAATGGGCTACCAATAATTTGGTTCAAATTTACCTTTGGCGATAATTGAACTTAAGACCTCTCACTTACAGTTAAAGAGAAATACCATTAGACTATAATACTAAATCGCTACAAAGTTGATAATTGAATCGGTTAACATCCAAAGTTTCTTTTTCTCCTAAAAATCAATTAAAACAAAGGTACATATCCAAACCCCACCTTTTTTGTTTTGGGTTATGTTATCCACATACCCATTTTTTACTTCTCACACATCTCTAGTCTATTAATATTCTTTAATTCATTCAATACGATGACCGAAAATTAATAAGGTATGTGAGAAGTAAAAAGAGATGTGTGGATAGCCCTTTCTTTTTTATGATATATATCCCTGCCACAATTAGATTGCCTTATCCGCACATCTGCCAAAGTGGCTCAATTATACCGATCTATTTCTCCCACACAACCAACCCATTAAGAAAGAGAGAACCACCAGTCTACCGGGACCACCACCACCACCGACGGCCGGCCCTCCACTTAAAGCACCACCAATTAACCCTACAAACTATTCAGCAAAAATGTGATTGCCCACCAGCAGTTTAACCTGCACACGAAGAAAAAAATTGGAAAAACTCAAGGGCTCCGGGGGACCGAGTAGTTTAAATGACAAGAAAGCCAAATTTACAGCAAATACTGGAAAATATTGAGAGAGAGAGAGAGAGAGAGAGTGAATTTGAAATAACAAGGAATCATTTCATACTTTTCAAGTCCAGTTGTTTAGTTTTCTCATTTTCTTGCAAAAAAATTGCCGTGTATGGAAGTGATAGTGTAAGCGGTGATATTATTTTCCAAAAAAAGAAAAAGAAAAAAAGAAAACCTAGTTTTAGGGGGGGTGTATTGTATTGTATTGAAGGAGGAGTTTAAAGGATTTCGAAAGAGTTATAAATCTATGGAGTTTAATGGAGTTTCATAGACACCATTTGAATCTTGGGTGAAATTATTAAAAATCTTAGAGAGAAATGTCTGATTCCTAAAGCTTAAAAATGACTATAACTCCCTCCAAATCCATTAAAATTATTTATCTTTTAAAATACTTAAAAATCAAATTCTAATTGAATACAAATAAAATTTTATGAACTATTTTAAATTTAAAATGAATACACTCCGATTTCTATAAAACTTTATAACTCTTTTAAGATCTTGATTAAATACCCATAAACTTGTACGTATTCACTAATTGATTCTTAGTGAATAAAATGGAGCCATTAATTAGGAATAAAATGAAATAGTTTAGTTCATAAACTGATCTGGATCAAGGAAATTAATTCTACGACTAATAAGTGTGACTATCAGATTAAGGGTCTAATCTGAATGACTAATTAGGATATGATCAGCCATTCCCTCAAACTTAAGGAGTTTGTTATTTCCATACCTCAGGCGCTCTTATGAGAATGAGACGATAAAAAGAGGTGTTGATATATTGGACATGCAATGCTTTGACAACAAAGAAACGTACACACATACCAGGATTTGCAATAGTTATGGAGAAAACAAATTAACTTGCACACATTGCAAATTAAGTACACGCAACATAAATCTCAAAATTTAATTTAAGCGCTCAATAATAATTTTGTTTCCAATTTTTGTACTTGAGAGAGATATATATATCAACGCACTAGAGAAAGAAGGTATGAAGAAGCTGATGAGAGGGATATAGAAGAAATAAACAAAAAGGAATGAAAACAAAATTTTGAAAGTGAAAACAATTTAATATAATTTTTTCTTTTTAATTTTTATATTATGTCTTTACTTGTATATTTTCCGCGAACCTTCATCTCTTGTGCATTTCCATTTTATCACTAACAAAAAATATAAAAATAAAAAACGAAAACATTATCAAGCGTACTCACACAATTCCAAGGACATATAATGTGGTGATAATGCATAAATAATGAGCACATTTATTCTCATATTAATATTGGTTTAATCCAAAACATCAAAATATAATGCTTACTTCTAGGAAAAATGATTAAATACATTTTTTTTTCACATGTACACAATATTTTTATTTCTGACAACTAAATCGATTAAAATAAATAAAAATCGATGAACAAAAATAATCAAATGTACAAATGAAAAAGAAAAAAGTGTGTAGAATCATTTCCTACTTTTATACTCACTCTTGGCCTACTTGGTACTCATGCATTTTATGTTGGGTCGTGGTACTTCTGTTTCTTCTTCTTTTTAAGCATCATGCATTGCTGATCATGTGCGAGACCCATCTATCTGCACCCCCTCCTCTCTCTCTCTCTCTCTCTCTCTCTCTCTCTCTCTCTCTCTCTCTCTCTCTCTCTCTCTCTCAAATAAGGGTGATGATATTCACATATTTCTTTTTATCTTTCACACTTGTTAATTGCCATTATTTGAACTTTTTCAATTTATTTAATTCGATAAAGGTATGTAAATAGCACCACCTCAAAATAAAGGTGCTAGTAGTATGTATGTATACACTGCAAATTTTCTAACGTATACATGTATAACCTAGCTACCACTGTGCCACACTTTGTCATCATACTTTGTTATAAAAGAAGATTTCTTTGAAATTCGCAGTTCACCCTTGTCACTTTCATCAGTGTGGATCAGAAATTTAAACTGGCCAACCACTCAGACTCAAAACTGGTGTCGTCACCGATAATATTTCTTGATCAGAATTAACACTTAATTAAAAGCAAGGAGTTTTTTTATCAAGAAAAACTGGCTTGGATTAGAAGAGGACAGTACACTTCCCTACAAATAACACTTGATTGACTCCCCAGCTTGTGACAAAACGTACCGGCAGAGGTTGACGGTGGGGACCATGTACATTAGGGTCAGTGATGGCCTTGATAGAAAATTTTGATGAATAAGACATAAAATCGAATTAATGACGTTTTATGATTCATAAAATAAAATTCACTTAGTGGGATAATGATTTTTTATTATTGTTGTTGTTGTATATATCTACAAGGCTTATGATCTGTTGCATTTACTTTCGTTTCGTTCAAATCTAATTTATTTCATTTTAAGTTTTTTTTTTTTTTTCGTTAAAGTGGAGGTGTTATTTATAATTCAAGACCAACAAAATTTAGAATTATAAAGTCTTTCCCCTAGCACAATCACAAAGGGTCAATACATCGAAAACCCTAGAAACTTGGTTAAACGAAACACTATCTACAAAACTAATTTCTGCAACTTATGGTTTTTGTCTCACATAAGTAAGAATGGCTAATTAATTAAGTACTTTTAAAATTAATTTGGGTATCGTAATTAGAAATTTAATAGGAGTGTCAATTAGTTTTAAAAAAGAAATACTTTAACACTTGTTATATAAGTGTTAAATTTGTGCGCAAGAATCAGTTCATTTTCTTAATTAAATTCACGTTGATTCTTATAAACCGAATCATTAGGTTCTGCTCCGACCCAAACGAATAAATCGAAGTACGATTACGCAGCAATTCCTTTCTTACTTATATATATGAACAATTTAGTGAATTAATTAATTAGAAGAAAAACAGCATGATTAAAATTCATGGTTATTCTGCAAATTACCTTTGCTAAGGACCTTTTCCTGATTCACAAAGATCAAATTAATGAGTTGCATTAAGAAAAAGAAGTATGATTTGTAGCTGTTATTCACACAAACGACTGAGCTGCAGGCAAGGTTCTCAAGAAAAATAGCACAGTGACACACGAACTACATAGCAGACATCCAAAAACTATTTTTTTGCTAATGGGTATATACTATAATTAAATGCATTTTTTTTAAATAATCTAAATCCATAAATTTGTTTAACAATACAATCAGACGAAGATTTTAAAATGTACCAAGAGAAGGGTACTTGTAAGCAAAAAATTTGAAAAATACAAAATAATAATCTAAATGTTGGACGTCTTTGAAAAGGAGGAAGATCCATAGAAATCAATTAATACATCCAATGTTGTAAGATTAATTATGTTAAAAACTTACTGTTCTAAAAATCCCCACCTAGGCGCTAGGCGGTTGGCCATCGACCCGATTAATACTTAGGTGTTTGAAAATTAAGAAAGGGCGCCTAAGCCTACTAAGGTGGCCGCCTAGACTGCCTAGCACTCACCTAGCCCGCACAGACCCGCCTAGACACCTGTCTAGGTTGCAACTCACTTAGATAGAAAATAGATAACTTTCCCTTTGCATTTTATTGTTTCCAATAAATTGTAAAAGACTTATTG
This sequence comes from Pyrus communis, assembly GCF_041283825.1. Classification (NCBI taxonomy): domain Eukaryota; kingdom Viridiplantae; phylum Streptophyta; class Magnoliopsida; order Rosales; family Rosaceae; genus Pyrus; species Pyrus communis. The sequence goes on from NC_142572.1 coordinate 15,570,923, forward strand.
AACACTTAAATAAACACACATTATATGTTTGTTCCCATATTTTCATTATGTTCCAATACTTCATAATATATATGTCATTCTATTTTCTAGTTATGATGAAAATATATAAATTTTAAGTATAAATAGATACTTATTTACACGAAATACAATATATTTACTTAAATCCACCTAGGCACTATGCCCCAGCCGGCCGCTCGACTAGCGCCTAATGTCTTTTAGAATCTTAACAATTTATTAAAAATGTCATTTTAACTAAATTTATATATTAGTAAAAATTGTAGCTAGTAAGCAAGTCAAGTAATACAACTATTATTAAGTTGAGCTAGCTCTATTTGGGCACAAGATGCAGGATATCAAGACTATAACTTCCTCATGATCTCAAAGCACCATCTAATAATGGATCCAACAACCACTTAGTATTGCAGTTTAGTGGTATTCCTCTTCACTTGTAAGTGAGAGGTCTTAGGTTCGATTTTTGCCAAAGGCGAATTTGAACCACATTATTACTAGTTCATTGTGAAGCTTAGTCTACCTCCTCTCTTAGTATAAATAATATCGTTTAATAAAAATAAAAAAAATAAAAAAAAAAGATCCAACAAACTCAACCAGCTCACTTCCAATACTCTAGTGCAAAATTAGCCTACTAAATTGATCTCACAACAACCAAACTCGCATATAGCATATAGCATATAGCATATAGCGAGATTAAAAAACTCGCCTAAAGCGAACTATAAACACAAACAACTCATATTGAGTTCTGTAATTATTACAAACACAAACAGTTTTTGGTTGCACATAAATTAATTCATACTTGGGTCATTGCAGTTCCTTTTGGTCTGTTCGTGGATTACAGACTTTTTCTTCCTTTTTTTGCCTGTGCTTGGGGTTTTTATATTTTTTGCCGAGTCTGCAGTTCAAACGCTCCCCGAATTAAAGAAAAAGAAACCGAAGAACAAATTAAGAAGGAGCAGACAGGGTTCTTGGGTCGAGAAAGGCACTTTGTTAATTTAATTATATTTAATTAGGTTAATACACTTCTTTGATGAGGTCTTTTAATTAGATCTATATGCATGATGACAAGGAAATCTGAAGAGGGAGGGCCCCGATCTCCATAATAAGAGGGTGAGGTTATCTCTGTCAGCCTTCAGATTAACTTGCACAATTTCCTGCAATAAAAAAACAATCTCTTAAAATTTGTGTCAAATATTAGCCATCAATTCAACACGCATCACTAAATGGGTCCAGTGCCTTCAATCACTGATATATTCATATATATAATATATATATATATATATATGTATGTATATTATATATTTACATACATGATACATACATATACATTTATATATAGCATATATATATATATATTTCACTTCTCCTTCGATCGGTTTCTTATTCTGTATTTTTTGACTCTCTTCATATATAGTATAGAGGCCGGACTATTTCCATATAAACAAGAAGAAATTAAAGTTAATAGATCTGGAATGTGCTTGTTTTCTTTTCTTTGTACAAATCATAATCTTAATGTCTTCGGTCGACAACATTGATCGATGCAGGTATAGTTAGGCATAACCCAATCGTGTCTATTGCTGGTACCAGAAATGGCACATCACAGTCAATTATTGGAGTGTACTGTTCCCCATATTAACATTTTACAGGGATTACTTTCAGGATTTAATGTAAAGAACTTAGTTCGACTTTTCATTTATTTGCATGTGATTGGTATTTTCAACCTAACGACGACGGATAAGTGAATTTAAATTTGAATGCAATAGAGCAGTGCATTACTTACAAATACGGCTAAGTTCAATGCGTATATGAACCGGTAGTTTCCTCTACATTGCGCCCCTAGCTTTGTAGCAGTACATATGGATATATATAGATCTTTATTTAACAGTGGGCTAGCTTAATGGATCACCGTTTTCCATTACTTTATAAAATGACGTGTATACGTACACAATTACCTTTTTTGTTATGAGAAGAGTATTACACGCGAGTGCTTTAGGATCACCGTTTTTCATTCTTTTTTGTTTCCTGGTCACTGTTGGTATGAACTACAAATTGACAAAATCATACTGGAAAGTGTATTTGGCCAAGAAAATGAGCAGAACATTACCTTCTTTTTCTACGAGGAGCCAAAGCAATCCTATTTATATTTGAGATCGAAGGGTATACAGGCAATATTTTACAATACCTTCATATTAAAAAAGAGATTTGAGCCTTGATGCAAGAAAAACACTGTTTTTGTGAGCTTAACTAGGCTCAAGTTTGCAGATTACGAGGTATTTAGCTAGCCAAAAAATGATCCATCGAGTAGCCCATATTATTTACCTGTGGACGCTATACAAATTAATATAGAATTGCATGGCTTGAATCAGCGTTAACATTAGCTACATTTGACTTAATGAGGTTGCCATGCATACAGGCATATGTTCCTTCCAAACTTCCTCTTAATTTTGTCTTCCTTCTTAACTTAATGAATCTGGTCCAATAGAAATCACACTTAAAATAATTAAGTCAGCCAAATCGGCTAATATACTCCTCTCTAACCAATAATCTTGCGCGCGCGCGCACACATATATATGGGACCTAGCCAGCGACCTAACCAAAATGATATATATGGCCTGTTGGTTTTGTTATAGGTTTATATCAACATCCTTCTAATATGTAAGCAATGCATTCAATGTTTTTGCCATGTCTAGCAATCACCATTGTTTTTAGAGAATCCGATCACTTTTTACTTCAATAATCTGCATGAATCCATGGCGGTCCCGATGTCAAAGCCCATTATATTTAATAGTCTTGTTGATCCTCTACTATGTTTTTAATTAGTCATTGTAATACTATACAACTTTCTCTATATATATAATTCTTCATTTCTCTCAAAGGTAAGAAAGCAAAATGAATCAATTTCATATAGTGTGTGTGTGTGTGTTTTTTTATTTTATTTTATTTGGATTTACAAGGTATTTAAAATTTTGGGTCTTACATATTGCAATTAAGATCATCAATAAAAGTAAAATTCTGGTAAAAAATTCTAGATTTACCACTGTATGAAACTCATCAAAGATAATATGGATAAATAGTAAAACTCTGACCCCACAAAAGTAAAATTCGAGGTCCGCCCACTAGATAACTTATCCAATTCCCCACAAAAGTAAAATTCTAATTCTGCAAGTTTGAAAAATTTAAGACGCATATGTAACGAAGCTCCACAAAGGTAAAATTTTAATTAGCCCATTGTTTAAAACGTGTATACCGTCTGAAACCAGCTAATATAATTTGTGTCCGTCCACAGAATGAGACACGAGTGTATCATGCATTACACATCGAAACCAGTTGTTCCTCATTCAAAATTATTAATTGTACAAAATCTATATCATAAGGAAATTAGATTTCTTAGCTAATACATGTCATTAGCGTAAGTCCAATTAATACGGCAGGACATAACACCTATAATACTTAATTTATTTTCCATTAATATTTGCACCAAAAAAAAAAAAAAAAAAATCAAACCCCAAACATTTTCCTCCATCTCCCTCTTTCCCATTTTTATTTCCCCCGCTTTTCGTGAATCATCGAATTGTTGCTAGCTAGGGTTAAGATACATAGATGCCCTTTGATTACCCGCAAGAAAAACCTAGGGTTTCATATTGGACCGCACTCACACTCTCCAACGACTCACCTGAGCAACACGAACCGATCAGAATCCACTAATGTGCAAAGGCATCTTTGGCCCTCCTTGACACGACAGGTATAAATAAACTATTCCCCCCTCACCTGAACCAGAGCGTACATAACACGCGAGGGAAACAGTAGCTTTTTTTAACCCACGCTAGGGTTTCCTTTTCCTTGTCGAAGGGATAAGTGACGCACACTGCGCCACGTGGCGGAAACGGGATTGCTCCGGCACCGTATCTTGAAGTAATTTATTGTACAAAATGTGTGTGTTTGGACATGACATGTAACATGTATGGTGATGTTTTTTTAAGTACATTCGACGACAAAAGAAAGATTAAAACCCTCCCTCTCTCTCTCCTCCTACCCTCACTCACTCTCTCTCTCTCTCTCCTACATTTTTTTTTTGGTGAAGATCTCTCTCTACATTTTCGAAACCTCTTCTCGCCCTTTTTCTCTCTCTAGGGTTTTACGATTGTTCGCACTCAAATTCCACTCATCCAGCTTCGAATCTCAGCTAAAAAATCGCCTCCCGATCTTCCCCCTCCGCCGCTCTATCCGCCAGTGTCGTGCTCATTACGCGCCGTGGAGAATCGAGAGCTGAGCTTCTTACGACGTCGTTTCCGGTGGTTGTCGATTTGCCTTGAGGTTTCAGGTCTTTTTTTTTATCTGCTCGATTTACTCTTTTGTTCAATTGGGTTTTTGAAATCGATGATTTTTTGGATTTAATTAGTATAAAGTTTGAAGCTTTGAGCTGATTTTTTTCAGCTGCTTAATAATTTTTATATTTTAAAAAAAAATATTTTTCTGAGCTGGGTTTTACTGTGTATAGTACGTCAAGTTTTGGGCTTTACTTTCCATTTCATTTCCTGGGGTTTGCTGGTATGCTCAGCATAAACAATTTTATGCGTTTAAGGTGTTATTCATGTCGTTTTGATGTGCTTGGACTCAGTTAATTGTCTAGTGACTGTGAATTTATACAAGGCATATAATGAAAGAACCCTAATTTTTTTTCTATTAAGTTGGTTGATTGGCATGCTTTTATTTTCCAATTCGGAGTTTCCGAGGGCGAGCCTGAAATGGGTTTGTACGATTGTTGCTATTTTGGAATATTCATTCGACCTAGATTGCTCTAATTGAAACAAAACCCTAATATGTGGTTTAGCTTTATTGTTCCTATTTTTGTGATTGAGTTTGCATCTTTATTAGTGAGTTTAGCTGTGCGAATAATTTCATCGATCGTAATACATTTAGCTGCCATCCTCCTTTATATTGATTCATGGAATGCTAGGGTTTGTAATTTCTTTCGTTGGGTTGCTGTACATGTATATATCTATGCTTGTACATCAATGGAGGTTGTTATTTTATGTGCAATGTCAGTGTAGGATGAGTTGTTGCACCTTGTCATTTATTTCTATGATAATTTTGACACTGGATAATTCGTTGCGCATGAGAATTGTTGGCGGTTGAGTATAACCCTAATAATTTTTTTTTTACTTGGACAAAGATTTTCTCTCGCATGGTATAGGTCAATGCTTTCTTTACACTTTCCTCGGTTTTTCTCCCTCCATGGTGCTTTCTTTGCTATTCTAATTATCATACGATAATGATATCACTCAATTAATTGTTTCATTTGTTTGAATATAGGAAGTACTGTATTAAGAACACTGTGATCTGGATAGATGCTATAACATGGAGAAGGGTCTTCTGATCGACAATAATCATAAGAGGAATGATCCTATTATTGCTTCCAAGACGGTGGGATCATTTGTTAAAATTGATTCAATATCTATAGATCTTCCTGATGCTAATGACAAGAGTAGCAGCCATGCGGGAAACTGCGAGCATTTCACTATACGGTAAGCCTTGGAGCCTTGCTAATTGGTACCCCCTTGAGGGAAATTACCTATCCTTCTCAATGTCTATGTGCTGTTAATTACTCACTTGTTCATAATAAACTAATGTGAATCTTTTGCTACTGATATTAACTGATTTATATTTCTTCATATTCAATGTTGGAAGCTGTCATTTATTTTGGCTCAATTTTCAAGCTCTAATTTGGATATAGATTGATCTTTAAAGGTAATATATTATGCTATTTTGCAGCAGTATATTATATATGGTTAGAGAAGTATATCCTCTTTACTTTTTAGTTCACTGTAATATCACACTTGTTGGGATTGGACTCTTTGATGCAGCAAAGGTTTTCATCAGCAATCATATGGCATACTACCTAGCTAGTATGCGTGTTGCTAATTTAACAAGATAGTGTCTGAAAAGACATAAGTGCATAAACAATGGGGAGGATGTGTGTGTGTGTGTGTGTAGAGCATTATTTTTCAAGAGTAAATTGTATGTAGTAAATAATTGACTTCTACCTCACGCATGGATCTTTTTTCTTTTTTTTATTTATTTATTGAAACTTCTGTTTTATGTTTTGGATGTAGTGGTTATGTAGCTGAAGTTCGCAAAAAGAATTGGAAGCTTTGTTGTCCATTTCCTCTGGATGGTGAGTTGGACAAGTTTGATCAGGAGCCAACATCCTTGCTTCCTCCTTTGGATCCTCCAAAATTCAGAAGGTGGTCTTGCCAGAATTGCGTGCTGGAAAGTGGTTCTGAGAGTATTGCAAGAGATCATGGTACAGACATTCGTATTGGATCTGATTCCAATAACAAGTATGCTCAGGTCCCACACCACAGTGATGCTCCACTGCTTCTGTTAGATTCTGAGCAAGGTTCAATTTCAAAAACTGTTGATGGAAAAAGAGTTGAAGCTCATGTTTCTGTCGATGGAATTGTCAATGAGCAACATCGTTCGTCATCTCCTTTTGATAAGAAAGAAGGGAGGCATGAAGTTGCACCCACTGCCATCACAGGTATACTTAAAGTCAAGCTCAATTCAACTAAATAGACTGTTGGCTATGTTATAGTCTTTTGATTAATTTACTTTTTGTGCTTCATCCAGTGAATAAGAATGTCTTAGATGATTATGCGAGTCATGAAATGCCGAGACTCAATTCTGTTGAGGCAGAAGTTGACCCAAAAAGGACGCAGGAGAGACATAAAGGTAACACAGGTTTTCTTTCCCTTTGTTAAAAATTATAAAATAAGAATCTGTGATTGAAAAAGTTTATCTGTAATTTCCACAGGTAAATTTACTTTGCAAAGAAAAAACAACAAAATTACAGTACAACTTACTCCATATGGTATCTCACAATCATAATGTCTTTGATTTCTGAAGCAGAAGCAGTAAATTTGGAGGGCAATGGATCTGTTGAAGTCTGGAAATCAGGATGTGAAATTCGTGATGATACCAACATTAAGCTCCATTTCTCGAACAACAAATTATTCTGGAATAAGAACCTCACCCAGACTAGTGAAGCCGAGCACCGACCATCTGCAGAAGAAAATCACAAGGAGTCAATGAATGCCTCTGGGACATGTAAGATAGTCGGAACTGTTGACAGGGCAGGTGATGCTACCAAGGACCAGACCAACATTAATCATCCTCTGCATGAGTGTGATTATGCATCATCTGAAAATCTTGATAAGTCAAGTAGTTTGAATCGTAAGAATGGTAGGAAGGTGCGTATGCGTCTGCTGAGTGAGTTGGGTGATGCAAAGCCTGATTGCTTCAGGACAGAAGATTCTCCATCCAACAGAATTAGTAAAACATCTGGGGCAGGAACTGTTTCCCAAGGTCAGGTGTCTGTCCAAGAAAGTGCTAGAGTGGATCTTGGTGAGAATAACAAAAGGAAATTGCCTGAGGAAGAGGAACAGAGAAGCCAAGGGACGAGCCTTCCAAAAAGTTTGAATAGAAAAGTTAGGACTTCCAAGAGAGATGAAGAAACCACCAGACGCGTTGAGGATTCTGAATTAGAAGAAGATGCAGTTGCCAGAATATCTTTGCAGGCAGATATGAGGAGCAACTGGAATAGATCTGAAATTGAACGAATCCTGGCTGTTGGTAAGAAGAAAATTATGAAATCCAATGATATTGGTGTATGTTCATCCTTAGTCCCACCCAAAGATGTTTCGCCAATAGAAGCGCTAGACAAAGTTGGAAGTTCAAGTAAAGGTAATGCTACTACAATTGCTTTTTCCATTCCTGCGTATGATGCATCCACAGTTAGAGAGAAAGATCAAATTTCTTTGCCTGCCCCAAAAGCAGGTAGAAAGTCTGGTTCCTGTAAGCGGAAAGACAAGATGCCAGAAGTTGATAATGGACTGGCTTCTCTATTTCCTTGGCCCACGAAAGGCCCAAATACAAGGAAAGATGCAGAATTCATGCAAACTGGGCATCCATTTCATCGGGCAGAGGACTCACCCGCTGAAAAAGGGTTGGATCTTTCTCTTAACAGCTATTTGTCTGCTCAAAGAGATGACAGGAAATCTATTCCTCAATCTGAAGATGGATTTCCTTCCTGGTCAACTCGGAAAGATGGCACCGGCAAACTAGATGAGTTTATTAGGAAAAATGCGGAAGCCAACGCAAATCTGAACAGACTTCCTAAACCTGTTTCAAATGCATTTTCTGGGAAAATAGGACATGATGATCGCAGTAGTAATTTTTTCACCTACAGCATGCCTATCCCGAATGAGAAGCAAAACTATCGCTCCCAGGTTGAAGGGAGTTTGTTGCAGCAAATGGTAAGAGCTTTACTCTCTTTTTACAATTCCCTGGATGAATGTCTTCATCTTGATGGTTGCATGATATATGTCCGCAGCAAATGCATGTTTCTTCTGTTTCTAAGGCTTATTATATGCAACTGTGCTGTTATAAAATTGTTGTGATATCATAAATCACTCATCTGTCTCAAATTATTACTGACACAGTTAAGTTGTGGAAACTAGTAAGTTTTTTTTTTTTTTTCTTTGAACCCTGCTGATTGGTGTTATGTCTAAATAATTTGTTTTCCTATTTTTAGTTGCCTATGCTGATATGCTAAAATTAGCAGCATTGCTCAAGTTCAAAGAAATAAGGAAGCAAGTCCATTATCCTTGTATTTCCGTTGCCTATGTTGATAATGTGCATATTAGCTAGCCCTTAGAATCATATTGCACGTTTCTCATATCTGTAGTAAATTTGTAAACGCTAATATGCGTAATTATCTTTTCTAGTTCTAGTTTTGTTTTGCAATTTCTTTCTATGATGATTCATTTTCCTTTTCAGGATATTTCTCATGCAAGAAACAAGGACAAAATCATTGAGGTTCCGAAAAATTCAGCTGTGACTGTTAGTAGGAAAGATAGCAACCATAGAGCTGAAAAGACGTCTCATAAGGGAGCTGCAGATGACATACCGATGGAAATTGTTGAATTCATGGCAAAAAATCATTATGAGAGAAATCAGAAAGCTTTGGAAGCAGGCATTAATTCAAGGAATGTTCAGGTGCATAGTTATGGCTTTGGAAACTTAAGAATATTAGAGGAAACTGGTGAGAAACGAAAACCTCAGGCAAGAAAGGCAAAAGATGGTGCAACAGCAAGAAAAAATGTGGGACCTTCCAAACAAAAGTTAGTTGACTTTTCTACTTATATCCCCGAAAAAGACACATTTCGTCTTGACCAAATGCATTGCCCGACAGGGTTTAATGCATTCAGTCAGCCTAAAAAGAAGATGAGTACTCGAGAGCAATTTCCTGCTGTTGGTTACAGCAGCTGTAGTTGTGCTCAAAATTGCAAATGGAATGGAGATATGATGAGCCATGGGTTGTCAAATTCTAGCTTGCGTCCGTCTGTTCCACAATCAAAGGAAGAAGCAGCTCGCTTATGGTCACCTGCAATGCCAGCTCAAACTCCCTTAACGCATTACAATCCTCAAAAGTGTGCAGCTCAGCCGTCTAATGTCGATATGCTTTCACACCCTCCAGGCTCGCTGCATAAGGGGAATTTCCATGGTGATTATGGCCTGAAATTATTTAATTTAAATGCTACCAACCTGGAAAAGCATAGTGAAGGTGTTGGTTCTGAACCTTTCAGCAGAACAAATGCAGAGTACTCATTCACTGGCAAACGTAATGGGACTGAGCCTCCTAAGAGTTCAGCGGGTTCTTTTGATCTATATTCCAATGAAACCATACCAGCAATGCATTTGCTCAGCCTCATGGATGCAGGTATGCAGTCAAGTCCGCCCTTCAGCATTGCTGGAAACCCGAAATTTTCCAAGAGGCCCATTGATTTTTACTCCAAGGAGTATTCTGTGGTGGATGCTGGTGGTTATAAGGTTACTGATACCATGAAGCACCAATCATCCAGTTGTTGCGGCAAAAATCACATTTTTGAGAGGTCTCTTGACCTTTTTCCTATGAATCCTGGTGGTACATCTACCTCTTCTTATCCTAAAGGATTCAAAAGGGCTGCCGTAGAAAATAGAGGCTCCAGATCCCAGAATTCTGCATTTAAAGGTGGTGTTTTGGGCAAAAATCACGGAACTATCCCTGTTATGCACAAAGGACTCTCTACGCTGGCTGATTCTACGATGTTTCCCCAGGACCACCACAACACTGAATATCCAATGCTGCAGAAATTGGATACTCATAAAGCTAATGGGGCCATGAGGCCTCCAAGGAGCAGTCCCAATTCTTTAATCTGCACTATAAACAAAAACCCAGCTGAGTTTAGCTTGCCAGAAGATGGCAATGAGTACATGATTAGCGGGAAAGACTTAAAAGTTGGGAAGCAGAGGCACGGCCTCGTGCAAGTAGATCAGAACAAGCAGCTGAAGAAGAGGAAACAGACTACAGGAAAAGGACGCGCACAACAATGAGTTTGATGAGGTTCCTGATATATCTTTACTTGTAGTATTGTATAATCCTTTATTAGCTAAAGTGCTCGAACCAGAACTCTTTGCTCAGCTGCCTGGTATACAATGTTTTCTTATTGCGTGTCTAATTCACAAATTTATCAGTTGGGGTTAATTTGTTTTATTTTAACAGGCGAAGATTTTCCCAGCTAGCTACCGCAAAATAAGGTTCACAGAGGATCCAAGTTGTAGTCGTAAGCTGATATTAGTCAGAGACTCGGAAGCTGGGAAGCGGAGTTTATAGCAGTCATACTGGGTGGAGGTTAAGGCCTGTATATAGCCTTCATATGTCTTGACCTGCCCGTGCTGTTGATTTTGTATCAAATCTTGTTATTGTTTTTCGGGGTCATACTTTCGCAATGACAAGATGGCTTTCGTACTGGTGAGTTATTTTCATGGATAAAACTTGAAATTGTAATTTCTGTAGTTGCCAAAACATGTGAAAGAAGACTATGCATGCTGCTGTTATGTGAGTGATTTGAGAATAAGATTTTGCCTCATCTCTATCAAGCACTTGAAAGAGATGAGCACATCTCTCTCTCTCTCTCTCTACACACCTACCCACACACAAGTGATTTCTGAATCTCATATAATTCTGGTTAATTTGCATATCTTTCTTCAGTTTCTACTTTCTACACACAAAACTGGAGATTCAAATTTTTTGTTTAAAATTTTACTTAGGAACTGATGTTATGACTTATGAGAGTCAAAATTCCATGACCTTGTTATTTCGCCTGTCCAAACTCGTCATAAAATGGGCTCTGTGCTGTGTGGCAAATGAGTTTGGGCGGGAGATCAAAGGGAAAAAGATAAAATAAGGAGGTGAGCCGTGCGTGTAGAGAGATTTTTTCAATGTGCTGAAAACATAATTCGATACATCAAGTGATAATACAATTGGTTAGACACTTAAAAAAAATTTCAACTAATTGCATTATGATACTTGATGTATCGGGCCGTATTCTCAATACGCTAAAAAAATCCTCCAGCGCGTACCACGTTAAGAATTATCTCCTTATTGACCGGCGAACTGATGACTGCACCTGATTGACGAATTTTGAAAAGTTATGCTCTAAATTGATGAAAATGAAAGTAGGAATACACACATGTTCAAAAGAGCAAAAACACAATACCAAAATTTAAATTCCCCAATACACACACACACACACACACAATTATACATACATACATACATACATACATATATATATATATATATATCATATTTTGTAGGGCCCGTTATGTACTTCTTTTTAAGAATTAAAGCCGTATATATTTCAATTCATCATTTATAGATTATCCTTGTAAAAAATTAGACAAATCCAAAATTATTAAAAAATTCATCTTTAGTGAAGAAAATGAAAGAATACGGTTTTCGAAAGAAACACTAAAATGACAATCATTTAATTCAACGATCATATAATTTCGAATTTGAATGATTTTTTGTAGACATGATCTTTGAGGAATGCCTAAAAGACAGGATCGCATTTTTGCTACCCACATTCTCTCTCCTATGAATGCTACCCATCCTATAAGAGATATTTTATTTTTCTAGTGCAATATCACATAAAGAGGTTCCTATCGGTCAAAGAAATGAGAATTCGTAGTTTGGTTGGCAGAGGACTTGGCCATTCATGATTGATCCTAGAAGGCCAACTTATAAGTGCATAAACTCATTTTTTTTACGGTTCAGGTATTTTCAGTCAATTAAATGTGTTTTGTAAGTTTTCTTCTAAGCCCAGTAACAAAACTTCTTTTTGAACCTGGAGAATCCTTTCTTCAATATTGTACTTTCACTCTGCCCTTCTTTACATTTTTTTTTTCTTTCAAGCAACCCTTTTGTTAGTTATGTGTTTCATGAGTTACAAGCCGAAAAAGTTCATTTGCAATTAATTGCTTGAAACTAGGCTCTATTCTTCTACCGATCAAGCAGAAGAAACAATTGCAGTTTTAGAAGTTTGTCATGCTTGAAATCCATGTTTTTGATCTGTCCATGAATAGAGCCTAGTTCTAGCATGTGACTGCAAATGAACTTCTTTAGTTTGTAACTATGAAGCACAAAACAAACAGAAGAAAGTGGAATGCGATGCAAAATAAAACTACGAAGCGATTCAAAATCATCCCCGAAAGCCATAAAAAACTGCACAAGTCTCTTCTCTTTAAGTACAATACTTAGCAATTAATAGAGCTAAGTTCTTCAGGTTATGCCAATAATGGCTCGTCCCATAAGACAGTCATTACATTATAAATTTGTTGAATGCTTTTATCGCCTTACTAGGTGGTACGTAAGTATATCCATCTCCAGCTGATAACCCTCAGCAAAATTGAATGTGGTCTACAACAATAACAATCAAGCTTTATTTCACTACGTAGGATTGATTGTATGAATTTTAGAACTACTGCGCTCATATGCATCAAGTCTTTCGTTAGCTTCAAGTACTCCGTATTTTTCTTATAATCTCTTTCAAAGTCTTCATCGGTCTTCTTCTATTCCTTTTACCCTAAGTCTCCGTCTCATAATCGCATCTTCTAACCAAATTATCTATAAATCTTCGGTTTACGTATTCAAACTATTTTAATCGATTATATCTCATTTAACCGATGGTCTAAGTCAACAAAACTATTGATCCAAGTAATAATTTTAGACCGAAATGAAACAGACTTTGGCTTATAATTGGCATGCAAATTATATATCATCGTGTTCAAAGATCAAAGAATAGTACCGAGGTAAAGTTCATAGGAAATTAGTGGAGACATCGACTTCGGGAGGAACGCCATGACATGCAAACATCGAGATGTTGATTGATCAATGTGTATGTCCAGTACCTTCTGTATGAAAATGAATATCATCTGATCCTCCTCTTGCTGTCGGATCCATGTATTTCTTGGCATTTAGTAGCAAATAATGTAAGGTAATGCTATTTTAATCTTATTAAATCCTTAAGTAAATAAAAGTGTGTTGCATCAGAAAAAAATTGAAGTGTGTTACGATTATTTTTAGTTAAATAATGTATACTATGAAAAAAATTGAAAAGTAAGCAGCTAGAGAGAAATATGCATCATTACTTACTGACTAGGGGATCGTTTGTAAATACTTTTAAAATGATTGAAAACGTTTTTAAAGAAAATGTTTTTGGGTTCCAAAAGCACATGAAGTGCTGTCTGCTCTGCAAGAAACAGTAGTTATGTGCTTATTCCAGGAAGCGCTTTGAGTGATTTTTTACGATTTACTTGCCTTTTTACTAAGAATTGATTCCAAAAACAATTTCATAAAAAAGTTTTGAACCATTTAAAAACACTTCCAAATGAGCTGTAAATTGATTTGGAAAATTCTAAATCAAGTATCCAACCATTACAGTTGGACAAATTACCAAATCATTTCATGGAAATTTAACTACATGAAGAAAAACAAATATAGGGACAAGAAAGCTAAAAAAATAAAAAGACAAATCCAATAAGTGTATTCCAATTCTTGGTCTCACCCCTTGGTCAACCTCCAATCCAATAAGTGTATTTTTGCTACCCACATTCTCTTTCCTATGTATGCTACCCATCCTATAAGAGATATTTTATTTTTCTAGTGCAATATCACATAAAGAGGTTCCTATCGGTCAAAGAAATGAGAATTCATAGTTTGGTTGGCAGAGGACTTGGCCATTCATGATTGATCCTAGAAGGCCAACTTATAAGTGCATAAACTCATTTTTTTTTACGATTCATGTATTTTCAGTCAATTGAATGTGTTTCGTAAGTTTTCTTCTAAGCCCAGTAACAAAACTTCTTTTCGAACCAGAAATTTATAAGAGAATCCTTTCTTCAGCATTGTACTTTCACTCTGCCCTTCTTCACATTTTTTTTTTCTTTCCAGCAATCCTTTTGTTGGTTTTGTGTTTCATGAGTTACAAGCCGAAAAAGTTCATTTGCAATTAATTGCTTGAAACTAGGCTCTATTCTTCTACCGATCAAGCAGAAGAAACAATTGCAGTTTTAGAAGTTGGTCACGCTTGAAATCCATGTTTTTGATGCGTCCATGAATGGAGCCTAGTTCCAGCATGTGACTGCAAATGAACTTCTTTAACTTGTAACTCATGAAGCACAAAACCAACAGAAGAAAGTGGAATGCGATGCAGAATAAAACTACGAAGCGACTCAAAATCATCCCAAAAAGCCATAAAAAACTGCACAAGTCTCTTTCTCAATACGTACAATACTTAGCAATTAATAGAGCTAAGTTCTTCAGGTTATGCCAATAATGGCTCGTCCCATAAGACAGTCATTACATTATAAATTTGTTGAATGCTTTTATCGCCTTACTAGGTGGTACGTAAGTATATCCATCTCTAGCTGATAACGCTCAGCAAAATTGAATGTGGTCTACAGCAATAACAACAACAATCAAGCTTTACTTCACTAAGTGGGATCGGTTGTATGAATTCTAGGACTACTGTGCTCATATGCTTCAAGTCTTTCGTTAGCTTTAAGAACTCCGTATTTTTTCTTATAATCTCTTGCAAAGTTTTCATTGGTCTTCCTCTATTCCTTTTGCCCTGAGTCTCCGTTTCATAGTCGCAGCTTCTAACTGAATCATCTATAAATCTTCGGTATACGTGTCCAAACTATTTTAACCGATTATATCTCATTTAACCGATGGAAATGAGAGTGAATATCATCATGTTGCAATGCACGACATTAATATAGTTTTTATATTAAATTTGATTGTTTGTGGCTTTTCATCTTTCAAAGCTATATTTTATTAGGTTTCTAGTAACTATAATCGTTCAGAATAAGTATTTATTCTACCAATGTATTGTAATCTCTCTATTTAAAGGACTCCATATGTATGTTTAGGCAGACTTGATGAATGAAAATTTATATTTGCCTTGTGCATTTGAAGAGTGTGATTTCTCCTTCTAAAATCAAGCATTTGGCTTGGTCGTGTAAGCGCATCCACGATTAGCGACATTGAGTGAGCTCCGTTGCCCCTGGTTGAGCGATTCCCAGGTCATCTATCTCCCCTCTCCTCGATACCCTTGGTTTTGTCCTGCATAAAGTGGCATTAGAGCAGGTTTTCCGCTGTAGTTGAAGACTATGGCTGTGATTTACTATTTGTTTAAAGATCACACTGTCGAAGAAATCAATTTCGTCAATTGGGATTCACCACCAATTTATGATGAGTACATTGATGAAGACGAAGTCAATACTCGTTTTGTGAATGAAGTTGATGAGGATGGTAGTGAGGTAAACAAGTTATACTCCTCAAGTTTGTATAATTTCTTAGAAGATGATATTGGTTTTCACGTGATCAATGAGATTCTTGAAGGTAGTTTCTTGAATGTTGAGCACCAAGTAAAGATTGTGGATGTGAAGGAAACTTTATAGTTTATGAGCGCGGTGGTAAATTTTAATGCACAACTTCTACATTGGGCAAAAACTCCTTACTATGATATTCATGATTATATGTGGGATAAATTTCTTTATCATGATGATTTGGTTAGAAGAAAGTCTTTGAAGAAGAGAAGCATTGCTCACCATTGGAGGCATGTGCCATTTTGAGCTTATCCATTTGAAGAAAGAATATGGATCAAGACTTCGAACACTCATAAATTTCTTGTGCTATTATACCTGTTATGGAAAAGTTTGAAAGGCCTTCCAAAAGATCGAGGGAAAACAAAAAATCAACTGAAAAACTCGAGGACGAGATTTTTCGAGAAGAGGAGTATGATGCAATGCACTACATTAATATAGTTTTTATAATAAATTTGATTGTTTGTGGTTTTTCATATTTCAAAGCTATTTTTATTAGGTTTCTAGTAACTATAATCGTTAGTAATAAGTCTTTATCGTACCAATGTATTGTAATCTCTCTATTTAAAGGACTCCATATGTATGTTTAGGCAGACTTGATGAATGAAAATTTATATTTGCCTTGTGCATTTGAAGAGTGTGATTTCTCCTTCTAAAATCAAGCATTTGGCTTGGTCGTGTAAGCGCATCTACGATTAGCGACGTTAAGTGAGCTCCGTTGCCCTTAGTTGAGCGATTCCTAGGTCATCTATCCCCCCTCTCCTCGATACCCTTGATTTTGTCTTGCATCACATCGGATCGTACTCTTGTTGTCAGATCCATGTATTTCTTGGCATTTAGGAGCCAGTAATGTAAGGTAATACTATTTTAATCTTATTAAATCCTTAAGTAAATAAAAGTGTGTTGTATTAGCAAAAAATTGAAGTGTGTTACAATTATTTTTAGTTAAAAAATGTATTTTATGAAAAAATTTGAAAAGTAAGCAGCGAGCACTACTATGATTAACATTTAGCATAACGAACACAAATTGGTCGCGCAAAACTTATCCCCGTCGCACAAATGTCAAAGCGATGAAAACTTCGTCACGCAGAATCCATCACACAAAGATCATGAAGAAAGACTTTGCGTGACGAATAAACACATTGGTCGCGGTGAAGAAGGCGTGACGGTTCCGTATTCGTTGCATGAAATTTTTAGAAACGAAGATCTTCGTTGCACAAAGTGCTAGGATATGAGTAGCAGTCGTCAGGATACATATATGGGACGACTAATCTTTGTCTCTAAGAACTTCACGGATGACATGTTATTCTTGCATGATGAAAACGGATTAGTCGCAAAAAATTATGTAAGACGAAGGTATTCGTCGCGCAAAAAATAAAATATAATTTTTTTAAATTAATTTTTTGTTCTAATTTTAATTTCGTAATAAAATAATGAAATTAAATTGCAATAAAAAATTTAATGAAGAGAAAAAGAATTTATTTAAAATAAAAAGAAAATGCACGTACAAGAAAAAGTTTAAAAAGTAAGGGAGTAAAAAACTAATAAAAGAAGGTGGAATAATCTACGGGGTCGTCATTGGTAGGCAGCTGAAAATCTTGGGGCAAGAAGGCCTCGGGGATGAGGACAGGCTCAGAGGTTAAAAGGGTGGAGTTTTGGGCATGTTCGGGTTGAAGGGGCTAGGAAGTCGACAGGGTACGAATATCCTGGAGATGAATGCTGGATTCACTGAGGGCCTTTACGATCAGTGACATTTGGCTCTTATATGAAGCAAGCTCAATCCTAAGGCTGGCCACCTCTTCTATCAAAGTTGTCACCTTGCCCTTTGATTGCGAGGATGAAGAAGCTCTAGGTTTCCGCCACTAAGCATTCCCCATCCCCCTACAATATGTCCCCGACCTTCGATCAAGAGTCTAATCCAAGGTGTTTGTAAGGATCTGAAACCCCACATCCTCGGGGGGATCCATAGACTTGATTGGAGTGTCGGGAGGAAGCTGGGAGATGGACTCCTGAAGAACCGACTGCCTCTTCTCCATCATCATTGCCTGTGTAATATAACATGAAATATTAATAATAACATTAAAATAATAACCATGAGACTTGAATGCATAAGATAGTAATTACAATTGAAGAATACTTACATGAAGGGACTCGGTTGGCTGTTCCCCTGGTCGAACATAAACGTCTACAAAGACAATCGATCTCCGAGAATTTTGAACCCCCTGAATAGAACAAGATAAGAAAAATGTTAGTACGAAAAAAAAATATTACTGACATAATAAAAATTGAATATGAAAAGCTTTATTATTACCTGCCGTTGCGCCTCCATCCTATATGAGAAAGGCCTCGAACCCGAATGGTGGAGAAAAGTCTTTTTATCCCGATTGATCTTGTTGGCTTTTGCCTTCTTCTATAATACACAAAATAAACGTATTAGTTGTAATTTACATGAAATATAAAAAAAATCAATCAACATTAGTAAGAAACGTATAATACTTTTAGACTTAATATAAAAAACGTACCACATAGCCGGGCTCCTGAAAATGACTGCAGAACCACACCCAATTTTATTCTCGGTCCTCAAACTCCTTCGGGCAACCCTCCTTAAGAGCGACTTGCGCATCATCAAACATCTCAAAATATTTGTGTAGGTCGCTCTTCCACTGCTTGTACCGTTCAATGAAGAGTCTGTTGATGTATGCTAATATATTGTCATTGATGTCATCAAAATTGTAGTTCATCTAAAGTGTAACAAATTAATTAAATACATTAATTAATATAAATATATAAACTTTAAAGGAAAAGCAATAAAAAGTTAGAATACTTATCGACAAATAATCACGAACCTTCATTCTCACCTCGTCCGACATCGCCTTCCAAGACTTCCATCGCATAGGGCAATAGGTCCGAACGACGTGACCAATGTCGTTGGCCAATGCGCTATGCTGTTCTGCCGTTGGTACAGCCTGATGCCGATCGTTGTTTCCGATCGTGATACGTTTGTTGGTTACCCGGATGACCTTCGCCATTTTCAACTGGTGACAAGGTCCCCATATATTTTTCTTTGTTGAAAATATAAAAGTCAAACAAACACTACAAATTATACCGAAATTTCAGCAGAACCTCCCCTAAAATTATAACATTTTCCAAACTTTGGACATTGTAATGAATACTATATGATATCCAACAACAATCACAATAGTTGAATAAGCCAAATTTGGACCAAACGCATAATTGCAGTATGTAACAATTTTGATTGAACTTAATATATGAATAACTAAATTCACAAGGAAATAAAAGGGAGTTATTTAACTTTACCTGGTTGTGACCCCGAGGCATCAGTAATGGATGCCGATGTCGCGTCGGGTGTGTGAGGGTGGCGGTGAGTATGCCTGACACTAACTGGTAGCGCCATCGAAGAGGTCGATGACTCTGGCGCCTAGGAGACCCGGGGACCAACCAAATCTGTCACATCCCAGTCCGCATAGTAAGATATTGTCCGCTTTGGGCCACGCCCTTACGGATTTGTTCTTAGGCTTCCACCCAAAACGTGTCTTACTATAGGAAGGTGGTCATGTACATATAAGGCACATCATCTCTTCTCCCCCGGGTGATGTGGGATCTTACAAAATCAACCGGATTAACCGGCCTGGGGTTCATTTTCATAGGAGCAGTGGCAGCTGAAGTAGGACGTGGGGGAATCGAATAGGGTGCAGTCGTCACTGCCTTACGACTTAAAATTCAATGCATATATATGTTGTGATACGGCAGCAGTATGAAACTTTTTTTTTTTTTTTTTAATCATAAAACTGCAGCAGCCTTTAGAAATCCTATCTAATGGCTATATATAGGCTTCCAACAAATCAATAGAAACACGCTGGCTTAGGAAAACTGTT
Source organism: Pyrus communis (assembly GCF_041283825.1). Taxonomy (NCBI): domain Eukaryota; kingdom Viridiplantae; phylum Streptophyta; class Magnoliopsida; order Rosales; family Rosaceae; genus Pyrus; species Pyrus communis. Next base: position 15,590,602 of record NC_142572.1, read on the forward strand.
TTCAACCAAATCAGATATGCATCAGTATGCATGTTATTAGGGTGAGGACTTATCATCCTAGCTTAGATGAAAAAACTCATGGGATAAGAACACATAGTTTTATTAGCATATAAACAACTGCTAAGATAAGCAGCACAACCAGGATTCTATGCTGACTTAAAATCATGTAATTCTAATTAATATGCAAGCCCAATACTTAATTAACAACCCCAAAATTAACGAGCCCATTAAATATAAACGTGTACTATCTAAATGCATACGCATGACACACTTACGGAAACATACAAAGTAGTTACGATAGGATCAAGCAAATTACAAATTCCTAAAATTTTATAAAACCCTAATTCCTACCTTTACTAAATCCTAAAATTACAAATTCCCATCCCTAATTTGAAATTAAGAAATAATCCTACAATTACTACTTCCTAGAACCCTAATTACAAGTATAACACTAGAGTTAAGTAAATTGAAAAATTACCTCAGAGAGAGAAAGTGTGACAAAGATTGATTGAGAGAGAGGGCTGTTGAAGGAGGAAGAGAGAGTGCGAGGGGGTCTAATGGCGAGGGCGAGAGGATGAGAGGGTGAGAAGGTGATAGAGATTGAGTGAGAGAGAGGGTTGTCAGAGGGAGAGAGAAGAGAAAGGTTGAGTGAGAGAGAGTTTACAGCGTCGAGAAAAACAGAGAGGAAGAACTGAGGGGAAAAAGTGTTTGGCATTTTAATTAAATCCCGAGATTCTTGCGCGACGAAGAGAAAGGTATTTGTAGCGCAAAAAATTCAAATTTTCACGAAATTATTTTGGTGCCCGTCCATAAAATCAAAATTTTAGCTCCTTGCATGACGAAAAGGAAGGTAGTAGTCGTGCAAAGAACATTTGCGCGACAAATACCTTCATGTTCGTCGCGTAATGAGCTAAAAATTTAATTTACCCAGGTCAAAATATTTTTTTTTAATTTAAATTTATTCAAATAAAAACAATTTATTTTTAACATAAGATAAATAAATTACAAAAAATATCATTTAATATGTTTTACAAAGGAAGTCGCAAATAAATTGCATTATTCATTATCCAAACTATAATAACTTTCACTATCGTCGCTATCATCATTTTCAGTCTCCCATTCCTCCTTGTCGATACGTATGTCACCGTCGTCGTTCGGGCCCACTGCAACATCGTATCGCGGAAGATTACCGAGGTCAATTGTAATTGACTGAATTTGTATTTCAATTGAAGCCACTCCTTGTACTTGAAACGGTTCTTGGATAAGATTTGTATCTCAGAGTGTTTTTGCATCATTTTTTATTGACAATTCTAAATGTTGGTCGGCAATGTTATCGATGTCGTCGTTAGTAGGGTCTTGTTAAGGTATAACATACACATTCCTTTGATCCATCTTCAGATAACAACTTTCCAACCTGATGTGTAAGTTATGTTGACACACAAATTAAACCCTATTTGTGACAATTGTAGTAATGATGTAAGTAGGGATCGTTCTAACCGGGGATTAACTAGGGTTGCTAATCTAATTTGAATTGACTTAAAAACAAAAAAACTAAACTTAAAGACTCTTAACAAGACTACTATGACTCAAAACAGATTTGAAACACTCAAAACTGCCTAAAACAATCAAATTGACTCAAACAGAAACTAGAACTTGATTTGGACGAATTTGAAAGTGTTTATGACTCCAAATGCTTAAAAACACAAAATAAAACAGATTTGAATGACTAAGACTCAACAAAATATGGGGGGATTGTGGTTGGACGAATTTAAACTAAATGGGCAGATTGTAAAGAAAACAGATTGTAAGACAAAATTGTGATGAATCAATGGATGATGGAATAACTAAGGGGTTCTTCTCCACACATGAAATATATGCAACGTAAATCAATTTCCAGTTATCACTTCAATAAGTTATGAACCTCGACACTCCAAGTTAATTAGGTCCGCTTAAATTAACCTTCAGATTTCCCTAGAATCATTGAATTGGATGAATATGCATCGCAAACAAATTATTCCTAACAAATTCTCTATATGAACAGCATGATAAAGACATAAGTTAGAATCATTACGTTCTTTGGAAATCATAAGCATCGACAAGGCATTTGTAACTATGAAAAGCATGATACTCTTGCCAGGAATCTACTTAACATGATCGTGACTAGCGACCTTCACTACTTGTGAATATAGATTCATAACGATTAGGTGAAACAAACTTATATCCTAGCACCAAATTCAAGCATGCAAATTAAGCGTTGCACTCTCAATCAACATACAAGAATAAGTTCTAAATCAAACGGTTAAGCAAATTGTATTCACGACTTATGCAACGATAACTGGAAGTAATCAACTTAATTCACATATATAATCATGGTTTCGAATACACCCTTAGCCAAAACGAATGTAGCCAATCATTCTCAAAGCAAAACAAAGATTACATGAATTAAACATTGAAATTTAAGATAGAATACACCTAAAATTGTTCAACAACTCAGAATGAAGAGCCAAACAATTGTGTGAAACTGTCTCCTTTCCTTTGCTTGCGGCAGATTGGATGATGATGGTTTCTGGGCTGTTTTGATGATGTAGAATGGATTTTGGGTGGTGTAGAGGCACGGCAAGGGGTGTAGGTTGAGTGTGGATGGGTGTTTGATGGTTGGAAGGTGGTGGAGAACTCGGCAAAGAGGTGGAAGAAGGTGGAGCGGCTGCTTGTATTTTCTGGGCGCTAGAATGGTGTTTTTGGGGTGTTTTTCTGCCTTAGGGTGTTTTTGGACGAATTTCTGTGATGAATGATGAATGGCTGCGTAGGTTATATGTTGGGGGGTGCAGCACACTAATGGGTATATTTATATAGCATGGCCGAAACCCTAGCAAACAGATTTAGGGTTAACCTAGCTGATACAAGTGTTTTTGGGCCCCTAAGTTGCGGCATGGGTTTGGGAATTAAGTCCTAGCCCAATTGGTTTCAGATATGGACTTACACAATCCAAATCCAAGAGAAAAAGGGCCAATTAAAATCAGAATCCAATTAGAAATAGGTTAAGAATTTTCGTCCAAAATTGGGCCTTCTAGAAACTAAGTGTCTTATGGCTGATTTTGGGTATTCTAGAAGGCATAAAAGAGGGAAAGGTGTGGCACCCTTTTAGGGTCAGATAGGGCCTCTAGAAATTAGGTTTTTAGGTCCACTTGTAGCTAGGATTAAGGTGGAACAAGATTAGGTTAGGACAAGATAGGATAAGGTTTGGATAAGATAAGGTTGGATAAGGTTTTGGATAATGTTTCCTCTTTTCTTGCACTTTCCTTATCTTCTTTGTCATGAACTTTCCTTTTCTGATTTGTAGCATGTTTCTAACCTCTTTTGACTCCAAATTCGTCATCCACCTTGCTCCATATACAAGCTATCCATAATAAGCCCAAAACTGCTCTAAAAGGCTCCAAAATGCATCCTTTTGCCAAAATACGTCTTATGAACCTGAAAACACACAAAAGGGACTTAAAGAACTAAAATAACTAAGAACTAATAACATAAATGCACGAAAACAAGCAACTAAGTCGCATAAATATGCTCCTATCACAACCTCTCCCGGCTTTAGGGTCGTCTAGATTCAAAATTTGTTTTGCCATGTTTGCCAAAATGTAAGGGTCGCCATCATACCAAGTTCTGTTAATGTTCACATATAGTAATCCATGGTCGATTTTAACATTTCCTTGCCTGTTTAGGTTTGTATCAAACCATCGACACTTAAACATGATCACTTGGCATTGGTCTTTGTAAAGCAATTGCACGATACTTGTTAGTTTACCATAAATATCAATGTCTATACTTTCGCCTCTACCTAGGACATGGACACCACTGTTTTGTGTACATAACTTGTCATCTCGTGTAGCCCCCAAAAACTTGACACCTTTAACATGGCACTCTGAGGACAATTCAGCGCGAATCGGTCCGAATGCCACGGTATATAACTCTTCATTGTAAGTGGGGGAATTCAATGTTTTTAATTGTTCAGTACGAACCAATGGGCTACCTCCATGCCATTTTTGGAAAACGACTCGCCACGTACAGGATCTCCAAAGGGTCATGTGCTTTGGGCAAAAACAGAAAGTTTATCCTTTCTCACACTCCCGTCATTATTGTGCTGAGGACGATTGAAAATCATCTCCACATCTTTTAAATACATTCCATAAAATGTAAGCGACTCATATGCCACCTAAGCCTCTGTAATTGATTCTTCAGGCTTAGCCCTGTTGCGTACATTTTTTTTCAACTCCTCGAAAAGCCTGCCAAAATAAAACGATACGATACAAATTAGTAAGCGTCAATTAATGATGAATAAACAAATGATGAGGATTATATACCTTTTTATTGGATATATCTAGCGATAGTTGACAGGATCAGCAAGCAATGCCTCTTCTGGCAAATGAACAATCACGTGGATCATACTTGTGAGGAAAGCTAGAGGAAATATCATCTCAAACATACATAGGACTTGGACAATGTCATGGCGTAATTGATTAACGTCCGTCTTTCGCAACGTTCTTGACGTCATTTGGGGAAAAAAAATCTGGACAACAACATGATTGGTTTGACTACATCTTCTGGCAATATGTGTCGAATACCCACAGGAAGTAGGCGTTGCATAAGCACATGGTAGTCATGGCTCTTTAGTCCAGCAAATTTACCCCTGTCAACATTCACGCAACACGCGATATGAGAAGCACAGCCATCGGGAAACTTTACAGATGATAAAAACTTTGAAAGCTCTTTTTTGTTATTCGGTTTCATAGAAAAAAAAAATGCAAGATCCCTTTTGGCTTTATCATTGTCCCTATTCATCCATAAACGTCTTTGTATTCCCATTCATTCCAAATCAAGATGAGCTTTAATCGTGTCCTTTGTTTTGCCCTCGATATCTAGAATGGTGCACACCAATGTGTCAAATACATTTTTCTCAACATGCATAACATCAAGGTTGTGTCTCAATTTTAGTTTCAACCAATACGGGAGCTAGAAAAATATAGACTTGTGCGTCCAGTTCATATATGTAAAAGGTCTGGTCCTACTCATTGTTTTCCCGAACGGAGCAAAATCCAAACAGTTAAGCTGTTTCAAAATTTGATCACCAGACCATTCTCTAGCTCTACGGCGGGGCTCTGTTTTCCCGTTGAACTCTTTATCCTTTTCCGCCACTTATGGTCCCATGGCAACCATCTCCAATGACCAAGGTAACAAACTCTTACGACATACCCACCAGATGTTACATCATCCTTCCATACAGGGCATGCTATATAACCCCTAGTGCTCTACCCAGAAACCATTGCATATGCATGAAAATCGTTTATAGTCCACATAACTGCTGCTCATAAAGTGAACATCTTCCCAGTACACTTATTGTATATGCGCACACGATTTGTCCATAAATCATTTAGCTTATTAACCAACAACCTTAAGTAAACATCGATTGACCTACTAGGATCCTCAGTTATCAAAAGAGTCATCATAATGTATTATTTTTTCATGCATTTCCAAGGTGGAAAATTATATGGAAATATGAAAATCGGCCAAGTGCTATGGTGTTAGTTTAGAACCCCGAATGGATTGAATCCGTCAGTGGCAAGTCCCAATCTAACATTTCGAGGATCAATAACAAACTCGGGGAACGTTCGATCCAACTCTTTCCATGCCTCCCCATTTGCAAGATGCCTCATCACATCATCGTCTATCCGTTTTTCCTTATGCCATCTCATGTTGGTGGCAGTATGCATTGACATATACAATCGCTGCAACCTATATTTCAAAGGCAGATAACGCATGACTTTTTATGGGATCTTAGTTGTTCTATTCTAAGATGTCATTTTGAACCTCGACTCATTGCATACAGGGCATCTATCCAATACTTTATTCTCTTTATAGAATAAAATACAATTGGTTTTGCAAGCATGAATTTTTTCATAACCCAATCCGAGACTATTCAACACCTTTTGCGCGTTTCTATGGTCTTTCGACAAACAATTATCCTTTGGTAGCATTCTCTTGAAAAGCCCAAAAAAATAATTGAAACATTGGTTCGACATACGATACTTTATTTTTTCGTGCATTAGTTCCACAATGACCGTGAGAACTGAAAAGCCCTCTCATCTCGGGTATAATTCTTAGTTGGCATTTTTTAATAGTTTTTCATATTGTTCGAATTCTGCACTGTCCATTAGTGTAGGCACGTAATCTTCCCCTTCTTGATTGATGTTTGTCGATGCAAATGGAAAAGTATCATTTAAAATATCAATGACTTGTTCATTAGGATCTATATTAAGTTCAACATTGCCCACTCTTGTCGCGTTTAAAGATGAAGCATTGTTTAATTGTTCCCCATGATGGTTCCAAGTATTATAGGTCTTTACCATTCCATTCGTTACTAAATAAAATTGAACATTTTCAATTGTGTCTCTTAACATGTTGTTACAACTTTTACAAGGACACAGGATTCTAGTTGCACCTGGAATGTGTGTAGGTTCAAAGTCAATAAAATCCTCAATTCCATCCAAGTATTCATTCGCGCATCTGTTTGGGTTCTATATCCACATTCTGTCCATAATTCTCGCAACTACAATAACAGTACAACAATCACAAGAACTTCATCATGATATTGTCACCTTATGCCTCCGGTAAGGGCCTTATCCCATTCGGGAATGCAAAGTTATGTCATGTAATTTACGACTAGATCATATTAGATTTCAACATGGAGGAATTTTGGCAGCATCGCTGTACAGTTCTTCAGATGGACGACGTGTATATGAAATACCTATGTGCCACCCGAAGAATGTACAGAGATGACACCGAAATCCCTACAATCGAAACCTAATCCTTGAACCGTAAACTACGTGCCATAACTGTGCATTCCCAAACTATCCAAATAATGGGACAATTCAAGAATCAATTGGACTGTAGTCATGTTTTTGCATCCATGCGCAAAATCTAACCAATCCTTGAATGGGAAACTAAGTTTTACTAAAAAAAAAAAAAACAAGTACAAAGTTAATTACAATTAACTCCATACATCATAACACATATTTGTACGTCACGTACAAATTTAGCAACATAATATAAATATAATTTCACAGCTTAATATAAAAATAACAGCATAACATAATTTAATTAATTTATATATTTTTTTAAAATAAAACGAAGAAAATACCTTCCAAATCTCCACCAATTGCTAATCACACAGTATCCCCCATAGACAACGAATTTCATGGTGTTAGTATGAATTGACATTAATACTTTTACCCTCAACACACCGAGATAGCTTGATCAACCTAGAGAAGAAGATGGAGGGAGTATTAGATGATGAAATTGAGAGAAAATGGAAGTGACGAATGACGGATTGAAGAAAAACGAAGGGGAAGGAGGTGCAGAGGCGGATTCTGCAGTTTTATTGCAGTTTCTACCTCTGTAGCTAAAGTCACATTATAAAGATTACTTTTGCATTTGCACGACAAACCTATATATTCGTCACGCAAGTCTAAATATTTTTTTTTTCATTTTCTTTATAATTAATTAATGTAAACAAGTTGCGTGACGAATACTTTGTTGGTTGCGCAACATGCATATTTAAATTTTTTTTTCATTTTTTTCCGTTTTCTTTTTCACTAATGTAAATTTTTATTTTAATCTAAACAAAAAACTCAAACCTAATTAAACATTACTAAAATAATTAATAAAACTAATTTATTAACCCAAGTACATATTATAACTAATGTAAATATTAATAGTCATCCATATAATATAAATTTATTAAATAAAGTCAAACATAACGTCCAAATTTCATAAAAAAATAAAATAAAATAAACTTCAATCCTCATCCTCCCGGGCATCAGCAGGGGCATCGGGAACTCCCCCCGCTTTACAGCCAGCTCCACATCGAACTTCCACTGTCGGAAAGACATCTTAAAAAGGTCATCTAGATACTTCCGCTGCTTCTCATCCGTTTCATCAACATCTGAATGAACTTGTATTAATGCCAATAAAAATAAATTAGTAATTTAAAAAAATGCTACTTTTTTAACAAAAATAATTATACATTCTTTAATACAAACTTACCGATAACTCCCCCACCATGGACTTCTTCAATTCCTCAAGCACCATTTTCCAAGACTTAAACTCGGTAGAACATTGGTTCTGCACCAAACCCCCAATATCATACCTAAGTTCGGCGTACGCATCAACCCTACTTTTGTCTTCAAAGGAGGGCAATCGCTTACAATGATATCTCTCTATTCGCAACACAGTTTTCCTCATTTCTTTTTCTACCACAAAATTTTAAAAGTAGTAGACTATTTAAAAAAATATTTTCAACCATATCAAATATAAGACAACTAATTCAACAATAAACTTCTTGTTTACCTTTCCCTTCACGGGAGCCTTCTCCCTCGCAGCTTTTCGTTGAATAAGGAACCGAATCGGCCATCGCATTTGAAACAAAACCTTTGAAAACTAAGGTTCTGAACTTGTGTTTATATAGAACCCTTAACACTTTGCGCGACAAACCCCTTGGTCGCGCAAAATGGGCACTAAATGGGAGTGGTTAAGGGCATTTGATCGTTTTTAGTGAAACTTTGCGCAACAGTCCCCTTTGTCGCGCAAAATGCATTATAAATGCACACTAAATGGAAGCGGTTTTAACCTTTTTCAATGAAACTTTGCGTTACGAATAAGTGTAAATATTCGTCGCACAAACATTTGGTGGCAAAATTTTTTTCCCGCTTTTTCTTGCACAACGAATGTTTTCTTCACATAATATTTTTTTGTATCATGCCATTTTTGCATGACCAATCTATGTTTTTGTCATGCAAGAGCCACTTAGGTGACGGAATTTTTTTCACCGCGCAAAATCTTGTCGCGCAAACTGTTATTTCTACCAGTGTAGAGAGAAATATTCATCACTACTTACTGGCTAGGGGATTGTTTGTAAATGCTTTTAAAACGACTGAAAACATATTTAGAAAAAATATTTTTGGGTTTCAAAAGCACATGAAGTGCTTTATATGAGTTAGATTACTCACACTCCAAACTCAGCATCTGTGAAAGTTCAAGCAGCGGACTACAACTCTCAATGCTCCCCTGATCATGGTGTGGAAAAGTCAAAAACATTAAAAATAGGATTAATCACTAAATCCTATCATTAATACATTCCCAATTGAAAACCAATCCTATCAAGCAAGGTTCTAAAAGTCGTTAGTCGCTAGTCAAGTGGGGAACTGGGGCCTAGCGCATAAGCTGCTAGGCAAGGCCTAGGCAGATTTAAATAAATGTATTATATATCATATAAATAAGGGCCTAATTAGATAAATGGTCCTTGCGGTGATAGAGTATTCGGAAGGGAGCCCAGTGATAAAAAAATTCTGATTTAAACCCATGTTGTGAAGTCCGTTACACTGGTAGGAAAAACCATGTTCACGCCAGATGTTTGAGCGACAAAGCAACATTTGTTGTGCAAAACGAAATCAATACCTTCGTCGCACAAGAATGGTGCTACTTTGTGCGACGCACACCTTTGTTGCTAAATACAGTACGCACGACGAAAAAAAGATACTCATTGTGCAAAGTCAGTAAGAAAACCGTGGGTAATTTTTTTTGACGCGAAAAAAAAAAAAGATGCACAACGAAGTTTTTCCTGCGAAAACCTTGTGGTGTTAAAGTGCTAATGTGGAAATTTCCAAAATGTCTACAAATGTGTTGAGTGACAATGTGTTGCTAAGAGCAACTTCAGCGTTGGAGCCCTCCCCCCAGGTTATGCACTATTCAATCCACCTAATGAACAGTAACTGCCCTTAATGAATAGTAATAGCCCTGGCAATAGCATTTGCATCTCCACCGTTACACTTCAATAGCCCTGACAATAGGCAATAAAATATTAGTATTTTTTATTTATTTATATAATAATACAAAATAATTTTAATTGTAATATCGGACAAGATTTTTAATCGTTCTCGTTGCGCCATGTGTCATTATCTGAAGTATTATTAAATAATACAAAATAATTTTATTTGTAATATCGGATAAGATTTAATCGTTGTTGTTGCGCCATTTGTCATAAAATCCGAAAAGACAATTATTGGGGGATGGATTTCTGATAAATTTTTTAATCGTACTCGTTATGCCACGTGTCATTATCTGAAAATACAATTATTGGTGATAGATTTCTGATAAGATTATTAACCAATAGCTACAGCGTTTGCATCCTCTCTAGCCTTATCAGCCTCATATTTCGCCAGTTCCCTTGCCAAAGTCAATTCACCTTGGCTAGTAAGTTCTTCCATGAACTTTGCATAATCATTCTTGGAAGCACTCCCTTTTCTCTTTGAAGCCTTCTTACCTTGAGTCCTAATTGGATAACGGGTCAAACCCGACGCTTGTTCAGGGAGGGGCGTTTCAGGCACTTCTTCTGCATCATCTTCATGAACATGCAAGACATGATCGGGTGTAGAGTGTAGAGGGGTGCTGTTCATGTGCACTTCTGGACCGACTGGCACAACTCTAAATTTAGGACAATCTTTGACAATATTCCAACATTCCCACCGGTTGAATGATTTATTTTTGCTTTTGGTTTTGGCAGCGTACCAAGCTTGTGGTTGAAGTTCCTACACAATGCGGGAGAAGAAATAATTATAATAAAAATAAGTAACAAATAAATAATACAAACAACATAATTATAATGTAAGTAGGTAACAAATAAATAATACAAACAATAAATAATAAATTATGTAGGTAACAAATAAATAATACGAACAAATAATTATAATGTAAATTTGGGTATCAAATAAATAATATATTGTTACCTGATCCGAGTAATTTTCCCCACTTCGAATATTACTACTAGCTTGTGCCAAGACGTCTCTCCACGTACTAAACGATTGGCTAAGTAATTTCCAACGACTGGACATCGATTCTTTGGTTCTTTACCCAGCAATTTTCTCAAGATAATTGGTATGAATAAGACTCCACATTTCTCGCAACTGCATCTCATTACCCGTAAGCGAACTATGAGTAACTTTAACCCAACTAGTACACAACGCAACATCTTCAAGAAGCGACCAATTTGTATCTGCACTAGTGGTCATTTTGTTGAAAAAAAAATGGATTGAAACTTTGAGACAAAGAAAGGAATGTGATTAAAGTAGTTGAGAAAATATGAAATTGTTGTGTAAGGTAGATGATAATGAGAAGGTATTTATAAAAAAGTAAAAAGAATTTTTTTAAAAAAAAATTCAGATTTTTTTTTAGAATTATTTACAATTATTTTTAAATTTTTATTCAATTAATTAATCTCTGCCGTTGGATATAAAAAAAATTGAATTCCAACACTCCAGATTGTGCCACGTGTCACAACGGTAACTTTTCTTAATTTTAAAACTATTTTTTCTTTTATTTATTTATTTATAAAGCATATTAATATCCACCGTTGATCTCAAATCGAACGGTGGATATTAAATAAGACTTTTTTTATTTTTTTTGACCGTTGAGATCGAACGGTCCAAATTAAATATCCGTTGAGATCGAACAGACCGTGGGAAGCCACGTGGCTTCCCAACGGTAACTGAAAAAGTTATTTTTTTTCTTCTGATTTTGTGTTGGCGACGCGCCCCCACGCGTGAGTGGGATGCACGCGCTTGACACAAAAAAAATTAAATAATGCCTGACGCTAGGCTGACGTCAGCACTGACGTCACATGGCCTCAGGCTATTGGGCTGGCAATTCTCCACGGGCCCGAAGCTCAGGCCTCCACCTTCACTCGGGCTTGCCCACGCTGGAGCTGGTCCACGGGGCCTCGAGCCCCTGTTCTGTCCCCTGTCCCCCGAGCAAATGCCCACGCTGGGCTTGCTCTAATGTGATACTTAAGTTTGTAAACATACACAGTACAGTAATTTAGAGCATCTCGCTTTACAGCTAACAAGATGTACAAATGTATTTGTGTGGGTACAAATGTATTTGTGTTGGCACGTGATACTTAAATTTGTAAGCATAGACAGTACAGTAATTTAAAGCATCTCGCTTTACAGCTAACAAGATGTACAAATGTATTTGTGTGGATACGTGATACTTAAATTTGTAAGGATAGACATGTGACACTTAAATTTGTAAGGATAGACACGTGACACTTAAATTTGTGTGGACACAATGATGTTCTTTTGCCACAAGCTCCAAAATATTGATATGTTAACTTTAATATTGTGGAGCCACAACAAATGTTAAGCGTTAACAATTAGACGCTTTTGTAAAAAGCATAGGTGAAATAAAAAATAATTTCAAAAATTCAGAAGGCAACGCATAGATTTCTGCTCAAGAAAATAAGAGTGTCCTCATTAAATGGGCAGACTTTTCAAATACTCTCACTCCAAACTCAACATCCATGGAAGTTTAAGCAGCGGACTACGACTCTCAATGCTCCACTGCTCGTGGTGTGGAAAAGTCAAAGACATTAAATATATGATTAATTGCTAAATCCTATCATTAATACATTCCCAATTGAAAACCAACTCTATCAAGCAAGGTTCTAAAAGTCGCTAGTAGCTAGTCAAGAGGGGAATTGGGGCCTAGAGCCTAGAGCTTAGACTGCTAGGCAGGGCCTAGGCGAATTTAAGTATATTTATTATATATCATATAAATAAGGGTCTGATTAGATAAATGGTCCTTGTGGTGATAGACTATTCTGAAGGGAGCCTAGTGATAAAAAAAATTCGGATTTAAACCCTTGTTGTGAAGTCCGTTACACTAGTAGGAAAAACCATGGGAGACAAAGGCTTCGTCGTGCAAAGTTTGTTCAATTTTTTGGGTCAAAGCATCCAGTGCATGTAAATCAGCTGAACACTTGCGCAACAAAGGCTTTGTCGTGCTAAATCCAGTCAGTTTTTGAGTCAGATAATTCAATGCATGTGAATCAGAGGAATCAATACTATATTTAGTGCAGATGTTTGCGCAACAAAGGCTTCGTTGCGCTAAGTCCCTAACTTTCCTATAAATATGTGCTTTTGCTCTCCTTATTCTTTACAATTCTGTTCGTGCTTGAATGGAGGATAAAAAAAAGGAGCAGAGCATGCCCCTCGGGCCCTATGATTTGAGGCAATATATAGAGTTTGTGTATGTGATTAATGTAGCAATGCTGAATAATTGTCCTACTGCTGAGTGGAGTTCTTGAAAATATGTGCCAGAGAATGTGAAGGCAATGATGGATCAATTATTAGTAAGTGTGACAAATGTTGAAAATAATTAATTTTGTGAAATTTTTTGTTATATGTTGTAATTAATTATTTGCATGTATGTGTAACAATGTAACTACACTCTTGATGATATGAACGAAGAGTTGATGAAGTTGATGGAGGACGCGTTGAAGGGGGGTTACAAGCAGTGGCGTTATAACGTGGAGCGGAATGGAGGACCAGCGAAACAGTAGTTTTAAATTTATGTTTTTTATGACAATATTTAATTTTAAGGGTTTTCTTTATAGGTTATGTATTTGGACTTAATTAGACTTTAATTCATGTTTTGTTGTTTAAATAATTGAATGGATTAATTCAATTTATTTAAGTTTTTAATTATTTTTAGAGTAAATATTATAATTGAATTTTTGTTTGTACTGATGAAGTTTACGTAAATATAGATACTAAAGATTTATGTTTACGTAAACTTCATAATTACAATCAATTACGTTCGTTGCTAAAAATTTTGCGCAACGAACATTTTGTCGTGCAAAGGGTGCAAAAAAACGTGGTTAACTTTACCGTCACATTTCGAATCTATATGTTTTGCGCGACGAACCATTCGTCGCGTAAGGTGGTAAAACCATGCATGACAAAGGCTTTGTCGCGGAAAAGTCGTTCAGTTTTTGGGCCAGAGCATTCAGTGCATGCAAATCAGCGGATCTTATTGAACAAAACTGGTGATATTGTTCCTCCATTGATCAAGAATTTTGATTTTTGGTAAGTATCATGATCATCCAATAAGAAGGGTTTCAATTTTTTCAAATGAACGATTTGAAGACTTATTGATTCTAACAACTGATTGCAGAGTTGATCATTCGAACCTTTCAATTCATATGTGTGCATCTCGGCCCAAGAAAACCTTGCGCGACAAAGGCTTCATCACACAAAGTCCAGTTAGTTTTTGAGTCAAAGCATTCAATGCATGTGAATAAGAGGAATCAATGCCGTATTTAGTGCAGATGTTTGCACAACAAAGTTTCGTCGCACAAAGTCCCTAACCTTCCTATAAATATGCGCTTCTGCTTTCCTTATTCTTCACAATTCGTTTCGGAAAAGCTTTACAATTTTGCAGATTATAATCAAATTGTTCTTTCATTGTTGGTATGGTGGCCGACTGTGGTGCGTGTTCGTCAAAGACAATGGATGGCGAAGGTTCTAGAAATGGTTTGTGTTGTAAATTTTGCATTTTGTATAAAGTTTTTATTTAGCTTCAATATTATGAATATATATTTTGTTGATAAAACACTTATGGTGGAAGTCGTTACCGAATCACTACTGACGAACTAATAGGAGTTGTGAAGTCAGATATGCGCTAGCTTTTGGTCCGATGTTGGAGTATTCATGCGTGACAAATATGCTGCGGATTGGGAGTCTTGGAAAGCCATCCCCAAAGAGCTGAAGATGCACTTGATTGATGAGTTAGCTGTATGTGTTAAATTATTAGTTAAATAATAATTAAGTTTGTTAAATTTAATATAATAGTGAGATTTTAATTTATTAATTTTTGCATGACAGTCTAATTGGGACATTGACAAAAGTAACCCAAATCGGAGGAAAACTACCGACAACATCTTCAAATCTCATTTTCAGGAGTAGAAGTTTGATAATCAACGTGGAGCAAAACTACAACAAGAACCAGTACTACCAGCGGATGAGCAAAATAGTGTTTTTTATTTTAAATTTATTGCTTATTTAATAATGAGATCTAAATTAGAAGTTTTTTATTTTTTATTTAATGAACAGTTTAATTAAACATGTACTTAATGTTTATTTTGAATAAAAGTAATGCATTTTAATAAATATTTATATTAATTAATTATGCACAAATGATTTAATGAAATAAGTTCTTGATTTATTAAGTATTTTTGTGGTCTGAAAAAAAAATTGAAGACTGAATGGAAAAATTCATTTATTTTTTCAAAAAAAAAACGAAATTTAAAAAAAAAAAAAAAAAAAAGGTAATGCGAGATGAACTATGGTTCGTCACGCAAAGTGTTATAAAAGCGCAGCAAAGTTTAGTTGGATGGCGCCAAAAGTGGAAATACCATGTTTTGCACGACAGTGCTTTCATCGTGCAAAGTCTTTTCATTTTACTGAATTTAACCAGAATGCAGGAAGGCAGCAACTACAAAACAATTGCAGCAGCTGCCTTCCTGCTGGAATTTCCAGCCGTTCTAGCTTTGTTGCTATTAATCTCGGAGGTATATTTTCTTAACTAACTTATTTAATTTCCATTCATTTAAATTTTTTTGTATGTAGTTCATAATTGTTGTGAGTTTATGTATTTGTATGCAAACATTTTTGTATAGATGTACAAAAACTGGTTTGCAATGTTCACATGAGCTTATTTTCTCGTTTGCGGTTCACGCATTAGAGTTTGAACGTGGGAAATTTGGTAGCATCTCTTTGCGTTCTTTAGGTGCATCATAGTTTTTTGTATCTACGTTGTGCACTTGAGGAACTACAGGGAGATACTGCCGAAATTTTCCCTCGATCGAACTCTAATGTGTAGGAACCGTAAATTACAGCACATAACTGTGCATTCTCAAATGAGATAGGACCCACACTAGAGGCATAAGGTGGCATGTCATAATTGAAGTTGTTGTAACCCTTGTAAATTTTTTATGTTTATAGGTGATATGGACAAATAGTGGATACATAATCCTAACATATATGATGATGATTATTTGGATGGAATAAATCAGTGCATTGATTTTGTAATGGCAAATAACCAGGGTTCAACTCAAATTCGGTGTCCTTGTATTTTGAAATTGTTCAATACCATTTAGTCAGAAATGGGATGATGGAGACTTATACTACGTGGAATTATCATAGAGAACAAATACAACATGTTTCATCTCACATATTACCCAAGCAGTGGAGACAGTGAATCTGTTATGGACCCAAATGAACAAATTATGGACATTATAAATGATGCTTTTCCAAACGCTAGTTCGGATACGAATAAGGAAGTAGAAGATGACTTCCCTCCTACCATAGACAATGAAGCATTTGAACAATATGAAAAACTATTAAAAAGTGCCAAGCAAGAATTATACCCCGGTTACGAAGGATTTTCGATGTTCACGGCCATTGTTGAGTTGATGCATTGCAAAATAAAGTTTCGTACATCGAACCAGTGTTTTGATTACTTTTTAGGGGTTTTCAAGAGGATGCTTCCAAAAGACAATTGTCTGCCAAAAGATCATAAAAACGCAAAGAAAGTGCTGAATGGTCTTGGATTGGGATATGAAAAAATTCACGCGTGTAAAAATAATTGCATTTTATTCTACAAAGAGAATACAACGTTGGATAAATACCTTGTATGTAATGAGTCGCGATTTAAAATGATCTCTCTGAATAGAACAACGAAGATTCAACAAAAAGTTATGCGTTATCTCCTATTAAAGCCTAGGTTGTAGAGATTGTATATGTCAACACACACTGCAAACGACATAAGGTGGCATGAGGACAGACAAGTGGATGACGATGTTATGAGATATCATGCAGATGGAGAGGCCTGGAAAGAGTTTGATTAGTTGTACCCCGATTTTGCACGTGAGCCCTGGAACGTTAGATTAGGACTTGCGACAAATGGGTTTAATCCGTTCGGGGTTCTAAACCAAAACCATAGCACTTGGCCAATCTTCGCAATTCTGTATAATTTGCCACCTTGGAAGTGCATGGAAAAAGAATATATGATGATGACATTGTTGATAACCGAAGATCCGGGCACGTCTATTAATGTTTATTTAGAACCAATGGTCGATGAACTAAAAAAACTATGGGAAAACATTGTTCCACGTAAGATAAATCTACCAAGAAGATGTTCACTTTGAGAGCATCAATGATGTGGACTATAAATGATTGTCCAGCGTACGCTATGATGTCTAGGTGGAACACTAAGGGTTATTATGCATGCTCAATTTGCAAAAAGAACACAACATATGGTTGGCATGCGGGAAAAGTTTATTACTTTGGGCATCGCAGATGGTTGTCGTGGGACCACGAGTGGCGTAAGAACGAGATAGCCTTCTTCAACAATACAGAGATTTGGCCAAGACCCAGATAATGGTTCGAAGATGAAATTTTGGCTCAGGTGAATCATTTGGATTTTGCTCCGTTAGGAAAATCCGTAAATAAGACAAGGCCAGACACACATCTGAACTAGACACACAAGATGAGGATGTTAGAGCTTCCGTACTGGTCCAAATTAAAATTGAGACACAACATTAATACAATGCATGTTAAGAAAAATGTGTTTGATACACTGGTTGGAACTATACTAGACATCAAGGGAAAAATAAAGGACACAATAAAGCTAGGATCGATCTGTAAAAAAATGGGCATTAGGCTAGGTTTATGGATGACGAGGGACGGAGACAGCCAAAAAGAAGTTCCATTGTTTTGAATGAAACCAGATAAGAGGAAAAAGTATTTGATGTTTCTATCTTCTGTATAGTTTTCGAATGGGCATGTTTCAAACATCAGCCGTCGTGTAAACATGGATAGAGGTAAATTTTCAGGCCTTAAGAATCATGATTTTCATGTGATTCTTCAACGCCTTCTCTCAATGGGAACTCGACACCTCTTGCCCGAAGATGTGGTGAAGCTGATTATGTTGTTGGCGAGATATTTTTCTTAATTAACTGCAAGATCTTTGCGCAAGTCCAATGTTAAACAGTTGCGCAATGATATTATGGAAGTGTTATGCAAGTTTAAACAAATATTTCCTCCAGCTTTTTTCACAAGCATGATCCATATCGTGATTCACTTGCCTGAGAAGGCACTTCTAACCGAACCCATCAATTATCGATGGATGTATCTGATTGAAAGGTATTTAATCACCATAAACACTTTAGTTAATGATGCATGTATGATTTGACTAATTTTACACATTATTTTGTTTATTGATGCAAAGTGAGTTCTGCAGAATTTTGATTAGGGTTGAGCACGGGCCAGGTCGGGCCCAATTTTGAAGGAACCAGATTTTACTCGTTTTAAACATTAACGGGACGAGTTGGACCGATTAGAGATTTTACGTTTTGAAACCAGACCTAACCTGGTCTGTCGAAACGGGCCGATTCGGGACGGGTCCACGGGTCCAACTTTTTTTTTTTTTTTTTTTTTTTTTTGTGGCACGGCAGCACTGCAGCGAGTGTTTCACTACGTCCCCGGCAGGTAGCACATCAGCCCCTTCAAGATCATGACTTTCAGATACGGCAGCTTGTGCAAGACCTCCTCCTACAACTCTTCTTCCGTTTCTCCCATAACCCATTTAATCTACGCAAACAGCTTCTCCTAAACTTATGGGTGCTTAACTACGTTGGCCATGATCCACTGCAGTGTGGTGGAAGTCGTGTCAGTGCCGGAATTTAGAAACTATAAGCAGAGGCTGACCATTTCTCCTTCCGAAAGCTTCCACTTTTCGTTGTCGTAGGGAAGCTCAAGGTCTAGCAGCGTATTAGTATACAACAACACAAATTCATCATCTTTGTTGTCGTTTTTGCTGCCCTGTTTTGTCATGCTCGAATCAGAGGGAATTTTAATTCAACAGAAATTTCAAACTCAATCGATTCAAATTTAATTCAATAAAAGATTTGAAATTGGAACATAACAGAGGTCAAGGTTCAAGAATCTAACAAAATCCCTAAATCTAGGAAACCTAATTTAATTTTCAATCCTAAATCCCTAAAACGTAATACCTTATGATGATGGCAACAGACGGAGCGAGGAAGACATGAGCAAATTAGGAGGACTAGATTGAGGTCTCATGATGATGGTGGCAGTGTACAGAGCTGGGATGGGATGGTGGGAGCGAGTTAGGAGGAGAGATCGAGGAGTAAGGAGGAGAGAACTGAGAAGAGTCAGGATGAGAGAATAAGACTAGCTTTGACAAAACCAACATGAGAATAAGAGGAGATCAAGGTCTATTATTCAATGCTAGAAACGGGTCAGCCGGGGGCCCGTTCCCTCCTATTTTAGATCTGTCCCACCCCGCTAACTTCATATACCCAAACCCCCTCGTCCCGTTTTATGTTTAGAAATTTAGGACTCGCCCCAAACCTGAATTACCCGCCCCTACCCGCGATTTCTATACCCGTTTGCCCACCCCTAATTTTGATTTTGTTTTTGAACTTGAAGAAGATTAAAATTTCATAAAATTATGGTGTTAGATTGGATATTGATTTTAGTTGTATTTAATTTAAATTTATATTATATTTTTGTTTTAATATTTAGTAGATATCTTATTTAATGTCATTACATTAAATTTTAAATTTATTATTATACACATTTTAATTCATTAATTTTATTTAACTTCTTCTAATTAGTGTACGTAAACGTTCATATCATAATTTAGTAGTGCACCAAAATGTTCGTACTTAAGTATATTGTAGTACCTAAATACATAGTGAATTAGTGGCACATAAGAAAATATGCAAAAACATAAGTGTACCAAAAATTTCATACCTAAATATATGATACTAAATTAGTATACCAAAATATCCGTATCTAAATATATATACTAAGCTAGTGTACCGAAATGTTCATACCTAACTATATTATATACTAAACTAGTGTACTGAAATATTCATACCGAAATAAATTATACTAAGCTAGTGTACCGAAATGTGCATACCTAAATAATATTACAATGAATTAGTGGTGCATAAGACAATATGCAAAAGTATAAGTGTACCTAAAAATCTCTACGAAAATATTTTCTTATATAAGATACTTACCATAATGAGAATTAAAATTTATAATATAATCTTAAAATTTTATTTATGAACACCATAAAATTATAAATAAAAAAAGATATTAAATACATATAATGGCATTAAATAGTCTAGGGACTAACATCAATTTTTAATCTTGTATAAGACATTTTTCTAAACTTCATCTTATTTAAGGATTAAAATCTAATTTCCAAAGAAACTTCACCAGTAAATTAGAAGAAAAAGAAATCCCAACGACTAAAAGTTTTATAAAATCACTTCAAGAGTTCAAATGGAGTAAAAAAATCCTTCTTATATTTCTCTTGTAGTGCTCTAATTGATTATTAGTTATAAAATATCTTTGGTGTTACAAAGTAAATTCGTTTTTTTTTTCTTTTTTGTCTATAATTTAAATTTAAATTATTTTTCTCTGAAATGTATATGAAAAAGTATCAAAATCTACTATGCACAATCATTCATATTATCAACAATATTTGTATAATTTATTTACTAAATTGTTATTAACACTCAGAAATAATTAATCAAATAATGCATCAGTTTTGTAACTCTCTGATCCCACAGAGGATGGTGATGATGAGTACCTACAAACTCTAGCCTCCTTATAAACAAGTCCAGGTTTACAGAAATACCCTTTCGCCGGGCTGCAATGCCGATCTTCAGAACATACACAAAGACCCTCCAAAGCACACCCGTCACGCTTTGCACCTTCTTTCCCAGATAAGATCTCATCCGACCATTCGCTCGACAATATATTTTGAGGATCCAACCGTCTTTTCACACCCAAAAACTTGTTAAAATTGGGGTACTTTTTCTGCACGTCCAAAAACGCTGCGTTTCTGTTTTTAGCCCAGTGTGGCTTTGCCCCATGCTTGAAAAACGCCAGTTGCTCCACCTCTTCCCACACGTCTTGATTGAACCTTGGAGTCGAAGCATCATCGGCTCTGTAGTAATTAAAGTCAACGACCACGGAGTTTTCTTGTTGACCAAGATACGCATCGGAAACCCTAATGAATCTGATTAGAAAACCATTGTAAATATCCACCCCACAGAAGTTTTCTGGTTTAAGGTCTCGTAGTTTTTTGACGTCTCGGATGAAGTCTGCAAATTTTGATGCTGGAAATATTGCCGTTGTCTCGTAGAAGAAGAGGCCGTTGATTCTTGGGTCCCACGCACAGGATTTGTCTGTGCCTGCCGAGTACAGACATGAACCTGAGGTTTGCATTTTACCCTGATGACCTACAACTGGGTACCCAGTGAAGATTAGGTTATTTTTCAAACCATTGGCCACTAATTTCTTGGCCTCCAAAACTGTAGATGCTAGTGTGCATTTCCCAATCGAGCTTCGTCCGCTGTCGATTGTTTTCTCTGCACGTTTCGAATTTACACCATCTTTTAGTTTTATGTCTAAAATACTATAATAATGTAATGAATTAAACTATTTGTACCATTTTTACTGACTATCGACTATATATACCTCTTTTCTGAAAGCATGGCTCCATAGAGGTATGTTATGCACAGTTAGGTATGATGTATATAGTCAGTCACGTACGGGCTAATGACATTTTGAGTAATGAATGATCATGTACTATGCATGAAGACGCATTATGCATCCACACGCAACAGGCGTTAGCACTTCCTACTGGAGAGGTACTATATTATATCAATCATTTAAAATAGGGCCATTTAGATATGGATCCAAAAATCAACAGAATTCTAAGATTAAGTCCAAGTATCTTTTTTTATTTTTTTATTTTGAACAGAATTATGAAATTAAGTCCAAGTATCTTTTCTTTATTTTTATTTTTCATATTCATTTTATATTTTAAAAAATATTAAAGATAAAATTAAAATCTTCTAGTTTTAATAACTTACTTAATATCTTCTAATAAAAATCTAATATACTAACACAAAATCATCTAGAAAAACATGCGACCCTGACTCAAGTAACAAATATATGAATTTATATTATACCTATAAGCAGGGCCAGTCCATAGAATTTTGAGGCCTGGAGCGACGCCAAAAAATGTGCCCTAACTTCATATAAGAAAATTATTTATTTTCACACATAAGACATCGATAAAATTATACTTAGAAAAGCAGTTCAAACTCAATAATTTATAAATACATAAAGACTAATTTATTTTGTATCCAGAGAAGGAAACCAAAAAAGTCCGAGCTTATACGTAAATAGGCGATGAGTTTTGTTTTCCATCTGAACTTTTCAGGTGTTTGTATAAATCGAGAGGTGTTTTTTCTTCTTTACTAACCTTGTCAATATGAGACTCAAAAACTAATGATGTTTTCGAGTCTTTAATTAATATGTATAAGTAATGAATGGGCACTAAATTAAACCTTTTGACGACACGTCATATGATTTGCAAATTTACTCTAAAAAATTGGTCTACGTATTACTCCTTGTAGAATATTAGACTTGAATTCAAATGAATATTTAAAAACAGCAACCCACATAGCTACTAGCTAGTAACTAAAAATAAATTAACAACAAACAAATATTCGTAAAAATTGAAAAGAATAAACACGCATATAGCATTTTGAACTTAGGAAATCTCGTTAATTTAGAACAACAAAAACTATTGCTCTGATTAAACTTCTTGATCATTTAACTAAATTTTATAAATTTATACTCTTATGAAAAGAAATTTGTAAAAATTGAAAAGTAAATAAGCACATGTGGTGTTTTGAACCCAAGACCTCTTCATTATTTTCAAATGACAAAACCACAACTTTTAGTTAAATTTCTTTGTCACCAAACCAAATTTTATAAATTTATACTCTTATCAAAACATATATATAAATATATCATCCTAATAATTTTGGTGCCCTGAATGTTTTTGGACTTCAGACGGTCACCCTACCTGCACTGGGTATAGGCCAGCCCTGCCTATAAGCGAGATATGAATCCTAACTAAAAGGTACAAAACATAATATACCTACAAGTAAGACACATTAATCTATTATATAGGTAAATGAATACAATTAACCTGTAATATAGGTTGATTATAAAAATTAAAAATAAAATCTATAAATAGTGTTTAGAGCAAGGACAAGAACAAGAAATAACAAAAAAAGAATTGAGAAGAAATAATTAAAAAGAAATTTAATTTTTATAATAAATTTTATCATTAAATAGATAATTATTGATTATAAAATAATCGTAAACTTAACCAATTGGACTTTTTTTTAACAAACTAGATTATTTTCAATATTGACTAAAAAATTTGAACTTATATATCAAGTTTTAAAAAATTAAATGATATATGAAACCCATGACTTGAAATTAAAGAAATGATATATGAATGTATGTACCTACATCTCTAAATAGGTTTAAACAAACTTAAATGCAAATGGGTGTATATTGTCTCGCACTATCTCTCTCATCAGAATAATATTTCACATTAAGACAGATAAACTTATTTGGTTGTGCTTATGATTTACCTTCGAGTTGGAGGTGAGATCTATTGTTAGCAATGGTCCCACATATGTGAAATGATTAATGTTTTTCTTCTAGAGAAGAGATCATCTCCGGATCCCTTCCACCAAGATCACCGGATCAAGTGATTCGGACTTTTAAATTTCATCCAACGGTCCACCTATTTTGACTCTTTAAAAGTTGCAATAACTTTTTGCCTTTTGATGAAATTTGAATGGCCCAGATCACTTGATCCGATGGTCTTGGTGGAAGAGATTCGGAGAAGATCTCTTCTCTTGCTTCTATATACAACTAACAGAAGAAGTAATGGAATGAAGATCCTCTCTCGATCCTCTGTGAGGATCCCGGAGATTCTCCAATCACATTCGCTCAACATATATCGTGCGGTTAGAAATTATTGTAAATTTTTTTTATTTAAAATTGAATATAAACAATACTTAACGAAAACTGACCAGACGATGCTAAAAAATTGTGAAAGTAATATATACTAAGTTACTAACATCAAAAGAAGAGAAATTAATTAAGAATGAAAGAACGTTAAAGGCATCATCACCTGTTAGTCTTATAGTCTTGGAGACCACAACAGAATTGGACTGGAAGCCTAAAAAATCGTATGTTCCATCGCCTGATGCGGTTAAAGGAAGTCTGTTATCATATCTGTATGCAGCCGTATGCTTCGATGGATACCATGTTATGTCTCCAAACTCATATTTTTGTGCATGGTCCATGTATATGTCCTCAATTTGAGCATCGTCTGTAAAGTTATAGGCTATGCTTCTTTTGAATGCTGGCTCCAATCTCAATTTCACCTATTTGGGCAATTTCTAATTAAATCTTTGTTCAATAATTCAATTACTTAATTATAAGAAAGTTATCCAACTTTACATAGCTATCAACGAAGAAAAACTTTAGTACACGCTACCTGATTACGTGGCTTGTCATTCTATTCTCACAAAAGAATTTGTTTTCCTGAAGATTTTTCTACTATTAACGAGTAGTAGTCCAGACGCCAACTTATCACATTAATTTTTAAGCTCTAAATTTTATGACAATGTTTCATTTGTTTTCTGTCTTACACACTTTAGACCTTTACTTTTCCACCAAAAATAAGGAAGTGTTAAATCAATTGGTAACCTAAAGTTGGTGTAATAAGTTAAAGCCTCTAAAATATTGGCAATGAGTTCCAAAAATGGAGAGATTACCAACCTTGGAGATGATACCCAGCAACCCCAATGAAACTTTGGCAGCTTTGAAGATTTCATCCTTAGAATCTAACCTGAGAACTTTGGCATACCCTTCCGATTGATTTGCTGGAACAACAAGATTGAGACCAATAACATGATCATGCACAGCTCCTCCTCTTCCCCGCCACGAGCTTCCATGCGCCCCCGTGCTTATAAGCCCTCCTACGCTCACACCCTCCCAATACGGCGCAGCCACCAAGCTCAGCCCAGCTTCCTCCACTTTGTCGATCAACTGACGTAGCCCTACGCCAGCATCCACCGTGACAGCTAAATTCGCTGCGTCGATTTCGATTGTGGAATTAACATTAGCCGTGCTTATTAGCATTGCGTCTCCAAAACTCATGTCAGGACATGCCAACTTTGGTATGGTATGTGAAAATTTGCTCACCACTTTGATCTTGATCTTGTTTTTGCTCGCAAAAGCCACAGCGAGGCGGAGGTCTTCCTCCGTTTGTGGGTGTGCGGCGGATGGAACATGGCAATCTGTTCTGTCACCCCATACCCCGTAGGAGTTGGAGAGGTTGCAGCCGGTTGATGCGTCGCATTGAATCGGGGGCGGTGGCGGCATGGCTTGGCTGGTAATGAGCATGGTTGCAACCCAAATGACATGGTGAAGAACTCCAAGGAGCCACCAAAAGCTGTGCATAATTATTCTAATTAAATTTAGGACTGGTTGTTGTACAAAGTTTGAAGGAGGTTTTTAGGTTTCAAAGGGAGTGGGTGGGGATAAGGGATAAGGAAGAAGGCAATGCTTTAAAGGGAATGAGCCAATTAATGGAATTAATTAATTACTTGAAGTGTACACTAAGATTTGTAAAACTTAAATAAATAAGCGTATTATGTATACCAACTTGGGTATGGCCCTTTATGGTTGGATATTGTAAATCTATGCCCATATCTAATTTAATACAAAACAACATATCTTTCTGGAGGCCAGAAAATATCTTTCGGGAGTTGGGCCATTTAGCATCAGATGTCCGTAATTGAACCTTTGTCGTGTAACACCGTCTGATTTTCCATTAACATATCGGATGTCGGCAATGTAGACCAATAAAATATAAATAAAAAAATTAAAACGAAAAGATAATATAAGTGCTAGATTATACTGTTAACCAAATATAAATATTTTCTAATTCATAAAAAATATATACACTCCTTACCCACAATTATCATCTTCAACAAGCTGCCCCATCGGGGCCACTCCCTGAGAGAGAGAGAGAGAGAGAGAGAGAGAGAGAATGGTTTCATTGGAAGAAGAGAGAGTCGACGGAGATGGAGATGGTCCGGATGGAGATGGTGAAAGTTGCAAGGACATGGGCGTGGGCGTGTGATAGTGTGGGGGGAGTGTGCTAGCCTATATACAGAGGTTCCAGTACTTTGAGGGAAAAATATAAACAAAATTCAAAAATAACATGACGTGCATTTCGGCTTCCGATTACATCTTATTGTGATTCTCGCATTCCAATTTTCTTCACATTTTAATTGAAGAAAAAAGACGAACAAGAAAATTAGTGAAAAACGAGGATACGAGTGTGAGATTCACTACCCAGAATAAATTTCTTCTTATTTTTCTTGAAAAGTCACTTTCAAGTGTTTGATGAATTAGTATCTAACATGCACTTTCAACTTTTTCTTTATGCTATTCATTCATCGTTGAGAAATTTTAACTCCTCAAACCAAATTAATAATCTCATTATTTCATGAACATTGATTACTTTAGGTAGCATGCATTTGGTACAGACGGAATGGAACAGGATGAAATGGGACAGAGCAGAGATTCCGTGTTATGTTTGGAACGCACAAGATGAAAAGGGATAATTATTATGCTCTGCATTTGGTAAACGCATGGCAAATGAAACTAAAAGATTAAATGATTAACTTACCCATGTGCCTAAAGTACAATTAAAAAGTTTAAATTTTAAAAAATTAATAAAAATACTCGAAGACTCTCATTCCAAACCCACTTCACCCTGTTTTCAACATTTCAGATCAAAACCCAATTTCCCAATTCAGATCAACCCACGCCGTCATCTTCTTCTTCGCACAGATCAACCATTTCTGCCGCAGAATCTTCTTAGTCGTCGAAAATTCAGCCACCATCTCCATCCCGTCTTCCTCTCCTCCGAACCCAACTCCCTCAAAGGATCCATTTTGCAATTCCTCCCTCATTGTCCCCCTGCCCACCAAAACCCCCAACTCCCTCAAATTCATTTCAATCAATTTCTGCAGCATCGTCGTCATCCTCCCTAGGCTTACAGTGACGGCCTGGCTATGGTGACGGCGTCGGAGAAGGTGGAGTGCGGAGGGACTGAACAGGCGGCAGTGGAGGAACTTCGACATCGTCAAAGATGGCCTTGGTCTCCTCTTCGCGCTTTTTGCCAACGTGACAGTGACGGTGATGGTGGCGGCAGTGGTGGTGGTGGTGGCAGTGCTTGTGGCGCTTGGACGACTTCTCGACGGCCTCGTCGTCGTCGGAAAAGGCTCGCCGGTGCTTGCTATGCGAGTCCTGGGCGTCGCTGGCGGCAGGAGGAAGGTAGGGTTTGGTTCGGATGGGTTTGCTAGGTTTGTGGTGGGGGAGGAGGAGGCTACAAGAGAGAGAGGGTAAAAGAGAGGGAGGCCACGGGAGAGAGAGGGAGGGTAGACAGTGGAATTAATGAGAAAGAGAAGGGGTATAGTTGTTAAAAACATTTATAATTTTGTGTTCCATAGGCCGGAACAAGTTCCGGGGAAAGGTGGAATAAAAAAAGATTAAAATTTGTTTCACGGAACAGCACATCCCAGACAATTTGGTGCACCAAACTTGAGACGAGTGCATTCGAAGCACTACGTTTTGTTCCATCTCACGTACCAAACAGTAATTTAAGATCAGGACTACGTGAACATACATTGCACAGGTACACCGTTATGTGAAGTCCAGTACCAATGGTGAGAAAAATGTCACGAGACACTTCTACTACTTTAGAAAAAGAGCGTGAAAGAGGTCACTATTTTCTCGCACTTCAAATGTACAAGACACAATCTGGAATGTCGAACGTCGAGGCAAAAATATAGGGAATTTTTTTACAACAAAAAATGCCTCTAAAGGTAGGCATGCTAAAATTACAACTAGGGAGTAAACCTCCTAATTTAAGTTAAAATAAGGGTGGGGGGAAAACAAAAATGTCAGGACGAAATACCTAGAAGACAGGTTACCTCCACTTCTCTTTTAGTTCTTTCTTCTCCGACCAGACCCATGTTACAAAGATTGCTGCTATGAGAGCAACTATGGTGATGAGAAGCAACGCGTAGCTGAAATCATCAGTTAGCGAATCATAGGTCCTTGAGGGAGCCAGTTGAGTCAAAAACAGATCCACTCCGTATGTAAAGGCAAGGGTTGTTGATTCCAGCTTGGCAGGTACTGTCACGATGCCTCGAAGTCCTTCCACTTTGAGGTTATGTGTCACATATGACTGCAGGATTCGGACAAATATTAGCATATAGAAAGCATGGTGCTTGAAATTTTAGAGCTATAACAAAATTCCAATGCAGGTTTCTAGAAATTGCTAAGTGAAGGATCAATAAGCACAGCTCCCATTTCTCAAGAATCTGTATTAGCACTTTAAACACCACAACCATTCCGATTCCATGAAAATTCACCAAGATTGTGATTTCCAAATACCGCTCAAAAGTAACATACCAGAAAGCTGCTTCTTTGAAGACTCGACTCTAAATAATAAGATATTAAGATAGCCAAGGAAATATGAACCCAAACAAGCATATCTTGTATTCTTTGAAGACTGGACTCTAAATAATAAGATATTAAGATAGCCAAGGAAATATGAACCCAAACAAGCATATCTTGTATTCAGTCCACTTCAACCTCCCACATTTAAAATCCAACGACTAAATTGATAGCCATCAGATTTTTGTAAAATTAATCATGCAGTCGAAGATTTAAGGTAAATCTTGCTAAGAATTAAGAGGATCAAGGAAATATTAAGAATTGCTTTGCAATATATGCTCTCATAATGATGATGGTACATACTACTAGCATACCTGAGGAATTATTGGCAATGCATCAGTTAGAGGAATAATGCCTTCCTCTTTCTCTGCTTGTGTGGGATTAAGTGACCGACGGGGATCCAGATAACGCTTGTCAAGTGCCAAAACCTACAAAGTGTTAACCCTCGTCAAAGGGATATGTAAGAGCAAGTGTAAAACAAGGAATGGAGTCCTAAAGAACGAAACAAAATAGTATCTCAGGATCATGAAAGGTAGTACCCTACCTGATCATTGATTGTACCAATGAGAAGCTGCTTTGATGTTATACCCTTTGCTGTTAACGTCACATCTATTGCTTTAACAGAATACGTGAAATAGTAAGACTGTGATTTCGTCACAACCTCTGGTCGAGAATATGATGAAATTGGTGAAGTAAGATTATGCTTCCCAAGAACAAGCTTCAAAACATCCTTATTATCCTGTGAATTGCATTTTGATTCAGATTGCATATTTAATGGGAACCATTGGACAATTATACATAATATATTGAGTTTTTCAGCATACCGCTCGGGACTGATCATATATCTCAATGACTGACATTTCGTTTCTGTGTGCTCTAAGATTGAAGTAGTGGTAAACAACCCAATTCTCACTGAAAACCTGCATGATGAAGAAAGTTGTTAATTGTCTCTCAAATTCTCCATTACACAACCATAAACCAAGCCGAAGGAAAGCTTACAGCATGGACAGGCCCCTGTGAACCGTGATGGGTCATCCGGTGCAATATACGACCGGTTACAGTATCAATAAGATATACAGTCAACCAGGACTCCTCTGGGGTAGCTGTTCCAATTTCACCACTGCCTTTTGGTGCAACAGTTGCCACAAAGAGTAGATTCTTAGATATGTATTTATACATCACCTCTGAGTCTGCAATAACCTTTGCTTGAGTATGAACCACCTGGACGGAGAATCACGAACCTTTGTTACAAAAACATAAAACGGCAAAGCATACCCAAAAGACTGAACAACCAAATTTCTTCTTTTTCGAGAAGTAAAATCCATTTTATTATAGAGTGGCCAGGGGCAACAACCCAAGTACAAGGCTGAAAATGTGAAAAAACAAATAGAAGTCTATAGTGCAAGCAAGTAATGATAGAATGAAATAACAATAAAGAAATCATAACAATCTAAAAAAAGTTTATGTTAAGCTCATGATTACAGTACTGCACTCCTCAAGGAACCTACTATTCCTTTCTGACCAAACACTACAGAACAAACAGAGTAGTAAATCACACCACCGAATCCTCTTTCCAACAAAACTGGCCATGCCAAGAGAACTAGTAAGACCAAAGTTTGTTAAAAGATTGACTGTGGAATGATAGAATCTACATGACAAAGTATAGAGGGAATGATCTACAAGATGAAATAACAAAAAATACAGAGAACCAATAATATAAAAAAGTAAACAAAGCGAAGAAATTAAAAATATATATATAACAGATGCAACAAAAGGAAAAAATGCAAAATTTTCAAGGACATTACGTTCCCTTACACAGTTACACCTATATAGTACGTGATAGCCAGACACAATCATACCTCGCTCAATTTTCTTGTCACAGTTGCAATGATTTTCTCTGAGTCAGATGGGAATACAATCAACCATATATCCTTGGACTCAAAGCAGTAGTCATCTACAGCTTCCTGGTTGCAATTGCCTTTCAAAGCATGTCCTTTGATAATGCCATTATCAGCTTCAACTGAGTACCAGTACATGTTTGTGAACTCCCTTTGAAAAATATCAATAGCATCAGATGTTCTTGGGTATAAATGCCCACACTGGTTAGCATCAATTAGTAGATGAAGACGCTGTTCTGTCGAATCAGTAA
Organism: Pyrus communis; assembly: GCF_041283825.1. Classification (NCBI taxonomy): domain Eukaryota; kingdom Viridiplantae; phylum Streptophyta; class Magnoliopsida; order Rosales; family Rosaceae; genus Pyrus; species Pyrus communis. Next base: position 15,621,163 of record NC_142572.1, read on the forward strand.
AAGGCAGCGGTATAACTTGCACAATAGAATGTACTGAAGCCATTGAATTAATTTCCTTGCCCGTGTATGCATCAACAATAGAAAGAACACCTGGTGCCTCAGAGCTCTGCCCACATCGACCTACTATGAGGACAGATGGATTTTCATCCAGTGCATGATGATGGGGTACCTGCCACTGATAAATTTTCAACCCAGTTGGGTACTCGCACATTTCAGATTTACGCAGAGTAGGCAGTAAGAGAGACCAGACAACTTGCCCATATCCGGTGTGCAAGGCAAAAAGTTTTCCTGCTCTCGTCAGTACTATGAGGAGCTTCCGAAAACCATTATGGTCACGTGTCAGTTTGCTCTTTTCAAAACTTTTTAGCCTCATCTCTTGTATAGCGGCAACATCAGTAGCACTTGCAAGCATTAAGGTTCCCTTAAGCTTCAGTACATGTCCCTTCAAAATAACACAAAATCAATGAAAAAAGAATAAGAAAAAGAACAGTCAATGAGACACATTAACTAAAAACTCCTGGTCCAAAATGACAACCAAAGTATACAAACTACCAAAAGAGCATATGTATGCACACTGCATATGAAACTCAACTGCTATGCAATTCTACAAAGTGGGATGACATACGCAGTTATGCTCAAACATGCCAAAATTTAAACTTTTTAACCTAGCTTCTTAGTCTCCAACTCGATTAAACCATATCACAGTTCATACCTTGAGCCAATCGAAGAGGTTCTGCTCCACTTTCGCAACTGATACACCTACCTTTTCCACAGGTAGTTCTGACGTCACTACATCAATAATTGAGGCAAGCCCATCCTCCCTACTCCATACAACTGCACCTTGTTGTAACAACAAAAGTGAATCATCCTCCATGACGATTAAGGCCCTAAACCCATTAGACCTATCTGTCCGGATATAATTGTTTATGAAAACCTTATGAACAACCCCCCTCTGATTGTCCACAACAATACTTTCTTTGAGCAGATCAGTGCTTGAGTCATGAGTAGGCTTTACTGTAAGATGGATCTTACCATCTCCATGTTGGACTCGTCCAAAAGCCTGTTGCCCGTCTGAAAGTGAGATTGCATCACTGATAGCCGCCACATCATTTACTTTATCCAGCACCTCCAACTTTCCTTCACCAGTCACTCTTATGAATATGACAGCCCCATTAAGTTTTACAGAAAACAATCCTGGAAGTTTTGAAGGTAACAGCACTGGTGTTCCAAGAGAATCCCCAAAAATATCAGATATGGGTGTCTGTTGATAGTTAATTTCTCCATCCTGAAAGCTTATAATTACCAGCTTTGACCTTGTGGAATCCAATGTCACTAGAATTTCACTAGAAACAAGCAGTGCTTCCCCTGAAAAGCCACCCGAAAAGGGTGCACTGCTGTGCTTCAGCAACTCTCCGTTCCTAACATTGATTTGATATGCATCAAACTGGGAAGAACCAACAAATCCGAGTACATAAGCTACATCACCGCCCAGAGGCTGAATAATCTGTTGAACCTCTATACTGAAAACATGGAAACAACAAAAATATTAACGAAATAGCAATATTTACTAAATAAAAAAATGAATCGTATTATTAATATTACAAATGATTACATTAATCGCAAAACTCTACGTAGGCGTACCTTTCAGCTGCAAAATCCTTTTCCCAAAGAACCTCACCATCAATGCTAGAAATAGCATGTAGAGACCCTTTACCAAAAACAAGGATCAAATTTCCCTTGTCAACTTTCAAACTTGTCTGCACAAACACTAAATGTAAGATTGAATCATGTAGCATAATTCAAGCATTGGAAGAGTGAGTGTAATTGTTGTTTACTAACCGGGACACTTAGTAAAGATTTAGAGGACACTAAGCCCTCTAGAAAAGATTCCCAAACCATCTGACCATCAGGAAGGTTCCATGCTCTTAAAATACTTCCGTCTGACGAAAGGGTAACGACATCTGAAAAAACGAAATAGAACGCTCAACCTTTGGATCAACAATATAAGTTCATTGCGGAAGCGTTTAATAATGGATTCCTATAAGAGAAAACATAATTCGGCCCAATTCAACCCCTTTTTTATCTAACCAATTCCATAACGTGATAATATAAAATTTATTTGTTATGAGTCTTTCAATCACAAAGTTCACGTAATCATATAGTTTATGAGAAAAAATGATGAATGCAGGCATAACAATTACATTTTCCCAATGCTATGTCGATTCCGTCTATAGCATCATTGCTCCCAAGAACACGTCTCCAAACTGCACAAAACAAAAGCACTGGTTAACATTCTGTTCAGTGTTTGAGCCGAGACTACAAAACAGATTTCACATATGATTATTCCATCTCAAATAGTGAAGAACTTACTTATCCCCCCATGCCGAAGATCAAGCGATGATATAACATTCTCCTCAGTCGACACCACAACCCGCCTCCGCCCGCTTTTCGGAGTATGGAACACTGCTTCCTTTACTTTCCCTATGTACTGCTGGTGCCTGCAACAGAACAGAAACTTACAAAATCAATTCGAAGTCCCGCAAAACAAAAAAATCAATTCACAAACTAAAATAAAAAAATTCAAACTTCGATTAACAGCTCGGTTACGATTCAATTCGATAGAAATAAGATCGAATTCTTCAGATATTAACTTCCGTTTGGATTCAGAGAAATCGAGTGAAGTGATTCCAATCGAATTTCAAAATTTAATCCTTTTTTCCGATAATTTCTAAGTTATGAAGCAGAGAGAGTATGCGTTTGAAACTTACCAATCCATGAGACCGACTTGATCTTCGTAGAGCGAAAGACTGAGATTTGCAGCTGATAAGAACAGAAGAAGAAGCACGAAACCTCGAACCGCCATGCCCATGGCGACTGATTCTCACTCTCTCTCTCTCTCTCTCTCTCTCTCTCTCTCTTCTCTCTCCCTCCTCAATCGATGGTGGTGAGAGAATGAGCGATGGATCTGAGACTACGATGAAGAGTTTGTAGGGGACGAACTTCGAAGGAGGGAGAGAGAGTTCCACACAGGTGCGAATTGAGCCGGCTTTTGGAGAGTAGGATATGAAATGGCGGAAATACCCTTCTGTTTGGACAGGTCCTAGCGGGCTGAACATTTTGACAGTTGGGTCGAGTTTGGGCTTATTTCTGAGAGAGACTCGGCCCAAATTGGGTTGGACTTGCCGTTTATGCGAATTAAATGGTTTAATTGATTTCTTACAAATGAGATTTTTTTCTTAATTTAACATTATTTTTCTTCTTAATTTAACATTTCAGTTATATTATATATATATATGTATATATATATTTTTTTTTTTTCAAGAGTTTTATTTTATATATATGGTATTGCAGAAAAAGAAGGAAAGGCAATTCTTTCCTCATGAATTTCTAGAGGCCAGTTGATTGTCTTCTACCTTGTTTCTGAATTCATTTATCTTTTGTTTTTGAATCAGTTGACGTTGATGATATCAGAATGCTAAGGGAGTTTTAACGAAACATTTCCAGTACTATTCATTTTTAACGAAAAACCATATTTTTACCTTTTTCTGGTATTATTCACTACACCTTTATTTGTCATTTTTCATTAAAACTAAAGTTTTTTTGAATTTTTCGTTAATTTTCTTTGCAATAATAAATTATCTTTATATATTTAATACTATCTCACTTTATATCGCTTCCAATGTCCGTTATATAAAAAGTCATATCATTTTCTCCTTTTTTTCCTCGGATGAAATCATGAAACAAGGTATAAAATTTCAAAGAGAAACCTCATGGAACTCTTGGAGCTAGATGATCAAATCGTTCTTAATCTCTGGTAGGAGAAATTTTTCAATGGTGGGAACACGACCCGGTATACTAATACTTAGCGTACCGAGCTGTGTTTTCAGCACATTGAAAAATCACTTAGTTTGTAGAATGGTTGCCAACCAAGCATAGAGATACTCATACGAAGAAAAAAAATTGAAAATATAGCAGTTAAGATGTACAATATCAAGGATAATATAGAATCAATATTTTCTATTTACAAGAGATACCTTTGACCCAAAATAAATCTTCAAGATATAGCTGTTAAAATTGTATAGGAAAAAAATCAATGCTAAAAATTAGTTAGAGATTTCTGCATTTAGTATGCTTACTAAATTGTAATTTTCTTTCTTTACACACATTGGATCATTGTATCATTGTATCACTACAGTTCCCACCAAATATTATAAATAATTAGAACCAATTAGGCCATCGGTCACCCAAGCCAAGAAAAAACTGTATTGTATTTTTTTTTTTTTTTTTTTGGGTGTCTAAATCTACATGAGAGAGAGAGAGAGGGAGAGAGATTCAAATTCCAACACTCCTGGCAAGCATCATTGCTGCCATTAACATCTTTACTTTGTGCTCCAAATGTTGACGTTTTGTCTAGCTTCAACAGAGTGAAGTTTGCAGCTGCCTGGCTGGTTTGGTTGCTTTGGGGCTAGTTGGGTTGAAAGATCGAAGACTCAGCTGCTTTTCAACGGTAATGCGGCGACCTTTTTGGTTTTACTGAGAATTTTTCAGCATTTCATTTGGAATCTAATAGTTTTTGGGTCTAAAGTTTGTATCTTTTTAGTCATATTGTTGTTGTAGATCAAGAACTTAAACTTAGGGAAAAAGTTGTTTTTTTTGTAAGTTGGGGTTGGGAGTTTGTGTGGAGAAGTAGATTAGATGGAGGGCTTGGATTGTTTGGAGGTTGGATTTTAGTTTCATACGAAATGCACGCACCAATTTCCTGCAATTGATGGTAAAAATGAAGCTTTTGATGGGGGTCATACAGAGAAGAAATTTAGTGCTTTTGAAATTGTTGGTATAACATTCGTTCGAAAGACCGTAATGTTTTAATCTGTTTGGATAGATTTTGGTCTATGTGATAGAGTTTGTAAGCAGAGGTGGAGTTTGAAATAAGCTAGATCAGATACCGTGTTTGTGTTGATGGCATCTATTAGAATGACATTGTCTCCGGTGCCTCGAGTAGGAACTGCACTCAATGGGGAAACCTGTTCAGTTGCTTCTCCATTGTCCAAGTCCTCATCTTGTGCTCAGAACTACTCCTCATCCAATGGATTCTTATCATCTGTGTCCGCTTTGCTCGACCCTTTTGTTCTCAAAGTTTATTCACCATGGTGTAATAGGCTTCTTGAGAAATCAAAAGACTCAAAACCAAGATGGCAAACTTGGAGGAGGGCGTTTTGCCATTTCTTCGTTTGTTTCATTGTTGGCCTATTCGGTGGACTTACGCCTTTTGGTTTAATGAATTTATCTGCGAATCTCATGTCAAAGCATCAAGACTTATCCATTGATATGTAGAAACAACTGACATCTTGAGAAGATCTGGGATTATGTACAAACATCTTGTTTGCAATAAAAATCTTACTGATGTAAGAGACAAAAGTATTCATCAAAGAAATGTTGCACTTTTTTACATTGAAACTCACCGTCTTGATGGAATCATCTACTTTGCAAATGAGGAAAACGTCTACTCCATCGATATTTTTGAGCAAATGAGGCAGATCAGGTATATCCACTTCTCTAAGCCAAACTCCTTAGTATTAGTTTACATTTGTAAGGGACTGCTGTTGGAATAGCATCTTTTTATGCATCATCACACGTGGATATCCTGAGAAAATAAGAGAACGTGGTTTAGTTACATTTGCAGAATTTAACAAAATTTTGAGCTTCTTGATAATTAAGCATGAGAACTGCATGTCTTTTATGTTAATCTCATAGTTAATTATCATTTTTCTGTTGGAGATCCTCTGATCCTCCGCATATAGTCTGTTCATTGCTCATAGAACCTGTTGTAGAGAGATTAACAGCACACGCAACACAATAAAGTTCTAAAATTTGAATACCAACTGATGCAACATTGTTTTATATGTTCCCATGTGGTTTTACTTTGAATCTCATTTAATTCTAGCAACTAAAGTATTGTTCCATTATCATACACATTTATTAGTATCTAAATTTTGGAAAATTGGTGCATGTAGTATTGTATGAGAGATCACAATCTTTGCCCCTCTAGTAAATTCTCTTTGTTTGACATTGCATTCTCTGAGCATGTTGTGGTGACACTTATTTTTCCTTTTTCATATTTTTTTGGAGGCGGTTTGGGACGTGGACCGTGGAAAAAATGATAGGTGGAAAGATGAAACCTGTTTATTGAAGGCTCTGTTTGTAATGGAACTCAGGTCATAGGATGGCATGTAACTGAGTCAAATAAAAGGTTCCAGAGGTTTTATGCTGACATATCAGGATTTGCCTTCAATAGTACGATACTCTGGGACCCTAAAAGGTAGCATCGACCAACACTTGAACCCATTAGGCAGCTTGACGAAGGCAATGATGATTTCAAGGTTGGTAACCTTTAAACATAAGCAACTTCTACGACCTTTAAAGCAAAAGAACATGTGGTAGACTTCGAAAGAGAAGTTGTATCTTTTAAGTAAACTGATGTAGTAACCAGAACATCCTAAGTTACTTACTTGTACCATATATAAGCACACCCTTCAATAATACAACCTCTATTGGAGAAATAAAGTCCGCACTTAAGCTAACTTACTGTTTGCATCTGCAGATGAGCACATTTATTGAACAAGTTGTCGAAGATGAAATTCAGATGGAAGGTTTATTGCACAATTGCTCAAGAATCACGGTTTGGCAACATCACCATGGATCATCGAATACTTTCTATCCTCCCAAATGGGTCATGAAAGATGGCCTAGATGTCATTGCCTCACTTAAGTGAAATTCTTAATGTGAATAGAGTCCATGTGGATGGCAAGGGTAATTGATCTTAATTTATTTTTATTATTCTGCCATTTCTTCATGAAATAGTTAATGCATCCACTCTTTTGAAAATATTTATTCGAAGATGTTATCAGCAAAAAATCTACGAGATGTGAAAGTTAACTAAAGTTTGAATTGAAAAGAAAATTGCCTAACACTTAAAAGTTGTTCTTGTTAGAGTTTAAAACAAGTTATATGGGGAAGGCGTCCTAAAATTCTCAATGTTTCAAGGGTCATTAGTATGCAGTTTCTTGGTCCAGACTTTGCACAAATATAGACGTAAATATATGTCGGAATGTTGCTTAGAGCTGAACTTTCCCCCGTGACTACCAACATGGTTTTCAAAGATAGCTCTTGCTGAAGCAAGGGGTGGACAATTCAAAATGTTTCGTTTAAGTGCTACATATGGTTAAATAGAACAAAATAACTTCTTGGTTATGTCATGCAAATTGTTTTATAGTGCAGGATAGATTGATGAAGATCCACATATCGTCTTGCCAGTGATTATTAATCTGGACTATAGTTGATGTTGGGTCAGAATGTTCAAACACTTGAGCAGATCCATGTGACCATTCAACAAATTGGTTGAGTTTTCTCGCAACGTTTTCCAGTTGCTAAATCAAACTCTATTCCTCTAGTCATGTAGTCATACGAGATGCCCAATTTCCTTCGTAGGCTGCTCTATTTAACGTGAGAAAAATTTACTTGTTGAAGTAGGGAAAGTTGTCTGAACTGTCAACTGCAAAGTCTTAGAAGGATGCCGAGATTCATCTATGTCAATATCAACTTTTTTTTTTTTTTTACAAAACAGAATGCCTTGATGTGAACTCCAAATGACAGAGAAAATATGACTTCATTGCCTTTCAATAGAATGAGTGCAAGTCACTTCATTCTTTTCCCTTCTTCAAGCTCAACCTTTTTTCTTTATAACATCCGCGACCTTCTCTCTTACTTTCCTCAACTGTATCCTCTGATGGAGCCAAATCTCAACCTCATCCTACTTGCATTTCTCCACGGTGCATTCATCATCTGCATTCTTCTTCTCGTTATCTCTGTCGCGTTGACTTGTCTCTTGTTTTTATTCGCCCTCGGCCTCTTTTCGATCCTCTTAGATGATTTGTACCACATCTATTTGCTTTCCTGCTTCTACTTTGAAACAGTTGTGAACCCTAATCTTGAACTTGGTTTTGTTGTAATTGTTTACAAGCTGTTGTGTCATGCTGTTGCCATTTTCTTGGATTCAAGTTCTTTCTTTGAATGTAAGATTTCTCGAATTAAAGTAAAGGGAAGACATTTGATGCATTTTATTGATGGCTTGAGGCCTTCTTAATTTCAGCTGCCTTTTATATTTACTTCAACACAAGCAAATTTGTTTGATTTGTATTAGGATTTGTGCATGCAATGATAAGCGAAAAGTGATTTTCGTATTCTTCTTTTCTTCAATGAACTCTACGCTTTTTTTCTACTCATGTGATTGGATGAATCAAACGAGAATCAATCAATAGACAAAAACAAGAGAAAGAATTCCAAAAGTAGAAAATGTGATTGTGAAAATCATTACCCCTTAATTTTTTTTGTGACATTATAGGTATTCAATACGAGAAACATTACTTTACCAAATAATATAACGTTTATATTGTCAAACTGTTGATCTTGATCATTTTGAATATATGTTCCTTGACAATATGATAACATAACGCGTCAAAGTGTTTAACAAGAGAATACATGATGAACCACAAAGTCCATATCAACCATTTCGATCCCACATGACTAGTTACGGTTTACTCCAAACTAATCAGGGTCTCAGCCTAACAAAAGAACATTACTCGTCAAATCACAATTCTACAGCAAATAATCCGCCCTTGTCCGGGTTCGGGTTCATGTATATGGGCTTGGGTTTCGGTTCATGTAAATCTGGCCCGGGTTCTGAACATTCTTTCGTCTTTGCTTCCAAATTACCCGCCATCTCTCACCCACCTGGCACTGTTACACCAAAAGTTTACATTAGCATACACCTCACCTCCTCTCTCTCTCTTCTCTCTCTCTCTCTCCCCCCGCTCTTTCTCTCTCTTCAATTTCCATCCCAGTATAGCAATGGATTCAAGCCTCTCTTCACTGCCCGATCACCACCATTTCTCTCCAAGCTTGAGCTTCCGAACCAGAAACCCTCTCCTCTCTCATTCTTCAAAACGTAGCTCCTTGAGGACTCTGAAGCATGGGTTTGGAACCACTTCCACCGTTTCCTCCTCCACAACTCAGCAGGACAAAGCGGCCTCGAGCTCCGTCTACGTCCCCACCCCTCGGAATCGAGACCTTCGAACTCCTCACAGCGGGTATGTATGTGCATTGAGCTTAATTTCTTGACATTTTTCGGGATTTAATTTCTCGATTGGGTGATTTTTTTTGGTGATTAATTGTGTAATTAGGTACCATTTTGATGGAACGAGCCGGAAATTCTTTGAAGGATGGTACTTCAAGGTTGCAATTCCGAAGCGCAGGCAGAGCTTCTGCTTCATGTACTCCGTTGAGAATCCCGTGTTCCGGAAGCCACTGACGGCGTTAGAATTGGTTCAGAACGGGCCAAGGTCGACCGGGGTCGGTGCTCAAATTCTGGGTGCCTACGACAAGTACATTTGCCAGTACTCTGAAGAATCTCAGAACTTTTGGGGAAGTAAGAACTTTTTTTCTGTTTTAAATGTTACTCAAGTTGTTGTTTCTGAAGAATTTCAAATTTCAAAACTTTTCGGGACGATGTGTTGTTATCTGATGAAAGAAATGCTGTTTATCTTTTGGGTGTCCGTGTCCTAAGTTTCGTGTTTTTGACTTCTATATTATATTAGGATTCTTCATGTATCCACCTTAAGTATGCTGGTTGTTAATGTTTTTAGTGCATAGGCAGGGATGAGCTTATGTTGGGGAACACTTTTATAGCAGAAAAACAATCAAAGCCTCCGAACAATGAGGTTCCTCCGAAGGTTAATATACTATATTTGAACCTTATTTTGTTTTCGGCTTATATTCATTATTCTTCTAGATGACCACTTAGTTTCTAATTAAGTACGTCGTTTTTGCAATTGTCATTTTGTGAGAATTATGTTAGGCTGCAACAGAAAATACTGGTTTTCATTAATGTTTACTTCTTTTAATATTTCCCCACATTTGTGGGATATATTGTATAGGAATTCGATAGTAGAGTGATAGAAGGTTTTCAAGTCACCCCACTTTGGCATCAAGGTTCCATTTGTGATGATGGCAGGTACGCCTCTCCTTGTTCTTATTTTTTTTTCATTTGACCTGTGCAAATATGGGTTGCCCGTACCCATAGAGTTTATAAGAACTTTGATGTACAATCTTGTTCGTGTCAGGTCAGATTATGTAGAAACTGTGCCAACTGCTCGCTGGGAATACAGTACCCGCCCAATTTATGGATGGGGTGATGTTGGGTCTAAGCAGAAGTCTACTGCAGGCTGGTTAGCAGCTTTTCCTGTATTTGAACCCCATTGGCAAATATGCATGTCTGGTGGATTGTCAACAGGCATTTGCTTATGTCCTTTAACTCCTCGCAAATATTTTCTGTACCATTTAGCTATTTTATTTTGGACAATCATGTGTTTCTTTCTTTTGAATATCCTGTACTCCAAAATTTTCTCTTTTTAGAAACCTGTACACACTTTTCAGGGCATTGTCTCAGGTTTCGTTTAAATCTCAGGTTGGATAGAGTGGGATGGTGAAAGATTTGAGTTTGAAAATGCCCCTTCTTATTCTGAAAAGAATTGGGGTGGAGCATTCCCAAGAAAATGGTTCTGGGTAGGCTTTTATCCATTCATCAATTCTTATTATAGTAAAGGTTAATCTCATTCTTCATTGTATTAGTGGTTTGGCATCCACTGATTTATTTGGATGGATTGATGCCACACTGCAGGTTCAGTGTAATGTTTTTGAAGGCGCTACTGGAGAAGTTGCTCTGACATCAGGCGGTGGTTTGCGGCAACTACCTGGATTAACAGAATCTTTTGAAAACGCTGCTTTGGTACTTTTCCAGTGGAGATTGCTCTGAAAATGATGCTTTTCTTTCCCTTGTTTGCTTCTGCTCACTTTATATTTTGCTAAGTTATCTTTGAGAGGAAATTTTAAATGAGATTCATAGAGGAGGGGGAAGTAAGGGTTGAGCAGTTTCTTTGCCATTCAAGATTGTGTTATGTTTGTGTTGGTCTCTCTAAAATTTCTTCATTAAACATGCTATAAGGAAAATGGATGAAGATGAAACAAAGTCTTGTCTTTCTTTGCATTCTACAATTGCTCATGATAAATTAAGAATTGGATATATCCATGAAATTTCCAAGTTGGAGGTAACCTTGCCCTTTATTGCTAACAAATAGTACCTGCATTTTTTCCCCTTTAATATGTTCATGCATTTATGATGCAGATTGGAGTTCACTATGGTGGAAAGTTTTATGAATTTGTACCATGGAATGGTGTTGTTAGTTGGGAAATTGCTCCTTGGGGTTACTGGTCCATTGCTGCAGAGAATGAAACACACATGGTAATTGAACGTCTCTTTCATCTTGCCCCTCCCTCAGATTTGATAGTAGTAGTATACCCTGGAAATGAAATCTCTATAGCTGTATTAAGTGGTGGGTGGTCTTTAATATTTTGGTAATATTAGTGGAAATGAAATCTCTACCATAACACTAACAGAAGGTTCAAGCTGGTTCTAGCCTTTTTGATAATATTGGTGAAAATCTTTGTAGTCACCCAACACACTTTTCTTGTTAATGAGCAGGTTGAATTAGAGGCAACAACAGAGGATCCTGGTACAACTTTGTGTGCTCCAACATCAGAAGCTGGACTTGCTCCAGCTTGTAAAGATACTTGCTTCGGTGATCTAAAATTAAAAATGTGGGAACGAAGATATGATGGTAACAAGGGGAAGGTGCGCAGTTTTCACTCATATACATATATATTATATACACATGTATTTATTGGTCTCACTCTCCTTTTCTTCAATTACTCTTTTCTTTTCTGTGTCCTAGGCTTGCAATATGTTTTAGACAGGCCATACAACTCTAAAATGACTAGTTATTTGACATTTACATTTTTTTTTTTGTCAGTAAAAGCTCGGAATTTTATTTTACTTTGCCGTGGGAAACAAAAACTATGCTAATAGACCATTTATAACACACTTCTTTCCCTGGTTTGCCACTCTGGACAAGGCATGGATAATAAGCAACAGTTTTCTTGATTACCTGAGTTAGAACATATAAATTTTTAGCTGAAAGTGCTTCTATGGCCAACACGAGCCCAAAATCTTTTAAGCAGGCACGGCACGAGTATTCTTCATAGACCGAGTCATAACACCCATCATTAGGTAACCATTTGCTCTTCCAACTTTTAGATTAAACAAGAAAATTAAAGAACATTAAACAAGCCATAACCAGTGACCATGGATAAGTTAATCATTTCTTTGTAGTTAGGATTGGATATCTTTTGGCCAAACAGTCACACTTCTATCACTCTTTCCCATTATTGGAAGGACTTGTGCCGGTTTTTAGTAAAAAAATGTCTGCTAAAGTTGGCCTGGATTATTGGACGATGTGATGGGACATTGTCTCAATTGATCTATTGGTTCTGTTATGGGCATTTATTTGTCAATGTGACTATGGGGTTAGGGATGGTTCATGAGTTGTCTCAATTGACCTATAGGTTCTGTTATGGGAATTTATTTGTCAATGTGACTATGGGATTGGGGATGGTTCATGAGTCCAACGACCGCTATGTTTATCTGATAAAATGTTTGCCGCACCCTTTTTTTCCCCCAATAATTATGTTTCTGGCTTACAAGATACTGTAGTTTGATATATTAGCTAATGATTTGATGACTTGTGCAAAACCTACTTGTGATTCAAGCCTTTTGATTTTGTCTATTTTGTAGATGATATTGGATGTTTCAAGTAACATGGCCGCAGTAGAAGTTGGAGGAGGACCATGGTTCAGTACTTGGAAGGGCAAAACTACAACACCCGAGCTCCTTAGCCGGGCTCTCAGAGTTCCCGTTGATGTGGAAGGGTTATACAATCTGGTTCCATTATTCAAACCCCCTGGTCTGTAGCCCATTGATCGGTGCTTTGTTGACGTTCAGACTTGTTTTTCGGGACTGAACGACTGAAGTCTTTGTTAACCGTTGTCTTTTTCCGTCAGAACAGTGAAAACAACCCTGCTGATGAGCTTCCTAACATTTTTGAAACCTAGTTCGGAATCATAAAAATGAGATCGTGTTGCTTTCTACACATTTTCAGTTCTAAAGGAACGAAACCAATGTTGGTTAATGGTTATCCTAAGTTTAGAAATCTTTGGTTCAAACCTCCAAGACTCCCAAGTAATACAAGGAACTAACTCTTGGTTTTGAAATAATGTGCTCTTGATGCTGCTCTCACTCGCTTATGTGTGTAACTTACAAGGAAAGCTCATATAAATGAGCGGAAGAAAGGAAAGCAAAACATAAAGAAAGAAAAAGCAAAGCATGAAACATGGAAGCAGAAAACATGGAAGGAAACATGGAAAAGTAAAAAGCAAAGCATGAAACATGGAAGCAGAAAACATGGAAGGAAACATGGAAAAGTAAAGTTTCTTCCAATACTCCCCCTCAAGCTGGATCAAAGGGATTAATTGATCCAAGCTTGAACAAAAGACGTTGAAAATCAGCAGAGGGTAATCCTTTTGTGAAAATATCCACAAGTTGATCATGACTGCGCGTGTAGTGAGTGTCGATCACCTTGGACTGAACTTGATTTCTGACGTAGTGACAATCAACTTCAATATGTTTAGTTCGCTCATGGAATACAGGATTTGATGCAAGGTGCATCGCGGCCTGATTATCACAGTGTAGGGACATGGGTTGTTGATGAGGAAAACCTAAAGTCAACAGAAGGCTTTTGAGCCAAATAAGTTCACAAGCAGTGGACGCCATAGCACGATACTCTGCCTCTGCACTAGAGCGTGCAACAACACTTTGTTTCTTGCTTTTCCAGGTAACTAGGTTGCCTCCCACAAACGTACAAAACCCAGTGGTAGACTTGCGATCGAGAGAATTGCCTGCCCAGTCAGCATCGGTATAGCCTGAGATCTGAGTGTGACTATTGTTGCGTATAAGAATTCCTCTACCAATGGAACCCTTAAGATAACGTAGCACACGATGAACAATCTTCAAATGATCCATGCTTGGAGAGTGCATAAACTGGCTAACAATGCTGACAGCATATGATATATCAGGACGTGTGATAGTCAGATAAATGAGTTTGCCAACCATTCTTTGATAGTAACTTAAATTGGGAACTGGATCACCGTGAGTTTTTAGCTTCAAGTTGCTATCCAAGGGGGTACGAGCAGGCTTGCAATCTGTCATTTTTGCTTCGTGAAGAAGATCCATGACATACTTGCGTTGGTTGAGGAAGAAACCCTTATGAGAGTGTGCCATCTCGATGCCCAGAAAGTATTTGAGAGTGCCAAGATCCTTGATAGCAAACTTGTTGTTGAGATACTGTTTAAGAGCATTAATCTCTGACATATTATCACCTGTCACAATTAGATCATCAACATAAATGAGCACAACTAGTTTACCCACTAAGCTGGAACGAACAAATAGGGAAGAATCCGCAATACTTCGACAAAAACCAACCCTTTCCAGAACATGACTGAGCTTGGCATACCATGCACGTGGACTTTGCTTGAGACCATAAATGGATTTATGGAGTTTGCACACCATTTTTGGATTGTTTGATTGAGGATGACCTGGGGGTAGCTTCATGTAAACCTCTTCTTCAAGTTCACCATGCAGGAAAGCATTTTTAACATCCATTTGAAAGAAAGGCCATGCATTATTAATTGCAACCGACAACAATACTCTAACAGTGTTCATTTTTGCCACCGGAGCAAATGTCTCTTTATAATCGACGCCATAGGTTTGTGTAAAACCTCGAGCAACCAAGCGAGCCTTATTCCTTTCGATTGTGCCATCTGAATGAAACTTAGTTTTGTACACCCAATGACTCCCCACTGCCTTCTTTCCTTTTGGAAGTTTCACTATAGTCCATGTGTTATTTTCATGGAGGGCTTGAAGCTCCTCTGCCATAGCATTTCTCCACTCACTGTAAAGATTGGCTTCTTGAAAACTTTGAGGTTCTCGAGCTTCATTAATGGCACTTAGGAATGTAGCAAAAGAAGATGAAACTTTGCTATAATCAATAACATCAGTCACGGGATACCTGGCAGTGTAGGTCACATAATCATGCAACTTGGATGGAAGTTTCCTCTCTCGTGCAGGATTGCGACGAACTGTAGGAGATTGAACTACAGGTATTTGAACAACATCATGGTTGGAAGGATCACTGGAGGGTGCAGTGTGAATCTCTGATGAGGAAGGGTTTTCATCTTCAAGATGTTCCACCGAGTGAAGGTTAACATCATCCGGCACATGATCACTAGGAGTGCATGTTGCATCTTCTCCGTTTGGATATGGAAAAGGAAATAAATCCATCAAATGCTCCCCCTGTCTAGAGTAATCCAGTGATTGTGAGAAGTAAGGAACATGTTCTTCAAATTTAACATCCCTTGAAACAACCATTTTTCTAGTTGTTGAATTATAGCACTTGTAACCTTTTTGGGTAGATGAATAACCTAGAAAGACACATTTGGCAGCCCTTGGGTCTAGCTTGTCACGATTTTGAGTTTGAATGTGAACAAAGCATGTACACCCAAAGACTCTCAAATGGGAAAAGTTGATCTTTCTATTTTTCAAGACCTCATAAGGTGATTTAAAATTCAACACTTTACTAGGCAATCTATTGATGAGATATGCCGCAGTAAGGACTCCTTGAGACCAAAACTTCTTAGGCACATTCATGTGAAACATAAGAGCTCTAGTCTTCTCAAGTAGATCTCTATTCTTCCTCTCGGCCACCCCATTTTGTTGAGGTGTTCCAACACAGCTTGTTTGGTGTAATATACCATGCGTGCTCAAGTAGTGTGACATGTTATGAGACATATATTCTGTGCCGTTATCTGATCGTAAAATATGAATTTTTGAAGCAAATTGGGTGGCCACAAGTCTATGACAATCTTGAAAAACTTCCATCACTTCACTTTTAAATTTCAAAAGATACAACCAAGTAATCCTTGTGAAATCATCCACAAAAGTTACAAAATATTTGTATCCATCAAAAGACTCTATAGTTGGTCCCCAAACATCGGAATGCACAATTTCAAAAGGGTTACTAGCCCTAGACAAAGAGGAAGTAAATGGTAATCTAGTAAACTTAGAAAAATGACAAACATCACAAGGACTTGTAACTTTGCACATATTTGGGAACAAGGTGGATAGAACTTTTTCAGAAGGATGTGCTAGACGTTGGTGCCAAAGTTGTTGTTCTTGAGCTAAGCTTGAAGTGACTTGAAAAACCTTGGGAACTTGAATATGCTTGGAAAGATAATAGAGACCATTTAAGAAAAATCCTTCACCAATCGTCTTTTTGGTGACTACATCCTGAAAGATCACATTTTTGGGAGAGAAAATGGCAAGACAATTTAATGAGTTTGTGATCTTGCTAACAGATAAAAGTTGAAAAGGGAATGAGGGAACATAAAGAGCCTCAGACTCGACATCACTTGAGATCAAATGTATTTTTCCTTTTCCCACAACCATAGCATTTTTTCCATTGGCAACTGACACTTGGGATGGAATAGAAATTTTTTCAAATTTATGCAAGTTTGTAGACTTGTTAGTCATATGATCAGTGGCTCCAGAATCTATAATCCAATAATCATGCACATTACCAATGCTGAAAGCAGTTGAGAAGGAGTGTAAGATACCTGGGATGTCCTTTTGTACCACGCCTTCATTTCCAGCCAGGAAGCCAGCAAACTGTCCTAGTAGTGCAGTTTGATTGTTGTCACACTGATTTAGTGGTCCTTCACTATCTCCAAGACCTTGTTTCTTGTGAAGAAACATAGCAAACTCGTTGATCAGTGCAGCTGGATTAGTGGTGAACTTCAGTGCTCCATCAGAAGAAGTTGTGGCAACATGATTTGCCTTGTAAGAAGGGTTGTACGAGCCTTTCGAGACACCTTTGTTATCCCTAGGAAACTTTGGTTTTAACTCTGGATGAAGAATCCAGCATCGGTCTCTTGAGTGCCCACCAGCATCACAATGGCTACATTTTAAGCCAGTTTTCTTTCCTTTGTAGCCTCTCTCCTCACCAAGTTTTTGGTTAGAGAAGTAAGCCCTAGCTTCTGGTATATTTGCCTTCATGTCCAAGGTCATGACTTTCCTTCGAACCTCTTCTCTTTGAATTGTGGCACACACACTTGAAAAAGAAGGCAGGTCGAGATTCATGAGGATATGGCTTCGAAGATCTTCGAATTCAGGGCTCAGGCTTGCTAGGAGTTGGAATATTTTGTCTTCCTCGGCTCTTTTAGTTAGCACAGCAGCGTCGATGGTGTGTGGTCGATACACATTCAGCTCGTTCCACATAGTGGTCAGCTTTCCAAGATGTTGCACAAATGGCTTCCCTTCCTGTTGCAAACCAGCAATGTCCTTCTTTAACTGAAACACTCTAGCTGCATTGTTCTGATTTCCATACATTTCCTTGAGATTTTTCCAAAGAGTCATGGAGGATTCAGCATAGCTAAAAATTTCTGCAATCTTACGATCCATGGAATTGAGTAGCCACGACATGACCAACTGGTCTTTGCATAGCCAAGCATCATACTCCGGTGAGGTAGTCTCAGGCATTGGAATAGCACCATTAACATAACCAAGCTTTGATCGTCCTCCCAGAGCAAGAGAAACTGCTCTCTCCCATGGAAGATAGTTAAACTCATTTAGCAAGACAGAACTAAGACGTTGATTTGGATTGATATCAATATCTGAGTGTGGTGATGGTGGAGTAGCATGAAAGTTGTCTCCTTCCAAATTTACTAAGCTTTCTTCAGCCATGATTGAAGGACAAGAAGCTCACAAATCTCTCAAGAGAACACCACAGAGACAGGCTGGTTAGGGTCACTGCTCTGATACCATATTGAATTTTGAATGTCTATATTTGTATATGTGTGTAACTTACAAGGAAAACTCATATAAATGAGCGGAAGAAAGGAAATCAAAACATAAAGAAAGAAAAAGCAAAGCATGAAACATGGAAGCAGAAAACATGGAAGGAAACATGGAAAAGTAAAGTTTCTTCCAATAGTATCACGTGGTTAGGGACGAGTATATGCATTAGAGTTTGCATCTGAAATTTCTTTGGGAGGATGGGGCAGGTGGTATAGTACTACAAGGAAACATTATATGATTAACAAGTATATGTTCAACTTATTAGCTTCAAAGTGATCATACTCGGAACTGTTTTTTATGCCACTTTGGGAATTTGAATAAAACTGAGGGGCTTTCGTAAAAATGGAATCCCTCCATCTGGTGTTATTGCATCTCTTGGTTAGGAATTTGAATAAAACTGAGGGGCTTTCGTGAAAATGGAATCCCTCCATCTGGTGTTATTGCATCTCTTGTTTCGGAATTTGAATAAAGCTGAGGGGCTTTCGTGAAAAATGAATCCATGAATTCAGTGATATTGCATCTTCTTAATTTCTCAACTCATCAAAATGTGCAGTTATGGTCTCTCAACTAAAAATCCATTATCATTGGTTCTTCAACTTTAATCAAACTGGAGAAATGATCTCTAAACCTTAACCCAATTTGAGCAATGGTCCCTTAACTTTAACCCAATTGTAGCAATGGTCCTTCCAATATCACTTATTTTGACAAAATTCTGACGAAGTTGACAAAAATGACCATAGATACACGTTTTGATGAATTGAGAGACTCCAATTGTAGCAATGGTCATTCCAACATAATTTATTTTGACAAATTCTAGTGAAGTTGGCGAAAATGACCACAACTACACATTTTGATGAGTTTAGAGATCAACAATAATAGATTTTTAGTTGAGGGACCATTGCTCCAATTTGATTAAAGTTGAGGGACTACTACTACAATTTACTTGTCTTTTTATTTTTTAATATCGTGAAATCTTGGGATTTCACTATTGTAATTTATGTATTTTGTATTCGCGGGATTTTATAGTATTTTCGCGAATTTAAATTAATTTTAGATTTTAATTACTTAATTACAAAGTTTGAATTTTTGAAAATAATTATTTAAAATCCGTAGACCTTCGGGGGTCACTCTTAATGTTTTTGAATTGAGCTCAACCCCATGAGCGCGTAGGCGAAGGCCATTCGTGAATTGGGACGAGGAAGAAGAAGTTACGAACGTTAAAAGTTTCTTAAATAAAATAGGGATTTAATATTTTTAGGGGTTCCCATTTCTTTGGGAAGGGACCAGAGGGGAAAAATGAGAGATGTGGGAGAGAAAATGAGGGAGAGTGACCAATCAAGAAGGGGAAAATGAGGGAAGGAGAGACCCAGCAAACTCGAACCACCTTTCGACCCGCTGACTCGACCTTACCCGACCTAACCTTATCTCCATATTCCGGCCACCGTTGACCCAAACTCGACAAGGATTGGTGCCCTTTTTGCGAAGAATGATATAGGTGGCGCCGAGGGGTGCACGACGGCGATCCGCCGTTTCTGAAGTCAACACCATCGATCACTACTACCAATAAACTCCCCTCAACCCCAGGAGTAAGGCCCAATTATTGGACGAGGCGTCAGAGTTTGTTTTGGCATCGAATCGAGAACACCCATTCCTAGGGTTTCGGGCGAAACGAGGAGTTTTCAGGCCACTTCCCCACCGAATTGGACTTTCACCCATGTATTGAAAATTATGCCCCTTGACTTGCTCTACATTTATGTGAAAATTGGTAATTTTTAGAGTTCATCGGAAAATTGGGTTTCCGTTCCCCGAAAACCGCCACTTGTGGCGGCGTATAGCCAGTGGGCCGACTTTGTCTTCTAAATTTAAATTCAATACTCGGATTCCATATTTGACATCCGATTGATGAAATCCCGTTGTTTAAACATATTTTCGTTAGAGGCCGCCACTTTATCATTATAACAATCGACGATCTAACCGTTATATCATTACCAAACTTTAATATATTATTATACGTAATATTTGAGGACTTTAGGAACTTACGGATTGGAAATCTGGTGGGCGGATCTTCCTGATTGATCTACTATGGTTGATTTTGATCAAAATGTTCTTAATCGTTCTTGAATACTAAAATTTGTATTACTAGAAACTAAGTAGAGCTTAGTGAGCCTATATCGGTTAGTGAACTATCTCAGGTAATATATACCTCAGCTTACGTGTATATGATGCCTTATTGTGATATAGATGTGTATTTATCTTCTTGATAATATGAATGACATGTTTGGTAACTATTATGACAATGTGAGCCTATCCTATTAAAAGTATCCCGTGGAACTTGTATGCTTGTGTGACATGTTAGTGGTCATGAGAAATTGATAGTGCAGGTGATTACGTTGTAAATCATAGGGGTTGAGATAAGGGTAAGTAGGTTTTTGTGTTGATCTAACTACACTATGTAGCAGTGGTACATGGATGGTCCTACTTGGTATATCCACAATAAGGGACCATCATATTTCAAGGGTGATCATGCTTGGTATATCTGCGATGGGTGATCGCTGCCTGCACAATTAGACTATGCTTATGGTTTTTCTTGGTTTATCCTCAATGGGGATTATACACATTCTAGGGGTGATCATGCTTGGTATATCCGTGATGGGTAATCACTACCTAGAGCTATAAGATACAGTCCTGCTTGGTATATCCACGATAGGGGATTGTTGGGGTGATCATGCTTGGTATATTCGCGATGGGTGATCATTGCCTACGTTATTAGACTATGCATATGGTTTTGCTTGGTTTATCTGCAATGAGGGACCATACACATTCTAAGAGTAATCATACTTGGTATATCCACGAGGGGTGATCATTACCTAGAGTGAGGAATGCTATGCTTTTTTGCTTGAAGGTACTGTGATAAACGTCGAAGTGTAGTGAAAGGTAACCTACGAATGACTTGATCCATTTTTAGGGTACGTAGGCAGTCTAACGTAAGGTTAGATGTAGCCATGAAATAAAAGAAAATGACTACATGGTTAAATCATTGGTTGTGTTTTGGTCATGTCTCGGAGGTGAGACATGATAGATAAACAGGAATGTGGTGACGTCATGTGTCGATCTTGGACGTATGTCAGGATCAGGGCGTGGCAATCGTTATCTGGAATGATTCAAATAATGTGGTATTATTGTTTTCTTTGGAGTAAACTTGATATAATAAGTTCAATTTTGTGAGTCATTATTAGAAAAATTCCACTTTATCTGCTGTCATGGAAATAGGTCACCTCATTTTTATTGTTATATCAAATTTACCCCATTTTCACTTTTTTTTTCCTTCCAAACATTAAAGAATAAAAATCTCCTAAATCATAGGATTAATTGTCTGCATCCTATCCTCTCTGTTATTAATTAAGTAATTAATTTGGTAATTAGTTCCAACAAAAACAAAAACAAAATTTGGCAACTTAATTACTTTTCGTTTCTTTGACCAAAAGAACCAACTTTTACTATTTACCTTTTTTAAAATAATTTTAGGAACATTAAATTTGAAGATAAAATTTGTAAATTAAATAATATGAATGAAAGTTTGTAATTTGGACTGGTTGGAGTCGGAGGTATTTAGCAATTCTTGTGGTTTGAAGATCCCCCTCATTTTGTTAGGGGTGTTTTACTTGATGAAAGTTTGTAATTTGGACTGGTTTTTCAGTATTGGCATGTGAGGATAGCTTTCTTGTCGTGCGGGACGTTCTTTTCCTTAGACCACGTTAAAAGCTTCGGTAAAGTTTTTATCGAGACTTTTTAATGCACACTATCCTTATTATATATGTGATCTCTGTTTCGTAATAAAGATCGTACTCTTTCAGGAAAAAAAAAAAAAAATAAACCAATCATTAATTTATGTTCTTTAAATTTTTTTAATTTTGTCTACAAATATAATTTTTATAACATTATTATTATTTTATTAGGATTTAATCTCCGTATCGGCTTTTAATTTTCAAGACTTTTAAAATGATTTTACCGCCATCCTAGCCTGCGCTTTTTTATGAATGCACACAGTTGTCCGGGCCGGCGAAAGCTTCCCAAATACTTTCTGGAATTCAATAACCACCTCAAACTCCATAAATTCCAAATTCCACCCCTCATTTTAAGATCCATAATTTCCTTATTCGCCCAACTCTTTTTCACTTTTACCTTTTAGATCCCCGTCTCCCTGACCTGTGGCCGCCATCCGAGTCCTGCTCGTTTCTTCCTTCGACCTCTCTCCATAAAACTCCTCAAATTGCATTCGACCGGATCGTCGTCTCTGCTATTCGATCTGAACCTCGCCCTAAAAACCTTAGCTTTCTCTCTCTTCATTGACGAAGTCAATCGGGTCCAGAGAGATTAGGGCTTTTTATGGAGAGGGTTGTGGCAGAGAAATACAAATTAGGTCGCAAAATTGGGAGCGGCTCGTTCGGCGAATTGTATCTTGGTTTGTGAATCATTCATTTAGCTATCTTTACCCCCCCCTTTTCTCTTTAATTTTGATTATTTTCAATAGTCCTGATTAATTTTTGTAATTTTTTTATTTGTTTTTTGGTTTGTCAGCAACGCATATAGAGACTGGCGAGAATTTGGCGGCCAAGATTGTAAGTTTCGATTCGATCCTTTTCATTTTTGTAATTTGATCGAATGGTTTGAGTGTTTGTTTCGGGGGGAATACTTTCCGGGAAAAAAATTGAGCCTGCATTTTTTGTGAATTAATATCCTGCGTTTGAGCTGATCAAGTTATGGTTCTTTGGATTGAAAGTGGAATCTTGTGTCAGAATTAGGTTCTGTGTGTTTAGGATCTGTGTTATAGATCTTGAAAGTTTGAAGAATTTCATTTTCTGGTTTGAGTGCATTTCGAGTCAGAAGTTCTATTGTGGCGATGAACATTGGGATTAGAATGGATGTGGGTTTCAATTGGGGAACCATATTGTTCTGGTATTCCCTGTTCTCATTTCAGGTAGACGAATAGTATGATGTTCGAGTAATCGGTTGTAATTTTTGTGGCAGGAAAATAACAAGACAAAACATCCACAACTTTTGTACGAGGCAAAGCTTTATAAAATTCTGCAGGGAGGAAGTAAGGATTCAATAATAGTTTTGCTCTTGAACAACGTGTTCTCAAAAACTATCACCTTGAATCTTTTTTTTTCACTATATATAATGACTTGAGTTTATGAACCTTCAGGTGGTATTGCAAGCATAAGATGGGCGGGATTTGATAAGGACGATAATGTTCTTGTCATCGACTTGCTGGGACCGAGTCTTGAAGACCTCTTTGTGTACTGTGGGAGGAGGTTTTCACTGAAGACAGTCTTAATGTTGGCAGATCAGATGGTAATCTTGAATATTTTCTTTGATTGCTTGTAATTTGTTAAGCTTATAGTTAGTTATTGCTATTAAGGGATTTTGTTTTTGTCTTATGGATCGCTTACAGAAATTCTTGTCATATTATTTGGTCAGTTGCAATCAAAAGGGACTCACTTTTTAAGACCACACTTACTTTATGGTTTTTTACTGGATTATCAGATTACTAAGTGCTAAATTGTTTGTGTAGTGGTAAATATGATTCCTTTGTTCATTCAATTGCAGATTACCAGAATAGAATATGTACATTCTAAAGGGTTTCTTCATAGAGACATCAAACCAGACAACTTCCTCATGGGTCTTGGCAGGAAAGCAAATCAAGTAATGTTAATGCATTCCTCTTCAACAACTAAGTTGCAAGAACAATAAAGCCTTTATGATCTCTGTGTTGTTTATCAATTATTAACCATTGTTAAATACACATGAATTAGGTTTACGTTATTGATTTTGGACTTGCAAAAAGATTTCGGGACCAAAATACACACCGGCATATTCCGTACAGGTAAAGTGTCATAATTTTGTCCATGCTTAAATCTAGTAGGACATTTGTGTCTTGAATGAGCTCTTCCTGTTCAACAGTATTTTCGCATTTCAGTATGTGTTTATCTTTTCATTGTCAAACTCATACAGAGAGAACAGAAGCTTAACAGGAACTGCACGCTATGCTAGTTGCAATACCCATTTGGGAATAGGTAAGGACAGTTACTGTTTATTTAATTCTTTTCTAAATGCTTTGGCTATCTTTTTCCTCATTTGTTGGGTACATTGTTCTAGATCAGAGTCGCCGGGATGATTTGGAGTCACTTGGATATGTTCTTCTGTACTTCTTAAGAGGAAGGTGCGCCATAAAGTTGAACCACTTTTCTAAATGAGAATTTTATATCTTGAATTATTTACCACTCCAGTTAGGATTCTTATGCTGATTTACTTTCATTGGTGAAACACATCGCAACTGTCACTTTGATGACAAGCACTCTTTGCACAATGTTTTGACCAGTTAACTGGGTACTCAACTATTTTTTGGCCTGGCAGACTAATTGATTTCTGCATTTAGCCTTC
This sequence comes from Pyrus communis, assembly GCF_041283825.1. NCBI lineage: Eukaryota > Viridiplantae > Streptophyta > Magnoliopsida > Rosales > Rosaceae > Pyrus > Pyrus communis. The sequence continues at coordinate 15,645,524 of NC_142572.1, forward strand.
CTTGGCAGGGTCTAAAAGCTGCAACAAAGAAGCAAAAATATGATAAGATTTGTGAGAAGAAGTTATCAACTCCCATTGAGGTATGTGCCACTGTCCATTAGATGATACGTTTGCATCTTGTGAATAGGAGGATCATACTTAAAACTCAATCCAACATGGCTGACTTGTTGAATGCTGTTTCTGTTAGATCACGTCTCCTAAAATTTTGTATCAGGCATTTGTATTTGTTCTTCCCATTTTTTGTTACATGTAGAGTTTACTGAAATTGCCCCATATATCTAAATGAGTTCAGGTTTTAAGAATTCTCATCTAGAAGTATGCAATTATAAAAACAGCTTGTAATTTTTATTTTGTTTTCTTTTGGGAGGTGGGTTTCCTATTTTCTTTTGAAACCTTTTCAGAGATCCATTACAATTGAGCAAGAATTTATGATCCATCCTTTTTTTGTCTCTCTGGAAATTTCTGTTCTCTGTGTAAAAATGAACTGATGTCACATTTGTTTTCCAGGCCCTATGTAAGTCACATCCTGTGGAGTTTGCCTCGTACTTCCATTATTGCCACTCTTTAACATTTGATCAACGCCCGGATTATGCATTCTTGAAGCGCTTGTTTCGCGACTTGTTTAGCCGTGAAGGTATGATATTACACCATATTCTTTATCCTACAACATATAAATAGTTGTAAAAAATGCAGCCTGCATTATATGGAATGCCGATGCTTTGTACAGATGAGCTTTTGCTTCATGGAAAACTGATTTTTCGGTTCCTCCCTGTTTAGAATTATTAAATGTGTTGCTCTAGGTTTATTTTTGAACTGGTGGTCTTTGTTTATTGATGTTTATAAATTGTTCCCATATCTCACAGGATACGAGTTTGACTATATATTTGACTGGACAATTCTAAAATATCAGCAGGCACAGCAGACAAGGACTCAGGGTCAATCATCTGTTAGTATTTTCATGACACTTTTTTTATTTTTTATTTTATTTATTTATTTTTTATTTTATTTATTTATTTTTAACTTTCTTCTATTAACTGCTGCTAGAATTGTATGCACAGGACAGGACCATGTTCTGTTCCGTGTGTGTATCTAATTTTCCTTCAAGTATTGATGTATTCATTCTTACGTGTTTAACCTTGTTTCTTCTAAATTCATCTCAGAAACCGCAGCCACCTGTAGTAGTCCACGGTCGAGAAGTTCCTAGTGGTCAAGCAGTACCAATGAGGCTTAAAGGTAAAATTCCAGTACCCCAGTTTTCACTTGAGGGAAAGCTTTGGGTATACTAGAGCCTTGTTACTTACATTACTCGAGGAGTCTGTTTATACACAAATTGTTGGTTTATCAAGTATTTCTCATGTCTAAGGTTTTATTTATGGGTTTCAGGCGATGTTTCTAGATCAGCTGAGCTCACAGAACACGAGCGGCCAAGCAATCATGCGCATCCAGATGTTCATATGCAATATAGATCCTCAACAACCCAGAATTCGGGTGCTAATAATCCTGTTGAGAAACACGTATGTAACTTGTAATTAAACCATTAATGTTTGTTTTTGCATGTCTGCTCTGCTCCTTCAGTCGCATCACATATCTATTCCTGTTTGCATGGAAGATGTTCTCATGTATTTCATTTTATGCTGTACTGGGTTGTAATTGTTGCAGAATGTGAGTAATGCACCTATGCCACCTACTGCATTTACTCTCAGAAGACATTTTCAAAAACCAGAGGGGCCAGCTGAAAATGCAAACTTAGGCCGTAGAGTTGGGAATCAAAATGGTGCTTCAAGCAGTTGGATGCCATCAGTAAACCAAATTTCTTCAGCAAAGTAATAGGTATGGAGTTTTCATCGTGCAAGATTATCTTTTGTTTGATTTGCATTTGTTCAGTGTATCAAATGGAGGATAATCGCTCCAAAACTGCATAAATAGTATTCAAGCTCTTCACCCTTGTTTTCTTTCTTCGGCTACAGACCTGAATGAGATTGCCCAGAGCATGCATCTTTATGTAGCAAATGCCGGGAAGTTTGGGTTGCTTGTTTTCTCCCATGTCAAATTTCATTACGCATGTGAAAACTTCGCCTGGCAAAATCTGGACACACAGAATGTGCTTGGACTTCTGACCTCTGAAGCTTGGAGTTTCCGCGTTTATAGGTGGAAAAAATGACTAAGCCCATATCGTGTTGTGTGGATATGTGTAAAGTGTATTTTCCATTATTCTGATAATAGATGATAGATCATACAATCCTTTCCGGCATTATAAGGTTGTTTTGACTATGTATTTCATTCGATTCAGGATTGAGTTGCTTTCTGTTCTTAATCTTTTTCGGATCAAAGCCCTGGATATGTTCACCAGGTCCTTCAGAATCTGGAAAAAGAGTACACTAGTAGTTCAGGTATCGACTACACTGACCTTTTCTCAACGGAAAAGTCCCTTTTCGAGTTGCTATGTTTCATTTGCTACATAAAGTGCTCATTAATGATATTTTTCTTTGCTTCAGATCTTGAATGGGAGAACTTCATTGGGCGTCTTGATCTCAATTGAAGAGGGTATTAGAGATCCCTCTTTCTATGGCTTGTTAAATTCTTCGAGCTTTATATGTAGAAGCTTTAAGCAGTGCATAATTTGAAGCAGGCTGGACTTGATCAATGATTTGTTTTTGTTTCTATGTTATTGAAGGATTTATTTTTCCAGCCATTGTAGAATACTCCTTTCGGCGTCTTGAGTTCTTCTAGTATAAAACTTGTGATTTTGAGCTCCTTTGGTATCTTTGTAGGTTGGAAAGCTGAAAGGTTTTTTTCTTGGAGAAATTTTTCAATGTGACGGGAACATGAGTGGTACATCACGTGTTTTTATGTAAGTGGTGAAAAATTTTATTTTTTAAGTTGTTAACATTTTAACACACATATCCTACCATTTATATAGTGACACATGATGTATCACTTTGTGTGCCGGTCACATTGAAAAATCTCTTTTTTTGGGGTCTCCAAAGAAAATGTCAAATTACAAGAGTCAAATCAAAATTGATGATTGATGTGGCAATCTAAAGTCTTATGTTAAATTTTGTAATTCTTTGATCGAATTGTCAAATATTATTTTATTATTTAAATAGTTGTAGCTATTAAGAAAATGTTAAAACAAAATTTTTATTGGTTGAAATGCTAATGGAATAAGGGACTAACCATTAAAACGAATTAAAAATAAATTTGACATTGATGTCAAATTTGACTTCAAAACACAAAGTCTTCAAATCTAGTCAGCAAATAATACTTTGGTTGGAAAGAGTTTTGATGTCAAACATGCATAGTGGCAGGCCACCTAGAATTTTGACATCTCCTTGTAGTGATTTTTGGATTATGATAATTAATCATGAATTTTAAGATATGATTAGGCTCCAAGCAACTCTGAAAGTTGTATCATAAATTGGAGAAATTTTTCCTTGTGCCCGTGACACAAGTAGTATGTCACATGTTATTATATAAGTGGTGGGAAATTTTATTTTTTATGTTATTAAATTTTTAACACAAGAACCTCACAACTTGTATAGAGACACGCCGTGTACCACCATGTTTGGGATACATTGAAAAATAGGAAAACTAATGAAAAGGGCTTGAAAACTTTGAGTTTTAAAGATAAGGACAAAATAAAGGGTAAAGTGAATAATACTAGGATTGACTTTTTAGTGTAAAAATATAATTTTTCGTTAAAGTGAACAGTACCGGGAGCTTTTCGTTAAAATTCCCTTGAAAAATCTCCGTAAACTGCTGATACCATTCCTCTTGGTGCTTGGGTCTTGATACTATTAAGTTTTACCTCCACTACTACCATGCTGAAGTTATAGGGTTGTTGGAGTGGGAGAAAAAGAAAACACGGTGTGATTGTAACATCGTGACGTTACTAATTCATGCCTTATGATGCGGGTAAACATGTTTGTGTTTTTAGTATCAAACTAGTAGATAGAATACATTATAACAGAGTAAACTGTAGCATTACCGAAGAATTTCTAGTAGAAAGAACCCATTAAGCCACTTAGGCACAGTAAAACACTTTTTAGTTAATTAGCGATTGTTAGATTTCATGCTTTATATAATTTTGGTCAAATATTCCATAGATTTCATGCTTAATAAAACTAGGGAAATCAATTGACTTAGGTGACAAAAGGAGCCCTAGCAATCATGAACAAGGCCGATGAAAATATGGATCTATACCTATTTATGCATAATAAAGCACTGACAGAGGAAAAAGGAAAAGGAACAATCAAAATGGAGACAAAAGATGAATATCGTTCAACTTTATTTGCGTCCCTTCGCTTTGTACATTGAATTTGTAGGGTAACGATTCTACACTATTATATATTTTTGTCCCTCCTGTTACGAGTGTCATTTGGAGTGCTTGAGAATGTTAAAACTGCTACTAAATTAGTAACATTTTTCGTAACAAATAAGAACATTGTTTGTCTTCTTTCAAATGAAGAATCATCCACTTACCAAAGCATTTCAGTAACACAAAAGGAAAAAAGTATCAAACTGTTATTTGTCTGTAAAGAATAAATGTCTATTCTCTTTACATGTAAGAAGTTATTTACCGTAACTGCAAATCAGAAACTGATACGTATATTGAAATCACTCACTAGTATATTGAAGTCACTCACTAACATAAAAAGAAAATTTTATATACCTATCAAACTGTAATCTGCCTGTTCGTACAAAAGAAATGCTTCTTCCTTATACGTGAGGAGTAAGAAAACAATAATATTCTTCCTCATCATCTCATTCAGTCACTCTTGCAACTTACTTTTGTAACCCATGTTAAATAGGTACTGCATAGTACACCCTCCTCATCATCTCATTCAGTCACTCTTGCTTTCTTAGCTCAATCGAGATGCTCTCAATGCCAGAGCTTTGGCAATGAGCCTCCATGAATGAAAGTATTTGGCTTCAGAAGTAAGAAAACAATTTTTATTTATTTATTATTAATTTTAAGAAAAATTAGTATCTGGTCTCTAGTTACTAATTTTTATTAACTGAAACATTATTAATTTTCAGATTTTGATCAAGGTTCTTAACATTAATGCAATAATAAATTTATATGTCAGTTACATAATTTTTAAAATAAAAAATTAATAATTGATTTAGGATTTTAATCACACACCTTTATTGAACTCCTAACTAATTTTCAATTCAAAACATTTCCAAAAGACTTTTTAGCCAACATGGTCCATGAGATTTGCATAACTCCTCACTTTGGTCATTGAGATTTGAAATCGATAGAGTTGGTCCCTGAGTTTGTCCATAATCAATCATTTTGATCATTCCGTGGAAAATCTCCATAAAATAAGGATAAAATGACAAAAATACTCTTATTTTTTGTCAAATCATTTTGGACTTGTTTTTATTAAATTGAGGGTAATTTTGTCATGTTGATCCTTATCTAACAAAATTTTTCACCGAATGACCAAAATGATTGATGGTGGACAATCTCAGGGACCAAAATGAGAAGTTATGCATATCTCATGGACTATTTTGGCTAAAAAGTCTTTCCAAAGAAAAAAAAAATTAGAATAAGTTTGTATCCCTTAATTTTTATACGGACCCATTCATGTAATTTTGCAATTTTTTAATTTTAAAATGTACCAATTCTTAACTATACCAATTTGTTCTATGTAAAATGTACCTTTTTATTTATTTATTTATTTTTTTTATATAAAATCTATTCAATTTTTTTCTAATCCATTTTTAAACTTATATGGGTACATTCTTTTTCTTGATTTGAGAATGTATCCATGCCAAGTTTAATCAAAAAAATTTACTAATGTTATTAAGCCTAATATCTATTATTTTTTGTGTGGTTTTGAAGAATGTACCCATACTTTGGTACAATAAATTTTTTGTTAATTTTGATGAATGTAGTCATGTTTATATAAATATATATAGACACACACACACACACAAAATATATTGGAGAGTATAATTTATATTTTAATAATTTTAATCCACAATTTATGGGTTTTTTTTATATTTAAAATCTCATTAATACAAACAACTATAAATTTCAATTTTTAATTTAAAAATATAGTAACCTACATAGAAATACATATCACATTAATTTCAGAGATTCCAATAAAAAAAAATTAAAATCCAATATGGTTTCAGTATAAAAATATTGATAGTTAGGGATCGCATTCAAGTGTCCCTTAATTTTATGTAAATATTGACTGGTGTAAGCCAACTCTTTGTGTGTTATGGTGTTAGTGAGCTCTTGCGTCGGGGTTTCGCCAGTGGCGGTATAGTGAGCGGGACAGGGGGGCCATCTAGATCTGCCCCACTGGCGAAACCCCGACGCAGTCGATGGAGTTTCTGGCCAGATCGTGGAGTCTGTCAGCCATGGAGGTCTCCCAGCAGTGGGGAATGAAATCAAAATTTCAACCTAGGAAACAAGCACAAATAAGCGTATTTTGACACGAGATCAAATCTACGTAATCTGCCAGGTTCGCACTCATATGAAATCAAATGTACGGTATGTAACAAAACCTTCTCTTAAGAATCAAAATACAACACCGGAATCATAAGAAATACTTATAAAAGACTTAACAGTATGTAAGTTCAACCACAAAGAAGGATTCTTCTGGCCCATATCCTAGAAAAGCATTTAAAAATCGCTTCTCAGGTATGTCACGTTTTCTTAACAGCTTCATCCCCAAACATTCATTGTAGAATTTGTTGGAAATTTTGAGTAGAAATTTCTTTGTCCCACATTGGCCATTCCTAAAGACACGTACTTTACAGTCTTGTCCAAGTCCCCAACACGATATACAACATGAAGCATTCTTCTTAAGTTATTTTTTACCCACTCCAATGCATTTCCTTGGCAATAGCGGTGCCTGCTTGTGCCAAATTCGCAACTAGGGCAGCCTCTAAAGGGTTTCCCTCTCCTCTTAGCAGCTCAGATGCTTTTGCACCTAACAGTTTTGGCTGAGGAAGAGCTGGAGAACCACCCCAATTCACAAGGGAAAGGCATGTTATAACCAATTGATATATTTTGTTATCAAAATCTTAAATTAGCTACACTGAGTGATCAGAAACTTTGTTAAAATTTTCGTAAGGGTGAAGCATTATATATAGCTGTTTATGCTGAATTATGTAAAGTTTTATTTTTATTAGTTTTTTTCTTTCTTCCATATAGGAACTCAAGTAACTAAAGCTTTCGTATAATTTAAATTTCTTAATCTTCACGAAAACCGCATTACGGAGTTGATACAACGACATTGAATTTGCTTAACAGACTCAGAGTAGTCGATAAAGATGAATTTTTTTTTTTTTTTTTTTGGTGAAGATAAAGAGGATATTTTTGGTTATCTTTCTTCTGCACCATCTGCCCCCTGTCTAGCTCACTCTGAGTAGTTATGCACGTTGGAAAAGATTGTAACTGGGCCTTGCAATGTTTTTCTATGACATGAATACTCATGATCTTTTCTTTTTGCTGTATAAATTGTCTACTGATGTTGTTCTAGCTTCTAATAGAAATGTTTCCTTCCAAATTTTATGAACAAACTTACCATGCAATTATTTGAGTCACATCTAGATTTCCGAACTTTTAGAATTTGCTTATAGTATTATGCTTCACCATTCATTTCCTGTTAAATCTTCCTTGTATTTGGGTACTCCAATCATGCTGACAACTGAACATCTAACATATTTTAAGTGGCCACCTTTGAATAAACTTAATTCACCTCCCCTGAGGTTAAGAGTTGGGACCGCATACCTTTGCACTTCAACTCCAGGGAATTCATTATTTACCATTAATTCGTGTATCATTCAAAAATGAATTTGACCAGTTCCCGTGAGGGAATTGGTTTCCCTTGTGACGTCGTGTGAGGCCATTTGTGAGGGGGGGGGGCGTATTGGAGAATATATAGGACGCCGCATCGAGTAAATAACAAAATAATATACAATTAATATATGAGATTTTCCACTCCTAATAAGACCGACGCCTTTTGTGATAAAACCCAACACGTAACAATATATGGTTAAGTTGGAACAATATCGATAATGTTAATGATGGACCATGTCATACTTAAAAAAGTTTATCATTTCACACATTGAAGAATATAGTGTGCATATATAGTTTGTTCTTTTTTTTTTCATAATACAAGATCACTATTGAGTTAATTTGTGGAAAATTAAGAAACATATTTAGTTTATAACTCGGATTTGCTGCAGCTAATTGGAGACAATTATGAATTCTGAAGATGTAAATACCTTTATAACATGGACGTCGTACTCTCACCAAAATCTAAATCTGACTCTAAAACTTTCATATACAATAGGATTGTATTATCCAAACATCTATTTTTATTTCTCACACCTTTTTTAATTTTCGGCTACCGAATCAAATAAATTGAAGAAGTTCAATGATAAAAGATTAATAAGGGGTGTGTGAGAGGTAAAAATGAGTGTGTGAATAACATTATCTATATAATATAGCACATTTTAGTTCGTTCTCTATGAAGTTCCTTTCACCATATAATATAGGTAATGTTAGAGAGATTAAATGTGTAGACAAAATTTTGTAAGCTAAATAAAATGGAAGTTAATGATTAGATTATTACTTAAGTGTTGATTAATGTACTTATTTATATCCGTTATTTCATGGTTCTAAAAATAATTAAAAACAAAAGTCAACGTATATAATACTTGTATTTTGGTAGGCAAAACAAAAGGAACAATAATTCAAATCCAATTCTCAACTGCATTGGAAGCCGGCCGCATGCATTGCATGGCATGGACACATTGTTTCACATGATTGGCATATTCTTGTCGACTCTCGTTTTTTCATCCAGTTTTATGTATAAAGTATGTATGGTTGATCATCCCACCATTGTAAATACATTATACAAAAGTTGGCATCGATGTGACCTGAATAATTTAATGCATTATACAAAGGTTGGACATGCACATAAAGTTTGGTAAACGCTTTGCGTGTTTTTGCAACCTCAAACCTGTTAAAAATTGAAAATTTAGAAATTATTGACAATTTAAAATAATAATAATGCGATTAAATAATTACAACATGAACGCTTTAAAAAATGCAAAATAAATACTTATTTAGGCCTGGTTTGTATTGCTTTTTTCTCTCAAATGTTTCACCTTAAAGTTAAACTATACAAATTGTTTGATAAAATTAAAATATCTTGTTTATTTAAAAAGCATTGGCCTCCAGACAACAGTTTTTAAAAACAGCATTTGTGTTGCTTTTAAAAGCAGTTTTAATAAAAAAATATAGTTGAGTTTTTGATGAATATTTTAAATTCCTATATAAAACCCTATTGGGGCTAAAAAATATCACACACCAATCCAACCAAGTCTCAAGGTCCAATTCTCATGCAAAGCCTTCATTCGAGCCCAAACACATGCCAAGGTGCGGGGTCAATAAGGAATATATTTACAAACATGCCATGTCGTGATTATTAAGCCAGATATTTACACAAATCACGCCATGTTCATGCCTATTCATCACACCAAGCTTCCTCATGCTCATCACTGTTCATACTAAGCCCAAGTCATATATTCGGGGCTTGTCAAGTAGATTGTGGTGTGGATGGTTACATAAGGTTATTAGGCTTACGTGGATCGAGGTTATGGAATACTTTGGGCTGCTTAGGGGCCCAAGGATCCAAGCCCATACCTTTTGCATTTCACGCAGGCAACATTGAGAGAGAACTAGCCTAGTTTACCTCTTTCTCTAGCAAGCAAACGCTCTTAGTTAGGACTAAACTAGATTCTAGCATTAAATGTATGCTAAACCTAGCAAGTCAGGCATTTAATGCTGACTTTCCCTTCCCAGCTTGCACAGACAACCAACGCTCGAAAGCCATCAGGCACGCTACTAGAAGTAGTGCTTGCAGAAGGCTGGCCTGGGAAAGCCACGCCTTAGGAAGAAGTAGAATGCAAGTCTCAACATTGCAACTACATTACACCAAAAAGGAAATAGTAGGAAAGCTAGGGAGAAAGGAAAGAGAAGACCAAGCCACAAAGGGAGATTCCTTTGAAGACTAGAGGAGAACCCTTCACTTACAAAAGGAGGGGGAAAAACCATTAGAGAGGGTTGAACGCAGGGGAGAGAACCACCCTGGAAATAAGCCCAGAGAGTTCGATCTAGCCCAGAAACATACTCTAAGCCTCAACAATCATCATCCATGCAATCTTAGTAATTTCTATGGCCTTGCACTAAAGATCTTAGCCATTAAAAGCCTTGTTACCACCTTAGGAAAGCCCAAATCATCCAGCCAAGAATCTTATGCAACCATGCAAATCCCTTCTCTCATGTTAAACCAATAATTTTCTAACTTTCACACCATGCTTCACTTGAGTTAGTCATTATCTTGATCAATCATGTTTCTTCGAGTCGTTGATGTTATCAGGGTATTTTCTAAGACAAACTAACTTTTTCAAGATATTCCGTGGTTTGGTACTAATCCGAACCAAGGAAGACAAGAGGATATTCTCATAGCCCAAGTCCACCTCAACCTAAAAGTCCCCAACATATCCTAATTAATTTTTAAACACGACATTATTTATCATTCTACACACATTTTATCCCTTGATCTGCCACCACTGCCACCACAACCACAACCACCACCACCACCACTATCTCCACCCTTACCACGATTGTTATTTATGCACCCTAATCACTACACTCTACTATTGACACCACTATGATTGTTGCTGCCATCACTACCCCTATCTCCACCAGCACCGACACCGCCGTCTTCACCACCACCACCTACAAGTGCAACCACTAGCCTTACACCACCACTATCATTTCTATCGCCACCGCAAACGATGCGCCATAATAGACACTACTTTTTTTGCCAGCATTGCTACCTCTATACATCAGCTACCACACCCTACTATTGACATCACCACCATAACCCCGCCATTGAGTTCTGCCATTACCACCACCACCACCACTGCTGCCGTCATCCTTGTCATTGCCACAACCACTACCATGTCTAGTTTTGTCATTATATTAAATTATATCACTTACATTAAAATTGACCAAACACTTTTACACTGCAATTACAAAAATACAGTTTATCAAACACCTTATTTCTTTATTTAATAGCTGATTATTCTTAAAACAAAACAAAAAACAATTTCTTTTAATGAGCACAACAATCCTAAATCGCCTTAGAGTGCTAATACCAATTTTTTTTAAAGTCAACCATCGCTTGTGTATGAGCAATTTGCATAATTATTGGAGGAGAATGGTGGAGTGACGATGAACTACAGACAAGATGGTGAGTTTCAGTTCCAATGCTCAATCAACCTTTTGGCTTTTGCAACACATCATGCAATTATATATTGACCAAAGAGTAAAACACGCGCAATAATATAATGCAAGAGGGCAGGGGCCAAATATTAAAGCACGCGAATATTAATTCCCCGGAAAAAAAAAAAAAAAGGATTAAATGATGGTGCAGCTCCACTCAGCTATCACTCCTCAAAAATAAATTATAATCCTAAAGCGTGAGCAGAAAACGAAAGTTCTTCTGCATATTTCATAGTTCATTTTCTTGCATATATATATATATATATATTGTCACGGCTGCACAGACAGCAGTGGTATTATAGTATAAAGTTTTGGAGAGGAAGAAGTCTAAGTTTTCACTGGTAACAAACATACATATAATATATGTACAATATCAATTCATATTTAACTACAATTGAATTGAACCCATTATTGCTCGCTCATTGTGAAGCTAAGCCCATCTCATCTCCCTTAGTGTAGATAATATTGTTTCTTAAAAAAAAAAAAAAAAAAAAATTAACGTTCACTAAAGGATTAAGGCAACAAAAATAAAACTTCAATGCTGACTTTCCATAATTCAAACTATTTTACTATTTAATTAATGTTATATGCCGCTTAGTACTACGGTCTAGTAGTATTCCTCTTCACTTGTAACAGGTTTTAGGTTTGATTCTCGCCAAATGCGAATTTGAACCATATTATTGCTAGTCCATTGTGAGGTTAAGCCTGCCATCTCCCTCTTAGTGTATTTATATGCGTGAATTGACAAAAGGAAAGTCAAATATTTGAAGTAAATGAATAACCTTAGATCATGCTAGAAAAAACCCCTTACAAACCAATTAAAGCAGCTGAATTCACATAATAAAATCGGTTTTTAATTTCCATCTACATTATATTGAATTTACATTAAGAATAGAGAAAATAATATTTAATAAACAACTGATTGAATTACATTATTGCTAGTCCATTGTGAGGCTAAGCCCACCCTCTCCCCCTCAGTGTAGATAATATCGTTTGTTAAAAAAAAATTCATTTGACAACTAATTTAATCACATTATTATGCGTGTGTGAAAGACTTTTTTTTATAACTAGCATTTTACACCTCTTAAGATGTTTTGAATGTGTTTAAAAATAGAAAAAATAATATTTAATGAACAACCAATGAAATCACATTATTGCTAGCCTATTGTGAGATACTAATTAAAAAAAAATATTGTACAAAAAGAATTAATTATTAAAAAAACACTGTTAAAATGATGAAAATACCCTTGTATTATTTTATGTATTATTTTGGGTTGCTTTAGAAATTTTTTATTTTGAGGATATTTTTGTCTGAATTTTTTTTGATGAAGTTTGTAACCTCAAAAAAAGTTGTTGACTTTATATATAAAGATAAAAATAATCACTTAAGTTACCATGTAAATTCAAAATGTGAAAGTCACATAGCAAGGAAAAAGACTGTATCAAACCGACCATAGAAACAGATTTTTTTATTTCATTGACAAAAAAAAAAAAAAACATTATAAAATAATCAAGACGGCTATATGTTATCAAAGTACTATATATATCTTGCTATATTTTTTTTTACTGAGTTAAAAAAAAGGAAAATTAATAAAAAGAGTTTGAAAATTTTGAGTTTTAATCAAAAGGACAAAAAGGTGTTGTAGGTGAATAGTATCAAGAATGTCTTTTTAGAGCAAAAATGTCATTTTTCGTTAAAGTGAACAACCAGAAGTGTTTTGTTAAAACTCTCTTAAAAAAAAAGTGCATTTATAAAGCATTAATCCTAAAACAAATTAGAAAAACCTAAGTCTTCAAATAACAACATACCTTAAACAATAATAAACCAAATTGTTAACTAATTAATCCTTTCGTCAACGCCATCCCCTTCCAAGATTTTTATTGTTTTAATATAAGAGGACGATGATCCTTGTTTATAAAATCATTTAAATACAAAGGTATCATTGTATTTGTATCTCCTTTCTGATCTTAATGCCAAACAAGGTAGAGTTACCATGTAAATTTCCAATAGTACTGAATATTGGACCAGCTATAGTGTCATTTCTGGCTTGCTTGGTAATTCGACAACGTCTTATAGCATTTCTACCCATGCTAAACTGACATGGTTAGATTCCAAATCCAACCCAAAATACAAGGAAAATGATCTTTGTCGGATCCTTTTCCTAGGGATCATAGAGATTCTGTGATCGTGACCATTTATTGTACATCATGCGATCATAAATCGTTAGGTACTACTTATATTTAATTTTAAATTTTAAATTTTAAATTTTAAAATGATTTTTCACTGCACGATGTACAATAAACGATTACGATTACGGAATCCCTAGGATCTCCAGGAAAATGATTCGGCGAGAATCCTTTTCCAAAATACACGTCCAAGCATTTTGGCAAGCCATGATGGAGTCTTGGCAGCACTGATTTCGATTCTAGGTCTAAGTCCAAATCTATGGAGTTAATATTCATAATGGATGGAGCAGCATAACTATTGCAACATATGCTAAATTAATCTCATCTGTTGAATAATTGGTAAACAATAATTGCTATGACGGTAACTATATACAATGGGTGGATGGTGGTAAAGGGAATAAGGACAATTTACTATTTAAGTGAATAGTAACTGCCAAGTCTATTCCTAAAGCCAAATCTATCAAATGGATGGAAATGCCCTAAAGCTCTCAATAATTATATTATTGGACCCAGCTATACATACATACTTACATAACCTGGTTCATCATTTTGATATCCTTATAAATATTAACCAATGACACATGGCTGAGTCAAGTTAGTTAAAAGAAAGGTAGTTAGAGTTGAGGTTGTTAAGGAGGATAAGATGGTAATTGAGTAAGGAGGTTAGAGGGTTATATTGTAATTGTGATTGTGATTTGTTAGTACATATAGCCACTTAGTCTTCCACATGAAGTAAGAAAGCTTTGTAAGAATTCTTCACTTTACTAAGAAATATGAGAATCCTTTACTCTTCTGTTGTGCTCGTAATCTTTGTATTCTTTAGAGATTCATATTTATGTTAACATGGTATCATCGCCGGTCTTGGTTTGTCGCCATTTCCGATCCTGAAGAAATCTTTCGCTGTTATTCGGTGTGGGTTCTGGGCGATCAGAGGTCAGACGACTGGGTTTCTGGCGTTTGGAATTGCACATGCTTCAGATTTTGGGGTATTTGCGTTGTGTATCAGGTGACATTGTTTCTGTTCGTAATGCAATAGTGTGTGGATGTTATGAAATTGTGATAGTTGTGATTTGTATGAGATCTGGGTTTGGTTTTTAGTTCTTGATGTGTTGATTTCAGGAAGTATCATTCTTTCTGTGTATCTTGGAGTATCATTCTCTAAGAATTGAAGTTTGTGTGCCGAAAGTATTATTGTTTTTGTGGATCTTGGAGTATCATTCTCCTATGACATTGTGAATCTTGGAGTGTCAATCTCCTAAGAAATCAAGATTTTAGTATTTCTTGGTGTGAATTTTGTTGTTGAGTGATATTCTTACTGCATTGGTGTCTAAAGATGGCATCTTCATCGTTTAAAGTCGAGAATTTACTGGGAATGTTAACTATAAAGTTGCGGGATGATAATTTTGTCAAATGGGCGTTCCAATTTCAGGCAGTTCTTAAAGGCTATAAGCTTTTTGGCTATTTTGATGGTACAATAGGGTGTCCACCAAAGTATGTGGTTAATACAGAATCAAAGATATCATCTGAGGTTACATCGGATTATGTTGAATGGGAGTCGATGAATATGGCGCTATTAAGCTTGTTACTGGCAACTTTTACAGATGAGGCTATGGAGTATGTTTTGGGGTGTAGAACTGCATTTGAGGCTTGGAATAATTTGGTGGATAGGTATGCATCAGTTTTTAAGTCTAGAGTGAATCATCTTAAAACTGAATTGCATACTATTCAAAAGGGTACAGATACTGTTGATAAATATCTGTTGCGATTGAAAAGTATTAGGGATCAATTAACTGCAGCTGGTGAGTTAATTTCTAATAATGACATTATAATTGCGGGCTTGGAAGGTTTGCCTAAGGAGTATTCTGTTATAAGAACTGTGATATTGGCTAAGGAGTCTTCTATTACTTTAAAAGAATTCAGGGCACAGTTGTTGGGTGCTGAGAAGGAAATTGAGGGTGAAATAAACTTGTTGTCTGAAAATATGTCAGCTTTATATGTTAATGGTATGAATTCTTCTGGTATTGTCTTCCTCCGGGTCTGGTTCCACATTTCATCCTGCAGGGCATAGTCATATTCCATCAACTACTGGAGGTACTATAACTCAGTCTCTTTATCTTGGAACTGCCCAACCAGTACTTTCTGCATCACAACCATACTTGCAGCCATTTCCGCAACAGTTTTCCCAACCATTTCCTCCTAATCCTTCAACATTTTATCCACCCTCTTATGGATTTGGTTTTATGAGTCCTAATACTGGTCCACGGCCTCAGTTTGGACATAAGCCATTCCATGGTTCCAGCTACAGGGGTAACAACAATTTCAAGTCAACTGGTGGGTATAAAGGCAAATCTTTTAACTTTGGTAGTTCTTCTGGGTTTCCAGCTAATACTACAAGGCAGAATGGATCTAATGCGTGGTCTGGAAACATTGATACTCGATCCAATGTGGTGGTTGAATGTCAGATATGTAATAAATGGGGTCACACTGCAGTGAACTGTTTTCGAAGGAATTCAACTATGCCATCCCCAGGTTTCATTGTTGAGTGTCAGATATGTGGAAAGATGGGTCATTCTGCTCTGGAATGTTATCACAGAAGTAACTATGCTTATCAAGCACAACCACCACCACTATCTTTCAATGCTATGGCTGCACAACATTCAACATAATTTGGTCCTAATGATGCTTGGATAGTTGACTATGGAGCTTCTCATCACATCACTGCCGATGTTGCCTCTCTCAATCAAGTTACACCGTTCCAAGGTTCCGAAACAATAACTGTTGGCAATGGCACAGAGTTATCTATTGCTAATACTGGCTCCACAATTCTGAAAACTAAATCTAGTGATCTTGTTCTTAATAATGTGTTGCATGTTCCACTTATTTCCAGAAGTTTATTATCTGTACAACAACTCTGTGCTGATAACCATAGCTGGTTCATTTGTGATGACCGTGAGTTTTTTGTGCAGGACAAGAAAACAAGGGAAACTCTGTACCATGGAAAGAGTAGACCAGGGCAATTGTTTCAAATTCCTGTGGTCAAAAGTTCAAAAGGAGTGCACTCTGCAGTTCAGCAGTCATCTGGTTTTCTTGGACAAATGGTAAAATCTAGTCTCTGGCATCAAAGAATAGGTCATCCTACAAATGAAATAATAGTTGTGATGTTGAAACAGTCTGGTATATCAGTTGATGTAGATGATAAACATAGTATGTGTACTCATTGTGTCAAGGGTAAAATGTCAAGACTCCCCTTTTCTTCTAGGATTGATAAATGTACTTCCCCTTTTGAGAAGGTTCATACAAATATTTGGGGTCCATCTCCTGTAAAGTCCTCAGAAGGATATAGTTACTATGTAACTTTTCTTGATGAATACACAAGGTACACTTGGATTTTCCCACTGTGCAATAAATCAAATTTCTTTTTTGTGTTTGTCACCTTTTACAATTTCATTCATACACAGTTTGGAATATCTATAAAATGTATACAATCAGATGGGGGTGGAGAGTATGTTAGCCACTCATTTAAAACTTTTCTTGGTACAAAAGGGATAAAATAGCTGATCTCATGTCCATATACCCCCAATAGAATGGTTTGGTTGAACGGAAACATAGGCACATTGTAGAGACTGTAATAACTTTACTGATCACAGCTCAGTTACCAATTGAGTTTTGGTATTTTGCATGTGCCCATTCTGTATTCCTTATCAATAGAATGCCATGCAAGTCTAATTCTATGGAGTCTCCTTATTATAGACTCTATACTAAACAACCTGATCTCAAGTCCTTAAAAGTGTTTGGTTGTGCTGTGTATCCTTGGTTAAGACCATATAATGCCAACAAATTGCAGTCAAGGTCTGAAATGTGTGTTTTTTTGGGCTATTCAATGGGCTACAAATGGGTGATTTGTTATAACCCAATAAATAGCAAGTCTATAATTTCAAGACATGTTATTTTTGATGAGACTATGTTTCCTTACATGAACCTTTCAAAGTCATTACAAAAAGTACAGTCTGCTACTACCAGTTTTCGATCGGTGCCTGTGTTTATTCCTGCACCTATGCCTATGAGACATTCAGTTCCTAATACTATGGTTCATCCGAGTCCAGTTGAGCACACTCTATCTTCTGAAGTTCCTCATCATGTATCCGGTCCTCTACATCAAGGCTCAGAAGTACAGGAATTTGAAACCCAATCTGCATCAACACCTACTATTTCCACTCCATTTGGTACAGTTCCCTTGCTTCATGTCTTAGATCCTGCACAACTACAGGTAACTCTTCCTTTATCCCCTTCTAATGACTTGGCCAGTAATTGTGATGTATCAAATGTGCCTACTGGAATTCAAACAAGGCTCAAAACAGGGGTTATATCAAGAAAGGATTATTCTTCTTTTGTTGCACATTTTCCTGAATTGTCTTCTCTTTAACTGGACTCTACTTTAGTCTCGGCTACTTCTATGGATTACTGTGGTTTCTCTTTCCTTGCTGACATTGGAGAAGTTGAAGAACCAAAACACTTTCTAGTTGCATCCACTGTTCCTCAATGGAAAAATGCTATGCAAGAGGAATTTGATGCTTTAAAGGCTCAAAGGACTTGGAGACTAGTTCCTCTTCCATCAAGTAGGGAAGTTATTGGGAGTAAATGGGTGTATAAAGTCAAAAGGAATTCAGATGGCACCATTTCCAGGTACAAAGCACGATTGGTGGCCCAAGGGTTCAGTCAAAAGGAGGGCTTGGACTACTCTGAGACATTCAGTCCAGTGGTCCGGCATACTACAGTCAGGATAATTCTTGCTTTGGCAGCACAATTTCATTGGCATTTGAGGCAATTGGACGTCAAGAATGCTTTCCTTCATGGTGACCTTGAGGAAGAAGTATATATGAAGCAGCCACAGGGGTTTGTTGATCCTACATATCCAAATCATGTTTGCCGATTGGTTAAGTCCTTGTATGGTCTTAAACAGGCACCACGGGCCTGGAATTCCAAATTCACAAGCTTTCTCCCTGCACTTGGTTTTCAAACTGCATTATCAGATTCTAGTTTGTTTGTGAAGGTTGATGATGGGGATGTTGTTCTCCTTCTTCTCTATGTTGATGATATTATTCTCACAGGCTCATCCTCATGCAAGCTTCAATCTGTTATCACTAATCTTGCTGAAGTGTTTGAATTAAAGGATATGGGCAGATTAACATATTTCTTGGGATTACAAATTCACTATAATTTCGATGGTTCGTTACTGGTAACACAGTCCAATTATGCCAAAGTGCTACTCAAGAAAGAGACTTGTAAATCCACATCAACACCATCTAAGCCTCACTCTTAGTTACTTGTACATGAATGCACTCTTTTAACTGATCCTACTCATTATCGCAGTCTTGTGGGAGCCCTTCAGTACCTCACCTTCACTCGCCCAGATATTGCTCATTCTGTTAATGTTGTGTGTCAGTATATGACTAATCCAACAGATATGCACATGCATCTGGTGAAGCGCATCCTGAGATATCTGTAGGGAACTTTAGACTGTGGTTTAACGTATACCAGAACATCTGATTTTACCATTGCTGCATATTCTGATTCCGATTGGGCAGCATATATAAATACACGAAGGTCTATTACTGGTTTTGTTGTGTTTCTTGGATCTAATCCTGTCTCATGGCAATCCAAGAAACAAGCTACAGTTTCTCGAAGTTCAACCGAAGCTGAATACAAAGCTTTAGCTCACTGTGCCTCTGATGTATATTGGATACGGTCATTACTCAAAGATGTGCATCAGTTTCTTCCACTCCCACCTAAACTTCATTGTGATAATCTTTCTGCTTTGGCCCTGTGCTCCAATCTAGTGTTTCATTCTCAGATCAAACATCTGGATACCAATTTTCATTTTGTTCGAGAGAAAGTCCAGAAAGGTGATATCACTATGCAGTACATACCAACTGATGAGCAGGTTGCAGATGTTTTTACTAAGGGTCTTCACAGTCCAATCTTTGTAAAACACTGTCTTCATCTTACTCTGGGTGCTTTCAAGACAAGGGTGCTGAGTAGTCATCAACCCCTGTTGGCAACAGAAAGTAGTGCAGCTTCATCATAGGGTCACAACAACTTCCAACCATAGCTTGGGCCTTTCCCCAGCTATGTTTGAGGGGGAGTATTAACCAATGACACATGGCTGAGTCAAGTTAGTTAAAAGAAAGGTAGTTAGAGTTGAGGTTGTTAAGGAGGATAAGATGGTAATTGAGTAAGGAGGTTAGAGGGTAATATTGTAATTGTGATTGTGATTTGTTAGTACATATAGCCACTTAGTCTTCCACATGAAGTAAGAAAGCTTTGTAAGAATTCTTCACTTTACTAAGAAATCTGAGAATCCTTTACTCTTCTGTTGTGCTCGTAATCTTTGTATTCTTTAGAGATTCATATTTCTGTTAACAATAAATAGTATATACATTTTCATTGTGCTTGCAAGTTAGCAACTGCAAAGTGCAGAGACCATAAAAGCCAGAGGTTAAAATGGCGAAAATAGCCTTGGGAACCACCGGCGAGGCTGCTCTTCCAGAAGTCTGGAGAGCCCTTGTGGTTGAGTTTATCACTACCTTCCTCTTCGTCTTTGCTGGTGTTGGATCAGCCATGGCTACTGGTAATTTACAAATAAACACCCAATTAATTATATGCCATTGCTTTATCCTTTATAGTCTTTCAATAACTATTTGGTCTCGTCACACACAAATGTTCCACCTTACGAGAACATACTCTGATTTCAAATCTCACATAAACCACATGAGTTGTTGATTAAGAGAATTTTTCAAATATCTGGGATTTAAGTTGGTACTTCATATGTCATAATACAATACAAGTGAAGGGAAACGAAAAAATATATCTTCTATTCACATACTATGGCACATGAAATACCAACTCGAATACTGGGTACTTGGAAAAATCTACTGTTGATTAATGAATCAAACTCTTACAACGAAAAGTTCATCATCATATCATGGCCACAGATCCAAAATCATAATTTCTTTGTCGCCTAATACATAATTACTAGTCATGTAATTTTTTTTAACAAGAACAGATAGAGATATTTCATTAACATGAATCGAAGAATTTTTTTTAACAAGAACATATAGAGATCTTTCATTAACATGAATCGAACAAATATAAGAGGTGATATATATAGACTATTTATGCAAAGAGATTCTCATTTAAAAAAAGAAAGAGAATTAGGTGTGGGACCCACTTCACATCGAACTTCAACGATCTGAACCGTCTATTTTGTAAGTCTCAATTTATAGATCATCCTTGTAAAAATTTAATTCATCTAAAACCATTTGCCTATTTAATTATTAAGATAAAATTTCATTGTTTCTTATATATCAAAGTATTCGTTAATTTCTTTGAACTCAATTAATCTTAAACATTTCTGATTTGACTAATATTTTGCAAGGATGATCTATGAGGTGCAACTTGAAAAAATAAACGGTTCAGATTGTTAAAGTTCGATGTCATGTGGACCCTACAACTAATCCCCATTTTCATAAAAAAATGAAGATCCCTTACTTTAAAGGTTATATATATATATTCTCCAGTGGCAAATTTCTTGAACGGTAAAGAAATTCGATTATAAATGAGATAAAAACCCTTACATGACTACCATAATTTTGTTTATATTATATATGCATAGTAACTGTCTGAGATGTGTAATTTGGTGGGGCAGATAAGCTAGAAGCAGATGCACTAGTGGCGTTGTTTGCCGTAGCTGTGGCACATGCACTAGTCGTGGCCGTGATGATCTCTGGCGGTCACATATCTGGCGGTCACCTTAACCCTGCCGTCACGCTTGGCCTCCTGTGTGGCGGCCACATTACCCTGTTTCGATCTGTACTCTATTGGATTGATCAATTGTTAGCAGCTGCCGCAGCTTGTTACCTTTTAGAGTACCTCAGTGGCGGATTGGTGAGTTTAGAATTTTTCATCCACGCTAAGTAGAAGTTAATTTTTGGTTATTCAAATCTAATCCAAGTTCAAATATCATTTATATTGTCGTGTTACATATCACATAATTTAATTGTTATTTTTCTTTGCAGACTACTCCGATTCATTCACTTGCAAGTGGGGTGGGCTACTTACAAGGTGTGATATGGGAGATTGTCCTCACAGTCTCCTTGCTATTCACAGTCTATGCTACAATAGTCGACAAGAGAGGATCTCTTTATGGATTGGGTCCTACACTAACTGGGTTTGTTGTCGGGGCCAATATCCTAGCTGGCGAAGCCTTCTCAGGAGCTTCAATGAACCCAGCTAGATCCTTTGGTCCTGCTTTGGTAAGCTGGAACTGGACTGACCACTAGGTTTACTGGGTTAGTCCTCTCATTGGTGGTGGACTTGCTGGGTTCATTTATGAAAATTTCTTCATTATCGAACAAACTCATCTCCTAATTCCCACAGTGGAAGATGCTTTGTTAGGTTAATTTGCAGCTCTGCTTCTTATGTAACTGAAAAGTTCAACCCCAAAGCTATTATATATATTTTGACTTTTCTTATTCATGCCTGCATCGACTAATCGGTAACATTATTCTCAAGCTAATGGCGAAAAATTCGAATCTCTCTCTCCTTTCTTTTTGGACCAAGCTTAAGCTTCACAAACCCCTCGTTCATTCTGGCCCTACCCATGGCACTGTGGAGTAGCGGGGAAAAAAAAAGTTGGGAATGTAACGATGAATGTTCATATCATAACACATTGTTGGAATCATTACGAATGTAATTTAATTTACGGAACTTTAATGAAAAACTCCCGATACTGTTCATTTTAAAGAAAAACCACATTTTTACACTAAAAAGTCAATCCTGGTACTATTCACTTTACCTTTAATTTTGTCCTTAACGTTACAACTCAAAGCTTTCAAACCCTGTTCGTTAGTTTTCCTTTTAATTTAGGCCATTTCCAATTGATGGCTGGCCAGATGGCTCATTTTAGCCCTCTGGCCCTCCAAGATTCTCCAAGATATTAATATTTTAATGAACAGTACATAACCATATTTGCTTTCTCCTCAACCGAGGGCCAAAGGGCCAAAGGGCTAGTTTTAGCCCTATCACAAAAAACCGTCTCCAACCGAGGGTCATAGGGTCAAACATAATGTATTATTTAAAAACTACAACTTAAATGTTGTTAATTTTTTTTTTTTAACAAATATGAAAAACTAGAAATGTTTTTAATAATTTGTTAAATGTTGTTAAAAACTACAAATTTTGTAAAATAAAAGTTATGGGAAAAAAATAGAATTAAAAAAAAATGAAAAATAGAAGTTATAGGAAAAATTTTGTAAAAAAAAAAAAAAAAAAAAAAAAATTCAAATCAATCCTGTCGGTTAAAACTGACAGGATTGATTTGAATTCTGGCCAGCCTCGGGCTGGCTGGCTGCATGCAGCCAGCCCTCCAGCCCTTCCAGCCCTCTTCGATTCCATGGGGCCCTCTCAGATTCCACAGCCCTCTGGCCTAGCCCTCGGTTGAAGACGGTTTTCGGGTTATTTTCAGTCCTCTGGACCCTTCGGTTGGAAATGGCCTTAGCTACACATAATTGTGACAATATTAATTGCATAAAACATCATTCATACTAAATGATCACACTGATAAATAATCAACATAATGGTAATAGAAACCGATACAAATAGGAATTACAATATCTTCACTCATAGTGGAAATTCAGAGTATACTATAATATTACATGGTCGTGTGATTGTTAATGAAGATTTCTCGGACCAGAGTGGGCACTATTCTGTATATGCATTTACCAGTCTCTCTAAGACTTGGTTAAAATAACAAAGATCAAAAACACAAAATGCATGGAAAATATGTTTACTCTAATCATTCTTAGTATACAATAAATTGCATGCAGCTACAGATATTATAGATTATTATGATACTTCATGACCTACTGAAAATGTCTACCTTTGAAGCAGCTTTCTCTCAACCCATGAATTGGGGACTACACAGGGTTCGAAAAACTCTTGTCCCTATAGTTCAATCCCATTTTCTCTTCAGGTGACACCTTTACCCTCCACACCTTAAAACTCTGGTCCAAACTTGCACTACAAACCAAAAAACCCATTACAATTCTGTCCGTCTCTAAACAAGCAGCCAAACACCTGACAGGTTCTCTATGCCCATCCAATACAACCAAACACTCATGGAAGCAATTCCCCTCCTCTCTCCTCCAAACCCTAATTGTTGTATCCTCTGACCCACTAAATACCAACTTCTCCACAGCCACTAGGCATAGGAATGCAAACTTGTGACCTTGTAAAAACCCACAATGGTTAAATCTGTAGGTCAACTTCTCCTTCTCCCAAAAATTAATGGTTCCATCTGAAGACCCAGAGTACAGGAAGCAACTAGAGTTAAGTGATGAAGTGTTTAGGGCTATGGTGTTTCTGGGGTAGTTTTGGAATTTCAGTGTCATCGTGAGAGTGTGAGAGTTTTCTCCCAAAACCCTTCTCCAAATTTTTACAGACCCATCAGAGGAGCAAGTGAAGACACACCCATCCTCTTGGTTCACCAAAATTACATTGACATTGTGTTCATGGGACACAAACGAATCGACACAGTTTTTAGTTAAAACTCTTCAGGCTTTAACTGTTGTGTCATATGAGCCAGTGTACAACAAACCTTCTGCATGGTAATATGCTAAGCATGAAACACAGTCTTTGTGTTTTAGGGTTTTTTTGGATTTTGAAAATAAAGGAAATGAGCTTTTTTTGGGGATGGAGGAAACCTTTTTGGACTTGAAATTATCTGTGGCTGTGAAGTTCCATATTCTGATTTTGTGATCTTTATGTATGGTGAAAAGCATGTTACTATAAGCCAAAATGCTTCTTATTTCACCTGAAGCTGCCTGGAGGCATCCAAATTCCATGTAGTCCGGTTGCCTCCATGCACGGATTCTGGTACTCTTGGAGCCAGTAAAGACTACTCCATGCTGCCTTGAAATTGCAATGGAGTAGATGGTGCCTTCGCGGCGGTGGAGGGAGGCAATGCATTTGTAGAGAAGTGAAGGGGATGGAGTTTGGAGAGGGGAGAGGGTCCATGGGGACTCTGGGCTTGGGGGCATTAGGATAAGCATTGTGGTGAGGGGGATGGAAGACATTGAAGGGCTGCTAATTATCAGTTGGAGATCTTGGTCATACATGAATTGCTGATCATTATTGGAGAGGTCATACCATGTTAATCTTCATGAATTGAACTATATATCTTTCTATAATCTTTCTATAGTATGCAAGAACTAGAGAGAGAGTAGAGAGAGAGAGAGAGAGGAGAAGAAGAGGAGATATTATTTCTGTAAAGTATATTTCTTTCATACTAAGTAATCCAACAATCTTGCCTTATATAGGCAGTTACAAAACTAGTTACTAATGAATCAATACACCAAGATTGTGACAAGTGTCACAATCATGGACCATTGACTATATATTCCAACATCCCCCCGCAAGCTCATGCTTTGATGAACTAAGCATGAGATTGATACAATGAGTTCTAAACAGAGGACCACTTAAACCTTTGGTCAATATATCAGCAAACTGTTCTTGGGATGAAACAAACTACACTGTCAATTGTTTCTTGGCCACCCGTTCGCGAACAAAATGGACATCGATTTCAATATGCTTAGTCTTTTGGTGTTGCACAAGATTAAATGACAGGGCAATAGCTGAAAAGTTATCATAGAAAAGAACTAGAGGTATTGTCACGGGAATATGCAGAAAGACAAGCAGTTGCTTAATCCAATCCAATTCTGCAGAAGTGGAAGAAAGAGCTCTATATTCTGCTTCAGTAGATGATCTAGACACAGTTTGTTGTTTCTTTGAAGACCAAGATATGTGATTTGATCCTAAAAACACAACCAACCCTGTAGTGGACCGTTTGTCATTGGGATCTCCTGCCCAATCTGCATCACTAAAGGCCTTGAGGTGAAGATCTCCGCGAGCATAAGTCACACCCACATTCATAGTACCTTTTAAGTACCGGAGAATTCGTTTTACAGCAGTATAATGAGCGACCATAGGTTGCTGCATAAACTGGCATACCTGATGCACTGAAAATGCAATGTCAGGCCTAGTGAAAGTAAGATACTGTAAAGCTCCCACAATGCTCCTATAAGCACCAGGATTAGAATAAGGATCACCATCATCTTTAAGAAGTCGACTATATGGAAGGCATGGTGTATCACAGGCCTTGGCGTCAAGCATTTCAGTCTTCACTAACAAATCATGAATGTATTTAGTTTGGGATAGAAACAATCCGCTGGGAGTCTTGGAAATTTGAATGCCTAAGAAAAAATGTAAAAGCCCCAGATCTTTGATAACAAACTCAGTAGTAAGAGCACTGATAACCTGTGGAATTGAAGTTGTAGCACTCCCAGTGATGATTATATCATCCACATAAAGCAATAGTATCACAATTGTATTTTCAACATATTTGACAAACAGTGAAGAATCTGCATATGTATTGACAAATCCCAGCTGAGGCAAGAACTTTGTAAATCAATCATTCCAGGCTCTAGGAGCTTGCTTCAAGCCATAGAGTGATTTATGAAGTTTGCACACTAAATGAGACTGAATTGGATCCTGAAAACCAGGTGGTTATGCCATATAAACTTATTCTTCCAAAACTCTATGCAAGAATGCATTTTTAATATCCAATTATCTAAGATCCCACCCAAAATGTGCAGCAAGAGCAAGGACTAACCTCACAGTAGTAGCTTTAACCACAGGACTAAAAGTCTCACCATAATCCAAACCCGGTTCTTGACTAAAACCCTTTAGCTACCAAACGAGCTTTATGTCGAGCAATAGATCCATCATAGTGTCTTTTGATTTTGAAGATCCACTTGCAGTCAGCAAGATTTTTAGTAGATGGCAAAGAAACCAGAATCCAAGTACCCTGAGCTTGGAGAGCATCCAGTTCTTCTTGCATAGCTTTAAACCATATAGGATTTTTAAGAGCTGACTTATAAAAGGTGGGTTCAATTAGAGAGAAATCAATCCCCTCACAGGTTTGAGCAGATGCAAGGAAAGCCTTCTTCTTACAAATACCACTTTTGCTTCGAGTTTGCATTGGATGCAAATTGATTGGAGGAATATCCAAAACAGCTTGCAGAGAATCAGGATAAAACTCAGTGTTCTCAGTACTTAGTAGAAGATTTGGATCAGGTACCACAGGGAGCTGAGAAGAGGATGCAGGTGCATTAGTAATGGACTGAGGATTAAGTGAAGGATTTGAAGATGTTGGTGATGAAGACATAATAACATTGTTTGTATTAACCACTGCTATGAGAAGGGAAGATGAAGTGAGAATATATAGTCAATGGTCCATGATTGTGACACTTGTCACAATCTTGGTGTATTGGTTCATTAGTAACTAGTTTTGTAACTGCCTATATAAGGCAAGATTGTTGGATTACTTAGTATGAAAGAAATATACTTTACAGAAATAATATCTCCTCTTCTTCTCCTCTCTCTCTCTACTCTCTCTAGTTCTTGCATACTATAGAAAGATTATAGAAAGATATATAGTTCAATTCATGAAGATTAACATGGTATCAGAGCTATTGTTGCTGACGCGTGATCTTCGATCCTTCTTGCTTCCGCTTCTTCCTTCTTCATCTTCGGTATTCTCGGTTTTTTTTTTTTTTTTCCTGATCGGACTCAATCTTCTTTGTTTTTTTTAGGGTTTTGTTGGTGATTATTCATTGTGATCAATTGCTGGTTTAGTTTCTGGATTAGTTTCTGGTTCGATTTGTTGTCTGGGATCTTTGCACATTACGTGTTTGTGAAAATTTCTGACTGAAATTGGGGTTGTGTTTTAAGAATCTGCAATCTTGCGTGAAACATGGTGACTGCGTCTCATCTACAGTTACTTCAATCTTCGGTTACGAACCTTATTTCGTCGATCTCGATCTCTGTTAACGTCAAGCTTGATGACTCCAATTATCTTAATTGGCATTTTCAGATGCAACTCTTACTGGAAAACAATGGTCTTATGGGATTTGTGGACGGATCGACCTCTTGTCCCTCACAAACTGGTGAATCTGGTATTAATTCTTCTATGTCTACTGAGAATGATGTTTTTTTTGATTTGGAGAATGCATGATAGGGCTATATTGCAATTGATTACTACGACTTTATCACCTGTGGCTATGTCCTGTGCTATTGGGAGTCAAAGTTCGAGAGATTTTTGGAATCGTTTAAAGAAGCAATTCTCCACTGTATCCAAAACAAGTATCTTTCAGATGAAGTCGAACTTGCAGAAAATTAAAAAGGGGTCTGATTCCATTTCAGTTTATCTGCAACGCATTAAAGAAGCTAGGGATTATTTGTCAGCTGCTGGAGTGTTCTTTCAGGATGAGGATATTGTAATACTCGCTCTTAATGGCTTGCCTTCTGAATACAATACTTTTCGTTGTGTGATCCGAGGTCGTGACAGTGTCATTACCCTGAAAGACTTTAGGGCACAGTTACTTGTTGAAGAAGTCATTGTTGAGAATCATTCGAATGTTTCCTTTATGACTGCTATGGTTGCTAATTCTCAGCCTAAAAATGTATCATCCTCGCAGTCGTTTGGCAATATTCATGGTCAATCTCAATTTACCTCCGGCGGTTACAACGCTTATAATTGGAATAAACATAAGGGCAAAGGAAAGTATCAGGGACACAGATTCTTCAATCCCAGACCTGTGTACTCAACTCAGGCACCTGGTTTGTCTACTTCTGCATCAGGAATTCTTGGTCACTCTCCAATATCTTCAGTGGGGTCTTCCTCTACCTCTATGCTTCCTACATGTCAGTTATGTAACATTGGTGGTCACACTGCTCCATTTTGTGGTGCAAAGTCTCCAAAAAGGCATGGCTGTCAAATCTGTGGAAAAATAAATCATGTGACTTGGTTTTGTTTCTACAATGATAAAGGACCTAACTACATTGGCTCTCCTAGTTCGCCACATTCCAATGGGTTCCCATCTGCCTCTCCTAACTATCACATACTGCCTCATTCACCTTAGTATTCATATCAAGTGTCTCCACAGCCACACACACATCAGTTACAGCAATCTCCAATGCATGCTATGCACAATGTGTTCAATTCTACACCTCAACCAGCTACTCCATCAGCACTTCCCCAAGTTTGGTTGACTGATTCTGGTGCAACCAATCATATGACTGCTGACATGAACAACTTATCCTTGGCATCACCTTATCCTACCAGTGAGACCATACAAACTGCCAATGGTGAAGGTTTACAAGTCTCCCATGTTGGGAATTCTATTATTCATACTCCAGCAAAACCAATCAAATTAAATTATGTGTTATATGTTCCCAAGATAATACACAATTTATTGTCAGAACATAAGATCTGCCTTGATAATAATTGTTGGCTAATCTTTGATGCCTTTTGTTTTTGGATTCAGGACAAAGCCACAGGGAGGATCCTCTACAAAGGGCTATGTAGTAATGGACTATATCCTATTCATTCCTTTTCCTATCCCAACTCCGGTTCTTCACAAAGTTCACTATCTGCAAAAGCTTTTTTGGGACAACTTGTTAAATCTCAGTTTTGGCATCATAGGTTAGGTCACCCAACAAATCATGTTGTTTCTCTTATGTTACATAAAGCCAATGTACCTGGTACCCCTTCTAAGTCATCTGTTTTGTGCCATCATTGTCTTGAAGGCAAATTTAGCAAATTACCCTTTCCACCTCATGTCAATAAGTCTATTAAGCCCTTTCAAATTGTGCATAGTGACTTGTGGGGTCCTGCACCTTGTGTTTCTGTTGATGGTTACAAATATTATGTAATCTTCATTGATGAATATAGTCGACATTGTTGGCTTTTTCCATTAATAAACAAGTCTGATTTGTACTCTACCTTTCTTGCATTCTATTCTTTTGTACTTAATCAGTTCTCTACTACAATTAAGATTTTACAATGTGATGGTGGGGGAGAGTATATGAGTCATAGGCTTCAATATTTTCTTCTGGACAAAGGTATTGTTCATCATAAGTCCTGTCCATACACCCCTGAACAAAATGGGTTAGCTGAACGTAAACATAGACATATTATCGAAACCACTGTGACATTATTGCAAACTGCTACACTGCCACATCAATTTTGGTCTTATGCATGTCAAACTGCTACCTATCTGATAAATAGAATGCCAACTGTTATTCTTCAAAACAGGTCACCATTTGAACTCTTATTTGGTAGTGTTCCATTATTATCCCATCTTCGAATTTTTCGTTGTGCCTGTTTTCCTTTGTTAAAACCATTCAACAGCACCAAACTTCAACCCAAAACCACCAGGTGTGTTTTCCTAGGCTATGCTTCTAAGTATAAGGGATATATGTGTTATGATGTGCCTAAGAAACAGATTTACATTTCTAGGCATGTTATTTTTGATGAACAACAGTTCCCATATGCAGATTTACTGACACAAGCCACCATTACTCACCCTAATTCATCAGTTCTCACTTCATCTTCCCATCCCATAGCAGTAGTTAATACAAACAATGTTATTATGTCTTCATCACCAACATCTTCAAATCCTTCACTTAATCCTCAGTCCATTACTAGTGCACCTGCATCCTCTTCTCAGCTCCCTGTGGTACTTGATCCAAATCCTTTACTAAGTACTGAGAACACTGAGTTTCATCCTGATTCTCTGCAAGCTATTTTGGATATTCCTCTAATCAATTTGCATCCAATGCAAACTCGAAGCAAAAGTGGTATTTGTAAGAAGAAGGCTTTCCTTGCACCTGCTCAAACCTGTGAGGGGATTGATTTGTCTCTAATTGAACCCAGCTCTTATAAGTCAGCTCTTAAAAGTCCTATATGGTTCAAAGCTATGCAAGAAGAACTGGATGCTCTCCAAGCTCAGGGTACTTGGACTCTGGTTTCTTTGCCATCTACTAAAAATCTTGTTGACTGCAAGTGGATCTTCAAAATCAAAAAACACTCTGATGGATCTATTGCTCGACATAAAGCTCGTTTGGTAGCTAAAGGGTTTAGTCAAGAACTGGGTTTGGATTATGGTGAGACTTTTAGTCCTGTGGTTAAACCTACTACTGTGAGGTTAGTCCTTGCTCTTGCTGCACATTTTGGGTGGGATCTTAGACAATTAGATGTTAAAAATGCATTCTTGCATGGAGTTTTGGAAGAAGAAGTTTATATGGCACAACCACCTGGTTTTCAGGATCCAATTCAGTCTCATTTAGTGTGCAAACTTCATAAATCACTCTATGGCTTGAAGCAAGCTCCTAGAGCCTGGAATGATCGATTTACAAAGTTCTTGCCTCAGCTGGGATTTGTCAATACATATGCAGATTCTTCACTGTTTGTCAAATATGTTGAAAATACAGTTGTGATACTATTGCTTTATGTGGATGATATAATCATCACTGGGAATGCTACAACTTCAATTCCACAGGTTATTAGTGCTCTTACTACTAAGTTTGATATCAAAGATCTGGGGCTTTTACATTTTTTCTTAGGCATTCAAATTTCCAAGACTCCCAGCGGATTGTTTCTGTCCCAAACTAAATACATTCATGATTTGTTAGTGAAGACTGAAATGCTTGACGCCAAGGCCTGTGATACACCATGCCTTCCATATAGTCGACTTCTTAAAGATGATGGTGATCCTTATTCTAATCCTGGTAGTTATAGGAGCATTGTGGGAGCTTTACAGTATCTTACTTTTACTAGGCTTGACATTGCATTTTCAGTGCATCAGGTATGCCAGTTTATGCAGCAACCTATGGTCGCTCATTATACTGCTGTAAAACGAATTCTCCGGTACTTAAAAGGTACTATGAATGTGGGTGTGACCTATGCACGCTGAGATCTTCACCTCAAGGCCTTTAGTGATGCAGATTGGGCAGGAGATCCCAATGACAGACGGTCCACTACAGGGTTGGTTGTGTATTTAGGATCAAATCCCATATCTTGGTCTTCAAAGAAACAACAAACTGTGTCTAGATCATCTACTGAAGCAGAATATAGAGCTCTTTCTTCCACTTCTGCAGAATTAGATTGGATTAAGCAACTGCTTGTCTTTCTGCATATTCCCGTGACAATACCTCCAGTTCTTTTCTGTGATAACTTTTCAGCTATTGCCCTGTCATTTAATCCTGTGCAACACCAGAAGACTAAGCATATTGAAATCGATGTCCATTTTGTTCGCGAACGGGTGGCCAAGAAACAATTGACAGTGCAGTTTGTTTCATCCCAAGAACAGTTTGCTGATATATTGACCAAAGGTTTAAGTGGTCCTCTGTTTAGAACTCATTCTATCAATCTCATGCTTAGTTCAACAAAGCATGAGCTTGCGTGGGGATGTTAGAATATATAGTCAATGGTCCATGATTGTGACACTTGTCACAATCTTGGTGTATTGGTTCATTAGTAACTAGTTTTGTAACTGCCTATATAAGGCAAGATTGTTGGATTACTTAGTATGAAAGAAATATACTTTACAGAAATAATATCTCCTCTTCTTCTCCTCTCTCTCTCTTTACTCTCTCTCTAGTTCTTGCATACTATAGAAAGATTATAGAAAGATATATAGTTCAATTCATGAAGATTAACAATTGGCGGTGTCTTCTATTGCATCATTTTCTTCTACATCTATGAAGCCAAAGAGAGATTTCATGTGAAAGAATTCCATGGAATTAGGGTTAGCTAGATATAAAAGTTAGAAAGGGTGATGTATTATATATACTTTCAGTTTTTTTTTTCTTTTCTTTTAATGCTATAGATATAAATGACTATATATATGCTATACTTTGATTTGGAAAATCTGTTAGGTAGCATCCATTACATATAGTTTCTAACTTTTCTTTAATGAATTTCCTCTTCCAAGTTCCAACCTCAACGTCCTTATCCCATTAACATTAATTTCGGTAATAGAAAAGGCTTGTATAAGATCAATTCAGACACATATTTAGAGCACCCCATCAATAAGCCAACATATTGCTGTTGGTTCGTTTGATTTCTATATCAATAGTTGGTGAAGGTGGAATGGTGAAACAATATTGAAGCAAGATATAGTTGGGAGCATTTGATGAGGGGTAGCTCGTATTATTTGATCAACTTATACCTCTATCAACAACTAATTGTTTTTTGTTGTTGTTGCTGTTGTTTTTGACTCGTAAAAGAAAATCTTCATCAGATTAACGTATGGCTTGTTGAGAGAGAGAGAGAGAGAGAGAGAGAGAGAGAGGCTGATATCATTATAGGAAAAAGATGATTACAATACAATTCAGAGAGAAACCTGACCCTGATATATACCATGTTAAAATAGAGAGAGACAACAAAGAGAGCTTGAGGTATAGAGATAAACTGATGATTTCAGTATACATAGGAACATGATTACAGATGCAATTACGTAGAGGAATGTGTACTCTTTAACCACTCTTATCTTTCACTAACACGATATATTAACAAACTAGACTTCCAGATTCTCTAATCAAATGAAACCTGTTACCTGTCACATACGCATGGGACAAGTACAAAGTTTATGTCCCCGACCGTGTAATTTTGTTTTTCTGATTCAATCCTTGCGAAGTTTCCTTAGACTAGAGAGTATATATACATGCATGGGACTTTGTGAAGCTAGACGCCCTGCCTAATTCTAATATTGACTAAGCATTGACACCAAAGTCACATGGAAACCATATGGCACCCTTTGTGGCAATTTGATTTTCGCAATCGGTTCATTTTGAAACTTCATCAGTTCATTGCATCAATTACATGAACCTGCATGTTGCAAGATATATATTTGAACTGTGTAGATATATAGTTGTGGGGTGCACACCGCATCAAACTTCCACAATCCGAACCGTCCGTTTGGTCAAGTTGCATACCTCTTAGATCATCCTTGCAAAATATTAGCCAAATCAGAAATATTTGAGACATCTAATTGAATTTAAAGAAATTGATGAACACTTTGTTCTATAAGAAATAATGAAATTTCATTGTGATAATTAAATAGGCAAATGGTTTCGGCTTGAATTGAATTTTTCAATGATGATCTATGAATCGAGACTTACAAAATAGACTGTTCAGATAGTTGAAGTTTGATGTAAGATAGGTCCCACAACTAGTGGAGGATTCAAGATTCCAACCTCGATTGGTCCTAGTATAATAGATCCAAGAATTTTGTAGGAAAAAATGTGCAAAGCTAAATTTTTTAAAATGAAACATTTTGTTGAGCACTTTGTGTGTATATATGGGAGAGATTTTTCAGTGTGACCCGTACACGGGATGGGTACACCCGAGGTGGGCTATGTGTGCTAAAAATTTAATAACTTAAAAAATAAAATTTCTCACCACTTATATTAAAACACGTGGTGTACCACTTGTGTTCCCGTCACAATGAAAATTTTCTCGTATATATGGATAGCATTGTTTTGTTCTTTAGAGATTAAAAGTTGCTAAAATGTATCAAATTTTTTTTACAACTAGTAAATTGAAAGGTCTTTTTTTATTTTTTATTTTTATCCTAAGATACAAGTAACTCGAAAGATTTTCTTTCTCATGAGATATTTATATATTTCTCTACATGCGTTTGCAAATACTCATGTCATGAAGGGAAACTCTAATATTCCTATATCGAACATTTTGTGGATCGTATCTTACTAAGTTGATTTCAATCCATTTGGGTGTGGGATTTAGAAATCCCTTGCCCAAATAGAGCCTTAAGTTATTAATTTGACTTAAAAAAACTGTAAACTAAAATGAGATATGAATTTGTTAGTACCCCACACTAGTACCAAAAACACTTTGCGCGACGTAGGTCCTTCGTCGCGCAAAGTCAAAAAAGCATCGTGCTACCTTTGTTGCGCGCTAACCGTTGCGGCAAGGCAGTGACAGAAGGGTTTGCGCGACGAAGAAGGGGTATGCGTCGTGCAAAGCCACTTTGTGCGATACATGCCCCTTTATAGCGCAAAGCCTTTTTGCGTGATGTAAGGACATGCGTCACACAAAGTGACTTAGGTGCCTTTGCACGACATAGGTAGAATCTTCGTCATGCGAACCCTTTTTTTTTGTTTTGGTCAAAATTTTTTAATAAATATTGTAATTAAATTCTAAAAAATAATTAATTAACCAAGGAAAAGTATTTAATTATAAAATATATGAAAATGTACATACAAGATGTTCGAACAAAAAAAGAAAAAACTACAAGTAGTCTTCTAGGTTTGATACATCAGGTTACCAGGTATCGGTAGGGCGAAGTGGCTCAGAGGTCAAAGGTGTAGCAAGATCAGGTATTGGTAGCGAGATTTGGAGGCCAGACATCTGTATGGCTCATACAAGGTCTCTCACGTGCCCGAGATAGGCCTTCATCTCCTCGCCTTGGGTCCTAATCTGCTCGCCCTGGGCCCTAATCTGCTCTTCCTGGGCCCTCATCTGCTCGTTTTGGACCGTAAGCTGACCTTTTAGGGTTGTCACTCCCTCTTTCAATGCACTGACCTCTACTGTGTTCAATCCGGAAGAAGAGGCACCCGTCTCACGAACTCGAGCTTTCCCCATACACCAAACAACTTTGCCATGACGATGACCGAAGTTCTGATCCATGACATTAGTTAGGATCTGAAAACTTGCATCCTCGGGTACCGTGACGTCCTCGATCAGGGTCTCCGGGGGAAGCTGCGATGTTGCTTCTTGGAGAACAGTAGTGCGTTGTTCCACCATAGCAACCTGTAATAATAAAGGAAAAAACATATAATGTTTAATAACAGAATATAAATAATATTTGAATGATTCGTACATATAAGAATAATAACAATTACATATACTTACATGAAGCTGCTTAGCTGTCTCATCACCAGGTCGAACGTAAACGTCCTCGAACATGTCGATCTCTGGAAACTTAGAACCTTCCTAAAGAAAAAAACATTAAGAAAATTTTATTAATCAATAATAATAAATAAATTGTATAAAATTTCAAAATTAATATACTTTTATCTGACGTCGTGCCTCAAGTCTATACGGAAAAGGCTTCGAACTAGAATGGTGAAGTGTCTTTGAGTCTCGAGCTATCTTGCCAGCAATAGATTTCTTCTGTTAAATACACAATATACATGTTAGTGCGACTATTTAAAATAAATTAATAAAGGAAGCTTAAAAAAAAAACTAAAACAATAATAAATTATTATTATTAAAATATTATGTACATACCACAAATTTTGGGTCTGTAAAATGTTTGCAGAGCCACTCCCAATCCTCCGGCCGATCCTGCAACTCGGTTAGGCAACCATGTAGGCAAGCAAACTCCGGATCATTCGATAGCTTAAAATGCGTGCGAAGATAGTTCTTACAATGTTTGTACCGAGTTGCTAAGGTCTCCTCTAAGTAGGCCATGTCCTCAGGGGATATGTCCTCAAGATCAAAATTGACCTACGAATATGAAAAATAATAAAATAATAGTAAGAAATTTAATAATATTAAGATAATATATTTTGATTAATATTTGTAAACAAAATTAAAAAACTGAGAAAGGCTAAAAATTAATATACTAACCGACAACTTGTCCCACACCAGTTTCTTTGTCCCCTTGGGAATTTCTGCCCAAGACTCCCACTGCATAGGACAATTTTGTTTAATAACAACACCACAACTACTAGCGACGCTGTTATGCTGCTGTGAGGTAGCCGTTCCATGATGTCGCGGGTTATACTCAATCTTGATCCTGGAGCTGGTCAGATGTACACTCTATGCCTCCTTCAACATTCGACTAAGGCCCTTGGTGTTTTTTTTAGCTGGCCAAAAATAATTCAATGGTGAAATCCCTAAGCTTAAATTTGTATAGAAAATTCGACACAACCTCCCCTAATAATATAGCATTTCCCAAATCCTTAAAATAGTAAAATAACAGTAATTCACAACCCCCATCACATTTTCACAATCCAGCAAATTTTCACCATCATAAAAATAATAATTTTAAAATTAAAAAATACAACGTAGTGATCGAGAATTAGAAAAAACTACTTGGCTGAGGCCTCACCCTCGACTCTGGAGGCTGAGGAAGTGTGATTAGAAGGCTTCGGCTTGCGGCGACATCAATGAAGCCGTTATGCATTGAGTAGCTGAACCGACACTAATGACGTCGATGAGACGGACACCTAGGACGTCATAGGAGTAGCCTCAGTAAGGGGTCTAGGCTCCCCAATCAATGGAGCACTCACGTCTAGAGCAGTAGATGCTGATAATGCGGGAGGCTCATTGGTCACACTTCGACGACGAGTGATCAACCGCGACATCTATACACTTTTTGAACCATAAAATTATAACATTAGAAACTAATCCTTTCTTGCAATTAAAACTAATCCATTAGTAGCCAAAGTAGTAAGTAGGTTACCAACATTCTTAATTTCAAAACAAGAGGAAACTACCTATCCATTTTCATAGCCAACAAAAAAAAAAGTGCATCAAGTGAAACAAAAAAGAATAGGTAATTCGACACTGGGATTACCAAACCTTGTAATCAATCAAAGGTACCAAAACTTCATTAGACTAATTGATATGATCAAAGTACCGTACAAAAACAATTTACTTCATACAAGCCATTCAACCAGACACATGCCACAGCAAATGAAAAGGCAATCTACTTACCACCACTTGATTTCTGGAATTGGATCCTTTGGTTTTTCTTTGGTGATAACTCTCTCTCCTACTTCTATCAAATATGGATTTATATCCAGCGTTGCTTTGTTTTTGGCTTGTGGTTCTCCAAATTTACTCTGTACAGAGGTGGGAATTTTTTTTACAAAAAGAAAGGTACATAACTAAAAAAATGATCAAATGGGTTAAAGAGACATCAATAAATACCTTTAATTTTATAAGCTCATCATCTCTTGTCCATTTTCCATCCTCTTTGGCCTAAATATTTTTTTACTAATGCCCACATCCGGATCAAAATGAGGATTCTTTTCAAGATCCACATCCAATTCAGGTTTAAGAATTTGGAATGTTTCTTTCTTCTGTTTGTTAATGTTGACCTGAAAATGCAAGAAACATGAGATTAAATTTCAAACAAAAGAGGTCACTTGCTACAAAGTTAACAACACTCGATCTTCCTTGCGTTTGCAACAACCAGTTTGAGGCTTTTATGTTATACTAAGAACAAGGAAATTCATTCTAAGAAGATAAGTGAGACTTATAATCAAAAATGTCGCCGCAAAAGAAACGATGACATTTTATTTCATTGCTATCAAACCATTTCATAAGGCAAGCCCTAGGAGATTGTAAATGGCTATAGAGTTAATCATCCTTCATATTTAGAGGTGTAGGTTCATCTCATGTTATTTATATGTTAGGAATGAACTCTTCAATTGAAAAGTTTCAGATGAAAGAGAGGTCATTTTTCTATGAAGTTGCAGGAAAGAATTCCCCCAGTTCTTCTTCACTTATTATTCTAGAGATCCTACTAGAAGAACAAGTATACAAACAAACGTTGAGGTGACAAAATCTTGTGAGCCTTACTTTTCCCTTCATAAAAGCACGCCCATTCCAAAGCCAACTGCTTATTTAATTGCTTATTCATTGTAGGACTATATGCTGCCCCATCACTCTTAACTTTTTGTTTTCTTATAAGTAGTAAAATGTCAGTACATGCTTGCATTTAAAAAGGGTTAGTAACAGGAAAGATAGTTTCTGTTATGTTACAATTTAAGAACCATTCATAGTTAACATAATAGAATAGCACACTCGCAACCTAAGAAGAGAATAATAAGAGGCAATAAACTTCAAAGTATCCACTTCTAACATATTTTTGGAAGAAAAGATGGGCACTTGGGGGTTTGAGGAGGAAGAAGAAAAAATCAATAAAATTTTGACATCCAACGTACCCATTCCAAATAAGCAAACGTCAATCAACCAAGACGACATCATAAACCCTGTTTACATATAACAAAACAAAAATTCATATCCAAATACCCGATTTCAACTAAACCCTGTTTACATATAACAAAAAACAAAAATTGGGGATTTTGAGAAGTTTAGGGCCAAAAGAATGAAGACGAAGAAGAAGAAGGACCTTGAGCTGAGGCTCTGCGCTGGTAGCGACTGAGAGTGTGATCCCTTTCTTTACCTGTAACCCATCAACCCCTCTGCAAACTAGAACCAACATCCAATTTTATCAAAAACCCTAAATAACATGCAATTTGAGCCTAAATAACAAAAACCCATCGAAAATCAGAAACCCTTACCTTGATTTTAGGACTTGATTCGCATCAGCTTCGAGATTTGCGTTGGATTCAAGATTGTGAAGAGGAAAGCTTACGAGAGGGAAGAGAGATCTACGGGAAATAGAGAGGGAGAGATGAGCGCGTGAGAGGGAAGATAGGTCTACGGGAAATAGGGAAGTGAGAGGTCATCTACGGGAAAGAGGTGGAAATAAGGAAGTGAGAGGTGTACAGGAAAGAGGGTGGAAATAGGGAAGTGAGAGGTCTATGGGAAAGAGGTCCAACTTGGAAATTTAAAAAAAAACGTGCTTATTTTTCATTATTGTACCGCCAAAATTATCACAACTTGTGCGACGTAGGTATACAATTTGACATCACGTAAAGTGGTTTTGCGCAACGACCACAATAAGGCGTCGTGCAAGGTATTTTTTTTTATTTTATAAATTATTATAAAAATTACTGAAAATGTGACTTTACTCATTTTAAATTCAATTTTTTTTTTTTACATAAACCCCCCAATAATATATTTTTCTAACAAAAACCCACAATAAATTTTTTTACATATATATTATTCAATTTCTTAAATGTTATAAGTACATAATAAATAAATTAAAATCTACTTAGTAAATATATATACCATTGAACTTGATGGGAAACGCATTGTATGAAACTAGTTTCAACAATTCAACCGTCAAACTTATTTGTACATGCTTTGAGATCGCGTACGCCAAAAACCGCAAAAAATAAACATTCAGAGATCAAGTAACGGGACAAAACTTTTCAATGGTTATAAACAAAAAAACACGATTTAACGGTAGTTTTAACTCCGATTTTGATGATTTTTTAAAGCTACACTCCTTGACCCTATATGAATACAATGAACTGATTTGATCTTCAATTTAAAATATTTACACTAGTGGATACCACAAAATCTTATGTTATAATTGATGAAAGTATAAATAAACTCCAAGTGTTAGTGAATATGTCGTTTTGATGGGAAACGCATTGTACGAAACTAGTTTCAACAATCGAACTGCCAAACTTATTTGTATATGCTTCGAGATCGCATACGCCAAAAATCGCAAAATACAAACATTCAGAGATCAAGTAACGGGACAAAACTTTTCGACGGTTATAAACGAAAAAGTACGATTTAACGATAGTTTTAACTCTGATTTTGATGATTTTTTAGAGCTACATTCCTTGACCCTATATGAATACACTTGGTGCACTGCTATTTTATTTGCTAGAAAGATAGGAATGGTATTCTTTAACATTACATAGTTATTACTTGTCTTTAAAATAGAAGTAATAATCTCGTTCAACCTAGCCTACAGGGGTAACACATGGTGCACTGCTATTCATCTGGGCTTGTCTTTGTAAGTTCCTCATTTTCATTCTTTGCTAGCAATCTTACTTGTTCAGTGACCTTCTTGGTCAACTTTACCTATTCAACGGATACGAAACATTAAGAGAAAAAAAGGGACGGTAAAGTAAAATTACATAAATATCGGAACAATGAGAAAGCAAGAAAAAGGATCATTTAGCAAACCACAGCAAAGTTGGGAAAAAAAAAGCAAGTAAAATTACGTAGGTGCACCTACGTCGCACAAAGTTGGGAAAAAAAGCTATAAAGCATTCTTGGTTTGGCGCCAAAATCTTGCACGACGCACAAAACGTCCCGCAAACGGCATTTGCGCAACGAAGGCATGCGTCGCGCAAAGTTGTTTTGCGCGACGTAGGTGCACTTGCGTCGCGCAAAGTTGGGAAAAAAAGCGGTAAAGCATTCTTGGTTTGGCGCTAAAATCTTGTACGACGCACAAACATACTTTGCGCGACGAAATTTCCTGCATCGCATAAGTTTCCGTCGCTCAAACATGTTTTTGTACTAGTGCCAGATGGCGTAGAATGTGATTGATCCTCCAAATATAATTTTGCACATACAAATTTACCCATGCCTAGGGCAGAACCATACTTACAGAATTCACTCGACCACTATGGATTGCGATTTGAGTCGCGCAACCCGAAACGCTAAGCACATACCTCCCAGTTCGCCGGCGTTCGTGTCCTAGGTCGGCGACGACCAGATGAGAAGCAATAGATTGGAGCGCAATTTCATGGACAGGGGCAGGGGGGATAGGACGGTTCTGCAACCGAGGCCTTCTCCAGATCAATCATTTTTATTTTCCCCTTTTTATTATCAAATTCTATTTTATTATATAATGGCCTTTTTTTTAGATGAGTGATTATGGAGAATATACGGTGAAAAAAAATAAAAAGATGGAGAGGGCGCAATTTTATTCACCACCATAACTAGGTTTATGCTCATTATACACCTCATCATGTGTAACGTGTCTTTTCACCTTAGTTTATGATGGTGAATAAAAATGCTCCTAGATTGAGAAGATAAAGACTTAAAAAAAAAAAAAAAAAAAAAAATCAAGGATAAGCATAATAATATAATATTCATTATCATATGTATTTCGATCATTTTACACAACCACAACACTTTTATTTAAACATTTATCAAATACTTGTACATTGTTTTTTGTGCTATAAACACTTTTACAACTAAAGTTTACCAAACAGTCAACTACTTTATTTTACAAAGATTTACTCCCAGCACAATACAAATGTTTATTCTCACAGCACACCAAAGACAATTTTTTTTAAGCACAACAGTACCAAACTAGTCCTAAGTGGGGGTTGAGATTGGCATGAAGGCTCCATGAAATCCATATGGAACTCTACAGGGCAATGTAATTTTGGCAACAGGCTCACTGAAAAACTTCTTTGTATCGATCACATAAGCCTAAAAAAATCGTTAAGTTATACTAATTGGTTAGCACTTCAAGGCATATAAATGTGAATCAATCTAAAGAAAGTAACGAAATTTCTTAAAAGACTTCAAATATTATTATAGAATATAGACTGATCGACTTACTTGAGATGTGTTGGTATCTTCATTGTGAACAAAAGTGATAACCCATCCATCATCTTCTTCAAGACCCCTTTGTTTTGGGACAAAAAAAGCTCCAGTGCAAAAGCTATTCTCCTCAAACATGGGAGTTTCCACCTTTATTGCCTCTTCTAATTGGCCTTCACTTCTCTAGTAATCCATGAAATAAAGGAATAAAGAATGTAAGTCACGTATTCATGCATAAAATTGTAGGAGAAGAATTATAATGAAAACCTGTACAGGCCTATTTGATTATACCAAAGAAACATCAGCTGGTTCTTCAAAGTGTAGCTTGGCTAGACCATTGTATTTGAGCACGCCTGAAAGACATGTAGCCATAGAAGAGACATTAATGGTCTGAGAAAAGCAATTTAGAGAGTACAATGAATTTATTTTTGGGAAAGATTAACCCTAATTACCTGAGGCAGAGCTTGCGGCGGAATCAACCACTTGGGCGTAGCCATATCTATTTCTTACCGGAAAAAGCTCCGTTGATCATGGGAAAATCCATGCAAAACCTTTTTCCAGTGAGATATCTCTCACTGACTTCGCCACTTTGCATGCTTAATCTCCATTCATAAGCATGAGAAAATAAGTTTTCATAGTCAACTGGTGAGATATTATCATGATCATTTTCTTTACTTGGACTTGTAGGCTTAAATTTTCTTGGCGGCCACCCAAATTGATTCAATGCATTGTCCGGTCCTGGTATAACTGAGTCCAGCGCTTTACAACCCCACACTACAACCTGCTCATCCCACAAACAAAAATTAGTTTCCAAATGCGGTTTGGTTTGCAAATTAAATAGAAGTCTACTGATTATTATGGGCGATGCTTTAGAAGTCTACTGACTATATATTATGGGCAATGTTTTATACAAATAGCAATTATTGGGTTATTATTCCTCCAAGAAGATAGTGAATTTTCTAATAAAATTGCTAATTTGTTTAAGTTACCTCTTCCCCATCTTCAAAACTATTGATGATGTGAAATGCGCAACTGGGTTCAACTTTAAACCAGAGGATTGAATCTGCCTCGCCATAGCGTGGCATCACACCGATTCGTGCATATCCTTCATGATTGTACTCTACTAATCTGCATATCAAAGCCAGCACATCAAGCAATATATATAAAACATTGCATGCATGTTTTCATGGGGATATAATCAGAATGTGTAGAGTGGAACCATGAAGGATGCATCACTTACCGGCCTCCGTTAATGAGTCTGTTTATGTCCAAAAATCCATGATTATATTATACCTACAAGAAAAGTAAGCATGATTTTCAGTTAATTAAGTGGCAAAAGCTTGGCTTATAGATTAACCAAAAATAACCACTTGCTTTAATACCTCTCTGTGACCCCTAATTCATGGGAAAAAGATGCTCTTGTTGAGTTTGAGATCCACTTTGTGAATTAGTTCCTTTCCATCAGCTGAGCAAGGGGAAAATATATCACATCGGAATTTCTGAATGTCCTGTTATTTTTTAAGTCCTAGATTATTTCTAAATGATATTCATGAATGCGCTATGCTATTGCTACACACTTATTCACACTCTCTGATGCAGATGAGTCTCACATATTGTGATAGATCTGTCTATGTTTGAGAGTTTAAGCAAGGCAATACCTGAAATTATTCCAATTTCCACATACAGTTTTACTGCATCAACTCCAAAAATGACCAGCTCCTCTGAGCCTGGAGCTCTCTGGAACATTGAAAAGAAAACAAACGAGAACTAAGTATGTGACAAAAGCGAGACATTAGTGTATAATTTAAAGTGAAAATTAAGGGCTATATATAGCTCACACACAAACACACGCGCGCGCACACACGTGCGCGCGCGCGCACACACACACCTTTGGGTGGGTGGTAAAAGGTCTTTTCCAAGCTCCAGAGATATCCCAATTGTCCAAAGTTTCTAGTGTAATGATGTCAATCTCTTGAGGTATGTGATTTTCTTCTATGGAGTAGAACTTCCCCGAATGCTCGAAAAAATTCGTGTTGCTCAAATACTTGTTCGCTTTACCAAACCTCAACTGGAAGAAACATCACAAACTAATAAGAACAAACTTATAACTATCAGGGTTCTATATATACGTACTTTAA
The DNA here is from genome assembly GCF_041283825.1 of Pyrus communis. Classification (NCBI taxonomy): domain Eukaryota; kingdom Viridiplantae; phylum Streptophyta; class Magnoliopsida; order Rosales; family Rosaceae; genus Pyrus; species Pyrus communis. The sequence goes on from NC_142572.1 coordinate 15,689,319, forward strand.
GTTGATAGATGGGAAAAAGCCTAATATGAAAGAGATATAGAAGGTACTGGTTTTGAAATGAACTACGTCAATAAGCTAACGTGCCTACCAAATTGAGGAGGAAAGCGGACAAAATAGCCCGCGAATCGCCGCTAAAGGTGTCTGTTGTTGTACCGGACAGTCCAGCCTCCATCACTAACGTCGCCACCACTACTAAAATATAAAGCATGTAGCATGCCTTCTCCTTCAACCCATACGTGACTTGACCTTCCAAACACAGATCTTGTCGATTTCAATCCTCCAAATAGAGGGTTTGGCCCTACATAATATAAACTGAAAATCAGACCGAAAAACAAATATGTAAATTGAAAAAATTAACGCCATGCATGGACATGCACAAAAATAATTTAAACAGTTGAGAGGTCACCAATTAGCTCCGATCCCCAGTTGTTTAGTGATGGAGTGGTACGGGAGCATCTAGCAATAAAATTCCCTTCTGATTTCGTAAATCATATTTTAGCAAAGTTCCTTCTTCTAGCAAAAATACAATTTGGACCAGTACTGTGTTGAACTGACACTACGCCACAACACTACATCTACCATTGACCACAGACATTTGAAGTTCGTGGTAAATAATTATTATAACAACGGGTATAAACAAACCCGTGGTTGAAATGGTTAAAATAACAACGTGCATTTAAAGCCCGTTGTAATTTAGCTAAATATTACCACGAGGAAAGCCCGTGGTTGCAAAAAGTTTTAACAATAGTGCCTTTTTAATTTTACGACGGCTTGTAATTGTTATCTTTGTAATTTAAATTTTTTATTTTTTAATCAACTAGTATCTCTAATCTCTAATATTAGAATTAGAAAGCCATAAATCAAGTTTGGTGTCTTAAGGCTTCACCAAAAATAATTAGAATAAAAAACCCCTTAAACAAAAAAACCCAAAACTGGCTGAAAATAATAGAATCAAATTATCATGGGTAATTTTGTCATAAAAAATAAAAAATAAAACATTTTTTTTTAAAAAAGGACTAAATAAAATGTATTAAAGCCATGTGGGTTAAGCGTGTAAAGGGAAGGAGTTTTGCAGAAAAGAGATAACCGCCGATCGTGGGATTCAAATCCAAAATTACCTCCACGTTCTACAAAGTTTTCCATCAGTTCAGGTTCTTTTCTTACTCAATTTATCAGGAGTGAATGATACCCATTACTACCTCTTCCAATTATGGTCCACACAGCAATCCAAGAACAGGGTAGAGGGATTGAAAACGCATGCAGGGAGTACTTGTTTAATTTTCATTTGGGTTTTTCTCTCAAGTTATTTATAATTTTTTTTATTGTTGTTCGCTGCAGAAACGTAAAGCAAGCAAAGTCAAGAGAGTAAATTTGTTTACACAACTTTTGTGTGCTTTTGAAATTATTCTCAGATTTTATTTTTTGTTTATGAATCATGACAGGTGTTTTAGAATCAAAATTGTGTTATGTGAACATGACAAATATCTCTCAAAAAGGTATATTCTTCCCCCCCCCCCCCCCCCTTCTCTCTCCCTACGTGTTGCTTTTCTGTCACTCTTGCTCATAATAATTTCATATATAGCTTATTCGGTCTATAATCTTGTAAGATTAATTTCATATTTATTCTTTTTAGTTCAGTTATTGATCATGATAAGTTGCGGCACTACAACTTCAATATTTTCTCATATGCTACTTGTCCCTGCAGGTACAAAAACATGCAAACTACAGACTATCCTTCCACCCAGCCTTCCTAAAAGTTACGTTAGGTTGTTGGTTCATTTACTTTCAAGTTTGGATAAATAGGTGCTCATTATTTTTATTTTATCCACTAATTTAAATTGCAAATTGATCCACTAATTTACGGTTTCTATGTAATCGTGCATAGATAAAGAAGAGCGAGGACAAGGGAGAATGGGGAGATCTGCAGTAATTGACAAGGAGTCTTTCCCTTTGTTTTTCCGTTGTCTTATGGTATGGATCCCCTTATTTAATTTTATGTTTTTTCTTTACATGAGCAATTTGAAGAAATTAAAATGTCCTCATTTGGTGTACGTGGTCTTGATTTCTAAGCTTTATATTTTTCCTTGTTTGTCTCATAGGTGGTTGGTGGGTCTAATTCATGAGGGTTTATAATTCAAATATCAACTACAACCACCTGCAAATTTAAAGTGTGATTGGCTTACAGGAGATGTGTGTCTTCTTGAAGAAACGATTGCAGAGAAGATGAATATCATTGGAGGACTAAGGTTGGAACTAGGACTTGAGTTTTGTTTTAGAGTGTGAAGCAAAGTCTCTACATATTTTGGTGATTTGGTATATTTCTTAATATAACTACTCATTTTGTTGTTAATTTTAGTGTAATATTTGAATATATGAACTTTAATAAAGTTAAATTTGCAATTTTGTATATAAATATCTTTATATATATATATATATATATATTTTTTTTTTTTAATTTATTAAATCATTTTTAAGTTTTTTTACTTTTCAAAATTTTTTTTATAACAAGCATTAGCCGTGATCAATTTGTAATCCACAATGGGCATAGCACGTGGTGTTAGATCCCAATCTACTACGGGCACAATCCGCGGTTACATTGCATTTAACAACGTGCATAGTCCGTGGTAGAAACAAAGACTTTTTATCACATCCAGAATACTAACGGGCATAATGCCCGTGGTAGATTGCAATTTATCACGGGCATCCACCGTGATAAATGAGCTTTTTTCTTCTAGTGTGATAATTAACTCAATTAAGTACAAGTCCAACTAAAGAAAATGTTTAAGAAAAAACTCATATTTGACAACTTAGTTGGATTAGTATATATAATATAATATGTATCGTAACTTAATTAGTTTGCCGAGTGTGTGGGACCATAAATTTTGGATCCTTGACACATGGCATTCTAGGTGGCGAGAATGAATGGAATGACCATCGCCCATGATTCTCGGACTATCGAGCTAGTAAGATTTCCTAGTCACAATAGAAGTAAGGTACCACGATGGAGGGACATATTCCAAAATGTGTAGTCAGACTGTTAGACAACATCAGTCGGACTATACTAAGTCTGTAACCTATATTACTTGTCTCCCATGCAAGTAAGGAAACCCTAATTCATGTCAAATTAAGATATCTTATGGATTAAGCAACGGAATCATAATTCTAGGAGGATTGAATATCTATCCTAGATTCCCTCCTAGATAGTCTCACGATTTAATAGGATTACTTCTCAAGATTTCTATAAATACCCTAGTTTGGGTATTTATCAGGGGACTATTCTTTGATCTCCAAGGATCTCTCTTGCACACCTAAGCCAAGTCTCCTTCGTCAATGGTTCATGATGTTGCACGCATCACACCTTTCCTCCTATATAACTACACCCATAATGTGATTTTTCAATCAACCTCATTCACTCATCGCCGGAGTTCATTTGTAATTTCAACTGAAATTCATCCTTCAAAACCATATTACATCCCGAATACGATGAAATAGGATGAACGAATTGAGACATTATTTTACAAATTCATAATTATCTTGAATACATTAACTATTTTTTTTCAATCTCCTAGAAGGGATAAAAGAAACATCTTGTTCTTGTTGACATGTGGCTCAATATAAATCTTAGTCAATTACTTTGTATCGGTTAACCTTGTTTTTCTCTCCATCACAAACTTGTTTATGGCTTTACGTATTAGAAGGGAAACCATTTGTTTTGTAATAAAAGAAGCTCATATAGACATAATTTGTGTGAGCCAATTTGTGAGATTCTCTTTGTACATTTGTACATTTGTTATCTTAATCAGTTAATAAATTGAGAGTTATTTCTTTCATTCTATTTGTTCCATTTGGTGCTCTAGCACAACAATTGGTATAGAGCCACTAGGCTCATCCGTATCAAAGAAGGCTTCCAGAATCAATCAGAATAGGGAGGCGCGCATCCTTTGCCAGAATCACAAACTTCGCGTTTGGCAAAAACGATAGTTCAAATTGCAAAGTTTGAAGTTGAAAAGTTCGATGGAACAAATAACTTTGGTATGTGGCAATGTGTGGTTAAAGATATGTTGGCTCAACAAGATTTGGACCTAATGTTAGAAGACAAGCTGGAGGATATGGAATAAGTTGAGTGGAACAAGTTAGATCAAATGGCTTGCTCTACAATTCACTTATGTCCTACAAAACCTCAAAAGTATTTTGTCATGCGAGAAACGTCAACTAAGTCGCTATGGCAAAAATTGGAGGACAAGTACATGACAAAGAGCATCAAAAATTGCCTCCATTTGAAAAAGCAGTTGTATCGATTCGAGTACAAAGAAGGTACAAAAATGATTACACATCTCAATTCATTTAACAAATTAATCGCTGATTTGTTAAATTTAGATGAAGATGACAAGGATGAAGATAAAGCCTTGATTTTGTTAAATTCATTACCTGAGGCGTATGATCTTTTAGTTACTACTTTAATTTATGGTAAAGACACCATAAATTTTGGAGATGTGTCTAATGCATTGATGAACCATGAAGTTAGACATAAAGATAAGCAAGTCCAGAATACAACATCAGATGCTTTGTTTGTTAGAGGCAGAATGACTGAAAGACGAAGATTCAATAACAGAAAAAGATCTCAATCTAATTCACAAAATAGAAAAATATTAGACAAAGATGAATGTGCATTTTTCATACAAAGGGACATTGGATAAAAGATTGCCTTAAGTTGCAGAAGAATAACAAAAACATCAATGCTAATGTTGCCCTTAGTAATGATAAATCTAATTATGCTTTGGCTGTTACTTTTACTTGTGATTCTGATGTATGGGTTTTGGAATCTGGTTGTTCTCATCATATGTGTCCAAATTGAGATTGGTTTACTAATCTAGAAGTTGTAAAGGCGGGAACTGTTTTATTGGGTAATGATTATGCATGTGATAAAAAGGGAGTAGGAACAATTAAGTTGAAACACCATGATGACATCGTTAGAGGGTTGTCTAATGTATGGTATGCTCCTAGTTTGAAGAAAAATTTAATTTCTTTAGGTGCCTTGGAAAGTAATGGGTTTAATGTAAATATGTCAAATGGTGTTCTAAAAGTTACTAAATGTGCTTTGGTTACGATGAAAGGAATCCGAAAGCAGAATATATATTTCCTACAGGGGAAAACAGTTTTAGGTGGTGCAGCCATAATTTTTGAAAAACCAGATACTGACAACACCAAGTTATGGTATATGTGACTTGGACATGCTGGTGAAAAAACTCTTCAAGCCTTTGTGAAATAGGGACTACTGAAAGAAGCCAAAACTTGCAAGCTCGACTTCTGCGAGCATTGTGTCTTGGTTAAGCTAACTAGAGTTAAATTTGGTATTGTTCTGCATCAAACTAAAGGAATCCTAGATTATGTGCATTCAGATGTTTGGGGTCTTACCAAGACTGCATCATTGAGTAGTAAGCACTGGTTTGTAACTTTTGTTGATGAGTACTTTAGAAGAGCTTGGGTTTATACAATGAAGCACAAATATGATGTGTTAAATATTTTCTTAAACTAGAAGAAAATGGTTGAAAACCAAACTGGTAAGAAAATTAAAGTTTTGAGGTCGGATAATGGTGGTGAATACACCTATGATCCATTTTGCAGAGTTTGTAGAGAAGAAGCTATAATAAAGCATTTCACTATTCGTGCCCCAACAAAATGGAGTTGCTGAAAGGTTGAACAAAATGTTACTTGAAAAGGTTAAATATATTTTGGCTCAATTTGGTTTAAGTAAGGCATTTTGGGCAAATGCAATTACATATGCTTGTCACATTATCAATCGTTTACCTTCATCTGCAATTGAGGGTATAGCACCTATTGAGAAGTGGATTAGAAAACGAGCTTCTGATTATGATTTTCTTCATATTTTTTGTTGTCCCATTTATTTCCAACATTAACATCATCGAGATTGTCTTTAATTTGATTATTTATTACGTGTAAAATTAAATTTTTAGTGTATAGTAAGCGTGAACCTCCCACATTGATCATTTTACAGCCTTTCAATGGTTCGGGGGATGAAGAATTTTATGTGCTTGAATAATTGGTTTAGATTATTCAATGGATCATTCTTTTTTATCTTCCACACATTTTCGGTAGTTTTGTCCATTGATTTTTTAAAAAAAAGTTTTATATGATCTGACGATCGAAAATTAAGAGAAGCATGTGAGAGACCCTTATTCAAAAGGTTGACGAATTTTGGGCTAAAAGTGGTTAACAAATTTGGCTTCAACTTAGGCATTTTAGTCCCATAACTTTCATTCTGTAACCCTCACTAAGCGTTTGCACATCTAAAAGTTATCCTAAAAGAGTCTATTGTGAATTTATTTCATATTATATCTTGGATTGTGTATTTACAAGATCAAACATAGATCACTTTAGAATATCCGCCACCCAAATCAAATCACTTAAAAAACACATCAAGAAATAATAGTACTAGTGCATAATAAAATGACATATTGATTATAAAGTATTAGCCGTCGACCGAGTTTGAATCCACACCATCATGTAATGGTTCAATTCCTTTCCACTAAGCCACTTGCCAATGAAAAATCCATTAATTTATAAATATATTTAAATGCCTTCAAATCTCAATTAAATAGAGCCATCAAATTTTATGGAGTACTTGTGCATTTAGCCACCTATATAAATGACGAGGATCCTCTATGGATCTTTTTTGTAAGGATCTGGGAATCAATTAATCGTGTTCGTTTATCGTACGTCATGCAGTTAGTTTTCGTTAAGTAATATTTATATTTATTTTAAATAAAAAATTTAAAATGATTTCCAACTACATAATGTACGATAAACGAACTTTATTAATTGATTATTTCGATCCCCACAAAGAGAATTCAATAAATATCCTATTCCCTATATAAATTCGAATAACAGTATCAAGAGGTTGACTTCAACGTACTGGCATTTGCACAGGAATTACGTGCAATCCGGTTTTTGTTTGGACTTTCAAATGGTTAGCCCAATGATCATTCCGTTCATTTTCTACCATATGCCCCTCAATTTGGTTCAAAAGTCTTCCTCCTTTAGAACACGGATTCTTTAGCCCAATGTTCATTCCATTCATTTTCTACCATATACCCCTCAATTTGGTTCAAAAGTCTTCCACCTTTGGAACACGGATTCTTTAGCCCAATGTTCATTCTATTCATTTTCTTGTTCATTCCATTCATTTTCTACCATATACCCCTCAATTTGGTTCAAAAGTCTTCCACCTTTGGAACACGGATTCTTTAGCCCAATGTTCATTCCATTCATTTTCTACCATATACCCCTCAATTTGGTTCAAAAGTCTTCCACCTTTGGAACGCGGATTCTTTAGCCCAATTTTCATTCCATTCATTTTCTACCATATACCCTCAATTTGGTTCAAAAGTCTTCCACCTTTGGAACACGGATTCTCTTAGCCCAATATTCATTCCATTCATTTTCTACCATATACCCCTCAATTTGGTTCGATCACCAGTGCGCCGGCCGATGTTTGAATTCACTTGTCACAAGTCTCAAGTCTCAAGTCTCGTAAAATAGGAGAGACATCTTAATTTGGACGAATAAGTAACCATCACTTCATTAAGTGACTCATTTTAAATTTCTTCAGACTAGGGGTCAATTTGGAATTGTTGTGCTTTTTTGAAAAATTGTTTTTTACTGTGCTTTTTTTTAATAATCAGCCGTGAAATAAAGCAGATGAGTGTTTGGTTAATTGTATTTTAAAAAAGCTTTTCTAACTTCCACTATATTAGAGAGTCGGCGCGCTCCTTTAATTATACAAGGCGAATTTGAATTACATTATTACTAGCCCATTGTGAGACTAAGCTCATCTTCATCTCCCTTAGTGTAAATAATATTGTTTGTTTAAAAAAAAATTAACTAATTTGGCTTCAATTTAGACTTTTATTTTTTTTATTTTTTTATTTTTTAGGGGACTTGTGAGTCTGTGACAAGTTAGTTGCCACAACGCATATTGGTGATTGCACTAAATTGAGGAGCATAATAAGTAAGATTCTTTTTATGTAATCAAGTTTTAGTCTGAGTGACATTAAATTTTTAAAGAATTAAAATGTACACTACCATCAATGAACGTATGAAAGAATATGGTATTAGAATAAATGAAAGCTAAATGTGGGACGAAAAGAATGGAAGACTTAGAGGTCAACCTTTTGAAAGGTAACATCATGTAATTCTCTTCCGAACCCCCGCAAGTTAAGGTCTATAAATATCATCGTTATTAACGTTGCGGTGACTGGATTTTCGAAGTTATTGTTTCTGCTTCCAATGATGAATGGTTCTTCAGCAAACCTGGTGGTCATTGCAACATTAGTGTTGCTTTTTATGGGGGATAGCCTAGCAACTTGTGGACTTCTTCCTCACGGTAATTAATAATTACCTTCCTTATTTTTGAGATCTCTAAGTATTGTAAACTTTAATTGACTTTAGCTTAATTAAATTTAAGTATCCTTCACCAAATTATTGCCTTGATTTTATTTGGTACCTAATTTCTTGCTTGTGATTTGCTCATATGGTTGAAGACGGTTGCTTTGAATGTCAAAGTGATATTTTGAGCAACAAAGTAAAACCCGTTCGCCGCAGCCTTAGGCCAGTGACTGAGTTGAAGCCATCTTCACCTCATAGAAATCCAGAACCAGTTAATAGGCAATTAGATTTAGTGTAGTGTTGTAAGTTATTGGCCTAGTTTTACATTGTATTGGACTTGGGAGTCTTTGTACAAGCTACTTAGAGCTGGGTTTTATTTTTTAATTTTGTCAGTTTTTTCGTTTTCCTACGGGAGCTGAAAAAAATTGGGTTTCTTATGTTAAACAAAATTGAATATCCTTATTCAATGTTTTCATGTGATCTCTCAATTATTCAAACCTGCAAAATTAGATATCCATATCGAGTGTTTTCATATTATGTACTTCACAGTTTTTGAACGTTTTGAATAAATAATATCAAGTTAAACTAAGAGCTAAAAGAAAAACCGTATATTATCAGAATTAATGGAACAAACCAACCAACCAACCAAGAAATTAAGAACACAAAATTAAGCCATAATATTCAAGCAAAATGACCAATATATATAATTGAAAAGCAAAAGGGCATGAAAATACAAGACTCAATAGGCATGTTTATCAGTCTCTTACTTTCTCTGTTGTTTAGATTTGTCTAGATTTGTCGTAGACACATTTCTTCTTGTAGTTTATGACAAAAAAGAAAAAAATTGTATTAAGCAGAGATTTCAATCGATGGGCACACTAAACACTTAACATTGAAACACGTGCGCAAGCTCTCCTTCACATCATCACTTTACCCTAATATTTCTCTTGCGAGCAGGTTTGTAGTATTTATTTCTTCTTCTTTTTCTCGCTCTACCTTCCTTTTCTTTTTTGGTCGGATCTCCTCCGTCTTTTTCTTTGTTCGTCGGATTGATACCCTCCTCCTCCTCCTTCACATCATCACACGCCCTAATTACATCTCTCTTCCTTATTCTCTCTTTAACCACCTCTATTGCTTCCTCCAAACGCCTCTTCAGCTTACACTCCCCACACCGATACATGTCATGGGATTTTCCTACATAAACGTACAACCCCGATACCTCTACATCCTTTATCCAAATCTTATGTTGCTCAGTTTCGCAACCCCGCTTCATAATCATATCCATTATATCCTTGTGCAACTCACCATGCTCACCTGATCTTTCGATTCCAAATGACAAAACCGCATCCGAAGGAAGCTCCTCGTCAGAGCTCTTTAATTCCGTTCGGTCAAATTTGACTGGTTTCTCCTCTTGTTCATGATACTGGTCGATTAGGGTTCGACGACGGGTTCCAATATCGGCCGAGGAATGAACGTCGAAGTATGCGTGGTTGACATGGTAGTCAAACTTCACTACATACTGAACCGACGGCGAGGAAGGCTCGTAGCCACCTACGTTGTTGTAGTCAAGCGGTGTAATGTAAAAGTCCAAGCGATACGTTTCGTGATGGACTTCAATCCCTTCAATCCCTTTGACTGCCATGGCTGTACTGTTAAATGAGCAATTGTATCTCTATTCAGAAGAATTGTGTAAGCTAGGGTTTTATAGTTGTGTGGATCGGCTAACAAATATACATCGGGGACCGAAGAATTCAATTGTAATCCTACTTGTTTTAGGAAATAACTCCAGATAACAGGGGATCTAGGTTATTTTCAAACTAATCAAAATACCATCCTAATTAGTTTAAAAGTTGTTCAGTCTCCAATCTAGTTTAGGATTCTAAAAGATGTGGTAGTGGACAGCTTCATAGTTGATAGTTCATATCCCCTTGTTACTTCAACTTTGTATTATAAGAATATATAAATGGTGAACTCTTAGCTTTATTTAATTAATTAGCTTTTCATCATGCGTGTGAAAGGCTTTTTTTTAATCACGCGTGACTTACAAACACAAATGCTAACTGCAATTTATAAATTTAAAATCACGCACACTAGGTTAGACGTAACTTACAAATTTTATTTCATTTTAGACATTTTTAGTAAACAATTTTTTTGTTGGACTTAGATGCACATTAGGGCCCAATAGAGGAAGAAGATGAATTACCTACGGTCGTGAAAATTTTCACATAGCTGACATCGCAGCCCAATAGAGGGAGAAGATGAATTACCTACGGTCGTGAAAATTTTCACATAGCTGACATCGCAGCTGCGATGTAGTAGTTTTAAAATGACATTGCAATGATTTGGTCAATCCTCAGTTTCAAACAATTCGTAGCGGGCTTTAAAGCTCATTTTATTGGAAGTAAGAATTAAAAATCCCATAAAAGTTCCAAGTCATTTGCTGTAAATTTCCTTACTAATCTTCATTTTTTGAACAATTTCAACGTTTCTAAAAAGCACTTAACTTAATTGAGGGGGTAGAAACAGAAATATAGAAAATCCGTGGATTAATTTCAACTTACTTAAGCTTGAAATCAACCTTTGAACAGTTGCGAGTTGTTAATAACGTGGAAATGGAGTTCAAATGAATATTTTATGGGATGGAAAAACTTGACAACTCTGAATTTCCTTTTGCTATTGTGGCTGTTGTGGAGAAATTTGAAAGGTCATTCAAAAGATTGTGCCAAAAATATATTTCCCTTTTTGAGAAGAGGAGAATGATGCAATGCATTGGGAATAAATATATTTGAAGCTTTCGTGACTTCTCATCTCTTAAAACCTTTGCCATCTTCTCTTATGAATGGGGTTGCCTAGTAACTATAATATTTCTTCTCTTTATAATTAGATATATTCTATCTATATAGCTCATGTCCCTTTTTAAAGGGCTCTAAACCAAAAAGAGAGTGAGTTTTCTCCTCCTTAAGTCAAGTGTTAGGCTTAATCGTGTTAAGCAAATTCACGAATAGGGACGTGAATAATTTCGTTGCCCATCCTTGGTTTTTTATTGCGTCAGCGAACTTCCATATGATGATCCTAATTCTCCAGATTATGAGTAATGTTACATGGACCATATCTCATTCAAATGGGAAAATTATACTTATATGTGACATTGATGAGAAATTCAGATACGCGTAGAAGTTTAGTTATTGTTTGCTTTTATGTAGTTTACCAAAATCAAAGGGTGGTTATGCACCTCCACTACCAATTATATGACGATGGGTGGCTCTACCTATGTTGATTTATATATAGTCCATGGATGTTGATGACTTCTAGGGAAGTTATAGTACATGTTTCAACTAGCTTGTTTCCGCATTTGCAGGTCCATTTGGCTTTGAGTTCTTTCTACAAGCTACTAACTACTCAAAAGTAACTGTGTTCAAGAATATTTTCAGTATACAGTAAATTAATCGGTGCAATTTTCACACACGTACGTAACTCGTATCGAATTTCCTGAGCAACAGGGGAGGGAAGACCAGGACATCATGGTTTACTGTGGCAAAATATGTAACCATCTATACTCATATCCGTTGTAAACTACGAGTATATGTTTTTATTATGCTAGCATTGTTTTGTTGGAAATAAAGGCTAAGACAAATTAGATGTGGTACCTGTACGACATATTAACAATACATTAGGATCACAGATGAATAAACTAAGAATATAAAAAAAAAAAAAAAACAACTTATCTCTTGAATTCTAAGACATTGTTGGGATTGATCTCAGGATTGTCCTCTACTCTCTACAATTAAATGCTCTTACTAGTTAAAATGGTTTAGCATTGGAATTAGGGATTGTTGTAAATTGAGAGTTTCGATATTCACTCAAATTGTAATGGTACAAGTGACCTAGACAGAATATATGTACAAGAGTAAAAGGAACCGAAACCTATGGCTCCTTAATTTACTCCTAGACCTAAACAGCTAGATACAATCCCTTGAAATAAGGGCAACAGATAACAAGAAGAATCCCTACAAGCTAAAAATGAGGACGCCATGCTGCACAGTGCACAGTGGGTGGATACAAGCCTTAACTTTAGGTGACATTTTCCTTCCAATACTTCCCCTCAAGTTGGATCAAAGGGATTGATTGATCCAAGCTTGAACAATATGCATTGAAATGCAGCGAAAGACAACCGTTCGGTAAAAATATCAGCAAGCTGATCATGGCTTCGGGTGTAGTATGTGTGGATGACTTTGGACTGAACTTGTGCGCGAACATAATGACAGTCAACCTCTATATGTTTCATGCGTTTGTGAAAAACTAGATTTGATGCAATGTGCATCGTGGCCTGATTATCACAGTACATAGGCATTGGTTGACAATGGGAGAAGCCTAAATCCAGGAGAAGACCCTTGAGCCAATTATGTTCGCAGGCTGTAAAGGCCATGGCGCGATACTCAACCTCGGCACTGGACCTTGCAACAACGCTTTGCTTCTTGCTTTTCCAGGTTACCAAATTACCTCCCACAAAGGTGCAGAAACCAGTGGTGGATTTACGATCAATGAAGTTACCTGCCCAATCAGCATCGGTATATCCAGAAATCTGTGTATGTCCATGATTTCTTATTAATATTCCGCGTCCAACAGAGCCCTTTAAATAACGAAGGATGCGATGAACAATTTTGAGATGAACCATGGTTGGAGAATGCATGAATGGGCTAACAATACTCACAGCATAAGAGATGTCAGGACGTGTAATGGTCAGGTAGATGAGTTTGCCAACCATTCTCTGATAGTAGCTCAGATTAGTAACTTGATCACTATGAGGTTCCAGCTTGAGATTGGTATCCAAAGGTGTTCGAGCTGGCTTACAATCTGTCATTTCAGCTTCTTGAAGAAGATCAAGAACATATTTGCGCTGATTGAGGAACAAACCTTTACGAGACTGTGCCATTTCAATTCCCAAAAAATATTTGAGATTGCCAAGATCTTTAATGGCAAATTTGTTGCTGAGATATTTTTTGATGGAGGTGATTTCTGAAACGTTATCACCTGTCACAATAAGATCATCCATATATATAATCACCACCAATTTTCCCGCTAAGCTAGTTCGAACAAACATTGAGGAATCAACATGACTCCTACGAAACCCAACTTGTTCAAGAACAAAACTAAGCTTAGCGTACCAAGCTCGAGGAGACCGTTTTAGGCCATAGATTGCTTTGTGAAGTTTGCACACTAAATCTGTGTCATTGGATTGAGAATAACCTAGAGGAAGTTTCATATAAACCTCTTCTTCAAGATCACCATGCAAGAAGGCATTCTTGACATCCATTTGAAAAAGAGGCCATGCATGATTAATGGCAACTGACAACAACACCCTAACTAAGTTCATTTTTGCAATCGGAGCAAATGTTTCCTTATAATCTACACCATAAGTTTAAGTGAACCCACGAGCCACCAAGTGTGCTTTGTGTCTCTCAATGGTGCCATCTGAATTAAACTTGGTCTTGTAGACCCAACAGCTTCCCACTGCTTTCTTACCCTTGGGAAGCTTGACAACCGTCCACGTGCCATTCTCATGGAGAGCTTGAAGTTCATCGGCCATGGCTTTTCTGCACTCAACATGGAGATTAGCCTCTTAAAAAGTTTGTGGCTCACAGACCCCAGTGATAGTACTTAAAAACACAGCATAAGTAGGTGAGAATTGATTATAATCATTGAAATTCGTCAAGGGATACTTGTCTGTATAGGTTACATAATCAAGTAACCTAGGTGGCGGGTGCCTTTCTCGAGCAAGATTGCGACGGACAACCTGGGGTTGATCTGAGGAATGAACTATTGAAGAAACCTCAGGATTTGAACTGGTGGTACTAATAGGAGTGGCGGGAACCTCAAGTGTTTCTTGTGCATTGGTGACATCTTGCATTTGTTGGGATATTGGCAATGCAGGAGCACTAGGAAAAAAAGTTGGCTCATCACAACCAGAGTATGACATAGGAAAGAGGTCACGCAGATGCTCCCCTTGTCGAGAATAGTTTATAGGTTGTGAGAAATAGGGAGTGCCTTCATCAAACTTGACATCCCTTGAAACCACCAGTTTTTGAGTTGTGGGGTTGTAGCATCGATACCCCTTCTGCGTGGATGAGTAGCTTAAGAACACACATTTTGCAGCTCTAGGATCTAATTTGTCGTAGTTGAGAGCTTGAATATGAACAAAGCATGTACACTCAAAAACCCTCAAATGCTCCAAATTGATTTTTCTTCCTTTCAAGACTTCGTAGGGTGATTTGAAGTCCAAAACTTTACTAGGTAATCTATTAATAAGATAAGTGGCTGTGAGCACTCCTTGGGACCAAAACTTCTTTGGGACATTCATATTGAACATAAGTGCTCTAGTTTTCTCAAGAAGATCCCTATTCTTCCTTTCAGCTATCCCATTTTGTTAGGGTGTTCCAACACAACTTGTTTGGTGTAGAATGCCATGCATGCTCAAGTATTGTGACATGTTATGGGACATATACTCGGTGCCGTTGTCTGATCTTAAAACATGAATGTGTAAGAAAATTAAGTGGTGACAAATTTATGAAAGTCTTTAAAAACATTCACAACTTCACTTTTAAGTTTCAAAAGATACAACCAAGTGATCCTTGTGAAATCATCCACAAAGGTTACAAAATATTTGTATCCATCAAAGGATTCCAAAATGGGTCCCCAAATATCAGAATGCACGATTTCAAAAGGATTACTAGCTCTTGACATAAAGTAAGAAAATGGTAACCTAGCAAACTTAGATAAGTGACAAACATCACAAGGGTTTGTAATTTTACATAGGTTTGGGAACAAAGTGGACAAAACTCTTCCAGAGGGATGCGCTAGTCGCTGGTGCCAAAGTTGTTGTTCTTGTGCTATACTTGAATTAACTTCAAAAACTTTGGGAACTTGGGTGTCTTTGGGTAAATAGTAGAGACCATTTATAAAGAAACCCTCACTAATCGTCTTCTTGGTGGCTAGATCCTGAAAAATAACATTGTGAGGAGAGAAGATAGCAAGAACTGAAGCACCAGACTCTAGGTTGTTAGAGATCAAATTCACTTTTCCCTTTCCTAGAATTGAAGCACCCTTGCCATTGGCAACAGATACATGAGAAAGACTTGGCAGTTTTTGAAAATCATGCAAGGTTGTAAATTTATTTGTCATATGATTAGTGGCACCTAAATCTATAATCCAATAATCATGCATACTACCAACTTTGAGAGCAATTGAAAATGAGTTCAAGATACTTGAGATGTCTCTTGATGGTATGCGTTCATTTTCAGCCAAAA
Source organism: Pyrus communis (assembly GCF_041283825.1). Lineage (NCBI taxonomy): Eukaryota > Viridiplantae > Streptophyta > Magnoliopsida > Rosales > Rosaceae > Pyrus > Pyrus communis. Next base: position 15,705,029 of record NC_142572.1, read on the forward strand.
AACCTGTAAATTGCCCGAGTAGTGCGGCCTGATTGTTGTCACCATGGTTGATTGTCCCTTCATAGTCACTACTTCCTTGTTTCTTGTGAAGAAATGCTGCAAATTCATTGATTAATGCAGTTGAATTGGAAGTGAAGCTTGATATCCCATCTGTAGACGAGGAGACTGCATAATCTTCATGGTTTGCATGATCTGCATGGCTTGCATGGTTGGCTTTGAAAGGAGAATTATGAGAGAATTTTGAGGGGCCCTTCTGATCTCGTGGCAACTTTGGTCTTAATTCCGGATGTAGAATCCAACACCAGTCCCTTGAATGTCCACCCACATTACAATAGCTGCACTTTAAGTCTCTTTTTCCCTTGTAGCTCTTTTCCTCGACACCATTATGATTAGAAGCATAGGCCCTGACTTCTAGCATATTAGGCTTGGCTTCTATGTTCATGACCTTTTTGCGCAACTCCTCTGATTGAATAGTAGCACAAATACTAGAGAATGAGGGCAGATCAGGATTCATTAAAATATGGCTTCGAAGATCTTCGAACTTAGAACTTAGACTTACCAAAAGCTGGAAGATTTTGTCTTCCTCAGCCCTCTTCATTAACACCGTAGCATCAATGGTGTGAGGACGATAAACATTCAATTCATTCCACATGGTTGTTATCTTCCTAAGATGTTGCATGAAGGATTGTCCTTCCTGCTGCAAGCCAGAAATATCTTTCTTCAGGTGGAAAACACGAGCTGAGTTGTTATGGTTTCCATACATTTCTTTGAGATTCTTCCAAAGATGCATGGATGACTCAGCATAATTGAAAATCTCAGCAATTTTTCGCACCATTGAGTTGAGCAGCCACGACATAACAAGTTGGTCCTTGCACAACCAAGCACCGTAGCTTGAAGAAGAGATTTCAAGCATTGGAACGGCACCATTGACATAGCCAAGTTTAGACCTTCCTCCTAGAGCTAATGTAACGGCCCTTTCCCAAGGAAGATAATTAAACTCGTTTAAAAGCATTGAACTAAGATGTTGGTTTGGATTAACCTCAACATCAGAAAAAACTGAAAGTATAGAAACATGGGAACTGTCTCCTTCAATGTTTATAGAACTTTCTTTAGCCATGGTTGTGGAATGAAGAACAATTTAGAGAACTATCAGAAAGATATACAAAGACAGGCCTATTAGGGTCACTGCTCTGATACCATGTTGTAAATTGAGAGTTTCGATATCCACTCAAATCGTAATGGTACAAGTGACCTAGACAGAATATATGTACAAGAGTAAAAGGAACCAAACCCTATGGCTCTTTAATTTACTCCTAGACCTAAACAGCTTGATACAATCCCTTGAAATAAGGGAAACAGATAACAAGAAGAATCCCTACAAGCTAAAAAGGAGGACGCCATGCCCTGAACACTGATGCCATGGTGCACAGTGCACAGTGGGTGGATACAAGCCTTAACTTTAGGTGACCTTTTTCTTCCAATAGGGATGAATTGTGAGAGTAGCAACAATCCTTATATAATTAAAGGAACGCTTAATTAAACAAACCTGCCGAATCTTTAATATTGTGAAAGTCAGAAACACTCATTTAAAATACAATTAACCAAACGTTCATTTACTTTACTTTAAAACTAATTATTCTTAAAGTACAGCAGAAAACAAATTTTTTTTTTAAATACAACAATTTCAAACTGGCCCTTAGTCTAAAAGAAATTTAAAATGAGGCACCTAATGCAAGTGATGGTTACTTCTTCGTCCAAATTAAGATGTCTCTCCTATGTTACGAGACTTGTGACAAGTGACTTCGAACACCGGGCAGCGCATTGGTGATAAAAACCAAATTGAGGGGTATATGGTAGAAAATGAATGGGTAAATTACACTTTCATTCCTCAAGTTTGGGGTCTATTTCAATTCATTACAACATCTTCAAAACATTTCACTTTCATACCTTAAGTACTATTTTATTTCAAAATAATACATTCGTTACATTTTCCATCCGTTGATCCGTTAAACGCTGATGTGGCCATCACGTGGCTGCCAAATGTGTGCCCCGTGGCAAAAAAAAAAACAATTTTTTATTTTTTTAAAAAACTCTAAATCTTCTAAATATATTAATTTAAAAATAAAATAAAATAAAATAAAATAAAAACTGAAGTTAACCTTCCCGTCATCCCCCCTTCCCCCAAAAATCCCGGTTGTCCTCTCAAAACCAAAAACCTAGAATAATCCCCCTCCCACCCCACCCGCATCCTCCCCCCCCCTCGCCGCCCGCATCTCCCCCACCCCAAAACCAGAAACCCATAAACAATTAACACCTCCCCCTACCCGCAACCCTCCCTACGCACCCCATCCCCAACTCGCGACCCTCCCTCCCTCCGCACCCATCCTCTTCCCTTCTCTACACACCCCTCACTCTCCTCTACACACCCCCCCCCAACTCCTTAAATCCACATCCATTCCACAAACCCTGCGATGGCGAGACGGGATTGAAAGTAAGCTTGATTCGAGAGCCAAGAAGACTATTTTTGTGGGCTTTAACAGCGATGTCAAAGGTTACCGTTTATGGTGTCCAGATTTGAAGAAACTTGTAATCAGCAGAGATGTGACTTTTGACGAAACTTCTATGTTACAAAGCAACTCAAAGACAAGTGTTAATACAACTCAAGTTCCCAAGAGAAGTTTTCAGGAGGTGGAGTTTGAAAAGATTGCTACCACTACTCCACTACATATTTCTTCCCAAGATGAAGAAGAGGCTTATACCCAACAGCCTCCAGTTATAGTATGCATTGCTACAAGCAAAGGTAAGAGAAACACAAAGAGACCAACAAGATATAGTGATTGTGTTGCTTATGCTCTTCCTATTATTAATGCAGAAATCCCAGAAAGTTATAAGAAATCCATGAACATCTCTGAAAATACAGAGTGGGGTAAGGCTATGGATGAAGAAATAAATTCTCTCTTGTGAAGAACAACACTTGGGAATTAGTTCAATTGCCTCCCGGCAAGAGAGCTATTGACTGCAAGTGGGTGTATACTAAAAAAAAAAGGTTGTCCAGGAGAAGACAATGTGAGATTCAAAGCACGAGTGGTAGAAAAAGGATATGCACAAAAGCAAGGTATTGATTATAATGAAGTATTTTCTCCTGTTGCGAAGCATTCATCTATTCGTATTATGTTAGTCTTTGTTGCACAATTTGATCTAGAACTAGTGCAACTTGATGTTAAGACGGCTTTCTTACATGGAGATCTTGATGAAGAAATTTACATGTCTTAGCCTAATGGGTATTAAGTAACTGGAAAAGAGAAATGAGTTTGTAAATTGAAGAAGTCTTTGTATGGATTGAAGCAATCTCCAAGACAATGGTATCTGAAGTTTGACGAATTCATAAGAGGTCAACACTATTTAAGAAGTCAATATGATCATTGCGTTTATTTCAAAAAGTTACAAGATGGGTCTTTCATTTATTTATTATTGTATGTTGATGATATGTTAATTGCATCAAATAATGTTAAAGAGATTGAAAAGTTGAAAGCACGGATGAAGAACAAGTTTGAGATGAAGGATCTTGGTGAATCGAAAAAGATACTCAGTATGGAAATTACTTGTAATCGAGAAAAAAGCTTGGTGTATCTTACACAAAAGCAATATTTGTGTAAATTGCTTCAACGTTTTGGTATTAATGATGCCACCAAACCTGTGAGTACTCCAATGGCTATTCACTTTAAGTTGAGTGCTTTGTTATTTCCAAAAATCAATGAAGAGAAGCTGCATATGAAGAATATTCCATATTCTAATTTGGTTGGTGGCTTGATGTATACTATGGTATGTTCTCGACCAGATATTGCTCATGCTATTGGTTTGGTTAGTCACTATATGCATAATCCAGGAAAAGAACATTGGCAAGCAGCTAAGTGGATTCTAAGATACCTACATGGGACTAGAGATGTTAGCTTATGTTTCCAGCAAAGTGATATTAGTTTTGAGAATTTTGTGGTTGGATATGTTGATTCTGACTATGCTGGAGATTTGGATAAAAGAAGATTGACTACTGGCTACTTATTTACCATGGCCAAAGGGCCAGTTAGTTGGATGTCCACAATACAATCCACAGTCGCTTTGTCAACAACGGAGGCCGAATATATGGCTATTGCAGAAATTGTAAAATAGGCCATTTGGATACATGGACTAGTAAAGAATATAGGAATTTATCAAAAGCAGGTGGAGCTACACTGTGATAGTCAAAGTGATATTCACTTGTCTAAATACCAAGTTTATCATTCGAGGACAAAGCATATTGATGTTCCGTTTCATTTTATTTGTGAGATTTTGTCGAAAAGAAGGATTATTCTTCACAAAGTTCCAACTGCGGACAACCCAGCTGATATGTTAACGAAAGCGCTCGGACCTACCAAGTTTGACCATCGTTTGAACTTAGCTCATATACTATGTGCCTGAATATGTTTGTGATTATGAATCTCGCCAAGGTTGAGATTGTTGACATGTGGCTCGATATAAATCTTAGTCAATTACTTTGTATCAGTTAACCTTGTTTTTCTCTCCATCACTAACTTGTTTATGGCTTTACGTATTAGAAGGGAAACCATTTGTTTTGTAATAAAAGGAGCTCACGTAAAAATAATTTGTGTGAGCCAATTTTTGAGATTCTCTTTGTACATTTGTTATCTCAATCAGTTAATAAATTAAGAGTTATTTCATTCATTTTATTTGTTCCATTTGGTGCTCTAGCACAACAGTTCTTTCTTAAACAATTTCTGGTATCTAGTATACTTGTTAGTAGGATTCAAACCCAGATGAAGTTTTGACCATCTGTTAGAAAATAAAAAAAAACCAATGAATCTTGTGGGATTCCCAAGAATTTTTTCGATTTCTTCGAGTAGCATATGCTTATTTATCTGCTTATCAGGTTCCGTAAATAGCCGAGACATTAAGGAATATCCAAAAGGGCATTTATAGAATCAAGTCAATCCTAATATGAATGAGGGGGAAATTGAACTCTATTATTCATTGTCGTAGAGATGCAAATAAGAACTGCATTCCTCCACTCTAATCAGAACCATTTTTGCGATATGTAATGCATGAATTGAAACCTTTCTTTTGAAATGGGATCCTGTGTGCGGAAGTGCGCAAATTTAGTTCCAACAATTGGTGTTTTCGATGAGAGAAGAATCATATTTCCCCGACCAATGGCCTCTTATACTATGAACAACGAAGAAAGCTGGAAGATTATGGAAACGAAGCTGTGATTGATGCTCCACGGACCGACTTTGTAAATTCCTTAAAAACGCATACCACGTTCAGAGCCAGATCAACTCGGTAGGACCACTGACTATTGCTGATGTAGAGCGATTACTCTGAATCGATAAAGATGGGGAAAAAGTTTGTTCTGATGCTACGAAGTCAAAGGTCTCAGACCACCTAATCTCGAAGTAGGATTTTCTTCCTTCCTAGTTTTTTTTCCTTTTCTGCTCTCGTCTCACACTTTCTTTTTTGTCGTTCTCTTTATAAAAAATTAATATAAGATATTGACGTAGTTTAATCATAATCATTTAAAATAAGAGGAGATGAAAAGGAAGAGGGATTGGGAGGAAAGAGAATCTATTCCCCTAATCTCACCATCTCCACTTCATGACAAAACCAGATTAGATAAAAGGGGAGAGTTTTGTCACTATAATATTATTTAATTGTCTAAGCTATGGCTAATTTAATGAGTTGTGTACTTTTTGTGTGCCCATTCATCTTGTGATTCCAAGATGGATTGTTCCAGGATTAATACTTCGCGAATTTTACAGTCATAAAGATGGACGCAGATAGAATGAAGAAACGTTGATACGATCCATGAATTAACTCCACTCACCATGGTATTCCGTCCAAGCAAAGCACTGCTTGAGACGACACGGGTAACCTAAGGGTTCTAGCCAGCATTAAGTCTACTCTGACAAACTAAAAATAAAGTTACTCACAAGGCACTGCGTGAATATTCCACGCTTGTCCTCTTCCACTACTAGCTCATAATAGAAAAGGACAGGAGACATACAATGTGGAGTAAGAAGTAGATTTTTAAGATATACATACGCTAGACACCTTTCAACGCTCTCACACATAAATTTAGAACAATTCCTACACCACATGGCAGTTATGGACTCTGAATTCTCCCACATAAAAAAATCCGAATGACATTATTACGTCGAATTACTTGATCCTTAAAACAATGAGTAGAATGCAACTATCCATCAGTTGGGCAGAATTTCGTTATAGGTTATTATCTCCCTTTGAGAAATCCCCCCCCAAAAAAAAAAAAGAAAAAAAGAAAGACATAGTAAAATGTTCTATAATTACAAGAAAATATTGTATTGATCTGAAATCCTTAATTAACAAATTATACATAAACATTAGGCAAGTATGGTGACATCAACTTCTCCTCCCAACTCATCGGCCAGCCTGAAGTTGCTCTACATTAATCAACACAGAAAGATACAAGTTAATTAATTTGAAATTTCTTACAACATTAATTTGTGAGAAACTAGCTATTGTTGTGCCTGAAAGTGAGTAAGCTACCTGAGATGGAAGATACTCTTGATCGACGAATTCAAACATTGAATCTACCAAGAAGTCCAGCACTTTGTCAGAAGTGTTCTTGAAAGTTTTGGAGACATCTATTTTCATGGGAATGACTTGTTCCATTTTTCCCATCATAAATGGCTGAATTTTGTTCTACATATAGTTGATCAAGTCGGGTATAAGAACCGTTTACTGAAAATTATACCCTTGAAATTTAATTTTCTTTAACTAGCTAAACCCCCATGATAAATTGTTCTAACAAAAACTCAATGACCAAGCTACATCTAAAGCAATATCCATAATTAAGCTTGACTTAACAAAAACTCAATGACTAGGCTACAACTAAAGCAATATCCATAATTAAGTTTGACTTTACAGTCTTTTTTTTATATGAAATCTTAATCATATGTTTTTCACAAATTTAATTGAGTTCAAAAAACACGCATATGAAACAAAATTCTCATTTTTTAAATATTACTGAGTTTACAATATGAAATATGAAAAAAAATAATAATTTGGATGTCTAAAAGACATTAATATCAAAACGTGTCTGATGTTCTAAAAGGCGCTAGACGCCTAGGTGTCTTAGCAGGGCCTAGGCAGGTCGGGTCATGCGCCTAGGCATCTAGGCAGGGGCTTATGCAGTTTTTTCTTTAATTTTAAATAAAGTTATTATATAACATATAAACAAATTTCTACTTATGCTTAAAAAATATATAATTGTATTGGAGTTTATAAATTGCAATATAAAATGACATATACATTATAAAGCATTAGAACATGAAAACATGGGAAACAAGTATATCATGAGTGCTTTTCCAAGTATTCAACAAGTCTTTACAATTTATTGAAAAAATAAGATGCAAAATAAAATTTATCTATTTTTTGTCTAACTAAGAGTCGAGAGCTAAGCGGGTGATTGCGGGGTCCAGGCTAGCTAGTGGGTGCCTAGGCAGGTCCAGGGACCATTTCTTAATTTTCAATTGCCTAGGAATTAATCGGGATAGTAGTTAGCTGAGTAGCATCTAGGCGGAGATTTTTAGAATATTGAATATGCCTAATATATGTAATAATACATCCAAACTAATTTACCTGCAAAATAGAAGAATGTTGTTTTACTGCACACACCATATAATAATAACAAAACGTGCCTAATATATGTAATAATACGTGCAAAATAATTTACTTAAAATATAGGTAAATTATTTACACACACATATACATAATAATATCAAAATGTGACTGTAGACATCGAAATTTCAGTAAAAAAAAATGTTCACCAATGCATTAAAGTTTTGACGTGTCAAGGCATACATGGCATACGCCACGTGTTGTACAAATTGTACACATGGCGTGTGACTCAACAAAATAGGAAGAAATACCCTTGAAGGATTAAACAAGTTTTTCTTCTCATTTTGGGCAATGACAAGGCAAGTACATTTCAATCCATTGAGGATCAAAACAAGTTTTTCTTCTCATGTTGGGCAATAACAAGGCAAGCACACTTCAATCCATTACGGATCAAAGCAAGTTTTTCTCATTTGGGCAATGACAAAGCATACACATTTCAAGTTTAAAATGGTGTTAAGTGGGAAATTAGGCCATAAGTTAGACCACTTCAAGTTTAAAATGGTATTAAGTGGGAAATTAGGCCATAAGTTACACCACTTCAATTTCAATATTGCATTAAGTGGGAAATTAGGCCATAAGTTAGACCACTTCAAGTTTAAAATGGTATTAAGTGGGAAATTAGGCCATAAGTTACACCACTTCAATTTCAATATTGCATTAAGTGGGAAAATTAGGCAATGGTGCTTGGAAAGGAAAAAAATATTTTGTGGTGGTGATTCATTCTCAAAGCCTATAAATAGGCTTCTCCATCAAGGTATCAAGCATCAAGGAATTCACAAATACATTTCTCTACTCCAAAATTAGAAGAGAATTCCCCAAATCCTTGAAGCTTTGAAACTCCAAAGCTTCCAACCATCCAAATTCCCAAGAATTCCGAAGGATCAAGAAAGCTCTCTTCGTTCTTCGTTAAATCCTCTTTCAAGATCAAGCCCCGACGGCCCTTGAAGAAAGTGTTCATCCGTTCATCCTAAGCATAAAGCCCCAACGGCCCTTTGGATCAACAACCTCAACAAATCCACACATCCAATCGTTCTTCAAGATTAAGCCCAAAAGCCCTTGAAGATCCGCTCATCCATCAACCTTCAAGATCAAGCCCAAAAGCCCTTGAAGAAATCCACACAACCATTATTCAAGATCAAGCCCCGACGGCCCTTGAAGAAAGTGTTCATCGTTCATCCTAAGATCAAGCCCCAACGGCCCCTTGGATCAACAGCACAAACAAATCCACACGTCCAATCGTTCTTCAAGACTAAGCCCAAAAGCCCTTGAAGATCTGCTCATCCATCAACCTTCAAGATCAAGCCCAAAAGCCCTTGAAGAAATCCATACACCCATTCTTCAAGATCAAGCCCAACGCCCCTTGAAGATCCGTTCATCAACTGTTCATCCTTAGATCAAGCCCCGACGGCCCTTTGGATCAACAACTCATCCACAAACCTACACCCTACGAAGATAGAATCAGAGGACCAAATTTGAGAGAGATCGTAACCCCAAAATCATAAACACAAAAATATTATTTTGTACACGTTATTCTGGTTTCTTGTTTCAAGGAATCTTTCGTGTTCACAGTGACATCCCACATCGCCCAGGGGGTGATCCTTAAATGTATATTCCCATCCTTACCTAGCACGAGGCCTTTTGGGAGCTCACTGGCTTCGGGTTCCGTAGGAACTCCGAAGTTAAGCGAGAAAGGAGGCTAGAGCAATCCCATGATGGGTGACCCACTGGGAAGTTGCTCGTGAGTTCCCAAAAACAAAACCGTGAGGGAATGGTAAGCCCAAAGCGGACAATATCGTGCTACGGTGGTGGAGCGGGCCCGGGAAGTGATCCGCCCCAGGCCGGGATGTGACAATTTGGTATCAGAGCCAATCCCTGGCCGGAAATGTGCCGACGAGGACGTCGGGCCCTTAAGGTGGGTGGATTGTGACATCCCACATCGCCCAGGGGGTGATCCTTAAATGTATATTCCCATCCTTACCTAGCACGAGGCCTTTTGGGAGCTCACTGGCTTCGGGTTCCGTAGGAACTCCGAAGTTAAGCGAGAAAGGAGGCTAGAGCAATCCCATGATGGGTGACCCACTGGGAAGTTGCTCGTGAGTTCCCAAAAACAAAACCGTGAGGGAATGGTAAGCCCAAAACGGACAATATCGTGCTACGGTGGTGGAGCGGGCTCGGGAAGTGATCCGCCCCAGGCGGGGATGTGACAAAAACGTGCCTAATATATATAATAATGCATGTAAAATATTTTACCTAAATAATAAAAGAATGTTGTTTGATTGTACACACCATATAATAATAACAAAACATGCCTATTCTAGACGTGCCTGCATGTAAAATAATTTAATTACATATAAAATAGGTAACTATTATTAACATTCCAAAAATTTCATTCTACATTCCTCACAAGTGTAGTTTTTTTACTAATCATAGAAAGTTTGAAGTACAAAATAAGATTTTTAGAGTGCCAATAGCAATTCCCATAAAATAAAGGATGTATTTTTGCTCACCCACATTAACCTTGGTGTATGCTTACCATACATCTCCTTGTTTGCCATGTGTCTCATCTTCTAACTGTGGTTAACATCTTTATTTAATGTTCTTTTTATTTTTTAACAGTGATTTAAAACACAAATTAAACAAAAATAAATTAACTCCAGCGCTTCAAATTCCCCACCCAACGAACCCGGTGAACACCGACCCACGTCGCCGCCGGTGAATAGATCTGCGGACTTCCACCGGAAAAACCATATGTTCACTCTCTCCCTCTCTCTTCTTCACCCTTCTTCCGTCTCTCTCATCTCTATTCTTCACCTGTCGTGCAAGTGAGCAACTCGTTTTCTCTAACCTGTGTGGTCCGGTGAGTTCGAGAACGAGTTATCCGTGATGCAGTAATCTATGTTTTGAAGAAATCGGATAAAGACCCATGAAAGGATTCGGATTTTTTCAATTGGGCATGTGAGAAGAAATGAATTTAGTTGAGTTCTTCGGTGGGTCTTTATCCATTGATGTGCAGTACTTATGTTTTGAAGAAATTGGATAAGCACCCATGAAAGGCTTTGGATCGATCAGGAAAATGACAGAGAAGGGCTTTTCCATTGATGTGCAAACTTCTGCAGTAATTATAGAATAGTTGAAAAAGGGCTTTTCCATTTCAGGCATTTTTATGATAGGATGATCAAAGATAATGGGACGGATGATGTTGTGAAGAGCGTGGTAGATGTTGTTTCGGGGTAAGAGTGGAGTGATAGGTTGATAAGGAATTGGGTTGAAATTGGTCGCCGCCGGCAGTGGCAGCGCGGCTGCGTGTTTGTTTGGGTTGGCACGGCAGGGCAGAGAACTGTTTTGTTTGTATTTATTTTTGTTTTTATTTAGTCAACATTTTAAATCACTGTTAACAAAATAAAAAGAACATTAAATTGAGATGTTGACCATAGTTTGGCAATAAACACGTGGCAAACATGGAGGTGTATGGTGAGCATACACCAAGATTAATGTGGATGGACAAAAATGCATCCTAAAATAAAATAATGTTGTTTGATTGCAGACACTATATGTTAATAACAAGGCACCTCTAATAACAAAACATACCTAATATATATAAATACGTGCAAAATAATTTATCTGTAAAATAAAAGAATATTTTTAGTTAATTAATTATGGGAACTGTTATTGGTACTCCTGTTGACTCTAAAAATTACAAAACCTACGTGGCGCGCATGCCGAGTAACTAATAAGCTAACTACGTCATTAGGTTGAATGCGGGGCGTGCCAACTCGTCGGCCGAGCTTGGCCGAGGAGTAAAATTTGTTGATGTCGCGTTGAGCGCGTCGTTGACTTCTTTATCTTGCGATTGCGACCGAGAAAGGAACACTCTCGGTCTCTAGGTTCTACAGCCTGAAGACAAGGCTACTAATTCTACGGAGTTCATAAATCGTCGGAGCCCGATTCGGTCACTGTGATTATATTCGTAAGAGTATAAGCACGTCGAATCGAGACCAAACTATATGGGCACAGGTACTCAAATGTGATGTATGTCTTGATGGTAAACGTAGTTCGGCCATCGGAATGCCGAACCCTGAAACTTACTTGCGAGTATCCAATCATAAAATCACTCGGCGTCCAGTATGCCGAGCAATGTAATTCGTAACACCTGACTATGCCGAGAAGGCTAGCAAGGTGACCTCTGCCAACAAAGGTTCGAAAACCCTTCTCGGCCGAGACTTAGATAAGTAATCGATCGACCTCGACGCAGTGCTGTTTATCCAAACTGAAGATGCTTCTCGGTCGGCTGGTTCTGTGGCAGCAGTGCTGTTTATCCAAACTGAAGATGCTCGCCGGGTGCCTGCACAGTGCTGTTTATCCAAACTGAAGGTGTGTTGGTGAAAAAGGAAAAGGAAAAATCTCAAGGTATTTGAGAGGTTTTGCGCAGGGCAATTGTATACTGATTTTGAAGGGGCATTTCTGTCGCATGATTTCTTGTATTTATAGCACCCCATGCCTTGAGATCGATTTGCATCCTAATCTGGATTGGGAGTCCTTGTCCCATTTCAACTCTAACTCGAACAAACCTACTCCAACTGGGATTCTGAATTTTCCTTCTTTTCGAGGCTTTATTCCTTGCCGGTCGGGAATCCTGGTCGCACCAGGACTTCCTCGACCTTTTCTATTTATCCAGACTACTTAGGATAGGATTTGACCGACCCTGCCAACTGGCCCGGGATTTATTATTCGGCCCATAGTATTTGTCATCACCTTGGGCCGAGCACATCCTGCTGCTCGGCCCAACAATAATATTTTGGGCCCAAACATTGCCCCCTCGCTTCTGAGGTCGCCGACTGTTAACTCTTGGTCGGGCCTCGGCCTTGAAGAAGCGGAAACACCTATTGCTTTTTGGACTTTACTTCCTTAATGACCATTACTCCTGCACATTCATGAGACATGATTGCACTCTCCTCGTTACCCCCAACGTACAGCCACGTGTCGATTTTCCGCCGATCTTAAAAGCTTTCAATTATAGCCCTCGAAATCGTGCGCCTACCGAAGCGTCATTTCCTTATTAATGCATTAAAACCGTCGCCGCACGTAATCGTGCGTCCTGGATCTTCGAACCCTCGATCCTATCTTCGCAGGTTCCCAAAATATCCGAAATGATCAGGACCTTTTCCCGATTAAATTTCCCCCCAATTTGAACCAGTGCTTTTCGAATACCAAACGTTTGATCTTCATTCTGAAAAGCCTATAAATACCCAAACTTCTGTAATTTGCATTTCACGCCTCCAGAAATTTCGAAATCTCAATTTTATCATTCCTGCTCGTTCAAACAAAGCCTTCCAGTTCTTCCTTCTGCAATATCTCCTTCTTCCAAACCATTTCCTCTCTTCTCTACCAATGGCCTCCTTTATTTTGAAGCTCTCTGACGAGTGCAACAAGTGCAAGGATTTCATCGATCGGAGCGCAATCAAAACGCTACGCTTCGAGAATGACATGGCCACTACTCATCAGATTCTGGGCCCACTCTTCAGAGATGCAGTGCCGTCGTGCATCACCAATCTTCTCAAGGAGCAATGCTTAACACCCCTGCTTCAAGGGTTCGACTGGTCGAAATGGTGCTTGGCTCGGCCTCAAGGAGCTTGGCCCTCGACCACCACAGCCTGGGTCGCCTGGGTCGACCGAATGAGAGCATTCTTCGGCAAGGAGTGGAAAGTCCTTGGTATCTACGATGCCATCCTGGTCTCGACCATGGAAATTACCATGGACAAAGAGCTGCTTATGGCGGCCTTGACTCTATGGTGTTCGGCCACCAACACCATGATCCTTCCATTCGGCCTTCTCGGCCCCACAGTCCTCGACATCTCAGCTATCTTTGGGATTTCTCCATCCGGCCTCCCAATCTATGCCACTCTTTCTGGATGCCCCTCTCTTCTCAACCTGAAGGCGCTTTTGGACGAGCGGGCAGTCGAAACGCTTGGCCGAGGCGATCGGGAGCCTTCAAAAGAAGAAGTTCAGAAGCTTCATAAGAACTTCTTCAACTACAACACTCTCATCCTCCACTTCGCTAGCCGAGGCGAAGAAAGTCTCAGGAAGGGAGAACATGAAGCCTTCCTCTTCTACTGGTACAACAAATTTATTTGTTGTACCAGGTCGAACAAATGCTTGGTCGAGAATATGCCGGTGGCCCAGGCCCTGGCTAGTGCTCACTCTCTGGCGCTCAGCCCGGCTATACTTGCCAACCTCTTCCGCTGCTTGGCCGAGACGACCATCAACATAATTGACCTGCACCAGAACGGACCCCTCTGGGTCTTCTAACTCTGGCTGCAGGTCTATTTCTCCACTCTTCGGCCTGAGGTCCCTGCTTTCCAGCGCTCTTTCGCCCTTGGCCCCCAACTGGCCTCTCGACCGGCTCCTCCTCATCGAGCCGACGAGGTCCTTAAGCATTTTTTTGCCCTTGACGTCATTTCGGACGACGAGTTCCTGGTGTGCCGGCGCTAGGAGTACCCTGCCTCAATCAAGCTCCCGACGGCAGCATGGGCCGAGACCGAGGATGCGGGCCTCCATCAGTCTTGGGGGTCATTCGTACTGGCTCGCGACCTCCCCCTTGGTTGCGATGCCCGCCAAGCCAATTAGGAGGTCCACTATCCCTACTTTGTCGCCCGGCAGCTTGGCTACCTCCAAGGTTGCCCCGTACCCCTGCTCGCCTCTCGTTCCCTCCTGAGCCGAGGATGTCTTTTTGGTTCTTCCGAAAGGGAATGCCGGACGACGGAGTAGGACGAGTACACCTGCGACTTCTTCGGCGCCTCAGCCGAAGACGTGGTAAGCAAAGTCTTTGGCGACTGGCCCAGACTAGCGCCCTCGGCTCAACCTAAGGAGTCGGGCCAAGGTATATTGTCGTTCCGTTTGTTTTTTTATTTTTATTTATTTATTTATTTATTTTTTATTTTTTTAATCACTTGTCCTTGTTATTAATTACTTTGCTATTTCAGGGGGTCGCGTGTCGAGGAAGGTGGAGGTGGTCCCCACGGTGGCAAGGGCGAAAAAGTTGGTTCTTACGAAGAGGACCATCGCCACCGAGCGGACAGTCCCCACCAAACGCCCCCATCGAGAAGCCGAGCCGAAGGATGATGCTCCTCGTCCTTCTAAACACGTCAAGAAATTGGCGAAGAAGGGCGATCGGGAGATTCATGTCGTTCCCAGTGACACTACAGGGACACCTGCTTTTGTCGGCTTTCCTTCTGTACCGGCTGCCCCAGCTTCTCCAAACCCGATTCCTCCAGCCGTCTCCCTGCCTGAGACCACGGCTGATCCAGTCGTCGCATCAGCTCCAGCTTCGGAGCCGGTCGTGGCGCCTGCCGTGGGGGAGTCGACTGCACCTGTTGAGGCACCCTCCACTCAACGACCGACGATCATCCTGGAAGAGGTATAATTCTACTTCCATCCTTTGTTTCTTTAGGTTTCTAGTCGTAACGAATATTTTTTTTTTTTTTTTCAGGACGTCGAGAGCGAGAGCGACGAAGTCCCGCTGGAGCGCCGTCGTCGACCAGTCAACTCTCCTCCCGTCCATCCTCCTCCGGTCGTCAAGGCGACCGCTCGACCATGTCCTCCTACGGCAGATCTCGGCAAGAGACCCATAGCCTATCCTGAGGCAACGGCCAAAACGCCGATCCACCCGCAGGATGAAGACCTTCCCATTCTTCCACAAGAAGTCTCATCGGCCTTTGTAAGTCTTGTTTCTTTTGCGTTGATTTTATCATGACACATGTTCTTAAAAGAGTATTAAATGTCAGGTGCCCGAACGTTCATTTCACCGATAATTTTATGCGCAGACGGGAGTTGTCTATATTTCCTGGCCATCGTCGTGGCCATCAAATGTAGATGACCTCCATCGGCCGCGTGAATTGAGAAGCGGTCTAAGGCACTGGGCTCGGCCATTAAGTTCCTTGGGTTCGAGCAATGACCCAGAGGGCATGGCCGAAGTCTCTTCTCGGCAGATCTAAAACAATCCCTTTTGTCATGCACTATATCACCACGTCTTATTTTCCTTTACAAAGTTTTCCTTTTATGTGCAGTCATTGTGGGAAGTGGAGCTCGACGCTCTTCTTCAGAGCACGACCGGTGAAGCCGGCTCCTCTGCTGCTCCTGCCGAACCAGCGGGAGCCATGCCCGAGGCCGAAGCCTTCGTGAAGCTGCACGAAGTCTTGTCTCTCACTGCCTCCTAAGCTTTTCGATGCAAGGGTCTTGACTCCATTAGGGAGTGTCTTAATGACCTCGCCAGCGGCGGTTACCTAAGTACGGAGAATATCTCCTTCCTCACCGACCTCTTGGAGCGGACTCGGCAACACTTCCACATCTTCGAGTGAGCCTTACAAGCCGAGGACGACTTGAAGGCGGCCAAGGTCACGCAAGAGGCTGGCCGAGTTGAGATGGAGCCAATCAAAGCCAAAAAAGCGAAGCTGACCGAGTTTAATTGCCAGATCTCTGACCTCCAGCGTCAAATTTCTGACCTTCAACGGCAAAGGTCAGCTGCCGCTTCCGAGCTTGAGAAGGACTTTGAGGCCAACAAGGCTCGGCTGACGGCCTTCGCTGCCGGCGTACGGCACATCCAGCAACTGTAGTTCAACAAAAAGATGAGGCAGGCTGAGATAATTTTGAGCGAAGCGAAGTGGCTGGAGCTAAAAGCTGTCGTCGAGACTTTCCTCCCCTCGACCCCCTAGGAAATTATCTTTGTATTTGTTCTTTTGCTATCAATACAATGGTTCTTTTGCTATCAATACAATGGTCTTACTATCAATACAATGGTTCTTATTTACACAATGGTCTTTTACTCTTGCATTTCCCATGTAATTGGATAGTACTTTTTTAAAAACTTTCCATTAATCGGCAATTTGTGAACTGAACCCGCCCGATCTCTGAGATGATATGCCCCCTTGCCGAGGACTTTGTGAACGATGAATGGCCCTTCCCAATTCGGCGACCATTTACCAAATCGGGGGTCTTTCATCTCGACAGTCAACACAATTTGCCAAACCAATTCTCCTTCGCCGAACGTTTTTTGTCTTACACGCTGGTTATACGCTCGCTCGGCAATTTTCTTTTGTGCTATCAATAAGTTACCCGCGTCGATTCGATTTTCTTCTAAGTCTTCTAATTCTTGTCGCATCGCTTGACTATATTCGACACTGAACAAACTACTCTGCTCGATCACTTGTAATGAGCTTATACTCAACTCGATTGGTAACATAGTGTCGTGTCCATAAGCTAACGAGTAAGGAGTGGTTCCAGTGGCCGACCGGGGTGAAGTTCGGTATGCCCATAATGCTTCATTTAACTTCAAATGCCACAACCCAGGTTTCTCTCTTACCATTTTTTCGAGGATGCCGATCAACACTTTATTGCTTGCCTCGGCCTGTCCGTTTGCCTGAGGGTAGTACGGTGTAGATTGCTCAAGTCGGATATTCAAACTTGCCGTGTTTTCCTTAAACCTATCGGCCGTGAATATGGTGCCATTGTCAGTTATGATCGTTTCTGGCACGCCGAATCTGGTCACAATATTCTCCTCTACGAAATTGCACACCTCTTTGGCCGTTAATTCGGCGTATGATCTTGCCTCGACCCATTTAATGAAATAGTCAGTTGCTACAATTATCCACGCGTGTTTCGCCACCCCCGACGATGGCGTTATTTTGCCAATTACGTCCATTGCCCATCCCCTGAACGGCCATGGTTTAGTAACCGAGTGGAGTAATTTGGCCGGGGCTCTCTGCACTGGTCCATGAATTTGGCATGGTACGTATCTTCGTGCATATTCGATGCAATCCTTTAATATACTGGGCCAAAAATAACCGTGTCGTCGAAGCAACCAGCGCATCTTTCGTCCAGATTGGTGTGCCCCACAAATTCCTTCATGTACCTCGGCCATTGCTTGGGCAGCCTCGTGTGGGCCGAGGCATAATAGTAGTAACCCGTCCTCACCCTTGCGGTATAATTCATTTTGGTACGACACGTAATTCGTGGCGAGGACCTTCGTTCTCCGGTTGTGTTTCCCTTTGGGGTTATTGAGGTACCGTAACATCGTCTTTCGCCAATCATCTGGTTCTACCTTGACGGCACATACTTCTACGGGGTCTCCTCGTTCTAGTAGGGATGGGAGCGACATTACCCTTGTGCGTATTACGTGTGTGCGCTGGAGAGTTTGCCAATTGATCAAGGCTGGGTACGAGCGCAGACTTGTGGCTGCAATTTGGCCTAGCTTGCCCCCCGTGAGTTGTGCTCCGAAGGCGATCTGGGCGAGTTCGTCGGCGTCTGTGTTATGGATACGTGAAATATGTTCAAATGTGATCTGTTCGAACGACTCGGCCAAGTAGGTGGCGACTATGTGATAGGGCGCTAAAGTACAACTCATGCAACGAAACATGTCGTTCAACTAGTTAATCACAAGTTCGGAATCACTGAGGACGAGAACGCGGGAGGCCCGTAGATCGTGTAAAACGTGGAGGCCGATAATGAGGGCTTCATATTCAGCCTGATTATTTGTGCAGCTGAAATCCAACTTAAGAGAAAAAGACCATCGGCAGTGGTCAGGCGACTGAATTGCAATACCGACACCTGCCGAGGTCGAAGTACTGGAACCATTAAAGTGCATAGTCCAATGGTTATCGCGTGTGGTGACTAAACCAATGTCGACGTCGCCTCCCTCAAAACCATAAGGGGAAGGGTGTTGGGCCAAGAAGTCGGTGAGAGCTTGCCCCTTGACGGCCTTTTGGGGTACATACTGAAGGCTGAACTCGGATAAGGCGAGTGTCCATTTCCCGATTCGGCCTTTGACAATGGGTCGAGTGAGCATGTAACGAATTACGTCTGTTTGGGCGATGACTTGTGTAACTGATGGGAGCATGTAATGCCGAAGTTTGGATGCGGCAAAAAACAAAGCCAAGCAAAGTTTTTCGACAGGTGAATAATTGAGCTATGGTGAATTCAGATTTCGGCTAAGATAAAAGATAGCTTGTTCACGCCCTACATTGTTATCCTGCGCGAGGAGACAACCAATGGATTCAGCGGCTGCCGAAATGTATAATTTAAGGGGTTTGTTGCGACAAGGTGGAACCAGCACGGATGGGGTGGAAAGGGCCACCTTGATTTGTGTAAATGCAGTTTGATGCTCTTGCGCCATTCAAATTTGTCGGTATCCTTAAGTTTAAGGAGCGTAGATAATGCCTTCATCTTACCGGCCGAATTGGAGATGAAGCGGCGGAGGAAATTTATCTGCCCGAGTAACGACTGGAGCTGTTTCTTTGTCGTCGGAGGTGGGGCGCTAATGATGGCGCAGGCTATTTTCGTTGACTTCGATGCCGCGATGGTGCACCAAAAATCCTAGGAAATTATCGGCCGAAACACCGAAAGCACACTTGGCCGGGTTCATTTTGAGGTTATTCTTGCGCATGCGAAGGAATGCTTGCCGCAGATCATCCAGGTGCGTTTGGCGGCGTTTAGATTTTACCACCACATCATCGATATAAACTTCGACGATTGTACTGATTAAGTCGTGGAATATCATATTTATGGCTCGTTGGTATGTGGCGCCGGTATTCTTGAGGCCAAATGGCATGACGACCCATTCGTAAGTACCGAGTGCCCCAGGGCAACGGAAAGCCGTCTTGTGGACGTCGGCTTCGGCGATGAAAATCTGGTTGTAACCCGCATGGCCGTCCATAAAAGATAGCAGTTCATGATTAGCTGCGGCATCAATTAGCAAATCTGAGATTGGCATTGTATATTCGTCCTTGGGAGTAGCCAGATTTAAATTACGGAAATCGATGCAAATGCGAAGGGCACCGTTTTTCTTCAACACTGGGACGATATTGGCCAACCATTCGACGTACCGAGCGGTCCTAATAAAACCAGCTTTTAGAAGCCGAACTAATTCTTCTTTAATGCCGAGTTGTACCTCTGTCGAAAATCGGCGAGGAGGTTGTCAAAAAGGCTTGCACCCGTCCTTGATGCGTGGCTCATGCTCTACAAGGTTTCGATCGAAGCCTGGCATTTCGTGGTAGCTCCACGCGAAGCAATCTTTAAATTCCTGGAGTAACTTACGGAGTTCGACCTTCATGGACGGTGGGAGTAACGCGCTGATAAACAATGTTCGAGGATCATCGGCCGTGCCTACATTAACTTCTTCTAATGGGTCCTTGACCTGGGGACGATGGTCTTCGAGTTCGGCCGGTACGGCCTGAACTTTATCTAAAGATAGAACGGGGCCGTTATCCGCTTCAGCCAAAAATTCGATTAAATTGATGCCGGAATTTGGTTGCTTGGTAATGGCATACCAATGGGCCAGCAGACGTTCCATTGTAGATGAAACTGCGGCCTGACGCCGTTCTTGCTTGGTGTTCTCAATCATCGGCATTGGTGACTAAATCTGCCAAGCCAAGTCTCGCTGAATCCTGTTGGACAGTCTCGGCGCCAACCTCAATCACTTTCTGTACCGAAATTCTCGTCGGCCGCCCATCCTCGTTAAGGCCTTGGAGGGTGATGTAGCCGACGTGATCATCGTAATAGCAAGCCTGAATCATGTTGGTTTCAAATGGTTGGTTATCGGCTGGGTGGACTACGACCGATTTGCCATCCCAAAAGATGAAGACTTGATATAGTGATGAAGGAATGCAACTGGTTTGGTGGATCCAGTCGCGGCCAAGTAATGCGTTATAGTCGGTCTTGGAATCAATTATAAAGAATGTCGTCATGTGTTGACGACCAGCAATGCTAACTTCCAACGGGAGCACTCATTTGGTCTGAGACTTGTCACCAACGAAGCTGCTCATAGTGATCCCTGACGGAATGAGTTCATTATCAGAACGGCGTAAAGCCTTCATGACGAACATTGGCATAATGTTGACTGTGGCTCCACAGTCGACAAACACTTTAGAAATAGGAAATCCTTCGATGTGAGCCGTGACGTACAACGGCTTCAGGTGTTGGAGATTAACCGAGGGGGAACGGGGAAATAGTTCGGCCAAAGCCTCCTTAAGGTTGTCCCTGCTTCGGGTTTCTCTGTCGTCGTCGTTTGCGACGAAATCTACTTGTGTTGCTTCCTCGGCAACCACGTCCACGTCCAAGAAATTTGACTGGTGGGTACTTGGTTGGAATTCAGCTGGTAAGACGTGGACCATACTGATCTCCATATGTTCGAGGACCGAGGGACTCATCGGATCGTGGTCGTCGTCTTCTGCAGAACTAACCACAGTAGCAGTCGGCGGAACATCCTCGATCAAACTTTTGAGTGCCTCGGTAAGAACCGGTATCTGAGACGTGTTGACCAAGTCAAGTTTGGTTTGGCTATTTTCCTCGACTATGTTGACTGCCGAAGACTTATGTTGGTCCTTCGTTACACGAGCTCGTTCTTCATAGGCGATACGGGCGTTCCTCGTGTCTAGATATGTATCCAACTGTGCTATCCGTTTTTCCTCATCGGCCGTGAGGCCGAAGAGCGATACAGCCGAGAAAACTTCGAAATGATAGCGCAAATGCTGAAGGTCTTCGAGCGAAAAGGGTAATTCGACAGCGTCGATATCTGTGTAAGGATCGACCTCAAAACCAAGGACCCGAGCCTCCCGTATATGTTGGAACCTAGCTTTGATTGCTGGGTCGGAAGTTTTCTGAATAATTTGCTCGGCATCAGGGCATTAGAGCTAGGTCGAGGGCTTCCTGACACGCCTTGGGTAGTCCGTACAAGTCATTGGCGGAGTATTTCTTATGAAATTCTCGCATGTACTCCAGGGATTCACCGAGGAATGGAGGGTGTAAGTTGCGCCGCATTTTGATAAATGGCTTGCTCGGTGGTAATGGAGAAAGTTTCCTTTCGGCCTCTTGTCTAAAGTGCTCTAAACGAGCTCTCGTCTCCCCAGGCTGGAGAAGGATCTTGATACGTTTCTCAGACTCTTCAATAGTGGTTTCGAAATCGGTAGCCGCTACTTTCTTCCCTTCGGCTAACTCGGTCATGATAGTCGGGGTCAGCCGGTCACTAATGTTTTCCACGGCCTTTTTTGGTTGCCACTGGTTGGCAGGGCTGGCCTGCGCTTCTCGTCGTCGAGCCATGCAATCTATCTGTTGGCAGCGACGTTTTTGAGATTTAGACAGCGCCGTATATAAGCCAGTCGGAGAATTGTAATTGTACCAGTGTTGATCCGATGTCCTGGGTGGTTTGAAAGTTTTGCGATCGGCTGGTGAGCCCGAACTGTTGGTATTGCGCGAGTAATAATCCTCATTATAGAAAGGTACATCGAAGTCAAGACGCCGCCTGATCGAGGCCTGGTCTTTCGGCCGTACTTGTGGGCCGAGTCGATCAAACACTTGACGTCGTGGACCGTTACCAAGTCCCTTCGGTGATGTTGTAGGAGCCGTGGGGGGTGTTAAAGGTGTCTTCTTCCGAGGTTCAACTGGTGTTTTACAATGGTCACATAAAACCTTTGATTCATGAGTTCCGTCAGAACTTGACCTCGTCATAGGCTCATCGGCGGGTGGCCCCGATTGTTCCGTAGGTGGTGCATTTGAAAATAAATTAAGCTTTAGTCTTGTTCAACCATTCCGTTGACGGATATGCTGCACCGGGACGTATTCGGCCTTCCCTTTGTTTTTAGGAAGATGAGCATCCACCATACCAATTGTTGTTGAAGGGAAGTGATTGACGTCGACCGCCATCTGCTTTTCCGGAAATTTCAACTTTCCTTTCTCGATCCAACTTTGAATTGTGTCCCAGAATACAACACAATTATTGGTTGCATGCTTATTAGAATTATGATACTTGCAGTATATCTTTCTCTTTAATTCATCGGCCTTAAGGATAGTATGTCTCGGCTGAAGCTTGATGATTTTTGCTGCCAATAATTGATCGAAAATTGCATCAGCTTTGGTGATATCGAAAGTGTATACTTTCGATAACTTACTCATTTCCTCGGCGGCCGAACGGGTTTTGGTGTCTTTGGAACTTACTTGAGCCAAAGCCTTGCAGACATGGGGTTTATCTATTACTATCTCGGCTGCATCCACACTAGCATACTAAGGATCTTCACTTTCGGCCAATGCATAGCTAACCGTGGGATTCTTATACAACGTCCCCCGGGATGGTGACTTTGATATCTTTTCTTCTCGGAGCAGATAATCATACTGTTCAACGTGTTGAGCAAGTTCATACATATCTCGAATATTTGCCCCCAGAAACTTCTTTTTGTATTCCACGTCCAATCCGTTGAGAGCGATTCTGATGAATTCCACTTCGGGGAATGGTACTCGGCACCAATTCCTGGCCGACTTAAACCTCGTTAGGTATTCCATTGGAGATTCGTCGGATGCTTGAGCCATCCTGGCCAACGATGATACGGACATCTCTATCCCTGGCCGATAGAATTGTTCGTGGAACTTCTCGACTAACTCTTCCCAACTCTGCACGAAGTTGGGCGGGAGATTAATGTACCAGGCAAAAGCTAAGCCTGTCAGTGAAAAGTTAAACAGCCACAATTTATAGAAGTCGCTATTGACGTTTCCATACTGCGCTGTGAAACGAGCCACATGTTCTAATGAGGATAAAGATGATTCCCCGGCGAAGAGACTGAAATTAGGGATCTTAAAACCTCGTGGGTATTCAAACCTTTCTACATAAGCTGGGTAGGGATGGATGAATTTTGGAAACTTCGGCCCCTTCTTTAGTGCCGAGTCAATCATTCTTTGGACTTCGGTCATGTTTACGGAAGCGGCTTCTTCTCCCTGGCTTGGTCCCTCGGATCTATTTCCCGGTCCACCTCTTTTTTCTAAGGTGATTGGTTGCGACCAGGCGGACCCTCTCTCGGCTTGTATTGGAACATTCGTAGAAAGCTGCCGAGGTTGGCCGACCTAGCCATCTTCGAAGGCTTTACTAACCAACAGTTCAAGCATCCTGGTCTGTGTATCGTTGTTACTTTGTATTGCTTCTAGTAAATCATTCATCTTTTAACCAATCGACTGCTTGACTTGCCGATACTGTTCATCAAGTCGTCTCCGAAAAAACGACCTAGTTGGTGGATCGGAACCTTCCCCACCATCGTCGTCGCAATCTTCCACTATCCCTTCCACAAACATGCCCGCCGTTTGATTCGGGACCGCTGAGTTGTGAGGTTGTCCGCCGAGACAGATTTCATTTTCTCGGCGTGTCACACTTGTGGCCTCGGGCGGCGCAACCATGATCGGATTTTTTGCAGGGTGCACATCCTGCCCAAGGCCTTGCATTGGTAAGTCAGTTGTTGACTTTCCCATGGTTGTTCTCTTCTTTACAGACCGTGTCTCAACGGTCATGAACTCCGAAGGTTTAGCACCAAGGTCCCATTGGGCGTGCCAAAATGTTGACTCTAAAAATTACAAAACCTACGTGGCGCGCAGGCCGAGTAACTAATAAGCTAACTACGTCCTTCGGTTGAATGCGGGACGTGCCAACTCGTCGGCCGAGCTTGGCCGAGGAGTAAAATTTGTTGATGTCGCGTTGAGCGCGTCGTTGACTTCTCTATCTTGCGATTGCGACCGAGGAAGGAACACTCTCGGTCTCTGGGTTCTACAGCCTGAAGACAAGGCTACTAATTCTGCGGAGTTCACAAATCGTCGGAGCCCGATTCGGACACTGTGATTATATTCGTAAGAGTATAAGCACGTCGAATCGAGACCAAACTATATGGGCACAGGTACTCAAACGTGATGTATGTCTTAATGATAAACGTAGTTCGGCCGTCGGAATGCCGAACCCTGAAACTTACTTGCGAGTATCCAATCATAAAATCACTCGGCGTCCAGTATGCCGAGCAATGTAATTCGTAACACCTGACTATGCCGAGAAGGCTAGTAAGGTGACCTCTGCCAACAAAGGTTCGAAAACCCTTCTCGGCCGAGACTTAGATAAGTAATCGGTCGACCTCGACGCAGTGCTGTTTATCCAAACTGAAGGTGTTTCTCGGTCGGCTGATTCTGCGGCAGCAGTGCTGTTTATCCAAACTGAAGATGCTCGCCGGGTGCCTTCACAGTGCTGTTTATCCAAACTGAAGGTGTGTCGGCGAAAAAGGAAAAGGAAAAATCTCAAGGTATTTGAGAGGTTTTGCGCAGGGCAATTGTATTCTGATTTTGAAGGGGCATTTCTGTCGCATGATTTCTTGTATTTATAGCACCCCATGCCTTGAGATCGATTTGCATCCTGATCTGGATTGGGAGTCCTTATCCCATTTCAACTCTAACTCGAACAAACCTACTCCCACTGGGATTCTGAATTTTCCTTCTTTTCGAGGCTTTATTCCTTGCCGGTCGGGAATCCTGGTCGCACCAGGACTTCCTCGACCTTTTCTATTTATCCGGACTACTTAGGATAGGATTTGACCGACCCTGCCAACTGGCCCAGGATTTATTATTCGGCCCATAGTATTTGTCATCACCTTGGGCCGAGCACATCCTGCTGCTCGGCCCAACAATAATATTTTGGGCCCAAACAACTCCATAAATCTCATTCTACATTTCTCACAAGCGTATTTTTCATTTTAATTATAGAAAATTTTGAGTGCCAAATAAAATTTTTGGAGTCCAAATAACAATTATCTTGATTAAAAACTAATTAATTCCCTGCATTTTGCATAAAAATGATAATAAGAAATTGTGCCTAATACATATATACATGCAAACTAATTTACCTACAATGGTTGTCAACAAATCAAAGAAATGAAATAGTTGACGCTAAGAAATACTTTGTTTAAATTTTGGATTCTATTTGGATGTTTAAAACTACATGGGTTTTTGTGAAGAAAATAAGTGTTACAAGGACTTCTCTAAAAAAACCCAAATGTTTATCAGACACACACACACACATATGCATTTGAACTATTGAATGAGATCAAGTACACTAGTCACCATGAAAGCTGAGGAGAGGGTGCTCTTCAAGGGATAAAGATTTTCAGAGGCAGAAGGCTTCGTCTTAAGTGAAGAGCAGTTCAGTTGAAATAGAATACATGAAGCCTTATCTCTATTTCTGCGTCCTTATCTCTAAGAGCCACGGTTTACCACTACATATACATACATACATACATATATAATATAGCGAATAGATTCCATAATGTCTTTGGTTTCGTCCTATTAGCAAGTACATACAAAGCAAACAAAGTACATACATAGCAAACAACCTTGAAATCTTAAATTCACATGATACACGACGTATGAGCCTCAAGACAAAATACTACGATCTCAATATAATTTTACTGAACGTGGTGTAACTGGACATGGTGTAATTGGAGGAATAATAAATTAATAATCGTAAGGATAAGTATGAAGAAAGTATCTTATTGGACATTAATCTCTGTCATAGCATTGGATTAATTAATTGTTTAAGTAAAAAAACATGAAGATTCGTTTGAGCTTAAAAGCATCTTTCCATGTCTAATGCTTCTGGATTAGTGGTTGAAGGCTTTGGAATATGCTGTAGAATTAAATAAGGCCACTGGCCGACAAGGGTGGGCTTTCTTCACACAAAAATTTTGAGGGACCTTTAACGGTTTTCCACATTTTTTTCTTAACAATAAACAACCGAATAGCTTATTTAATGAAGATGACTATAAAATTAGTAAACAGAAAAACAAAGTTTAATATGATAAGAAAAAAAACTGCAAGGGGCCCTTTACTACAATGATAGAAATGTGTTGAGTTCTTGCATGACAGCGTGGATTCAAATTCCGTCGGTGGCTAATTTAGACCTGGCATTTGTGTCATACCCAATATCTTAACGGGTCGTGTCGTGTAAAATGAACAAGTAATATGAGTTGACCTGAACTCGACTCGTTAATATTTACGGGTAATATGAATCGACCCGTTACCCATTAAAAAATATATATATTTTAAACCAATAAATAATCAAATGAAAAACATAATACTAAATTATTATGTACATACTACTTTGTCATATAAATATTACTTCAAAAACACATGTCTTTCAAGTATTAGGCCATCTCCAACCGAAAGGGGGTCTAAGGGCCATGTTTAACCCTATTGCCTTGCAAGAAATTACTTTTTTCATGAACAGTATATACCATAATTTATACCATCTCCAATTGAGAGAGACATAGGCCAAAATATAGCCCATTTGACAAAAAACCCATATCCAACTGAAAGGGGCTATTTTTTAGCCCCCTCAATAATTTATTATTTTAATTGAATTAATATGGTTGATTGAATTAAACTATCATATTAAAATAAGGTTTTCGGACATATTTCGAGTGCCACTTGTCGCTAAATGAATAAACTTCCGGATTTCTTATATTTATATAATGAAAAGGATGTGAAAAATTGGTGACTAATTAAATAAAATGAGAAAGGTAGTATGGAATGGTGAAAAGGATGTGAGAAATGGCTTAGGTATTTATAGAAAAAAAAAATTAGAACTTTTTTTTTTTTTTTTAAATTCGTCTTAAAAAAAATTCAAATTCAACAGTAACCTAACGTCAGCTAGCATGGGTTTAGGTTAGTGCAAACGGGCTGGCTCCTTTTGGCCAATCCACTGCCCTGGTGGGGCCCATAAGCCATTTGGCCTAACCCTCGGTTAGACACGGTTTTCGTGTCAAAACGGATTATATTTTGGCCTATGGTCCTTTGGCCAGGTCGGTTGGAGATGGTCTTACCTACCCCAAAATAAGAGCCTAATGAAAATAAAGGGAGTTATGTTTCAAGGTTGTGGAACCTTGCACGCTTTTTGTCAATAAAACCCTTCAATTTTCATCAATTACCAGAGAAAATGGTATTGAAATTTTTGCTTAATATATTATCTTCAAGAGTTAGATCATGTTTTCGATAACGCTTTTCACAGTAGCACTCTCTTCCACATAAACTAAGAGGATAAAAAATTTATTTTTAATGTGTTTTTAATATCACTTTTAAGAGGACAAAACATTTATGAGTAGTAATGTATGAGAAAGAGTAAAAAAACTTTGTTAGGTCATTCACTCTAAAATTAAAAGTCTGTCTTTTTGTCTTATGTAGTATAGAACTTTACTAACGCGTAATGGAAATGAATTTAATTCATGGGACATCCACTAATCGTTTTCGCGAGAATTGTGAATCCCGAGCTTTGAAAAACAAATCAGTAGCCCGGTTTTTTCAGTTAACTTATTTAGCCTCCAAGGGAGGTCATAATCCCATCTACTTAGTGCCACGGAGAAAGAGAGTGATGTAGAACGAGTAACCAGAAACTGCAAGGATTGATGTTCTTAAAATCGTACATGTCAAACGTCGTGTTCCTAACGAATAAGTCGTTTCATACGAACGAAGAACGATATTGGCTGCTAACCAGTCTAGTGTCACCTCCTTGAAGCAAGGCAGATCCTTTGGTTCGAAGGACAAGCTTCCCAAAAAAAGAAGAGCAACGGCACATGAAGAGACATCCCGAGTGTTGGTCTTTCTGTCGCTACCTCATCCGTTCCGCAACTTAGACATTGTTTTAGATAACGGAAGTGTCTTGGACGCAAGATCTAAGAATCCCGATTCCGAGAACTTGAGATCTATGTCAACTACACTTGTTTGGAAGACATGTGGAAACATAATGAGATCATTGTTGATGATGTATTTGCTTATGCAGTGGCCACTGAAATGGTAAAGAGCGATGACATTGGACCACGATCTGTTGAAGCACAACACTAATCTGACAAGCCAAAATGGGAAGAGGCAATCCATGTTCAACTTGATTCCTTAGCGAAACGTTGCATGTTTAGACCAATCGTTCCAACGCTCTCAGACATAAAACCCGTAGGCTTCAAATGGGTATCCGTTAGGAATCGCAATGAGAATAATGAGGTTGTAAGGTATAAGGCCCGCCTCGTGGTAGAAGGTTTCTCACAACGCCCTAGGATTAATTATAAGAAGACGTATTTTCCCGTAATAGATGTTATTACGCGCCGTTACTTAATCAGTTTAGTAGTTTATGAAAGATCGAGTATACAACTTATAGGCATGGTCTCTATGTATCTTTATAGGGATCTAGATACCGAGATTTATATGAAAGTCCCAGTAGGACTAGTAATACCAGAATCAATGCATGCTCGACCATGGAACACATTTTCAATTAGGTTGAAGCGTTTGCTATATGGTTTGAAACAATATGGACAGATTTGGTACAAATGCCTAAGTGAGTACTTGATCGGAATAAGATATGTAAACAGTGAAATTGTGCCCATGCGTGTTCATTAAGACCACCAATTCTTATTTTACACTAATTGCAATATATGTCGATGACAGGAATCTTATTGGAACTCCATAAGAGATCCAAATGATTGTTACGCACCTGAAGATGAAATTTGAGATGAAGAATGTAGGTAGGACCTATTGTATCGACCTGCATATTGAGCACAGAAACAACAAGATCTTAGTCGACCAATCAAACTACACTCATAAAGTGTTACGTAAATTTAACTTCCTAGAAGCAAAGTCATCTAGTAATTTGACGGTCATTCAATCTTTGAATCCTAAGAAAGACCATTTTTGTCCTAAGGAAGATGATGAAGAGATCTTGGGATCAAAAATCCCTATCTTAGTGTGATTGGAGCTTTCTTATGTTGGAGTTATGCCCTAAAAGCCAATTTATGTAATATTAGATATTATGTAATAAGAACTCCAAATTAAATAATTACTATTGGTAATTTTATTCATTCATGAGTTTGTCTTTATATTGTAGTGATAATATGTTGTGAATGAGTCCATGGGATTTAATCGAAATACACTAAAAGGGATCCCAAGCGATTTTTCAAAAAATTCAACTTCGGTAAACTAACGGTCAACAATTAATTTTAACGAAATATTCCATCAGTGATGGAATATTCTATTAATTTTGACTGAAAGTTAATGGAATATATCTTAAAATATTCCTTCCAAATTCTAAAGTGGATTTGGGTCGAATCCAAATGGATTCAGGTCGGGTCGATTTGGCTCTAGGTCGAGTCGATCTGGTTCGAGATCACTAGTTTCTATGGATTTTGCCAGATTTTTGGGGAAAAAATCAAACGCTCTATTTTTTCAAATTCAAATTCAATTGTTTCCAAATTCCATCTTTGAGCAAACTAGGAGGAACTGAGGTTTATTACATTAATTATAATTAGCTTAATGGTTAGTGTAGTAATTTCCCATATGGGAAAGGATCACCCAGAATAATACTGTGGGCAGAATAGGTTGGGTAGCTACGGCCCTGCGACACACACACACACACACACACACACACACACATATATATATATATATATATTTATGGTTTTCTCGTTAACTGCTTTTACATACCCTGATGAGATAGCCATGTTTAGTTTACAGTTAGATTTTCACACTTTACATTTATTATATTTATTGTGAGCATAAACCTGTGGCCTGACATCTTTATATCATATATGATCATTATTACATGATTGCACTAGTGCCATTTATTGTACTAGTCCAAGTGCAGGTCGAGCTCACGTGTAGTTCACATTCATTTTGGATACATAGTAGGTGTACACTAGCTTGTTCCCCCTTTGAAAGTGGTACAAATCCCTTTTAGGGTGTTGACATACATGTATGTAAGGGGACTAGCACAACTTCACGTGGTGTAGTACTAGAATGTGAAAACTTTACACTCAACTTGTTCACGTAGTTACTTTCTACATGACTTGTGTGCTTTCATTAGGTAATGAGCATGAATTTTTCTATGACAGTGATTTGAGATATTTCATAGTAGCACCCTATATCCTTTAACTCATTTGTGTTGCAAGTTCCCTTCCATCTATTATTATATTATTACTTTAAGGAACTATATACTTGTTTTACATCAAGGGGTTACATGTTTTGATAAGGTTTTCAGAAAACTTTATTTTATAGGCCACTTAGTCTTGTTTTTCTCCATTTCAAAACATACAAATTGAGCTCGTGGGAGTACGAGGATTCAGTGGAAGTAGCTCACAGTACTACGGTCAAAGTGGATTATCTCCATAAGAATAATCATCCTTTATGGTACCTTTATTTTCTGCACTATGCTCTAAACTTCATATTTTGTAATAAGGGTTTCCAACCAATCACGTTGTGCACCCTGTTTTATTTAATTAAAGTTTAAATTTATTCACACTTTTACACGTCAAGCATAATTAATGACTTCGTCACTCTCCAGGTGTTCACTATCATATCATGATTTGGATGGACATGTGGACATACCAGGTCAAGATGTGTCAGTTTGGTATGGAAGCAATGTTCTAAACGAATTTAGGGCAGGGAGACTTGTATTCCATAGTCAATTAGTTCTTAAATAAAGTTCCTAGTTGTTTGGAAAATCAATTGGACATTAACTATCTGGAAAGTCGGTGTATTCCACACTAAGGTTAGCATAGTCTTGTGCTACGTGTGTTGGACACGTGATGGATATACAGATGCTTGTCTGTTGGAAAAGTTCAGTCATCACTAACTGTCCAAGAAGGTTAAACGTATGGAAGCTTACCACATGTTAAATGTTACAAAGCTTATGGTTGTAGTATGCAAATGGTTCTTAGACCTGAGGCATCACAAGTATCTTATATTTGAAGATAAGAACTTAAATTTCACCTTAAGATCCTCTGTGAGATTGCGGAGCCCGATAGTGTGATACTTGGGTTCATATGTATAAGTGTGAAGGCCATTCATTCCTCAATTAACTGTTGTAACTGTTCGACAATTCATTCTTTAGTTGACTCTCCTTATTAAATTAGGAGTATTTGTGTAATTTGTCAAGATAGCCACAATATGCATCACAATATTGTGACATACCAAGAATTTCTCTAATAGAATTCTGTCATTCTTTATCAAATTATTTTCCTCTACAACAATAATATAATATTCACGATCATATGTATTTCAATCACTTCACACAACCACAACACTATTAAAAAAAAAAATAACCGAAACTCACACTGGTTTTTTTTTTTTTTTTTTTTTTTGTTACAAGCATTTTACAACTAGAGTTTACCAATCAAACAACTGCTTTATTTTACAATAGTTTATCATGAAAACACAATAAAAACACATTTTTAAAAAGCATAACAATACCAAACTAATCTAAGTGGGTGATGAGATTGGCATGAAGGCTCCATGAAATCCGTATGGAACTCTACAGGGCAATGTAATTTTGACAACAGGCTCATCGGAAAACTTCTTTGTCTCGATCACATAAACCTAAAAGGAAAATATATTAAATTATACTAACTAGTTAGCACTTCAACGCATATAAGTGTGAATCAATCTAAACAAAATAACAAATTTTCTCAAAACAAGAATTCAAATATTATTATAGACTGATCGACTTACTTGAGATATGTTGGTATCTTCATTGTGAACAAAAGTGATAAGCCATCCATCATCTTCTTCAAAACCCCCATGTTTTGGGACAAAAGAAGCTCCAGTACAAAAGTTGTTCTCCTCAAACATGTGAGTTTCCACCTTTATTGCCTCTTCTAATTGGCCTTCACTTCTCTAGTAATCCATGAAATAAAATAATAAAGAATGTTAGTTACATATTCATGCATAAATTGCAGGAGAAAAATTATAATGAAAACATGTCAAGGCCTAATTGATTATACCAAGGAAACATCAGCTGGTTCTTCAAAGTGTAGCTTGGCTAGACCATTATATTTGAGCATGCCTGAGAGACATACCGCCATAGATAACCATTAATGGTCTGAGAAAGAGCAATTTAATTAAAGAGTGGAGTTAAGTTATTGTTTGGGAAAGATTAACCCTAATTACCTGAGGCAGAGCTTACGATGGAGTCAACCAGTTGGGCGTAGCCGTATCTATTTTTAACGCCGGAGAAAGCTACATTGATCATGGGAAAATCCATACAAAACCTTTTTCCAGTGAGATATCTCTCACTGACTTCCCCACTTTGCATGTTTAATCTCCATTCATAAGCATGAGAAAATAAGTTTCCATCGTCGACTGATGAGATAGTACCATGATCATTTTCTTTACTTGGACTTGTAGGCTTAAATTTTCTTGGCAACCATCCAAATTGAGTCGATGCCATGTCAGGTCCTGGTATAATTGAGGCCAGAGCTTTACAACCCCACACTACAACCTGCTCATCCAACAAACAAAAATTAGATACCAAATGCGGTTCGGCTTACAAGTTAATTAGAAGTCTACTGATTATTACGAGCAAAGCTTTAGATTCACAAAAATGACACATTTGCTGATATACACTCTAATATAAGTGGTCTCACATACAATGGAACGACCCACCTCTATTAAACAGCATGTCAAAAAATGCATATCAGTGTTATGTATACAAATAGTAATTACTGAATTATTATTCCTCCAAAATAGTAAAATTTCAAATAAAATTGCCAATTTGTTTAAGTTACCTCATCACCATCTTCAAAACAATTGATTATGTGAAATGTGCAATTGGGTTCAACTTTAAACCAGCGGATTGAATCTGCATCGCCGTAGCGCGGCATCACACCGATTCGTGCATATTCTTCATGATTGTAATCTAATAATCTGCATATCAAAACCAGCACATCAAGCAATATATATAAAACATTGCATGCATGTTTTCATGGGGACAAAATCAGAAGGTGTAGAGTGGAACTATGAAGGATGCATCACTTACGGGCCTCCGTTAACGAGTCTGTTTATGTCAAAAGTTAGAGGAAAATCCATGAGTACATTATACCTGCAAGCAAAGTATGCATGATTTTGAGTTAATTAAGTGGCAAAAGTTTGCTTAGAGATTAACCAAAAATTATTACTGCTTGCTTGAACACCTCTCTGTGATCCCTAATTCATGGAAAAAGCTGCTTCTGCTGAGTTTGAGATCTACTTTGTGAATTAGCTCCTTTCCATCAGCTGAGCAAGGGGAAAATATGTGACACATCAAATTTTCTAATGTCTACTTTGTTATTTTGAAGTCCTAGATTATTTCTAAATGATATTTATGAAATGTGCAATGCTAACTGTACACACGTATTCACAATTTTAAATATGAGTGAGTCTTATATACAATGATAGATCTATGCCTGTTAGAGAGTGTTAAGCAAGACAATACCTGAAATTATTCCAATTTCCATATATGGTTTTACTGCGTCAAATCCGTGAATGACCAGCTCCTCTGAGCCTGGAGCTCTCTGGAACATTGAAAAGAAAACAAAAGAGAACCAAGCATGTGATGATACGTACCAATAATTAGTATATAATTTAAAGTGAAAATTAAGGGCTATATAGAGCACTAAATGTATATGTTTCTTCATTTTAATCCTTAACAAAAATTGAAATTCTATTAAGATCTTGTGTTGGATTATATATCGTTATAGTCCTTTGATTATATTTCTACATCTTCATAAATATTGAACTTCATATTTGTTTGTTTATAAATTCTTAATTGGTGCAAGTGGCCCTCTACCATAGTAGTGGAGAGGAGCGTTACCATTGCATCACAGTATGGGTTCGAACTATGTTTGCTTCCTAATCTAACATCTAATCTAACAAATCTATTTAAAAAAAAAAAAAAAAAATCTTAATTGGTTTATTCTGCTGCACAATTTTTGGCATTGATTATTGGTTGACTTTCTCAAACAATAAACATACCTTCCAAAAAAAAATAGCAGTAATACATCAAAAAATTAAAAAATGTATAAATTCAAAATATTCAATATCATCATCCAAAACATGGAGAAAATAAAAATACCAAAATTAAATATTGTACATACTTAAATGCACTTAAATCATAGTACCTAGCCTAATGCACCTAAATTATAGTGCCTAAGAACTCGAGGGCCCATTTTCAGTGGCTCACCTTGAGCCCTTAAAATCTCAGAGTCAGCCCTGGTAAGAACGATTTTAGGCCCTGGCAAGAACGATTTTATGCGGAATGTATGACTCATGCTCCTTTAGGTTCTTTAAATTTCGTGGGTGGCGTAGCTACCGAGATCAGTGCAGTAAAAAATTTGCATAAATCGATTCATACCTTAGTTAGAGGTTTCAAAACTCCAAAACCACCTTCTATCGATAAAATAAAATATGTGTGATGGTAGGAGTTAATTATTGAGTGTGATTTTATTAACAAATTTTAGTTTTGTTGTTACTTCCTTCTTGTGTTGGATATATGTCAACAATCTGTTATATAATTATATATGCTAATAAATAATAAATGCGAATAGAAAAATTAACAGAGTATGAACAAAACAAAAATATAAAACAGACAACTTGAAAATCAAGGCTTGCGCACCGCAATGTCCTTGAAACAGAAATTTTGTCCCTACTCAGTGCTTATAGTTCTATGGACGTCTCCTTCACCAGGATTCAACAATCAAGTTAGAATTCCAGCACCGGAAAACTTTTAACTTCTGGCGAATTTCTGTGTGGTTCTCTCAGTAAGAAGGTTTATGAATGTAGAAGAAGAATTTGATATTTTCTGTGTTCTAAATGTCATGCAGATGAATGTATATATAGTGGGATTATGCCCGTTCGCAACAGGTATGAGAATGAGATGTGACTGTTGAAAGGCATCTCTTCAGAGGGGTGCTGTGCTCTCTGCGTTTTTTTTATTTCAGATTTCATCTAAACAGATGAGTCTGTTCAAATGAAAATAATTTAATTAAATTCGAAATTAATTAAAAAATAATTAATTAAAGAATTTAATTTTCAAGGCCCATCTTTTGATAATTAATTATAGGGAATTGTTATTAGCACTCCAAAAATCTCATTTGGCATTCCAAACTTTCTATAATTAGAAAGAAAAATACACTTGGGAGAAATATAGAATGAGATTTTTGGAGTGCTAATAACAATTCCCTTAATTATATATATAAATTATTAATTAATTAGTACACCCCAACCCCAAGGGTGAGCCCAATTTTATTCCCCAAAGCCTATCACTAAAATCACTTTCTATAAGAGACAAAGCCTTATAAAGTGACGAAACCTTTTGAGAATGGCCAATGTGGGACAATGAAATTTTTACTCAAAATTTTCAACATCTTGTACTTGATGGTATATGCAATAGAAAAAAGACAATTCATGCTTAAAGTTTAAATTAGATGTAGAAAGAGGTTATTATAGGTTCAATAAAATTGCACATAAGCTATAATGATGATGTCTATGATTGTTAACAGAAAAAAAATAAAAAAATAAAAAGTTCCGTTTTCAATACAAACATCCATAAAAGGGTATATAATTGGAAGAATAAAATAGAAACCAACAAATATATAAATATATATAATATTATATATATATATATATGTGTGTGTGTGTGTGTGTGTGTGTGTGTATGTATGTAGATATACCTTAGAGTGGCTGGTAAAAGGTCTGTTCCAAGCTCCAGAGAAATCCCAGTTGCCTAAAGTTTCTAATGTAATGATGTCAATCTCTTGAGGTATGTGATTTTCTGCTACGGAGTAGAACTTCCCCGAATGCTCGAAAACATTGGTGTTGCTATAATACTTGTTCACTTTGCCAAACCTCAACTGGAACAAGCATCACGAACTAATAAGAGGAAACTTATAATTATCGGGGTTATATATATGTACTTTAAATTTTTAGATGTGAAAAACCCTAATAATTTATATGAAAGAGATACATGAAGGTACCGGTTCCGAAATAAACTACGTTAATAAGTTAACGTGCCTACCAAATTGAGGAGGTAAGCGGCCAAAATAGCCGGCGAGTCCCCGCCTATGGCGGGAAGAAAAGACGGCTTGTTTCGCTGTTTTTCAAGCTTGAACGTTTCCGTTTCAACGTGTCTGTTGTTGTACCGGACGGTCCAGCCTCCATCACTGACGTCGCCGTCCCTACTGAAATATAAAGCATGTAGCATACCTTCTCCTTCAACCCATATGTGACTTGACCTTCCAAACACAGATCTTGTCGATTTAAATCCTCCAAATAGAGGGTTTGGCCCTACATAATGTGTATAACTTGAAAAATTGACCCAAAAACAAATATAAATTGAAAATATAACGCCATACATCCACATGCACAAAATAATTCAAACAATTGAGTGGTCACCAATTAGTTCCGAATCCCCAGTTGTTTTTAGTGCTGAAGTTGTAGGGAGCATCTAGTAATATAATTCCTTTCTGATTTGTAAATCATATTGTTAGCAAAGTTTTTCTTCTAGCGAAAATACAATTTTGACAAGTATTGTGTTGAACTGATAATTAACACAATAAAGTATGGGAATTGTTATTGGCACTCCAAAAATCTCATTCTACACTCCAAACTTTCTATATTTGGAAAGAAAAATACACTTAGAAGGAGTGTAGAATGAGATTTTTGGAGTGTCAATAACACTTCCCTAAAGTATAAGTCCAAATAAAGAAACGTTACAAAAGAAACTCCTATTTGAAAACTTAGTTTTTATTTCTCCAAATGAAAACTTAGTTGGATAGTTTTCATTTCTCCAAATGAAAACTTAGTTGGATTAGTATAAATATAATACCATAAATATAATACCAAACTTAACTAGTCAGCCGAGTTCATTCGTTAGACTTTGTTTGAGAAGTTCATGAGTTCAAATCTCATAAACACCGTGATAAAAAATCTTCCAAACATAGCTTTATGTGCATGTATATTAACCTTAGTCCTACTCTTCTAAGGTCCTTATTTTGAGGATATGTGAGGACTAAATGCATATTAGCCAAAAGATTATATTAGTTTATATCCAATGGCTTCAAATATTTAACAACTTAATTAATAAAGCAAAATAAAAAAATGGGTTTTTAATGAATCATGGATCTTAAGTTGGTTTTTCTTTATTAAGTTGTGAAATATTTTAAGCATTTGAACCTAAGCTAATATAATCTTGTGGTCAATATACATTTAGTCCTCACAGGTTCTCAAAATAAGAACCTTAAGAGAGCAGGACAGGTATTAACCTTCGCTACATTGTGTACACATAATTAAATGTATAAAACCAGAAAAAAAATCTAAGCAAGCGTTAAATATTAAGTTGACGTACGGCAGAATTTTGTTATAGGTTAATGTTTTCCTTGAGAACAGGACTGGTACTGACCATTTCTTATGTAGACACCCTCTGGAAAATCATCTGGGATTTTCCCTCTGATGCTGCTGGTGACAGCAACTACTCCTCCCAACTCATCAACCGGCCTGAAGTTGCTCTACATTAATCAACAAAGAAAGTTACAAACTAATTAAATTGAAATTTTGGAAAGCATTAATTTGTGAGAAACTAGTTATTGTAGTGCCTGAAAGTGAGTAAGCTACCTGAGATGGAAGATAATCTTGATCGACGAATTCGAACATTGAATCTACCAAGAAGTCCAAAACTTTGTCAGAAGTATTCTTGAAAGTTTTGGAGACATCTATTTGCATGGGAATGACTTGTTCCATTTTTCCCATCATAAATGGCTGAATCTTGTTCTACATATAGTTGATCAAGTCGAATATAAGAACCGTTTACTGAAAATTATACCCTTGAAATTTAATTTTCTTTCACTAGCTAAACCCCCATGATAAATTGTTCTAACAAAAACTCAAGGACTAAGCTATAACTAAAGTAATATTCATAATTAAGCTTGACTTAACAAAAACTCAATTACTAGGCTACAACTAAAGCAATATCCATAATTAAGTTTGACTTTGCAGTCTTTTTTTATATGAAATCTTAATCATATGTTTTTCACAAATTTAATTCAGTTCCAATAACGCGCATATGAAACAAAATTCTCATTTGTTAAATATTACTGAGTTTACAATATGAAATATGAAAAAAAAAAAAAAAAATTGGATGTCTAAAAGACCCCTAATATCAAAATGTGTCTGAGGTTCTAATATGTGCTAGATGCCTAGGCGTCTTGGCAGGGAGGCAGGTAGGGTCATGCGCCTATGCGTCTAGGCATGGGCTTATGCAGTTTTTTCTTTAATTTTAATTAAATTTATTATATAACATATAAATAAATGTCTACTTATGCTTAAAAATTACATAATTATATTGGAGTTTATAAATTGCAATATGACATATACATTATAAAGCATTAGAACATGAAAACATGGGAAACAAGCATATTATGAGTGCTTTCCCAAGTATTCAACAAGTCTTTATAGTTTATTGAAAAAATAATATGCAAAATGAAAATTATCTATTTTCTATCTAACTAAGAGTCGATAGCTAAGCGGGGGATTGCGGGGTCTAGGTTGGCTAGTGGGTGCCTAGGCAATCCAAGGGTCATTTCTTAATTTTCAATTGCCAAGGAATTAATCGGGATGGTGGCCAATTGACTAGCACCTAGGCAAGACCTAGGTGGCATTAGGCGGAGATTTTTAGAAGTGAATGTGCCTAATATATGTAATAATACATGCAAACTAATTTACCTACAAAATAGAAGAATGTTGTTTGACTGCACACACCATATAATAATAACAAAACGTACCTAATATATGTAATAATACATGCGAAATAATGAGTGCTTTTAAACCTTACGTAGCAGTCAACACTACTATTTTTGTAACAGCCACGATTGAGTGGATTTGATCGTACGACTGGCGAAATAAGAAAGGGGGGCGAAAGAGAAAACGGGGTGACCTGCCACTAACAAGTAATCACCTCCCATCATCCTCAGTGACATCGATATGCAAAAGTGAATATTGGTAAGGCTTGAATTTGAGGCAGGTGTGAGGGGTTTGCGTGTCAATTGGGGCTGGATTCGACAAGATGCACTCAAGCTTAAGAAAGACAACATCAAAGCACCAGCTCATGATTTTCCCTAAAATGCTTCCATCTTTCCAACACCAAGAAGCTCACAACCTCATTGAAAGTACTTGGTGGGTTGTTTTGAATCCAATGTTTCAGAGAACCAACAACCTGCATAGAAATGGCAAACCACCAACTAGACCACAATAGCCGGACCCCGACCCACCACCCAAATCCAAAGTTTCATTGTAAGTCATGTGTTGGTGTGGCTAGAGTATAATGAAGGTGCGGCGTGTGAATAAGGATGGAGATCAAGGTTTTTTTTTTTTGTTTAAATATATTAAAGGTTATTTTAGGAATAATAGGGGGTGGGAAAATAAGACAATGAGGTGGGTCTAGTAGCATTCAAAATAATTTACTTAAAATATAGGTACACTAATCTTTTCATAAAAAAAAAAAAAAAAAAAAAAGGAGGTACATTGATATTCGAAAAATAAAACAAAGCATACTAGATACATATTTTAAAGAATACAAAAACATGGTTTTTTTATTAAATCAATAGGGTACATTAATCTGAAATTTTATTGTTGAATAAAAAACGTTTTGAATTTCCATTCCTACATCAATTAAAATTTCAAAGCAATTACACACGTTACAAGCAAATAAACAAGTTTTCCATTTTAATTTTGATATCAATATAAAATGCTATAATGACTTAACTTAGAGTAATTCGGGAAATCCGAAAAATATTAAATATTATACACAATCTCGAATAGGTAATTTGCTTAGGTGGAGCCTAATAGTCGGGTTTTTGTTATAAAAATTTATTATTGTGGGTTTTATGTAAAAAAAAAAAATTGAATTTAAAGGGGTAAAATCATATTTTCAGTATAAATACCAAGACACCTCTAATAACAAAACATGCCTAATTTAAGTAAATACGTGCAAAATAATTTATCTGCAAAATAAAAAAATGTTTTTAGTTAATTAATTATGGGAACTGTTATTAGCATTCCAAAAATCTCATTCTACATTCCTCACAAGTGTATTTTTCTTTCTAATTATAGAAAGTGTGACATCCCACATCACCCAGGGAAGTGATCCTTAAATGTATATTCTCATCCCTACCTAGCACGAGGCCTTTTGGGCTCGTGCTAGGTAGGGATGAGAATATACATTTAAGGATCACTCCCCTGGGTGATGTGGGATGTCACAGAAAGTTTATTGCCAAATGAGATTTTTGGAGTCTAAATAACAATTTTCTTGATTAAAAACTAATTAATTACCTACATTTTGCATAAAAATAATAATAAGAAAATGTGCCTAATACATATACACATGCAAAATAATTTACCTACAATGGTTGTCAACAAATAAAAGAAATGTAATAGCTGATCCTAAAAAATACTTTGTTTAAATTTTGGGTTCTATTTGGATATTTAAAATGACATGAGTTTTTGTGAAGGAAATAAGTGTTGTAAGGGTTTCTCTAAAGAACCCAAATGTTTATAAGACACACACACATATGCATTTGAACAATTGAACGAGATCAAGTACACTAGTCACCATGAAAGCTGAGGAGAGGGTGCTCTTCAAGTGATAAAGATTTTCAGAGGCAGAAGGCTTCTTCTTAAGTGAACAGCAGTTCAGTTGAAATGGAATACATGAAGCCATATCTCTCTTTCTGCGTCCTTATCTCTAAGAGCCACGGCTTACAACTATATACACACGTACATATATAATATATCGAATAGATTCCATAGTGTCTTTGGTTTGGTCCTATTAGCAAATACATACAAAGCAAACAAGTACATACATAGCAAACAACCTTGAAATCTTAAATTCACATGATACACAACGTCTTAGCCTCAAGACAAAATAAATTAATTATCGTAAGGATAAGTATGAAGAAAGTATCTTATTGGACATTAATCTCTGTCATAGCATTGGATTAATTAATTGTTTAAGTAAAAAAAAAACATGAAGATTCGTTTGAGCTTAAAAGTATTTTTCCGTGTCTAATGCTTCTCGATTAGTGGTTGAAAGCTTTGGAGTGTGCTGTAGAATAAATAAGACCACTGGCCAACAAGGGTGGGCTTTCTTCACACACAAATTATGAGGGACCTTTAACGGTTTTCCAAATTTTTTCTTAACAATAAACAACGTAATAGCTTATATAATGAAGATGCCCATAACATTAATAAACAGAATAAAAAGTTTAATATGATAAGAAAAAAAATCTGCAAGTGGCCTTTACTACAGTGGTGGAACGGTGTTGAGCCTTTGCATGATAGTGTGGGTTCGAACCCCGTCGGTAGTTAATCTAATATCTAATCTAACAAAATCTATTATTTGTCAAAGACATAAAAAATTAAACAAGAAAAAAAACTAAAAAACTCTGATGCGAGGACCCACTAGACCTGGCATTTGTGTCATACCCGATATCTTAATAAGTCGTGTCGTGTAACACCTTTTAAAATGAATAGGTAATATGAACCGATCCGTTACCTATTAAAAAAATATATTTAAAATCAACAAATAATAAAATGAAAAACATAATACTAAATTATTATTTACATACTCTATTATCACATAAATATTACTTCAAAAACACATTTGTCTTTCAAGTATTAGGTCATCTCCAACAGAAAGGGGCCAAAGGGCCATGTTTATCGCTATAGCCTTGCAAGAAATTATTTTTTCATGAACAATGTCATGCCATATTTTATACCATCTCCAACCAAGAGAGCCAAAGGGCTATCAGTTAAAACATAGCCCGTTTGACCAAAAACTCATCTCCAACCGAATGGGGCTATTTTTTAGCCCTCTCAATAATTTATTATTTTAATTGAATTAATATGGTTAATTGAATTAAACTGCCATATTAAAATAAGGTTTTCGAACATATTTTGAGTGTCACTTGTCGCTAAATGAATAAACTTCTAGATTTCTTATCTTTATATAATAAAAAGGATGTGAAACATTGGTGAAGAATTGATATAAAATGAGAAATATAGTATGGAATGGTGAAAAGGAGGTGAGAAATGGTGTACAAATGACTTAGGTATTTATTTTTTTAAATTTCATCTAAAAAAAAAATTCAAATCCAATAATAACCTGACGTTAGCTAGCATGGGTTTGGGCTGGTGCAAACAGGCTGGCTGGTTGGCCTGGTGGATGAATTATGGCCCGATGGGGCCCACAACCCTTTGGCCTAGCCTTCGATTGGAGACGGCTTTCATGTTAGAATGGGTTATATTTTGTCCTATGGCCTTTTGGCCGCGTCGGTTGGAGATGACCTTACTTACCCCAAAATAAGAGCCTAATGAAAAATAAAGGGAGTTATGTTTCAAGGTTGTAGAACCTTGCATGTTTTTTAACAATAAAACCCTTCAATTTTCATCAACTACCAAAGAAAATGGCATTGGAATTTGGCTTGATATGTTGTCTTCAAGAGTCAGATCATGTTTTCGGTAACGCTTTTCACATTAACACTCTCTTCCACATAAACTAAGAGGATAAAACATTTATTTTTCATGTGTTTTTAATCTCACTTTTAAGATGATAGAACATTTATGAGTGAATGTATGAGAAAGAATGAAAAACTTTGTCAGGTCATTGACTCTAAAATTAAAGGTCTGTCTTTTTATCTTGTGCAGTATAGAACTTTACGAACACGTAAAGGAAATGAATTTAATCCACGGAACATCCACTAATCGTTTTCGCGAGAATTGTGCATCTTGAGCTTTGAAAAAGAAATCAGTAGCCCCTTTTTTTCTTTTAACTTATTTAGCCTCCAAGGGGGGTCATAATCGCATCTATTTAGTACCACGGAGAAAGAGAGTGATGTAGAACGAGTAACCAGAAATTAGGATTTTGAGCTAGATGACATAAAAGAGATAGGCCTAAGAGAATTTAGATGAATCAGACAGAGAAGAAAAGAAGATACGTAGGGAGAAAATCCTGCATCATGAAGGCACACACACAGAGAAAGTATAAACTTGCAAAACAAAAGTTCAACAAATGTCAAAATGGAGCTCCAACATACCTATTAAAACTGTTAAAATTCTAATGTAACATAAATGTAAACCCTTTAAGGATGCAGCACTATTATCATTGACAACTTGCCGTAGAAACTGACTTAGTTACCAGGGACATAAGGTCAATTTACATACGTGAAGATATACAAGAAAAGGGAGCCTACATTACTCAGTTGACACAATTTCAAACAAAATCAGCATTTAGTATAGGTATTCAACACTATATGTACTTGATCGTGCCTACCAGGGTAACGTACATTCAATTACTTATTTTTCCTTCCTTAAAATTAGCATAACTATTCATCTTATCGGTTGGAGAAACTACATATATAAATGGTCTACATAACTTAGAAATCGGCA
Source organism: Pyrus communis (assembly GCF_041283825.1). Taxonomy (NCBI): domain Eukaryota; kingdom Viridiplantae; phylum Streptophyta; class Magnoliopsida; order Rosales; family Rosaceae; genus Pyrus; species Pyrus communis. The sequence continues at coordinate 15,748,802 of NC_142572.1, forward strand.
GATGCTTTTCCAAGCACAGGCTTAAAAAGCGAAAGCAGAGGTGCACTACTTATACTCTTTGTTGCACACTTATTCCTGTAGCAAATGTCTGCAAGGATTGATGTTCTTAAAATCGTCCATGTCGAACATCATGTTCCTAACGAATATGTCATTTCAGACAAACGAAGAACGATATTGGCAGCTAACCAGTCTAGTGTCACCTCCTTGAAGCAAGGCAGATCCTTTGGTTCGAAGGATAAGCTTCCTCAAAAAAAAAAGAAGAGCAACGGCACATGAAGAGACATCAGGAGTGTTGGTCTTTCTGTCGCTGCCTCATCCGTTCCACAACTTGACATTGTCTTAGATCACGGAAGTGTCTTGGACGCAAGACCTAAGAATACCGATTCCGAGAACTTTAAGATCTATGTCAACTACACTTGTTTGGAAGACATGTGGAAACATAACGAGATCATCGTTGATGATGTATTTGCTTATGCGGTGGCCACCGAAATAGTAAAAAGCGATGACATTGGACCACGATCTGTTGAAGCATAACTCTAATCCGACTAGCCAAAATGGGAAGAGGCAATCCATGTTCAACTTGATTCATTAGCAAAACGTTGCATGTTCAGACCAGTCGTTCCAACACACTTAGACGTAAAACCCATAGCCTTCAAATTGGTATCCGTTAGGAATCGTAATGAGAATAATGAGGTTGTAAGGTATAAGGCCTACCTCGTGGCGTAAGGTTTCTCACAACGCCCTAGGATTGATTATGAGAAGACGTATTTTCTCGTAATACATGTTATTAAATGCCGTTACTTAATCAGTTTAGTAGTTTCCGAAAGACCGAGTATATAACTTATGGACGTGGTCTCTATATATCTATATAGGGATCTAGATACCGAGATTTATATGAAAGTCCCAGTAGGACTAGTAATACCAGAATCAGTGCATATGCTCGACCATGGAACACATTTTCAATTAGGTTGAAGTGTTCGCTATATGGTTTGAAACAATATGGACAAATTTGGTACAAACACCTAAGTGAGTACTTGATCGGAATAAGATATGTAAACAACAAAACTGTGCCCATGCGTGTTCATTAAGACCACCAATTCTGATTTTGCGATAATTGCAATATATGTCGATGACATGAACCTTATTGGAACTCCAGAAGAGATACCAATGATTGTTACGCACTTGAAGACGGAATTTGAGATGAAGAATGTAGGTTGGACCTATTGTACCAATCTGCATATTGAGCACCGTGACAACAATATCTTAGTCCTCCAATCAAACTACACTCATAAAGTGTTACGTCAATTTAACTTCCTAGAAGCAAAGTCATCTAGTAATATGATGGTCGTTCAATCTTTGAATCCTAAGAAAGACCATTTTTGTCCTAAGGAAGATGACAAAGAGATTTTGGGATAAAAAAAATCCTTATCTTAGTGTGACTGGAGTGTTCTTATGTTGGAGTTATGCCCTAAAAATTATTGGATATTATCTAAGTACTCCAAATTAAATAATTACTATTGGTAATTTTATTCATTCATATGTTTGTCTTTATATTGCAGTGATAATATGTTATGAATGAGTCCATGGGATTTAATCGAAATACACTAAGTGGGATCTCGAGCGATTTTTTGAAAAATTCAACTTCGATAAACTAACAGTGAATATTCTGTTAAATTTAATTGAAAGTTAAGGGAATATACCTTAAAATAGTCCTTCCAAATTCTGAAGTGGATTCGGGTCGGATCCAAATGGATTCAGGTCGGGTCGATTTGGTTCGAGGTTGTTGGTTTGAATAGATTTCGCCAGATTTTTGGAGAAAATTTCAAACGCTCCGCTTTTTTCAAATTCAATTTCAATTGTTTCTAAATTCCATATTTGAGCAAATTAGGAGGAACTGAGGTTTATTACATAATTATAATTAGCTTAATGATTAAAGTAGTAATTTCCCATATAGAAGATGATCACCCAAAAGAGTATTGCGGGTAAATAGGTTGGGCGGCTACGACCCTGTGACATATATAAATAAATAAACATATATATATATTTATGGTTTTCTTGCTAACTACTTTTACATACCATGATGAGATAGCCATGTTTACAGTTAGATTTTCATACACTTTACATTTATTAGATTTATTGTGAGCATAAACCCGTGGCCTAACATCTTTATATTATATATGCTCATTATTACATGATTGCACTGGTGCCTTTTATTGTACTAGTCCGAGTGCAGAACGAGCTCACGTGTAGTTCACATTCATTTTGGATACAGAGTAGGTGTCAACTTGTTCCCCCTTAGGAAGTGGTACAAATCCCTTTAGGGTGTTGACATACATGTATGTGAGGGGACTAGCACAACTTCACGTGGTGTAGTACTAAAATGCGAAACCTTTACACCCAGCCTATTCACATTATTACTTTCTACATGACTTGTGTGCCTTCATTAAGTAATGAGCATGGATTTTTCTATGACAGTGATTTGAGATATTTCGTAGTAGCACCCTATATCCTTTAACTCATTTGTGTTTCCAGGTTCCCTATTATATATTATTATATTATTACTTTAAGAAACTATATACTTGTTTTACATCGAGGGTTACATGTTTTCGATAAGATTTTTAGAAAACTTTATTTATAGGCCCACTCAGTCTTTTTTTTTGGTCCCTTTTAGGACATAGAAATTGAGCTCGTGGGACTATGAGGATTCAGTGGAAGTAGCTGACAGTACTATGGTCAAAGTGGATTATCTCTGTAAGAATAATCATCCTTTATGGTACCTTTATTTTCTATGCTATGCTTTGAACTTCATATTTTGTAATAAGGGTTTCCACCCAATCACATTGTACACTCTACTTTATTTAATCAAAGTTTAAATTTATTCACACTTTTGCACGTCAAGCAGAATTAGTGGCTTCGTTACTCTCCAGGTGTCAGCTAGCATATCATGATTCGGATGGACACGTGGACATACTGGGTTGAGATGTGTCAGTTTGGTATGGAAGCAATGTTGTAAATGAATTTAGAGCAGGGAGACTTGTATTCCATAGTCACTTAGTTCTTAAAGTTCCTAGCCGTTTGGAAATCTACTGGACATTAATTATCCGAAAAGTCGGTGTATTCTGCATCAAGGTTAGCATAGTCTTGTGCTATACATGTTGGAAGAGCTAGTTCGGTATGGGATACTGAACCGAAACTAGTATCCCAAATCCCAAATCAAAATTTTTCTGGATGGAAATTTGAAGACCAATCCCAAACCAAAATTTCAGGAATCCCAAAATATTTTCAATATTTCGGGATAAATCAAGATTAAATTTTTATTTTGGGCTTTTGGGCTATTGGTTTGAAACTTAACATATTGGGCTTTTGTGCTAAATTTAGCCTTTTAGATTGAAATTTTCAATCCAATTTCATAAATACTAATCTGTCATACATACAAATATGTCATATGTGCGTTTGTGCAAACTATTTTGAGCCACCAATGCAATCTATTTTGAGCATTTTACTTCATACATACCAATCTGTGCAGTCATAGAGCCCTAATTGAAATATGAAATTATGAATTGTTCTTCAAATATATTCTACCATCAAACTATTTAAATTCAACATTCCACATGCATGCAACAAAAATAAATTAAGTAACAAACCCAAAAGCAAAAAAAATTAGTAACAAGCCAAAGTTTCAAAATAAATTAAGTTACAAACCAAAAGCAAAAAGAAAAGCTTAAAGTTCATGAAGATTGTTGGCGCTTTTGGCCCCTTGATCTTGTTGATGGTTGTAGTCGCTCCCTTACCATGCTTATTGTTGTTGATTGCTCACCCCTTCCCCTTCTTGTTGGTGCTCTTCATAAAAAGAAAACAATTAAAGAGAATTCATATCTATTCATAAAGATAATTCATATTTATTCATATCTAACTAATGTCCATACGACATAAACAACACAAGCATGTAATTGTAAAATGAAACACGTGCTATATCCTTGCAAGAAGCACAAATTTCTCAACAATGAAGATAGAGTACTAACCTTAAAAAGCCTCAATTCAAACCGAGGACCTATCTCGTTAAGCTCAATTCAAGGCCAACTTCACTTTATACAAAGACCTCCTAGTGTCAATTGGAGCAAACCGAATACACTAGTCAATTACAGCGGGTAACGGAATGGTACAATTGGTGCTATAAATCTCAGGATTGAAGAAAACCTATTAAAATATTCAAGACAAATAAGCAGAGAAAAATTGAAGAAAACCTATTAAAGCATTAAAGACAAATTAGAAAGTTGAAAAGTATATATGAATAAGCAAAAAATTGTGGAGAAAACATGACTTAAAATCTACACCTTTATAATTCCTATTGTTGCTGCTGCATTCCATTGTGTGATGAAGTTTCTGAGTTTTGGAAAAGAAGAGTAACCTACAAATGGACAAAACAATGACACATACGTGATTAAATCTCTCAAATCTGTGTAAATTAAAGCACATAATTCAACCACGGTGCTCCTAAAGAGAGGACCACACAAACTTTAAAATCATACTGATAATATACAACTTAATTGTGACTTCTCCGTGGAATGGAAGTAAACAAAAATGGAGAAACACAACACATTTGAGAGGAGCAGCGCATTACAAAATGCAGGTTTGTCTACACAACATATATAACTATCGGGAACCTACGGGCAAGAAAATTATTCACATCTCTGCATTTACTTCAGTTTAACATCAAAAAATTCCAGAACAACCAGAAATTATAGTTGCCAATTGAAAATTTTAAAAGTCCTTAAGCTGTGTGGTGAAAGAAGGCTCCACAGTCGGAGATGATAGTAATAGTATGGTGTGGTGGTGGGCCGGTGACTGACCGGAGTTGAGCTTCAAATTCGAGATAGAGAGGAGAGGGCTTGGTGGCTGAGGGAGGGAGGTTGGCTTTAATTGAATTGAAAGTTATGAACGAACAATGGAGAGAGAATACTGGAGAATCCTAACAATGAATGGATGGCACAGATCAATTTGAATCAATCCAAAGGTTGAAATTAACTCTAACTATATTTAAAAAAAAAAAATATATATATATACAGTATATATGTATATAAAAAAAATATATGTATATATATATAAATAATATATATTTTCGGTTTGGTATGGTATTCTCAAAATATTGAGGAGACAATCCCGAATCCCATACCAAAATTTTGGGATCGGTTCGGGATAGCATCCCGAAAATTTTGAGAATTTCGGTTTGGGACATTTTTTATTTGGGTTCGGGATTTTTTTTCCACCCTACATGCTGGACACATGATGGATATACAAGTGCTTGTCTGTTGGACAAGTTCACTGAACACTGACTTTCCAAGAAGGTTAAACGTATGGAAGCTTACCACATGTTAAGTGTCACAAAGCTTATGGTTGTAGTATGCAAATAGTTCTTAGACTTGAGGCATCACATATATCTTATATTTGTAGATAAGAACTTAAATTTCACCTTAAGACCCTCAATGAGATTGCTGAGCCCACAGTGTGACAGTCGGGTTCATATGTATAAGTGTGAAGGCCATTCATTCCTCAATTATCTATTGTAACCATTAGACAATTCATTCTTCAGTTGACTCTCCTTATTAAATTAGGAGTATTTGTGTAATTTGCCAAGATAGTCACAGTATGCATCACATTGTAACATACCAAGAATTTCTCTAATAGAATTATGTCATTCTCTATCAAATTATTTTCCTCGGCAACAATAATCTAATATTCATGATCATATTTATTTCAATCACTTCACACAACCACAACACTTTTATAAAAAATTTACCAAACCTCACACTGGTTTTCTTTTTTCAATTTTTTTTTATTTTTTATTTTTGTTGTTGTTGTTGTTACAAGCACTTTACAACTAGAGTTTACTAATCAAACAACTGCTTTATTTTACAACAGTTTATTATGGCAACACAATAAAAACATATTTTTAAAAAGCATAACAATACCAAACTAATCCTAAGTGGGTGATGAGATTGGCATGAAGGCTCCATGAAATTCGTATGGAACTCTACAGGGCAATGTAATTTTGGCAACAGGCTCATTGGAAAACATCTTTGTCTCGATCACATAAACGTAAAAGGAAAATATATTAAGTTATACTAACTAGTTAGCACTTCAACGCATACAAATGTGAATCGATCTAAACAAAATAACAAAGTTTCTCAAAACAAGACTTCAAATATTATTATAGACTGATCGACTTACTTGAGATATGTTGGTATCTTCATTGTGAACAAAAGTGATCAGCCATCCATCATCTTCTCCAAAACCCCCTTGTTTTGGGACAAAAGAAGCTCCAGTGCAAAAGCTGTTCTCCTCAAACATGTGAGTTTCCACCTTTATTGCCTCTTCTAATTGGCCTTCACTTCTCTAGTAATCCATGAAATAAAATAATAAAGAATGTTAGTCACATATTCATGCATAAAATTGCAGGAGAAAAATTATAATGAAAACATGTCCAGGCCTAATTGATTATACCAAGGAAACATCAGCTGGTTCTTCAAAGTGTAGCTTGGCTAGACCATTATATTTGAGCATGCCTGAGAGACATACCGCCATATATAACCATTAATGGTCTGAGAAAGAGCAATTTAATTAGAGAGTGCAGTTAAGTTATTGTTTGGGAAAGATTAACCCTAATTACCTGAGGCAGAGCTTGCGACGGAATCAACCACTTGGGCGTAGCCATATCTATTTTTAACGCCGGAGAAAGCTCCATTGATCATGGAAAAATCCATACAAAACCTTTTTCCAGTGAGATATCTCTCACTGACTTCCCCACTTTGCATGTTTAATCTCCATTCATAAGCACGAGAAAATAAGTTTCCATCGTCAACTGATAAGATAGTATCATGATCATTTTCTTTACTTGGACTTGTAGGCTTAAATTTTCTTGGCAACCATCCAAATTGAGTCGATGCCATGTCAGGTCCTGGTATAATTGAGTCCACAGCTTTACAACCCCACACTACAGCCTGCTCATCCAACAAACAAAAATTAGATACCAAATGCGGTTTGGCTTACAAGTTAATTAGAAGTCTACTGCTTATTACGAGCAAAGCTTTAGACTCACAAAAATGACTCATTTGCTGATATACACTCTAATATTAGTGGTCTCACATACAACGGAACGACCCACCTCTATTAAACAGCATGTCAAAAAATGCATCTCAGTTTTATGTATACAAATAGTAATTACTGGATTATTATTCCTCCAAAATAGTGGATATTCAAATCAAATTGCCAATTTATTTAGGTTACCTCATCACCATCTTCAAAACTACTGATTATGTGAACTGTGCAATTGGGTTCAACTTTACACCAGTGTATTGAATCTGCATTGCCGTAGCGTGGCATCGCACCGATTCGTGCATATCCTTCATGATTGTACTCTAATAATCTGCATATCAAAACCATCACATCAAGCAATATATTTAAGAACATTGCATGCATGTTTTCATGGGGATAAAATCAGAAGGTGTAGAGTGGAACTATGAAGGATGCATCACTTACGGGCCTCCGTTAACGAGTCTGTTCATGTCAAAAGTTAGAGGAAAATCCATGAGTACATTATACCTGCAAGCAAAGTATGCATGATTTTGAGTTAATTAAGTGGCAAAAGCTGCTCCTGCTGAGTTTGAGATCTACTTTGTGAATTAGCTCCTTTCCATCAGCTGAGCAAGGGGAAAATATGTGACACATCAAATTTTCTAGTGTCTATTTTGTTATTTTGATGTCCTAGATTATTTCTAAATGATATTTATGAAATGTGCAATGCTAACTGTACACACTGTATTCACAATTTCTAATACAGGTGAGTATTACATACAGTGATAGATCTATGCCTGTTAGAGAGTGTAAGCAACACAATACCTAAAATTATTCCAATTTCCATATATGGTTTACTGCGTCAAATCCGTGAATGACCAGCTCCTCTGAGCCGGGAGCTCTCTGGAACATTGAAAAGAAAACAAAAGAGAACTAAGTATGTGACGATACGTACCAATAATTAGTATATAATTTAAAGTGAAAATTAAGGGCCATATAGAGCACTAAATATATATGTTTCTTCATTTTAATCCTTAACAAAGATTGAAATTCTATTAAAATCATGTGTTGGATTATATATCGATTATAATCCTTTGATTATATTTCTACGTCATCATAAATATTGAACTTCATATTTGTTTGTTTTTAAATTCTTAATTGGTGCAAGTGGCCCTCTACCACAATGGTGGAAATGAGTGTTACCCTTGCACCATGGTGTGGGTTCGAACTAGGTTGGCTTCCTAATCTAACAAATCTATTGTAAAAAATATTAATTCTTAATTGGTTTATATACCAAGTCAAATGCATCTAAACCATGATATATACCTACTAGAATGCACTTAATTCACAGTATCTAGTCAAATGCACCTAAATATGTAATCATATCTAGCCGAATGTAACTAAATATGTGATTATAGTATCTATTTGAAAGCAGCTAAATCTTAGTATCTACTTGAGTGCACCTAAATTATATACCTATTTGAATAAACCTAAATCATAACATATGCATCTAAATATTCATATCTAATTAATGCAATTTTTTAGTTTATAAAAAGTTCTCATGATCGAAAAAAGTGATCGCATGAAAATTTTATACATGGCCCTCTTAACTTTAGAAAATGAATTACAAATTGCTAGTGAGAATATGGAATAAAATCAGTTTGAAATTTGAATGAGAATGTAAGAGTTTTTTTAGATATAGACCTTTGCAACTCTTATTTTCTGCATAAAAATCCACCTAAATCTAAACATCAAAATAAAATCCAAATTTGTAGGCAAATTAGTATTAAATAAAATAGTATTGCTTTATTACGTAGGTAAATTATTTTTCATGTATTTTGCATATATTGGGTTTGTTTATTATGTAGGTAAATTATTTTTCATGTATTTTACATAGATAGGGTAAATTATTTTGAGCAATCTAACATTTTAAAATTTTAATAGTAGGTGCCCTATTTGAATCAAATAACATTTTTTTTAGGTAAATTATTTTGCAAGAAGTTTTACATATATTAGTCATTTTTTTATATATGCGTGTAAAATAATTTACCTACATTAATATGTAAAATATAATTTTAGTGACTTAAATAAGCATGTCAATATATTAGACATTTTTATTGTTATTATATATTAGGCACTGAATTTATAACAAATGTTTTTTTTTTTTTTTGTAAAATTATTAATTCTCCCTTATAATTCTCATGGCATTAATTGTGTACATCAAACATTCAAATAGGGGTATTTTAGGCATTCAAAAAATTTTAAATGTGTTAAGTCAAACATAATTAATAATTTACTGATGTGGAATCTAGTAAATGGGTTTTATTCGAGTAAAAAACTTCCGTTGGGTTTTATGTGGAGAAAATTAAGTTTTAGGAGCTAAAGTTATATTTTTAGTGTAAAGGTATCTAATATATTCCCTAATGTTATTCGTTTGGTCTTATTAGCAAGTACATACAAAGCAAACAACCTTGAAACCCTAAATTCACATGATACACGGCGTCAGAGCCTCAAGACAAATGCCACATGATCCATACGATTTTACCAGATAGGAAAAATAGAGGGAAGATCAAGGCAGAAGCTAAAAACAACACTAGTACTCTTAATCGACAGCACACCAATCTTAATTAATAATGTTAAGGATTAAGTATAAAGAAAATATCTAGCGATTACTTAATGGACATTAATCTCTGTCATAGCATTAAGGGCGATCTCAGGCAAATAAGGCTCTTCGTTTTGCGAGGGTCGGAAGGGGGGAATGTCTATCGTACGCAGTCTTATCTTTACTTTGCAAAAAGACTATTTCTACAACTCAAACCCGTAATCTTTAGGTCATAAATGAGCCATATTTTCATTGTACCAAATAAAAAAGATGAAGATTCGTTTGAGCTTAAAAGAATCTTTCCTTGTCTAATGCTTTTCGTTTAGTGTTGCTTATTGGACATTTATCTCTATCATAGTTGGATTAATTAATTGATTAGGGGTAAGGATCCTCGTCAGATTATCTATCCGGATCCGGGGGTTAACCGATCCCATCCTTTCATAATAAATCGTGCGATGAGGATTATCATTTTGTTTTTTATTTTTTTTTTCACGCGAAACGAAGCCCAGCCCCTTCTGTTCAGGCGAAGATTTCTCCGGAGAGGGCTCCTCGGCTCTCAGCACAGCTCCTCAAGGGATTGGCATTTTGGGTGTGTAGTCGGGCTCTTACTTGCTGATGTGCTGCAAGAAGAGGACATAGTTAGTTTTGAAAGGTGCCTTTGTGGGGCCTTAGGTGTAGGCCTTGAGGCTCGTAATCAAAACTAACTAAGTGCTAGGTGTGCCACTGCTATCTCAGTATAGCAAATGTAGAACAAGATTGTGTTTAGTTGATTACTTGCGCCCTAAGTTACTCGGACTTCTTGTTATCAAAGGATTGTCGTGGATGGGTTAAGTCAACATTAAGTTCTTTTTCTTGCCTTGTGACCAAGGACTTTTAGTTCATAGTCTTGTATATTTGAATGAGGGAGTCCAGATTCCTTAAGTCATTTGTTTGGTTCTTGATTGGTTTTAAATGAAAGCATATCCATTAAATTGACCAAATCTAGATACAAATAAAATTTTTAAAGTAGGAAAACAGGTGGATATGACTTGAATACATACTGGAGAATGCATTAAGTAATAGATTTACAAATTCAGAAAGCAAACAAAGAGTTTCGGGCAAGATTTCACCTTGTCTGGCAAGGTTGAACCTCTTGCAATCACTTCTCTTTGAGTTTACAGAGGTTTCTATGCTACAAAGGGAAGGATGGTAAACCAGTTTACATAAGGGAATTGATACTACGCCACTAGGGTGATAGCAGAGCTTCTAAACAAGACAAAATATAGCTTTTGTGAGGGAGATATCCTGAAAATGATTGAGATCTGAGTTGATTACAGCTTTTAGATGCAAATCTGGCTTGAGAGTAGAGCTTGTATGTTTGTTTGTTTGATTGATTGAGTGTCCTTGTCTCTAAGGCCTCTTCATCATTTTATAGGCAAATTAGCCCGACTGCAGTGACTTTGCTCTTGCCCGAAAGCACTTGAAGGGTAGTGAGTCATCAGCTTTTACTTGTATTGTCACTGAAAAGTGCTTTTTGGCTGATTGTGAGTTAGTCCCCATCACTTGACATTTAAATCATAGGCACATGGCCTATGCATTAATGGGAAGGTGCCAATTTGTCTCTGGGCTTGATGCTTGGGCGTTGGGCAAATCTCCCTTTAGTTGGTATCTTTGGGCTTCCACACACTTACACCCCAATGTTCAAATATTAATCCAAACACCTTTTTTTTGGACTTCTCCTGATCATCTTCTTTCTCTCTTTTCTGAATCTTTGTATATTCCACCTGCTTCTTTTCTCCATCATTCTCTCTTTCACAATTTTTCTCGTTTCGTTGATGATTAATTTGAAATGAAAAGGTAAAAAAAAAAAGTTGGAAATGAATTGATATAATATATTTTTAATGAATCCAGATTGGTAGGGACTGATGCAGCTTCCGGCGAATCCATATTTTCATGGCTTTCATGGCCGACTGGTAAACCCCATCTCCGCCATCTGATCTGGTTCTCTTCCTTGTTGTCTTTGTTGGGTACCTTTTAGTAGGGGATTGGAGGAACGAGCTAGGTTTCAGTGTTTTAGAATCGGCTGATTCCAAGGAGCTGTGGAACGGAAGGAGACGGGAAGAGAAAGACGAATGGAACTGTGGAACGGGAGAGAGAATTCTCTAGTGCAAAGTTGAAGAAAAAATTGAAACTTGATTCTGGCCTCATGATCTATTACAAATGGCCAGACATCCTAATCCCTTGATTAGTGGTTAGAAAGCTTTGGAATATGCTGTAGACATAAGCCAACTGGCTGACAACGGTGGGAAGTCAAAGATGATGTGCCAGTTATACGAAAATTACAAAGATGATGAAGCTCTTAATTATGTAATCTTCAGTAAGTCAAACACGGACACTTTGAAAAGTAGACATGTTAAAACTTTGGGCTTCTACCATATTTTTAATAAAAAATTATTTTTTCAAAAAATACTTGAAGTGTTTCTAATTATCTTAAAAATACTTTCAAACAACTTTTTCTTATTTTTTTAGACTTCTGAAAATTAAACCACTTGAGCAGAACTCGAGTATACTCGAGAGTGTGCAGTCCTTGAGAGGGCCACCGGTGGATATAAATTATAATTCTAAATCTTGAAAAAAAAATTTATTCGGGGGGCTATATTGAAAGTTACTGTATTACATTGATCTTGAGGTGTTCTAAAATCTAGTGGAGGGATCACTTTTTCAAGATATTACAAGAAACCTTCCACACAAAGGTATTATTATTATCAAGTATAGCTGTGAAATCTAGCTACAGAGACTTTACGTTGTTTACTGTCAGTAGATGTGAAATCACCCAGCTTTAGATTAATCAATCGGAGGTTGTGGTTGCGAGCTTCATCCGGAGAGTTGCAGCGGCAGCACGCTCTTGTTCTAAACAGTGAAGATAGCCGTCCACTAGAAAAATATAGACAAGTCCTCGATTAGATCAAGTATCAGAAATGTTACGAGCACAACTAACGTAAGAAATGAATGCCGAGTATCAGTAACAAGCCTGACGAAGCTGTAGAGACTTCTAAATGAAAGACTGTTTAAAGAGCCGTATATTGAGCAGGAGTAGACATATCAAGTTACAGAAGTGGGAAACTAGCTCCACTTGAACATGGAGTTACATATACAACAGTCCAGAACTAGTTAAATGATTAGAGGTGCTGAAGGAGGCAAGGGAATATATGCATTCACATGCAGTTTTGAATATGACTGATAATGAAAGGGAAACGTAGGGCGAAAAGTGGAAGAAACTATTAATGGATCTTAAAGCCAAAGTGAAACCTGCTATCATTTAGAGTATGGGCCTCGTTTGGTAGATGATTGAATTGGGATGGATAAACCACTAATTTAAGGGTACGTTGAACAAAGAACTAAAAAAATGTGTGCAATTTAGAGTTAGAAGTCACTCGTGAAGAAACTCCCACCCCCTCCCTCCAACCCACTAAAGGGAGTTACTGTTCACTTTGGGGATTGAATTTCTTATAGCATAGGGGGCTTTTTAGGGGTGGAATTGCTCTCAACAAGGCAGCACATGCTGCATTGATGGCTCATGGAAGAAGCTATACAAGTAGTTGTCAAGATACTTCTACTTAGATCATGTAATTGTAAACCTGGATGGATCAATGTTAAAATGCAATATGCAGGATTGATATGTGATTCAATCCTGGTTCTTCACAACAAAAATCAAAACACAACAAACTGAGAAAAATAAATGAAAACAGAGTATTTGTACAAAATCTCGCATGAGGAAAAAACCCTCCAAACGGGAGAAAAAAACCTCAAGGCACACAACCAATTTCACTAAAACTTAAGGACTTATACAAGACTCAATTGATACTTTCTTACACCACAAAAGAGCTTGATCAAATATTCTTGTCTTGTAGAACGCACCCTCTTCACCTTCTCTTGGATGAATACCGATTCACGCAGGTTGATGATCTTTCTCATAGGCAAAGCTTACACAATGTTCCATGATGAATGAATGAAGTATTATGCTCTCATACTATCACCTAGATAAATCTAAGAACCTAACAGTCTTTTGGCTCTCCCCCTTGACCTTATAAAACAATCTCACGATTTTGATTAGAGTGCAAAAGGTGTCGTGTAAAACTCCCAGCACAACCCTTTATATGCTAGGTTAACTTTTTTACCTAATAAACAAATAGATTTGCCTTATTTAAACCTCTTCCTTATTTAAGACTCTACGCAGATTTGTATAGACTTCTAGAATCCCACACCAAATCAAACTTTAATAGGGAAAACAAATCATGTATGAATGCAAATGATTCTTACCATAAAAGAGCTTTGCCGTGTAACATTAGTCAATCATGCTCCTCATTTAACGCAAGCTCCAACCTTTGCATGTTACAATTAATCCTAAAACTAGGAATAACCAACTTACAGACTCTTTACATTTGCTAGGAAATAGCCAACTTAATTACACTTTCATATCAACATGCAAAGAAGATAAGAGAAGAAAGCGAGAAGCTAACCTATTCATTTGGATATGTGCAACGTCAAACAATATACTTATATGCCTCGAGGTTATTCACCACAAACAATTACTTGTCCCTTGTGCAGTATGGAACTTTATTAACACATAAAGGAAATGAATTTAATCCATGAGACACAACTTAGTTGGAATTGGCACGACTATTCTAAGCACAGGCTTAAAAGGCAAAACCAGAGCTACACTTCTTAGAAACTCTTACCTGTCTTTGTAACACTTGCAAACTACACATTCATAACATATTTACCACCACTAGCCCATTGAAAATCATCAGCTTCAAAAATAACATCAACATATTCTTAATGTGATCCTCTACATGATTCTGCGAAGTTATATGCGTCGAAAGACAAAACAAATGTTTGTACATTGTAAGGTTTGATTCCAATTAAACAAATACGTCTCTAACGCAAAAGGCATCCAGATTACATGTATTGCGTTACAATTATCTCAAGCGGCCTACACCATTTAAGACATAATTTTTTTCATATAAATAAAACATCCCATCTGAACAATAATCGAGATTGTGATATTTGGATCAAGAATGCAGATGCTGAGCAAGGTCCTCTTCAATATCATCTCATTTCCCTTTCCCTTTTTCCTATATCATACAACAAAATTTTCAAATTTAGACGGAAATAACAAAATCCGCCACACTGTACTAACACAGTATCCAGTCCCAAATAATAATGCAAGTTTAGTAGCAAAATGTCACCACTCTGGCCTGTTTCTAGCGAACTCTCATAATCTGTGGCAATTCTTGCTGCATTCAAATGTGATAACTATTAGAGTAAGCTGAAAATGGTTCACTGTGAGCTATGACTTCATAGATTCACACAGAATTTAGATGAAATACTAGTACAGGAATAAAGGATGATGATAGAGAGAGAGAGAGAGAGAGAGAGAGAGAGAGAGAGAGAGAGAGAGAGAGAGAGAGAGAGAGAGCAACAAAGAATATGACTATGAGATTTTCATTCACCATGACATTTGCTAGAGATAGAGTGAAGGAATACCACTCTACTTCTAACGGTTATACACTTTTGGCAGTATTTTACATATATCAAGACAATCTCAGCCTTCCATCATACACCCTATGAGATGTAGACACTTGGCACCTTACTTACTTAAGACCAATGAGACTCAAATAAGAAAGATACAACCAAATCAGCACTTAGCTAATTATTCTAGCAATATGAGCTAGAATTACAACTGCCACATTAGATCACAATTTACACACTAACAACCCCCTTTAAATTGTGAACTGATTTCACTCCAAGAAGTTCTTTGAGATAGGTGAATTACTCTCTTGCTAATGCCTTTGCAAAGATATCAGCAACTTGCTCCTTTGTAGGACAGTGAACCAAAACAATCACTCCTTGATGCAATGCCTCCTTTATGAAATGATACCTCTTGTTTATACGCTTGGTTTTCTGATGAAAAAATATGATTCTTAGTGATAGCTATGGCTGAAGTATTGTCACAATTCATTGGTGTTGCAACAGATAACACCTCACCAAAGTCTTCCAGAACAAACCTTAGCCAAGTAGCATGTGATGTTGCCTCAGATGCACTAATATACTCTGCTTTAGACAGTGTTTAAAAAATTGGCCTAGGCGTTACACAGCTCAAATCGGGAGGCAAATTGGGGAAGAGATAAGACAGGCACCTAAGAGTGCTCGGCGGCGACTGGGGTGCCTAGGCGAGCGCCAGAGACTTAGGCGGTCTGGGCATGGGTGAGAAAGAAGCAACGCTATGCCTCTGTTTTAACTCTACAACTCCATGAAGAAAGCTATTTTTCCAGGGAAGCAGAATACACTGAGCCACACCCACGTGACAAAGCCTCATTTTTTTTCAATTTTGTTTTTAATTGTTGCCCAATAAGGAAGCGCCACCTAACATCCTAATTAGTAAAAGCCTAACAAATATGGTTCTGATAGAAGAAAAAGCAAATATGGTTTCACAAGAAACAAAGCCCAGCCTTCCTTTATTTATTTGAAAACGAGGCCCACCAATTATTTATAACATCTATGGGTTTAAAAAATATTACAAAACCAACATTTACCCTAAAATTTTATACATAAATCCATAAATCCATATATTCATACTTATAATTATTTAATTAATAATTGCGTTCTTTCTCTTTCTATTTTTTAAGTGTACATAAGCACTTATATATATATATATATATATATATATATATATATATATATGTACAAATGGGGGCGGAGCTAATGAAAATAATAACGATGGTGACAATTATACCATGAACTGTTAAATGAAGTATTCACAGAATTATGTGAAATTTGATGAAGAGGATATCCTAGGTTAAATATGCCATGAAATCAACTGTTATAAACAAATAGAAAGAATTGAATAAATGATTGATCAGTGTTTACCTTGAATTTGAGATACTCGATGAATTGACTATGAGTAAGAATTTTTTGCCATTTAAAATCAGTTGTTATGAAAATATTCTTCATAATGAAAATAATGAATTCAAAATAATGATGCAGATATAATTTGAAAATAAGTTTTATTGCAAAATTTACGTTGGAACTTACAAATGATTTACTGACGATTGAGTCAGTAAATGAGAAAGTAACTGATGAAAAGGATATTGGTGCACACAAGCATCCTTGATATTTGAAAATTAAAAGTGTTTACAAATTTTGAACTGGGATATTGATAGAGGCTTAAGCTTTGATTAAATAGACTGCTGATAATTGAAGCGGAAAATCCGGCTGTGCTGTGAGCTGGAAAGATGATAAAAGCAGATGACTATTAAATCATGCGGCCATAATTGGGAAACAGAATGATGGATGAATAGTAAAAAATGATTTTACTATTCATAAATAGTGTTTTGTCTGAAATCTGGAATGATGGCTACTGCTTTCGGTGCTGGAAATAACATGTTTCCTATTGGGGTCACATACTTGATTATTGTGTCTTCACATGGTTGAATTATTCAAATTTCAAATTGGTCTTGAGAATCCTGATAATATGATGTATGAGTTTTCTGACTTGCTGAGTTGGCTGGATGGTGTGAGCATGCGTCTGAAGCATCAAAATCTGAGTCTTCGTCATGGAGCAAAGCTGCTTTTTCCATTAGCTGTTGAGCTAGATCCTTGAGTTGAGATGATTTTTCTTTCTTCCTTGAACTTGTTGATTTGGATGACTTGGTTGTTCCTTTGAGGGATGTTGAAAAACTAATGTCTGGTAGAGATTGTTCTTGAATGATTGGCAACGCCATTGTTGATGGAGCTAGAATAGCTGGAACTGGATCGATGGGAAACTCAAAGAGGACCAGATTGATGATCTTCTGATTGTTGAATTTATCCCACCACTTGATTGATCTTGATCTGTAGACTTCACCGGTTTCAACTTCATAATTCCACTTTAAAATCCATGGGACTTTGTACTTGGCCATAAATAATAAGAGAAGTATAATCCTGTAGTTGAATCGGCTTCTGTCAAATTTCTTTTGAAAGCTGGCTGATAGGGCTTGCATGAGTTCTTCTGGTAAAAGGCTGGTTGTTGGGTCGTGAACTAACCACCATTTTGGGAACCATGCAGGGAAATTTAATCTGAAACTTTTGTCAAAATTGATAAACCATGAATGACTAAAGTCTTTAGTTTGATGGAGAAAAATGTTAGTCCATGCTTGAATATAATCAAAATAATTGTAATGGTTATTAGGAATGAGAACATGTTGTGTATGAAAGGGTTTGGTTTGGTAGAGGGGAGTCCTCATTCTGATTCAGTTAGAAATTTTCCGATGTAAAGAGAATGATAAAGGATTTTGTTTTCATGGGTTTTGCTGTAAAGTGGTTATACTGAAATAGATTCGGTCTCACTGAGAATGGCTTGATAATATTTAAGGGTTTTATGTGATTCAGTAGGCTGAAAATGGAAATTGGGAGGAAAAACTGTTTTGGCTATTTTTTTTCTGGTGCTTGTTCTTGATGGATGTCGAAATGAATGCTGGAAAGGTATTCATTAGGGTTTTTCTTGACATATGGTGATGTTTTGGTATAACTGGCTGATTGAGATGATGAGAATTGATATGAAGAGATTGAATATGGATCATATTGGCTGACTAATGCAGTCTGGTAATTTGGACGAGGTGTTTGGTAATTTGGCCTGAGGTTTCCTATTGTGGAACCTAGAGGGGTGAAATGGTTGGTAATGGCTAAAGCCGATGAGGAATCTGGGTTTGATTCTTGTTTGACTGGTGGTGGTGGTACAGTGTTGGAAGCTTTATCTGATCAGTTCTTTTGTCTATCATTCTCCCCCTGCAAAAATTCTCTGGTTAGGAAATCAGGGATGCAATTTTGGCTGCCTTTAATATATTCAATTTCAAAATAAAAAATACTTAATATGGCTTGTCATCATGCAAAAATCTGTTTGGATGCAATATTTTGAACGTCTTTTTGTAAAACATGTTTTGCAAATTTGCAATCCACTCTGATTAAAAACTTTTGATTTAATAAATCATCTTGAAATTTGCTAATGTATAATACTATAGATAATATTTCTTTCTTAATAGTATTATAATTACTTTGTGCCGGATTCCATACTCCTGAATGGAAACGAACAATTTGTTCAGGAGATCCGGAAGAAATTGACTATTTGAGAATACCTTCGTAACCAATTTCAGATGCATCAGTTTCAACAATTTTGAATGAATTGGGAGTTGGAATGCCAAGACAGGGCAAAGTCTTAACATGTGATTTGATTTGTTTGACAATGTGTTGTTTTCCATGCCAAAATGCATTGGGGATATCCGAACAAATTTCATTAACAAGTTACTTTTGAAAATTGTCAATGCTTTTGTAACAAAGATTTGTTTGTTAATTGTTCTTCAATTCTTTTGTAATTAATTTCTTCTTTTAAGAAATTAATCTGTTGTGGTTTTTTGGTAACTAAATTGATGGTTTTTTAGAAGCTATCTTTCTGTAATTGTCTTAATTTTTTGAGATCTGTTTCCATGCAGAACTCAAATGTGCTTTTTTGTCCTAATATTTTGGTGTACCTTGAAAGGATATAGGAGAGCTATGAAGGGGAGACCTAGAATGCCTGGGTTTGAAATATTTTTAATTAAAACAAATGAGGTTTTAAAAGAAACATTGTTTTGACAGACATGGGCTTTTGGAATTTCATATTTTAATTGCATTGGTGACTGGTTTGCAACATTAAGTATTTATGTTGATTTGTGAAAGTACTTAGTAGGAATTAATCCTTCTTGAATACAATTCAAGTCTGCTCCTGAATCAATCAAAGCAATTGTTTAGAAGCAATTGCTTTGATCGATTCAGGAGCAGACTTGAATTGTTTCTAAGTAAATAATAATTGAAGATTTTCACTTAGAAACAATTGCTTTGATTGATTCAGGAGAATACTTGAATTGTATTCAAGAATGATTAATTCCTACTAAATACTTTCACAAAACAACAAAAATACTTAGTGCTACAAACCAGTCGCCAATGCAATTAACATATGAAATTCCAAAAGCCCATGTCTGCCAAAACAATGTTTGTTTTAAAACCCCATTTGTTTTAATCAAAAATATTTCAGACCCAGTCATTCTAGGTCTTCCCTTCATAGCTCTCCTATATCCTTTTAAGATACATCATAATCGTATTACCACCAGAATGTTGGGACAAAAAATCACATTTGAGTTCTACACGGAAACAGATCTCAAAAAATTATAACAATTACAGAAAGATAACATCTCAAAAACAATCAATTTAGTTACCAAAAAATCACAACAGATTAATTTCTTAAAAGAAGAAATTAATTACAAAAGAATTGAAGAACAATTAACAAACAAATCTTTGTTACAAAGCATTGACAATTTTCAAAAGAAACTTGTTAATGAAATTTGTTCAAATATCCCCAACGCCTTTTGGCATAGACAACACATTATCAAACTTCCTTACAATAAGGATTTTGATGAAAAGAAAATACCTACCAAAGCCAGACCAATTCAAATGAGTCAAGAAATCATGGAATTCTACAAAACAGAAATTCAAGAACTTCTCAATAAAGGGATAATTAGAAAAAGTAAATCACCATGGTCATGTCTTGCTTTCTATGTTCAAAAGAATGCAGAATTAGAACAAGGAACCCCTAGGTTAGTCATCAATTACAAACCTCGTAATGAAGTCTTGGAATGGATACGATATCCAATTCCTAACAAAAAAAAGATTTAATCAAGAGACTCAGTCAGGCAATAATTTTCTCAAAATTCGACATAAAGTCTGGATTTTGGCAAATTCAAATTCATGAGGAAGATAAATACAAAACAGCATTTGTCACTCCTTTTGGTCATTATGAATGGAATGCAATGTCATTCAGTCTTAAGAATGCACCCAATGAATTTCAGAATATCATAAATGAAATATTTAATCAATACAGTCATTTCTCAATTGTTTACATTGATGATGTCCTCATTTATCCCAAATCGATAGATGAACATTGGAAACACTTAAACATGTTTGCTATAATAATTAAGTCAAATGGATTAGTTGCCTCAGCAACCAAGATTAAGTTATTTCAAACCAAAATCAGGTTCCTAAGATACAATATCCACCAGTCAACTATTCAACCAATAAATAAAGTAATCCAATTTGCAGATAAGTTTCCAGATGAAATCATTGACAAAACCCAGTTATAGAGATTTCTAGGATCCTTAAATTATATTGCAGAATTTTACCCCCATTTTCGACATCAATACAAACCCTTGTTTGATCATCTAAAAGAAAATCCTTCACCATGGTCCAATACTCATACTTCCATAGTCAAACAAGTCAAATCACATTGTAAGACTTTGCCCTGTCTTGGCATTCCAACTCCCAATTCATTCAAAATTATTGAAATTGATGCCTCTGAAATTGGTTACGGAAGTATTCTCAAATAGTCAATTTCTTCCAGATCTCCTGAACAAATTGTTCGTTTCCATTCAGGAGTATGGAATCTAGCACAAAGTAAATATAGTACTATTAAGAAAGAAATATTATCTATAGTATTATGCATTAGCAAATTTCAAGATGATTTATTAAATCAAAAGTTTTTAATCTGAGTTGATTGCAAATCTGCAAAACATGTTTTACAGAAAGATGTTCAAAATATTGCATCCATACAGATTTTTGCATGATGGCAAGCCATATTAAGTATTTTTGATTTTGAAATTGAATATATTAAAGGCAACAAAAATTGCATCCCTGATTTCCTAACCAGAGAATTTTTGCAGGGGAAGAATGACAAACAAAAGAACTAAATCAGAGAAGGCTTACAGCCACTTTACCACCACCACCAGTAAAACAAGAATCAAACCCAGATTCCTCATCGGCCTTAGCCATTACCAACCGTTTCACCCCCTAGGTTCCACAAAAGGAAACCTCAGGCCAAACTACCAGACACCCTGTCCAAATTACCAAACGGCATTAGTTAGCCAATATGATCCATATTCAATTTCATCATACCAATCTTCACCATCTCAATCAACCAATTACACTAAAACATCACCATATGTCAATAAAAACCCCGATGAGTACCTTTTCAACATCCCTTTCAACATCCATCAAGAACAAGCACCAGAAAAAATAGCTAAAACAATTTTTCCTCCCAACCTCCATTATCAACCTACTGAATCACATAAAACCCTCAAATATTATCAAGCCATTCTTAATGAGACCGAATCCATTTCAATCAAACCTCTCTACAACAAAACCCAAGAAAACCAAATCCTTTACCAGTCCCTTTACATCAGAAAATTTCTAACTGAATCAGAATGAGGACTCCCCCTCTACCAAACCAAACCCCTTCATACACAGCATATTCTCATTCCTAATAACCATTACAATTATTTTGATTATATTCAAGTATGGACTAACATTTTTCTCCATTAAACAGAAGACTTTAGTCATTCATGGTTTATCAATTTTGACAAAAGTTTTAGATTAATATTTCCTTGCATGGTTCCCAAAATGGTGGTTAGTCTACGGCCCAACAACCAGCCTCTTACCAGAAGAACTCATGCAAGCCCTATTAGCCAGCTTTCAAAAGAAATTTGACAGAAGCCAATTCAACTACAGGATTACACTTCTCCCATTATTTATGGCCAAGTACAAAGTCCTATGAATTTTAAAGTGGAATTATAAAGTTGAAACCGGTGAAGTCTACAGATCAAGATCAGTCAAGTGGTGAGATAAATTCAACCATCAGAATATCATTAATCTAGTCCTCTCTGAGTTTCCCATCGATCCAGTTCCAACTATTCCAACTCCATCAACAATGGCGTTGCCAATAATTCCAAAACAATCTCTATCAGAAATTAGTCCTTCATCATCTCTCAAAGGGACAACCTAGTCATCCAAGTCAACAAGCTCAAAGAAGAAAGAAAAATCATCTCAACTCAAAGATTTAGCTCAACAGTTAATGGCAGAAACAGGTTTGCTTCATGACGAAGACTCAGACTTTGATGTTTCGGACGCATCCTCACAGCATCTAGCCAACTCAGCAAGTCAGACAACATATTATCAGGATTCCCAAGACCCATTTGAAATTTGAATAATTCAATCATGTGAAGACATAGTAATCAAGCATGCGACCCCAATAGGAAACATGTCATTTCTAGCACCGAAAGCAATGTCCATCATTCCAAATTCCAGACAAAATACTATTCATGAATAGTAAAATTATTTTTTATTATTCATCCATCATGCTGTTCCCCAATTATGACCGCATGATTCAACAGTCATCAATAGCCATCTTCTTTTAGCATCTTTCCAACTCACAATACAACAGGATTTTCCGTTTCAATCATCAGTAATCTATTTAATCAAAGCTCAAGCCTCATTCATAGGAGGCTAAAACTTCTGCGCATTCTCATTTCAGAACAAAAGCAATATTCAACTATCAATATCCCAGTTCAAAATTTGTAAACACTTTTAATTTTCAAATATCAAGGATGCCTGCGTGCACCAATATCCATTTCATCAGTTATTTTCTCATTTACTAACTCAATCGTCAGTAAATCAATTGTAAGTTACAACGTAAGTTTTGCAATAAAACTTATTTTCAAATTATATCTGCATCATTATTTTGAATTCATTATTTTCATTATGAAGAATATTTTCATAACAACTGATTTTGAATGACATAAAATTCTTACTCACAGTTAATTCCTCGAGTATCTCAAATTCAAGGTAAACACCGATCAATCATTTATTCAATTCTTTATATTTGTTTATAACAGTTGGTTTCAATGTATCTTCAACCTAGGTTATCCTCCACATCAAATTTCACATAATTCCATGAATACTTCATTTAACAGTTCATTCAATCCTAATCATCATTGCCCTTGGTATACATACATACATACATACATATATATATATAGGCCCCTTCCCAATAGGGATCCCTATTTTTTTTTTTTTAATGGGGATACCCTCTTGACCGTTAGATTTGACTTTAATGAAATTCTATGGTTGAGATTAAATCACAGACCACAGAATTTCGTTAAAGCCAAATCTAATGGTCAAGAGGGGATCCCCATTTTTTTTTTTGAAAAATGGGGATCCCTCTTAGGAAGGGATTCCTATATATAGTAAATTTATTTAATTGAAATCAAGGAGGGTTGCAACAAAACCTCTTAATTGAAATCTAGGATGCTAAAGATATGTATCTTACATTACTATATTTTCTTATTTTCCTCCTATTTTGCATTTTATGTGGTTTTAAATTGTGAACTTGTTATACATGTATTATCCTACAATACTCTTCACTATGGTTTTATGACATATATGCTTAATGTGTTTTTAAATTTTAGACTTGTTAGATACTCTTTTTGCATTTTATCATTCTTTTATTATCTTATCCATGGATTTCATACAAGTATAATTTTTTGTAAGTGTCAATATGCACTTATTTACAAGATATACAAGAATTTTACCTAAATCCACCTTGGCGTCAACCTAAACCCCTCCTAACCGCCTAGGCGCTAGCTCGCTGCCCGACTAGCGCCTAGCGTTTTTTAGAACCTTGGCTTTAGATAAAGCAACACATTGTTTCTTATCTAAAGCCCAAGAGAAAACTCCACTCCCAAAGGTAAAAGCATACCCATATGTGTTTTTCATGTTTTCTTATGAACCACTCCAATCATTGTCACAAAATCCTATCAGAATTGCTCATTTGCCTTTCTTGTACTCCAAGCCAAAATCAAGAGTCCCCTGAATATATCTTATAACCCTCTTTGCTGTCCCATAGTGCTTGTTAGAGGGACAATGCATAAACGTTACCAACAAACATGCAACATACATTATGTCAGGTCTAGTTGTTGTGAGATATAGTAAACTACCAACAATTTTTCTATATTGAGCTTCATCTGCAGATCCATTTCATCTTCCTTTCTTAATTTATCACTTGGTACCAGAGGTTTTCTCACAAGTTTACAATCTTGAGTCCAAATTTCTTCAACAAAGATGAAGCATACTTTCTCTGGTGTATGAAAATGCATTCTTCAATTTGCATTACTCTTATACCAAAAAAATGATGTAGAAGTCCCAGATCAGTCATCTCATATTTATGCATCATATTAGCTTTGAATTTATCCATTAAATCTTGACAGCTTCCAGTGTAGATTATATCATCAACGTAGATAGGCACTAAAATCATATATGAGTCTCCTCTACACTTGGTATACAATGTTGCCTCACTACTACTCCTTTTGAAACCACACTATGCAAAGTATGAATCAATCTCTCCATACCAGGCCCTAAGTGCCTACTTCAAACCATACAAAGCTTTGTGTAGTTTGTAAACCTTATCCTCATCTCCTTGCACAATGAACCCATATGGTTGATCTACATACACCTCATCTTCAAGCACACCATTTAACAAAAGCTGATTTCACATCCATCTGAAATAACTTCCACTTGTTCTTTACAACCAGTGCAATCAGAATCCTTATTGTGTCTAACCTTGCAGCATGTGCAAAGGTTTACACCCATTTTACCCCAATCATAGGTTTATCAAATGGTCTCCTTACCAATTCCTATGTTTGATTCTTCTCAATCATACATATTTCATCCTCCATTGCTTTCTTCCATGCTTCATCCTGTGCAGCCTTATCATAGCATTCTGGTTTAATGATACACAAATGGCATCTTTCATAAAGCTCATTTAAGTTTCTATATCTCAGTGGAGTATCATCATACTGAGGTATAGAAACAGAACTAGTTGATTCACCAAAGACAGTAGCTGGAGAACCTTCAATTTGGATTTGAGAACATTCAGATATAACATGTTCCATAGAGTCTGAACCTTCATCAACTTCATTCATTTCTAGAGATTCATTTGCAGAAAATGGGATGCACACTTCCTTGACTTTATGTTTCTCCCTGTCCTATTTGCCATTCTCATCAAAGATCACATCCCTTGAGAATATCACCTTCTGTGTTTCAAGATTAAACAATTTATATCCTTTTTCACAAGTACCATGTCCAATGAGGATACCTGTGACACTAGTTTCTTCTAGTTTATGCCTTAAATTTCTTAGAATGAGGGAATAAGACACTGACCCAAACACTCTCAGGTGTTTAATTCCACGTTTTCTTCCACTAAACCTCTCAAATAGTGTAATATTCTCTAATGCTTTTGTGGGACACCTGTTTAGTAAATACACATGTGTTCACTGATTCACCCCAGAGATTATATGGAAGGTCTTTCTCATGAAGCATGCATTTAGCCATTTTCACTCTAGTTCTGTTTTTCCTTTTTGCAACTCTATTCTGTTGTAGAGAATATGCAACAGTGAGCTGCCTCTCTGACCTTAAAGATTCACAGAACTTTTCAAACTTATTTGAAGTGAATTCTCCTCCCCTATCAGTTCTCAATTTCTTCATAGAATAACCATTTGAAGCTCTACCATAGCCTTAAACTACTTGAACACATGGAAAACTTCTGACTTGTGTCTCAAGAAACAGATCCAGCACATCCTTGAGTAGTCATCAATGAATGTAATGAAGTACTTATTTCCACTCATTGATGGTGTTTGCATAGGGCCACACAAATCTGAGTGTATTAGCTTAAGTGGCATCTTTGCTTTCCATGTTGATTCTTTTGAAAAACACTCCCTGTGATTCTTTCCCAATGCACATCCTTGACGCACACCTTTATTGTCATGCATCCAGATTTCTTCACTTTGTTTGCAAAAATTCCTTTGCTAAACATTCTTATTGAGATTACAAACCCTGGCAATATGACTTAAGCTTGCCACATTTGTGACATTTAATCTTCCCTTTCATCTAACACTCTCCATAGTGGAGTCTATCACAGTATTTACAAGCACCACCAGTGTTGCTAGTTTCATTTCTTACACCCGTAGTGGACTTGTTATTCCACTATTTCCCCTTGAACTTGAAATTCTTTTGAAATTTTGTTCCACCAGTATTGCTATTTTGATTACCAAATTTACCATTCTTAGGTGAGATATTCAAACTAGCAAATGCACGCTCAGTACTACTTTCTCTATGTCTAGTTGGCCTTAGTTCATACCTTTTCAAGGATTCGGATCCTCTCCTGAGTCCAAAGAGAGGATCATCATGACCAAGTATTAATCCAACAACTATAAACAGGGGGTCCCTTTAAAGTTATATTAATTATAGTCGTTGGATGAAAATCCAACAGCCCACTCTACTTGTTCAGGAGGATCCTCTCCTTGGGCTCAGGAGAGGATCCAAATCCCTCTTTCAATATAGCAACCACATCTTGAGCATCAATTACTTCAATATCTTTAGTATTCTCTATAACATAAGCTATACTATCATATGTTTTCGGTAAACTGGTCAATAACTTTTGCACAATTCTCTGATTACTAAAGTATTCTCCATAACTCTTTATCTGATTTATCAAATCAAACAACCTAGCCAAATATGTAACTAGAGACTCACCTTCACTCATAAAAGTATACTTAAAATCACGACGAATACCATGTAATTTCATAGATTGTATGTGTTTGCCTCCTACAAACTCTTGCTTCAGAATATCCCATGCTACTTTTGTAGTTTCTAGAGTTACAATGCGTGGAAAAATCTGATTCGATACAGGTCCTTGAATGATTCCAAGAGCCCTTGCATCCTTGACCAAATTTTCACGATGCAGCTTCATCTCCGCCTTTGTTATCTCTTCCTTTGCCTTCGCTGGAGAAGTAAAACCCGTCTCAACAATACTTCATAACTTGTGAGATCGAAAAAATGTCTTTATTTGAACTTACTAGAAATCGAAGTTCTCTCCGTTAAATATCGGAGCTCTCCGCCAAACCCAGCCATGTCAAACTAAGATCACACCTCTTTCTCACTAGTTTCTCTGCAACGAGATGTTGCGAGAATGAACTCACTACCACTCACAGAATTGACGCCCAAAAAATTCAGATCCAACCTAGCTCTGAGGCCATGTTAGAGTACCAAGCAACCACTGAATAGGTGTACATGTCTTATAGAGAAGTCTCTATTGTAACAATGGCTACCCTTAATAGATCGGTGCCACCTAAAACAATGCCACCCTAATTCATTGGTGTCAAAGTTGAAAATTGTATTTTTTTAAAAATGATGCCCTGTGTGGGCACCCAAATTGGAGTATCATGATTCTTTTTGCTGTTTTTGGTGAGAAAACAAATTGTAATATAATTAAATATAAGAATACAACTATAAATTCGCATAACTGATATTTTATACAATTCTGTACAAATGTTGGAAACAAACTTTAAAGTCTTTGAACCCTTTGTTTCCAAGAGTTAAATCATTTCAATAACTTGAATCTGATCATTAGCTGCAGCCTACAACCAAAATCAAACCCACAAATTTCGTAAGAATAACGTTAACTCAAGTCCAACTGTTAAAGTGATTAGAGTTGAGGACAACACTGAGATATGATCATATAAATACCTGGGAAAAGTAGATTTTCAAAGGGTTTGCAGTCATAATTTACCGTACAAAAATCTCAACAAATTCACTGCAACCATTCTGCAACTTCAACTAAGAACATATCTGCTATCAACTTCTCTGTGATCTGTAAGCATCAAATATAATTACCGAATTGCTTCAAAGAAAAATGGACCATAGGAACCCATATGAGTGGTGACAAATACACTGAAAAGTTAGAATCAACGAAGGGCTAATGGACGAAAGCTTCCCTTGCTGAAATCGTAATTCTATTACAACATTAACCTACTTAAGACTTACATTTTCTCCTTACATGATGATAACAACTTTCTATAAATGCATAGCACACTGTGGAATCAACTTTGAACTTTAAACTCTACATCAATCTCACCAAAAGCATTACCTAGGGAATTCGCAGTGGGTTCTTCAAAGCATATTCACAAGTTTTCCAATTTTTCTATCATTTGGTTCTCCTTACATGATGATAATAACTTTCTATAAATGCATAGTATACTGTGGAATCAACTTTGAACTTTAAACTCTACATCAAGCTCACCAAAAGCATTACCTAGGGAATTCGCAATGGGTTCTTCAAAACATATTCAAAAGTTTCCCAATTTTTCTGTCATTTGGTTCAGCATCCTGCCAAGCAAAGTTTTGAGAATAAGCAATTTACTAGGCGTATTACGAAAGCTTCAAACTATTCAAAATCTCAAGACTCTCAACTAAGACCTACAAAAATAACTTATTAAAACCAGTCACAGATGCAGTAGTAGCAGTAGAAATGAAACTTACAGTAGTTATACTTGCAAGATTAGATTGAATGTAAAACATATATATAAAGACACTTTATACACAAGTAGCTGTACAACTAGTAAGTAGACCCATACTTCTTCAACATCCATATTTTTAAATACTAGATCACAGGACATAAGCTGATAACTAACCTGATTACGAGGAGCAGTGAAACCCAAAGGTTAAAATCGAAATAGAATAAGGATTTTCTCGAATTTCACCTTAATTTCACCCATAACCTTCCATTCTTCTCAGCCCAGGTCGCAAACGACCTTGATTCACCTTCCTCGTCCCCAATCTTCGACATGCATATAGAAAATAGAATTAAGATTTGAAATCTAGAATCAATCCAAAAACTAAACATTTTTATTTTGGAAAAGAACTTACACTGGAAGACAGCCCACGAGGAGAGGATCATCTTTACCTGGGTCGAGGTCCAATTCCAGCAAGCTTGGCCGTAAATTGGCCGAAAAATCCGTGGTTACCGTTTCTTAGATTTGAAATTGAGGAAATTTGGCTTTGAATTTGATTAAACTAAGGGGGGTGTAGTCAACCTAGGATTTGAGAGGATTTTAAAAGACTTTAAAATCCTAGTGTAGTCAATTAAAAGATTTTAAAGGATTTTAAAATTCATCCAAATCTAAGGGTATTCAAAAAATTAAGATTTTGGAGGATTTCAATAAGTTGTGGATTTCATGGGATTTGAGATAAGAAGTATATAAAGCCAAGACTAAAAAGAATCAAACCTCACCCCCTAGGATTTCAATCTTTTTCCATCTAGGTAGTCCTCAAATCTCTACCAACCCCAACCACACACAAGTAACCACCATATACTTTGGTGGAATCTCTTTTTGTAAGCATTTCACAGTATTGCACATAGTTTGAGCTAGATTTTTGGACGAGTTCTCGAATTCTCGAGTCAGAGGGGAATCGTATTGATGCTCAACGGTTAGAACTTAATCCAATGTTCAACCCTAATAGTTGATCCCTACTATACAGAATATTAGTTTGAAACATTCAAGGATATATCATACATAGGATTAGGATCACAGTGCTACAAACGAAAAATATTAGTAGTGCATGTAAAATACGAATCTGTACATCATCTGTTATGCTTCTTTATTTCGACATTGAGTAATTCTTTTATTTCTTTCAACATTTTGCCACTTCAATCACTGAGATTTGCGACCGGTAGGTGGTACAAAATGTGTAGTCTGCAACAATGGAAAAATGAAGCTACAGACAGGCTTGGTTGACTGCAAGGTGTGCAAGGGTGTAAGTAACAGTTTCTTATACTAGTTTCATGTATTATTATGACCCTTAGACCTTAATTAGGCATGTATGATCATCGAAGGACATGATTGATCTAGGATTTTGGTTAATACTACTATCTCACCATTCTGATATTTTAATGCCTGTGGTACTACAAGCACTACTGAAGTACCACAGCATACGTCTGTGGCAAAAGGGCAGTCAGTGGTGATGGTTGTTGGTGGTGTAGTGCTCAAAAGCTCACCAAAGTTATGTTGATCTATCAATTGAGAAAGAGATGAAGACGTGGTTGTGTGGAAGGGGACCCGAAAAAGGAGGGGATAAAGTGGTTATCGAGTACAGTAGGGCAAGGGGAAAGATTTTTCCTTTTTTTTTAATAAAAAAAATATAAGAAAATCCACCACAATCCACCAAAATCTACAAACTAAATCCATTCAAATTCTTTAAAACCCATATGAATTTTGTAGGAGTCTTAAGTCCTCCTAAATCCTATCAAATCTATCACTTCTAAAATCCTTTAAAATCTTAGTTTGACTACACCCCCCTCCTTAACTGTTGGAATTAAATGAAATTTGGTTTTGATCTAATGGTTGAGAAGGAAGGAACCAACAGTTAAGTGAATGCTTAGTCTCATAGGACAAGTGTATGCTTAGATTTCTATTTTATGAATCAAGGGCTAATATAGCTTGTAAGAAAAAGTGTTGTGTTGATATTTAATGAAAATATCTGTGATTGCTCTCAATAGGGAGCTCTGCACATTTCTCTGAAATCTTTTCTTCTCATCTTTGACAATTCCCCGAAAATACCAACTTCAAATTAAACACAGAATTTATCATGGCCTCAGAGCTTAGGTTCTGATCAATTTCAGGACTGGGAGTTTTCTATGCTTCGTACTTCTGAAAAGAAAAAAAAAGGGAAACTCAATCCCAGATTTTTGAAAACCTCATCTGTTCTTACAAGGTCTCACATGGCTACTTCGAGCAGTGGAGGAGATCTGAGGGCTCCTATTTTTAACAGGTCCAACTACGATTTTTGGTCCATCAAGATGAAGACCATATTCAAATCATATGATCTCTGGAATTTGGTGGACAAGGGTATTGAAATCGCAGAATCTGGAGATGAGTCTAGTGATGAAGATCAAAAGTCGGTGAAGAACTCAATGAAGATTAATGAAACCAGAGATGCAAAAGCTTTTGGTATCATTCAAGGGGCAGTGTCTGACGAGGTCTTTCCTCGAATCTCAAACTTTGAAACCTCCAAGACTGCGTGGGATGTTCTTCAACAAGAATTTCGTGGTGACAAAAAGGTTAGATCTGTCAAACTACAATGTTTAAGGAGAGATTTTGAATACACTAGGGTGAATGATGGTGAAGCTCTATCTGCTTATTTAACAAGAATGACTGACATTGTGAATCAAATGAAAACTCTTGGTGAATAACTATCAAACCAAAGATTAGTGCAGAAGATACTTATTAGCTTGCCTAAATTCTATGATTCCATCGCATCTATTATAGAAGAAACTAAGGACCTTGACTCTATTGAGGTTCAGGATGTGATTGGCACATTGAAAGGCTATGAGCAGAGGTTAAACATGCACTCTGAAAGCTTAGCTAAAAAGGCTTTTTCTAGCCTAAGTGTGACTGAAAGAGATTGCAGTTACAAGGCTCAGGGGAACAACTCAAATCAAAAGAAATTCTGGAAAGGAAAAGGGAAGAAATGGGACAACAAGCATACTCCACAATCAAAATCAGAAACTAGCAGTGATTCTACTAAAACCAAGTGTAAAATCTGTGACAAATTACACTATGGTGTTTACTGGTTCAAGGGAAAACCCAAATGCACCAAGTGTGATAGGTTTGGCCATCTAGCAAAATATTGTAATCCAAGAAGGAACCAAGCTGTCAACTATGCACATAGAGCAAAAGAAGATGAAGTAAATGTCTTTTATGCTTGTAGTGTTGCAAGAACTGAAAATAAGAGAGGAATCTAGTACATTGACAGTGGATGCAGTAATCATATGACTGCATATGAATCCCTGTTAATCAACATTGACAGAAGCTTTAATTGCAGAGTTAAAATAGGGAATGGACAACTTGTGGAAGCCACTGGAAAATGAACTCTTGTTTTAGAGACAAATGGTGGAAGAAGATTCATCAAGGATGTGATACTTGTACCTGGCCTTGATGAAAATCTCCTTAGTGTGGGACAAATGATTGCTCATGGCTATTTCTTACTCTTTGGAGACGATATGGTGGAGATCTTTGACGACAGAAGTCTCCAAAACTTGGTAACACAAGTTGGCATGACTGAAAACAAAAGTTTTCCACTTATGCTAGATTACAATGACTCAATTACTCTAAAAGCAAGTGTTGCAGAAAACTCTTGGTTATGGCACAAGAGGTTTGGACATCTCAACTTTCACAGTTTAAAGAGATTGGAGAGATTACAAATGGTGACTGGTCTTCCTCAGTTACAAGAAACTAAAGAACCCTGTGAAGGTTGCATACTGGGGAAGCATCACAGGGACTCTTTCGAAACTGGAAATGCATGAACAGCAAGCCAACCTCTAGAACTCATTCACACAGATGTGTGTGGTCCAATGAAAACACCTACACTCAGTGGGAACAGATATTTTCTGTTATTCATTAATGACTGCACCAGGATGGTTTGGGTATACTTTATGAGAAACAAGAGTGAAGTTTTTACAATCTTCAAGAAATTCAAAGTGATGGTTGAACTTCAGAGTGGTCTCAAGATCAAAAGACTAAGAAGTGACAGAAGTGGTGAGTTCACTTCAATTGAGTTCCAAGAATTCTGTGAAGGGGCAGGATTACAGAAGCAACTGACAGTGGCCTACACACCACAACAGAATGGTGTAGCTGAGAGGAAGAACATGAATGTGGTTGAAATGACCAAGTCAATGCTGCATGATAAGAAAATGCCACTTTCCTTTTGGGGTGAGGCAGTCAATACATCTGTGTATCTTCTAAACAGGTGTCCAACTAAAGCACTTGAGAAGAAAATACCATTTGAGGCATTTAGTGGCAGAAAACCAAGTGTGAAGCACTTGAAGGTGTTCGGATCAATCTGCTATGCACAGATACCATCTCAATTAAGACACAAGCTTGAAATCAACAGTATCAAGTGTGCTCTTGTAGGCTATGGAAGCTGTGAAAAGGGCTATAGGCTCTACAATATTGAGTCACATAAAGTAATTATCTCAAGAGATGTGGTGTTCAAAGAAAATGAAGCATGAAATTGGGAAACCAAGAACATTGACACCATCTCATTTCCATTAACAATGGAAAAAGCACAAGCTGATGTGCAAATTGAGAATGAACCTGTTATACAAGATGGAAGTCAAAATGATTTTTCAACACCAACACAAGGATCTCAGTCCACTACTTCAAATGCAGAAGGACAAGAATTGCAAGTTTCCTCCCCAGGAACAACTCCATTAAGAATGAGGAGTTTAGATGAGATCTATGCAGTCTGTAACTATTGTATTGCTGAACCAGAGAGTTTTGAAGAAGCTGAAATGGATCAATCTTGGCAGAAAGCAATGAGTGAAGAAATTGCTATGATTGAGAAAAACTCTACTTAGAAATTAGTAAATAGACCGAGTGATAAACCTGTGATAGGTGTGAAATGGATCTACAAGACCAAACTGAATTTGGATGGATCTATAAAGAAGAACAAAGCAAGATTGGTTGCCAAAGGCTACTCACAACAACCGGGGGTAGATTTCAATGAAATCTTTGCCCCAGTGGCAAGGTTAGACACCATTAGAATCTTGGTTGCTCTTGCTGCTCAAAAAGGATGGAAACTTCATCAATTAGATGTTAAATCAGCCTTTCTAAATGCCACTCTAGAGGAAGAAGTGTACGTGGATCAACCACAAGGTTTTGAAGTTCCAAATGAAGAAGAAAGTGTGTATAAGTTAAACAAGGCTCTGTATGGACTCAAACAAGCCCCAGGGCTTGGTACAGTGAGATAGATTCCTATTTCAGCAAAAGTGGATTTAACAAAAGTCCTAGTGAAGCTACCTTGTATACAAAAACTGGTGAGAATTCTGATATGCTTATTGTGTCTATATATGTTGATGATGTGGTCTTTACTGGTAATTGTGAAGAAATGATTGAAGAATTTAGAAAAGACATGATAAGACAATATGAGATGACGGATCTTGGCTTGTTGCATCACTTCTTGGGAATTGGAGTAATACAAGATGTTACTGGAATCTTCATACATCAATAGAAGTATGCACAATCATTGCTTGGAAGATTCAATCTGGAAGGATGCAAATCTGTGGCAACACCATTGATCACAAATGAGAAACTTTGTAAAATGGATGGTTCTGAACCTACTGATGAAAGCCTATACAGAAAAATGGTTGGGAGTCTACTTTACTTGACTGCCACAAGGCCTGACATTATGTATGCAGCCAGTCTCTTATCAAGGTTCATGCATAATCCCACAAGAATTCACATAGGAACTGCTAAGAGAGTACTCAGGTATATCTCAGGGACCTTGGACTATGGAATCAAGTATGAGAAGGGAGAAGAAGCAATCCTAGTAGGCTTCTGTGACAGTGATTGGGGTGGCAGTGAAGATGACATGAGAAGTACTTCAGGATATGTATTCGCATTTGGTTCTGGAATATTTTCTTGGGCCTCTGTCAAGCAACAAAGTGTTGCACTGTCTACAGCTGAGGCAGAGTATGTGAGTGCTGCAATGGCTACCTCTCAAGCTATATGGTTGAGGTTTGTGTTAAAGGATTTTGGTGAAATGCAAGTGGATGCTACACCACTTATGTGTGACAACACATCAGCAATAGCTATGACCAAGAATCCTATTTTTCACCAGAAAACTAAGCATATCAAAAGGAAGTTTCACTTCATAAGGGAAGCATTGCAGGAGAATACCATTGAACTGATCTACTGCAAATCTCAGGATCAAATGGCAGACATCTTCACCAAAGCTCTACCAAAAGAAAGATTTGTTTATCTCAGAGAAATGCTTGAGATCAAAATCAGAATTCCTTTAAAGGGGAGTGTTGGAATTAAATGAAATTTGGTTTTGATCTAATGGTTGAGAAGGAAGGAACCAACAGTTAAGTGAATGCTTAGTCTCATAGGACAAGTGTATGCTTAGATTTCTGTTTTATGAATCAATGGCTGATATAGCTTGTAAGAAAAAGTGTTGTGTTGATATTTAATGAAAATATATGTGCTTGCTCTCAGTAGGGAGCTCTGCACATTTCTCTGAAATATTTTCTTCTCCTCTTTGACAATTCCCCGAAAATACCAACTTCAAATTAAACACAGAATTTATCATTAACTTGGGAGTTGCAAAGAGGATGGGAAAAGGATTTTGGAGGTACAAGTTGACGGGCATTGGTGTTCTCATTGCCGTCGTTTGTCTTTGACTCCCGTTGTTCGTGATGTTGCGTGAAGAGAAGAGGGAGAGGAGAGAGAATGAAGCGAATGAGGTGTTGGACATTTGTGAAGGGGAGAGAGAGGATTTAGCTTTTTACACAAAAGCAAGACACCAATCTCAGCTTAAAAGACACCAAAAATAAAAGGACACCAATCTCAAATTTGAAGGTCACAGGTATTAGTGGCATTAACTAAAAAGACACCAAAAAAAACCATGAGTGTTATCTATATGTCTATAGTCACCAAATGCAAATAGTGTGCAAATAGTGGTGTCCTATAGCTATAATTCTAGTAGTGATATGACTCTGAGAGTGAAGGAATATCACTTTACTTCTAACAGTTATACACTTTTGGCAGTATTCAAAATACATCAAGGCAATCTTAGCCTTCCATCTTACACCCTATGAGATGTAGACACTTGGCACCTTACTTACTTAAGACCAATGAGACTCAAATAAGAAAGATACAACTAAATCAGCACTTAGCTCATTATTCTAGCAATATGAGTTAGAATTACAACTGCCACATCAGATCACAATTTACATACTAACAATAACGTGACTTGACTTCTATGTCGTTGCACTCTTTCTGTCTGTATTTTGAAGGTTAAAATGTAGTGGTGGCGTCTACGTAAAACGTAATTGGACCACAATCCGTTATAGATAAGGAGTAGTCTTTGGCAAACTGGCCGAAGTCCCATAAAAATCACACAGCTTCCCACGTTTCTCTCGGAAAGGCCAAAACCAGTAACGGTAGAAGAACGTTGAAGCTAATTAAGAAGATTTTCTCTCAAACCAACGCACTTTAATTTCCTTAAACCCAGCAAGGTATTTTCTTTCTTTCCCTGTCCTTGCCTAGAAAAGAACTGTTTGGCTGCTGAGAAACTGTGGGAAAATGATGAAATGAAAGGAAAAGGAAACAAAGCTTGGCATACAAGGTTAGAATTCAAACTTACAAGCCAAACCCAGTTTTAATATCTTTCTTCCTTCCGTTTTAATCTCTCTCTCTCTCTCTCTCTCTCCCCCCATTTATTCAGCTGGTGCAATGGAATTAAGAAGCTGTATTTATAGTACTACTGAAGTTTAAATTGTTGAATTCTTTTCCTATTTTAATATTTACATCTGAATTAATTTTTTTATTAATTTGAAAATACTTGTTACATTATCATAGTTTGGAATTGTTCCTTCGCCTGCATGCACAGCTATTCATGGAAACTGAATTTAATTTTTTCTCTTTATTTTCATATATATCTGGTGCATTTGAATTTCTTGATTGGTTAATTTGGATGTCATTTTTTCAACAATTAGTTTCTCCTATATATCAAGTGCATTTGAGGTCTGAGTGAAGTAAACCAACGTATAATTAATTATACAACAGAAAATCGCCCTCTCAATCTCAGTAATCGCGTTTTGTAGTTGTTGAATCTGTATAGGGAGGATTTGAATAACCAAGAACAGAAGATAAATTTTGAGTTGCAAATGCTGTTCCTGGAAAGGGAAGCAGCTGAAACCGAAAACTGTTCAGAATTACATAACAAGCTTAACAGCTCAGACTATAATCCATAGGTTGCGACAGTTATTTGAGTTCGAATGTAACTGATTTGGCAGTTGCCTTGTTTTATGACTTGGTCTAACAGGTTAAGGCTGTCTAGATTTTGTCCAGGAATCACTAGAGTGGTGTCACAATGGGGATGGAGCTTTTATCTGTATCTCAAGTCGAACCGAGGAGAGTGATGTGGATTGTGGGAATGATATTTGCTTTGGTTATAGTTGTCCAGCGTCTTGAACTTCCGTACGGTAATCTTTTATCATCTATACTCTCTGCTGCAAAGGTTCCCTTAACTTCACTGTCTACTTCTCAGATGGTCGGTAATGTGTCACTTTTGAATGATCTGAGCTTTGTAGAAAAGAAAAACACTACAGATAATGCATTTTTAGATAGCAAGACTAGGAATGAAGGGGATACTACAGATGAAGTTGTGATCAATTCAACTGCTGGTTTTCTAACTGCGTCACCTGTGTCCCCAACGGTAAATTCATCGCCTAAGGTTGGAGCTCCCACAATAGTTGTTGACTCAAATGTGACTTTGGTCGAGAAAGATGGAACAGCGTCTTCCGAGAAAACCAAAAATTCTGAGCAATTGCACAATGACCTCAAGCAAACACAACATAATTCTTCATTGATCAGAGCCCCTGAAGTGAACAAAGAGCCAGAGGTCCCCGTCTTGGATGTCTATTCGATGTCTGATATGAAGAATCTGTTACTTCAGAGTCGTGCATCGGATCATTCAGTGGTACGCTTGAAAGTTCTGGTTTTATGTTACATGGAATGTCATTAAATTATTAAAATGCTTCAACTCCTCATTCTTATTATCCACCTCTCTTTTGTTTGGGTACTAGATACCACAATGGTCTTCGACTGTTGACGAAGAGCTGCAATATGCAGCCTCCCAGATTCAAAATGCACCCATTATTAAGAATGATCCAACTCTGTATGCTCCACTTTATCGGAATCTTTCCATGTTTAAAAGGTATGTTTAAGGCTCCTATGTATTTTAAATAATTTCATAAGCATTGTATTGACGTTTTTGGTTTCAACTTGTTGTGTTTTTCATAAATAAACTGCTGCAATGGCAGCATGTTTTATACATATTTTACATACACGCATGCACACAAACGCATGCAATAAACAACTGCAATACAGGTTGTTGTGCTTGCTGTCCATGATGCAGCAACCAGAGAAAAATAAGCAGCAACCCATGTGGTGTCTAGCTGTCAAGGAATATACAACATTCCTTTTTCACGTGCAACATTCCCTTCCATACTGTACTGTCCCCATAGCAATATTCCCTTCCATACTGTACTGTCCCCATACTGTCCCCATACTGTCAATACTCCCCCTCAAGCTGGATCAAGGGGGTTGATTGATCCAAGCTTGAACAATAACCGTTGAAACTGTGTAAAATCGAGAGCTTTCGTGAAAAGGTCCGCAAGTTGATCATGACTTCTAGTGTACACAGTTTCGATGACGTTGGATTGAACTTGAGTGCGGATGAAATGGCAGTCAACTTCAATGTGTTTAGTCCGTTCATGGAAGACAGGATTGGATGCAATATGCATTGCAGCCTGGTTGTCACAGAATAAGGACATGGGTTCCTTGCTGGTGAAGCCAAGATCAAGAAGGACACTCTTCAACCAGATGAGTTCAGAAGCTGTTGCTGCCATGGCCCGATATTCAGCTTCAGCACTGGACCGTGCAACCACTGTTTGTTTTTTACTTTTCCAGGTGACAAGGTTTCCACCTACAAAGGTACAAAAACCTGTGGTGGATTTTCGATCAAGGGAATTACCAGCCCAATCAGCATCGGTATAGGCCAGAATGTTATTAGACTCATTTTTCTGCATGAGTATGCCTCTGCCGATCGAACCCTTGAGATATCGGAGTATTCTCTTGACAATTTCCCAATGAACCAATGTAGGAGAATGCATAAACTGACTGATAAGGCTAACGGAGTAAGCAATATCAGGCCTTGTGATAGTGAGGTAAATGAGTTTCCCAACCATGCGTTGATACACATTAGGATTTGATAGGGGTTTACCTGGAGCATCCAATTGAAGTTTGCTAGCAAGTGGGGTGCGAGCAGGTTTGCAGTTGACCATATGTGCTTCTTTAAGAAGGTCAAGAACATACCTCCTTTGATTCAAAAATAAACCCTTGGAAGAGGTAGCCATCTCAATTCCCAGAAAATATTTCAAGGTTCCCAAGTCTTTAATGGCAAACTGTTGGTGAAGCGACCTTTTAAGAGCCTCGAGTTCATCCATGTTGTCCCCCGTGATGATAAGGTCGTCAACATATATAAGAACTATGAGCTTCCCTTGGACACCACTTCGAACAAAGAGAGAGGAGTCAGCATGACTCCTTTTGAACCCTGCCACTTCAAGAACGGAGCTCAGTTTGGCATACCAAGCTCGAGGAGACTGTTTAAGTCCATATATAGCTTTATGAAGCTTGCAGACTTTGGTAGTTTCTTGTTCTTGAGGGTGTCCTGGAGTTAGCTTCATGTACACCTCTTCTTGAAGCTCACCGTGAAGAAATGCGTTTTTAACATCCATTTGAAACAAGGGCCAGTCGTGGTTGACTGCTACTGATAACAACACCCTTACTGTGTTCATTTTGGCGACGGGAGCAAAAGTCTCCTTGTAATCAATACCGTAGGTTTGAGTGAACCCCCGTGCAACCAATCGTGCC
The DNA here is from genome assembly GCF_041283825.1 of Pyrus communis. Lineage (NCBI taxonomy): Eukaryota > Viridiplantae > Streptophyta > Magnoliopsida > Rosales > Rosaceae > Pyrus > Pyrus communis. The sequence goes on from NC_142572.1 coordinate 15,788,684, forward strand.
TTGTGTCTTTCAATGGTACCATTGGAATTGAATTTGATCTTGTAAATCCATCTACTCCCTACGGCTTTCTTCCCTTTGGGCTCATTATGCATGGCTTCTCTCCACACGGGCATACATACTGCTTCTTGAAAGTTTTTAGGCTCAAAATTATTTGTCACCTGACTTAGGAAGGATGCATGAGATGCTGACAGTTTGTGATAAGTAAGAGCTTCAGAAATGGGATGCTTTGCACTGTAAGTGATGTACTCTTGGAGCCGTAGAGGAGGATTGCGATCGCGAGTTGGGTTCCTTTTTGGTGCTGCTACAATTGGTTGTGTGACAACAACTGGTGCTGGGGCACGAGGTATATCTTCGCTGACCATCTCATCAACTGGGGAGTCACTTATAGGGTGGTATGGGGGGGTGTCTGTATGGATTTCAGCAAGAGTTGGTAGTGGAAAAATATCCATTAGACTCTCCCCCTGAGAACTATTCGGGGAGTGATTGTTGAAGAAAGGAACGAGTTCATCAAACCGTACATCCCTAGAGACAACCAGCTTCCCAGTGTGTGGATTATAACATTTGTATCCCTTTTGAGAACTCGAGTACCCCATGAACACACACTTGATAGCTCGAGGTTCGAGTTTATCACGATGATTTGCTTGAATGTGAACATAACAAGTGCATCCAAAAATCTTGAAATGAGTTAAATCAGCAGTTCTTCCCTTTATAACTTCAAAAGGTGATTTGGAATTCAGGACACGAGTGGGAAGTCTGTTAATGATATAGGCTGCAGTGAGGAGTGCTTGGGACCAGAATCTCTTGGGAACTTGCATCTGAAACATAAGAGACCTAGTTTTCTCCAATAAATCCCTATTCTTGCGTTCGGCAACACCATTTTGTTGTGGTGTACCCACACAACTAGTTTGATGCAAGATACCATGACTGCTCAAGTAGTTTGACAGATTATTGGAGGTGTACTCGGTGCCATTATCTGACCGTAAGGTATATATTTTTTAGGAGAATTGGTTGGTTATTAGCTTATGAAAGTCTTGAAAAGCTGTAAAAAATTCACTTTTAGACTTTAAGAGATATAACCAGGTAACCCTAGAGTAGTCATCTATGAATGTAACAAAATACTTGTACCCATCAAATGACTCAACACGGGAAGGTCCCCAAATATCTGAGTGTACAACTTCAAAGAGTTTACTGGTTCTAGTTTTAGAGGGTACAAAAGGTAGCCTAGTGGCTTTTGACATTTGACAAATCTCACACTCATGTGTGTTGGTACAATAATTTGGAAATAATTTAGACATTACTGGTTCGGAGGGATGAGCTAGGCGTTGGTGCCAAAGTTGATGCTTCTGGACATGGCTTAGGGTGGCAATGGGTTCCTTAATTTGATTGAACTCCTTTGAGATGTAGTACAGACCATTTAAGAAAAAACCCTCACCAATCTTCTTCTGAGTGACTCGATCCTGAAACACAACTGTGTGAGGAGAAAAAATAGCAAGACAGTTCAAAGTATGTGTGATGTTTCCTATGGACAGAAGCTGAAATGGAAATGAGGGTACATATAGTGTCGTAGACTCTACATCACTCCCCATCAATTTAATTTTTCCTTTTCCTAGGACTGGTTCCCCTTTCCCATTCGCTACAGACACATGAGTAGGATTAAGTAATTTTTGAAACTCATGTAGACAAGCTTGGTTGTTGGTTATATGGTCAGTGGCACCTGAGTCTACAATCCAAAAATCGTGTGTGAGATTGAGAGCCGTGGAAAGTGCACAAATGATACCTGGGATATTGCCAGATGTAGTGGTGTTTGAATTTGCCAAAAAACCAGCAAATTTTCCAAGCATTTCTGTGGAATTTTCCGTGGTGACATTGTTACCCTCAGCGATATCACTCTTCTTTTGGAGAAAGGCGGCAAACTCATTGATCAGGGAGATAGGGCTTGAGGTGAAGTTTGACATCTCTTTAGATGGATAGCTCAAAGATTGGAAGGCTTTAGGCGCAAACCCTTTCCCATCCCTGATCATTTTTCCTTCCTTGTTAAACTTAGGTTTTAACTCAGGGTGTAAAATCCAGCATTTTTCCCGTACATGCCCCTTGGTGTTGCAGTATGTGCATTTCCAGTCAGCTTTCTTTCCATTAAAAAACCTTTCACTAGTGAAGTTGTGGTTACTGGTGAAGGCCCTAGCTTCTGGGCTAGAACGGGGCTCAACATGCATTACTTTCCTTCGAGTTTCCTCTCTTTGGACTGCATGACACACGTTGACGAACGATGGTAGCTCAGGAGTCATTAGTAAGTGGCTACGCAGGTCTTCATACTCAACTCCCAAGCTTGCCAATAGTTGGAACACTTTATCTTCATCAGCCCTTTTCAAGAGTGCAGCGGATTCAGTGGTGTGTGGACGGTATAGATCAAGTTCATTCCACATAGATTTCATGCTTCCAAGATGCTGAATGAACGTTTGATTACCTTGCTTAAGTCCAGCGAGGCTTTTCTTCAGTTCAAACACACGGGCAGCATTGTGTTGACTGCCGTACATTTCCTTGATCGATTCCCATAAGATGTGTGAAGAATCTGAGTAGCTGAAGATCTCGGACAACTTGGGCTCCATCGAGTTAAGTATCCAGGACATAACAAGCTGGTCATTTGAGTGCCATGCATCAAAGGTAGCTGAGGAAGAACCTGGAGGCTTGATGGTTCCATTTACGTACCCTAGTTTCGATCTTCCTCCTAGAGCAAGAGATATAGCTCGTGACCATGGCAAGTAGTTGAACTCATTCAACAACACGGAACACAGTCATGGGTTGCTCTCCCCGCGTATCATGTTGGCTGGTGGAGTTGAGGAACTTGTAGCCTCAGAACTAAATGAGATATCTTCTGCCATCACAACAAATGATGAACAGAGGAAGAAGAACAAGCTAGAAGGATAAACAACAGAGGCAGGACCCTATGGTTCCCGCTCTGATACCATATTGACGTTTTTGGTTTCAACTTGTTGTGTTTTTCATAAATAAACTGCTGCAATGGCAGCATGTTTTATACATATTTTACATACACGCATGCACACAAACGCATGCAATAAACAACTGCAATACAGGTTGTTGTGCTTGCTGTCCATGATGCAGCAACCAGAGAAAAATAAGCAGCAACCCATGTGGTGTCTAGCTGTCAAGGAATATACAACATTCCTTTTTCACGTGCAACATTCCCTTCCATACTGTACTGTCCCCATAGCAATATTCCCTTCCATACTGTACTGTCCCCATACTGTCCCCATACTGTCAATACATTGTGTTACAACCGTACAATTTACTAGTACTGCTCAAGTGAAAATCTCATCTAATCTGCAGGAGCTATGAATTAATGGAGGACACTGTTAAGGTATACGTTTACCGTGAAGGAGAAAGACCGATATTACACAAGCCAGTATTAACCGGGATATATGCTTCCGAGGGATGGTTCATGAAGCAGATGGAGGCTGACAAAAAATTTGTTACTACAGACCCTCGGAAAGCCCACCTGTACTACTTGCCTTTTAGCTCTCTAATGTTAGAGGAAACTTTATATGTTCCCGATTCACACAGTTATACGAATCTTGTGCAATACTTGAAGAACTACGTGGACACAATTGCGGTTAAATATCCTTTCTGGAATCGAACTGGAGGAGCTGATCATTTTTTTGTTGCTTGCCATGATTGGGTATGCTTTTTGTACTTCCTTTATAGTTAGTTTCCGAATTACTTGAAGGTGTTTCATTTGTCAAGAAAATAAAACAGATTTCCACTTTTCTGACATTATCATGACGTTGTTGGGAGAATATCCTCCCTGCAGTGTTTAAAGTAGAATATCGCTTGTATAAAAAATATACAAACCCGAGATAATGTAGATTATGTATTAGTATATTATCTAATAAAAGCTACTTCCACAGGCCCCAACAGAAACAAAGAAATACATGGCTAGGTGTATCAGAGCCCTCTGCAATGCTGATGTCAAAGAAGGTTTTGTATTTGGCAAAGATGTGTCTCTTCCTGAAACCTACGTCCACACAGCGAAGAATCCCCTCAGAAATATTGGAGGCAATCGTCCTTCCAAGAGGCCAATACTTGCTTTCTTTGCCGGGAATCTCCATGGTTACGTTAGGCCAATTCTGTTGCAGCACTGGGAAAACAAAGACCCCGACATGAAGATCTTTGGCCGGTTGCCTAAGGGGAAGGGTAATAAGAACTACGCGCATCATATGCAGAGCAGCAAGTACTGCATTTGTGCAAAAGGTTACGAAGTGAACAGTCCGCGAGTGGTTGAAGCCATTTTCTATGAGTGTGTTCCGGTGATTATATCAGATAACTTTGTGCCTCCGTTTTTCGAAGTTCTGAATTGGGAGTCGTTTGCGGTATTTGTTTTGGAGAAAGATATTCCGAATTTGAAGAACATACTCCTTTCGATCCCGGAGAATAGATATCTTCTGATGCAAATGAGGGTGAGAAAGGTGCAACAACATTTTCTGTGGCATGCTAAGCCTGAAAAGTATGATATTTTTCATATGATACTGCACTCTATTTGGCACAATAGACTCCATCAAATAAAACCCAGATGACATATAAACATTCAACTTGTAAAATATTCTTTACATTTTCTTTCTTGAGCCTTTTTTTTTTTAATTTTGGAAAAAATTTCTTACTTGAGCCTAAAGGAAGGGATTTGATACACTTTCTTTGAACCAGTTGGGCCAAGAGGAAGCCCAAAGTCCAAGGCCCACTTGTTCGTCCATACGAAGAAACCTCCGTCGCATTGCAATTGCTGGCATATTACTTGCTGGGAATCAGGAAAGTGTTGTGTTATCCTCGGCTCTTTTTACTTTTCATATATTCTTCGTTAATTTGTTTTTTAATTTTTTTAATTCAGTCGATTGACGGTCGTAAATTAAGAGAGTGTATATGAAATAAAAAGGAATATGTGGATAACACACCTCCACACACCCAAGTGAAAGAATGAATGGGTCTATGATCTTAGTTGATGTGATTTCATGTATTGATAAACATGTATGAAGCCAAGAATCGAAACACTAATGTTTAAATACGAAAAATATATCTGACTGCTAGATGATATTGTATTAAATATTTTTTTTTAACAAATGATATTGTCTATAGTAAAGGGAATGGGGTGAGCTTAGCCTCACAATAAGCTAACAATAATGTAGTTCAAATTCCCTTTTAGAGAGAGTCGAACCGTAGTATTAAGTGACGATATTAAATACATTTAAATATTGTAGTTAGTTCCTTAAATATTTTGTAACATCATATCATAGTTAAATTTTACTTCTTACACATTTTTATTAAATTTTTTTCATTAATTTTTTCAATTCATTCGATTCACGGTTAGAAATTAAAAAAAGTATATGAGAAGTAAAAATGGATTTAAACTTAGATTTCCATCAGTCATGCAATTTTATTTTTATTTTTTTTTGTCAAACGATAGATTTTTTTAATATTAAAGATTAGAGTAGCCATTGACAGAGTTTGAACTCACTCTCTTATGCAAGAACTTAACACCTGTTCACCGCTGTGATAAAGGATTACTTTTCGTACAATTGAAAGTGTGATTCTGCAATCCAATGAGAATTACTATTAGTAGCTGACCTGAAACGCTTCAGTTGCATGCATCATGTGCACGTTGCACGTGTCATGAAACTGCCACATCACGGGAATGTCATTGTAAATGATCGTAATCAAACGGCCCAAAAAGGTTTAATCAAATGCTCAATCAAGCCTAAGTAACAGGTGACAGGTCCCACCGCAAGGGACCAAATCAAATTATTACTTCACTGCCAAACAAAGAATATTTATCTTTTCTTTTTAGGTAAAGTAGGCTGGAATTTTTTGTCTAGGACTTGAAAACGATGCTTCCACCTTGCTCGTCACGAAAGATTCTGTTAAATTTTACTCGTAATAATTTCAAGTGTGAGCTAAATCCACTGATTATGTTGGCTATAGTAATATATTTATTTTCTACATTTGAGTTCAAATCTCGTGATTTAAGTATTTAAACAAAGTGAAACTACAAGCTTTTTTTATTTATTTATGAATTTACGCCTAGTCTTGTTTGCAATCAGTTTGCCTCTTGTCGGAAAATATAAAAATTTGTATGTAACGGTTAGAACTTTTTCTTTAATTCATTGCATTATGAATTTAGATTTTTTTCTTTGTCTAAATATAACGGTGAAGGACAACATAAAAATTTGAAAATTGAAAGCTTACCTACATCTACATGCATGTATTAATTTAGTAGAAATTCAATTAAAATATGCAATAAAATATGCCTTTAAACTTTTAGACATTCTGTTTTGGTCTGCTAACTATTTATATATAATGCAGAAGGGCATAAGTTGACAAAAGATGTGGCCCTGCATTTATCTAAATACTCTTTAAGTATGAAAAGTCTTAAATTTGATTTTCATTAAAAATATATTTAAATTACGTTATTATTAATTCATTGTAAGGCTACATATATTTTCCTCCCTTTTAAGGATATAAAAATCAAAGGGGGTCGGGCTTTACCAAATGATTGCAATGCAACGTTGCAAGCAACCAATCAATCAGACAATAGTCGCCGTCTTGTCGGTCTAATCTCTCATTTTCCTGTCAGCAAAGGCGATTAGGAGGTGCCATTTTTGTAAATATTTAGACAAGAAAATGTGTAGCTTTGGCAAATTGGAAATACAAGTCAATGAAAATCTCACAGCTTCCCCAGTCTCGGTAAGGTCATTGCAGAAGGGGAGCGAAGAAGCTCGGCAGCTTTTCTCTGAAAGCGAAGGTATTTCCTTGAACCCATTAAGCTACTCCGTTTCTTTTTTCTGTTCACAGCGAGAAAATAGCTGTTTGGTTGCTGAGAAAGTGTGGGAAATGGAAGGAAAGTACTAGGCTGGGAATGTAAAACGAGCAAAACCCAGTTTGTAGAATTCCGGATAAATTTGGAATCTTTACTTTTGCCTCTCTCTCTCTCTCTCACAATCAGCTGTGATTATAGTTTAAAGTTTGATTCTTGAATGTTTTCCTGTTTTAGTCAAGTTGCAAAATGATCATAGTTTAATGGGTTTGTTCTTGCATGCTGAGATTTTTGATTGAAAATTCAACCTTATTGTTTTTTTGGTAGTAGAAGGGTTCTTTGTGGTTTGCTTGGAGGGAAATGGTAGATGTCAGCTGTAATACATAATTCAAATTTCTTGAATGTAATTTGATTCACTTGGAAATTAAGAAATGCAAGGATTGTTGTTTAATTGCTGATGAGCAGCTTAAATCTCATCTGTTTCCCGATGGTGCGCTTAAATTTCTTGATTGGTTTAGATATAATTTGCCAACAACTAGTTGCATATGTTTGTTTTTAAGGTATCTTATTAAGTGCATTTGAGGACTGATTGAAGAATGCATTCAATTTTTTCGGTAATTAGGAAAATAGCTCCCTCTTTAATAATTACAGTTCGTGATTGTGGCACTGGAAAATGTGCAGGGTGGATTATGTTTTTTTATAATTTTGTCGAAAACTGCCCAATAATCACTAGAGTGGTCTGTCAAAATGGGTCAGGAGCTTTTGTCTCTGTGTCAAGTCGAAACGAGGAGATTGCTGTGGATTGTGGGAATGTTGTTTGCTGTGATTTTAGTTGTCCAGCATCTTGAGCTTCCATATGGTACTGTCTTATCATCTATCCTCTCTGCTGCAAAGGTTCCGGTAGAGGGGAAAAGTCGCTTCGAAGCTGTGGATTCGCCGTCTGATTCTGAGGCTGTTGGTAACGTGTCACTTTCTAATGATTTGAACTACACTGGTACATATGGAATTCATGAGATGGCTAACGATACTAGGACCTCTGGTTTTGTATTAGAAAGAAATGAAGTCTCAAACAGAACTTTAGATATCGATGAGGATACAGGTAATGATCAGGAGGAGCCATCTGATATTTTTGTAAAGCAAAATAGAACTTTCATTGTGGAAAATGTCAACCCCTTGGAGACTGACATTGAACAAGAGCGGCGACATAGCTCTTTTGAAAAGCAAAATACCACTGATACTACTTTTTCAGAAGGTGGGACTAGGAATGAAAGTAATACAACAGATGAGGTTGTAAATTCTACTGCTGGTTTTCCAACCACTTCACCTGCATCCCCAATGATAAATTCATCATCGATTGCAGCTCCAGCAATTATTGAAACAAACGTCGGAGCACCCCCCATAGCTGTTGGCTCAAATGTGACTTTGGTTCAGAAAGATCAAACAACTTTGTCCCAGAAACCCGAAAGCTCTGAGCAATTGCATAGTAACCTCAGCCGAACAGAACGAAGTTCTTCACTGACCAGGGTCCCAGAAATGAACAAAGAGCCAGAGGTTCCAGCCTTGGATGTATATTCAATAGCTGATATGAACAAGCTGTTGCGTAAGAGTCGTTCCTCATACCATTCAGTGGTACGTTTTAAAGATTTGATTTATGTTATTTGAATCTGATTAAGTTTTTCTTAAAATGCTTCAACTCCTTGTTCTTATTTTTGACTTTTCATGTTTTGTATTGTTTTTGGTCAGAAACCACGATGGTCTTCAACAGTTGACCAAGAGTTGCAATATGCAGCATCACAGATTGAAAACGCACCCCTTCTAAAGAGTGATCAAACTCTTTATGCTCCACTATACAGGAATCTTTCCATGTTTAAAAGGTCAGTCGATGAAACCGTTATATGCATGAACTCTTACAGTACAGTCACTTTTAGAAGTTATTGCAAACACGAACCTGTTCTTACTGAAAAAAACAGTTGATGATATCTGTCACAAGCTGGTAACCTATGTGGATAGAGTCAAATGAAAATGTTGGCATATGCATTATCTTGCAATGTTGGTCGTTACTTTTCCCGTTTAAAATCATCATAATTCATTCTAGAAATTTCATAAGCTGCCTGTTGTGACTATTCAAGTAGTTACTCCTGCTCAAGTAAATTCTCATCTAATTTGCAGGAGCTATGAACTAATGGAGAACACTTTTAAAGTATATGTATACCGGGAAGGAGAAAGACCTATATTACACTCCCCATTTCTCAGGGGAATATATGCTTCCGAGGGTTGGTTCATGAAGCAGATGGAAGCTGACAAGAGATTTGTTACCAAAAACCCTCGGAAAGCCCACCTGTATTACTTGCCTTTTAGCTCTCGAAGGTTAGAGGAAAGTTTGTATGTACCCAATTCACACAATCGTAAAAATCTTGTACAATATTTGAAGGACTATGTGGACATGATTGCCGGGAAGTATCCTTTCTGGAACAGAACTGGAGGAGCCGATCATTTTCTTGTTGCTTGCCATGACTGGGTATGCTTTCCATGCTTCCTGTATAGTTTGCTTTGCGATTTACGTAAGGGCATTTATTTTTTATAAATTTCTAAGTAGCCTTCAAATTCAAACTGTAGATAGTTTTGAGTACATTATATTTTTCTAATAAAAGCCACTTCTTCAGGCCCCGTCAGAAACAAAGAAAATTATGGCTAAGTGCATAAGAGCCCTCTGCAATGCTGATGTCAAAGAAGGTTTTGTAGTTGGCAAGGATGTGTCTCTTCCCGAAACATACATCAAGAATGATAAGAAGCCTCTCAGAGATCTCGGAGGCACTCGTCCTTCCAAGAGGTCAATACTCGCTTTCTTTGCTGGAAGCATGCATGGCTATGTCAGGCCAATTCTGTTGCAGCATTGGGAAAACAAAGATCCTGACATGCAGATCTTCGGTCGATTGCCTGAGGGAAAGGGCAATAAGAACTACGTCCGTCATATGCAGAGCAGCAAGTACTGTATTTGCGCAAAAGGTTACGAAGTGAACAGTCCGCGAGTAGTAGAGGCCATTTTCTACGAGTGTGTTCCGGTGATCATTTCAGACAATTTCGTGCCTCCATTTTTCGAAGTTCTGAAGTGGGAGTCGTTTGCTGTTTTCGTGTTGGAGAAGGATATCCCGAATTTGAAGAACATACTCCTTTCGATCCCGAAGAAGAGATATCTACAGATGCAAATGAGGGTGAGAAGGGTGCAACAGCATTTTCTGTGGCATGCTAAGCCTGAGAAGTATGATATTTTTCATATGATACTGCACAATATTTGGTACAATAGACTCCAGCAGATAAAACCCAATTGACACAGTAACATTCTAGTCATGTAAATTCTGCTTTTGTATATATTTTTTTAATTGTTTTTTTTTGGAAGAAAGTGAAATAACAAGAAAATGTAGTGGCAGGTTGCATTTGAAATTTCAGAAACTTTTGGTACAAGAATTGTTATTAAAGTATATTGTATATATCAAGGCAGAGAGCTGGTTTTTATTCTCTCATGTATATTGGGATATAGCGCTCAATCACTATTCAGTTGGTAAATGATTCCAATTGGTTTGATCTTGAGCGATCATGTGTAATTGAAATACTAATTGTATTTTTTATTGGGATATTATGCCAAATCTATATTGGATCATCAAATTTTAAAAGACTCTCATTTGTCTGAATTGAATACCACTAGACTATGAAGAGCTTTATAAAATCTGAATTGAGCGCCAGTAGAGTTTGGCGAATTCCTTTAAAATTCTTTAGAGCATGTTTAGTATTCAATTTGAATTCAATTATTTAAACTCAAAAACAGTTTTTTAGTCTCAACTTAAGCCTAAAATTCTTGTTTAGGTGGACTATTTTGAGAAACTGAACTCAAAACTAACTTGAAAATATAACTTAAGTCATGAAAACATAAAAAGCCCATTCTTATCCCGCTCCCCTCTCTGTCTCTCTTTCTCCCCTTCAGCCCTAGCAGCGAGTTGTTGATAAGAGAATTATTTTTAATTGTTAAGACTTAAAAACAATTATGTGTCATACTAAACAAGTTTTTGGGTTTTATAAAAAAATTGTTCTCTTAAGAGATGGTCCCAAAAAGTATTTTTAAAACTAATGAAACTTTTCTAGTAGAGTACCAAATTCAAAACTCTTAAATTTCTTTAGAATCTCAAATGAATACACCACTGAATCTTATTTTGGGTTGAAAATCTTAGAAACAAATCCGCCCGATATTGGAAACAAATGTTGGTTAGGAGCAAGTATGTGTATCTAGGGAACAATATCAAACTACATAGTTTTGATAGTTTCTATATTGTTACGATCATATTTTGGATGTTGTTGTTGTTGCTGCTTAAAAATGTTCATCATGCACACTTTCTTATACAATTTTTTTTTATGTTTATAATTAAAGTGTAGATAATTTTTCCAAAATGTCAATAACATGTGTTATATTTAAACAATTTAATTATGGAATTAACTCAACCTCTTATAGTTTGATCTTTTTGGAGTTTTGGACAACCTAAATCAACCGGTAAAAGTTACAAAGCAAGCTCAGTTATCATTCCAACACGTTGCCCGATCATCGTTAATGTGAAAGTTAGTGCATTGCCTCGACAGTCTAAAATCCTCAAGTTTTATATCATGACCGTTCGATCATAAGATTCTCCAACGTCCACAGATAAACGTTCAAGATGCACGAATGAGGTGAACAAGCAAAAATAAATAAATAAATAAATAAAAGAGGACAGAAGCTGTTGTTCATCTGTTTGCAAAACCTGAAAAAAGCAGTTAAAAGATACGCATTAACCTGCAAATCTGATATATCCAAATCCAAATATCCATATTTTTTTTCCTTGATTTTTCAATTAGTTTTCCCTTTATTTTATTTGATATTTTAATAAGATTAAATCCTTTGAATTTATCAAAGTTTATTACATTGATGAATTTTCAATGAAAAGAGTAGGTGGAAACAAAAAGCAGATAAAGTCTCATATTATCCGATCAAAACCAAACAGCAAGAGATTAAATTAAATTAATTTACAGAGATTTGTGGTGGGAATCCATGGCTACTTCGTTGAAGGTGAAGAGCGGCGGCAACCTGCAGGATGGTTCTTCAAAGGGAAAGATTGGATATTCTGTTACCAAGAAGAAGATTGAGAGCTCTTCAAGCAAGCAGGCAGCTGATTCCAAGCAGAAATCTGTGCAAACTGTTACAAAAACTGAGGTAAAACCCAGGCCAAATTTCATTGATATTTTAACATTTTGACCTTAAAGTTGTGATCTTTGGATTGGTTTTTCAATTGGGTAAATTGGGTTTGTGGGGTTGTGAATTGATTTAGCTTTTTCTAATGAATTAGGGGATGTTCTAATTTGGAATGTTAATTAATTTGGATAATTGACAATGACATAGTGGAATTTGTGGTTCTGATTTGCTTGTTCTTAGTTTTTTGACCTTAAAGTTGTGGTCTTATGATTGGTTTTTCTATTTGGTGAATTGGATTTGTGGGGTTTTGAATTGGTTTATCTATTTCTAATGGATTAGGTGATATTAGTTTGTGGGGTTTCTTAATTAATTTGGACAAGCAAAGTGATCTCCGCACTCCTATTTTCTCCTTCTGCACCCTGCCCCTTGTTAATAGTTTTAGGATTGAATAAATCTTCGGAGAATTAAGAGGCGGAAACAAGGGAGGATTGCAGAAGGAGAAACTAGGCGAGTGAAAATCCTACCCTTTGGATAATTGGCAATGACATAGTTGATTTGCCGTGCAACCTATATGCCTCTCTGAGGGGTTCCGTTCCCGGTATCAGACTTGATTGTGTTGATTTCATGGTGGATGTGATGGATTCAGTATTATTTGTTCAAATGTGAAGGTAAAATCAAAACCAAATTCAGCATCAAAGACGATAACAAAGAAAACCACCACAAAAGTGAGAGAGAAGAAAGTGTACACTTTGGCTGGCCAGAAATTTGATCCTCCTGAAGAGGTACTTCTTCCCCCATGACATTTATTTGATTATTCCTATCATTGTTTGAGACAATAATGGCTATATGGATAAAGTGTCACTCATCCTTGAGTTTCTTATGCTTCCAATTTCCAGAGAGAACCTCTGCGGATCTTCTACGAGTCATTGTCCAAACAGATACCTACAAGTGAAATGGCAGAATTCTGGTAACTTTTTCCTTATGTTACGAAGGCCTCTCTCCTTCTATCTGATTATATGGCGAATGCGTAAGGTGCTTAAATTTGATTTCAAGGTTGATATTATTGGAACTTGGAAGTAAATTGTGTATCGCAAGGCCCCCTTCCACTCAAAAGTTCCTAATGATGATAGCAATTCTTCAAAGACAATTTAAACTTAGTTGACTTCGACTGTCCAACGACGGTGCCTGTTCACTGTCTTGGATATGCCTAAGCCAAATATCCATTTGGAAGAATTGCATATACACATTGTTGTGTGGACAACAACTTTACCAATTAAGCCACATGTTCACTAACAAAACAAGTTTATATGTGTGTATTTGATGGCCTCCAATTCTATATGTAGTGGGGATTGATTATATGAGTTTCAATGAAGAGTGAAGAATCTAAACTTTATAGGAAGTGAGGAAAAGTCAGAGAAGCAGCCTGCTATGTCCTTTTGGTTGCATTTTCGGAGGTCTTTAGCCAAGTAGCATAATCTTTTTCTTATTGAACCAACAAAACAGCTAGTGACTCGTGATTTTGAACAGGCCCTGCTTTTCCCTAGTCTGCACTCTGGTAGGTTGGCTAGCTTAAGATGATCTTGTTGAAATTGCCTTACGTTCTAAATTTTTCTTGAAAACATGTTTGATCGGTTAGGGCCATGAAAAACAATAGCAATTTGTAGAAGAACAAGTAGACCAATCTTACATAGTGTGGAACCAGCCAACTTTGTATTTGGCTGCTGAAGAATGTGCTCAGTCCCTTACACCGTGCACTTCAACATGACGCCACGCATTTGCAGTTCTTCAATACAGTAATTCATATTCTCTTCAATCTCCATTGCTTCTCCTGTGAATGTTTTGGGGCTAGTGGATCAAGTGTTTCTGAGCAATGTGCGTTATCACAGTTCTGAATCTCTCATCAAAACATGCTCTCAAGTTTTTTTATACATGAGGAATCCTTCTTGGATGTTATCCTCAAATGTTTGTTTTGAACTTTGGAAGCCATTTACTTCTGATGATGTTTCTTATGTTTTGGATTTTTTTTGTTTCTTTGCTGCACTGGTCAACTATGTGGTTAATGAACTTCTTATTTACACTTGTACCCTACACAAATTTGAAAACTAACCGACCAACTTGTAAGAACCGTCTCTTTTAGTGGGAAATATACAGCAGTCTTGTTGATATCTATGATGCGAGCTAGTAAATGATTGATGTGCATCGGTAGTCTTTTAATTTCTGGTGCCGTGAATTAGATGCTACGTGCATTTTCTTTTAAATATTGGTATGCCCTTTTCGTTTGCAGGATGATGGAACATGGCCTATTGTCCCCTGAAAGATCCAGAAAGGCATATGAGAAGAAGCAGAGAAAGCAAAAGCAACTTCGTTTGGGAACTCCTATTAAGTCTACACCAAAACCAGCAAGTAAACCTGAGAGTTCACAGAGGCCACAACAGCAGGCATCTAAGAACGGCGATGTAAAAGCCAAGAAGAGAGTTATCAAAGAGAGTGACGACGACGATGATTTCATTTTAAGTTCCAGGAGGAGGAAAGCGTAAGCGAAAATATTAAAAGAACCCCTTATCTGTGTACTTTTAGGAATTGCTTGTTTAGATTTCTTCTTATTTGATCGGTAAAAAAAAGCCGGGAACTGTTAGATATCAGACAAGGTGAGAGTGAGACATTCTTTATTATTGTCAAACTTATGAAAACAATAAGCAAAGACTCTCAGGTTACTTCTGTTTCATTTCTTCGACTTGTCAGTAGTTCATCAACTGTGTTACATAAACGCTGATTAGCCGAAGAATTAATGTTATTGTTAAGCTCTCTTATGATACTTATCTCAAGCTTCCATTCCAACACTCAAAAGATAACCGGATTCGCAGTTTTTCTGATCCGTGTACCTTGCTGATGTATACATTCATTGTTTCTGCTCCATGTATCCAATAGGGCTACCTCCTCTTGTTCTTGCCTGTTGGAGAAAGCCAACTAGCCAAGGGGTTAGGGTTGTTCATAAACTTAGCTATGGGGCATTTTTCAATTTAATTTCAGCTCGCAGAGACGAAGATTAAACAAACTGGAGTGGAAATGAATTGAGGTTTTAATGGATGTTGACTTCCAAATATTTTTCACTCTGTAGTTATAAGAATGATTAGCACTTAAAATTTATCCTTTCCAATCCTACCATCTTTTAGGGATTGGAAGGAATCAATTTTATTCATGACTAATCACATGATGACAGATAAACACAAAGGAGTATACACCTAAGAATAGTTGATTGAGAATCTCAAAACTGATATTACACGCATCAACGACTAAGATAAGAGGTCTGTAATGTATGTGCTGTGTGACATATGAAAAAGATAACAATGAGATATACAACCAAGAATAGGTAAGAATTAATCTTCAACTTAGATGCCATTTACAAAGACGAGAGAGGGTCTGTAATGTTATCTGTCATCTGTCACTGTGTCCATGCTTTGATGACCATGGCCCATGCGGAGTCTCACCCATTGCCATCGGCTGTCTTTAATTCACAAATTAAGTCAGTGCTATATATTTTATATATATATATATATATATATATATATATCAAACAAGAATAGAATATAAAAAATTTAGAGCATGGGGACTCACATATAGTTATTGATGCAGGACAAGCCAAGGGTTCTCGGGGAGGCGGGGGATGATAACCTGGGAATCACTCAACCAGGGACAACGGAGCTCGCTCACGTCGTTAATCGTGAATTCGCTCACACGATCAAGCCAAATGCTTGATTAGGGAAGGAGAAATCACTCACTTCAATTGCACAAAGAAACATATGTTTTAATTCATTTAAGTATGTCCTTCAAGGCTTTCTAGTACAATATTTATAAGCGTTTACAAATTAATAGACCTCAAGTTTCCATGACACCCTTATAACTCCCAAAATAACTAAACAAATTCTTAAGTAATTAAAATACAAAACCTTTGTTATTCCAAAGCATATTAATAGTTTCAAATTGGTTTCTCCAAGTCTTCCTCCCACATCATTCTCCCCTTCTCGAAGAAAATTCGTCCTCGAATTTCATTTGGTCTCTTCTTTTTTTTTTTTTTTTTTCCTCGATCTTTTGGATGTCCAACCAAGATGTTTCACAATACCCAATTTAGCACCAAAATTTTCGAAGTTCCTGTAGACCATGCACACATTAATTATTTTCTTCGTGAAAATAATCACCTTGGAATAGTGCTTCCAAATCACTTCTTCAAATGAGCCGAGAGATTTCAAGTCATGTTGAAAAGTTCTTCTATCAAAGAGCTCTCTTCTCATATCTGGAGCAACGAAACTGTCCCAAAAAGGATCATGAATGCTACGGATATTAAGAGCTTGTACTCCATTATATAGTTGTCCATGGAACTCTTCAACCATATCTTCATTGCCCTCGTATTGATCATAAACTGGGACGGAATCCCATTCGGCCAAGTTATCGATTACATCACTGCTTTCTGTATATTCCCCTTTTGTGCCAAACTCCATGTTGGAACGTTTTTCAACCTCATTACATGCACAACAAATCTCACATGCACCATCTGGACAACGATCAAAATTTGGAGGAAGATTGAGATTTAGAAAATCGTCACTTGAAAAATCAAAGACAGCCGTTTCTAGAACCCATCTAACCTCATTTACTGGAGGCAACAATATACTTTAGCAAATTGAAGATATTGCTTTGTAGAAATAACGGATTGAGGAATCGCTTGAGAATTTAGAAACTAGACTGGAACGGCTTTCAAATGATATATGGCATGAAGGTCGAGAAATGCTTAACCAAATCGAAAACTGACCCACAAGAGAACTAGTTTTGTTTTCACGACATCACTGATGCTCTATGGTGTTTTGCCAATATCTGCACACACAAAATTCGGTTTGATGCACAATTTGTTGCGTTGGAAACTAGACTTCCACAGCTTTCCAGTGATGTATGACTCTCTGATAAAAGTCACAGGAATTGAGTTGGTTTTGAGGATGAACACAAATGATGTGCTTAGCGCTACCACCAGGATTTCAAATAAAAATCCGAAAACCCGCTTTGATGCCACTTGATGCAGGACAAAACCATGGGTATCGAGAAAAGGGGGATAGATAACTTGGGATTCACTCAACCAAGGGCAATGAAGCTCGCTCACGTCGCTAATTGTGGATTCACTCATACGACCAAGCCAAATGCTTGATTAGGGAAGGAGAAATTACTAACTTCAATTGCACAAAGCAAAATATATTTTTAATTCATTCAAATTTGTCATTCAAGACTTTCTAGTACAATATTTATAAGCATTTACAAATTAATAGACCTCAAGTTTCCATGACACCCTTACAACTCCCAAAATAACTTAACAAATTCTTAAATAATTAAAATACAAAACCTTTGTTATTCTAAAGCATATCAATGATTTCAAATTGCTTTCACCTATATATATATATATATATCCATATGTATATGTATATGTATATATAGCACCGTTCAATGGGTAGTTTGTGTGTGTGTGTGTGTCTATATATATATATATATATATATATATATATATATATGGAAGCATGAGCTTCTAAATGTGATCGAAGACTAGTGCATAGCTGCAGCAGCATGGTCATACAATAAATATTTTCTGTAAATTAAAATCAACACAAAGACAAATCAGTATGCTGAGCCGCACGTGAATTAAACATGAAACTACATACATATATTCTTGGATGAACTGTTAATTTAGTCCTTAAATTATCACATCAGTAAAAATTAGGTCTCTAAACTATTTTTTCAGAAAAATTCAATCCTTGAATTATAAAAATCTGCCCATTACATTCCTAATATTATATTCAATTTTTCGTCATTTTCATAAAGAAATAATGTACGGAGTTAACTTTAGAGGGTAAATTGGTAGTTTTACATAAGAAATAGTATAAGTTAACTTTGAAGGGTAAACTAGACGTTAGATTCGCAACCTATAAGACATATTAAGGGCAAGAAAATGACGGTATTACACTCTAAAGTGTGTCAAGTGACTTAAGTTGACGAAAAATTGGATTAAATAGCTTTGAATATAATAGTAGGGATGAAATTAGTAATTTTTAATGAATTTATAGACTTATTTTACAGAAAAAAAAATTCAATGACCTAATTTTAACTGAGGTGTTAGTTTATTAGTTTAGGGACTAAATCGACACTTCACCATATATTCTTTATTATCTAAAATAATAAATATGATCAACCAATTTTTTTTTTTATCAACCAATTAGAAATCTGAATATATATAGATAATAACTATGATCAACCAATTAGAAATCTTTATATATTATATATGTGTGTATACATAGGTCATCAGGCCCTATTTATAAAAAATAAAAAAAATCATCAGGCTCCACACACAAAGTTTGAGATTAATGTTTAGTCTGATGTGTTTAGATTCATTATCACGCTTTCACATCAATTTGCATGTGAATAGAGCGTAAAAGTAACAGATTATTTAGTGTAGAGATTGATGATGATGATGATTAATAATAATAATCTCTACTAATTAATAAAATACTTATTGTTAACTAAAATCTTATAAAATTATCAGTTTAACCCTCTAATTAAAACAGAATACAAATAAGAAATATGAGGCAGAAATGTAATTTTACACAACTAAATTTTGCTGTTTTTTTTCAAAGTCTCACCTACATTTAAATCATAACATATCTCTAATTAAAATGAATAAAATAAATAAAAACTTCCCACTTCCACATTTTCTATCACTCTCTTCCTCTTTCCTTCTATTTCAAAAGCAAAAATAAAAAAATTTCTCACATACTTTGTGTGTGCCCATATGTTAGTTATAATAATAATAATTTAATATTGAAGAATACAATCCTAGTCGGAAACTTGACAAAACAAAGTAGAACTTTATATTGGATGGTTTTTCTCTTAATGCATACCGACCTTTTGTGATAAAACTGATCAATAGTTGTGTAGATGATAAGTTGGAATAATATTTTTATAATTAATTGTGGGTCACCGATCCGATTCTATAATTTTGACAAATAATATTTCTCAATAATAATAATAAAAAACATAATAGTAAGAAATTAAAAGATTTCTTGAAGTAATTAATGAATAATGTCTAGAAATGAATTGAACCAAGTTATAAAATGCCATCCACGTTATGGGAGGTGTGTGAAGGAATCGTATAACTGATGAAAATTAAAGCCACATGATTTCAAAGATGCAGAAAACCCCCATTTCCCACTTCAGTCCCATCCCATATCCACATTTAAATCAAACAGACCATACAGGTCAGTGGAATGAGAGTTGGCCATAACAGATATAAAATTGCAGTCATTAGCTAGCTAGGATCTTTTGCCCCCCGCCCCACCCCCCCCGGGGGAAAGGAAAAAAAAAAAAAAACAACTAGGTGGGGATTTTTTATTTTTTATTTTTCCTTTTTCTTTGGAAAAAAAAGAATTTTAACAAAAATGTCTTGATACTGTTCATTTTAACGAAAAATTATATTTTTACACTAAAAAAATCAATTTTGGTACTATTTATTTTACCTTTTATTTTGTTGTTATCGTTAAAATTTAAAATTTTCAAACCGTTTTCATTGATTATTTTTTTGAAAAAATTATGAGTTAAAAATTCCTCAACAGCAGAAACCATGCGGATACAGTGTTGGGATTTTTGTTCATTCTAATATGTGTTTCGACACCAAAAGGATTAAGGACACATTAACTTCTTACAGAAACTGGTCAATTCTTTGCCAAGGTACATTAGTCCTTTCGAGAGTACCTGACAGTTCTGTTTTGATGATATGATGTTCTAATACTAAACGTTAATTTGATTTGATTTCTCACAAGGGTTTATTACTGCTTGTGCCTGAAATACGAAGGAGACACATTGTCTATCCTTCTGTTTAGATATCATTTTCATCTCTTCTTATTTTATGCTGTTACGATTAAATCACGTTAATATTTTATATTATTTTTTTAATAAAGATAATAAAATAAAAAATTAATAAGAATTTCAAATACTGACGTGTCTTAACTATGACTGCATAAATAGAAAAAGATAAAAAATGCACCCAACAGAAAGACAAACAATCTGCCTCCAAATATGATTCCGCTATTCTCTGATCATTCACCATCGTCAAGTCGGCTGTGGACTTTCCCAGATTCTAATTAAATTCCCACAAAGAATTATGTTTGAACAGTACAATTGTACGTTATGCTCTTACTAAACAATCAATGACAGTGCTGCATATAATATATATACAGAATTATGTTTAAACAGTACAATTGTACGTTATGTTCTTACTAAACAATCAATGACAGTGCTGCATATAATACACACACACACACACACACACACACACAACCTCATAGCAGGTAAGCGAAGCATAACCGCTCAATGTTGTGAGAATGTAAGGTAAGAGAATTCCACATTGGTGAAAGGATAAACTTTATAAGGGTTTATAAGAGGTTGAGTTACTTCCTATATTACCAATTAGTTTTATAGTGGAACCTCAACTTCTTCATAGTATCAGAGCAGGTTGTCTCATGTATGACCTAACAGCTACACATGTTCCACCTCATTTGAGGAAGCTCGGGGGTCATAGGTGTGAGTGAAGCTACTTGCATGACGAAAGCAAAATTTTTTGGTTATTTATTTAAATTAATTTAATATTTTGTGCAACAAAATATTTGGGTGGCGCAAGATTTTGCGTGACAAAAGTTTTTGGTTTTTATTTTTTTATTTAATTAAATTGACCTTTTGTTTTATTATTTCTATTATTTAATTTAATTATAGTAATTGTTTGTGCGACAAAATATTTGGTAGTGCAAGATTTTTTGAAGTTTTACTTTTTGAATTTAATTTAATTGTATGGCTTTGTTTTTTTTTAATTACTTTAATTTAAATTGACATATTCAAAATAAAATTACATATGAAAAATAGTGATCAAATTAAACATAATATACATTTGATTAAATATGTACATATAAATTAACAAATTACAATAAAAAAATCCTAATACAAGTCTATTGTGTTGGTGGGGGGTGTCAACTCCTCAACTCTCACCGTCAAAGTCCCAACGATTCCCTATAAAAAAAAAAAAAAAAAATAAATAAACAAACAAACAAACATGGTCAAATAACAAAAAATAAAATAAAATAAAAAACAACATACCCCAAACCCAAAATTAACTCCAGAAACACATATTAATGAAAAATAAATTAAATTTAGAGAGAAAATACATTTTGGCAAGATTGAGAGCGAGTAAGAGATAGGGAGAGAGGAGTAAGTGAGAGATAGGGAGATAGGAGAGAGTGAGAAGAGATAGTGAGAGAATGAGTGAGAGTGAGAGATAGAGAGAGAGGTGGTAAGATTGAGTGTGAGAGAGGGGGTTAGATTTAGGGAGAGGGAAAGAGAGGAGAGGTAAGAGAATGAGAGAGATACATTGAGAAAATTGTGGAGGAGTTATTTTGGTTTTAAAAACCATATCACTTTGCGCCACGAAGGATATGATTTTGCGCAACGAAAGATTGGTTGCACAAAGTCTTAAAAAATTAAATAAAAAAAAATCCCATGCCCCATTTTTGGTGCCCACCCAAATGTTTAGGGTTTTGCGTGATTGGTCGGCAAAGTTTAAAAAAAAATTATAAATTAAATTTCCCGCGTCCAATTTTTGGCACCCGCCCAAATTTAACGATTTTACGCGACGAAACATTGGTTTCTCATTTAAATTTTATAGAAATAAATTTTATTAGACAATTTAAAATATAAATTAAATAAAATAAATAAAGAGGGTTTATGCGGTGAGTGTGACATCCCGTCCCGGAAATATGGAAACGTACGTATGAAATTACAATTTTACCCCTAGTGTGCTTTCATCACGTTTTGGTTGTTTGGTGTGTTGTGGCATGTGTTTGGAACCTCACACACTCCCACACACACACAGACACTGTCCTTCTCTCTCTCCTTCTGTCTTCTCTCTCTCCCCCGAGTCCTCTATCCTTCTTCTTCTTCCTAAAACGTACGGATCAACACACACACCCACTCGAATGTTCACAGATCGAGGAAACCAAGGACACATTTGAGCTCGTGAGGTCGAGGGGAACACAACCATATCATTTTCAGGTGAGAAACACATCGTTTTCACGTCGATTCGACGATGTCCGTTTTGAGTACTGTTCATGCAAATTTAATCTAGCTTGTTTTTGGGATTTTGAAGCTTATAGTTGTGTTTGTGAGGTTCCCAGGAGCTTGGGAGTAGCTCGTTGGGTGAATTTGGACGTCAGGATCGTTGGATGTGGAGTTGGCCGAGTTTTGAAGTTTTGGACAGGTATAATCTCGTAATTTTAGACCTTAAAACTTGTTGGGACATGTTCTACTAGCTCTAGGGTTGTTTTTGGTGCAAGAAACGTGGAAAAAGGTGGAAAAACGAGCGAGAAATCGTGATTTGCAGGTTTTCCGGCGACGGCGACAGCGCCGGCGTCAGTTTAACGGAATATTCCTGACGGCGTCTGTTGACACCGTCAGTGTGCCTGGCACGTGGCCGCGCGTGGGGGCGCGTGGGTCCGTGCCTATTCTGGCGCGTGGGGGCGCGTGAGAGGTCCAAAAATTATTTTAAAAATATGGTTGTGATCCTGAGGTTGTGTAGAGCACGTGGGTATATTCATTTGTCCATTTTGAGCAACGTATGAGAAGTTATTACGAGAAGTTGGTTATGTGCTTTAAAGTTAACGTTTTTATAGTTATTTCGCATATAGGTGACACGTACCCCGAGGACGAGCGTGGTCACGCGAGGCAGAGGGGCTACGACCCTTCCACGTATCAGTGAGTGGGCTTTTGTTTTCCGTATATACCTATATACTATATTTTTCCCAGAAATTGAATAAATGTCTATTAGTTTATGCCATGCATTATTTCATCATTATTCGTGCATTGATGGTTATATCAGTAGTTGCATATATTTATACATATGCATATTGGGTGCTGTGGACGCACAGGTAAGTGCCAGGTAAGTGGTATTCATATTTACATTCAGCAGTAGTTTGAGATGATTAGAGAGCTCATAACCTGCACCCCCGGTGTTAGTGCTCCCGCCCAGAGTAGGGCACAGTCCTTCAGGTGATGTTCACCTCCCGCACCACACGCTCAGCTTGGATCCAAGTTAGGTGCACAGTCCTGTCGTACAGACCACTATAGGTGGTTCCGACTCGTAGGTGACCCGCGATTATTCGCACAGTCTTCACGTGATCGTAGCACTAGAGCGTACATATGTTTTACACCCAGGCCTGTCGTACAGACCACTTTAGGTGGTTCCGACTCGTGGGCAGGTTCAGTTATTGATTGTGAGATTTGAGCTCTATATGCAGCCGTACAGGTCACGTTAGGTGACTCCGGCTGCCAGATTATTTGATATTGATATGTTTATACCTGGGCACTTGCATATCGTTATGAGATTTCGGCATGGCATATTATCGAGCATGATTGACATACCTGTGAGCATGTTTGGCATACCTATACATACGTATATATGTTTATTTATCTGGGAAGTATACAGGTTTTACGGCGAGGGGATATAAAGTATTTCTATAATGGTTTTCGAAAGATTTGTTTTTGCCCACTCACGCTTTTGTTTTGCGCCCCTCCAGGTTCTAGTTGCTTAGCAGTTTCGGTGGTCTCCCAGAGGGCTTTCCGGCGTTTCTGACAGACACTCACCATTGTAGGGTCACCTTTGGGTGTACTATTGTCGTCATTTTAGTTTGGGCTGCTATAGACCTGCTCTGAAATTGTTTCTCACTTACTAGCACTTGTTTTAGTACTTTGTATGCTAGTTTTATTTTATTCGTACTTTACATTAATACTTTATTAGCTTCCGCACGTGCACATGGCTATGTCACATCGGTGTGACGGCCAGCACGCTCCGATCTCAGTCGGGGTGTGTCAGTGAGATATTAGTATTCATTGTGCAAAATTTTTAAAAAATAATAAAAAAGAAATAATTTTATTTTACAATTTAAAATATAAATAAAATAAAATAAATAGGGTTTAGGAGACGAAATGTTCGAAGATGAATCTGGTAACCTTGCATCCGAAGTAGCGATTCCCTTCCTCGCTCAGGAAAGTAAGAAGGAAAGGCATAAAGCAAGTACTGCGAACCACGAGATTAGACAGTTGTGATATTCGTCATGCAAAGAAAATAATTTAGGTTAACAATATAAAATATAAAATAACATAAATAGGGTTTAGACGACAAAATATTAATATTCGTCGCGCAAAGTTTTTAAAAAATAATAAAAACTATGAAAATAATTTATTTTACAATTTAAAATATAAAATTAAATAAAAAAGAAAATAAATTGGGTTTAGGTGATGAAATATTTGGATTTTGTCGCGCAAAGGTTTTAAATTTTTTTTTTTACTTTTTCATTTTTTTAAACATATTGCGTAACGAAGTCAAAAATTTCGTCGCGAAAGGAGTTTTTTTTACTAATGCTAGCCGCTAGGTGAGCTTGAGCAGACTCTAAATGTGAGACAACGCAAGGAGAAAAATACGAAGAAGGAAAGGAATGAATGAAAAGGCTTCCTTATTAGGGTTACAGGGGTAAAATGACGTCGCTCAATCCTTAGGGGTAAAAACGATATTTTATATACTTATTGTTCGATTCGGTTTTCTAGTTTTAGTTCAGTTTTTTTAGTTTTAGTTTGGTCTTCAATTCTTTTTTTTTTTTCGGCTTTCAGTTTTTCAAACCCACCTTTTGCTAAAAGATTGTTTTACCATGTAACATTTCTTTAGCAAAAAATAAGAGAAATGAACTCCACACCTACTGCTAATGCTAGTATGCTAAAAGATTTTTTCTTTTTTCTTTTTTCTGAACAAAACTAAAAGATTGTTTTAAAACCACACAATGCCAATTTAGAACTAGCTAATTAAAGAATAAGCACGGTAATTAAGGTCACTCACTTGCGTGAAGAATGAATTGATCTTGATAGCTTATGCACTTAAGGTTCACAAAATACCATCAGTAATACGCATGGGTAACTACGTATTTTCCTATAAGATTACGAAATGAAATGAGAACCTACTCCTAATACTAGCAGGGGTGGATCTATTAAGCGACCTGGGTGGTCTTAGGACCACCAAGAAGCCTGCATAAGTGGCAGTGAGGACCTTCAAGGATCACTCAAGTTTGGCCATGTAGTAAAAGAGAAGAACGGTGATGACTGCACTACAGATTCTGTAGAAGGAGAAGAAGAAGATTATTTTTTTTAATGACTTAGCCAAAACGTCGTCGTTTTAAGCAAGCTATTTAAAAAAAATAAATAAATAAAACCCAGCTTCTTATTAAGTCACGTGGGAGCCTCACTATTTTTAATTTTAAAAAAAAAGAAAAAAAGAAAAAAAAGAAAAGAGAGGTTCAAACATTGTTTCCTCTATCCCAGGAGAAAATTTTCATTATGACAAGAATAAGGAGGTACACCACGTGTTTTATGCAAGTGGTGGGAAATTTTATTTTTTAAGTTATTAACTTTTTAACACACATATCACACCATTAGTACAGTAGCACATGATGTACCATCCCGTATTTCAAAAACCTCTCCTACCCATTCCAATTTCATTCACTTTCCCAATTCCAATTTCCTAATTGGCTACTTGGCTATCCCCACCCAACTGATCCCCAGGCCAGCACTCGTCTTCTCTCGACGACCACCACTTGGTTCACTTCTCTCCACCACCACTTAATCCCCTAATTTCTAAATCTAATTAGGTCTTCTATTTTAGTCTAAATTAATCATATAGGATGTTAAATTAATAATAGATTATAGTTATAATTTATTTGTTATGATTTTTTTTATACTGTTGGATCATGTGTTGGTTAGTTCATATGTATTTTTTTAGCTTCATTAGTTGATATTGTTTTGTGTTTTGATTAACTTGATATTTATATTCATTTTATGCATTCGAGAAGTGACTTTTCTCAATTGCGAAAGATTTGTGATCTTGCTAAAAATGGCGGGAAAAGGGTTGCATCGAGTGTTCCAATATGTGTATTTACTTATTGAATTGGCTTTGGTTATACTAGTTGCAACTATTTCAATGGGAAGAGAGCAGTTTTCGCCATGAATATCATTAAGTATTCACTCCACAACAAAATAGGGGATAGCTTAGTTGTTTACATTAATAAATATGATTTGTCTTGTATTGGCAATGAATCATGACATGTTTCAAAGTTGTAACTTCATTATGGAAAAATTTAGTCTTTGTAACTTGTAACTTGTTTATACAAAGAAGATCATAAATAAAATGTTGGTAGTTTATCATTTAATTTTTTAATGTTATTTTCATCTAATTTTTTTTAGAACTTTTATATTAGAATCACCCAATGTTAAACTTCTGGAATCACTACTGACTACTAGTATGTTAAGATATATCATGGGGGTGAAAGTGACCCCCAACGTGACAACCTTCATCTAAGTAATCATCTAAACAACTTTATATAGAGTCTATACCTCTAAATCGATTACTTATGCGCATGCGCTCAAAAGTCCAGTCCCTTGAAATGGTATGCTATGCAAAATATAGAAACAAATCAAAATCTTGATTCTGCAACTTTTAAATCCACACGAGACTTGATATGACTGATCAACAGCTAAGTAAAGCCACATGGACCTCCCAACCCCACCAATATAAATTGCTCGTACGGTAGTTGGGTCGAGTCAAGTCTCCTCAACCAAAAGCTTAAATTATTGAGAAAATAACAATAATGTAAATTTTACATCAACGTTCTTTTATCTGATTGTATATGTCGTAATGCTAGAAATAAAAATTTAGATAAAAAAATTATCAAATTTGTATATATCGCAATGGAAGAAATAAACATTTAGATAAAAAAAGAATCGACATGATTAATGATTCAAATTTACAATCTCTTATCAGACTTGTGCGTCCACCAAATTGTTATTTTATCAATATTGGAGATCATCAATTGGAAATCACAGATCAAGTCAATTCTTATGGGAATATGTAATCCCCATAGTTTTGCTTAAACATTTTTGGTACATAATTCTGTTATTTTATTATTCGGTCAGGCTGTCAATCCATGCATGTAATCACTGATCAAGTCGACCCTTATATGTATATATAATACATAAAGAAGTTTGACCGCCTACCCTAAAATGTGATAAACCAAAATGTCCCTTTTAACATGTGATACTATATGGACCTCGAAATTATATTGTTTTGATAAAAAAATTCAGCCCTTGAAATGATCGGGAAATGAGTGATATGTTGGGTTTCTTAGCTAATAAAACACTGAACATTGGTGACAGCTTTGACTTGGAGGTGCGTTTGCCGGTTGATTTGGGTAAAATGGTTGTATATGAGTACTAATTATTCACTATGATGATATGATGATATGGTGGTTTGATGATTTGTTTATTTTCTATTGGTAGTTCTTGCATGATATGACATATAGCTATACGTGTGTCGTGGCATTACGGCCAGATACTCAATGCTTAGTACTTTTTTTTAAAATTTATTATTGTTAAGGAGATGATGAATAATTTAAAACTATTACAATAATTTAAGAAATGATAGAGTTTTGAATCCGAAAAGTATAGATAGAAACCTAATACTTGATCCATTAGAATATTATTAAATCACATGATCAATGCTTAATATCAAAATTGCATGGCTATGGATTTAAGTTGTAGTACTGCGTATGGAAACATATATAGATTGGACTTCTAAATACTATCTCACGACAAGAACTTCAAGCTTATATATGGGTCCAAGTTTATGCGTAAATCAACAGCTCATTTACGACGTACATTTTTAATTTGTTATGAACGTACCATGTACCCTATTGGAACAGTAAGGAATATTGTAGGGTATATATCTAGGGCAATCAATCATGGTGATATATAGTAGTTTTGATTTCAACATAACATAACTAAGATAAAATCATGATATGAGGATGACGACCTTAGATCAATATAGAGTAATATATATTGTCACATATAAATGCGATGTAATTCATAATAATAATGCTAGAGAGACGCAGATTTAGATGTAGACAGGTAGGCTATCTAGAGTAGTGTGCTCTCCTTCTGCATTTAAGTTCAAATTTCCACTAATAAGTTAGACTATAGATTAATATTGTTCATATAAAGAAATGCTGTAAAGGCACTAGATTGTGTAGCAAATTGAGTCTTCAATGATTTATCATTATACATGTTATTACGTAACAAATAAAGTTTAAAGTGAGCCAAGAATGTTATAATAAAATCAAACATTATAACATTATTTAAGGCACAAAATTTAATGTTCCTAACAGTATTCATTCATAAAATTTGAAGAGGACATTCTAAGAGAGAGCCTAGGAAAAAGGGACTCTTAATTTATAGTTGCATACAAATGGCAACTTTAACATGAAATGTTGCAGGGTAAAGTCACATTTATTAGAATATCAAGAAACCGTATAATAATGGACCAAGCACAATAGGGACCATTGCCATGGATGGGCCAAGATCGATCCATCATGTAATAGTTGGGACCCCATGATGAGGTGTGACTCAAGATTAGTGGTTCTAATACAGGTTGGTGTTCAATGCAACATTGCAACCACTGCCTGATCAAATGAATTGGAGAATCACTCATCTAACTCTATGTCAAGTTTTGGACCCCTACCATTTTGAACATGACCTTCTTCATTGGTAACAATTTTGGAGGCCTTCATCTATGTAATTTTGAACAATAATGCTAGGACTACACCTAGTATGTAACCTTTTTATGCTCACTATCTTTGATACATTTGAATGACAAAACAATCTTTAATTTGAATGATTGTTTGTAAGAATGATCTGCAAATAAGACATTGAACAGTCTCGGTTATGAAATTTTTGTGATAAAGATACGTTATTTGCCAAGTGGAGGAATGAACTCATGCGTCTTAATTTATTTTACATACAATTAATGCTAGTTGTCTTCTATCTGCCATCCCTTTCTATACCATCCCTTTTTTGGTTCAACCTTTTGCTCGTACTTTTCTGATATGTAATGTTATAGGGGAATCAATACCGTTCATTTTTAAGTCATAATATCAAGATTATTTATGCAAAAACTTAATCAAATTAAAAATTTTGTTTTCTGTTTGATTAACAATATAATAATTGTGACATCCCACATCGCCCAGGGGAGTGATCCTTATATGTATATTCTCATCCCTACCTAGCACGAGGCCTTTTGGGAGCTCACTGGCTTCGGGTTCTATGGGAACTCCGAAGTTAAGCGAGTAGAGTGCGAGAGCATTCCTAGGATGGGTGATCCATCGGGAAGTTCTTGTGTGAGTTCCCAGAAACAAAACCGTGAGGGCATGGTCGGAGCCTAAAGCGGACAATATCATGCTACGGTGGTGGAGCGGGCCCGGGAAGTGGATCCGCCCTGGGCCAGGATGTGACAATTTGGTATCAGAGCTTAACCCTGGTCGTGGTGTGCCGACGAGGATGTCGAGCCCCTAAAGGGGGTGGATTGTTACAACCCACATCGCCTAGGGGAGTGATCCTTATATGTATATTCTCATCCCTACCTAGCACAGGCCTTTTGGGAGTCACTAGCTTCGGGTTCCATGTGAACTCCTAAGTTAAGCGAATAGCGCGCAAGAGCATTCCCAAGATGGGTGACTCATCGGGAAGTTCTTGTGTGAGTTCTTAGAAACAAAACCGTAAGGGCATGGTCGGAGCCCAAAGCAGACAATATCGTGCTACGATGGTGAAGCGGGCCCGAGAAGTGGTCCCCCCGGGCAGGGATGTGACAATTTTGTGACATCCACATCGCCCAGGGAAGTGATCCTTATATGTATATTCCCATCCCTACCTAGCACAAGGCCTTTTGGGAGCTCACTGGCTTCGGGTTTCATGGGAACTCCGAAGTTAAGCGAGTAGCGTACGAGAGCATTCCCAGGATGGGTGACCTATCGGGAAGTTCTCGTGTGAGTTCTTAGAAACAAAATCGTAAGGGCGTGGTCGGAGCCCAAAACGGACAATATCGTGCTACGATGGTGAAGCGGGCTCGAGAAGTGGTCCCCACGGGCAGGGATGTGACAATTTTGTGACATCCCACATCGCCCAAGGGAGTGATCCTTATATGTATATTCTCATCCCTACCTAGCACGAGGCCTTTTGGGAACTCACTGGCTTTGGGTTCCATGTGAACTCGAAGTTAAGCGAGTAGCGTGCGAGAGCATTCCCAGGATGGGTGACCCATCGGGAAGTTTTCGTGTGAGTTCCCAGAAACAAAACCGTGAAGGTGTGATCGGAGCCCAAAGCGGACAATATCGTGCTACGATGGTGAAGCGGGCTCGAGAAGTAGTCCCTCCCGGGCGGAGATGTGACAATTTTGTGACATCCCACATCGCCCAGGGGAGTGATCCTTATATGTATATTCTCATCCCTACCTAGCACGAGGCCTTTTAGGAGCTCACTGGCTTCGGGTTCCATGGGAACTCCGAAGGTAAGCGAGTAGCGTGCGAGAGCATTCCCAGGATGGGTGACCCATCGGGAAGTTCTCGTGTGAATTCCCAGAAACAAAACCGTGAGGGTGTGGTCGGAGCCCAAAGCGGACAATATCATGCTACGAAGGTGAAGCGGGCCAGAGAAATGGTCCCCCCTGGGCAGGGATGTGACTATTTTGTGACATCCCATATCGCCCAGGGGAGTGATCCTTATATGTATATTCTCATCCCTACCTAGCATGAGGCTTTTTGGGAGCTCACTGGCTTCGGGTTCCATGGGAACTCCGAAGTTAAGCGAGTAGCGTGCGCGAGCATTCCCAGGATGGGTGACCCATCGGGAAGTTCTTGTGTGAGTTCCAAGAAACAAAACTGTGAGGACGTGGTCGGGGCCCAAAGCGAACAATATCGTGCTACGGTGGTGGAGCGGGCTAGGGAAATGATCTGTCCCAGGCCGGGATGTGACAATTTGCCGACCAGGGTTAGGCTCTGATACCAAATTGTCACATCCCGGCCCGGGGCAGATCATTTACCGGGCCCGCTCCACCACCGTAGCACGATATTGTCCGCTTTAGGCCCCGACCACGCCCTCACGATTTTGTTTTTGGGAACTCACACGAGAACTTCCCGATGGATCACCCATCCTGGGAATGCTCTCGTGCGCTACTCGCTTAACTTCGGAGTTCCCATGGAACCTGAAACCAGTGAGCTCCCAAAAGACCTCGTGCTAGGTAGGGATGAGAATATACATATAAGGATCACTCCCCAAAGCGATGTGGGATGTCACAATAATTCAGTATTGAATCAAAATGCTGAGTTAATTTATTTATCTTAAAATAATTATATTATCTTCAAATAATTATATGACTGAAAATTTTTTTTTTTGTTGATTGTATATGTGAACGATATTCAAAAAATGTCCTAGAAGTTATCATAGACGACCCACTTGTATGATGAAATCACAAAGCACAAAAGGAAGGTACAAAATGGAAGGAACCTTGCACTCACCATTATTTAACTAAAATAGTTTTGAACTAATGATTCATACCCAATTGATTAACTAAACCGAGAGGAGGCTCTAGATCCCATATTCAGAATAACAACTTATATGCTACAAGTATATCATCAAATATTTTTCGTCCATAATATATTATGTATAAATTTCTCTCAACATGACATATATTATTATTAGCACGAAATGCCAATAATTATGTAACTTGTGTTATAAAAGTCATTCTCCTTATGTTATAAATGTTATAGTGGTAGACTGGTAGTGTTGGAACTTGTGAGGGACAATTGTCCCACATCATTCATTCACCCTTTCTAATTCCCCTTTATAAGTGAGTTCACTCATTATTTGTTTGAAAGGAATTGGGCCAAAGCTATAGACTTGGGCCTTGGACTTGAAAGGTTTGGGTGTGTATGGTAAATGTCATAGATGGATCTTTGATGGACGAAAAACAGAAGTATGATTTTTTTATTTTTTATTTTTTATTTTTTTTGGTTTTGATTTTAGGAGTCAATTTTTTTTCTAAAAGGATAAGACTGTTTACAAAATAGTTGCATTTTTTTGAAAGGATAAGAATGAACAGCCATAAGTGTTCAAAAAAATGCCATTATATATATGGCTATAAGATCAGAAGCGAAGTAGAAAAAATCCATCGCTCTCTCTTTAATCCTTCACAGAGAAAACATAGTAAATTTGCCAAGAATCCAAGTTCGAGTGCAAGAAATTGGGTTAGATAGTTGTAACCTACAAGATAGGCATCCGTTGAACTACTGCATTGGTGTAAGGGTGAATTTATGTCTTAGGAGATTGCTACTGCAAACCTCTATCTTCCACAAACAAGTTAGTGATTATTGTTGTGATTTTATATGCAATTTTATTAATTGGTCATATTTTGGTATATTGTGTATATAGTGAAATTGTAATTCGAAATAAATTGTACAATTATCATATATTGTATAATTGATATTTTATTGATTTTAACAGGTAGTACATATCTTTGTAAGCTATATTCTAAAATCACACCAACGTGCCATTAGGATCATAGATTCAATAAACCAATAATTCAACAAACGGATTACAATTAACTTATCTGTAAAGAGAAAGACTTGGCTCTTGCTGCTAACAATGAATTGGCTATGCATAAAAATGTCTTTTACCATCTCCAAATAGGTTTAGTACGTAATAGACGTTTATTGTGAGAGCAGGGACAATCCTTATATAGTTGCCAGGATATCTCTCAATCAAGCCTATTATTAAATGAGAGATACTCATAATCACATTATATATTTTATACCCACCATAATAAGTCTCACCAAATATGTAGGACTTATGTAATTAGTCAATCAATTCTCTATTATTCTAATCATGTTGATGCACAAAATCAGTGAAAACTTTGGAACAACATAAAGTGTCAAGTTGTGACCTTCGGTCGGTTGCTTCGGTCACTAGTGAGGATAAATATGTAAACAGATAAAGATAGGGAAGCAAACACAAGATGTATGTGGTTCACCCTAAGTTTGGCTACGTCCACAAAGTAGAGGAGTTTTCATTAATAAAACACATAGGTTCAAGCATAATCATCATTAGTGAGTTCTAATGACTGGATTAAGTACAATAATGACATTTGCGATTCATTGTAGGAGAATGGTCTTCATTTATAGTTGAAGAGAGTCTCCAGCCTTTGTTCACAATCAATGTGGGACTCTATGAGTTTTATTCTGACATTGGCATGTGTCGTGTTGTGATTGGCCTCCTGGTTGAAGGGAAACTCTTGTGCTTCGGCAGGAATGCCTCAATATGAACTCCTCAGTGGATTTTTAAAGGTATGACGTTGACTGGTACTTGGTAGTTTTGGGATTGATCAAATATAGTACAAACAAATCAAATTAAAACTTCAAGATCACTCGAATCAAGTGATGTAATTGACAAAGTTATTGATACTCACCATAATTTTTACAATCTTCTCACTCCACAGTAAAGTCACTGCAATTGTGATTTTTGTCTTGTATTTTTTATTTTTTATATATATATATATATTGCTTACTTGTCTTACAATGTGATGCAAGATGATAATTAAATATTTGTACATGCATGCAACAGCATGGCGTCATGGACCATACGATGACGACGCTGTAAACCCTTACTGATTGCCACCTCACACAAACCCCTCTTGATTATACCACACGTACTAATTCATCAAAACCATCCTTATCTCCTCTTCTTTTTCCTATATTTTTTTTCTCTCCTTTAGCTGATTAATTTTCCTCTCTACCAAACACTAATTAAAATGACAATTTGATCAACAAAAGAAATCACAAGAATGTCGCTTTATGTACACACATTCAGAAATTTGTTTCGAAGACATAACATATTACGTTGTTAGATTGTTGAGATTAGTAGGGCATCCTGATGCTAGAGTCTACTCACATTTTTTGACATCTGATTAGAGGACGTAATCTTATATCTATAACTACATGGATTACCAGGTAAAGAGGTCGAAAAGGAGGAAGAAGATAATGCAAGCTCTCCAACAATCCCCAGCTAAATACTAATTAAAATTTCAATTTGATCAAGAAAATAAATGCAAGAATTTGACTTTTTATACAAATACATTCAGAGATATTTTTCCAAATATGATATGTTATGTTGCTGGACTATTGAAATTAGTAGCGCATACTAGTTTTAGAGTTTCGTAACTGTAATCTATCAACCAACTACACAAGTGGTATTAATTGCCCATGTGGTTACGGATTTTCTGTTAAATTATACCATTCCTCCTCCCCTTAAGATAGTTTAGACAAGGGAGGAGCCAAGTACAAGGCTCCCCTAGGCTATAGCATACGGAGAGTTTGGTTCTTCAAGCTTAAAAAATATTAATTTTTAGGTTAGTTTCTGATTTTTAATTGTCATATTTCACATAAGAAATGAAATTTTTTTATTAGTAAGCCTATTTTTAAGAATAATAAGAGCTAATAGATGTTAAATAAACTCATCACTTTAACCAATATAATATTTAATAGTAATAAATTAAAACTTCCATATCACAAATGGTTTCTTATTTTATTCACTTGGAAGTTTTGAAGGCTAGAAGCCTAGAAAACATAACATAAAATTCTTGCTTTAAATTACTACATTCAAGTTTTTACTATTATATAACTTTATGTAGGCAACATAGGATTAAAAACTTGATTTCGTAGTAATAATTTTAGCTTAGCCCACCTACCGAATAAAATCTGGCTACGCCATTAAGTTTAAAGTAAGAATATCGCTTGTATTAAAAAAAAAAAAAACAAACCAAAACCCTAATATATGAGGATGAACTTGGTAAGGAGGTCGACAAAGAGGAAGTTAAAGAGGGATAAATGAACAGGGAAACATGGGTGAAAAACTAGGAATAAATGGCTTGCGTGGTGCTGCTACAGGAAAGGCGCCCACAGCGTACCATTGCCCTAAAGGAGTCTCTCTCTCTCTCCCCCCTTATTTCTTGTTTGTCACTTTCTTTCTCTCTCTCTCTCTCTCTTTCATTCTCTATAAGTGTTCGATGACTCGTTGGGAAAAGATATCAAATACAAAAAAAAAGAAAAATAATTAAAACCTCTCCTCCATAACTTTGCATGCTCCGATTTCCATTTCCATTCCCCTGCTAAAGAAAAGCAGTGCTACTCTCTTTCACCACAAAATACAGAGTGTTTTCATTGAGGCATTCCACAAACGCGTACAAGGCACCGTTAGCAATGAGCGCTGATCAACCCCAAAGTTCAGAAACTGAGAGCACCTCCAACTCATCCACTTCCGCATCGCCTCCTTCCTCGCCTTCCTCACTCCAAAACCAAAACCCACAAAAACCCAGCTCGCCAATTCACCAAGAAACCGACTTACCCACCAAAAACAATGCCAAACGGGTCAGAGACTCCAGCAAGCACCCGGTTTATCGTGGGGTCCGAATGAGGAACTGGGGCAAATGGGTATCCGAAATCCGCGAGCCCCGCAAGAAATCTCGCATTTGGCTCGGCACCTTCCCGACTCCTGAAATGGCCGCCCGGGCCCACGACGTCGCCGCCTTGAGTATCAAGGGCAACTCGGCGATTCTCAACTTCCCGGAGCTCTCCAACTCGCTGCCTCGCCCGGTTTCTCTCGCCCCCCGCGACGTCCAGGCCGCCGCCACCAAAGCCGCCCAAATGCATCAGTTCGACTCCATCCGTTCAATGTCGCCGTCCATACTCTCCTCTTCCTCCTCCTCGTCGCTGTCCTCGCTCGTCTCGGCTATAGACAACCTGTCGACCGAGTCGGAGGAGCTGAGCGAGATCGTCGAGTTGCCGAGTCTGAGTTACGAGTCGACCGAGTTGAGAAGCGAGTTCGTGTTTGTGGAGTCGGAGGACCAATGGGTTTATCCGCCGCCGTGGCTGCAGCGCGTTGAGGAGTTCGAATGCGGTGAGTTGGGGGCGGCGAGTTCAGTTGGGCTTGAGGGTTTGTTATGGGACTATAATAATTAGCAGTTTCTATCTGCTAATTAGATGTTAATTAATTAATAGTTTTGTGTAAATCATCTTAATCTCTCTCTCTTTTTTCTTGTTTTGCTTTTCAGTTTTTTTGGCTCTTTTGGCTTTTAAATGTGAAGGGCTTAAATTCTGATAATCTCTCTTCTACTTTTTACTTTGTCCTCTGTTTTGTGTAATTGTACAGTTTAGTACTCTCCTCTGTTTTTAGGATGGAAAGCAAGTGCCATGAGACATTTTCTTTCCCTTTGGTTGGCGACTTTGATGCAAATGGAATAAAGCCTCTGTCTTTCTCTTCCTTTTTCTGATCAAATTTTAACATCAAACTAATTGCACCCAAAAGTACTTTCATTCCGTACTCATTTCTTGGAATTCTTGTCCTAATTTGCAAATTCATCGAGTTTCAGGTCTATTAATAGTGAAATGCCACTAGTTCCTTGCACATTTTGATCCATTATTGACAGAATTTGTCCTGTAATTGCGAAAATATATCTCGTCTCTTTCCTTAACACTCGTCACGAGACCCTATGACTGTAGTGTCATAGGACCAGGATGATCCATCCATTTCATTTCAATTGCACTCGCCACGAGACCCTGTCACTGGAGTGACATGGGAAGTGCTGGATTATTCAGTATGTTTCTACAACATTCATCACGAGGCCCTGTAATCGAAGCGTGGGATTAAGACATGATGTATCTTCGACTAAATACAAAATTAATACAACATGATATATCTTCGACTAAATACAAAATCTCCTGTTTATTGGAGTGTTGTATGAAAAACAGAATATACCTCCAGCTGTATGCAAGAATCCTTTAGTTAGGTCCTTAAATTAAACGCCACCGTGCAAGAATAAGTCCAGAAGAGAGAAAATGGGATTGGTGATGTAACTCTAACTACCCGCTAAATAAAGGTCCTCCTCTTCATTTATTCATCCAAATGAATAATACAATAATACGAACAACAACAGGGACACTACAAGAAAAGGAAGAGTCCTCTCTTTAAACTTTTTTTTTTTTTTTTTTTTTTTTTTTTTTTAAGAGACTCCAGTTCCTGAAAGAGAGATTTTTTGGCTGATACATGCTACATGGTGAAACATGATGAGCTGTGAATGGGACAGTGACTGTGACAGCTAATTATTTTTTTACCATAAATGGAGTAAAAGCAAATTGGTCTGCTTTCAGCTTATTTAGCTGCTTTCTCCCTTTAAACTTATCTGCATCCGTTCCCTTTGCAATTCATGACAGTTTAGCTATATCGGTCCACTGATTTTTCGACCTCTCTTCTGTTTTTGTGGTGCGGAAAATGACAGCTTTGCCAGAAAAGCCAGAGTCCATGATATTTGCCCTCTCTCCTTTGCTGCGGAAGACAAAACCATCTTTTGATTATGAATCTGCAAAATTCTACTAATCTCCGTTGTGATATGCACTGGAAGTCTGGAACAGTGAATCGTTGGATATGCAGTTAACGACTAAGGATCTCAGTGTTTACTAACTGACAGCTAACGTCCCAGATGTTTCAAACATTATCACCTATTATGAAGTGTGAGAT
This sequence comes from Pyrus communis, assembly GCF_041283825.1. Taxonomy (NCBI): domain Eukaryota; kingdom Viridiplantae; phylum Streptophyta; class Magnoliopsida; order Rosales; family Rosaceae; genus Pyrus; species Pyrus communis. The sequence continues at coordinate 15,826,273 of NC_142572.1, forward strand.
TTTATCATAAAAATTTTAGATCTCGGGAATATTGAAGATACAATCTCCCGTATATAAGTTATATATTATTTTGTTATACTAGGACTGTATTCTCCCGCAGATAAAACCACTGCCCTCTTTTTGATTTGCATCAGCAAATAACTGTGTTGCTGAAAGTTAGCTCAACTATTTGGCCACAAAACAATAACCGAGCTAGATATTTAATGAACCAATTAGTGATAAATTGCATGGTTGGATGGCATTATTACCTCCTCTATTTCTAAAGTTCCACGCTTTCGATTTTCAGCCATTTTGGTCCCACTCCATGGTTTGTGACGTGGGAAGACAAATGACACATGTACGGTAACCTCTCCCGGGCCAGAGGGTAACGAAAGGAGTCCATTCTAGTGAACCAAAAGCTATATTTTTCAATTAATCCAGACATTGACCACTTTCAATCCCATGCATTGCAGGATCTTGTTTCTGAGATGGCATACCCCTTCGTGTGTGGTAATCATTCTTGTTAATTACTTCAAAGGATAATGTAGAGTTAGAAACGCATGCATTATGATATAATTAAGTAAACGATATAATTGAATGTTAAGTTACCAATTTGATTTATTTTTATATTAGTATTTTCTGTATTAGGGTTTTGCATTAAGACAAGGATTAAGATCACTTTTCTATGTGTTATCAGGGTTTATGATTGCTTTCTTGTTTGTTTCAAGATTAGTTATTTATAAATATATCTCTTGTAATTCTTTTCGAATAACATCTTAGCAAGATGTAGTCATTTCACTACATTTGAAAATATTATTATTTTCTTCTTTTTTTCATCATTTGAAACCCTACATGGTGTCACATGTAAGATTTCTGGCACTGCAGCACTTCAGGGTGCAGGGTTTCTAATTAAGTAAAACGGTACCACAATAATGAAATAGAAAATGAAATTACAGGATCTTCAACGCATATCACAACACCATCAGGGTAGTGGATAAATACCCAAAAAAAAAAAAAAAAAAGAAGTTAGATATATAGATTAGGAAAATGTTAATCACATACTTATTATCACAACACCATCAGGGTAGTGGATAAACACAAAAAAAAAAAAAAAAAAAAAAAAAGTTAGATATATAGATTAGGAAAATGTTAATCACATACTTATTTTTACTACTCACACTTTTTTATTAAATTTTTTATCATTTATCTTTTTCAATTCATTCAATACAGATAAAAATTGAAACGAATTTGTGAAATGTAAAAATAAGTGTTTGGATAACAATATTCTATAAATTGTTAGGTCAAGGACTGAAGGGTGTAAACTGCAATAAGTACCTAACAACATTTCTTAATTATTAATTTTCTTTTTTTCAATGATTACTTCATGCTTTGGCATGTTCGATTCCTGATCCAATATATGATTAAAGCGGAATAGGAAATTTTTGTGATCATAATCGTTAACCGTACATTGTGTAGTTAAAAATTATTTAAAAATTTAAAATTTAAAATTAAATATATATAGTATCTAACGAAAACTAATCATACGATGTATGATAAACAATCACAATAACTAAATCCTTAGAATTCCCAAGAAAAAAATTCAGCGAGGATTCTTTTCCGATTAAAGCTGTCTATATCAAATCAAGTAGTGGGAGAGGATGAGACAAGTTAATAAAATTAAAGAATAAAACTATTTACAATCAGAATTATGCAAAAGCATTAAGGTGACGTTATAACCGCTATTGCTGGTTTCATTTTTCTTCGTGTCCGCAATAATCTGCATGGCTAGCAGACGTTCAAACACCATCGTTAATTAGGGTTTAGTCAGCTGAGTTAAATTGTGATGTATTCTAACCAGTCCACCTCTTTTGACAAAAAAAAAAGTAAAAAAAAAATAAAAAACCAGTCCACTTCTTAATTAATAATTGGAAATCGGATTTTATAGTTAAAACTTAATTATTCTATGTCATGTCGGATATGACGGTTGGAACTCCACTTGATAAAGAGATGAGACCTTCACAAGGATACAGATATATCAAATATAATATTATGGCTAGTGGATTATTATATTACTCTAATTAGAATGGATATTGATTGTTATTATGATTTAACAGCATTCAAGTGCTGAATTAATCAATTCATTATCTATACTAAGGGAATGAGGTACGCTTAATGTGACATTCCACATCGTTCAGGAGAGTGATCTTTATATGTATATTCTCATCCCTACCTTGCACGAGGCCTTTTAGGAGCTCACTGACTTCGGGTTCTGTAGGAACTCCAAAGTTAAGTGAAAAGAGGGCTAGAGCAATCCCATGATGGATGACCCACTGGGAAGTTGCTTATGAGTTCCCAAAAACAAAACTGTGAGGGAATGGTAAGCCCAAAGTGGATAATATCATGCTACGATGGTGGAGCGGGCCCGGGAAGTGATCCGGGCCAAGATGTGACAATTTGGTATCAGAGCCTAACCCTAGCAGTGGTGTGCCGACGAGGACGTCGGGCCCTTAAGGGGGTGGATTGTGACATCTCACATCGCTCAAGGGAGTGATCCTTATATGTATATTCTCATTCCTACCTAGCACGAGGCCTTTTGGGAGCTCACTAGCTTCGGGTTCCGTGGGAATTCCAAAGTTAAGCGAGAAGGGGGCTAGAGCAATCCCATGATGGGTGACCCACTGGGAAGTGGCTCGTGAGTTCCCAAAAACAAAACCGTGAGGGAATGGTAAGCCCAAAGCAGATAATATCGTGCTACGGTGGTGGAGCAGGCTTGAGAAGTGATCTGCCCCGGGCCGGGATGTGACAATTGGCTTCATGCCAGGTAGGGATGGAATATACATATAAGGATCACTCCCTTGGGCGATGTGGGATGTCACAATTAAGTGAGAAAGGGCGTGGTCGGGGCCCAAAGCAGACAATATCGTGCTACGGTGGTGGAGCGGGGCCGGGAAGTGGTTCCCTCCGGACCGGGATGTGACAATTGGTATCAGAGCCTAACCCTGGCCGTGGTGTGCCGACGAGGACGTCGGGCCCCTAAAGGGGTGGATTGTAAGATCCCACATCGCCCAGGGGAGTGATACTTAAAGTATATTCCTATCCCTACCTAGCACAAGGCATTTCGGAAGCTCACTAGCTTCGGGTTCCGTAGGAACTCTGAAGTTAAGCGAGTACCGTGCGAAAGCATTCCCAAGATGGGTGACCCATCGGGAAGTTCTCGTGTGAGTTCCCAGAAACAAAACCGTGAGGGCGTGGTCGGGATCCAAAGCAGACAATATCGTGCTACGGTGGTGGAGCGGGTCCGAGAAGTGGTCCCGCCCCGGACCGGGATGTGACACTTAACCTCATAATAAACTTAGCAATAATGTGGTTGAAATTCACTTTTGGTGAAAATGGAACCTAAGACCTCTCATTTACAAGTGAAGAGGAATACCACTAGATTGTAGTACTGAGTAGTATAATGTGCCTATTTATATATATATGACTATAAAGGCAATATGATGGCTCTATAAGGGTGTATAATCAGTTTAGCATTTAAAATTTAGTTTTTGATTATTTAAGTTAATTGCCTAATTAAAATAGGCTATTAGATTTTTTTTATTTTTTTTATAAACATGCGATATTTGTATTAGTCTTCTTTTTTCTTTTGAGTAAACTATTGTTTGTCTTATTTAAGAAGATATTGGTACTAATTTTACAAGATTGACTAATTGCTTGGTTCATTACTATAATTACAATTTGAACACGAAGCCTTATGATTTGTCATGTGCAATCTCGGAAAAACTATTATAACTTTTTAATGGCAATTTCAAAAAAGCGAACCTCTATTTAAAACAATGGATTTGTAAAAATATATATCGTCGTATGTACTGATTTTCACAAAATTTTATATATATTTGTGAGATCGAGTATGGAATTTTGTTTACTCACATTAAATTGAATATCTGTTTCCCCCGTTTTCCTTCTAGGATTAGAATGTGCCTATTCAATATTAAACTGACTGGCAAAACGTGAAGAAGCTGATGATCACTTGAACCACTACGCAAGCATAAGCGCTTTTCAAAAGAATAATAGTACACCTTCGATAGTAACTATTTATTTATTTCTTTAAAATCTCGACAATAGGAGGGTGAATTTTATTTATTAAAAAAAAGTTATAAGAGAGGAGCATGAACTGGACCTGTCTTAAATAAGCAAGAAACCAAAAAAGAAGAGAAGGCTGCTAAAATGAATCCAAACAAAATGCGATGTCTGTGCTTTTGACCAACAAAAATGAAGAGTTTCCCTCCTTTTCATTCAAAACTAAAATGTTCTTACAAGTATTGCATATATGAATTTTCCAATGGCCTGACTTGTATCGATCCGACATTAGGTATCAAAAATCCCCTAAATCCCTCCATGCAAATTCCTAGGCTCCGGCAGATACGAGTTTTGTACACATTACATATATGCTTCTCAATTATATTCCACGTTTCTTGCAATATCTAGGCCATCATTTCCAATAATAATGTTTGTTCATTTCGACTCGACAAGCCATATATATAGAGATCAGAGAAAGAATCTTCCGCCTTTTCTACAAATAAATATATCCAAATGCACTCTTATGTGACATGAAATGATGAAATCTCCAATATTTTCAGGACCCCCTCAAAACCGTCCTCTGTTTATTGAACGCCTTTTGCAGTTTGCACACCTGTATTATGAAGATTTTCTGTAGGAGAACTCAACATCAACCTTCGTGACCCCATTTCCTAGCTATGTATATCTAGCCTTTTAAATTTTGGTCCCCTAACTTCAAAGCCAAGTTGCAGAAGTAAAGGACCCACCCACATTTTGATGGTTTTAACATATTTTTGTCATTTTATACATGATTTTCTCTATTTTGTATTTCTTCTTCTTATTTATTATTTAAGTGGTAGGTCTTATTTACTTTATTCTTTTTATTTTTCCTCTTTTATATGGTTTGAAGCCATTGTAATATTGTACGATTAAGTACACAATCGGTGTGTATCCAATTTTCGGGGGTTCAGAGATCCCATGAAGAAGTTGAGATTCCATTATAAAACTAATTGGTAATATGAAAACTAGTACAATTTCTTATAAACACTTGCAATATCCTTTTACTGACGTTGAACTCTTCTACTTTCATATTCCTAAAGGAGGGCACATGCTCTTTGGGACTTGACCACCAACAACCCCAAAAAAGAATTATCTAATAATATTTTTATGGTTTCTTACTTGTCTTGACCTGTAGGGCTATTTTCTTACGCCTATCTTTGGCGGTCAGGAAATGAAGTGAAAATGCATAATTGTTAAGTATATTCTTTTTTGCATCGTTATTTCTCTCTCAATTATTGTTTTTCATGTGTATTTTTTAGTGCTTCATCATTTTTTTCCTATTTTTTCCTAAAAAAAAAAATAAATATAAAAAATTAACACACTCTGTATAATATAGATGATTTTTCACATATATAATATCATTTAATTCGCTTCTAGTGTGTCATTTTTATAATTATAAACAACATTGTTGTTCCCCAAACAAGAAACTTATTCCAACCACCAAGGGTAGCCTAATGGTTAGGGATGAATTTCAAACTTATATTCTACATTGCATATTTTAGGTTAAACTCTTGACGTAGTGAATCACACGATGTTGCTAGAGAGAGGCTGTCTTTGTGAGTTTTCAAGTGGATTGCCTTGACGAAATTACCAGCTCCTTTTTAATAAAAAGAAACAAGAAACTTAATCTGTAGCCAAACATACGAATGTATTAGCTTATGAAAAAAAAAAGATAAGGTACGTTTTTAGTTTTAATGGTGAGTCCTTGGCCTTTTATAGTAGTTCATGTGAATTTGAATAAGAATCAGACACTCTTAGTTAACTTGTAATTTATATACCATTTTTGTTGTAAATAATGTGCATTATGTGGTTGCTCACTTATAGGTCAATATGTAATATCTTAATAGTTTAACACCTTTATATGAAAAACCTTCACTACAAAAAATTTAAAACAAAAAGAAAAAAAAAAAAAACCCTTTTGAGACGAAAGGATTTCGTCAGGTCAACTAAGGTTTCGTCGTCCATGGTCATGGTTTAGCCCAACGAAGTTTCGTCGGGCAAAGGTCGTCGTGAAAAGCTCGTTGCCCAAACGTTTGCCTGATGTAAAATCTAACCAACAAATGATATTTGCCCAACAATATTACCGAAGAAAGAGTCGCCGAGAAAAGTGCGTTAACCAATTTGACCCGACGAACATAACTTATCTGACGACAATGAATTGAGAAAATACTATTTTTGCTTACTTATAACCAATGTGGTAAATAAAGAACATATTATGCAATAGTCCAAACTATTGAAGGCTTACCCTTTAATTGAGCTAAAACTGCTCTTCAAGACTAAACTTCCATACAGAAATTCCAAAAAAAAGTCCAACTTCTTTGTTACCCTACTTAATCTTTTGGTAAAGTTAGACCACATTTTGCCCTAGGATAAAGCACTTTGAACGTTTCCAGATTTCTCTCTTCCAAAGTCAAATATTTCTTGTCTCCTTCCTAAAGGAGAGAATGGCGTAAATCACGTGGCTTTATTAACAAATCTAGGGGTGTGTTATCCACACATCCCATTTTACTTCTCACACACCCCTTGATAATTTATGTCTATTGATCTTCTTTAATCCATCATATCCCACGGACGAAAATTAAAAAAGTGTGTGAGAAATAAAATGGGGTGTGTGAATATCACATCCCACAAATCTATTATCCCCCACCTGATTAATTAGGTATCATAGACTGTTTATAAGTTTTTTTTTTACAAGATTTTGCGATAACTTAAATACAGTGAAATGATTTTCACATACTGTTTTTGGCTTCACAAGCACGCTTTTTATGTTTTGTTATCAAATTAGATAAATCAAACAGAAGTAACAAATATAATTCAATATGGTGTGTAAGAAGCTAAAAGAAGTGTGTGGTTATCATTTTCCTGAATATATACAAACCTCACTTGCACAGGCAGAGCCAGGAAGGGACCAAGATGGTCCCGTGCCCATCATGACATTTTTTTTTTTTTCATATATGAAAGTTTAGTTTTATGCTTGTGTTTTCAAGGTTTTTTTTTCTGTAAGCTCAGGATTCCAATCTAATGTTTTTACTTTAATTTTGTTCATCAGGTTTTATTTGAGGTTGGTGGCTTCTATGGAGTTCAGACAATTCATTGCTTATAAGTTTTGAGGAGGACTCTGGTCTAGACATCAGTGAAAGGAGAAAGGAAGAAAGTAAACAAAACTTGGGGTTTAGGTTTAAGGAAAATGATGATGAAGACGACACCATACCAAACCCAAACAACATTAGTCAGTTGCTCACCACACAATAGGGTAACTTTTGTAAGATCAAAAAGAACGTTTCAAATTGCGACTTTTGAGCCCTTTCTATACTACAATCTTGGCTCCTCCACTGCTCACTTGTGGATCCCAAGAAAAATGTCAAATATTCAAGTAATTATTCTCTCCAACAAAAAATTTATTGATACATGTTACATCAAAATAGTGGGCTATATTTAGATTGTCCCATTATAACCAAACACTTAAATATCTTGTTAGAGCATCTCCAAATGAGATGTCAAAATGTTCACATCAGCAATAAAGGTAGAAAAAAAAAAAAAAAAAACACAACAATAGTGTTTTCCAACCGAAATGCCAATTTTTATACAGCATGTCATGGAATGGCCACAGAAGGAGTTGTTGTCAACTTTGACAGTAGCTTCAAATATATTTTTAGTGGGTATATTAAATGCTTTTTATAATTTTTGTTATTATCTTTTGTTTTAAAAATATTAAATACAATTATGAAAAGTAAATAATGCAATTAATAATAGTTTAAATTTGACATATCTGGTGAAGAAAAAAATTTACAAAAAGATCATTGTGCTACATAAGCCTTCAAATTTAAATTTTATGTTTAAAATTTGATATCTCCTTTGGATAGACATGGCAAATGGGCCGTGTTTGCTGTGTTCATGTTGTTTTCATGTAACACTTGTTATTTTAACGGGTAATGTCATGTCACACCCATTATCTTAATGGATTCTTAATAGGTTGGGTCATTTTACCCGTTGGGTCATTTTACCCAACATGTAAAATGACCTGACCTGTTATGTCCTGTTAAGAAAAATGTTTTTTTTCCTTTCTAATCTTGAACATACCACATTATCACATAAATATTATTTCAAAAGATCTTAACATTGCCACATACCACATTGCCACAAAAAAAATCTTAACAAGAGTCGCTCAATCTAGAGAAAGATAATCGAAGACAAAAGTAGCATATCGATTGGTGGTAGGTTACTAGGTCGTATGTGGTGACAATGGCGTGGTGGAGGGAGATTGGAAAGGGTGGCCATGGACCCGTGATTGGCTGGAGTTCAGGTTCAAGATTGAGATTTGAGAGTTCAGTTCGAGATTGAGATTCGAAAAAGACTGAGATTAAATCTCAATTGATCTAACGGTCATCAATTTTCTAAATTTAATTTATATATATATATGTATATATTTATGTTTATATTTTAATTTTCAGTTTGGTTCGAAATTAAATCCTACTATTGTTAATTATAGTACTTTTTTAGTGGTTAAAATTATTAAATTAATATTTTCTTATCGTGTAACGGACCAACTACTCTAAATCTTTTCTTAGAGTTTCTTCTAAAGTTTTCATAGGTCTTCCTCTAACCCTTTGGCACTGAACCTCTCTTTCGTAATCGCATCTTCTAACCGGAGCGTCAATAGGCATTCGTTTCACATGTCCAAACCACCATAACTGTTTTCTCTCATCTTTCTTTCAATTTCGGCTACTCATACTTTACCTTGGATATCCTCATTGCTAATCATATCCTTTCTTGTGTGCCTACATATCTAACAAAGCATTCTCATCTTTGCTACACCCATTTTATGTACGTGTTGATGCTTTACCACCCAATATTTTGCACCATAAAGCATTATTGGCCTTATTGTCGTCCTATAAAATTTTTCCTTGAGCTTCAGTGGCATACGACGATCACACAACACGTCGGATACACGATTCCACTTCATCCATCCATCTTGTATTCTATGGTTGAAGTCTCCATCCAACTCTCCATTCTTTTGCAAGATAGATCCTAGGTAGCAAAAGCAGTCGCTTTTTGGTACTTCTTGATCTCCAATCCTCACCCCTAACTCATTTGAGCTTCCGTTTGCACTGAACTTGAACTCCATATACTTTGTCGTTGTCTAACTTAGTCAAAGACCTTTAGATTCCAACACTTCTCTCCAAAGTTAAGTTTTGCATTTACTTATGAGTTTCATCTATCAACATTATGTCGTTTGTGAAAAGCATACACCAAGGAATATCATCCTGAATATGTTCCGTTAACTCATCCATTACCAATGCAAAAAGGTAACGACTTAAAGATGAGCCTTGACGTAACCCTACAGTTATGGGGAAGCTTTCAGTTTATCCTTCGTGAGTTCTTATGGCAATCCGTGCTCCATCATATATATCATTTATATCTTGGATATATGCTACTCGTGCTCCTTTCTTCTCTAAAATCATCCAAAGAATGTCTCTTGGGACCCTACTATATGCTTTTTCCAAATCTATAAAAACCATGTGCAAATTTTTTTTCATATCTTTATATCATTCCATCGATCTTCGTAAGAGATAGATTGTCTCTATGGTTGAGTGTCCTGGCATGAAAGTAAAATTAAAAAAAAAATAAAATAAAAAAAATAAAAAAAGCCTTTTTAAAAAACTGTTGTCAATGGAAGTTTAAAAAAAAATAAAAAAAATAGAAAAATAGAAGCATGGTATGCTTCTAAAAAAAATTGCTTTTTCTTTCTTCAAAACATAGTAATCAATGCTCATTTAAAAAAATTTTAAATGGCAAGTATACCCCTACATGTTTTACAAATTTACAATCTTTACCCCTACATTATTGTCCTTTACAATTATTATATCACATTAAATACTATATCATTTTTAGTCATTTAACATATTTAAAGCAATTTATAAGTTTACCAAACATTTAGACACTGTTTTTTTTTTTTTAATTTTTTTTTTTCATTAAAAGCACTTTTACAGAAAAAAGTTTACCCAACACTTTACAACTTTATTTTACATTTTTTATTCTCACAGCACAGCAGAAACAGTTCAGCAATACCAAAATAGCCCTAAAAGTCAGATAAATAAGCACTTTTCTGTACTTTGTTGATGGTCGGAATTAAAAATATTAATAAATTAAGATAACTTCTTTTTCAAAGAAAAATTATTATTATTATTTTTATTAAGAGGAGAGAGAGTGTTACAAACTATTACGATAATTTAAAAGAGAGAGAGTTTCGAATTCGAGACACAAGAGTACAAAAACAACACTATCCGCTAAGATATTAAACCACATGCGTGTATTAAGATAACTTGAATAACTAATATTTAGCCATTAGAAAATATAATAAAAACCAGTACTTAATGTTGTTCATAAAAGTGTTCTTATGATGGCAAACATAATATGTTTATATATTATATTATATACGTTCTTGTTGCAGTGAACACAGAAATGCAGAAAAGAAGCAAGAGAGGATGAAGAAGATAATTGTAGAAAATACAGAGAGAATTGAAGCAATTAATCTTGTGAATTTTTCACTGAACGAAGCTCAATAATTTTTACAACCTTATTTATACAGCTTAGAGAGCTTTCTTACGAGCTAAGCAATTATGTTTTAACAAACATAACAAACTTTCAACTGGCTGAGGCAGTTATAAAAGAGTTAACTAACAAACTGCTTAGTGAACGATAGTCAACATCCCCTTCAACCTCAGCCGGGATTTCCAAGTTTGATATTGGAGCAATGTTTTACAAAAGAATGATTATGAAGATCTTTTACAAAAGAAGGACCATTGCTATTATTCTCTTTTTTTTTTATAATTGTTATTGACACTAAAAATTTAATTGTGCACTTTAAATTTTCTATATTTAGAAAGAAAATAATTTCATAAGGAGTGCATAATTAGATTTTTTTTTTTTTTTAAGTATCAACCACAATTTTATTTAATAGTCTAAATAATATTTGCAGCACGTATACTTAACGTCTTCAAAATTCGTACATATTATGCGTTATTCATTAGGATTCATGTAAATTGCTTAGGGAGTTGATTTTACACACCATTTATAACTTCTCATGCAACTATTTTATCAAATGCTAAATCTCAGTTTACTATCCTCAAGTTTTTTGGTTTTCAACATTTAGTATATGAAGTTTTTTTCGTTCCAGAGTCATACCTAAAGTGTTAATTTTGGGACAATCGCATACATCCGTTAGTCTGATTATTAATTTTTCCATTAACTAATGATATGGTGTCACATCCCGGCCCGGGAGGGACCACTTCCAGGGCCCGCTCCACCACTGTAGCACGATATTGTCCGCTTTGGGCTTACCATTCCCTCACGGTTTTGTTTTTGGGAACTCACGAGCAACTTCCCAGTGGGTCACCCATCATGGGATTGCTCTAGCCCCCTTCTCGCTTAACTTCGGAGTTCCTACGGAACCCGAAGCTAGTGAGCTCCCTAAAAGGCCTTGTGCTAGGTAGAGATGAGAATATACATTTAAGGATCACTCCCCTGGGCAATGTGGGATGTTACAATCCACCCCCCTTAGGGGCCCAACGTCCTCGTCGGCACATTTCCGGCCAGGGATTGGCTCTGATACCAATTGTCACATCCCGGCCCGGGACGGATCACTTCCCGGGTCCGCTCCACCACCGTAGCACGATATTGTCCGCTTTGGACTTACCATTCCCTCATAGTTTTTGTTTTTGGGAACTCACGAGCAACTTCCTAGTGGGTCACCCATCATGGGATTGCTCTAGCCCCCTTCTCGCTTAACTTCGGAGTTCCCACGGAACCCGAAGCCAGTGAGCTCCCAAAAGGCCTCGTGCTAGGTAAATATGGGAATATACATTTAAGGATCACTCCCTTGGGTGATGTGGGATGTCACAATCCACCCCCCTTAGGGGCCCGACATCCTCGTCGGCACACCACGACCAGGGTTAGGCTCTGATACCAATTTGTCACATCCCGGCCCGGGGCGGATCACTTCCCGGGCCCGACTCCACTGCCATAGCACAATATTGTCCGCTTTGGGCTTACCATTCCGTCACGGTTTTGTTTTTGGGAACTCACGAGCAACTTCCCAGTGGATCACCCATCATGGGATTGCTCTAGCCTCGTTCTCGCTTAACTTCGGAGTTCCTACGGAACCCGAAACCAGTGAGCTCACAAAAGGCCTCGTGCTAGGTAAAGATGGGAATATACATTTAAGGATCACTCCCCTGGGTGATGTGGGATGTCACAAATGGCGCTCATGTGGACAATGATTGGACGCCATGTGCCATTAAAAAATACTAAAAAAATTAAAAAAAATTAATTAAAAAAAGTTAAAAAAAAATAAAAAAAAAAAGAAAAAGAACCCACTTCTTCTTCCCCACTCAACACCCTCTATCCCCTCCACCCTTCCATCCCTTTCACCTTATTCAGCCTGGTTTGGTATTAAGATGATTATGAAAAAAAACTGGTATAAAAAAAAGCTGAGAGCTGTTTTTGTGTTTGGTAAACATTCAGCTTCAGTTTTTTTTCACAGTTTTGGGTGAAAAAAAGCCAAACACAAGAAGCTGCACAACCCAGCTTTGAAAAATCGGCTTTTTATTTTCACATCTGTTTTACATAAAAGTTTACCAAACACTATAATACCTTTTTTTTTTTTTTTTTTTTTTTTCAAAAGCACTTTTACAAAAAAGTTTATCAAACACTCTGCTGTTTTATTTCACAGCTATTTATTCTCATAACACAGCAGAAGCAGCTTTTGAACAAAGCATGACAATACCAAACTAACCCTTCGTCTTCTCCACCCGAGCACCAAATGGATGCTGGAGAAGAAGATTCCAGAGATTCGGTTGCACATCGAACAGAAAGAGGATGTGAGAATCTGAGAATCAAGCAGCGGCACACAAAAGTTGGCGATCGATCAAGCATCGTCACGCGAGGCAACAGGAAGAGGATCTGAGAATCAAGCAACGGCAAATGGAGGAGCAGAGCGCAGAGCCACCTCAGCCTTAGAGACTGTGTACGCTTTGGAGGAAGAGGACGATGACGAACTCGGCGGTGGGGTTGGAGATGGGGGATGGGAGAAGGGGTGGCTCGGGTGGAGAAGACGAAGGGGATGGAGGGTGTCGGGTTGGGAAGAAGAAGTGGGTTTTGGGTTTTTATTTTTCTTTTAGAGCTCCGGACCGTTTCAATCTTTTTCCCTCTCTCTCTACTTCGCATTGTGCGTGAGCATATCGTTTTTCAAGTTCTCATTTTCTTCGATTCGATCGTCAAATGTGCTCTGTTACAATCGTTGTCGACTTTCTGTCTCAGTGGAATCTCTGCTCTTCGCTCTTCCAAGCTCAGTTCGGTAAGTGATTTAGGGTTTTCCCTTGATTAGAGTTGAATGTTCTGTTTTGTATTGATCCCAATATTTTTTTATTGAATCCAGTGATTGAAGCTTTTCTATCTCAGATTTGAAGTTCTCTGCGAGTTGGGATTGATTGAATTTTGAATCTTTTTGATAATTTGTTAGTGTGTGAAGGATTATCTGCTGGGTTTTGATAGAAATTTTCATTGATTTTTAGTTAATTTGATTTAGATACAATCAATTTACCTGACCTCATTATTCGGTTTGAAATTGAGGACTCATTGAAGTTTTGTGTTTTTGTGTGCCAACTTTGAATTTATCTTCGAATTACTAAGCTCAGGTGGAGAAGACAGCGGGGAGGTGGGGATGGAGGATGTCGGGCGGGGAAGAAGAAGTGGGTTTTGGGTTTTTTTTTTAAATTTTTTTTTTTTAATTATTTTAAATTTTTTTAATGACATGTGGTGCCTAGTCATTGTATATATGGGCGCAACGTCATCAATTAAAAAGAGACTTAACAGTCAGACTAACAGATTATGAGATTATTCCAAAATTAACACTTTAGTTATGATTTTGGGACGAAAAAAACTTCATGTACTAAATGTTGAAAACCACGAAATTTAAAAGTAGTAAACTAAGATTTATCCTCCATCAAATTAAATAAATCAAAGGAAAGCAATGAACATTATTTAACAAAAGTGTGTAAAAAGAGAATAATGGCTTTTTTTTTTTACTATTTGAATGCTCCTCTAAGAGCAACTCCAGTGTTGAAACCCTCTCCCAGGCAATGCACTATTCAATCCACCTAATGAACAGTAACTGCCCTTAATGAACAGTAAATAGCCTTGGCAATAGCATTTGCATCTCCACCGTTACACTTCAATAGCCTTGACAATAGGCAATAAAATATTAGTATTTTTTTTATTTATAAAATAATACAAAATAATTTTAATTGTAATATCGGATAAGATTTTTAATCGTTCTCATTGTGCCACGTGTCATTATCCGAAGTATTATTAAATAATACAAAATAATTTTATTTGTAATTTCGGATAAGATTTTTAATCGTTGTCGTTACGCCACTTGTCATAAAATCCGAAAAGACAATTATTGGGGATGGATTTCCGATAAAATTTTTAATCGTACTCGTTATGTCACGTGTCATTATCCGAAAATACAATTATTGGTGATGAATTTCCAATTACGTCGCGCCACGTGTCATAATCTGTTCATAATCTTTGAGGATAGATTTCCATCAGATTTTTAACGAATGACAGCATGCCACGTGGCATTATGTACAACCTAATCCTTTCTGAATCTTCTATATAATCCATCATCCATCCTCACAAATCTCACACCAATTTTCTCAAGATCTCTATCATTATTCATAGTTTCTGCTTCCTTCTTCACAAAAATCTGTATCATTATTCATAGATTCTGCTTCTTTCTTATAATGTCTTCTTCTTCCTCAAGGATGATGTGGGAATTCGATCAGGAAGAGGAAGAATTGTTTAACTAATCAGAAGCAATGTTCAATCAACAGGGGGCAAATAATGAGAGGGAAGAGGATGAGGAGCGTATAAAGAGAGATGACGAAGTAAGAATGGGTAGAACCTCACATTCCCGTCGAGTCATCCAAGCTGCGGCTCAGATCTGCAGGCCCAGCCCTTCCGGAAACCTTGATAGAAGCAGGCAACGATGAGGTATGGAACTCTTGGATGATTATTTTGTTCCTAATAGTGCATTCCCTGATACGTACTTTAGACGTCGTTTTAGAATGGAACGACATTTGTTCAACAAAATCATGATTGCTGTTTGCAACCATGATTCTTATTTTGTGCAAAAGAAAGATGTTTTTGGTGCTATGGGTCTACTGCCTAAGCAAAAAATTACTGCTGCCTTGCGGGCGGATACTTGCATATGGAGCATCTGCAGACCAAGTGGATGAGATAACGAGGATGGGGAAATCAACCATACTTGAGTCCCTGATGAGGTTTTGCGGAGCAATCGAATCTATCTACACCACTGAGTATCTCCGCAAACCTACACACATGGACTTGGAGCGGCTGTTGAAGAAGGCGGAGATGCGTGGCTTTCCTGGGATGATTAGAAGCATTTATTGTATGCACTGGACGTGGAAAAATTGTCCAAGTGCATGGCAAGGCGCTTACGGGGACAGAAAATGAGCAAAAAGTATCATTCTGGAGGCGGTGACATCTTTTGATACATGGATTTAGCACGCCTTTTTCGGGGTCCCGAGAGCTCAAAATGACATCAACGTCCTTGCCCAATCCCCAAGGTCAACAGACGTATGTACGACGGGCCATACTACCTAGCTGACGGCATTTACCCGCGATGGTCAACATTTGTCAAAACAGTGCCACGTCCGCGGAGTGCAAAGGAAAAACACTTTGCAAGCTGTCAAGAGGGGTGCAGGAAGGATGTGGAGCGTTGTTTCGGTATCCTCCAAGCTGCCTGGGCGATCATCAGGGGTGCTGCCAGATTGTTTGATGCAGAGTCGCTTCGATCCATCATGATGACGTGCATCATTCTTCACAACATGATTGTGGAAGATAAGTACGATTATGAAGCTGTTGATGAATATGAGCCATACTCGATGAACAATTCAAGAACATGTATATATTGTGCTCATGACGCCACCAATGAGCCCGTGCAACATGAGCCATTACAAAGGGATGGACGTTACAATGAAAGGCTCATTCAACGATATACTGCATTTCAAATGCCAGACATGCACAATGCCCGACAAATTGAATTGATAGAGTACCAGTGGGCATTGAAACAAGTTGAAGATAATTAAGTTCATTTAGTGTGTTTTTTTGAATTTGGTATGTTTATGTTATTTTATTTGGTGTGTTTTATTATTTGGTATGTTTATGTAATTTTTTTTAGTGAGTTTTTAATTATTCCGTATGCTTATGTAATTTTATTTGGTGTGTTTTTGTCATTTCAATAAATATTCTCTTAGTATAAATAACTTACCAAATTAATTTGAATAAATATTCAATAAATTGGAAACAACATAAATAATACAAACAATAAATAATAAATTACAACCCAAAGTGATTGGAAAATTATGGGCTCCGATTACAAAAAGTACTCTATTCATCATCACTTAACCAATTTGTGATGCTAGGATGATCTTCTCTTGCGGTGCTAGAACCACCTTCGCTTGCTATCGTTTCTCTTGCACGCCTCCTTCGCACCACGTCCGCTTTCTCTGACTTCCAAAAAAATTTACAATTTGGAGACTTCCCTTCTAAAGACATGTTCATAATGTCACGATCTTGTTGAGCCCGTCTTTCTTCTCTAACATGTTCCCTTTCTTGCCTAAGTAGCTCTCTTTCTCTCTCATTAGCATGAAATTCTCTCTCAACAGCTGCTGCTTTTGCTTCCTCTCTAGCCTTATCAGCCTCATCTTTCGCCAATTCCCTCGCCAAAGTCAATTCACCTTGGCGAGTAAGTTCTTCCATGAACTTTGCATAATCATTCTTAGAAGCACTCTCTTTTCTCTTTGAAGCCTTCTTACCTTGAGGCCTAATTGGATAACGGGTCGAACCCGACGCTTGTTCAGGGAGGGGCGTTTTGGGCACTTCTTCTGCATCATCTTCATGAACATCATCGGGTGTAGAGTGTAGATGGGTGCTGTTCATGTGCACTTCTGGACCGATTGGCACAACTCTAAATTTAGGACAATCTTTGACAATATTCCAACATTCCCATCGGTTGAATGATTTATTTTTGCTTTTGGTTTTGGCAGCGTACCAAGCTTATGCTTGAAGTTCCTACACAATAAAAATAAGTAACAACTAAATAATACAAATAAATAATTATAATGAAAATAAGTAACAAATAAATAATACAAACAACATAATTATAATGTAAGTAGGTAACAAATAAATAATACAAATAATAAATAATAAATTATGTAGGTAACAAATAAATAATACAAATAATAAATAATAAATAACAAATAAATAATACAAACAATATATAATAAATTTTGTACGTAACAAATAAATAATAAATTATGTAGGTAAAAAATAAATAATACAAACAAATAATTATAATGTAAATTTAGGTATCAAATAAATAATATATTGTTACCTGATCCGAGTAATTTTCCCCACTTCAAATATTATTACTAGCTTGTGCCAAGGCGTCTCTCCACGTACTAAACGATTGGCTAAGTAATTTCCAACGACTGGACATCGATTCTTTGGTTCTTTTCCCACCAATTTTCTGAAGAAAATTGATATGAATAAGACTCCACATCTCTCGCAACTGCATCTCATTACCCGTAAGCGAACTATGAGTAACTTCAACCCAGCTAGTACACAACGCAACATCTTCAATAAGCAACCAATTCGTACCTGCACCAGTGGTCATTTTGTTAAAAAAAATGGATTCAAACAAAGAAAGGAATGTGATTGAAAGTAGTTGAGAAAATATGAAATTGTTGTATAAGGTAGATGATAATGAGAAGGTATTTATAGAAAAGTAAAAACAATTTTTTTTACAATTTTTTTCAGATTTTTTAGATTTTTTTTTGAATTTTTTTGAATTTTTTAAAAAATTTTTAAAATTTTTTATTCAATTAATTAATCTCTGCCGTTGGATATAAAAAAATTTGAATTCCAACACTCCAGATTGTGCCACGTGTCACAACGGTTTTTTAAAACTATTTTTTCTTTTATTTTTTTATTTATAAAGAATTTTAATATCCACTGTTGATCTCAGATCGAACGGTGGAATTAAATATGACTTTTTAATTTTTTTTAACCGTTGAGATCGAAAGGTCTAAATTAAGTAACCGTTGAGATCTAACGGACCGTGGGAAGCCACATGGCTTCCCAACGGTAACTGACAAATTTTTTTTTTTTTTTTTTTTTTTTCTGATTTTGTGTCGGCGACGCGCCCCCACGCGCGAGTGGGGTGCACGCGCCTGACACAAAAAAAAAATTTAATATTGCCTGACGCCAGGCTGACGTCACATGGCCCTCGGGCTCTCGGGCTGGCAATCACGGGCCCGAAGCTCGGGCCTCCACCTTCGGTCGGGCTAGCCCACGCTGGAGCTGATCCCCTGGCCCTCGGGCCCTTGTTCCGTCCACCTTCCCCCCGAGCAAAAAGCCACGCTGGGCTTGCTCTAAGTATGCAATCTGTATAAGCTAAGAAGCTTGTAGAATAATGGCTTTTTTTATACTATTTGAATGCTCCTCTAAGTATGCAATCTATTTGAATGCTCCTCTAAGTATGCAATCTGTATAAGCTAAGAAGCTTGTAGAGTAATGACTTTTTTTTTTTTACTATTTGAATGCTCCTCTATGCATGCAATTTGTATGAGCTAAGAAGCTTGTAGAATAAAGACTTCTTCTTTTTTAACGATTATTATGGGTGGGAAGAGAGTTCGAACTATTACAATATTTTAGAGAAATGTTTCTAATTCGGGACGTATAGATAGAAAGTCAACACTATATATACTAGGATATTGACCACATGCATAAAATAATGACTCTTTGATAGGGCAATCGTCAATCGCCAATCGCCAGCTCTGTTCTCGCTTAGGAAAAAGATGTTTGATACCTTGCGAACCTTGGCCATAACCAATCGGCATCGATAAGTCTATTTCTCATCGGGATTCCCCATCAATTACTATTTTGTTGGGGATTTTTTTTGGAAGGAATCTGAGGAATTTAAGGTGACAATAATGAAATTTTCCCTGTAAGTACGAGAAGCACATTGTTGTGTGGAGGAATCAATAACTCGATATAAGCCAAGAGGCAAATCTTGTTCCACTCCACTTGGTTGTATAAAACTGGCAAGCATCCTTGTAGATATATACTTTCAATACAAAAAGAAAGATATGTCTGGAAATTTTTTGTTTTTTGTTTTTTTAATAAACAATATTATCTACTCTGAGGGAGGGGTGAGGGAGTGGGAATGTAATAATGTAGATCAAATTTGCATTTGGCGAGAATCGAATCTTAAATCAGATAATTACAAGTGAATAAGAATATCACTGGATCGTAATAAGTGACTATGGGTAAAAGATTCTTAAGAATTGTATTATAACAGACCAATTGCAATGTACCGGATAATTAACACTGTAATATTGGTGGCTCAATTACAAGTGAACTTGATATTTTTCTATTTATGGTCATGGCGAGCTA
Source organism: Pyrus communis (assembly GCF_041283825.1). Taxonomy (NCBI): domain Eukaryota; kingdom Viridiplantae; phylum Streptophyta; class Magnoliopsida; order Rosales; family Rosaceae; genus Pyrus; species Pyrus communis. The sequence goes on from NC_142572.1 coordinate 15,845,911, forward strand.
GATATTTTGCTATTTATGGTCATGGCCAGCCTTACCCTACTATATACTCATTTTTCTATTTTTTAATTACATTACCAACATGGCAACATGTTACGTGAATGCCGACGCCGACCTCCCTCTCTTTGTTCTATTGTCAATATTCTGATCGTATGAACCCGACATATTTTTTTCCTGGAAACGAGACTTTTGGTTTATGCGGTTGGGATAATATATATTATAGTTTGATGTAATTAGGATGAGTCTTATACCTTACAGAGTTAATTACATTTTTCACTTTCAAGGTTTGAGATAATTTTTAAAATGGGCCAGGAGATTTAAATTTTCTCACATTATTTTCTAAGATTTTAAAATTATATTAATTTACGTATCGATGTAATGAAATTTCAAATAATTCACTAGATAAAAAGTGTAACTCATTGCTCAAAATCTTAAAAAGCAATACGAGAGAATTTAAACATAGTAACTTATTTTAAAAAATCGCTCTGAACATAGAGGGTGTAAAATCTAGCTGGTTCTGATATAGAATATTGTTATGGATAATATTTTTCTACTTGTTTTGGTACCTACTAATTAAAGAAATAAATAGAACTCTCAGTGGCTGTTGAGTATTAGCTACGGAAATGTCGATCCATTCTTTCTTCCTTGTCGATCCATTCTTTCTGTCTGCTTGCTGCCCATATTGGGCATGTAGGGTTTATACTTTATACTATATTAAGCACTACTTTAACACAACTAACTATGTTTATACAGCAAAATAATCATCATGCATTCAAAACTATAATGATAAAAATTAGCGTCATGCATGATAATTGATGTCCTTCAATGCATTTATAATATTTAGATTCCTTTTCTGGAATGGTCATATTTATCAATTATCTGCACCTTTCGATTTTTATATGTAAAAAGCCTATATCTTCTCCACCATACATTACTAATATATACATATTTATGTGTGACAAAGTCCCCATCGCATCACTATCTTTTCTTGGTTAAACAAAGGGACTATTAGCTCGACAAAAAAGAAATTATAAAATTGTATCGAGAGGTTGAGATATCCTAGAACTATTAGACAGTAATAACATTTTACGAAAAAAAAAATAGAGCTTACTCAAAACAGACCGGACTCTAAAGATGAGGAGGGCTCAATTTGACTAACTCATTAACAATAAAATTCATCTCATAATAAATATACCGAATATTACATTTCAAATCACAGTCCAAGAACACTCGAAATTGTTATCCAAACAGTAATTCGGGGATATTCAAGCATACAATTGAGAGATATATCTTCCTATCAGAGCATTCATTGCATGGCCTAGGTCACATCACGGGTGTTGTAGGAAAAAGAGTAATATGCCAGAGAGATAAAAAAAAATTTAAATCAAATTGCAAATCAAATAACGTATCACCAATAAGAAATAAGCACGTTAATCGATACTTAATTAATAATTTAATTTTCTATAACCATATCATTTTGTTTGCAAATTTGGTTTAAAAATTTTGATCTCTTTAACATTATTCTAAGAAAAATAATGCATACATAGAGATATTATACACACTGACATACAAAAAAAAAAAAAAAAAAAAAAGGAATTGGGGTCAAATATAACAAATATCTTCTCTTGCGGGGTTAGAATAAGATTCATCTTAATTATTTAGATGGTGATTGCTAGTTGTAGAGAAATTAATCTCAGGTTGAACACGTTATGTTTTTAATACAATGATATATTTATATTCAAAGTAAAAAATTTGGGTTAAGTCATGTAAGGGGACGGTCATAATATTTTGTTGTCGAATTTGTTGTTTACGAAAATTGAGTCCAAAACTTTTTACTTTTAAGAAAATAAAAATATCACTAAATTGTAATGTGAAATAATAGTAATAGTACAAAAACTAATAATTACTCATGGAGGGAAAGTCCTAACAAGTCATTGTCTAGCAAGGAACAAATTAATGATTTGAGTATGGATTTGAACACCATGATCGATTGTCTCTTTAATTTCAACAATCCTCGTCTGGCTACCAATACCCTAAAGTAGAAAGCAGAATAACCTTTGTTTTTTTGGATTTTCAGGAGTGGATGATAATATCTTGTTCCTTTCCATAAATATCTTCATGGCATTACTCGATCGATGGCGCCACGTCGTGACTAGTTATAATTAATTAAAAGTAATCGAGTTGGTTTCTTGTTCCTCGCCTTCCCTAGCATTTATCTAATAAGTCGTCATATCTTGCTGTATACACCTAAATCCTTCATATTTCTTACTAAATGTAAAGTCAAATTTGATAGATATATAGCGCATAAAACAACAAACAAAGAAGCACAACATAAAACAAGGAACCTCCGACTTTGATTGGTGATGTGTTGTTAAAGAATAGAAATTAATTTGTAACCATGGCGTAGAGCTCTCTTTTCTCTTAACCGAGTTGAAATTCTAAACAAAATTTTATCGAAGCTTTAATAAATGCATTCCATCCTTTGTCGTACTTATTTATTTTTTACAGTATGAATGAATATATTACTCTTTACAGTATGAATGAATAGGTAACGAGATCCATCCTAAATTGGGCTTACACTCCAAAAGTTAATTAGTGGCGACTTCCCTAAACAAGTTAATACAAAATGATTACAATCAACAAAGAGGGAATAGTCTCTTACAACTCTCTGGATGATTATTCTCCTCTCTAGCCACCCAAATTTCGATTGAGATTTCATAAAACACCCAGAATCACGCACGCCTGTAAACTAATTAATTAACCCATTTGAGCTACTCCACGTCGTCTCTTCTCTTCTCTCTCTGGCATTTCAAGAGAGGGCAATGGAATCAAGAACAAAAACCCAAAAAAGTGCAAGAAACCCAGAAGAAAGATTGGTCCTTGCGGGACTTCGAGATCGGAAAACCGCTCGGAAAGGGGAAATTCGGTCGGGACTACGTAGCCCGAGAGGCCAAGGCAGCCACAACGCCGCCGCAGTCACAACAACCACCAAAATCCTCTTCTTCTTCCCTCTCGACCCACCTGGCGATGCCGCGATGGTGGAGGTCCAGCAGAGAATCCGCATCCCTCCCGAAACTCTCGTCAAAGATCTCGAGAAAATCATCCAAACCCTCGCGCCGTTGGGGAATGGGCTGGTGCGAGGTTGGCGCTGGGGAGCTCTAGGGAACAGACGACTGGGCAGCAGGAGGAGGCGTTGTGACCCCAAGCCAATTTCAGGGGTGGAGTGGGCGCCGTTCAAGGATAAGAGGGTGACCCCAAATCTTCATCTTCGCAAGAACCCGGTCCCCCACCCTTCTTTTTTTCGTTTTTTTTAAGGCATATTATATTAACATTCACATATTGTTGAATAAGCTCTACATATTTAATATACTTCATATTTGTTTTTTCAATTAAAAATTATCTTAGTACACTTAAATTCCTTCCCTATAATACCCTCACATTCCACATTTTCAATATATACCTTATATTTTCTACATACATCCCACATTTCTCAAATTTTATAACACTTACTTTTAATTTTGCCGAATGATTTCAAATCATCTAAACGTTAGTTTGCCAAATAATTTTCAAATTGAATGATTTGAAAATAATCAATACACCTCAATTATTTGCTACGAATCATCATACAACTCAATATCAATATTAGTCTCATACTTTAATCGGTAAAGGGGACGTAGTCTTATGCAAATAATCAATAAAGCTTCTTATTTGGACAAAAAAAATTTTTTGACAAAAGATGCCGTCTGACATTTAAGCATATGTGGGTTTGTTTTCAATTTCACCATTAAAACTCATGTCGTCTATTTTTAACATTAGGTGGTAATCTTAGGTGTTTAATTCTTTAGGTAACCTCTGTGATCGCTAAAAGATGAATACAAACATAAAAGCTTACATAACGCAGTAAAACCAAGATTAAATAATTATCGATATCGTCAAAATCACTAAAACAATGTAAAATATGAAGCCTTACCTTATGTGAAGCTTTCAAAACACCGATTTCGTATTCCATTTGTCAAAAATAATTTTTCTCAATCAACATGCTTATAATTTCATTGGTTAGAGTTTTATTTAACAATGAAGGGTGGGAGGGGTTTTAATAGTTGAAGAAGATAAGTAATGCGTTAAACGTGATTTGGGGTGTATTTAGATTTTTTTTTTTTAACCTAATAAGGTCAAAATTATCATTGCATAATAGGATAAATAAGTCATTAATATTAAATTTTAATATGTGGTGCAGTCAACATTTTGTGATATGCTAATATAAAAAACCTTTTTAATTGTTTGGCTTTTTTCTGTTTTTTTTTAAATTTAATTTTCTAAATAAAATAATTAAATGAATTAACCACACAACTTTAGACTCCAAATTAGTACAATGTGGGATTCGCATGTTTTACATGATGTTGTAAAAAGTTGCAATTCATCTAAACTTAGGAGTCTAAAATATAATTTACTCTTAAAATTAATATAGAAGAAGATAATACCAAATATTTTGCTGAGAGAAAAGGAAATCTGGGTTTTCTTCTACATGTCCCAATTGCTTTATGATCAATAATAATTGATATGAGTGTCGGTGAGTCATGATGTAATACTATTTGTTTTAAAGAAAACATGGGATACTATTAGATAAAGTTTTATATGGCACAGCTAAAACAAAGTTCATGTTCTTTTTTTTTTTTTCCCCTATCATATGTGAATGAATTCCATTCCAATACTACGATTTATGGGTTTCTATCCATTTAAGAGAGTTCAAAACTTGACCCAAAAACAAACAAAAAAAAGGGTTCAAATCCTACTCTTCTTTTTTTTTTTTTTTTTTTTTTTTAGTTGAGCGATAACGTTAGAAAGTTAGATGTTAGATTAGCTAACAATAGAGTTCGAACTCACACCATCATGTAAAGGTACAACACATTTTCACCACTGTGATAAATGACCACTTGCAAAACTCTTCCTTTTTAAAAATTAATGTAATTGTTTAGAACTCTCTTTCTTCTACTTAATAATAATAAAATAAAATAAAAAATTACAAACAATGTTCATATATCTAATCCTAGCAAAGAGGGGAGACAGCCCCACGTGGATGGGGCAAAAGGTCTGAGCCAGACTAGCGTGTGTGGTTCGTGGCGCACGTCTGAGCTGGCAAGTTCAGTTCAGTCCTTTTTATCCACTTTCACATCTGGGCTCAACCATTAATTATGGGCTAAATCTTAGCTGGTATTTGGGTTTTTTTTTTAGTTCTAACACTTAACCCAATTTTAGAATAAGGGTTGGAAAGAAATGGGAGGGGGAATGAAAGGGAAATTTTAGGACTTACTCTAAGGGTTGGAGTTGGTCTAAAAAGTAAGTATGAACTATTTAAGTGACCATTTGTGGCTTTCGTCCTTTCCAGGATGAGGGTATTAAATATTAACCGATCTCCGGTAGCATAGTTTCGAGAAATTATAGAGTGATCCTGTATCACCAATTTAGCATTGATACTTCCACTCGAAATCTACCATATGTACACCTTATATAAGTTGGATTAATATTTATTTTACTCTTACAACATAAATTTAAAAAAAATGAAAATAGTTGCGTAGGGACGACGACGTCGCCTACATCGCAACCATGGACGGAGCCACCTTGGGACCAGAAGAGGCAGAGGCCCCCACTCATTTTTTTTGGGTTTTGTTTTAAAAAATGCAATGCATATAGAAATTCCACGTGATACAACATTTTGGATAAGAAATCGAATGAAAATTAATAGATGAATGATAACATGATTATTTTTATAGAGAGATATTGGATGGTATTGGTAATGAAGTTGTCATGCAACACTTTTTAAAAGTGAAAATTTGTCAAGAGATATTATAATATATATGTTGTATGAAAACCTTATGGATTAATATATGTATTTTGTTTAGTAAATTCTTTATCATCTTAATTTATGACTTTGTTGTTTGAGGATGCCCCCATTCATATAGATTTCTGGCTTCGTCCTTGGTTGCAGCTGTTAACGACAGCGATGATGATATGGGGGTCATAGTAGTCAAGGCTCCAGCAAACCTTGTATGTGGATAGCCAGGCCTTGAGAGCCATGCTGACAACAACTCCCTTGGTGTACCTGAGAGTAGACGCCGAAAAAATGAATCGTCTAGCGGTGATCTAGACCGTGCGACCGTCAGAGTATCTAGGGGAACGGTACTCCGTGGTCTCATTCATCTTGCCATTAGTGGATTCAAATCCAGCGAAGAAGAAACGGCCGCCGATGTGAATGATAGTCAAATCCCCTTCAACCTCAACGGAGAAGAAACTAGCTAAGGCAGTTATAAAAGAGTTAACTAACAATGTCACATCCCGGGTCAGGCCCCCACTACATCCCGGGTTTGATTCCACCGTAGCACGATATTGTCTGTTTTGGGCCCAAACCACGCCCTCACAGTTTTGCTTCTAGGAACTCACATGAGAACTTCCCAATGGGTCACCCATCCTGGGATTGCTCTCGTGCGAACTCGCTTAACTTTGGAGTTCTTATGGAACCCGAAGCCAATGAGCTCCTAAAAGGTCTCGTGCTATATGGAGGTGGGCATGTACATATAAGGCATAGATGATCCTATCCCTTAGGCGATGTGGGCTCTAACAAACAAGCTGCTTAGTGAATGATAGTCAACATCCCCTTCAACCTTAGCTGGGATTTCCAAGCTTGATATTGTAGCAATGTTTTACAAAAGAATGATTATGAAGACCTTTTACAAAAGAGGGACCATTGCTCCAATTGGGTTAAAGTTGGGGGACCATTGCTACAATTCTCTCTTTTTTTAATTGTTATTGACACTAAAAATTTAATTGTGCACTTCAAATTTTCTATATTTAAAAAAAAAAAAAATTTCATGAGGAGTGCATAATTAGATTTTTAAAGTATCAACCACAATTTTATTTAAGAGTCTAAATAATATTTGCAGCGAGTATATTTAACGTCCTCAAAATTCGTATATATTATGCGTTATTCATCAAGATTCATGTCAATTGTTTGAGGAGCTGATTTTACACACCATTTATAACTTCTCATACCCCTATTTTATCAAATTAAATAAATCAAATGAAAACAATGAACATTATTTAACAAAAGTGTGTAAGAAGATAAAAATGACATATTTTTATTATTTGAATGCTCCTTTAAGTATGCAATTTGTATGAGCTATAAGAAGCTTGTAGAATAATGACTTCTTTTTTTACTATTTGAATGCTCCTCTAAGTATGCAATCTGTATGAGCTAAGAAACTGGTAGAATAATGACTTCTTTTTTTACTATAATTGTGGAAGGGAAGAGAGTTCGAAACTATTACAATATTTTGGAGAAGCGTTTCGAATTCAGGACACATGGGTAAAAACTCAACACTATATATATTAGGATATTGACCACATGCATAAAATAATGACTCTTTGATAGGGCAATCGTCAATCGCTAGCTCCGTTTTCGCTTAGTAAAAAGATGTTTGATACCCTGCAAACCTTGGCCATAACCAATCGGCATCGGTATGTCTATTTCTCACAGGGATTCCCCCTCAATTACTACTTTGTTGGGGATTTTTTTTGGAAGGAATAAGAGGAAATTGGGGTGACAATAATGAAATTTCCCCCATAAGTATGAGAAGCAAATTATTGTGTGGAGGAATCAATAACTTGACATAAGCCAAGAGGCAAATCTTGTTCCATTCCCCTGGTCTATGAAACTGGCATGCATCCTGGTAGATATATACTTTCAATACAAAAAAAGAGATATGTTTGGAAAAGTGATTTTTTTTTTCAAGAGGTGAGGGAGTAGAAAAGTAATAATATGGTTCAAATTTGTCTTTTGTGAGAATCGAACATGAGATCTTTTACTTACAAGTAAAAAGTAATATTACTATATCGTAGTAAGTGACTATGCGTAAATTTTTTTTAAGAATTGTATTGTTACAGACCAATTGCAATGTACCAGACAATTAACACTGTAATATTGATGGCTCAAACTGTCGATCTAGATATTTTGCTATTTATGGTCATGGTCCATATTGATGGCTCAAACTGTCGAGCTAGATATTTTGCTATTTATGGTCATGGCCCAGGTTTCCAGCCTTACCATACTGTATACTCATTTTGCTATTTTTTTATAATTACATTACCAACATGACAACATGATACGTGAATGCCGACGCCGACCTCCCTCTCATTTTTCTATTGTCTATATTATGATCGTATGAACCCGATATATTTTTTTTCCTGGAATGAGACTTTTGGTTTATGCGGTTGGGATAATATATATTATAGTTTGACGTAATTAGGATGAGTATTATACCTTACAGAGTTAATTACATTTTTCATATTCTAAGTTTGAGATGATTTTTAAAATGGACTAGGAGATTTAATTTTTCTCACATTACTTTCTCAGATTTTAAAATTATATTAATTTACATATCGATGTAACAAAATTTCAAATAATTCAGTAGATAAAAAGTGTAAATTGTTGCTCAAAATCTTAAGGAGCAATATAAGAAAATTCAAATATAGTAACTTATTTTAAAAAATCGCTCTAAACATAGAAGGTGTAAAATCTAGCTGGTTCTGATTTATAATATTGTTATGGATAATATTTTTCTACTTGTTTTGGTACCTACTAATTAAAGAAATAAATAGAACTCCATTAGCTACGGAAAGAAGATCCATTCTTTCTTCCTTGTCGATCCATTCTTTCTGCCTGCTTGCTACCTATATTAGGCATCTAGCGTTTATACTTTATACTATATTAAGCACTACTTTAACACAACTAGCTATGTTTATACAGCAAAATAATCATCATGCATTTAAAACTATAATGATAAAAATTAGCGTCATGCATGATAATTGATATCCTGCGGTGCGTTTGTAATCTTTAGATTCATTTTCTAGAATGGTTATATTTATCAATTATCTGCACGTTTCGATTTTTATATGTTAAAAGCCTATATCTTCTTCACCATACATTACTAATATATACATATTTATGTGGGACAAAGTCCCCATCGCATCACTATCTTTTCTTGGTTAAACAAAGGGACTATTAGCTCGACAAAAATGAAATTATAAAATTGTATAGAGAGATCGAGATATCCTAGAACTATCAGACAATACTAACTTTTTATGATAAGAAGATAGAGCTTGCTCAAAATAGACCGGACCCTAAGGATGAGGAGGGCTCAGTTTGACCAACTCATTATCGACAAAATTCATCTCACGATAGATATAGAGATCGTTTGGATGTGTTTTTAAAGTGATTGAAAGTGTTTTTAGAAAAAAAGTTTTGGGGTTCCAAAAGTAATTTAAGTGCTTTATATAAGAAGCATTAGTTATGTGCTTATTTCAGGAAATACTTTAAGTGTTTTTTCAGGATTTATTAACATTTTTATTAAGAATTGGTTTTAAAATTATTTTTGCCAAAAGCGCATTCAATCATTTTTAAAACACATCCAAACAAGTTCCTACCGAATATTACATTTCAAATCACAGCCCAAGAACACTCGAAATTGTTATCCAAACATTACTTGTACTTACTTTGTGTAGTTCCGGTGTAAAAAAATAAATACATCATTCCATTTCATGTTTTTTCTTCTTTAAAATGTCTAATCAACATTTGCACATCCCTTTTCTGATTAGCAAACGGTACTTCGGGGATATTCAAGCATACAATTGAGAGATATCTCTTCCTACCAGAGCTTCATTGCATGGCCTTGGTCATATCACGGCTGTTGTGGGAAAAATAATAATGCTAGCGAGAACAAATTTTTTTAAACTAAATTACAAACTAAATGATGTGTCATCAATATGAAACAAACATGTTAATCGACATTTAATTAATAACTCAATCATCTACAATCACATCATTTATTTTGTAAAATTGGTTTAAAAAATTTGTTCTTCGTAGCATTACTCTAGGAAAAATAATGCATACACGAAGATATTACACACACTCACATACAACAAAAACAATGTTTTTTTTAATACAATGATATATTGATATTCAAGGTCGAAAATTTGGGTTAAGTCATGCAAAGGGACGGTAATAATATTTTGGTGTCGAATTTTCTTTTTACGAAAGTCGAGTCCAAAATGTTTCACTTCTAAGAAAATAAAAATATCATTAAATCATAATGTTACATAATAGCAATAATTGAAGTAGCATGTCACGCTCATACAAAAACTAATAATTACTCATGGAGGTAAAAGTCCTAACAAGTCATTGTCTAGCAAGGAACAAATTAATGATTTGAGTATGGATTTAAACACCATGATCGATTGTCTCTTTAATTTCAACAATCATCGTCTGACTACCATTACCCTAAAGTAGAAAGTAGAACAACCTTTTTTTGGATTTTAAGGAGTGGATGATAATATCTTATTGCTTTCCATAAATATCTTCTTGGCATTACTCGATCGATGGGCCACATCATGACTAATTATAATTAATAAAAAGTAATCGAGTTGATTTCTTGTAGCTCGCCTTCTCTAGCATATATCTAAGTCGTCATATCTTGCTGTATACGGCTAAATCCTTCATATTTCTTACTAATCGTAAAGTCAAAATTTGATAGATATTTAACGCATAAAACAACAAACAAAGAAACACAAGATAAAACAAGGAACCTCCGACTTTGATTGATGATATGTTGTTAAAGAATAGAAATTAATTTGTAACTATAGTGTAATACTTTCTTTTCCTTCAACCGAGTTGAAATTCTAGACAAAATTTTATTGAAGCTTGAATAAATGCATCCTATCCTTCGTTGTACTTATTTAGTTTTTACAATATTAATGAATATGTTACTCTTTATAAAAAAATAAAAGAAACATGATATAACGAGATCCATCCTAAATAGTGGCGATTTCCCTAAACAAGTTAATAGAAAAATGATTACAATCAACAAAGAGAAAATAGTCTCTTTCAACTCTTTGGATGATTATTCTCCTCTTTTTTTTTTTTATTTATTTATTTATTTTTTTTTAGGTAAAGGGGTTACTTTATTATTAAAAAACAACATAATTACATAACATAGGCCCTAATACATAAACAACAGAAGCAAAAGATGGACCTCTGTAGTAACCCAAGAGCCCAAAACGTAGTTTTGAGCCCAAAATAGAAGCACACAACCAAACCTTAACAGTTTCTCCACCCGCTGCAGCCGAAAGCGCCACATCAGCACAACGAGCACAAGCCTCCACAACCAACATTTGTCAAGAGCCCAGCCAAATAACACCTCAGAGATGGAAAGAAAACATATTTCATTCTCCATATGATAGCATACTGCAGTTCGTAACCACCAAGTGATTGAAACCAAAGAAGCTGTAGGATTTTCACAAGCAACACTGCCAAAGAAGGCAAATAGGGAGAAGGTGGTGGTGTCACCACCCGAGAAGGTGTAAACACAGGAACTCTACGCACCTTCTCGTTGAAAGGCCGCAACAGAATGCGGCTAAAAATGGTTGCAAATCGAAGCGGAGATGGAATCCATGGAAAACAAAAGAACATGCAGATGGGTGGGTGGATGGATGGGGATATGTTGATTGGTTGAATAGGGAAAAGAAATCAGATCTGAGGGTTGGAAAGCTTAGTGGCAAATAGGGGTGGAAAGGCAAGAAAAACAAGGAGGAAAACTGAGGAAACCACCAAATAACCAGAAAAGAGGAATGAGGATCCTCTCCGGATCCTCTTTGTGAACGAACACGATTTATGATGAATGGACACGATTTGAGGATCCCGAGGATCCTCATAAAGAGGATCCAGAGAGGATCCTCCTGAAGAAAGGGGAGGCTGCCACTGACCCTACACTGAAATAGGGCTGGCAGCTAGAGGTTTCATAAGGAAAAGGATCCTCGCCGGATCCTTTTCTTGGGGATCCTAGGGATCCCGTGATCGTAACCGTTCATCGTATATTGTGCGGTCAGTTTTCGTTAGCTACTATTTATATTAATTTTAAATTTTGAAATGATTTTTGACCGTACGATGTACGATAAACGATCACGATCACGATCACGTGATCTTTTGGATTCCCAAAAAAAGAATCTGATGAGGATCCTTTTCCGTTTCATAAAACACCCAAAATCCCACTTCCCTGTAAACTAATTATTTAACCATTCTAATATCTCTCATTGTCTCTCTCTCAAATTAACTAAGATCCAAACCTTGTAATTTGATAATCTCTCGAAAAGAAAGCCCAAAATTCCACGTGGACGGACAAACCCTCAATTTGACCACCACTTGAGACCACTAAACAATCTAAAGCTCACTCAAACCCTAATTTTACTAGTTCGTTAAAAAATTATATTGAAGGTTAATTGTCTTTTATTATTAAAGAAAATGGAGCGTATCATTGTGTTTCATTGAAGGCTGTTATATGATTCAAACTCACGGCAATGGAGGAGGATTTCGACCACCTCCTGGGATATATCAAAAGTCATTCCCACAATACTCCAAGTCCAAAACCAAGGAAAGCAATAATGTCTCCAAGTCCAAAACCAAGTAGGAAACTAAACTTTTTAATTAAAACACGAATTAATTGGAAAGCTCGAGGAGTTCATGATAATTCTTTTGTTAAGAGTGTGAATTTAACATCAGGGAATTAAGGCAGCTTGCATATATTTGTAAGGAGTTGAGCTACTCCTTATATTACTAATTAATTTTATAATGGAACATCAACTCCTTCATAATTTAAGAGATGGTTAACACATGTTGAGCTTCATATGTGACGAATTTTGAAACTGAATACGTGGACAACACAAATTGAATGACATGAAACACGTGTGACCATATGTTTGACTTTATACATAGGCTAACCTGCTTTGATATCATAACGGAATTCGAAGTTCTCCGTAATCACATGCAAAGTTAACAATACAGAAAATAACTCGACTTCTTATAATTACATGCAAATTCAATCTCTCTCTAAGACCAAACCCAACTCTGGGCAAAATGCTATTTTTTAGGTTTTATTCCCCCCCCCCCCCCCCAACCCAACCAAACCCATGCTCAATGTGTGGGCTAAAAGCTAAAAGTCAAATTCCCTCTAGGATTTAGCCTAGAAAATGGTGTGGACACCACCAGCGGGACCTCACCCACATGGGCATGTCTCTTAGGTATCGTTTGGTATGCAGACGGGACGGAACGGAACAGAATGGGATGGGACGGGACGGGACAGGATGGAATGGAACGGAGCGGGAGCAAAGATGCCTTCGGATGGAAACAAGGAGGAAGAAGAAGGAGACGAAGAGGTTATAATTTTGTGTTCCACGGATGTGGAACGAGTCGTTCCAGGGGGGTGAGGTGGAACGAAAATTCACCCAAAACTCGTCCCGTGGAACAGCTCGTTCCACCCATTTTAGGCGCACCAAACGTGGGACGGAACACCTTGTCCCACTTTGTTCCGTCCCGTCCCACGTACCAAACGGTACCTTAGGATTTATTGAATCCAACGACTGAGATTGAATATAATCAAATCTAAGGGTAAAAAAAAAAAAATTTAACGACCCAAATTTAAATCCAATGACTAAAATAATTAAAAAAATTATTTAACTCAAAATTCACCCAAATTTAGTGATTTTTCAATATTTATCAGAATTTAAATATTTTTAGATTAAAATGTTCATAAAATTAAAATATGATAGTGTACATATATATATATATATATATTTTTTTTTTTTAATTTACTTTAAAAGAACAATTAGTGTGACATCCCGTCCCGGGATTATTTAAACGTACGTGTGAAATTACATTATTGCCCCTAGTTCGCTTTTATCACGTTTTTGGTTGTTTGTGTGGTGTGTCATGTGTTGGACCACACACACACACACACACACTGTCACACTCTCCCTCTTCCTCTGTCCCTGTCCCGTGTCTCTCTCTCTCTCTCCCTTTCTTCTTTCTTCTTCTTCCTTCTGTAAGTGTACGGACACACACCAAGGACCCTCAAATCCTTGCAGATCGAGGAAGCCAAGGACATATTTGAGCTCGTGAGGTCGAGGCAAGCTCAGCCATAACCTTTTTAGGTGAGAAACACATCGTTTTCACGTCGTTTCGACGATGGCCGATTTGAGTACTGTTCATGCAATTGTTATGCATTGAGTTTTAGGGATTTCTGAGCTTGTGGTTGTGTTTGTGAGGTTCCCAGGAGCTTGGGAGTGGCTCGTTGGGTGAATTTGGACGTCGGGATCGTCCTGTTCGAAGTTGGCCGGTTTTGGAAAGTTTGCACAGGTATGATTTAGTGAGTTTGAGCCCTTAAAACTTGTGTGGATGTGTTCTACTAGTCTAGGGCTTTAAATTGGTGTAAGAAACGTGAAAAATGGTTGAAAAATGAGTGAGAAAACACGAGTTGCAGGTTTTCCGGCGACGATGCCGGCGACGGCGACGGCGCCGGGGACTGGCCGGAGAAGAAGCAGGAATATTCCGTTAAGTTTAACGGAATATTCCTGACGACAGGGGTTAAGTTTAACGGAATATTCCGTCAGTTTGACGGAATATTCCTGACGGCGTCTGTTGACACCGTCAGTATGCCTGGCACGTGGCCGCGCGTGGGGGCGCGTGGGTCCGTGCCTGTCCTGGCGCGTGGGGGCGCGTGCGGGGTCCAAAAATTATTTTAAAAATATGGTTGTGATCCTGAGGTTGTGTAGAGCACGTTGGTATATTCATTTGTCCATTTTGAGCAATGTATGAGAAGTTATTACGAGAAGTTGGTTATGTGCTTTAAAGTTGACGTTTTTGTAGTTATTTCGCATATAGGTGACACGTATCCCGAGGACGAGCGTGGTCACGCGAGGCAGGGGGGCTACGACCCTACCACGTATCAGTGAGTGGGCTTTTGTTTTCCGTATATACCTATATACAATTATATTCCCAGAAATTGATTAAAAGGGTTAATTACATTATGCCATGCACTTTATTATTATCGTTTATGCATCATTGCATGCATTATTAATGGCATACATATACATATGCATATTGGGTGCTGTGGACGCACAGGTAAGTGCCAGGTAAGTGACATTCACGTTTATGTTTCCGTAGTGGTTTGAGATGCCTAGAGAGCTCATAACCTGCACCCCCGGTGTTAGTGCTCCCGCCCAGAGTAGGGCACAGTCCTTCACGTGATGTTCACCTCCCGCACCATACTTTCAGCTTGGATCCAAGTTAGGTGCATAGGCCTGTCGTACAGACCACATTAGGTGGTTCCGACTCGTAGGTGACCCGCGATTAGTCGCACAGTCTTCACGTGATCGTAGCACTAGAGCGTATATATATGTTACACCCAGGCCTGTCGTACAGACCACCTTGGGTGGTTCCGACTCGTGGGCAGGTTCAGTTTTAGAGTTGAGAGATGAGCTCTAGATGCAGCCGTACAGGTCACGTTAGGTGACTCCGGCTGCCAGATATTATGATGTTGATATGAGTTTATACCTGGGCACTTACATTCATGATGAGATTTCGACATGGCATATTATCGAGCATGATTGACATACCCTTGAGCATGCTTGGCATATCTATACATACGTTTATATGTTTATTTCTGGGAAGTATACAGGTTTTACGGCGAGGGGTTAGAATGTATTTTGCTAAATGGTTTTCAAAGAGATTTGTTTTTGCCCACTCATGCTTTTGTTTTGCGCCCCTCCAGGTTCTAGTTGCTTAGCCGTTGCGGTGGTTTCTCTTGAGGGCTTTCCGGCGTTCTGACAGACACTCCACATTGTAGGATCGCCTTCGGGCGTACTACTGTTGTTGTTTTAATTGGGCTGCTATAAACCTGCTCTGAAATTGTATCTCACTTACTAGCACTTATTCTAGTACTTTGTATGCTGGTTTTTAATTATTCGTACTTTTATATTACTACTTTATTAGCTTCCGCACGTGCACATGGCTACGTCAACTTTGCGTGACGGCCAGCACACTCCGATCTCGGTCGGGGTGTGTCAATTAGTCTAAATTTATTCTTTAATAATCTCAGGTTAAAAAATTTGGACCAGAAGGATTGGAGTAGAAAAATTATTTCTGGGTTAAAAATTTTAGATTTTAACCCAATAATTGAAAATGGGTTAACATTGAAGATCAACATTATAGACCTTGGATTTGAAAGCTATGTGCTGAAATACTAATAATGCTCACAAGTGTTGAAAATACTAGTGGGTAATGAATGCCCACAGTATTGAATACCTGCCACAACATTGAAAACATTGCCAAAGTGTTGAAAACCTTGGCAGAATATTGATATGTGGAGATTATATTGTGTGCTTGGAGTTGCTCTATAAATAGAGCATTCCGTATGCTTTGAATGTAGAGAGCAGAAAAGAAAGAGAGGAAGAGGAGAGGAGAGAATATATAGAGTTATCTTTGTACTCCTATTATTCCAAATGAAAGCATCACTGATGCCCGATGACGTACTCCAGTCACACTGACTGTAGAAGAACCTTGTAAATTTTGTGTTTTATTTTATTTATTCCACTGCACACACACCGTCGATTTTACAACACATTATCAGCACGAGAAGCTCTCATGTCAGTGGAAAGCACAACGCCATAAATCCGGTGAAACACTATCCACCTCTCACTTCAGTCATCTAAAATCTCACAGAATAAATGGTATGTCTATTTTTCGTCTCTCCCACTGCGCCAGAAGCGCCCCACCGAATTCCGGTGAGAATTGAAATTTACGACCTGAAGTCGTCACGAGATGAGAAAACTCGTAATTGACAACTGGTTTCCAGAGATCCAGAAGAATCTCATCAGACTTGGAAACCCAGATCACGTTGTTTTCGACGGATCTTGAGAACTCCCATGAATACTTGGTTGTTTGAGATGGTGATGGCAAGAATGAATCCACACAGGCCTCCCTCTCCTGTGCCTCCATCAACCCCACTGTCATCTATGTCTCTGTAAGGAGGTTCTTGCTTAACGATGCCATGTTCCTTGGGTCATGCAAGAACAACGCCAGTCTCTGAATTGAATTTGGGCAACCTCCATAACTACCCAGCTGGCCTTGTGTTTCGAGACTGGCAGAGACAGAGAAGGAAGAAAAATAATAGAAAAGGGGGATTGATGGAATGGCAAGGCACATGTGAAAAAGAAAAAAAAGGAGATGTTAACTGCAACCTAAGAAAAAATATATATATAAAAAGAATTTGAATGGTGCATAGCACCATTTGGTCAACATAACATAAATAGGTTTCTGTTGGTGTTATTTATGTGAATTGGTGTTAGTTTAAAACCCTTTCACAAGTTCTATTTCCTTTAAAACAATTTATTTATCATAGACGGTTTTACCGCCTACCGCTTTAAGTTTTGATTTATGTGAATGGTGCTGAATTAAAGCCCTTGTCACAAGCTATATTTACTTAAATGCAATTTATTCATTATGGCTGGAATTACCGCCTATTGCTTTAATTTATTTATTGTACTTCTTTTTGTTACGATGAGTACATACTGGACCCGAAGTTCATTGATCAGATCAGAACCTGCAGTTTCTTGATCCTCATCAAATAAAAATTATTGGACCTGAAGTTCCATCAAACAAAAATATCGGGCATGAAGTCCCTTGATCCTCAAGATCAGGACATGAAGTTCCTTGATAAGTACCTTAAGTTTGAAGAGTCAAAGTGCCTCAACTTAATTTCAATAAAAGCCATAAGAATCTTAGTCTACAGACTATTAAATAAGGACCAGAAGTTCCTTATGTCCATACTCAAAAATGGTTTAGCAAAAACATTTATTAAGCGGATGAAATTGATTACCCGCGATCTGCTCATGAAAACAAAAATTGCCAGTTTTTACATGGGTACATGCTATTTTGCATGATGCATTATTGATTTGGTTGAGTCATGTTGACAACCATCAATACTTCTCAGTACAACTCGTGTTTGGGAACCAGCCAAACATTATACATTTACGAGTTTTTGGTTGTGTTATTTATGTGCCTATTGCACTGCCACAACATACTGAAATGAAGCATCATTGCGGATTAGACATTGATGTTGAACATCATCTATCATTCAATATTTAAAACCCTTGACTGGGGATATATTTACCGCGTGGTTTGCGGATTGTCATTTTAATAAGACAATTTTCCCGCCGTTAGGGGGAGACAATAACTTCGTTTCAGAAAAACGATGAGGAAATATCATTCCAGAAGAATGATGAGAAGAAAAAAAAAAAAAAAAAAAAAAACGTTCCAGAAGAACGAAGAGAATTTGTCTTATTTTGATTCATGAAGCAATCAATATACAAACGAAGTGAGAATAATTGAATGATGCAACGATATGCAAATCAAATGCTAGATGCATTTAATGATGAAACGAAAGTGATAAAATCACATATACTTGCTGCAAATGTGCCTACAAGAATTAATGTCCCTGTTGGACAAAATAATATGGCAGCAAATGATTTATCTGTTACACGCCTGAAGGGTGGCAGATCCTTAGACTCAAAAGGTTCAGTCCTTCGAAAGAAGAAGAATATGGCACTACTGAACTATTGCATAACTGTCGCATGCCAGACGCATGACAGTTGTTGCAAGGATACTTGTCCTGAAAAGGTCAATCCGCGGACATGGGAATATTGATGTCTCATGCATGAAGCATGATAGACGTATAGGTTCCAATGACTCAACTCCCGAAGTGGAGATTAAAATCCAAGTTCTATAACGCTCAAAAGGAGGTTATGATCCGCATTCTCTAAATTATAACTATCCTGGAAGAGATAGTGTAATACCCTTGAAGAGGCAATGGATATCTAAAAGAAATGAAAAGCTTTTATGCATGCGCATGCACATGAGAATATGGGATCACAGATTGATGATAACCAATGGTAATTTTGGTTTTTACAAGTAGCTACTAAATTCATCAATGAGCTATGGTGATATTGAGTCCTGTTTTTTTTCCATCAACAAAATTATGGGCTAAAAATGGATAAAGGCAAATCCATTATAATTTTGTAAGAACGTGGAAAAATAGATCTATATACTTGGATACAATACAAATAGTCAAAAGATGTTGAACCTAGAAGGTTACATATGGGCATTTGTAATACCGTAAAATACACTCATATGATAAGACACAGGGTTGGAAACGAGTTCATATGAATGGAGAATTATATATGAAGGGTTATAAGTCGCCCACATAATATCTACATAAATATATCCCTCAAATATACATGGAAGCAAATTGCTCTGTATAAATTCTAAAGGAAAATGTGTCATGAAATGTAGAAAATCCCTGAAGGATTCAAATTGCTTGAAGAAAGCCCCGGAAGGGTAAAACATGAAATATGTACCTAATACCAATGGATGGTATAAATTGCCTTAGTAAGTACTTCCATTATAGTATTGTTGCAACATACTAAAATCTCTTGCAAGAGTTGATGATATTAAATTGGGACTCCTGAAGAGTCAAGAAAGATTATAAAGTGTTGAGAGAAATATTGTCTCGAACTGCAGAATCAAACAATATGCCAACACGAATCTTATCCATGATGTTTATGACATTAAAGAATCATATGGATTGAAGATCATGAGTTGAATACTCAAATGATTTAGACACTAAGAATAATCATTTATCTTCGCGAGGGATAAAGATAAATTGATATTTGGTCCAGAAGTACCCCATCTTAGTGAAATATATGCTTTATTGTATTTAACACAATACACTGAATGAAATAAAGCTTATATATTAATATCTCTGAGAAATTACATACACATGAGTTAAAACAAACAAACAGAAAGGAACCTTCACAAAGGTTACTCATGTGAAGCCTCAGTACTCGGAAGTACCCCAGAAGGGGAAGACACCAGAAGTTGATTATTTGGAGTCTCAATACTTGGTGAAACTCCAGACAGCTAAGACAATGGATGTCTTTGGAATAAAGACTCGAACCCCCGATTGTCATTTTGAGTCCGACCTTCGGATTCCAGTAGCTGGTCGAGCTTTCTTTTCATGCTCGTAGAGTAATTATTTGCAAGCATGTGTAACACTTTATTCTCATGCTTGAGCCCTCTAATCTCTTGTTTAAGACTTGCCACCTCAGTCATTAATGATTCAACTTGGTGAGTTCGAGCAAGTAAGCGCTGGCCCATATTGGATACAGAGCCCGCACATTGAACACTAAGAGCCAATGAGTCTTGAACGGCCGCCTCATCAGACCGGTTTGAAAGGATTTTGTTGTCCTTTGGAGTGAGAAGATTCCTGACTACCACTGTAGCAGTTATATTATCCTTCATCACAGAGCCCCCAACCGTAAGAGGATCATTATAAGATGAGAAGGACGGGCGCCATATGTTATCCTGACGCTGCTCGTCTGTATCAATCCTGAGACTCAAATCTAAGCAAATGTTAGATGGGCAAGCCATTTTCTGAAATGATGAAGGAAGTCAGATAAAATCTCAGAAGTGCAAGAAAGGTAAATTTTGCAGGCAACAATTTTCTGAGTGTTTCTGAACAAAATTGATATCTCTATAAAAGGAGGGGCAACATGACCACTTATTCAAAAATCGAAGAGACACCGATTTTCGAATTTCAAAAGCCGGATTTCCCTGCATGACTTCTGTCAACATTTCTCAGACGCAATCTCAGCTCTTGGATATCACGTGCAACTTTGTCAAAGATCTCTGATAAAGTTGAAAACGCGTGAATCTTACTGTTCTAATTACACCACAGTTGCTGACAAGAGTAAAGGCACAACACTACTACCTGCTATTGGGAAATCCATATATATGTCAACCTCTGTCCTACATGGCAAGGCAGAACTGAAAAATATCTAACTCTTCCTCATCTCCGAGAATGCATCTTCCACAAAGTATCTCGAAATACTCAGTTTTCTTCCTCTCCGAGAATATCTCTACAAACAAGTCATACCAGAGTAAGAGTATCTCATATCATCAGGGACGAGAGTAAGAGTATCTCATATCATGCAATCTCCCTGTCCTTTCCTTTGTCCTTATTCTTACCTGCCAAGACAAGGACAAAGAAAGCAATATGTCGGAACCTCCACTGAAACTTTCGCTGCCACCAAGAAGTGATGGTCCATTCAAATACAAGGTTTGCATCCCACTCCTGTATCAGAGGACAAATACTATACGAGAAGATGTCAAACCTGCATAAGGAAAATACCACTTCTGCAAAGGAGCAAGTAAGGCAAGTGAAAATGATACATTGAAGCCTGTGGAGACAACCACAACAAGCACATGTCAGTTCATCCCCGACAAAGTCTAAGATCACTTGTCACATGAAGCTCCTTATGGTCTAATTTCATTCAAGATCAAGCCTAGACGGTCTTTGAAGAAATCACAAGTCCGATTCAAGATCAAGTGTCCACCACCCTGGAATCAAATTCAGCTCCAGATAAAATAGGTAAATTCAGACCTTTGGAGGAAGTCTAGCAGAAGACCCTCTAACCCAGTTCAAGAACAAGCCGGTGAAAAGTTAACAACAAGTGAAACACCTCATTCGGCAACTATCACCGCTAAAAGACTAAAGCAGCAGGATCAATGATCAGCCTAAAGAATTTGAAATCAGGGGGAGAAACTCATCAAGGGGGAGCATCCAAAAATAGATCAAGATTTTAGCGCGGCAACTAATGTTGATATGTGGGCATCCAAGGGGTAGTGTTGAAAATACTAGTGGGTAATGAATGCCCACAGTATTGAATACCTGCCACAACATTGAAAACATTGCCAAAGTGTTGAAAACCTTGGCAGAATATTGATATGTGGAGATTATATTGTGTGCTTGGAGTTGCTCTATAAATAGAGCACTCCGTATGCTTTGAATGTAGAGAGCAGAAAAGAAAGAGAGGAAGAGGAGAGGAGAGAATATATAGAGTTATCTTTGTACTCCTATTATTCCAAATGAAAGCATCACTGCTGCTCGAGGACGTACTCCAGTCACACTGACTGTAGAGGAACCTCGTAAATTTTGTGTCTTATTTTATTTATTCCACTGCACACACACCGTCGATTTTACAACAACAAGAATAATGTTATTGGCATTATTCGTAGGGTGAACCTACTAACTTTTTGTATTATGTATGGGATTGCTTGTGGATTTGGAGATGACCTTTTCTTTTACTTTTTTTTGGTATCTGGTTTGATGTTTCCTGTCCACCTTGGGAATTGGCCCGAAACAAGGACACCTGCTTTAGCACGTACTCTTTCTTTCTTTTCAAAGGGTCATATGCATGATTTTCTAATTTTTATCAAAAAGGAAAGAGAAGCTTTATCTGGTGTCTTCTACTTTTGTAACAGTAGGATTTTATTTTCTTGATTATTATTAGAAAATTTCACGAAAAACTTTCAGTACTGTTTACTTTAACAAAAAAATCATATTTGTATATTAAAAAGTCAATCCTGGTAATATTCACTTTACCTTTTATTTTATTTTTATTGTTAAAACTCAAAGTTTTCAAATCTTTTTTTATTAGTTTTCTTTATATTATATAAAAACAAAAATGGTTGTCACGACAATAAGATTCTTGATTATGATTGATCACACAACCACAAATGGCTGTCAGCTTCGTAAGGCTTCTTGTAGACTTTTAGTTGTTTTCCACCAATACTAAACATATTATTTACCGTGTATCTCTAAACTATGATACCGAAATAAAAAAAAAATATTTCGAATCCATTTGGTACCCCAAAAACACAACAGCCACAAAACCAAATTTGCTATTTTGAATTTCTTCATTGCTGACAACGAAGGAGAAAATAAAGGTACTGCGATGTAATAATATGTTTTTCTTTTGGATTGTTAAGAAACTGAAGTCATTGCTCGTAAGGAAAAGCAGCAGCAGCAGCTCGCACCCATTCCTTTATATGCATCATGCATACTAGAAACTGGCAACTAGCGATGATGTGGATTAAAGTGACCCACAGGAAGTTGCAGATCCCAACATTTTTAAGAAACTTTAACGAAAAGTTTCCGGTACTATTCATTTTAACGAAAAATCATATTTTTATACTAAAAAGTCAATCATGGTACTATTCATTTTACCCTTTAATTTGTCCTTATCGTTAAAACTCAAAGTTTTCAAGTCATTTTCGTTAGTTTTTCTTTCTTTTTAGAATCTTGTGTAGCAAGGTGCACTACTAAAGGTCTCACACAATGGAAAACGACCTTTTTTTTTGTTTTTGTTTTTTTTTTTGGGGGGGGGGGGGGGGGAGGGGTTGTGTTGGGGATTAGCATGGTCTTTCCAAATTTTGTGCATTATCTATATATTAGTTTTATGTTTGGTTTTACAAAAGAAGCATTTTAAATGGTTTCAGTCGGGCGATCGGAATTTTGGTGCAATTGGAATGACACACTGCTTAAAATGCATTTTCACTACTAGGAATAACTTCTTGGGCGACGAAGGGAAAATTGTCGTGCAAATGGAAAAACTATCGGCAAAAACATTGCGTGAGGAAGATTCTGTCATGCAAAGCTCGTGATGTCAGGCATTGTGCGACTGAGGAAATGTCTTCGTCGTGCAAAATGAAGATTGCACGACGGAAGTCATGGTCATTGCACGTATCGAGCGACGAAAATGGGCTTCGATACCCAAACTCTTGCACGATGGTGACACGGGTTCGACCCTCAAAGTCTTGCGCAACGGACATTCAACTTCGACCCACAAACTGTTGCACGACAGACATGTAGGTTTGACTCACAAACTCTTGCACAACGGATATAGAGGCCGTCACTGTAAGATTTTAAAATTAGTTTTTAAATAATCTATTATTTATTTATTTGTAAATTAGTTTTATAAATATATATTTTTTTCGTTTATGTAAAAATGAATTTAATGAAAATAGAAAATGTAAAGAAGAATATTGAATTGAAAAATTATTGTAAATGTACATACAATGGAAAAAAGTATTTTTAAATTTGAAAACAATTTAAAACAAAACTAAAAAAAGAGGTCTGCGATGTCACAATCGCCAGTTGGTGGTGTTGTTGCTGTGTTAGAGGGTTGGGAGGTCGTAGCTGCTGTGGCGGAGGGTTGGGAGGTCGTTTCTGGAGCTAGTTCAAAGTCGGGGAATTGAATGCCAGAGATCTGAAGTGCGCGACGAATTTGGTTCATCCAATTATTTTGGGCCCCAATCTAAGACTACTGGGCTGCAATCTGCTCCTTCAAGCCCGCCACTTCAGATGTCAATGTTTCGACCTGTTTAGTTCTTTGCCTGGAGGATGAGGCGTAGGGTCCTGAAGGTGGCCTTTCCCAAGCCCCAGGTGAACATTCCCATGCCGACGACCAAGGGTTTAATCAAGTGTGTCAGTCATGATCTGAAACCGAGCATCCTTAAGGGAAAACACCTCCTCCATCGGGGTCTCTAGGGGAAGCTAGAAAGCCACCTCCTCCAGAACTATCTGGCCTTTCTCCACCACGGTGGACTAGAAAAATGAAAAAAAAAACAAATTAATTTGAATATACATGTAATTAATATTAATACAAATTGAATATTATAAATTTGATACATGAAGTTGCTCCGTCAGCTCATCCCTGGGTCGAACGTACACCTTCTTGAAAATGTCAATTTCAGGAAACTTTGACCCCCCCTGAAAAAATTTAAAAAGTATTAACATAGATTACCAATTGTGTAATAAAGAGTAAAAAGATTGAAACTTAAAATAAATATACGGTTGCCTTACGTCACTCCTCCAACCTATAAGAGAAGCGTCATGACCCGGATCGGTGAAGAAGTTTCTTCTTCGACTGATTAATCGAGTTTGCCTTCACTTTTTTCTGTTGAATTAAAAAAAACATATTAGTTTAGATATTTATAATAAATGAATGAAAAAAAGTGAAATGTTTTTTTTTCTAAATTGTAAATTTTTTTATTAATATATTATTGAAATATAAATTATATGTACCAAGTATTTCTCGTCTTGAAAATGGCCGCAGAGCCACTCCCTTTCATCCCGACGATCCAGCAACTCTATAAGGCACCCAACGTCTAGAGCGACCTCTTGTGGAGGTCGCTCTTCCATTGAGTGAACCTACTGGAGCAAAGGTCGTGGATATACTTCATTTGGTTGGAATCGAGGTTGGAGAGCTCATAGTGATGCTGCAAAACTTAACAAATAAATAGTAGATAAAATTTATAATCTTTGTATACTTTAATAAAAATTTAGTATTTGAGGTTGAAAATACTTATCGATAGTTCATAAAGCACGGTTTATTTGGTTTCTTGTGGCACAGCTCTCCATGACTCCCAACTGAGGGGGCAATGGTTCCTGATAACACAGCCAATGTCGGTGGCCTACGCACTATGCTGCTCCTTTGTTGCAGCCACACGATGTCGAAGATCCCACGTAATGGTGATCTTCTAGGTCGTGGTGCGAGTGGTCTGAGAAGTCTTTTGTAGACTGCAAAGGCCCTTTTTTTTTTTTTTTGACCTACCAAATAAACAAAGTAAACATAGATGATTTCTATTTTCTATCGAAAATTCGGCAGAACCTCCCCTAAAACTATAACATTTCCTAAAGCTTGCACACAATATAACAACAAAAACAACACATCCACCCAACAATTCAAATAGTTTAGAACAAAATTTACAACTTGTTGATATGGCTTCTCAATGCTACTTTACAATCTTTAATATAGTTCAAAATCACAATTCAAAATAACTAGCTAGCATGCATGTTATTCTTTGCATAAATTAACAGATTAGTTCGACTTGCATCAAATATTTTTTACTTTGCTACTCAATTATTAGAGAGGATAAGATTCCTTAATTATATTATGGTTCACATTTTAATTACACAAGATAAGTTCACATTCTATACTTGAAGGGAAATGGTGGGATTTTGAATATCCATCTTTTAAGTGGAAGTTTGATTAATGCAGTAAATTTGCACTTTATGCCTCTAGTTGCTAAGTCAATCTCTAACACGTACATGGTAATATGCTCTTTACATATATATTTTTATGATTTTTGTGCGTAAGGCGGCTGCTAAATAAGAGGCATTTTGTATAAACATATTCTACAATAGATGAGAGATTTGTGCTTAATGTTTCAGTGAACAGAATTATACTTACAGGAGCTAATATATGCTTTCTTTTATATCACATTTGGTTTTTTAGGGAGGTGTCCTTAGCTCTTATGAATCATACAAGTTTCTTCAAAAATCAAGAATAGTATTTAATTATGATGCTCTTTGAAAACAAGAGCAAAACGATTATTATGCTTGAAGTACTTCAACTGGTGTATACAGTCAAGGATATAGAATCATTTTAAATGAGCATCTCCATACTTATATGTTCCCTATTTTTTTTTTGGTTAAATGTGTTTGCATATAAGCTATCTACACTAATATACATTAGAAGAGGAGGAGAAGGCGGAAGGGAGGGAGGGAGGGAGGGAGCAAGCTTACCTCTGGGACCCCTCTCCATGGATAGAGGAAGCGTCACTAGACTATTGAGCCTCCTCAGAAGTCCAGGGTCGTCGATGAGTCTGTCAGGTGTTTAGGACATGATGCGTCACCAAAGAAGTCGATGATACAGCAATCGTAGACACCGTTGGCCCCAAAGGCGTGACCGGAGGGACACCTGTTGTGGCCATATCAAGTGTGGAGGTGGCAACAACATTACCTCATTTAGAAGGTGTTTGACTGCCCCTACTAGCTGCCCGTCGGTTTGATATTAAGTTAGGCATCTACAAAAATGATCATGAATCTGTTTACATATCATCTTATTATATGCATTTCATTTCACATATACAAGGTGAATGAAAACAAGAAAATCCCAAAAACCACAAACCATGATTTATTCAACGCTTAAAGCCACTAATTATTAGTTATTCGATCTTTCAATCACACAAACATCACACTAGATGCTTTATGTATCCAAAGAGTGATAAAAGCTTTTTTTTTTTTTTTTTTTTTTTTTTTTTTGACTTGTACAAATACCAAAGCATGTGACATATTAGGTTCCAATATGAAGGCTTACTTTGTAATGTATGTTAATTACAGCCATCCATTCGTAAAGATAATATGAAATCCCCAAAAAACTTTATAACACATGGAATATCTAGAAGATGTCATTGGTAATTTTTAAAAACTTCGTCTCAAGAGGGTGCAGAATGTCACATATCATAAAAAAAACTAAAGCTTACAACCAAGTTACATTGGGTCAAAGATTCCTATGAATGATAAAACTCATTCTCCAACTGCGTCAAATAGAAGGTGTTCATATTATATTTCCCAGCTCTTCAAATCTAGGATTTGGGGGTCCTCCATCCATACTAAGAAGAAAGAGTATTATTCATTCAACTAAAACTGCACACATGCAATATATTCCTTTGTGTACTTTTACCCATACATGCATGTGGGGGAAGAGTGAGATAAACATGCAAGGCTAAGGGAGAAGTAAGAACCGGATATAATAATATGCAAGCAATTAGCTCTATAAATAGATATAGAGTTTAGGTTTTTTTTTTTTTTGAATCTCAAATCCATAAAAATGATGAGAAAATCATATAAAACAAACAGAAACAAGACTAATATCTGAAATCGAGTATTCTGTCTTAATAGGAAAAATCCCTAGAACTTTTTTTGGGAACAAAGGGGGCGTTTGTTTGCCCACACTAACTGGGACTGGACAGGACTGGACTAGCTATTAGTCCAATACTGTGTTTGTTCCATGCTGGGACTAACATTAATGAGACTAAAGGGGACTAGCATGGACAAAACCCTTTACTAAGAGGTTTTAGTGAGACCCCCCAATAACCATGGGACTAGCTAAGACTATCCTCTATTTCTCATCCTTGTCATGCTCAACGACCACTCCCGACAGACTCCTCGTCATCGCCGGTCACCTAGATCAATCATTAACTTCCCGACTCTCTTTCAGATCCATTTCACAACCAACTTTCATATAAAATATACCAAATTGAAGCTGGGAGTGACAAGATTACGATTTTACTTGACTCGAGGCCAAAATGTGGTCGAATATGGCCGGAAAATGGCCTGGAAGTCCCAGCTTGTTTGGGCTTCCTCAAATCCATGACAAATTCGAGCATGCAAAGCTAAGATCTCGGTCCAGGGAAGGTGATGAATTTTTTTGGCGGTGCTAACTTCATCCAATTTAATGAGGGTTGGCCAAAAAACACATCGGGAAACCTGTAACTCGTCGGGAAAATTGGAGCCGTGAGGTTCCGTTCGAACAACGCATAGCTAGAGAGGGAGGGAGGACAGAGAAATAGAGACTGGAATCAATAAGGAGTTTGACCAGGAATGAGAAAGAGACATGAATTGAGAGGTCTAAGAGGAAAAAAAGAGGGAGAGGGTGGGACGATGAGAGAAGAGGAAAAGAGTGGGACGGAAATGGTAGAAAAAGATGAAGAAAAAGAAAAGATCATAATAAAATATTAATAATTTATATATTAAATAAAATAATATTAGAATTTGTTATTATCCAGCTTCTTAGTCCAATACTGCACCAAACGCTTCACTAAGTTAGTCCAGTTTAGTCTAGTCTAAGCCAGTCCAGCTTAATCCTTTAAGCTAATCCAGTCCGAGATAGTCCGGCGCAACAAACGCCCCCAAAATAGTATACCTCAGTCATTCGATAAGTACGAACTGCACTTGGGATGGCCAATTCGCCTTTCAATCAAAGGTCAAAACTAAACACAAGCAATGAAAATTGCGTGCAACTGTTCGTACCCAAAACCCTATGTACTCTCCCCCTTTCCCCCAACAGAAGGAACCGAAAACAAAACAAAGGGTAGAGGTCTTCTAATAGAGTTGCATGGTTTTCTTCCGGGGCGAAAAGGACCCGAGTCAACACAAAGTCTCAACCCTCTGCACGGTAACTCACTGAGATTCTAAAGCAACAAAAACCCCATAAAACATGCTCTTGATTCTGACTTGCTCACACAAACACACACACACACACACACACACCACTTATGTATTATACTTTCATATAGACCACTACAATAAATTCACCACACTCAAATCAAATCTAGGGTTTCAGAAACCCTAACAAAACAATTCAAGAACAAATACAAAGACCAAATTTAGCTACTTATACACAAAATCTCCACTAATCACATATAAAATTATTCCTAAAAAAATTATATAACTCATGCATGAAAGTAAAAAACACAAAAATTGGTACCTTCGGCTCACTGCTATGTTCCCCAATTCTGGGTTTTATTCGATCAACAAAAACCTAAAACAAAAACCAAAGAAATCAATGAAATTCATGCACCAATTGAACTGAAGCTTCAGGCCAAAATTGAAGTGCTGCAAATACTACAAAAGGATAATTATTTAACAGAAAATTTGAAAAAGTGTATAAAAATCGAAACTTTATTAAAAAAAAAAAAAAAAAAAAAAAAAAAAAAAAACCCCCTGTGAGCAACGATGATTCCCAATCCCAACCCTAAATCCCTAACCTAGGATTCCCAATTCCAACCCTAAATCCCTAAATGTTGTAACTAATACAATTGAAGATCAAAATTCAGAAAATTGCACTTATAAATAATTGAATTACGTGAGATGAATTAAGGAAGACTGGGTCCTTACCTAATAAATTTGCATGTGGTGTGGGGTCGAAGTGCTGTGGAATCGAAACAGAGAGTGACAGAGAGACAGAGAAACCGAGGGAGTGCGAGAAAGGGAGAGAAGGAGACACTGAGATTGAGTCTGAGATAGTGAGAGATTGAGTGAGGATGTTGATTGAATGAAGAGAGAGAGAAAGAGAGATGAGCTTGGGTCTGAAAGGAGTTCGAATTACAATCGCAAGAGGAGCTTGAGTCTAAGATAGACGGAGAGAGTGAAATGAATTAAAGGCGCCGAAATACATACGCGCCCAATTTTGGGGAAAAAAAAAATTCAAATTTTTACATTTTTGTGCGACGAAGATGTTTAAACTTTCGTCACGCAACCAGTTAAAAAAATGAATTCTTTAATATTTGCGCAACAAATATTTATAAAATGTCGTCGTGCATAACTTTAAATTTAATATATTTTTTGGTTTAAATAAATAAATAAATTTATTTTAATTTACTTTTTTACAAATTTTAAAGGAAACTTTTGTTTATATACAACATTTTCAAATACCATTCAATATATTTAATTATTATACATCACAATTTTTCATTAATCCTCGTCTGAACTAGAATATAGATCATCACAATCGTCAAATTCAGACTCCCATTCCTTCTCGTGTGCAGGCACATCAACATCGTCGTTCGCGTGCTCGAGTGCATTGTATCACGACAGATCCCTGAGGTCAATCGTAATGAAATTGATCGGTATTTCGATTTCAGGACCTTTAGCTACCTGATACCGTTCTTGTACAATAGTCACATCCCACAGTGTATTTGCACCAAGTGTCATTGAAGTCTCTAATTGTTGGTCAGCAACGTCACCATAATCGTCATCGGCAGCAGGATCTCGGTTCACAATATCATACACCCCTCTGCGCTCAATCTTCTAAACTACTTTCCATCCCTTCTTGGCCTTAGAGTCATCTATATAGAAAATTTGTTTAGTAATCGTTGCCAAAATGTAAGGGTCATCGTTATACCAACATCTGTTAGTGTTGACTGATAGTAAACCATCATCTCGCTTACCACCTCCAACCCAACGTGGGTTTGTATCGAACTAGCGACAATTAAAAAGGATAACTTGACATCAGTCTTTGTAAAGCAATTGCACAACACTTGTTAGTTTTCCATTGAAATCAATGTTTGCAATGTTGCCCGCACCCGGTACATGTACCCCACTATTTTGCGTACAAAGCTTGTCATTGAGATCTACTTTCAAAAACTTGATGCCATTTACATGACAACCAAAGTACAATTCCACGCTTAGGGGCCCAATCGCCAAGTTGTACAATTCTTCACTGTAAATGGGCGAATTAATTTCCTTCAATTTCTTCACCTAAATAAAAGAGAAAAAAGATGTCATGTTAGTTTAACATTTACAATTATGCAAAAAACCCAAACATGAACAACATCATTTTCACGAAACCATTGAGGAAACAATTCACGATGCTTTTTGGCATATAAATGTGAAGGATGTTCCCGCTTCATCAACTTTTCATGCTCATCTAGGTACGCAATTGTCTCGTCACAATTATTAAGTACAAACCAATGTACTACCTCTATGTCCTTTTTGTCAAACGCCTCCCCTTTGATTTGTTCGCCAAATGGTCGTGCAATTTGGGCAAAAACAGAATTTTTTTCACTTCTCACACCATCGTCATTATTGCGTTGTTGTTGGTTGATCATAGTCTCAACATCTTCTAGGTACATTGCACAAAACGTAAGGAACTTAAAGCCGACCCATGCCTCCACGATTGATCTTTCGAGCTTTGCCTTCTTCCGTACACTCTTTTTTAATTCACCCAGTAGTCTGTATCAATAAACAAATTATCGTATAAAATTAGTGTAATTGTACATACATCACAAACTAAAGTATTTATGGCGATTATATACTTTTCAATCGGATACATTTATCGATAGTTAACGAGTCAGTCTAGAAGTGCCTCATTTGGCAAGTGAATCATCACGTGGATCATGCTTATGAAGAAAGCTGGAGAAAATATTTGTTCAAACTTGCATAGCACTTTAATAATATCATCGTACAACTGTTTAACATCGGACTTCCGCAAAGTTTTTGCAGTTAATTGAGAAAAATATTTCGCTAACAACATAATCAGCTTCACCACGTCTTCGGGCAAGAGGTGTCGAATTCCTATTGGGAGAAGGCGTTGAAGTATGACATGACAATCATGACTCTTGAGGTCGGAAAATTTGCCTACATCCACGTTTGCTCAACGGCCGATGTTTGAAACATACCCATCTGGAAACTTTACAGAAGATAAAAACTGCAAAAACTCCTTCCTGTTTTCTAGTTTCACCAAAAACGATACGAGCTTCTTTCTAGCTATTTTTTGTCCCTCGTCATCCATAAACCTTGCCTAATGCTCATTTTTTTCATATCGATCCGAGCTTTTATTGTGTCCTTTGTTTTTCCCTCGATATCTAATATAGTTCCGACCAGTGTATCAAACATATTTTTCTCAACATGCATTATATCGATGTTGTGTCTCAATTTTAATTTGGACCAGTACGGGAACTCGAACAACCTCGCCTTGTGTGTCCAGTTTAGATGTGTGTCTGGTCTTGTCCTACTTACGAATTTTCCTAATGGAGCAAAATCCAATCTATTCACCTGAGCCAAAATTTCATTGTTGAACCATTCTCTGGATCTTGGCCGGAGCTGTGTGCCGTTGAAGAATGTTGTCTTGTTTTGACGCCATTTGTGGTCCCACGACAACCACCTACGATGCCCTTGGTAACAAACTTTTCTCGCATGCCAACTAGACATCATGTCTTCTTTGCAAACTGGGCATACGTAATAACCCTTATTGCTCCACCTAAAGATCATAGCGTACGCAAGAAAATTGTTTATAGTCTACATCACGGCTGCTCTCAAAGTGAACATCTTCCCAATAGATTTATTGTACGTGGGAACACCATTTTTCGATAATTCTTTTAGTTCATCGACCAACGGTTGTAAATACACATCAATACACGTGCCCAAATCTTCGGTTATTAACAACATCATCATCATAAATTCATTTTTCATACACTTCTAAGGCAACAAATTATACGGAATTGTGAAGTTTGGCCAAGTGATGCGGTTTTGGTTTAGAACCCCGAAGGGATTAAACCCGTTCGTCGCAAGTCCCAATCTAACGTTCCGAGGCTCACGTGCAAATTCGGTGTACAGTTGATCAAATTTTTTCTAGGCCTCTCCATCTGCAGGATGTCTCATAACTTCATCATCCACTCGCCTGTCTTTATGCCACCTCATGTCGCTTGCAGTGTGCGTGACATATACATTCGCTGTAACTTGGGCTTTAATGGGAGATAAAGCATAACTTTTTGTGGAATCTTCGTTTTTCTATTTTGAGATGTCATTTTAAACCGCAACTCTACATACAAGACATTTATCCAACGCTTTATTCTCTTTGTAGAACAAAATGCAATTATTTTTGCACGCGTGAATTTTTTCATATCCCAATCCAAGACCACTCAACACCTTCTTTGCACTTTTATGATCTTTAGGAAAGCAATTGTCTTTTGGAAGTATCCTCTTGAAAACCCCCAAAAAGTAATCAAAACATTAGTTCGACATATGAAACATTTTTTTTTTCCATGCATTAACTTAACAATGGCCATGAGCATTGAAAATCCTTCACAATCGGGGTATAATTCTTGCTTAGCATTTTTTAATAGTATTTTGTATTTTTCGAGTGCTTCACTGTCCATGGTGGAAGGGACGCCATCTTCTACTTCCACAGTCGTATTCGAACTAGCGGTTGGAAGAGCATCATTGATAATGTCCATAATTTGATCATTTGGCTCCACAACAGAGTCAATTGTATCCACTGCTTGGGTAACGTGGGAGGATGAAGCGTATTGTATTTGTTCTCCATGATGATTTCACATAGTATAGGTTTCCATCATCTCATTTCCCACTAAATGGTATCGAACAGTTTCAAAATATTGAATCCTTAAGTTGTTCCACTTTCTACAAGGACACCGAATTTGAGTTGAATTTCGGTTGTTTGCAATTGCAAAATCGATGAATTGATTTATTCCATCCAAATATTCGTCAACTCATCTGTTAGGATTTTGTATCCACTGTTTGTCCATTTCATCTGCAAACAAAAAAAATTTACAAAGGTTTACAACAACTTTAATTATGACATGCCACCTTATGCCTCCGGTATGGGTCCCATCTCATTCGAGAATGCATAGTTACGTGCTGTAATTTAAGGTTCCAACAAATTAGAGTTCGAGCATGGGAAAAATTCAGCAGCATCTTCCTGCAGTTCTTCAAGTGCACGACGTAGATACAAAAAACTACGAAGCACCCAAAGAACTCAAAGAGATGCTACCACATTTCCCATGTTCAAACTCTAATACGTGAACCGCAAACTACAACATGTAAATGTGCAATCTCAAACTGTCCAAAATTTTGGGACAATTCAAGAATTAATTGGACTGTAGTCATGGTTTCGCATCCATTCGCGAAATCCAGCTAATTCTCAAACGAGAAACTAAGCACATATGAACATTGCGAACCATTTTTTGTACATCCATACTAAAATGATTGCATATAAATACATAAACTCACAACACCTATAAACTACATACAACACAATTTAAATGAATGGAAATTAGATAAATTAGTTAAGAAAAATTATACCTCAAACTGTTGGAAATTGCACCAAGGGAAGGCAGCTGGTGCAATTGGTTTCCAGCTTCTGCCTTCTTGCAATCTGGTTAAGTTCAGTAAAGTGAAGAACTTTGTCCAACGCAACCATCGTCGCGCAAAACCTTGGGCTTCAACATTTTTGGCATTATTTGACTACGATTTCCCAGTACATTGACGTGGCCTTCCACTTTTTGCACGCCTTCCAACTTTCCCTAGTTTTTTTAAACCCATTGCGCGACAAACTATGGTTTGTCGCGCGTGTATTTTATTTATTATTATTTTTTTTTTTGGGATATTGACAACATTTTTTCATTAACTCTTCAAATTTTTTCAAACCACATACATATTTAATAAATAATACCATTTGTGCATATTTAATTAATATACTTATTAAAATGTATTAATTTCATTCATAATAAACATATTTAATAAAAAAAATTTCATACTAAAAAAAACTTAAAATTCATAAATAATTATTAAATGAGCAATAAAATCAAAATAAGAAATCTTATTCTACTCATCCGCCGGTACTTCTGGTTCTTGTTGTAGTGCTGCAGCGCATTCATTATCAAACTTCCACTCCTGGAATCTCGACTTGAACACATTGTCGATAGCCTTCATTAGATTGGGTCACATTTGTCAATGTCCCAATTGGCCTATCATGCAAAAATTAATAAATTAAAATCTTACTATTCTTAAATAAGCAAGAAAATCAAAATAAGAAATCTTATTCTACTCATCAGCAGGTACTTCTGGTTCTTGTTGTAGTGCTGTAGTGCATTCATTATCAAACTTCCACTCTTGGAATCTCGACTTGAACACATTGTCAATAGCCTTCATTAGATTTGGATCACTTTTGTCAATGTCCCAATTGGCCTGTTATGCAAAAATTCATAAATTAAAATCTCACTATTATATTATATTTAACAAACATAATTATTATTTAACTAATGAAATTAGCACATGCAGCTAACTCATAAATTATGTGCATCTTCAGCTCCTCAGGGATAGCTCTCCAAGACTCCCAATCCGCAACACATTTGGTACACACCATTGCTCCTACATCGGACGAAATGTCGGCTCGCTTATTTGACTTCACAACCCCTATAATTTCGTCCATAGTGATTTGGTAACAGCTCCCCCTATAAGTGTGTCGGACCCGTACCACAGCTCTTTTCCTCTTGTCTATCAACAAAAAATAATTTCATAATACTAAAGCTAAATAAAAACTTTATACAAAATGCAAAAATTTCAACGCAAACCTTTTCCAAAACCTTCTCCATCTGTTGCCTTTGATGAACGTGCATCTTTGTCGCCCATCGTACCAACACTCCCTATAACTGAACGCCCTTGCGTGACTAAACCTTTGTCGCTCAAGAGTTTGCATAGCAACAACTTTGTCGTGAAAAGGTTTTAGCGACCAAGTTATTGTAATTATAAAGTTTACGTAAACATAGATATCTATGTTTACGTCAACTTTATAATTACCAACAAATTTTCAGTTATAATATATATTCTAAAAATAATTACTACCTTAAATAAATTGATATTATATTCCATTCAATTAATAAATTAAATAATTAATACCTTAAATAAATTGATATTATACTCCATTCAATTATGTAATTAACCAAACATGAATTAATACATAATTAACTCCAAATACATAACTTATAAAAAGTACCTTAAATTTAAATATTGTCATACAAAACATAAATTTAAAACAACTATTTCTATGGTCCTCCATTCCACTAGACTTCATAACGCCACCTATTGTAACCTCCCTCCAATGCATCCTCTATCAACTTCATCAACTATTCGTTTGTATCATCATCAAGAGTATACTTACACTATTACACATATATGCAAATAATTAATTCTAACATATAACAAAAAATTTCACAAAGTTAATTATTGATCCGTCAACAATATACTTACTAATAATTCATCCATCACCGCCTTCTTCGTATTCTCCGGCACATCTTTCCAAGAATACCACTCAATAGTAGGACAATTGTTCCCCATGGCTACAACAATCGCATGCGCAAACTAAAAATGCTGCCTCAAATCATTTGGGTCATGTTATCATCCTTGTTTTATAGGCAGGCTAGGGCCTTTGCACGACAAATGCTTTGTCGTGCAAAGACCTCACTAAATACATTGCAGATTATGTTGATTCACATGCACTGAATGCTTTGACTGTAACTTGCTCGATGAAGCCTTTGTCGCGCAAGTGTTCCTCGGTTTCCCAAGCGTTGAATGTTCTGCCCTAGAAAATGAACAAACTTTGCGTGACAAAGACTTTGTCGTGCAAAGATACAGCGGGAAAATCTTCATTGCACGTTAGTTTTCTCGCTAAAAAAAAATCGCTTTTTTCTTGTTGGCTTTGCGTGACGAACATGTTTTTTGTCATCGTGCAAAAGGTTTTGGGCGACTAAGTGCTTCGTCGCGCAACGTTCACTACCCTTGCACGATAAAGGTATGTTCATCATTGCGTACGGTCTCATTGTGTTACAGAATTTGATTTGTCGTGCAAAATTCTGTCGTGGAAGTAGTTTTTCGTACTAGTGTTTAGATTTTAAAAAGTGAAGTGAGAGGCATGGACTTCGGATGTTAACAGTTTCACTCAAGTTCAGCCATTTGAAAGCTCTGAGAAGATGAAAATAGGCAATGGTCAAGGTTTGCCTATCAAGCATGTTGGATCTACAATGCTTACAACTCCTTCATCTCTTAAACTTAATCAAGTTCTTCATGTTCCTAATCTTACTGAGGACCTTTTATCTGTGAAACAATTATGTAAAGACAATCGATGTTGGTATTTATGATGATACACTGTTTTTTGTGCAGGACAAGGTAATAAGGGCAATACTGTACCAAGGCAGGAGTAAGCCTAATGAGTTGTTTCAGATTCCTGTGTTCAAGAATGTACAATCTTAACATTTTCCAAGACATACCTCTGCATTTCTAGGTCAAGCTATCAGGTCTACTCTCTGGCACCAACGAATGGGTCATCCTACCAATGAGGTCCTCTCTGTTATGTTACATAAGTCTCAAATAAGTCACCAAGTAAATGACAATTGTAAATTGTGCTCATATTGTATTAAGGGAAAAACGTCTAGATTACTTTTTTCTCAGGATTCTTCTAGATGTTTAGTACCTTTTGAGAGAATTCATTCAGATATTTGGGGTCCCTCTCCAGTTAAATCCATTGAAAAATATAGGTATTATGTAACCTTCGTGGATGATTATACCAGATTTGTATGGATCTTTCTGTTATGCAATAAATCTGATGTTTTCCCATTATTTGTGAGATTCTACACCTTTGTTTCTGTGCATTTTGGTTCTGCCATAAAGTTTTTCCAAACTAATGGAGGTGGTGAATATGTTTCAAGCAGTTTGATAATTTTCTTGCTTCTAAAGGAATTTTACACAGGATTTCTTGCCCTTACGCTCCACAACAGAATGAGTTTGTGGAGCGAATGAATAGACATATCATCGATACTGCTATTACTTTGTTATTTGTTGCTGGATTGCCCTTGGATTTCTGGTATCATGCATGTGCACACTCTGTGTATCTTATTAATCGTATGCCTTGTAAAGCTTTACATATGGAATCCCCTTTCTCAATGTTATATCATCACCTCCTCAGTTACAGCATATAAGGGTCTTTGGATTAGCTGCTTACCCTTATATCAGGCCATATAATTCTCATAAACTTTAATTTTGATCTGTGTTATGTATCTTTCTGGGCTATGCAGTTGGTTACAAAGGTATTATTTGTTGTGATCTTCAACACAAGAAATTATTATTATCCAAACATATGGTTTATGATGAGATTTTATTTCCTGCTAAACAATGGCATTCATCTGAGCCTGTTAATTGTGTGGTACCATACTTTCAATTGTCTCATCGTTTGGTAGTTACATTGCCTTCCATGGTTCATTAGCAACAGAATTCAGATACTTCTAGTGCAAGATTGTTTGAACAAGAATCTAAAACTTATACACCAACAACTCATTCTAGCTACTTCTTCATCTACTTCAACCTTGTTACTTGTTCTCCCTCATACGCAATTACAGGTATTACTTCCTCCCCTTGCTTCTAATGTTTCTAGTGATACTCCAATTCATCATTCCCTCATCAAGACTAGGCTTAAGACAAGTGCTATCTCTAGACAAGATTATTCAGCTTATTTGGCTACTTCCTCCGAGTCTAAGTCCCTGCAAATTAATGCTGATGAATTTAGTTTCTCTGGTTTTATTTTTCTTGCCAATGTTGTTGATGTGGATGAACTAAGAACTTTTCGAAGTGTGTGTACCAATCCTTTGTGGCAGAAGGCTATGCTAGAAGAATTTGATGCCTTGAAATCTCAAGGCACATGGGTTCTAGTTCCCTCTCCTCCAGATAGGTTTGTCGTGG
Organism: Pyrus communis; assembly: GCF_041283825.1. Lineage (NCBI taxonomy): Eukaryota > Viridiplantae > Streptophyta > Magnoliopsida > Rosales > Rosaceae > Pyrus > Pyrus communis. The sequence goes on from NC_142572.1 coordinate 15,884,562, forward strand.
GTTGCAAGTGGATTTATAAAATTAAAAGAAACTCCGATGGCAATTTTCTCGCTATAAGGCCTATTTGGTTGCTTAGGGTTTTACACAAGAATAAGGTGTTGATTTTTTTGAGACATTTAGTCCTGTTGTGCGGCATTCCACAGTTCGACTTATTTTGGCTTTTTCTATGACTCATCGTTGGAATCTACGCCAATGGGATATAAAGAATGCGTTCTTACATGGTGAATTGCAGGATGAAGTTTATATGCAATAGCCCCCAGGTTTTGTGGATTCTCAACATCCTTCTCATGTGTGTAGATTAGTCAAATCCTTATATGGTCTTAAACAAGCCCCTAGGGTTTGGCATTCTAAGTTCACTGGAGTTTTACCTGCATTAGGCTTTATTGTTTCTCAATCTGACACCAGTTTATTTGTCAAACATGATGGCACTTATATTGTGATTTTATTATTATACGTGGATGATATAATCATCACAGGATCCAGTGATACACAGGTTCAATCTGTTATCAATACTCTTGGTGAACTATTTGAAGGACATGGGCAAACTGACATACTTTCTTGGTCTTCACATTCAATCCAAAGATAATGGGGATTTGTTTGTAAATCAAACCAAGTATGCTATTGACTTACTGAAAAAGCCAGGGATGGAGAATTGTAAACCTGCTTTCACTCCTTCCAAGCCTCACTCTCAATTACTTGTCACAGAAGGTACTCCACTTCCTGATGCAACTTTATATCGTAGTCTTGTCGGTACTCTCCAGTATCTCACATTCACACGGCCCGATATTGCTCATTCAGTTGGTGTTGTTTGTCAATTTATGCATCAACCTACTGATGCTCATTTCTTCTTGGTCAAACGCATTCTTCGATATATCAAAGGCACCTTAACATGTGGTCTTACTTACCAAGCTGCCTCTTCTGCTATGCTATCAACTTATTTTGATTCCAATTGGGCAGCTGATATTAATACACGGCGTTCCATCACTGGTTATGTTGTCTTTTTAGGTGCCAATCCAGTCTCATGGCAGTCCAAGCGGCAAGCATTCGTGTCTTGTAGCTCCACTGAAGCTGAATATAAAGCACTTGCTCACTGTGCTGCAAATGTTTGTTGGTTGCGATACATTATAAAGGATTTGCATATTTTTCTTTCTTCTCCTCCTTTGCTGCAGTGTGAAAACTTGTCTGCTCTTGCTCTTAGCACCAATCCTGTCTTCCATTCCCGTATCAAACATCTTGATACTGATTATCATTTTGTGCGGGAAAAAGTTCAAAAAGGCGATATCTTGGTGTAGTATGTTCCTATTACTGATCAGGTGGCTGATGTCTTTACAAAAAGGCTTCACATTCCTGTTTTTGTGCGTCATTGTTACAATCTTAACCTTGGTGTCCTTGGTTAAGATTGAAGGGGGGTGTAATAGCATAAATGTATAGGTGTCATTGTTGTATTGATCCATTTGTCAAATGAGTATAGGTATCATTGTTGCTAAGGTTGCAAAACTATAAATAATCTGAGTTGTAATAAAGCGGTTGATGAGAAAATGTAAAAAAATTGCAATCCTTTCTTCGAGCTCTCTTTCTCTCTCCTTCTCTCTCTCTCTAAACTGTGATCATATTTCTTCAAGCTCAAATCCTAGAATTCAACTGTTAACAAAACATGGCTTCTATGCCTACTATGATTAGAGTGGACGTAGTCATTTCCCAAAGGGAACACCTCAAATTGTATTCGTCTTTGGGCAAACGGGAAGGATAGTGGCTGTGGCGACTTAACGGGCTCCGGTCACAATTGGTGTCGTGTTTGGGGCAGAAAAGAAAGGAAATGCAAGCTGACCCTGACAACGACTGTCGGCATTGCGTTAGGTCTCCACGTGTCCCTGTTCTGACCACTATGATACTTTTGCATGTCCAGGCTGTCACTCACCCCGGGTTAGAGTTACAAAATTATTATACATGTCCCACCAGAGATTTAAATTTTTGATGTGGCCGTGCGTACTGTACCGGGCCTGCTATGACAATGATTGTATGCGACATATGTTGGAAAATAATTCAGTATATTAAGTGTTAATAATTGAAGTTGTTAATTTTTATTTTATTTTATTTTATGTATTCAATCATACTATATTATAATATTTGATTTAACGGATCATGTTCATGATACGTACACAAAAAATTCTCACATTTTCTCTTTGAATTCCAAACTCTTATGTTTGACCCATCCAAGCAAAAAATTGTACGATGTTTTATATTTAAAGGACTGTCTATATTTTCTTCGTTAGCAGCGAAGCATTTGAAGCAACTTTTGCTCATGTGTGTTGTCAAGCAAACGGCATTGTTCATCGCTCTGCTCTTCATTTTGGTTGTTTTTTGTAACTGATTTGAGGAGCATCTGACCTAATATCATATATGCTTGTTGAAGATTGTAGGGTTTGGTTTGTTGGCTGCTTTGTTTTATCAGCCCTTGTGTGCTTCTTGTGATCTATTTGTTTCACTTGCTCAATGAAAGCTATCAAGCAACTTTAGAAAAAAATAGTGTTGGACGTAACAAAATTTATAAAATAAGCGATTAATTTTGGGTATAATTGCTAAAGTGCGTGGTTGGTGACATGTATGGATTGCATTCTCAATATTTATGGCTGTCCAACCATAGTGCGATGCTAATATGCACGAAACTTCTAATATACAACTTGTAGGAAGGAAGGAGGTAAGCATTGGTTGGCTAGTGGTCCAAACATAAAAGTGAAGATTAAATGATGTCAAGATACAGTCGGCGATCGATTAATGAAATATGCTGTAAATTATTATGTTCATTGGAAAGATCAGTATGCAAAATTATTGGCTTTTCTTCTCAAGATTACGACTAACCGGGAGATGTGTTGAAAATCAAGAAATTGTTCATCATCATGTGCAAGCAAAGCCAAAGAGCTGGGCCAATAATTTTTGGGTCTAATGGCTTAAACTCAAGCAAAATATAAGACAGAATTTCAAATTTTCTTTGTCGGCATGGAAAATATCAAAAACTGATTGAGTGTGATCTCCAAAAAAAGGGAAATAAAAAGCTCCACTTGACTTGTAGGTAATGGAGGTCTACATCTCATTGTCCCATGGAACCATGGAAGGCTTGCCAGTGGTGTCAAATAATTTAGATTCTTAACAATAGGACAGGATACTTTCCGGATATTTAATGTGCGGACCTTCGAGATTCATTGATCCTGATCGTTCACGACAAATCTAAGGGTTAAGATCCCACTCAGATTGTTCACTGCCTTTTCTCTCTCCCTTTTCTACTGCCATATGCGTCCATCTCTCCTTTTCTTCTTCTTCCTCTTTTTCTCTACCTTCACAGACTTCTGAACCTCCCAACAACCCACCATTGCCTACTCCAACTCCCCCTACTACAAGTCTACAACCCCTTTTCTTCCCCTCTCAATCCCTCTCCTACGACACCCACCTCTCCATCCTCTACTCCCACTGCCGTGACATCATCAACCCCGTCCATGATAACCTCTTACACCTAGTCTAGCAAGGAGGAGCTGACGGCGTAAAGGATCCGGAAGGGCATGAGGGATCCGGAGGGCATCCTAGTCCCGAAACAATGATATGGGAAGCTATATAACATATATTTATTATTATAATATGGCATAATATATAATCCACTCATTAATAATTACAAAACTGTCACATAATTTTAGTTTGCAAATTTGTAGAGAGATTAATTTTGTAGACTAAATTTTGTAAACTAAATAACATGAAAGTTGATGATTGGATTATTACATAAACGTTGATAAATATGTTCATTTTCTATTAGTAACACATTATTTAGTTTGCAAATTATGTAAATAAATTTAGTCTCAAAGATCAATTAAAATAAAAAAATAAAAGAAAAAAATAATCGTTATAAATCAATCTAAACATTATTTAGTTGGTTTTAGATAAAATACTTATATGTATTCAACACAATCACCAGTTTGACGGTCAAATTGTCATTATATTAAATACATATTCACATGAATTATATAATGTGCGCAAATTTTGTATAAAACTAACTTACCCTATACTTCCACGCACACACCTTTTTTCTCCTAATATCACATTATTTATAAAGACGCATGATGACATTATTATTTCCATTGCAAACCCTCAATTTTCTTGGGAGATAAGTTTATCTTTTTTCTATTGACAATATATATTTAGCGTTAAGAGCATTTCATGTTCCACTCGAAATTGAGTTTTCCACTCCATAATATTATTTGTGTAAAAGCAAAGTTATTTCAAAATTAGATAGACTAATGATACTAATTACTAATAATAAAGAATAACCTTTCTATTTTGTTCTCACAATCCCAAAGGAGCTACGCTACTTTCCCAAAATCATAGAGGGGATTTACTGCTTACCATCTTTGATGACATTGAACAAAATAGCTTCATTCAAAAGACGCCTCCCCCCGCTAGGAAAATTTTAAGGAGAATAACCTTCGTATGCGGCTAAAAGTTTGATGGGTTTCACCAAGTTTGTGTGGTCTATTTTAGCCCCTAAACGCGATCGCAATTCGAAAATACTAAATATATTTCATGGCCAAGTCGGGCAAAGCAACCATATCATGTAGTGATATATTTTTAATATTGGTGATACTAAAGAGATTATCTGCTTGAAGTATATTTTGTAAATTATATGATGTGACACTTAATAGATGAATTCCTTGTTTAATTATTAAATAAGGTATTCAACTATCAATTACCTTATTATGTGATCAACAAAATATAATCTAAAAACATGATCATCTCAGCATTTTTTTTTTAATATTCAGAAACTTAAGAGGTGCACCAAGTGAAAATTATTGGCCGTCAATCGTATTTATAGGAGTCACATCCACTGTTAACTAAGCGGTGGAATTCTCAAATAGCAAAGAGAGAACAAAGAAAGAGAGAGAATAGTGTCACAAGAATTGAAAGATTTCTAGGGAGAGAAAAGGAAAACTGATTTCACTAATGATTGCCTAATAATAACATTGTTCAATTACAAATGATGATCCTCGCCGGATCTTCTTTGTGAAGATTTTTGCCGAATCCTCTTTGTGAGGATTTTAGGGATCTTCCAAGCACATCCGTTCATCATATATCGTGTGGTCAGAAATCATTATAAATTTTTTTATTTAAAATTGAACATAAAGAGTACTTGATAAAAACTGACCTCACGATGTACGATGAACAGATGTGATTGAAAGATCATCATAATCCTCAAAAAGATAATCCGACGAAAATCCTTATTAAAAGAATCCGATGAGGATCCTCACAAAGAAAATCCTACGAGGATCCTTTATCTGTTAACACAACAATTCATTACAACAAACCTCCTAATATATTGCCTTTCACCAAAAGCGAAAAAAAAAAAAAAAAAAAAAAAACCTCCTAATCTATTGCCACTTGGCAGTCAATACAACCTTTAGATCTTTACTCTTATCATCCACATCGTGTAGTACCACAGCTTTTGGTGATGCGACGTGTCCACTTATCAGTGGACTGCCGTACAATGTGGTCCTAAGTAGAAATGGGAGAGGATGGAAAAGTAAGAAAATGAGGGGATGGCCGGGCTGCGAGCCCACGACTTTGCGGCGTTTGAACCACCAGCCCAATTGTCTCCCCTGAGCTTTTTGTCAACGACACCAGTACGTGTAAGTCCTTGGGACAACCATGCATGGACCAGCTAAGCCAGGCTTGACTAGTCACTGCTCCAGGAGGATTCATTTCAGTAGTGTAGGACATGGCATATTTCTGCTATGTCAGCTGTTGACTAATAGTTAGATTGATGGTTTTACCCTTCTATACTAGGGGGTTTAGGTCAAGCCACACTTAAACTAAACTCGGACATCAATTGTATTAACGTTTTTCTTACCAGCCTTATATGTTATGTTCTTATATTATTCATTTGAATTATTAAGTACAATGTTCTATCTTTTAAGACTTGAAGATCACACATATGTATGGATAACTCTTGATCATCAGTTATTATTCTGAATATTAAAATAAGAAGTTTCCAAGTTGATTAAGTAAATAAATAATTAGGGTCGATGACGGATCCAAATAGGAGACCATGAAAGGCTATTACTCCCTCTCAACATTCATGCCAGTCATCACAATACCCTAAAGCATTCTTCAATATCACAGCTCATTGTTTTTCTTTTAAGGTTGGGGGGCAAAAGTTGCTTGATAAGACCAGTAGGGGTAAACATATATTTCCTTGAGAGCCAAACTTCATCATGCCTCCTCTAAGAAAAATATTTCTGAATATGTTTCACGAGTCACTTTGCCAAAATTAAATATGTTCATTTAGGAAGACATAAGATCATATTACTCTGACAGTGACCATATTGTTTCTCTTTCGAGCAATGAATGATGAACCAGATATATAGCAACATTTTCTCTATGAAAGCCATGTTTCATTAGAGACCTATGAAAGAGCTCAAGTTTCTCTATGAAAGCCATGTTTCATTAGACATACCGATTGGATTGAACTGGTGTTGTCAGTAGTAGTTTTCTCTTTTTATAATTTTAACCTATTGACATATAGGATTGGGCAACCCATGCGGCTCGGTGCAAATAGGCAGACAGATTCAATTAGACCCATGTGAATCGCGCCATGGCTGGCTGGCTGCATTGCAGGGTTATCATGCAAGTTAGCATCTCTTGTCACTGTGGCTGCTGGCTAGGCAACAGCCACGACTGGGTGCTGCATGGCATTTAATCAAGTTTGCGACATTGAGGAGGACCGATCGACCTTTTCACCATAAAACTCCAAGCTGTGGAAAAATATCAAATATACGTACCATCAGAGTCACTACACAATAATTTATAGGGTAGTATATATTGACAAAATTCATTTAAATTTCCTGCTTCTCTTGCCGTCCAAAATGTTTTTCTGAGATATGGATAAAGATTACGTAGGGAATAGTCCTCTCAAACATTTATTTGGTACGTATAGTATGTATTTTAAAAGTGCCAACTATTAATGAATCATTCTTCCTTCTGTGACAAGTGGATGAAACACCATGTTCGTAGCAGCAGGGAGATTATTGAAGGTTTCCATGGACAAGTTGCATTATCGTGACTCATGCATTGCAAACTGAGTGAAAAACAGTCCTTTGATTCGGTTTCTCTGCTTATAGATATGCAAGATCTTACAGATATATGTAATCGCGGTGGAATGATTTTAGCATCCAATGCTGTTGAATTAGGGTTTGGCCCATATAATGCAAACGCATGAACATTTTGGGCTGCATGTAAATTTCTGTGATGAGACAATCTAGTTGGATTAGGCATGTATGCAATAAAACTACAATTCATTGTTTGTCCGTATGGTTGGAAACTTGGAATATGGTAGAGATCTTCAGATGAGCAAACATTCGAATATAATGGGCTTTTTTCACCAAAAGGAGGGAAAAGTTCTGTGGGCTTTGAAGCACCCAGAAAATCCAACTGTTTTGTAAACTTAGGGCGGATAACTTATATGTTTTGTAGAAAAGAAAAGGAAAGAAAAAAAATGATTGACATAAAAATGCAGAGTACATAAAGGAAAGAGGGAACCATCTTAGCACTTCTCTTTTCAGGTAAAAATTGATCAAACTAAAGAATGAAAATCTATTTGCCACATTAGGCTTAATTCACCACATTATCACAAACATAGAGTACTTCAACTTTAGAACCATGATAGGACATATAGCTTTATTGATTAAGCAAATTTAATCGTTCCGTACTTCTCAAGTTCAAGGTCCCTAAGCTAATAACGTTGTTTGATAGAAAAGAGAGGGGAAAAAAAAAAAAAAATCTCAGAACCATGAAGAAATATTTTTAACCATGCACTGTTTTTATTGGACAGTTATTCACGTCACAATAATGGATAGATCACTCCTTAAATTATGGTTGGTAATTGAAAGATTGAAGAAAAATTGTCAAATAAAAGCACTCATTAAAGAGCATTGGGTGGTTCAGATCGGGTTGGTAACCTAAGTAGATGGTAAACCAACTCATCCAAACTATTCTTAAATGGGTTGAGTTTGGGTGGCGAGTTCTACAAGTTTGGCCTAATTACTTTTTTTTTATATTACTAATGAGAATATGAGGGGCACATATTAAAGATTCGTTGTATATAAGGCATGAATCATATGAATCTGGTGTTGCAGAATCACATGTTACTTACATTAAAATTTCATGATTCAAAGTAGGTTTAGGAATCAATATTGTATTACACAAGTACGGTTGAGAATCATTGAATTTTATGTATGTATGTGGGCCGGTTTACTAGTGTTCCAACTCCCACGGGCAGGCATCTCCCGCAACGTAAGCATGTTGTTCGCAACCACCCAAGAAGCACAAGATTTGAGAGTCCAGGCCCCTGCGCGAGTCTTTATTTTTATGTAAAGTAAATCTTCGGCTCTCACTACAGAAACGAGAAATATGCGCTCAACAATACCTCCTAAGCCCCCTGCCAAGTGATCGAGGCATCGGGCCCGATTTAGAGAAAGGGGAGGCCTCCGTTGATTGTGTACGGACAAAATATAACAAGGGTCGGTTTTTTATTAGGATTTTTTGTGGTTGGTCGGTTTTGTTTATAATAGGATAAGGATTATAATCTTCTAGGGCTGAGGATTGCTTTTCTGTTGGGTCTTTATAAATTCATCTCTTTCTAAATTAAAAGCCTAAGACGGTCAGAACCCACCCCCATACCCTCCTTAAAAATGAAAGACATACAGACACTGCTTTAATATGATCAGAGGAAGATGTAGTAGATTAGCATGAGACTTATAGTCCTCAATAAACGCAATATAAAACCATTATATGTTGAAAATAGTGTTTTATAACTAGTGTGATTGTGTAAACAAAAAGTAGTAATTCTAAAGAATTTAAAAGACCATTTTTTCTAGTATAACTTGTATTATTTGGAGGGTAAGTAAAACCATTATAATTAGTAATAATAAAGGCACTTGACATGAAAAATAACATACATAATTCCTCAAATTAGCATTAATAAATATATGAAACTCTTCTTGTGAAGGAGTAATTTTTGGAGTCTAAAAGATATCTTGTGGAGGAGGTATCAAGCTAGTATATATTGATTTGTTTCCATCTTTAAATCTTGTGTCAATATGTCTTGGCAGTTCAATTTTCTTTTATCCATATCGAGTCACAATCAATAGGGGCTTTTTAACTTCCGGCTTACTAATATCGTATCGATGATGGGCAAGCTTCGAACTCTAAACCTATTTTTCAACTCATTACCTCTCTTCTCGATCATGTGCGATTGTATTTATTATTAAACACCAGAGAGCTTGCTGATGAATATGCTTTGGGGAATATACTTACATATGTATACGTACAAGATATATTGTTTCTCATGCTTAGTTATCATTAGTCAATACTCATAGATCAAAAGACAAAACAGAGCTATCTGATGGATAATATAGTTTTGTGTACTTAACAACAAAACGCTCTAGCTAGGAACAAAATTGACGGGCTTGACAAGAAATACAGCAAATCAAAATTCAACCATTGCTTGTTTGTTATACAACGTCACAGTTCATTTTGGATTGGATGCTCTAATTCTAGCTACTACCATATACAAAAGCAACAATCCAAATACAATCCATGTATTAGTTCTTCTTTTGCAAATAGAATCATAAATGGTATGTATCTACTTAACCTATATATATAGTGATCGTAAATGTTATAATGGATTACGGCTTCATTTCATCATATTCATGACTATGATCTAGTGATATTTCTCATCACTTAAAATACTTAAAAGTAAGAGGTCTTAGGTTCTATTCTCGTCAAATGTGAAGTTGAACCACATTATTATGGCAAACTCATTGTGAGTCTAAGCCCACTCCCCCTTCCCCCTTCCATTTTTAAATGTAGATAATATCGTTTGTTTAAAAAACAAAAAAGAGTTGAGGAATTGTTGATCTGTGATGATATGAATGGAGGTTTACTTTTTCTCGCATGAGTTTTCAATTATAGGAAAGCAGTTTTCTTTAAACGAACATTAATAAAGGATTAGTCAAGACCTTAATGCAGATAAATGAGAAGAAATGTCATATTCGGCAAAGAAATACGCCGCTTGCATTAAAATTAATGAGTGTTATTAGACCCATCTCATTATTCTATTCTAAACTCACATTATAATCCCATCCACTATAAAATATTAAAAAAATTAAAATGTGTTGTAGTCATATGTAAAATAAGAATGTGATTGTGTAAATCCTAATGTATCTAGGGATATCTTTGAATATTTCCTTTAGTAGTTAATATATTATTAAAGTTGTAATCCCAAAAAGGTAAGGATTTAACATATCCTACCACTATAAATAAAGGCATAAGGGATGTGATACAAGACACACCTCACAATTAAATCTCTCTCTTCTCTCTCTCATTGTCGTCGGCCTCCCCCTCTCTATTCCCTTAGAATAGCTCAGTTAAATAAACCTACTGTTGATGTATATTTCCTTCCTAATGCTAGAATATATTTAGTATAATGGCATAAGTAAGGGTGTCGAATCCACAGGGACTGATTGGACCTATGTAACTACTTGTTTTGCTTAAAACTCTAAGAAATGAATCAAACTAGTCTAAATAGGCAGATTTGAATCAAACTAATCAAACTATGCAGATTTGTTGTTGTAACTTGAAAGCATAAGAGAATGAAGTAAACACAAATCAATGAATCAACAACCAATATAATGAGATAGTATCAATGGAAATGAAACTAGGGATTCGATTTCACCATTGCTCAATTAAATCCATGTTTGTTAAGTTGGTTTATACTCATTCATCTACAAATTTCTTGAGTTTGTTTCACTTGGATATGATCAACCATATGATGTGTGGATTTGATCAAATGTCTCTAATCTTGAACCTAATTGTGATGTGCAACTTTGGTTCATAATCTAGAGTATGTAATGCACAAGAAACGTTCACTAAACCAAAGGGAACACTCGGCAGGATGTTTGCCAAGCTCTCCCTTCATTCATTCACAAATCCACCAATATTAGACATGATGTATGTTTTAATCTTGGCTAAATAACTTGTGGTTAACTCAAATGGAGATCAAGCATACAAATCAACTCACAAATTCACAATTATAACAGAGAATGAAGCAAGAACTAGGTAGACAAACTGAGCATTCTAACTTAATTACATAGCAAACTTTGCAAGGTTACATCGAATCCCTAGAAGAAGCTTAGTTACAATTCATGTCTACAAAAGATTTGACATAAAAGTATAAAACATGAATGAACATAGAATTGATAAGAATGAACCCTTGAAGCAAAACTGATGTTGAAGTCCTTGAAGAGTTCCTTGGTGTTGCTTCTCCAAATGTGGTGCGGATGAAGTAGATTGGTTTGGTTTGGATGGTTTCTGCCCTTAGGACAGAAATGGACAGAGAATGGAGTGAAATGGGAGAGGTTATGGGTGTGTAAATGGACTGAAATGAAGAGGGAAACTTGCGGATGGGAAAGGGAGAGAATAATGGACAGTTTCTGTGAAAGGAAAAGAATGTAGAATCCAATGGTATGGAGGGGAAGAATGAGTGTATGATGGACAGAAAATGGAGCCAAATAGAGTGTGTGTGATCTCCCAACAATCAGATTGGATCTAGGAGTTGTTTAACTCAGATGGCAGAGCATAATTCAGATGGAATGATGGGTTTCTGAGTGTAGTGGACGCATGGCTTGGACAACTCTGCAAGTATGTGTTTTGTTTAATCAAAATGCATGTGTAAAGTCTGCCACAAGGGAGTGGAACCTGCAAAGGTCAATTGGAGCACCAGAAAATGTTTATACAAGTCTGAAAATGGGAAGAACACACGGCATGGACAAAGGAATGGGTTGGATTTATGAAATGATGGCATGAAATGGAATTTCTGGAATAAAGGATGCAAGGAATGGACATAATCTGCAGGTATGTGGATATTTAATCCAAGAAACATGTGCAAAGTCTGCCACAAGGGAGTGGACAATCTGAAACTTGGTTAGAATAATCTGGACATGGGAATGGAAGTGCAAAGGTGATTTGTTTCGGATGTGGAAATGCACAAGGGAGCTGGAAATGCATGAGAGTGCTCGGCAAAGTGTTTGAACATGCATGTGAATGTATGTTTTGGTGTTGAAACCACCTAATCTGACTTCAATGCTTGTTTTGTTTAGAATCACTCAAAATGGCCGAATTGCACCACTTAACATTTTCACATCATTTCCTGAAATTCCAACATTCAAACGTCTCCTAGGTTCTTCATTTGGAATTCAATTTAAATCCCTAGAATCCTCTCCACGTTTTGAGTAATGCTCAGCTACCAAAAGGAATGTTTTTACTCTATTTGTCTTCTCATTGATCCAAACTCACCCTTGGCTGCACACTAACACAAAACAATGTAAAACGCGACTAGTTTAATCCAAAACAATCACAAAGACACCAAATAAGGAAGATATAAATGCATGCAAAATGTGACTTATCACCTACAACACGTTATCAGTATGCTCTTGTTAGAAGCTAAGGAACTGAAGGATCGTAGGAGGAGGCTATCTTCTACAAAATTCAAAGGCTTTTACTTATTTTTTCTGCCAATCAGATACACTTAAAATAACGTAAGATATTTGAAACGACCATGAAGTATGAAAACATTCCCTATGATGCATGAACCCTCAATGTTTATATTTTTCTTCCGATATATATATATATATATATATATATATATATATATATATTGTATATGTTTCATATATTTGTCAATATATATATGTTTCATGCATTATGCAATTATATATGTTTCATACATATATATATATATATATATATATATATGGAATTTGTGAGTCAAAGAATATAAATAAATTAGAAGCAATTTAGGGTTTGAATTTTTCAAACCCTAGAGAAGTCAAAAAAAATAATAATAAAATTTAGGGAACCGTGGGGCACCGCCGCCGCACCACCACTGTGGCATCACCATTGACCTCTACGCTGGTCTGCAGCCCAGCCGTGTCTAGCACGCCACTAGGACCATGTCTAGCACGCCACTAGGACCATGTCATTTCGACGTCTGGACCATGGCAGCAGCGCTTTGGGCTTTGCTGCACCTAAACGGACATGGCCTGGTAGGCTTAATAGGCCCGAAACCCAGCCCATCCTTTAAGAAAGCTTGCAGCCTTTTCTTGGACCTATCCATGTGTTCCCGACCCAATAAGCTAGCAGCCTTATGCTACTCGGCTTTGTCTTGCACCCTAGGCCCGTCTGCTGTAAGTCCATGTCATTTGTTGGGCCTTATCCATGCCTCAGCCAACTTGCCTGAAGTTTTTGCTGCTGAGCTTAACTCGCCCCGACCCAAAAATCCAAAACCCAGCTTCGGCTGGGCTTCCCCACACTAACCTGTAAGCCAGCCTTAGGCTGGGCTTGCCCCATGCTTGGTTTTTAAGTCCAAAACCAGTAGTTTTTGCTATTGGGCTGCCCAAACCACACGACCAGAGGCCTGCAGCACTCCTGTGACCCAATAAGTCTGCAGCCGAATTGCATAGCCTATTGCCGTATTATTTTTTCGACCCAATGCCAATTTTTGGCAATCCCCACGTTATAAATCATGCCCAAAATATGTTTTGGGATATTTGGTTTACGCTGATTAATTCTAATTTAAGTATCACTTGGTTTATCACCAACCAAAGCTAATTTGACATGTCTGTGATTATTTTGCTTCCACGATCGACCCGGTTTGGTCCCGATCTATTGAACTAATTAAAAGTGACATGCAGTCCATTAATCTGATAATTAATCCAAAATTATTGACATGGAGATCACTTTTGGACATTAACGATTCAATAATTTATTTAAATACTTTGAACCGTTAACATCTTTTCGTAGTCTCGAATCTCTCACACTTGAGTTCCCGAAGCAACTCAAATCCACTACACTTCAATCAGCATATTGCATTCTATGTTCTTATAGGAACCTCTCCTTTATGAACTAATCGTTCATAAAACTAAATTGAACCTATAGTTTCATATTTAGTGCCCTTGAAACCCAAAGTTTTCAATCAAAACTTACCACATGAAACCTGTAGCTTTCATGTTTAAATTAAACCAATACATGTCTATAGAACCCGAATGTTCTACAATGTATGTCTATCGATTACCATTTGACTAACCATGTTTTGTTGTACCCTTTTTTAGGGACATGTCCAACTTGAAGAAGCTCGATTTCACCACTTTGGAAGTCTATAGAAGAAACTACCTAAAGTGGGTTCAAGATATGAAACTCCATCTTACTGCAAAGAGTATTAGAGCCACTATCGAGGCACCTACTGACACCAAAACCCGTCAATGAAGCTCAGAAAGCTATTGCAATGATCTTCATTCGAAGCCACATCCATGATGCTCTGTAGACCGAGTTCCTCGCTGAAGAGGATGGACACACCCTCTAGCTTATTCTGGCTAATCATTTCGATCACTAGAAAGACATCTACTTGCCTAAAGCAAGACACGACTAGCAACATCTTCGTTTCCAAAACTTTAAGTCTGTGAATGAATACAACTCTGAAGTTTATAGAATTCGATCACTACTTAAGTTTTGTAAAATGAACTTAACAGAATCAGATCTCTTAAAGAAGACCTATTCGACCTTCCATGTCACCAATATTGTCCTGCAGCAACAATATAGGGCACAGAAGTTCATCAAGCTTGACCCACTAGCTCGAACGTCGCGCCTGAAGGGCATGCGACCAATTCAAGCAGCCATAAACGACACAAAAATCATCTTGACCGTGCCAATAGACGGCAAGCCCAACCATGGGCCCAATGTTAATAAAGCCAAGGCCCACCCAAAGGAGGAAATTTTACCCAGAAGTGTCAACCCCTTGCTCCTAAGGCCCCAAACTTCAATAACAAGGGAAAAACTACCGTTTAATCGGCTTCCACTGAAATGGACATGTGTTACCATTGTGGATTAAAGGGTCATTGGTCACGCGTATGCTGAGCTACCCCTGAGGTTATTGCCAAGTATCATTCCTGTCGTGAGTCTAACTTTGCCCATGTAGAACATCCCGAAGATGCTACTACATCCATGGAGATATCATATTTTCAGGAGGCATCAGCTCCTATGGATGAATAAGTTTTATTCTTCTAGACATGTTTTAAGGTGTTTTTACCCCTTGTGGCTGAACCCACTAGGAGTGGCCGAACACCCCCCCCCCCCCACCAAAAAAATTTGTATCTTTATGGTTTAATTTTTGGACAATTTTCCTAAGTATTTAGAATAATTTGTTTGGTTTTTGTTTGTTTTGAATTATGGATAACTTTTTTATGGATATTATTTCTTGAATTGATTAATTGAATGAATGGAATTATATTTATGCATGTGATCAATTCAACCAATTTATTTCTAGGTATGTCTAGTAGGGAAGTTAGTTGTCTGGTTGATAGTGTCACACACACCATATTGCGTGAGCGACACTATTTTACTAATTTCGTACCTAAGAAAACACCTCTAACAACTCTCTCAGGCTCATCCAACCTGATTGAAGGATACGGAAAGGCTTGTATCATGTTGTCTAATGGTACCGTCTTAACTATTAAAGAGGCGTTCTATTCTCCACGTTTTGGAAGAACGTTGTTGAGTTTTAGAGATATTCGAGATAATCAATATCATATTGAAACCACTGAAGAGAATGGATCTGAATTTCTTTGTATCACTTCTTACGAGTATGGCCATAAGCATATTCACGAGAAGTTGGAACATCTTCCGAGTGGGTTGTACATCACAGCCATTTGTGGCATAGAAGCCCACCATGTGGCCGACCTTATGACTGAGTTCCATAGCACTTTGCTGCTTTGGTATGACCGTATGGGATATCTCGGACATGACATGATGCGTCGTATCCTCAAATCATCACATGGGCATTATTTACCTCCATACTTTGGATTCCCGCCATGCAAAGCGTGTTATTTGGGTAAGTTATACTCAACCCTCAATTACAAAGATTATTCACAACCCTTCTAAGTTTCTTCAAAGGATTCAAAGGGATATTTGTGGACCTATCCAATCAACATGCGGATCATTTAGATACTTTATGGTGTTGGTTGATGCATCGACACGATGGTCACATGTTTGCCTACTATCGGCACTCAACACTGCATTTGCGAAACTCCTAGCACAAATTATGAAGCTAAAGGCTCACTATCCTGATTATTCAATCAAGTCGATTCGATAATAACGCTGGAGAGTTTAAATCACATACTTTTAGCGATTATTGAATGATTGAAGTCGAACATCTCGTACCCCATGTTCACACCCAAAATGGCCTGGCAGAAGCTTTCATAAAGCATCTTCAATTGATAGCTCGAACTTTGGTTATGCGAACCAAGTTGTTGGTATATGCCTGGGGCTATGCAATATTGCACGCAATTATACTGGTCCGCCTAAGGCCCATCGCTACCCAACCTCATTCACCGTTACAGTTGGTTACTGGATACAAGCCTGACATATTGCATTTACGTGTGTTTAGGTGCATAGTCTATGTACCAATAGCTCCGCTGTGACATCCCACATCGCCCAGGGGAGTGATCCTTAAATGTATATTCCCATCCCTACCTAGCACGAGGCCTTTTGGGAGCTCACTGGCTTCGTGTTCCGTAGGAACTCCGAAGTTAAGCGAGAAGGGGGCTAGAGCAATCCCATGATGGGTGACCCACTGGGAAGTTGCTCGTGAGTTCCCAAAAATAAAACCGTGAGGGAATGGTAAGCCCAAATCGGACAATATCGTGCTATGGTGGTGGAGCGGGCCCGGGAAGTGATCCGCCCCGGGCCGGGATGTGACAATTTGGTATCAAAGCCTAACCCTGACCGCGTGTGTGCCGACGAGGACGTCAGGCCCCTAAGGGGGGTGGATTGTGACATCCCACATCGCCCAGTGGAGTGATCCTTAAATGTATATTCCCATCCCTACCTAGCACGAGGCCTTTTGGGAGCTCACTGGCTTCGGGTTCCGTAGGAACTCCGAAGTTAAGCGAGAAAGGGGCTAGAGCAATCCCATGATGGGTGACCCACTGGGAAGTTGCTCGTGAGTTCCCAAAAAAAAAACCGTGAGGGAATGGTAAGCCCAAAGCGGACAATATCGTGCTATGGTGGTGGAGCGGGCCCGGGAAGTGATCCGCCCAGGGCCGAGATGTGACATTCGCCACTACGTACCAAAATGGGTCCTCAGAGAAAAATGGGAACCAATGTTGGTTATGATTTGCCATCAATTATTCGCTATTTAGAGCCCTTGACAGAAGATATATTTACCACACGTTTTGCGGATTGTCACTTTGATGAACAGTTTTCTTGTCGTTAAGGGGAGATAAGCATGTTAACGTTCCTGAAGAACACCACGAATTATCGTGGTATGCTCCAACTATGTCTCATTTAGATCCCTGCACTACCCAGTATGAAATTGATTTGCGACGAATTATAGATCTCAGAGCATTGCTCAAAGCATGCCAAATGCTTTTACTGATCTAGCTAAGGTGACAAGATTATATATATCTGCTGCAAACACACTTGCAAGGATAGACGTACCCCGCGTACGTTGTAATCCCATTTGGGAAGGCCGGACCATCCTTGAAAGTGGGGAGGCCGTACTTTCCATGTGGCCCGGTACATTGATGGCTAGCCAATCATCTGATCCGACCCTGAAGCATATCAGACCCTTTGGTTTAAAGGATTCACAACCCTGGAAGAGGAAAACGGCATAAACTAGTGACCCTAGTTTGAATCCGACCATCGTGTACTCATCTTTACCAACGTATGAGATTATTCTAGATTACGGTGATGTCTTAGATGAGACAACCTGACCTTCCAAGAATCGCAAGATTTCGGTCCACTACCCAATATTAGATAAGGTTTGGAATCGGAATGAGATGATCGTCGATGATGCATTTGCGTATATAGTGGCTACTGACATCATGCTTAGCAATGACATTAAACCACGTTCTGTTGATGAATGCTAACGTAGAACGGATTGGTAAAACTGGAAATAAGCAATCCAGGTCGAACTTGATTCGCTTGCGAAACTTAAGGTGTTTGGACTAATAACTCTTACTCCACCATATGTGAAGCCCGTGGGAGACGTATTGCCTTGTAATGGACATTATAATGTTCTGCTACATAATCAGATTGGTAGTTTCTGAAAAACTGAATATGCAGCTTATGGACGTGGTAACTGCTTATCTCTATGGGGATCTAGGTACGGAAATCTATATGAAAGTTCCAGAAAGACTTCCATTGATTGGTTTAAATAGCTCTAGATCACGGAACACTCTCTCTATCAGATTGAGGAGATCACTTTACGGATTGAAACAATCTGGGTGAATGTGGTATAACCGTCTGAGTGAATATTTGACAAGTCAAGGTTATGTGAATAACAAATTATACCCATGCATGTTCATAAAGAAGTCACATTCCGGATTTGTGATGATTGCAGTTTATGTCGATGACATAAACCTTATCAGAACTCCCACAAAGCTAGAGGAAATTGTTGTTCACTTGAAATCGGAATTTGAGATGAAAGATCTTGGGAAAACTTGATATTGTCTCAGCTTGGAGATCGAGCATTGCTCGGATGGAATCTTAGTACATCAATCGAACTACACCCAAAAGGTATTGCGACATTTTAATAAGAATAAAGTGAAGCCTTCAAGTACTCTCATAGTCGTTCGGACTCTAAATGCTGAACAAGATCCCTTTCGTCCCAAGGAGGATGAGGAAGAGATTTTGAAGCCTGAAGTTCCATACCTAAGTGCAATTAGGGCTTTATTGTACTCGGCTCAATGCACTAGACCTGACATCTCCATCATTGTTAATCTATTGGCTAGATATAGCAATGTGCCCACACGTAGACATTGGAATGATGTTAACATTTTCTGCTACCTCAAGGGTACGATAGATTTGGGCTTGTTCTGTACCCACGAATCTTTAAGATGAGCCGCTGCCCCCTATGTTGTCGAGTTGATTCTCACCTTGTTGGTTACGCAAATGCTAGATATCTGTCTAACCCATATAGGGCACGTTCTCAAACGGACTATGTCTTTATCGTTGGAGACACCGCTATATCTTATAGGTCTACCAAGAAAACGCTAGTTGTGACTTCTTTGAACCATGCTGAGATCCTTGCCCTATATGAAGCATCGCTTGAGTGCTTTTGGTTGAGAGCAGTCATGGAACATATTTGAAGCACTAGTGGTCTTACTTCCGTCGTTGACCTTTCTACGACGATCTTTGAAGACAATGCAACATGTATCAAGTAGTTGAAGAATGGAAACATGAAGGGAGACAACACCAAGCATATAATGCCAAAGTTCTTTTATTCTTACCAACAACAACATCATCAGAACATTGAAGTCAAGCAAATCCTTTCTCAGGATAACCTGGCCGATCTCTTTACCAAGTCATTGCCCAAGTCTGCTTTTTAGAAGCTCGTCCAAGGAATCGATATGCATAAATTATCTGAGTTGAATCACTTGTAGTTCTCTTATTTGGAAGTTATGTCTAACTCAGAGGAAATATCCTGAAGCATACTCCCTTGATCTTAATGTACTATTTTTCCTACGATTATGAGCATTTTTCTCACTGGATTTTTGCTACCTAACGAGGTTTTGATGAGGCACCCATCTTGGGATGATCATACTTCGTTAAGTTCACTATTTACATCCTGTTTGACGTTTATTTTAGATATTATGCATACTTCTCATTTTTCTCTTTAGTCTATGAGTTTTCACTTGCCTTAAGTTTTACCATAGTGAGGTTTTGTAAGTTTCACTACCAATGCATATTTTCTTTATATTTGAGACTCGCATTCGTCCGTTACGCTACCGACTTCATCAACTGTTCTACCTTATCTGCTGAAGATCTTATGCGATGTTTTGTTTGAGTATTTACACACTTAAGGGGGAGTGTTGCAGTCATATTTAGAATAAGAATGTGATTGTGTAAATCCTATTGTATCTAGGGATATCTTTGAATATTCCCTTTAGTAGTTAATATCCTATTAGAGTTGTAATCCTAAAAGGGTAAGGATTTAACCTATCTTACTACTATAAATAAAGGCACAATTAGGTGATACAAGACATACCTCACAATTAAATCTCTCTCTTTTCCCTCTTATTGCCGCCGGCCTCCCCCTCTCTATTCCCTTATAATAGCTCAGTTAAATAAGCCTACAACAAAATGTTATTTCTTTACCCACCATTATTCCCAAGATAATCTCTAATATATATATTAATTGTCAAGGAATAATATTAATATGCTTTAAAAAAAAAAAAAAACCACCATCCTTTCTTAATTGCAATACCGTACCTCCATTACCCTAGCCACCCCAACACCTCCACCCATCCCCCTAAAAAGCCAAAAACCTTTGACACCTGCTTGGTGGCATCTCCTTTGGAAAGAAATAAACAAGAGGGGTAGGAAGAGAGAAGCATGAGGGAGATTGCTCCAATACATAGGCAGTTGCTCCAAATCAATTTATTCCAATTGGGATTTGGGTATTTTTCAACTTGAAAATCTGGTTTGTTGTCATCCTCTTCCATGGTGCCTCCTTTGTTTTGCATCTCCATTCTACACGTGACTAGTAGCCGTTGTTGTTCGTCTATGAGGAAGAGGAAGAGAGGGTGGAAGTGGTAGGACCGGAATTGAAAGGGAGAGTGGGGTGGTCTTTATCGCTAGGGAGGGGTGATGGATGATTGGGGACTTGATAGTTGTCGACTCATCATGGCTGATTTAGGAGGGTGATGGATTTATTTTATGTTTTTTTTAGTTTTAGTTTTTCTTTATCTTGTTTTAGTTTGTCTAATTACAATTATAACGAATTTATAAATATGAATCTAAAAGTCTTTTGCTAAAAGAATAAATATGTGACTGACATTTTCATTAAAAGGCAAGTGTGAAAATAAGACTTGTGGTTTTAGTAGCACTCAAATTAATTAATTAGAGACACTCTTTGGACTAGCTAAAACGAGCTTTAGAGGCAGCTAGGGTTCTGACGTTATGTAATAACATTCATTTCCTTCTAATGTATCTCAAATTCAAACCTTCAACCAAAATAATTAAGGCACCAAGATAATGGTACATGTTCATCATTTGTGCTTAAAATTCGACATCTCACTATCAAATATTGATACATAATTATTCATTTGTTCTAAAACTTGTGCTAATAAACTATTCTAAGAGCATCTACACGTACACGATGAAAATTCTATGAAATCATAATTTATCATGAGCTAGCGCTTTGGTAATGTTGCAAAGTGTACCGTAAAATGGATTCTCTTCCCACTAATTCTGAATCAAGGAATGGAATCAGCTTGCTTTATTGACTTGAAGTCTTGAATTAGCACCAAAGAAGACTACAAAAACAAAGGCTGACCTAACGACTACCATTTAAGCAACTTATTTAGGAAATTATGAGAAGCTGACACGTCACTCCGCATCAGCACGGGCCACAGATTCATATTATCGTTTTGGACCGTCCACTAACAAATTTAATTAGGCTTAATTAAACAAGGTGTTGCTTGTATGGGGAAACCTTAATTTTGTCCGCCACATTCGAGCACTTATGTCATGCTTTGATTAAAAAGCTGTGGGAATCAATTAGGGCATGAAGAGACAGAAGCAATTACAAGGGTCTTGATTTCACTAAGCAACAGGAGAGTAGTCATCCAATTGCAAACCAGACATGACTTTGTATGGAGGCACTCAAGTTCATTAGGTAAGTGGACCATTAATCATTCTTCAAATAACTTGATTTGGGATTTCATCATGCTTTACATATCCTACGCAACAATAAAATGTTTAGCATATTTACTTACTTGGTATGGGTAATCTAATAAATAAATAAAAAAAGAGATAAGAAGAACTGAGTATGAGAAAAACTCTCATTGCTCATTAATTATCTCATACCTTAACTTATTCACTCTTTTAGGTCTTGGTAAACACATAAATGAGACTGATACTTATTCTTTACAACATCATTCCTCTTAACAACACTGCAAACATTTAAATGCATGAATGAGAATGTTATGTATTGCATATTCCTTATAATGTCCTAAAGTTATCTTTGACTCGAATCAAAATAGTTCAAGTTATACCATATCACATGCATAGAGATTACAGAGTCAAATTTGAGTTTTAAACTTTAACTCTTTTGCATTTAAAAAATTTATACTCAATTACGTATAAATCAAAAATACAAATTTTAATCTGTATCTTCTAAGGTGGAGTCCCAATTTTAACTCTAGAGCTACATCGAATTTGAAATATAACTTTGAATATTACTCTAAAGTCATATATGAACTCCAAACTTTTAATATTGAGTCAAATTTAGAATCAAATTTAACTTTATACTCTAATTTTTAGGTTCATTTCTATTAATTTTAACTTCTCACTCAAATTAACTGTATATTGCTAATGCCACCAATCAAATTATTATCAAAGTAAGTGATATTTTTTAGGAGTAATTAGAATTCCTTACATTTTTTTTCCAATTTGTTTACCCTAAACATCTGTTCTTTTACAAAATTTGGTTAAAATGCTTTGGTCAATTGCCAGCATTTTTCTATTTATTTAATATATATCCACTTAAGCTAACTAAAAACTAATTTCCTATGATCTATGATCTACAAATTTTAAATTCGTGGTTTTATTAAAAATGTTAATTTAACTAATTCCTTATTATCACTAAAAAAAATAGTCCCTTCCTTTATTAAAAAAAATTCGTTAATACTTTCATAAGAAAACTTTATCAATTTGTTAGAATTTTACGTATAGTTATATAAAAATTATATTTAAAACTTATGATACATGTGAAAATAAACGTACCGATTTTTGGTATGTTTAGATTCTAAATGTACCAAGAAACAAAATGTACCAAATATCCAAATGTACCATATAATCAGACGTACCAATATTATAGGTAGTTAGACATACCTCTAATAAAATTGTAAAAAAAAAGTTTAATCAAATTCTTCAAATAGATGTTTAATCAATAAAATTAAAAAACAACGCACTTATATAAAAAATTTAAGAGTTGTACACCTTTGTTAATTAGACATACCTCTAATAAAATTGTAAAAAAAATGTTTAATCAAATTCTTCAAATAGATGTTTAATCAATAAAATTAAAAATTAAGGCACTTATATCAAAAATTTAAGAGTTGTGCACTTTTGTTTTCCATGTGGAAGAAAATATACAGTAAACAACAAGTTGACCAACCTAAATAGGCTTGTAAGACCACAACCATCTACTCATTCCCATCACCAATATGTGTACAAAAACTGACATCTAAGAATTAAGGCATGTGACATATCGAAATATAATATAGGCAAGAATTAGAAAGCATGTTCGTTTGGCTGTTGAAACTGAACATGATTTAAGTGGGGTTGGGGGGTAGGGAGGGGAGGGGCGGTGGTTTACTTAAATGAAGCTCAAATCATGAAAAGTGGTGGATTATTCATGGAAAATGGAAAGCATCATAATTTTCTTTGGACATGAAATGACCCAACAAGTTTGTTTTGTCTCCCTCCACTTTGGACGGCCATATATACCATGACCCATAATGTTTGTTTCTAAATTCCTTGTCTTCTTAATTTTTTTTTTTCTTCTTTTTTTTTTTTTTCCTTTTTCCTTTTTCCTTTTTTCTTTTTGGGGTTTCCATTTTTTTTTTTTCCTTACGAATTTTTGTATTGTTCCCAATTTTGGAGCTTTGACACAAATTATGTAGTCATTATGAATGAGTCCTAGCTAGCTAGTGACCTGTTTGATTAAGGATAAGTCAAAATTGATTTATTGATTTCAATAGGTAGAAGATCAATCCCACATTTGAGTGGAAGCTTTCAAACCACAACATGAATATGTGTGGCGTTGGTATTCTTAACACAAAATTGATGGGAGAGCTAATCGCCTCTTGGATTTGAAATGAAAGCGAAACTTGTACTGATCCCCTTTGTTTTAGCAAAACGTTTGATGAAATAATTGCCAGATTATTGCTATACATCATCATAAACATATATCACACATGATTCAAGCTACCTGTTCTCATGATATAAGGCATTTAATTATGTCTTCATTTCTTCCAAATAAATGGTTTACGGTTTAAGTGATTCATGGTAGACTGAGAAAATATAATTGAATTAAGATGGTTGAAATTAGTGGCGGAACTAACTTCAAAAATTCGGAGAATGAGCAATTACATAATGCTTCAACATGTTCATCAGCATGAAAAAAGCCCTTTGATTAAATTTTTTTGCACCTTTTTTCTGGGCTATTTTTTCTTAATAAGTTATTGCTAAAATTAAGTCAGACAAAACAGGTATATATGGTTTCTCTAGCTACCCATAGTGTGTAAATTTCAAAATATTCTTTCACACAAAAAATTTATGAATATTTGCTAAAATGTTCGCAGCCTTGCATGTACCAATAAGAATCTCAACCCAAATAATAGTTAAATAAAGGTACCTATATTGTAATTGGGAATTCTTTTGCTCCCGCTTAAAGTGGGGTTGTTGTTCATCGTCTTATTGTTTAAATCTCGAAATTTCTTATCTTAGAATTAGATCAAGTAAACCAAACTAATTTAAATATAATCAATAAAGTGGTAAGCATCATCCGTACGCATTGTAATTTGCATTGGCATATGGATCCCCACTCGATGCATACTGATCCCATATAAGTTTTTTAGATCTTCTATAAAAAAATTTGTCACATGAAGGTATTTATTATACTAACAGTCTAACATATATCTTTATCTTCACCGTTGTCTAAGTTTTGCGTGTGTTATTTAATTTTAATGATTTCTTTTAAAGAATTTTTGTTGCAATTTTGCTTCATTATTGCTTTTTGTTATTTAAAAAAAAAATAAGTCATCATCAACTCCATTAATAAAGAGTTACAGAGATTGTGGGGGCTCATTGGAACCTTGCTCAAAGAAAATTCTTAGTGAAAACTCTGAACGAAGGAGAAAGAATGCCACACCTTCCTTACAACTCCAGAACTGGTTTACCGGCAACAATACAACTAATAGCCATGCATGGCCAACTTCAAACAAGAAAAGTAAGATTCTAGGTCTGCTATTGCTTATAAGGTGTCCCTCAAATAACTTAAACGTGTTGTTAAACAAGTTTACAAACAGAAGCACACCGTACTACATGGTTAGGTTTTCTTTGAAAATAACAATGCAAGCATAGATAAAAGTTGTGAAGATGACACTATACCTATTAGGACAAATTAAATAATAGGAGTTTTAACGAAAAGCTTGTGGTACTGTTCACTTTAACGAAAAGTCAATCCTAGTGTTATTCACTTGACCTTTTATTTTGTCCTTATCGTTAAAACTCAAAATTTTCAAGTCATTTTCATTAAGTTTCCATTAAATAATTAATGATCCAAAACCAACTCTTAAAAGTACTTTTCCCAAAAAAAACCTCTCGCCTTTCCTATACCCGTGACCTAAACATCAAACCCTAACTAACGCTCCTCTAGCCATCGGCCTCTTGCTACAGCTCGGGGTTGGCAACAGCTGCTCTTCCTTCTTCCTTTACTCATTCTCTCTATCCCTTCCCCGCACCTCCCACTCCTCCATCTTTCTACCCACTATTTTGTGAGCAACCCTCCATGCTTTAATGGAGTGTCATTCTCAAAACTATGAAGATTGAAGAAATATTGATGAAGATGAAGAAAGAATATGCAGAAAACAAAGAGAGAGAGAGCTCGAGAATGTTTGAGAGAAAAAGCTTGTAGTTTGCTTTATGATGAAGTAATCTTTATAGTGTACACATATACTGTTTTTAACAGTTTTCTAATCTTGTAGTGAAAGCTAACAACATGGACAAGATTCTAATAACCTTATAACTACCTATTACAATAGTTATAACAACCTATCTTATATGTCGACAAGTGGCTACATCTGTGCCCTTTATACATTCTTCACTTGGATCCTTATCTTTGTTACTCTTACATTCCCCCTCAATCTCATGCTTCAGTGAACTGAGCATGAGATTGCCACAGTGTTGCTGAAATAATGGAATAGATAACCCTTTTGTAAAAATGTCAACTGATTGATCAGCTGAGGATACATGTTGAACAAATGAAGGTATCCTCTAGTAACTCTTTCTCGAACAAAATGGTAATATATTTCAATATGTTTGGATTTTACACGAAATACTAGATTTGTGGAAAGGGCTATGGCTAAAACATTATCACAATGTATCATTGGAGGAAGTGTTATTGGAACATGTAGATCACAGAAAAGTTGTCTTATGCAAGCAAGTTCTGATACTGTGATGACAAGTGCTCTATATTCAGCCTCGGTTGATGACCTCGAAACAATATGCTACTTTTTTTAAGCCCATGAGATAGGATTTGAACCAAGAAATACAACAAAACTAGAAATTGATCTTCTATCATTGTGATCTCCAGCCTAATCCGCATCACTATATGATTGAATGTATAGTGGTTTTGGTTTGAAGTGAATTTCATAGTCTGATGTGCTTTTAAAGTACCTGATAGTTTTCTTGAATGCAATTACATAAAACTTCATTGGATTATGCATGAATTGACATGCTTCATTCACTGAAAAAGTTATATCAGGCCTTGTGAATGTAAGGTATTGCAGTGCCCCCAACAATAATTTGATATTGGTCAGGACTATGGTATGGTTTTCCATCATCCTTGATTAGTCTGTGATAAGGAAGACATGGAGTAGCACATGGTTTGTAGTCTTGAAGATCCACTTTATCAACTAAATCTTTCACATACTTTGACTGAAACACAAATATCCCTTCAATATTGTAACTTATTTGTAATCCCAAAAAGTAATGTAAAGTGCCCAAATCCTTCATTTCAAATTCTGTTGTCAAATCTCTAATGACTTTGGAGATCGGTTGTGGATCACTACCAGTTAATTTCACATCATCCATATAGAGTAAAAGTACTACAATTCCCTGTGCTAGGTGTTTAACAAATTGTGAAGGACCAGCTTGTGATGCTTGAAAACCCAAACTTGGCAAAAAGTTTGTGAATCTTTTATTCCAGGCTCTGATAGCTTGTTTGACTCATACAATAACTTTTGAAGTTTGTAAACGTAATTGGATGGACAATTTGAACTCTGAAAACCTGGAGGTTGTTCCATATATACTTTTTTTTTAAGAAATCCATGTAGAAAGACATTTTTAACATCTAACTACCTGAGATACCACTTAAACTGAGCTGCAAAAGCAAGAATGAGTTTAATTGTTGTAGGCTTGACAACTAGATTGAATGGTTCTACATAATCAATACCTTCTTAACTGTATCCCTTAGCTACAAGCCTAACTTTGTATCTTGACACTGAACCATCTGCATTTGTCTTTACTCTATATACCCATTTGCAGCCAACAAGGTTTTTATCAAGTGGAAGAAGCATTAGGGACCAAGTTTGTTGAGAATGAAGAGTATCAATCTCTTCTTGCATTGCTGATTTCCATTTTGGGATCTTAGATGCTGCTTAATGTCTTTGGTTCTATAGTAGGTATATGAGAAGTTTTGACAGTTGCAGAATAGGTTTTCCTTTTAATAATACCATTCTTTGACCTTGTTTGCATTGGATACAAATTCATATGGATTGGAAAAACAATAGTGAGTTGTTCAGTTTAGAAATCAAGATCAACAGGGATTGGTGATTGTGTAGATTCTGGTATAGGCGCTGTATTAGGTGATGATTATGTAGCTGATGTATCTGAGTAATGCAATGTGGGTGATTGAACAAACTAGGGATGGGTTCAAAAAACCGAAAACCGAAAAAAACCGAAAACCGAACCGGACCGAGACCGAAAAAAACCGAACCGAAAAAAAAACCGAACCGAATCTGATCGGTTCGGTTTCGGTTTTTGAGGCTCGGAAACCGAACCGATATATATATATATATATAATTTTTTTGAATATTTATAAATAGTTTAGTCATACAATCATAACAAAACAGAACCTGTTGCCAAGTTGGTTTCAGTGAAACTTTACAAGCATGGAGGCATGGGTTCGAACCCTTATGCCTTCAGGATTTGTGAGATTTTTTTAATTTTTTAATCTTTTTAACAAAACCCTTAAGTGTAACCCTAACCCTCCTCCTCCTTATTTTTCATTCCGCCTGGCCTATTAATATGAATGTGAACTTTCATATTTCCTTTTTTTTTTTTAATAATTTTGGAGGGAGAGAGAAAAAAAAAAAAAAAAAAAAAAAACCGAAAAAAACCGAAACCGAACCGAGAAAAACCGAACCCAAAAAAAACCGAACCCAAAAAAACCGAAAAAAATTTGAACCGAACCGAACCGAACCGAAAATTTCGGTTCGGTTTCGGTTTTGAGAAAAAACCGAACCGATTAGAACCGAACCCAGCCCTAGAACAAACTATGTGGCACTAGATGAAGACGAATGTGTTTCTAAAGATTCTAAAGCTCTAGATGCATTCAATAATTATATGGCTCTACATGAACTTTGATTCAAAGATTTTGTGTCTCGAGATGATCATGAATGTATATTAGATGATGGTAATGTAAATTGATTATGCATGGAGATTGATGGTAATGGGATACCAGATGAATGTAGTGGGTTATTGTTTGGTGATATTGTAGAATATGGAAACTGTGTTTCATAAAAAAGGACATGTCTAGAAACGTAAATTTTATTGGTAACAACATCTAGACATTTAAACCCTTTAGATCATCTCCAACCCTTGGCTAAAACCTAAAATTTTTAGCCCATAAAATTTAAGTTTTAGCCTAGAAACAACTTTTTTGCTTCAACCCTTCTGACCTAAAATTTTAGCCCCAGATTATTAAATAATGAATTCAGGTTTTTCTTTTTTGGTAAATTAATTTTTTTTAAAATTGTGTAGACTATCGTACATTCATTTTTATGAACATTTTAATCTAAAAATATTTAAATTCTGATAAATATTGAAAAATCACTAAATCGATACATGAAACACTATGGAAGAATATGAAAATCATGATAGAGATGTATAAATACAAAATACATGAAACACATAAGACACACAAAACACATGTGAAGCGCATACAAAACACATGTGAAGCACATACGCATGTGAAGGACATGCAAAACACATGATAGAGATGAAGCACACACAAAACACATGTGAAACATGTGACACACACGAAACACAAACCAAATACATACAAAACGCATGAAACGCATGAAACACACCTACACATATTAAACACAAACCTTCAATCATCCTCTATATAAACACAGGTTGAATATCAAACCATCACACAATGTATTCACCAAATTTTCAACTTTCAAAGTGTTTTTATTTCCTAAAAATCCTCAATATCTCATTAATGGGTGATAGAAAAAGGTGTAGCTTGGCAATGCAGATGACATAATACCAAGCAACCTTGACAATACGAATGTAGAAATGAACAACGCAGAAGCCAAATTTGCAAACTCACTTATGCAATATGAGCACCATGTCAAATCTAGCCATCGTGGTTTTGTCACGGATCGTTCATTTGTGTAATGTGATAAAGAATAGTGTCATGATCGAATGATGAAAGATTATTTCATCGAACGTCCTAGATATCCTGCTCATGATTTTCAGAGGCGGTTTCAGATGAGAATAGAGCTTTTTGAAACCATCTTAAACGCAGTTGTCAATCATGACCACTATTTTGCAAGGAAGATAGATGTCGTAGGCCGACAAAGTCTATCACCTCATCAGAAGCTCACACCTGCATTTCAGATGCTAGCTAATGGGTGCTCTGCAAACTCAACTAACAAGTATTGCCGACTTGTACAAAGTACTGCTATTGAGAACCTGAAGTGCTTGTGTAAGGCAATTGAAGCCATATATGGAGCCACATACCTCTGCAAGCCAAATCTTGAAGATTTGAAGAGGCTTCTATGTAAAGCAGACAAAAGAGGCTTCCATGGCATAATAGGAAGTCTCGATTGTATGCATTGGGAGTGCAAGAATTATCCTATTGCTTGGGCTAGCCAATTTACGGGCTGACACAACAAACCAACAATCGTGCTCGAGGTTATGGCGTCTTACGACACATGGATTTGGCATGCATTCTTCGGCACTCCTGGATCAAACAACGATATCAACGTTCTTTGGTCATGACACACTCCGCAAAGATTTGGTTGAGTATATATGGCGCCGAGAAGGTGAACGTTGATGATATTGGTGTATTAATGTGTTCTTGTGTTAAGTTAAAGTGTTCTATTTCTTTTATTTTATGTAATAATTTTAAGTGTACTATGTTGGTATTTTCTAGTAATAAATTGAAGTGTCTTCTTATGCAAAGTCTTTTGTCTAGTACATTGTCAAAATTATTGAATGCCGTTTGAATTATTGAATGCATCTATTGTACATCAAAGTGTGCAATAATAAGTACAATAATTATTGAAGGCATCTAGATTAATAAAAGCAATAATTAATAAGCCATAAATTTAATACACACGACAATTAATGAACCACATAAATTTAATACAAACGACAATTCATAAACCACATAAACTTAATACAATCGATAATTCATAAACTTAATAATGATATCCACCATATTGACTTGGTGGTGGACTTGGGATATAGCATTGAGATGAATCATTATCTTGAAATATACTCCTTGGGGCATGCCTTCGCAAAATTTCCTTTTGCTTATCACGTAAGAATTTTTTCCTCTCTGGAGTGTATTTGTTGAGGTCCTCCATCATGAAATTACATTCAAACCTTTCTTGCTCCCTATCCCCTTCTTCCTTCATGGCCAAATGCATTCAGGTCGTTTCTTCTTGCCGAGAGTTATGGCTTTCGGTCAGCCTTGCAAATCCGGTAGCAATTTTTGCACTCATCGAATCTTGGGACTTATCTTTTCTCTTTGCTTCCTTTTGCTTATCTCTTCATAGGGGCCTTGCAAACGAAGAAGTTGGGGTCAATTCATTGATACATTCATCGACACCTTCATTCACATCACTTGTTGGTGCAGATTCACGTTGAAATAATCTTCCCTATTGTTGGTCCGCATCGTTTCCCCACCTCGGACAATCCTTGAGGATATCCCAAGCATGATGCAACTTAAAAGGTTGTCCTTTTGATGTTACTCTTGTCTTGTAAATTGTCATTGCTTTGTCACCTTATGCAAAAAATACATAAAAACAATTAGTTGTAAAATAATATTATATACATGACAAATCTCAATAAAGAAACTCACAATTTCTGCAACACTCCTTCCACTAGCCATGTCAACCATGGCTCTTTCCAAGCTTCCCTTCCATAAGTGCATTCTTTGTTGATAACCTTCCACCAGTCGTAAACAACACCACCTTCCCTTCGGTCGGATTTGAAGTTTTCATGGAACTTATCAACGATTTTACCCCACAAAACTTTTTTATTTTGATTTGTGCCAATGGCACCATCTTCATTAATAGAAATACATGCCAAACATAAAGTAACATCTTCTTCACAGTTCCAATTACGACCTCTAACATGTTCTTTTGCCATCTTGAAAAATTTGGAAATGGGAAGAAATGGTAGAAAGAAAAATTGGAAGAATTGTAGGAGAAATGTGAGTTTTGTGTGGATGTTTGAACAAATACATAGGTATTTACAGAGTTTTTGGGTGATTTTTGAGTTAAATATATATGTTTTAAATTATTTTAGCCGTTGGATTTAAATTTGGGCCGTTAGATCTTTTTTTTTTTTTTTTTTACCATTAGATTTGATTATATTCGATCTTAGCCATTGGATTCAATAAATATATAAATATAAAACTAAAAAAAAAAAGTTTGAATCTAGGCTGTTGGATCAACCAACGGCCTATTGATTCCATCCGTCGGATCAAAAGAGCTGCTGGCTTAACTAGGGAATGTGGCCAACATGCCCACATGGGTAGGGCCTAGTCGGCCTGAATGCTTGTGTGTCGCGTGCATCTGGCGAGTGGGTGGAGAGCGTTTGGCGCACAAACTGCCCGGTTTCAAATGGGTGGGGCTCACACCGAATCATGGGCTAAAATTTGGGTGGAATTTGGCTTTCTTTTGGCTTTTAAGTTTTAGCCCACACATTTAGCTTGGGTTGGGTTTTTTTTTGTTGTTTTGGGGGGGGGGGGGGGGGGGAATAAAAGCTCAAATTTAGCTTTTAACTCCTGCATATCCCAGAAAAATGCAAGTTGTTTTTGGTTGAAGTTTTATAGTATTGTATGGTTTAAGCAATGGATAGCATGCACATCCAAAAACTTTGGGATGAGTAATATCTGGCACTTTACCAAATAGTAAGGTATAAGGAGTTTACATTTTAAGAACAACACAGGTCATTCTATTAATCAGATATGTGGCAGTGACATAAGCATTGAACCAAAATTTGATGGTAGTTCAGCAATTTGGCGTAATGTAGTGGTAGTTTCCACAATATGTCTATGTTTTCTCTTTGCCATTCCATTTTGTTCTAGAGTGTATTGGCAAGATTTTTAGTGTAAAATGCCTTTTGAGGTAAGAAAGGTTTGAAACCTTATGCTTGTATATTCACAACCACAATCACTTTGAAATTTTTTAATTTGTGCAGTAAATTAAGTACACAAAAAAGTATAGAACTGAACAAAAATTGCACAAACTTCTTATTTATTATTCATCGGGAAAACCCATAGGTATCTAGTACATTTATCAACAAAGTTAACATAGTATTTATAGCCTTCAAATGACAATACAGGGGCATGACCCCATACATCACTGTGTATCGCTTCTAGAGGATGTATAGACTTATTTGAGAGGATAAAAAAAATGGTATTTTAGTAAATTTTCCTTCTATACAAGGTGTACATATAGTTGGACATATATCTGTGAATGCAGAAATCTTAGTGTGTTGCAGTGTTGTAGAGGTGGTAGCATTGGATTGATGTCCTAGTTTTTTTGTGCCATAAGCTTTTGCTAATTGGTTTTATATGGTAACATGCATGTAAAAGTGAGGATGCAGGTGATAGTTTTTGTGAAGATAGAGGATTAAATGGAATAGGATAATGACCAGCTCTACACAGTCTCTTGAGAAGAATTTTCCCTACAATTTTGTCTTGAACACAAAATGAAATATCATCACATATGAATCTACATTGATTATCCTTGCACAGTTGATAAATAGATAGCAGATGTTGTGATAGCCTAGGAGCATGCAATACATTTCTCAATGTGAAAGTATGTGTAAGAGTTACTAATTTTGATGTGCCAATATTGGAAATGCTCAAATACGCACCACTAGCCATGGTTATCATATCATTTCCTTAATAAGTTGCAACAAAGTCCAAATTTGCAAGCTCAAATGTCATATGAGATGTTGCACCAGTATCTGCAACCCAATATTGCTCAAGTGGTGCAATTGGATTATGATTAACATACATTGCAATGAGATGAGGAGATGTGGTCTTCCTTGATATGCAAAATTGTTTCTGTGATAGCATTGAGTGGCTAAATGTCCAAACTTCCAACAAATTTGACATTGAAATGTGATGTCAGTGGTTGAATTGTTATACCTTTGAAAATAATTTGATGTAACATGACCTCTTTTGTTGTAGATTTGACAAGTTGGAATCTCAGTGGGATGCTCAGGACATGAATACTAATAAGGTTTTCGAGTGCCAAAAATTCCAGAACTCGAATTGGGAACATTAGATCTTTGACCACTATTGTATGGAAACCTGCCTCTTCCTTTTTTTCTCTGAAGTTAGAGCCTTTGTAACCACCAAAATTGTAAGAATTAACCTGATGATTGTTTGATGATTCATAATTTAGAGTTGACCTATGGCTTGAATTATGCCCCTGAGAACTTGATCCACCATTAAATTATACTCTTGACTTAAACATCCAAACCAGCAAAAAACTGTGATTGAGATGGATGACTATCAAGAACCAACGTTTTCCTTTTATCTGGTTAAGCACATACAGCCATTACAGTCTCAAAGTTCAAGGATGTCTCAAAAGATTAACTAATAATAGCTTCTTCAGCAATTGTGATTTGAAATCTTTAAGAGTAATACCACTGTCTCTTACTCAAATAACATGGCAAAATGTGTTATATTATACAGAGAGCCCCTTGAGAGCAAGAATGATAACATCATCATCTTCAAATGTGACTTCAGCTACTGCAAGATGGTCTTTTGCATCTTTGATCTTCTAAAGATACACAGTTACTAAATCAGACTCTTTCTTAATGTTTTGAAGCTCCGTTTTCATCTAAAAGATGGTAGTTGTGGTTACTGTAGAAAACCATTCCTTGAGATTTACCCACATGTCATGAGAACTCGTGCTTCCAAGTATACACGAAATTGCAGTAGGAGACAAAGTTGTTGTGAGAAGTTACATCAGGGCACGATCGTGCCTTTTTCAGACTTGATACATATCAGTTTCTAGTCCTTCGATGTTTAAGTCATCAATAAACCTCTATAGGCATTTCTTTGATCCATCGATGAAACCCAATATACCATGTCTTTCCAACAGGAACATGATCTGAAAACTTCATGTAAGGTAGCTGGAATCATCCTACTTGACTGTTACAGATGTAGAAACAGTCGGAATTAGGCTCGTAATGGGAGGTTGTACAATCTGTAATTGAGCAGTTCTAACCATTGTTGCAGAAAGAATGAATCTTTGTCACTAAGAACTTTAATTAAGCAGTTGGCGTGCAACAGAAGAACACCTTATTTTCTGGCGATTTGACACTTCAAAGAATCCCAATTTGTCACAAATGCTTATCAAACTAGAGGGTTTAGAAAAGAAATCAGAGTGTAGAAGTTTTGCGAAAGCACCAGTCCCGGCAATGATACCATGTGAAGATTGAAGAAATATTGATGCAGATGAAGAAAGAATATGCAAAAAACAAAGAGAGAATGAGAAAGAGAGAGAAATAGAGCTCGAAAGTGTTTGAGAGAGAAAGCTTGTATCTTCCTTTATGATGGTGTAATCTTTACAGTGTACACATGTACTGTTTTTAACAGTTTTCTAATCTTGTAGTGAAAGCTAACAACCTAGATAAGATTCTAAAATCCTTATAACTACCTATTACAATCCTTATAACAACCTATCTTATATGTCGACAAGTAGCTACATCTGTGCCCTTTGGATGCTTTTCTTTGTTATTATTACAAAAACCATCACATTATCATTTCAAGATAGATTTGTGGGATTGAGTTGGACTTATGCTTGTGGTCGGTTGAAGCCCCCTCTTACCAGTTAGTTTCCACAATGGTCGTGCACCCTCGACGTTTTAGTGGCTAAACCGCTTCCTTGCTTCAGATTCCAGTCCAGTCCACCTCTAAGGACTATAAAGGTGTGTTTGTTTGCCCTCTTTAGCTTTCACTAGACTAGACTAGATTAAGTTTTTGTGTAAGCCTATGTTTGGTTTCAGCAATGACTAACTTTAATGGGATAAAGTGGGGCTCGCATGGACTAACGGGTTCGCTAAAGGTTCTTAGCGAGACCCCCCAATTTTGGGCGGATTGCTAAGACCAATGAGCTTCGCTTCATCTCTCACAGCTTCGCCCGTTTCGTCTTTTTCTTCCTCACTTACTCAACCATTTTCAAAACCAGACAGCACAGTCTGAAACGCAGAATTTGACCCAAAATTCGAAACAACCCAGAATTTGAAACCCATTTTCAAAAATCCAACCACGAATTCGAAACAAAAAACAAAAACAAATTTACAGAATCGTTGTGCATCTATCGTTCCATCAGTTGCACATTAGTTGTTCCAGTACCACCAAAATCCAAATCTCGCTATGGGATCTATTGATTTTTTTTTATTTGTTCGTTTTGCTTAGCTGTGAGAGGGGAAGTTTTTTTTGACGACGAGTGGGATGAGCACCGATACCTTTGCACTAAAAGGGAGAAAAAGGAAGTGAAGATGTGAGAGAAAGTGAAGAGGGAGAGATGTGTCGTCTGCAAAGTTGTGAGAAAGAGGAAAAGGGGAAGCGGTTGTGAGAGAGAAAGGGGAAGCTCCTTCCAGAAATGAGTAGGGGGAAGCTGCAAAAATATTTAAAAAAAAAAAAAAATCTAATGCAGAAGATATTTTTATAATTTAAAAATGAATTAAAAATAATAAAAATTTAAGAGTTATAAAAATTTTTATTTTAGTCTGACACTGCACCAAACACTTCACTAAGTTAGTCCAATTTAGTCTAATCTAAGTCAGTCCAGCGTAATCCTTGAAGCTAGTCCAGTCCGAGATAGTCCGATGCAACAAACACACCCTAATTGTTATGAATCTAGATTGATTAGTGATGGTTGCGGACCCATGAAAAGATCTATGATTGAATTGTTGTCCATGACCAAGTATATGACAAATACACCTTGATTAGGTCGTGGCTGGTGTAGATCCGGTGGCGTTGCAGATGGTCCGGATCAGCACGCCCCACTTCGGCGTTGTGGATATAAGCTGATGGTGAATTCTTTCTAGCTTAGCAGCGTTTTGTGTATGTTTGTGCCGCCCATCATTTTGTGTGGCCTCGCTTCTTAGAGATTGCTTTTGTGTTCCTAGATTTTGAATTTTCCACCATTAATCTATTGTGGCAAATGTATACTGATGGTTCTTGTGTGTCCATGGTTTCCATATAGGGGATTAATTAAGTTTGCTTATATGCTTATTCTCTCCAAATCCAGGATTTTGTCATTGAAAAAGTTCTACTCAATTAGCACACTTGTAATTGTAATTGTGTTGTAATCGTGTTGTTTTGTATCAATGAATTATCACTATCACATTTACTTAAATTATCACTTTCATAATGTTTGATTTAACTTTATGTGTGACCGTCCAAGGTTTGTTGTTAGAAGGAAGCAGAATATATGTTTATGAAATTATAACATATCCGTGTGTGTAATTTGTCTCAATGTTAGCTTTGGACATACAAAATAAATTGAATAAATTTTGAGATGCTAACGAAATATTCAGGCATAAATAAAAGAATTAGTATGGCGGCTTCCCCTTTTGTACACACGTCCAGCAACATAATGGACATTGGCTGCAAAAATATGGCACATAAGTATACAAATAAAATTGATGTATGAAAAAGGCTAGAAATACCATTACTTGTATACTACATTTAAAGTATTTCTTGAAGGTTTCCTTAACGTCACTCTCCAAGTACACAATGGACAAAAGATTTAATAAAAAAAAAATTTAGATTCCATGTGAGTTGTAAATGGATTCGAAACCTCTTGATGTTTGGATATTAAGTAATGTTTGGTAAACTAAATTTGTACATTCTATTTAGAAATTAAATATATCACTAATAAGAAATAAATACATTAATCAACGTTTATATAATAATCCAATCATCAACTCCCATATCATTTGATTTACAAAATTTTGTCTACTCATAATTTCTCCTTAGCATTATCCTTAGATATTTTATCAAACCATCACATCAAGACAAATAAGAAAACTTCTTGTTAATTGTCGCTTACAAAGAAAATTTAAGAAGTTAGCCATACGGTCGATTTAATCATGTAGATTATATGAGACAAATTACACGTAACGCATGTGATTTCTGATAATTATCAGTTACTGTATAAAATATAATAATATTACTCTGACTATATATTTTTACTGTCATTTTTGAGTTCTTCTTATGTGCAATCTTTAACAAAATGATATAATAATTAATTTGGAGGTATCTAGCTAATTTTTTCAAATAAATAAAAATATTGTTTCTTTTCTTGCATGATGATCTGACGTTTTTTTTTTTTTTTTTTTCGACAAATGATAGTGCTATTATGTTAAAACGTTAGTTAGGGAAAAGAAGGATCAGTGAATGTCAAACTTGCACTAGGATTCATAGATATAATTGATTTCTGAACTGCTCTAAAACATCATCGACTTCTCACAAATATTATAACATAAAAAAGGGTAAGCTATATGTCATAGTGTTGACTTTAAAAATTACAAAACCTACGTGGCACGCAGGCCAAGTAACTAATAAGCTAACTACGTCATTCGGTTGAATGCAGGGCGTGCCAACTCGTCGGCCGAGCTCGGCCGAGGAGTAAAATTCGTTGATGTCACGTTGAGCGCGTTGTTGACTTCTCTATCTTGCGATTGCGACCGAGGAAGGAACAATCTCGGTCTCTGGGTTTTATAGCCTGAAGACAAGGCTACTAATTCTGCGAAGTTCACAAATCGTCGGAGCCCGATTCGGTCACTGTGATTATATTCGTAAGAGTATAAGCACGTCGAATCGAGACCAAACTATATGGACACAGGTACTCAAATGTGATGTATATCTTGATGGTAAATGTAGTTCGGCCGTCGGAATGCCGAACTCTGAAATTTACTTGTGAGTATCCAATCATAAAATCATTCAGCGTCCAGTACGCTGAATAACGCAATTCGTAACACCTGACTATGCTGAGAAGGCTAGCAAGGTGACCTCTACCAACAAGGGTTCGAAAACCCTTCTCGGCCGAGACTTAGATAGGTAACCGGTCGGCCTCGACGCAGTACTGTTTATCCAAACTAAAGGTGCTTCTCGGTCGGCTGATTATGCGGCAACAATGCTGTTTATCCAAACTGAAGGTGCTCGACGGGTGCCTCCACAGTGTTGTTTATCCAAACTGAAGGTGTGTCGGCAGAAAAAGAAAAGGAAAAAAATCTCAAGGTATTTGAGAGGTTTTGCGCAGGGCAATTGTATGCTGAATTGAAGGTCCTTTTTTTTGTTGCATGATTTCTTGTATTTATAGCACCCCATTCCTTGAGACCGAATTGCATCCTTATCTGGATTGGGAGTCCTTGTCCCGTTCCAACTCTACTTCGAACAAACCTACTCCCACTAGGACTTTGAACTTTCCCCTCTTCTGAGGCTTTATTCTTTGCC
The DNA here is from genome assembly GCF_041283825.1 of Pyrus communis. Classification (NCBI taxonomy): domain Eukaryota; kingdom Viridiplantae; phylum Streptophyta; class Magnoliopsida; order Rosales; family Rosaceae; genus Pyrus; species Pyrus communis. The sequence goes on from NC_142572.1 coordinate 15,923,458, forward strand.
AGCCGAGAATCCTGGTCGCACCAGGACTTCCTCGACCCTTTCTGTTTATCTAGACTACTTCTTAGGATAGGACTCGACTGACCTTGCCAACTGGCCCGGAATTTATCACTCGGCCCATAGCATTTGACACAGCCTTGGGCCGAGCACAACCTGCTGCTTGGCCCAACAATATTATTTTGGGCCCAACCACATAGTAATAAGCTCTTGTAGCTCGGTTGACTAGAGCACCCATTCAGTATAAGGTTGTCTTTAGTCAAACCACCAACGGAAGCATATTGGTATGCCCATCTTCTCTATTTTAGGTTTTCCTTGAAAAAATATACATACAAAACAGCCATGTCAGCTAGTGAAGGGGAATTCCACCAATGAAGATTCCAAATGGGGATGCATAGGACACTTGTTTCCAACTAGTTAACTTGCCCTATTTGCAATCTTTCCCTGCCGACCCTCCTCTATATAAAGGACATTAGACCTCACACTCTTTAACCCACTCTTAATACACAGCTGCTTAGTTCTGAACTAGTTTTCATGGCCTCCATAACATTTTCAGGCGCTACTGGAAACTTCTCTTTGCTGCCAACAGCTGCCGTTTCTGAGAACTCAAATAATATAAAAGGTGGGTTTAATCCCTTAAAAAAGAACTTGAACAATACCAGAAAAAAGCACAATGGTCGCAGCTTGGTGTCCACAAACGTAGCAAGTCCACCATTGCCCGCAATAGCTCATCCACCCCCAAAAGAAGAGAGTGGTGATGGTTACGACAGGAGTCACGTAGCATGGACGAGTGTGCGGCAGGAGAGATGGGAAGGAGAGCTGCTTGTCCAAGGAGAAATACCATTGTGGCTGGTATGTGATCGTTCATTAATTAATTTCATGAACATAATTCTTGGTTTATTCTATCAAAGAATTGTTGCTAATGATGATTCCTTGTTACTAAATCTAAACTACAAATTTATTTGAGATTCACCATGATAAATTGGTTCAAATTCATAACACATCGTATCTTCTGTTGCCATACAACAAAAAAAAAATTATTCAAAATATCAAATACACCCAATAAGAACTCAATCTATATCATATATATATATATATATATATATATATTAGGGTTAGGTCAAAAATAAAAAATAAAGGATCAAAATACGGTACGATGTTGTAAGCCAAAATAATGTAAGTTTACGACTTTACTCAGAAACTTGCAGGAAATAAAAATAGAAGAAAGCGCAAATTTGTAAAAAAAAAAAACCAACCCTTTTCTTATTCCCACTAATTTGATCCTGCTTTTCTAACCTTTCTTGCTTCGTAGTGAGAGGCCTACCTACCACGCACATAGAAAGAAGATTTGTCCTTGATGACGCGTGTGTCTTCTTGCTAAATGCTAGTGCTAGTATATGATTAATTTTGAACAATGATATCATTTATATTAAGAGAGGGAGAGAGGTTAGCTTATCCTAATATTGGATTAATAATAATGTAGTTCAAATTTGTTTTTGACGATAATCGAACCTAAGATCTATCACTTACAAATAAAAAGAAGAATATCACTAAAATGTAGTACTAAATGATAATATATGATTAATTAAGCTACACTAAGTCTGATAATGAATTAATCAACTTACTGTCGATCGCCACATAATGCATCGGACAAATGTGGCGCTGGGCCTGCCGGCCAAGTACAAATATTCCCGACTTTAATTACTTTTAAAATGCTATATAATTCATCGACAAGAATGTAATATGACGTTGGCCTTGTCCATTTCTTTTACTATTTATTTATTACCAACTATTTGTCTCATTCCTAATAATTTTTCTAATACTTCTATCTACAGTTATCTGTAGACAAATAGATCCAAATTAATTAGGCACCATTTTATTATAAAGGGTGAACATTTGCTGAATATATAGCTAGCTCATAATTAACTTAATGTCACATGCAGAAAGGTACGTACCTAAGAAATGGTCCAGGGCTGTGGCACGTTGGGGACTACAACTTCCGCCACCTCTTTGACGGCTATGCCATGCTCGCCAAACTCCACTTCCACGACGGCCGCCTCACTGCTGGCCACCGCCAGATTGAATCCGAGGCCTACACAGCTGCCATGAAGAACCAAAAAATATGTTTCCGTGAATTCTCTGAGGTCCCTAAGCCGGCCAATTTCCTATCTTATATTGGAGAACTAGCCAACTTATTCTCTGGTACATCGTTGACTGACAACGCCAACACCGGAGTGGTTAAGCTAGGTGATGGTCGGGTTGTGTGCCTCACAGAAACCCAGAAAGGATCAATAGTGATTGACCCGACCACGTTGGACACTTTAGGAAAATTTGAGTACAGTGACACATTGGGTGGTTTGATACACTCGGCACATCCTATTGTGACCGATACCGAGTTTTTGACTTTGTTGCCGGATTTAATCAAGCCGGGGTATTTAGCGATCAGGATGGAGCCGGGTACTAATGAGAGGAAGGTGATCGGGCGGGTTGATTGTAGCCGTGGACCGGCTCCTGGTTGGGTGCACTCTTTCCCTGTGACCGAGCACTACATCATTGTGCCCGAAATGCCACTGAGGTATTGTGCTGGGAATTTGCTCAAGGCCGAGCCCACTCCCTTGTACAAGTTTGAGTGGCACCCTGACTCGAAGGCGTTTATGCATGTCATGTGTAAAGCTAGTGGTAACGTTGTAAGTTACTACCCATCTGACATTTTATGTACTAATTAGTATGTTTTTTGATCTTTCGATTTATTATTTGTATGCAATTCCTTTGTTTTGAAGGTGACAAGTGTGGAAGTTCCATTGTACATTACGTTTCATTTCATTAATGCTTATGAGGAGACAGATGAGGATGGTAGGGTTACTGCTATCATTGCCGATTGTTGTGAACACAACGCTGACACCACGATTCTGGATAAGCTTAAGATTCAGAATCTTCGGTTGTATACCGGCAAAGATGTACTACCAGATGCTCAGTACGTACATGATATGACTACTCGTCTTATATAAATCAATACATAACATGATCTTGCGAGACTGGGAATTCTTTATCATGTTTAATATATTCGAACAAAAATTCTGTCAAAATTAACCATATATGTGACCTAAATTGGAGCTAGCTATTAATTTGTTATTATTCTTTTGATGGAAATTCAGGGTTGGTAGGTTCAAGATACCACTGGATGGGAGTCCATATGGAAAATTGGAGGCAGCACTAGACCCAAATGAGCATGGAAGAGGGATGGACATGTGCAGCATAAACCCTGCTTATCTGGGCAAAAAATACAGATACGCTTATGCTTGCGGGGCTCAGCGCCCGTGTAACTTCCCTAACACCCTCACCAAGGTATTATTAATTAAAGTTACAAAATTACATGCACTACTTCCATTTTTCCACGTTGTATTATATCATCAGCGGTTTTGAGCTAGTTTCTCACTCAAATTCTTTGAATATATGTAATTGCAGATTGATTTGGTAGAGAAGAAAGCTAAGAATTGGTACGATGAGGGAGCAGTGCCATCCGAGCCGTTCTTTGTTGCCCGTCCCGGGGCAACTGAAGAAGATGATGGTGAGATTATCATACTTGAAAACTAAAAATCAAAATCAAGCCAAATTTTAAAACTCTTAAAGGCACTTTTCAGTGGTTTTTTTTTTTTTTTTTTTTTTTTTTTTTTTAAAGTAGAAAACGAAATGGTTATCAACATCTCCTTAATTTTATAAAGAAATTACTTACAATTAGAAAACTTAAAAAAGAAGAGTTATTACTTTTTTATTTGGAATGATTTCTAAGACATTTATGTGTACATGATATAGGTGTTGTAATCTCGATGATTAGTGAGAAAAATGGAGATGGATATGCATTGCTGTTAGATGGATCAACGTTTGAAGAGATTGCTAGGGCAAAGTTCCCCTATGGTCTTCCATATGGACTGCATGGATGCTGGGTTCCCTCCAAAGAATCATAGAAATGATGAACTAGACAGTATCAGTTCTACATTCGTTATTTACAGCTAGCCAAAGAATGTTCCCACTTCGACTACGTTGATATATATGTAGGTCACGGTTAGCTGGGTACACAAAAATATGCTATTCGTTTATATGATATGAGTGACATGTAAGCAGATAGATATAGGCTGTACCTACGCATAACAATGTGACAAAATCTATGTTCATATTTCTTTTCGTTTTAAGTGAGCGTTGCGAGTTATAAACTCTATATATATATATATATATATATATATATTTTTTTTTTTTCTTTTTGTTAAACATGTACTATACATATTTATCCCATAATTTGAAAGCTCAATCAATATTTGTTGGTCGGCCGAAAAATAAATTAGTATTTTGAAGTTCATTTGATAATCATTTCGTTTTCAGTTATTGGTTTTAATTTTTTAAAAACTAATAACTTATTTGATAATTATATTTAGTTTTAAAAAAAATAAAAGGGTTAACTACAAGTAACTACCCAACTTTAAGGATGATTCCAAATTAGTCCCAACACTTTCTAAAACATTCCAAAAACTACCAATCATTTTGAAAAATGAACATTTGTTAGGTCACTACCGTTAAGTGATGAGGTGAGCAAATTTAGTGTTTAACTTGACTCAAGAGACCAATTTTGGGTTTTAGAGCTTCAAAGATGGTGATCGGTAAAGATCAACTTCAATTTTTGTCCACGTTATCACTTAACATTAATGACATCATCATTTTACACTGGTAACATGTGATTATTGCCTAAGATGTCTAATTTTCAAAACGTTAGGTACTTATTTGAAATGTTTTAAAAGGTTAAGTCAATTTGGAATCACCCCTAAATATAAAATAGTTATACGTACCTAACCCAAAATAAAAACTATAAGCCAAAAACTGAAAGCAAATTTTTTAAGTTTTCAAATTTTGGCTTTCAATGAAATCTGAAAATAGTTACAAAAAAAAAAAAAAAAGTTTTTAATTTTCATACTAAATAAATAAAAAAAAAACTGAAAACTGAGGGAAAAAAAAAAAAAAAGTTAGTAAACGAGCCATAAGTGCATTTCTATTTTCCGATACCAAACTGCCTCCGTGGGCAGCCAGTGCAATATGATTTTGGGTACGTTCCTACTGAAATCAGTTAGCCGGTATACATAGATTATTATAAGTTATTCTAAAGTTCACCAAATAATTTCGGCATAGAGAAAGAAAAAATGGATAACTAATTACATGCAGAGAGGGACGTACCTAAGGAAATGATCAGGGTCTTTGGCACATTGAAAACTACAATTTCCGGCACCTCTTCGACGGCTATGTAATGTTAGCTAAGCTCCACTCCAGACGGCGGCCTCACTGCCAAACCAATTCCGAGGCTTACAGGACGGCCATAAAAACCAAAAAGCTACGTTATCATGGATTCTCTGAAGTCCCAATGCACTATAACCTCCTATCCTACCTCCTCGAGCTTGCCAGTCTATTAGTCTTTGGTGCATCACCGTAAATTCGTTGATGGCCGTGTTGTTTGCATTACCGAAACTTAAAGGACACATTGGGGAAACTTGAGTACAGTGACTTGTTAGGGGGTTTGAACGAAAGGAAGGTGACAGGCCAGATCGATTGTAGGGGTGGAAGCACTGCGGATTGGATTCCCTCTCTTCCTATGACAGATCACTATGAAATGTCACTCAGTCAAAAGCGTTTATGCAGGCCATGTGCAGAGGTGGTGGCAAAATTTTACGTCCCTTTCTTGACTGAGTGGTATTTCTCTTTTCAGTGTTGGAAGAAGTCCCAAATTTAATTTTCGCTTCCCTCGTACCATAAATAACTTTGTAATATTCATTTCATTGTTTTGAAGGTGGTGTGCATGGAAGCCCTGCTGTGTATACCATATCACCTCATCGATGCTTACGAAGAGGAAGACGAAGATGAAGGCGGGAGGGTGACAACGATTACTGTAGATTTTTGTGAGCACAATGTTGATTGTCGATACAATGATTCTCAACAAGTTTAGGTTACAGTACCTCCAGTCGTATACCGGCAAAAATGTACTACCAGATGCTAGGTATAATTTAGTGCCACACCATTCACATTTTCCATTACCAAGACTATATTATGAAGGTGATTTCCGCACTCCGCTTTTCTTTCCATGAACTCTTTTTTTTTAGCCGTTAGATTGAAAAGAGTAAGGAGAATCAAGGCCCGTTTACAAAAGGAAGAATGGAAATCATTTCCCCACATTACTATTGTTATTCAAGGATTTCTTTTATTTGTTCTCTGATAACAAGCACATTTCAATATATGCTCTTCTTCCTCAAACTTCCCAAGTATGAAAATACAGTACAACAAAATTTTCTTCCTAGAGAACAGAATGGTAAGGTAACGACCCCGCACCCGTCTCTCCTCTTTAAGTGATCTCGACAGACATACTTCAATTGAGTTAGATACCAAAGACAAACCAGATCGAAGAATATTGTAAGGCCAAGAGCTCAATTCGATTGCTGAAATGATGACTAAAGATAGAGATTTTGATCACTTCTGGTCCGTATACACAGCATCAACATCATCAAGTTCAAGCAATTGGGACATAAGTTCCTTGTTCAACTCCATAGCCTCGTCATCTACCTGCAACAGACCAGTAGTTTTACCTCAAATGCTTGAAATCGACTTGTAAATATGAAGACAGTTTGTGAAACAGTATACAATTCGCATGGTGACAAGAAGAAGAAATCCCAGCTATAAGGCTGTAACAGATCAAAGTCATATGTATGCAGGAGAGACAAACCTCAATAGCGCTTATTGGAAGCAGCTCAGAACCATTATCCGTCTCAAAACTTACTCCTTCCTCACGTAGCTTTGAAAGTACTGTTGTGTAGTTCTCTGATGAGCTTACGATTTTGAAATATCTACCAGAAACCCAAAAAACAAAAAAATAAATTAAATAAAGTTAAGAACTGTATATAGCGAAAGGAGAATAGTTCACAATGATGGGTGTGTGTGTGTGCACGCCTGTGTGTGCTCACGAAAATATGCATATATCCACATTTCAATGATTGAACCAGGTGCCTACAATAACACGTATGAAGGGAGTTCAACTACTAGATGGGCTTGAGGCTCCCATTTAATGAGCATGAAAGTTGACCTGACCACAAGTGAAGATCTTGTATTTCACAGAAAACGTAAGCTCACAGGCAAAGTGAGTCAAGAAGACTCATACCTTGGACAATGGCAATCACAACTCAATTGGATGACGTTAACTTAGCAAAATCATATATCGGTTAAAAAAACCAGAGAAAGTTGAGTTACAACACAAATATAACACATAAGGAATGCAGCTCTAGTGGAAAATTACCCTTCTGAATTATCTTCGGTATCATCTTCATATACTGGTGGTTCTATAACATCCTCAGCACCAGCATCTAAAGCAATGGAAAGGAGCTGATCTTTATCAACATCTGAAGCTTTTATGTTTACAACCCGAGCACGCCTGAATTTGAACAAAACAGATCCTGAGTCAGCCATCTTCGCCCCACAGTCCTTCAACACCTCTCTAACTGCTGCCACAGACCGGTTTATTTTATCAGTCAAGACCTCGACTACCATACAAGCTCCACCAAAACCATATACCTGACAATAGTAGCACCCAATAAAATCAGGTCACATGAGAAAAGTATCAAGCCAATAAAATAAATCCTTAATGTTGAACATAAAACATTTAAGTAGGACCAAAGAAGATCTAGCAGATGACACTGATACCAACCTCGTATACTTTCTCAATGTAAGCTTCTTGTCCTTTCTCAGATGCTTTCTTAATGTTGCGCTCCACAATTTCCTTGGGTACATCCAGCTCCTTGGCTTTCTCTAAAACAGTTGCCAGGGCCATATTCGATATAGGACTTGGACCGCCTTTCTTTACACTGCACCATTAAGGCACAACGAAAAGTTACCGGCATTGCACAATACCAAATACCCCCTATTGTTGAAACTATGAAACTTGTTATATTCTCAATAACTATGACTAGGAGATAACATTTGCCTTTATACAAAGATTAGACTTTAATCAATGCTAAATCAGGCAATCAGCAGTAGCAAAATACAAAGAAGGCCGGAGCGACTAACTTACGCAGAAACAACTTCCTTCCCTATCCTGCTATATAGCTTTGCCTTCTTTGCATCTTGAGCCCCCTGCAGTACCAATTCCACAACTTTCAAAACAAACCCAACAAACAGTCACAAAACGCTGACACACATTACACGGGCATTTCATCAAACATTTGGCGTGCAAGAAAATAAAAACCTACAAAGCAGAACGAATGAGCTGACCTTTCGGCCGGCGATTTTGCTGGAACGCCTGCCCATACAGAGAGGAGCGACGGTCCATATGGTTCTTCTCGCTGCAGCGCCGCCGTGCATGTGGGTCAAAACCCATGGCGGCAATGATGAAATTGCAGATGAATACGATAACTTTCTGCTCAGCAGAACATTCCCTGAATCAAAAAGTCAGCTAAAATTTCACTCTCGAAAGCAAAATTCAGAATTCAAAGAGAGGAAGAAGATGGGTATATGACATGTACAGTGAAGAGCCAAGGAGTTAAGGGACTTGGAGGAGACGCCATTGCTGAATCTGTGAACAATTGCTCCTAATGCTCTCATTGTACTAGACGACCCCATCACTGTTTGCCGCCGCATTCGAATTTGTGTCCGAGTCCGTGACGCTGTCCAGTGTCCACTGCCACTGGAGGTGAAAATCTGCGAGCAGCTTCACGATCATACCCTTTTTTATTGGGCCTTGGCGCCACCAGCGCATATGAGCCTGGCCCAAACCTACGTGAGCCTGGATTTTGAGTACCAAACAAGCTTTTTTCTGCATCTCGGTTTCGTATTTCTAATATGCTCCGGTGAATTCTACACCCCGAAACATTTTGCTCGAATTTTTTGTAAATGATTCGATTCGGAGTATTGGGGTATTGATTTTCGGTTTGATTTATTTATTCATTATTTTTAAAGAAACTTTAACTAAAGGCTTCTAGTTAATTTTCACAAAAAATCACATTTTTACACTAAAAGATCAATCCTGGTACTATTCATTTCACCTTTTATTTTATCTTTATCGTTAAAACTCAAACTTTTCAAACCATATTCATTAGTTTTTCTTTATTTTAACAGAGTGGATGTTTCAAATTTTTTGGACATCTTCTAACATTAGTTTCATTTTCCATGTAAGAAATATAGTTCATGACGATTTGTATTGTGATTTTGCAATTAAACTATAAACTATCCGATCACCCTTTACTTTTCTTCCGAAAAAACCGAGCACAAACTTTTGGGACGTTTACTAATTTGGATAAAGAATTGGAACTATTTTGATTCCTGATTTTCTCGAAAAAACTTATATGGGACTTAACTTGCTACTAAAATTTACTGAGTGGTACTACAATTTACTCAAAACTCATCACGTGACAAATCTTAAGGACTGGTTTGGTATTGCTGTGCTTTGAAAAAAAAAACTGATTTTGCTGTGCTGTGAGAATAAGCAGCAGAGTATTTGATAAACATTTTTGTAAAAGTGCTTTTGAAAAAAAAAAAAAAACAATATTATAATGCTTGATAAACTTTTATGTAAAACAGATGTGAAAAAAAAACTGGTTTTTCAAAGCTGGGTTTTGCAGCTTTGTGTTTTTGGTTTTTTTTCACCCAAAACTGTGGAAAAAAAAACTGAAGCTGAATGTTTACCAAACTAGGGCTTTATGTTTTATAGCCCTAGTTTGCAGCTTTGTATTTTATAACCATTTTTTTCAGAATTACCTCAGTACCAAGATAGAGCTTAGATATCTTTTATTATTTATATTTAAAACTTTCATAACTATTTTTCCTACTAATTAGTATACACGATGAATCAATCTAATTGTTCATTTTTTTTTTCTTCTTTTCCCTTTTTTTTTTCGTTCCCAAATATTCCCTCCAGCATATATTTTGCCAGACTCTTCACTTTCTTCTCCCGTACTTCTTTCTCTCTTCCACTTTGTTCTCTTGCGTTTCTTCAAAAAAAAAAAAAAAAAATATATATATATATATATATATATATTTGTAGGGCTTCTCCAACTTTTATCATGGGAATCAATTAAGAATTTGTAAGTTTATTTTTCGTTATTTATACAATAATTGATTTGATCTTGTGAACTTGACATGAATAACCCACATATATATAGGCGTATTAGGGTTCGTATATTAGTCCAATCTTTAATTTTAATTTCAAAACAATCTAAGTTTAATATTCTTTAATAAACATCTTGATAAATATCATGCACAACCTCTCCGGCAACACTTTTGCATCACCTTTTAGAGACAGAACACTCTGATTCACCGTATCAAAATTCAATGCCTTAGAATCTGTGTGAAAAGAGTTTTCCAACAAATATCAATTCTACTAGATTGATGCGAACAAACAATTTAAAAAATAAAAATAAAAATTACAAATGAGCACACATGATGTGGGCACGATTATTTTATGAAAATAGAATCTCAATTTCCAAAAAATGAAAAATAAAATCATGTGTGACTAACTAGCCTTGAGGTGAGTGGAGATGCTAATCAGAACTTGTTTCCATGCTTTTGGGAATGAAAATGAGAGAGAGAGAGAGAGGAGAAGAAGAAAAAAAATGAATGGTACTAAAATTTGAAATATTTTGATACAAAAAGAAAAAAACCTATGATATTGGAAGTAATTTGATTCCTGATTTTCTTGAGAAGAACTTGTGTGGGGTTTAACTTGCCATTAAAATTTGCTGAATGTCACTACAATTCATTCAAAACTCGCAACATGGCAAGGCTTAGATATCTTTTATTATTTATATTTAAGACTTTCATAATTATTTTTCCTACTAATTAGTATACACCATGAATCAATCTACTGGTTCTTTTTTTTTTCTTCTTTTCCCTTTTTTTTCGGTCCCAAATATTCCGTTCAGCATATATTTTGCCAGACTCTTCACTTTCTTCTCCCACACTTCTTTCTCTCCCACTTTGTTCTCTTGCATTTCTTCAAAAAAAAAAATATATATATATATATATATATTTGTAGGGATTCTCCAACTTTTATCATGGGAATCAATCAAGAATTTGTAAGTTTTTTTTTTTCGTTATTTATAGAATAGTTGATTTGATCTTATGAACTTGACATGAATAACCCACATATATATAGGCGTATTAGGGTTCATATGTTAGTCTAATCTTTAATTTTAATCCATAAAACAATCTAAGTTTGATATTCTTTCATTAAGCATCTTGATAAATATCGTGCACAACCTCCCGGCAACACTTTTGCATCACCTTTTGAGACAGAACACTCTGATTCACCATATCAAAATTCATTGCCTTAGAATCTGTGTGAAAAGAGTTTTCCAATAAATATCAATTCTACTAGATTGATGCGAACAAACAATTAAAAAAAAATTACAAATGAACACACATGATGTGGGCACGATTATTTTATGAAAATAGAATCTCAATTTCCAAAAAATGAAAAATGAAATCATGTGTGACTAACTAGCCTTGAGGTGAGTGGAGGTGCTAATCAGAACTTGTTTCCATGCTTTTGGGAAGAAAAATGAGAGAGAGAGAGGAGAAGAAGAAAAAAATGAACCATTAGATTGATGTCATGGTATATTTTAGTTTGTAGAAAAAATAATGGAGCATTTAGATCCAAGTCGAAAAATTTGAGTCAAACTTTCTGATTGAGTCCAGTTCCATGTGCCTTATATCAGTTTATAGGTTCAATTGATCTTTTTATGCCCATTTTGCCCTTTTATAATTTAAATGAAAATATATTTAAATTTTTTTATTTATCCAAGTTTTGAATCTTCAAAATGCCTTTAATCTATCCAATATCCAAGGAAAAAAAAAATTAATATCAAAATTCATAGCACGTTTTATCAACAACAAAATCTACTGTGATATAATTAGGTTTATTATATTAACACCTCACAAATTGTTGAATAAACCCCATACACTTAATACACCCCATATTTTCTTTTTCACTTAAAAATTATCTTAATACACCCCACATATTTTCCCATAATACCCCCACACCCCACATTCTCAATATACACCTTATATTTTGTACATACACCCCACATTTCTCAAATCTTATAACACTCATTTTTAATTTTTAGGGATTGAATCTGACCATTTAAACGTTTAGTCTGCCGAAAGATTTCAAATCATCTAAACGTTTAGTTTGCCGAATGATTTCAAAATGATGATTTGAAATCATCTTAGTATAGTTTGCATTGACAGATGTCTACCATCGTTAAGTAGGGTAACATCAATAATGGCTTCATTGCTGGATTTTTAAGAACAGGATCAACTTTACCATACTTATCGTACAATGAGCTCTCTGTGGGAAAAATTTTGTCGCCGCTGTAGTTTAAATCAAGCTTTCTTGCAAGTTCCCCAAAGTATGCCTCTGCTCCCCAACTAGTTCCAAGAGGAATCACTTGGATCAACACATAGCCAGGTCTCATGAACAGAAAATGTGTCATGGTAGCACCGTGAACCCCTATCACGACATCACTCAAATTAAGAACCCAATAAATTTTTACCAACTCAATCCTCCAATCAGATCTAAGAACTTCAACTTCAAACCCAATTTTCTCAGACATTTCCACCAACAAGTCCTCATTGGTTTTGCTCTTGATCCGTTTCTAGATACGATCACCAATTTAGGCCTCTCTATTTGTCAAAAACAATTTTTCTTAATCAACATGTTCATAGTTTCATTGGTTAGGGTTTTGTTGAACAATGGAGGGTGAGAGGGTTTTGATAGTTGAGAAGAGAAATAATACACTAAAAGTGATTTGAGGTGTATTTAGAATTTTTATTTTATTTTAAAAAAAAAACCTAATAAGGTCAAAATTGTCATTGCATAGTGGGGTAAATAAGTCATTTAATATTAAATTTTAATGTGGGGTGTGTTCAACATTTTGTGGGGTGCTAATATAAAAATCCTATAATTATCTAAATATTATTCATTCTTGATAAAAGTATATTACAAAAAGAAAAAACCTATGATATAGGTACATAAATACAAGTAATAAGTGATGAACATATGTAAATAATATCTAATTAAACTGTGGTGTAGGTAAATAATGCATCTAATCTGTGATGCAGGTAGACAATGCAATCAAGCTTTGATGCAAGTAGTTTACAAACAAAAAAAAAACATATGATACATATGCAATTAATGATATAGGTAGAGTATTATTTAAAAAATAATAATAAAAAAATTAAAATTAAAAAAAAATTAAAAAAAAAAAACCTATGTTATAGGTAGATAAACACAAATTAATCTTAGATAGATTATCAACAAAATATGTGATATATATAGGTAGATAGATACAATTATTCATGGTACAGGTACACTATAATATAAAAGACAAGTGATATAGGTAGATAAAAACCAAAAACATTCGTGAAGAAAGATGATATTGAGGGAGGAAACACAAAAGAAAATACTAATTCCTATAAAAAGGAGAAATAATCTAAAAATAAAAGATAAGGAGACGAAGAACCCCAAAATACAAGATTGACTAGTGTAATCTCTTTTTTTTAATCCAATCAAATGTATATTGATCATCCTTATGGAAGGAGGAGGAGCAGAAGAGGAATATTATGGAAGAAGATTATTGAGCAAAATAATGCAGGAAGAGAAATATATTGTGAGGGAGAAACAAGAAAAGAAAAATGAACGGTTTGTGGAAGGAGAAGAAAAAATGAGATTTAAATCCCTATAATAATCCTATAATTAAGAATAAGATTAATATTAATCACAAATTAAAAAAAACAGTAATTAGTTAATTAGTTAATTTTTAAGGGTAAATGTGGCAAGAGAATACAAATAAGCTGATGTGGATAATAAATTACTCGACCTAACTCAAAAATTAAACAAAAGTGGACTATAACTAATAATGGCTCATAAAATTGGACCTATATTAAGTTTTTCCAAAAATTATGAGAATTTTAAATATAAAAGAAAGGCAAAAGATTATATTTAAGATTTGCCCCGTGGCGAGTTTTGAATGGATTGTAGTGCCAATAACCGTTCGTTCCGGTATAAATAGTCAGTATTTGTTTTTCCAGCAAAAGTAGGGACAATTGAGATTGTTTAAGCAACTCACATAATCATTGACCTCTTGCCAATTGATTCTAAGTAGCTTTATCGAGATTAGAAGCGAATTGTGCAAAGGCTTCTAATTCTGCAAATTGTGCCAATTCCAATTTTAATTTGCCAACTACTTGTTTCATCGCTTTAATTTGAGCAGCAGATCCTACCTTGGAAATCGAAATACCCACATTAATGGCCGGTCTGATTCCAGAATTGAATAAATTGGCAGATAAAAATATTTGTCCATCTGTAATGGAAATTATATACAAGTCAAGTCTCATACAAATTTTTCTCAATTTTCTCGCTTTTTACTAACACATAATAATTAGAATTTCTCCAATTTATAATCCTTTTTAGGTCAAGTTTTTGTTTTTGTTTTAATTTTTTTTATATACAAATAATTTTCATAAAAACCTTAAACACGACCCATTTACCTATCTTCTCAACCCGCTCTAGACATGCACTAGCTATTTGAGACTACTTTTTTTTCCTAATGTCCATGTATTTGAAATTGACATGCAGCATGCTCCATGGCCACACAAACTCTACAGCCTTGATCTAATGACATTCTTCTTTATATGTAGGTACGTAATCTTATGTTAAATTCTTTTGAATGACGAATTCGATAACTAATAATAACTGACTTTAACTCAAATCCTTACTTTATAATATTGTTGCAGAAAATTTGTAGTAGACTTTCTAATTTTGGGATCATAAAAAATACGAACGAATAGGAATTAAACACTCATCCTCGTCAAAAGAAAGATAATTTTAATGTTATCCTCCAAAATCATATCAATAGCAGGTTGACTTGTTAGCCAATAAAATCATACATGAAAAGGGTCATCAAATTTTTTTCCCTACATGTTGTATTTGAGTTTGCTTTTCTCCAACACCGAGTTTTCCACGTGCTATTCACACGATTACGTGTGAGGTCCCCGTATGTTCAAGTTGTATATATGTTATTTGGAGGAGAATAATACTACGTTGGTGATGCAATTAACCTTTAGTTAGGTTCTTTAATTGGCAATATGCATGTCACGAGGTGTAGTTTTTACAAGTTTGTCTTTTATGTATGGTGGTGTCAAACTATTACTAGTTTGATCATTATGTAAGCAGGAGGTGGCCAAGTAATTACATGCAGTTGTTGTGTTGGCAACAATCTTACATGCAGAGGATTTGCACGTAAGTTGTTAGCATGAGGTGTTAATATTATCCAAGTTTTGGAGATAGGTTTTGCAGCCACATTCAACTAATAAGGGCATTGTAAATTGTAATTGCGGACTTTATAACCTATAAATAGCAGCATTGCTTCATTGTTTTTTCATGGCAGCATGCAGAGAGTTTCACGTAGAGATATAGAGAGTGTGGGAAAGAGAAAGAAACAAAGAAATGATGACGTATGGAGTTGGCAGATAAATTTCTTTGCCAAGGTTCGGTTTATTGAGGTCAGTGGTTTATGTAATATGTTTAAAATATTCTTATTTTTCTTATAAATGTGAAAACCACGAGCTATCATGTGTTTTGATCTATATATTTTCAAATATCTCCCTATTTCAAGTCAAGCATGTTGGATATGTTGAAATGTTTCAGAGTTATTATATATGGTGATATGTGGTTTATTTGGAAATGTTCATGGAGCATGAGAACTTCAGTGTTGGGTTATCCGAGTGATAAATGCAAGGCACATGGGAGCATTAGGGCAAAATGGCCAATTTAGGGGTCACGTGGTGAACTACATGTTATGGAGGACACTAACATGTGAAGGGACAATGTGATATGGCATGATACGTCATAAAGACTTTGATATGATTGTACTATGTTATAATGTGAGTAAAATAGCATGCTTGACTGGCATATTACCTATTCTACTAATTGGTGATGATGGTTGTTGCTCACCCCTTATCCTTTTATTATACAAATGAGTTATTTGGCAAGATAGGTGCTAGACAAGTTGAAGTTGCGTCAGACAACAAATTTAAGAGTTTATATTATTTATGTACACCCTGTAAAGATTTTCGAGTTATTTGTATAAGAGAAGTTTTTTTTTTCTTTTTATTTCATTTTACTCGTGCGCCTACGCGGGGTCATATTTTTCCGCCAACTCCAAGTTCGAGACGTGACATTATCTCTAAAGGGCAATAATGTCAATTTCTCCATACTCTCCTTCTTCGTCCTTTTCTCCACACCCAAGTTAACCAATTCACCTCTCAAACCTAGCATTTCTATATGTTTCTACTCTGTTTAACCTCTCAAACCCAATATTTCTCTATGTTTCTCCTCCAATCTCCAAACCCATCATTCAATTTCTTATTATTTTGTTATTCAGTCAAGGTGTAGATTGGGTCAGTGGTGTTGAAGCTCCTGTCGCCGCAAGAGCTGAAGTGGAGAGAAGAACGAGCTTACCACTGGAGTTTTCTGTTAATCTACATAAATCTATGGTGTTTTTAGAGAGAGGAAGGAGTTGGAGAATATCAAAGAGAAATGAGAGAGAGAAGAATCTTTAAGATTTTTGTATTAATTTCTTAATCATTAAGAAAGTACATTGACTTGGTATTTATACAATTTACAACACTTCTAACAAACAAATTACCTCTCTAAGACTGTGACACTTGTTATAATTCTACAGTTACAATATACCTCTATCACCCCCCTCAATCACATGCTTTGATGAACCAAGCATGAGATTCTTATAGTGAATTCTAAAAAAAGGGTGCACTCAGCTCTTTAGTTAATATATCAGTTCTTTGGAAGACACAAATTGCACACGAAGTTTCCCTTTGGCTACTCTTTCTCGGACAAAGTGAACATCGATCTCTATATGCTTGGTCTTCTAGTGTTGTACAAGATTAAAGGAAAATGTAATAGCTGAGAGATTGTCACAAAACAACATCGAACAAATAAGGAAGGAAAACTGCAAAAATGTAAGAATCTATTAGATCCAATCTAACTCTGCATTAGTAGTGGACAGTGCTCTATATTAGCTTCAGTAAAGAACTTTGACACTGTCTGTTGCTTCTTAAGTGACCAATAAATGAGATTGTTGCCTAGGAAAACAACCAAATCAGTGGTGAACCTTTTGTCATTGGGATCTTCTTCCCAATCAGCATCACTAATGGCCTTCAATCCTAATTCACCTCTAAAATAAGAGAGATCAAAATCTGTAGCTCATTTCAAATATGTCGTAATCCTTTTCACTGCAAAGAAGTGAGAGACCATAGGTGCCTGCATAAATTAACAGACTTGATGTAATGAAAAGGCTAATGAGGTCTAGTAAATGTTAGGTACTGTAACACACCTACTACACTTTTATACAATGCAGGATTGGAGAAGGGTTCACCATCATCTTTCAATAGCATGTTATAAGGTAAACATAGAGTGTCACGTGCTTTAACTTCAATCATTTCAGTCTTGTGAAGCAAGTCCTGATCATATTTCTATTAAGACAAAAATAAACCATTGGCTGTTCTTGAGATTTGAATGCCCAGAAAATAATGAAGAGGGCCCAAATCCTTAATATTAAACTCAAAAGTTAAGGCTTTAATCACTTGTTGAATTGCATCAACATCACTGCCATCGACATAGAGCATCAAAATCACAATTTAAGAACCAACAGTTTTCACAAACAATGAAGAGTTTGAGTATGTGTTCTTGAAACCCAGCTGAGGAAGAAACTGAGTAAATCGATCATTCCCTGCTCTTGGGGCTTGTTTCAACCTATAAAGAGACTTATATAACTTACAAACCAACTGAGGAAAATTTAAATCTTCAAAACCAGGTGGCTGAGCCATATACACCTCCTCCTGCAAAATTCCATGCAAAAATGCATTTTTGACATCAAGTTATCTGAGTGACCAATTAAATTGAGTTGCAAGGGCTAGAACAATTCTCACTGTTGTTGGCTTAACAATAGGACTGAATGTTTCACTATATTCTATAACATGCTCCTATCTAAACCTTTTTTGCAACTAATCGAGCCTTATGCCTTGTTATTGAACCATCAACATGTTTTTTTATCTTGAATATCCATTTCCAACCTGCAAGATTTTTGTTTGCAGGTAAAGAAATCATACTCCATGTTCCTTGATGATGCAATGCCTCAATTTCTTCTTTCACGGCTTATAACCAAACTGGACTTTTAAGGGCAAACTTTAAGTATGCGGCTCACTAGCAGATAAATCAACAGGCTGAGAGGCACTTAATGCATAAAGTAATGCTTTCTTTTTAATAATTCCACTGTTACTTCTATTCTACATAAGATGTAAATTGAGAGGTGGTATAGAGATAACCACTTGAAAAGCGTCACAAGAATGATCAAGAGCAACAAGGACTGAAGAAGTTGTACTTGCTGCATCAGTAATGGATTGGGATGTGGATGGTGTGGATAGGTAGGAAAAGATATGTGAGGTACAAGAATATGAGATTCAGGAGATGAAAACCTCTATAATGATGTATTTGAAACGGAATGTGTATCAGTAGGTAATGTATTTGTATGTGACTTAACTATAGGTGTTGGAGGTTGTGCAACAACATTTTGAGATGTAACAACTGGAAAAATATTTAAACCAATATAAGTGCATAAGGAAATTGCATTTGTTTTGTTTTGGTCAATAAGTCTGTGTAGGGAAATTTTTGTTCACAAAAAACCACATGCATAGACACATATATCCTTTGAGAAGGCACATTAAAGAATATAAAACCTTTGTACTTGATTGCATCACCTAGAAATACACATTTGGTGGCTTTGGCTTGTAATTTGGTGCTGTTGTAAGGTTTGAGAAGAAGGAAACATGCACATCCAAATATTCTTAAGTGAGATAAGACCAGAACACACCCAAATAGAGGTTTAAATGGCAAATTATTGGATAAGACTGAGGAATGCATTTTATTTATGACATATGCAACCGTTTGACAAGTAACTGACCAAAATTGGGAAGGTAATTTTGCTATTTGTGACAATGTAACTGTGGTTTCAATAAGATGCATATGTTTTCTCTCAGCTAACCCATTTTGTTCTGGTGTATATGGACATGATTTCTGATGTAGATGCTTTTGGTTGACAAAAAATTCTGGATTGTCTTACTAATGTATTCACCTCCTCCATCAATTTGTAAAATTTGAATTGTTGCAGAGAATTAAGTAAGTAGAAATGAAAGGCAATAAATGTTGCAAAAAAGTTAAAATCCAGCAATATCTAGTATATTCATCTATTAAAGTAACAAAATACCTAAAGTCATCCACATATAAGCAAGGTGTTGGACCCCACAAATCTATCTGCACCACTCAAATGGTTTTACATACTTATCAATACTTATAGGAAATGGTAACTTGCAAAATTTCCCTTTTAGACAGCTCTGATACATGACAGATACAGACTCTTTTGCACAACTAATATTGAATTGGTGTAACATCAAAGACACAATGGAATCAGTGGGATGACCTAACCTATTATGTCATAGTATAGAAGTGACAAGTTGACCAAGGAAAGCTTTGGTTTTCAAACTGCTTTGAGTAGATGCTGGATAGAAGTTGACATGAAAAGAAATGGGATAGAGTCCATTATTGCACAACCCCTTGTATAGTATCCTTTATGCGGCCTTGTCATGTATTCAAAAACAAAAAGCATCAAGGATAAGCCAACAATTATTGTCTAAACATATTATATGTACTAACAATAAATTGTGTCAGCTTTGGAACATATAATACTAAATTTAACTTAATAGGATGCACTAATGGTTTGAGAATACTGTTACCAATATGTGACATAGACAAACCTTTACTCTTTGCAGTTTGAATGGTTTCATTAGATGGATAAAGAGAAGCCATATAAAGGTTGGTCAAATCAGATGTCAAATGATTTGTTGCCCTTGAGTTAGTGAGCTAAACTTGTGGCTGAGAAAAAGAAGGTTGAGACACCATTGTATGCTAGCCTGCATTTGTGAGTGTGGAGATGGATTGTAATTGGCTTGAAACTGTTGTTGAGGGCTAAACTGAGACTACTGACTTCTGGAACTAGAACCAATGTAGTTAGGACTCTTCTCATTGTAAAAATAGTACCAATTAGAGTGATTGAACTTTTCACAAATTTGACCGTTAGACATCTCATGTGAATTGGAACCACAAAATGCAGCAGAGTGACCCTCAGTATTACACAGCTGATATGTGAGTAATGGTGGAGCTGAAAGTCATGTGCTGAATTGAGGAGATGGACCAAGAACACCAGGATTTGGTGTTTGTATGACATGAGTCTAAGTAGGGTAATAATGTCTAGGCTGAAAGTTTCAAGCCCCTTGATTAAATCTCCTCTTACCTTTGTTTCTGTTGCTGTTAAACTGTTTAAACCCTCTCGAGACAAATCCAAATTGACCAGAATTGGAATGAAATTACTGATTGAATTTATTTTGAAAATTAGAAGGAGGATGATTAGCCACCGTTGCAAATAAGAACTGTGTAGTTGTATTAGAGTTAATGATAGTCTTTTCAACAAGCAACTGAGACTTGAACTCTTTAAGAGATATGAAATTCTCTATTCCCGGTCCTGAATGTGTTATATTATGCAGGTAAACCATTCAATGCAAGAATAACAATATCCTCATCCACAAAGTATACTCCTACAACAGACAAATAGTCCCTAGCCTCCTTGATTTTTTGTAAGCATTGAGATATAGAATCAGACCATTTCTTAATTGTTTGTGGGTTATACTTCATTTGGAAAATGCTAATTTAGATATTGTAGAAAATTGTTCTTTTAGTTCAAAGATCTTTGGAACTGACACTTCCAATAACACAAGACATAACCACTTAAGACAGAGAAGCAGTTCTGAGTTGCATAATTGCTCGATCATGCATCATCCATACTAAATATGCATCACCATCAGTAAAAGATGAAGAATCTGTTGAATGAAGTCCAGATTCACTAGACTAAGATGCATTGTGTGGAGGACAAGGATTGGAACTATCCACAAATCTCATAATTCCATTACTTTCAAGCAATACTTTTGGAAATGCCAATTCAAGTAATTTGTATCATCAAGTTTAACATTCATAGAAGTTGAAATTGATGAAATAAGAGCAATAACAGGAAATTGAAGAAGTTGCAATTGATAAGCAATTACCATTTTCGCTGACTTTGCAAAAAATTATGAAATTGCACCAAAAGCTAAGTGCGATAAAACGTTGAACACTTGTTGTACATCGATCGAAGAAACTAGGAGAAGAACTGAGGTCACATATGTCTTTAAGCTTTCTTGTATTAATTTCTTGATCATTAAGAAAGTACATTGACTTGGTATTTATACAATTCATAACACGTCTAACAAACTAACTACCTCTTTAAGATTGTGACACTTGTCACAATCTTACAGTTACAATATATCTCTATTATGTTGACGGGGTGGGGAAATGTTTAGTTGACGACCATGACGGTGTAGACACAGTCGTAGCCCCATTTGGGAGTATTTTGTACCCCGTTGGAGAGATAGCTCATGTCGAATCGAAATCTGAAACCTATTGGAATTCATCAGGACATTGCCTTATGTCACTTAAACTCTTCCATCTAGGGATGACAACGGTTCGGTTTAAGGATAGAAATATTATATTCATTTCCATAACCACAAAAATTAACCACATCCATAACCGCAAATTAACCATTACAGATTATCCATAACCATACCCACTGATGCAAAATACAAATTACCAGTTGTACACAACAAATTGCATATTTACTACAATACAATGATTACATGAAAAACCACATATTCAAAATACAAATATTGCCAGTTGTACGCTAAAACTAATAACAAACCAAAGAGTTATACTAAGAAATACCAAACTATCCAAGAAGTACAAATAAGCTTGCAATAACAAGGACATTGTCGCTTGAAGACTTTACATTTCTTTGAATACCTCCAAGCGAAATGACCTTGAGAATGAAATAATGCCCTTAATGCTTGACCCTCAACAATTGTTGCCTCTCTCTATCTACATGGACATAAGCATATGGATCAAAAGAAAGAAAATCTTGAACTACTATATGCAAAAATAAACATTTGATCTTAATCAAGAAAAGTGAAAAGATATACACTTGAAACCAAAAGTTTTTGATTTTATTTTATTTTCATTAACCAAACCAATACCATAAACAAAGACTTCTTTTTTTAATAAAGCATAAACAGTAGTAACTAAGCCAATGCTATAAACTAAATCATTAATTAGCCCAAAAATTAATCTCAAATTCAATCATTAATTAGCCCAAAAATTAATCTCAAATTCTTACCTTGTCTGCAGGTTCTTTGTGCAAATAGAATAGAAACTGCAAAGCAAAGAAAGCCACGGCTTAAGAATGAAACATGACTCAAAATTTATATTAAAAAATCTTAAACGTATAAAAAGTTAAAAACTACATGTGCAGAAGAGTGCTAGCATGTATCAAATCAAGAGCCTTGAAATATTAATTTCATTAGATTACTACTTCACGACTAACAATAAGGATTGATTTTTATTTTCCATATTCAACACCAGAATTTGATAACTTTTTCTCCAAAGGCTACCCACTAATTAAAGTTTTCAAGAAAACAATTTGTGACAAAATTAAACTGAAATGAGTAAATAATATTTCTCCACAAACTAAAATTATAAGCATGAATAAGCATTGAGTTTGGTATGATTAAGGACCAAGAAGGGGAAAGTAGAGTCACAATTTGTGATGGAATTCAAGAAACACAATTCCAATAAGAGTATAATCAGAATCACACTTAAGGAATTGGGAGTCAAAATTGTCTAAATAATATCATTAAAATTAGATAACAAAAAAAGACAAAAAAAAGAAAGAACAAGCACCCTGGTTGAATTGCGGAAACAAGCATGCAATTAAAAAACTAGGGTAACCCTCAGTCTCACAGTTTTCAAAATTCTTAACCCCTTCAATGCTCACCTTTCAAAACCCCAAACCCACATTGTCATAGAGAAAATCATAAATCCAACTCCATCTCTTTGGTTTTGAAACCCTAGCCCAATCCCCGATCCCTAATCTTTCGATTTTAAAACTTGAAATCAAAATCACCAAAATGGAGAACTTGAAATCAAAATCAAAGAAGCAATACCTTCAAGAAAATTAGGACATATGTACATCAAAATCGAATATAAATTCAAGTTTGAAATCGAACTCAATTGGAATCAGATTGAAAGCAAAATCTAATAAACAATCACGATTTGAGAAATGAAAATTGAAATTAGAGAAATATACAGAGCACACACCTAAAGAAGTTATAACATGAAAGAAAGATTCACAATATCATCAATGGTGGAGATTCACCGCCCATAATTTAATCAATCTCATAGATCGATTGCCATTTCGACTGACAACAGCGATTGTGCCAATGCCGCCATCGCCTCTGAAATCGACCGAGATATAAACCGATGAGATCTCGTGCTCTCTAGTTGGAGACGAAAACGAAGATCTTGTAGATTGGGAATACCTAACATGCCCAAAGAAATAGAAAAAAATTAGGGTTAGTTTGGGGTTGGGCTAATCTTCGACATAAGAATAGGGGTGAGACCTGGTGGTTGGTGGCGTCTGATATGAAAACGGTAAATAGGTTTCATTGAGATTTGAAATTTGAGTGTGTATTATTATATTGGTTGATAAAAAAAAATTAAAAATTATAATTATAACGACAACACTTACAGTCCATGGTAGATTTAAAAAGGCGCTATTGTCAAAAGTTTTGTAACAACGGACATGCCTCGTGATAATATATAGCCAAACTATAACAGGCTTTAAACGCACGTTGTTGCTTTAACACCTTCAGCCACGGGCCACACTACGCCCGTTGTTAAACTAATTTATTTACCACGGACTTCAAACATCCGTGATTAAATTGGACTTTTTATGTCTGTGGTCAATCAGCCGTGGTAGATGTGGTGTTGTAGCATAATGGTCTAATAATAAAAAACATAACAATGAATGAATTTTATAGAGTATAAAAATAAGAGTATTAAATAAAATATTGATGATGTGAGCTGTTGATATCTCCCATAAGCATTATGTTGAGATCTCCCATAAATAGTATATATATATATATATATATATTATATATTATTTGGTTTGGATTCGGGAACGGATACAGATTGAGGACCCCTATAACCATATCTAAAACTATAACCGATTAAAGTTCACGGTTTTCTCCATACCCATTATATACCCAAATTTTCATACCCAAATCCACTCCATTCGGATGATTATCCACAGTTATCAAGTTTCACGGTTTGAATTGTCATTCCTACTTCCATCCTTCATTTGGGGCTCTTTAGAAGTTGTCAAGTTCCTCACTTTTGTGATTTTCTTCCCAAAAACCCAATCTTGTTCTTTCAGTTTCGATACCCATCTCTTAAAAATTTAACCTTGTGTTTATATATTTGGTTTCTGCTGTGTTATGAATGTTTTCAGCAATGCCCATTTGGTTTTTCTTCTTTAATTTAATTGAGTTTTGGGATATAATTGAAGATCATAGTTCATTTCGACATTGATTTTTCTACTGTAAAATATAGTTTAAGCACAAAAGTAAGGTTAATTTTAGTGTTGATTAGCTTGGAGAGGTTGATGACAGCGGTGGCGAGATGATGCGTTGTGGACAGCATGTGGGTGGAGAAATGGAAAGGAGAAGAAGGTATGGAAAAATTGGCATTGTTGTCCTTTATGGGCGATCATGTGGATAGCACGCGGAATACTAAACAGAAAATTAGATAGAAATTTTGAGAATTTAACAGCGAGGTGGAAATTGACCAATTATAAAAGTTGAGAAGACGAAGCAGTCAAACTTAAAGTTAAGGAGAAAATTGATTAATCCTTACAAGTTCAGGAGGTAAATCGACGAATACCTCTTTGAATTACGTATTTGTAAATCCGTTGCCTAGTAAGACAATCATTCTTGGATTAATAGTAGTAATCACTTATGATTAGAACATGTAAGCATTCTTAAAACCATGTGTGGGCATGTTGTCGTGTAATAACCACTCACTTATGTTCTATAAATTATTCGACCAACTGTCGTTGTAACTTGTAATCCAACTTTCTTAATATTTACGATTAATTATACGATTCTGGTCCCTCTAGGCATTTTTTTTTTTTTTTGTACGATGGTAAATTTTATTGTTGGGTAAATATCAATTTATTACCTTCAAGTTTCGTGATTTTCAATATTTATACATGAAGTTTTTTTTGTCTCAGAATCATACTTAAAATGTTAATTTTGGGATAATCTCATACATCTGTTAGTCTGACTATTAAGTCTCCCGTTAACTGATGACGTAGCGTTTATGTGGACAATAACTGGACGCCACGTGTAATTAATAGTATACGTAGAAATTAAAAATTCAAGAACAAAAAAAACTAGAACCCCATTCCCCACCCGACACCCCTGTATTCCCTCCACCCCCTTCGTCTTCTCCACCCAAGCAAAAGATTCAACACTTGGCTATCCCTCAGAGCTGAAATGGGCATGGCGTCCAGTTGGTGGCGCAGCCGGATGCGTTGATTGGGAGATCCGGGAGCCTAAGGTCAATGACGGAGGGTCTGGATCCGGACGGAGGGGAACTTGGGGATTCGAAGCGGGTCGGGTCGGGTTTGGGCCATTGGATGCGAGGGCAGCTGCAGCAGACTCCCTCTGTGAGCTCCGTCGCACATAATACTCTCATCGCCAGTCTCTCTCTCTAACTTTCTCTCTCTAGCTCTGTTCTAAGTTCATCTGGGACTTTTGCACCATTTTCTTTGAACTTTTCTGTCTTTGTTTCTGAGATGGCAAAATAACAACAAAATAATTGCTTTCATGCATTTTGTTTGTATGCTGCTGGGGACTGCGATCGTGGTATTTCGAATTTGTATAAATTTTGACTGTGACAAAGATTTTAAGATTTGGGTTTTGGATTTATTTTACAGAAATGGTTGGATTCTTGGAGGGATGAAGGGGGTGTAGCCGTGGAGGGGGTGGAGGGGATGAAGGGGTGTCGGGTGGGGAAGATGAATGGAGGGTGGAGATGAGGGAGGGTGGTGCGGGTTGCAAAGGAGAGAAGGGATGGATGATAGGTTGGGGTTGCAGAGGAGAGAAGGGAGGGTACGAGTTGCAGAGGAAAGAAGAGAGGGGGGGAGTTAGAAGACAGGTGGATTTTTCCTTTTTTTTTGAATTTATTAATTTTTAATTTTCACGTAGCCCTTAATGACATGTGGTATTCATTTATTATCTAAATATGTGCCATATCATCAGTTAACGGGAGACGTAATAGTCAGACTAACAGATGTATGAGACTGTTCCAAAATTAACACTTTAAGTATGATTCTGTGACAAAAAAAACTTCATGTACCAAATGTTGAAAATCACGAAATTTGAAGGTAGTAAATTGAGATTTACCCTCTATTATTAACACATAAAATATTTACAAACTGAGATCCAAATACAAATAAAGCCCAATACGAAAATATGAATCCCAAATGAAAATGCCCAACCCAGAGTCTGAGCCAAAACAAACAAAAGCAAAACAAAAAACCCTAAGTACACATACACTGTCAACACCGCTGACCACGAACCACCGCCCCTTGCAGACATTAGAATCCAACCAAACGAAGCCTCCAAACATGAAATCAAGAAGATTCCACCCTCCTCCATCATGCCACAAAACTCAAATCCACAGACATCAAGTGAGGGAAACTCAAGGGAGGAACATCCCACAGGAAATAGTGCAAACAAAGGCACACAGATGGAAGGTGGTGGTGTGGCCACCCTAGCAGAAGCTCTACACACCTTCTAAGAGAGTTGCGAAACACGGTAAGAAGATACAGTTGCAGATCTAGGAAATTATGGGATCAAGATAGGCCATAACCATTGGGGATAGGTAGAAAATGGGTTAAAAGTGTCATGGATGTTGGAAAATAGCAAGGGAAGAGAAAAAATGGACAGAATTTTCTGACGCTGGCCAAGGTTCAACTCTACTGCCTTAGAAATATGTTAGCTGCAGAATCAGTAAGGGATCCATGCCACCTCTGTTTGACAAAATTTGTTATTTCCACATACATGTCGGGAGCTTATATCCATGACCTAGTTCCGGCACTGGTCTTTTTTCTCAGAGGAATGCCGAATTTATCTACCTTATATGTAGAATCAGTTGGCCTGCAATTATAATTCAAGAAAATGAAAAAAAAAAAAAAAAAAAAAAAAAAAAAAAAAAAAATCAAATAGAGAGAGTTGTTTAATTTGATATTTTTACAATGGCAACAAGCTAACATGGCATATCCATCCACACGGTTGACTTGATTTTTTGGTCTGTCCAAGCATACTATATGTTCTTCCATTTTCATGCATGAATTTGGTTTCTCTGTCATTGTTTCTGAACCACCAACCTCAACCCAGCATGAAACCGCTATAATAACTCCTTCTCTTTCTATCAAATCGAATTCCTCCATTTCAAAAACAACCAAATCAAAGTGGAAAAATGAAGCATTCATCGGAACAAAGCCGCCGAAACAAGTTCAAAGAAGTTTAATGGTAGAAACTGGCGAAAAAGTGTCTGGGAAAAAAAAAAAAAAAAAAAACCAAAACATAAAACTGTTTCTGGAGAACCCAAAACATAACACTGTTTCTGGTAAAAAATATTGGATACAATATTTGTTTTGTTTGTGCACAAACAAACACTGTATTTGGAAAGAAAAGAAACAAAATCCAGTAACAGTGACTTAAATTCCAGAAATAATAACTTAGATTCCAGAAACAGTGACTTAGATTCCAAAAACAGTCTATGATTTAACCTTTGATTGTTTTTTTTTTCTTTAATGCATCAATTGATTATATTTAAGAAACATGATGCTTATTTTGATTTGAATCCAAATACAATGAATTTTATTATTTCTTTTCTAGCTTACATTTAAGAAACAATGTGTTTATTTCATTTGGATACAGAAACAGTGACTTAGATTCTAGAAACAGTAACTTAAATTTCAGAAACAGTGACTTAGATTCCAAAAACAGTTTATTTTTACAGCCCAGAAACAATCTTCTGGACTGTAAAAATAGAAAAACAGATTTCAAATTCTTTTGGACTGTAAAAATAGAAAAACAGATTTCAAATTTATTTTCTGGAGAAACAAACGATGAACTCCACTGACGAAAAAAAAATTAAAAAGCAGTACCTCAAATACATTATGAATAATAACGACGATCACATTTCAACGAAATAATACAAAATATAAATTAAATAGCACACTAGGTTTCAAAGTTTATAGTTTTTCTTCTCTTCCTTGTCAAAATTCCAACAATCTTGACACTAGTGAACACAGTTATGCCATACAGATATATCAACCCGTAAAATGTATACAAATCAAGTCTGATAAAGCAACTTCAATTGGACAGTGGAGGCATCGAATCATTATATATGAAATGCAATGCAATAGTAGTAAATCAACCATCATATTAGCTAATCATAATTAACCTCACCAATTGCAATCACAACAGACAACTAAATGAAATTTTCAATTTCAGAATAAAAGCGCACACAACAATTTCAGGGACAAACCTACACAACAAACCACGTCCGTTAGAAATAGATAGACCCCTGGCACGAATGCTGAAGCACTACATTATCTCTCTTCAAAACCCTAGTCTTTAATCCTTTACGAACCTCCCCAACTACTTTCAAGACAAAGCCACTTTGAAGATCCAACTCTCTTTTGTAATTTCAACTTAGTACAGATGCTAAAAGAAAGGAAAACAATCATAACCCCCGCTTCCTCGTCAACTTTGCCATTGTTTGCAAGATCCAAGTTATGTCCTTAGCAATCACAAGACGAGACACTCCTGAATGACAACGTCCATCGCTGGAGATCGTCGTCAACCAGTTATGTCATTTACGATGGAGAACGAAAAGTTTCAATTGTTGTAGAAGAGAGGGATTGGAAGTAGGTGGCCGGAGAAGAAAATGATTGGTGTTGGGTTGCTGGAGAAAGACAAGATAAGACAAGCTATTTTCAATGGGGAAACAGAGCATAGCAGAGAGAACGGAAGAGAGATTAAACGGAAAAGGCTGTCAGGGGCAAAATCGGAAGCTGATTGTTTGGGCTATTTTAATTGGACTTGTTTAGTGTGGGGCTCGTCCTAAGTTATTACGTAACATTCAAAGTTTTCAGACCTTGTCCGATCCTGGAAGATGTGGTCCCGACGATTCTCCAGCCGTCGTAGACGGCTTAACTTCTGGAAAGACCAAAGCTACTGTGCCAGATGTGGTGGTGGTGGCGCTGATCACGGAAGGTAGGTTCTTGGCGCGCCGACTCTTCATTTATGTGTTTGTAATTTGTGATTTTGGGTTTTGAGCTACTGTTTTGCTTGAATTCGGTTTGTGGGGTTTGGGTTTTGGTTGAAATTTGAAGTCTTGGAAATGTTGGTTTGGTGGTTGTGGAATGTCATGTTAGATAGCGGCGCCATTACGTTTGGTTTGAAAAATTGTATCCAGTTTGGTATTTGTGGGTTCTTCGCTTAGAGGAAGAAGAGCAGAGAGTTATGGAGGTTTAGAGATAGAAGAAGAGGAGAGAGGGGGAAGAAGAAGGAGGAGGAAAATGAAGATACTTTCATGGTTTAGGGAGGGTCAAAGATTGGGTGCCATAACATCGGGTACGCCTTTGCACCCAAAAAAGAGCAAACCTTCATCCAGCCCTCTCTCATCCACCATGCTTCCTGATACGGCATCGATTTCGTCCCATTTCAATCCTTGATTCCACCACCACCGCCAAGACCCTGATCGAGCAAGGCCTCTTCGATTGCATCATCCACAAGAGAGAATGGAGGGAATGGGTGCAGGTGCAGAGGAGAGAAGGGAGGGTGGTGTAGGTGTAGAAGAGAGAATGGAAGGAATGGGTACTAGCTGCAGAAGAGATGGAGGAGGGAGAGAGGGTGCGAGGGAGAAGGTGGGTATGGTCTTTCTATTTTTTTTATTTTTATATTTTAAATATTGAAGCAGGCCTATATTGACACGTGATGCTTAGTAATTGTTCATGTGAGTGTCACGTCATCATTTAATAGAAGTTCTAACGAGAAACTTAACAGAGTATGAGATTGTCCTAAAATTAACACTTTAGGTATGACTCTAGGATGAAAAAAACTTCATGTATCAAATGTTGAAAAAGCTTAAGGGTAGTAATATTTACCTTTAAAAATAAGTAGATAACTGCGTTACTTTTTTTTAACTGTATTAATATTTGAAAAGTTTTGTCTCGTCCAACATGCTAAAGTTTAAGAAAATGATGACTTAAGCATATTATCCTAAATTGCAACAATTTGTAGTGATTGAAAATCGACAGTGTAGAGACTACAGTTATATTGCGACTTGATATTTGTATTTGTACACAAGAAGCACACGGTGACAAGTTTTAGCCATGCGGGGTGGCTGAACTTAACCAAATACTTTGTATAATATACAAGTGAAAAACCAGATTTAGTTTCAGTAATCCAACTTACCAAGTAGTTCGATTCTTAAACAATATTTATCGTTTGATTGTTTGGACAATTTCTTAAAGCGAATCTTCACCGTTCATTCTTTGAACTACTCAATGTTTCTGAAATATATTGATGAAGGGTAATGCTAGGGAAATTAAAATTTTAAACTAAATTTGCAAATTAAATGATGCGTCACCAATAAAAAATAAACACGTTAATCAACATTTAAGTAATAATTTAATCATCAATAACCACATTATTTAGTTTATATAATTTAATTTAAATTTTTAATCTCTTTAACATTACTGATTGATGAAAGGAAGTATGGACCGGATGACCAGCAAATGAAAGAAGGATGGAGAGTCCATATCCAACCTTGTGCCTGCACGTTCCAGCTTTCTTTTGTGAATAATATATTCAGTATTTAATTAATTAATTAAATTGTGAAATCATGCAAAGCTTTTAGAGTGTGTTTGTTAAACCGGATTATCTTTGATTGAACTAGCTTCAGGGACTAAGTTAGACTGGCTTAGACTAGACTAAAGCTAGACAAACTTAATGAAGTGTTTGGTGCAGTATCGAACTAAGAAACTGGATACTAACAAATTCTAATATAATATTATTTAATCTAATATATAGTAATATTTTATTATTTAATATCTTTTTCTTTTTTCTAAATTCTCTTTGCCTCTCCCGAGAATTCATTCCACCCCTGCAGATCATTCAAACAATTGTAGAGCAAATCAAAAGCCAATTCGAAATCACATCAAACCCAATTCGAAATCAAAATCAAATGAAAACAAGAATCTCAAGCCGCTGCAGTTCGAAATTCTGGGTTCAGGGTAAGGTGAGAGTGGTGGTGAGCTGGTGGTGTGATCTCGCTAGAGTTGGCGAGTTGTGGTGTGATGGTGGCTATCGGTGCTCAAGAGAACAGAGAGCAGAGAGAGGATGAGAGGGAGCATATGAAGATTGGGCAGGCGAGGTCTTAGCAATCTTATGGGTATTGGGAGGTCTCGCTAAGAACTCCTAGTAAAGGGGTTTGTCCATGCGAGTCCCCTTTAATCTAATTAAACACAATACCCTACGGAACAAACAACTAGTCCAGTAACACTTAGTGAGGACAACCAAACGCTTCCTTAATTTTCGGATGAAGATGATGATGATGATAGTAATAATAATAATAATAATAATTAAGGGAATAGACACATGAGAACATTCCTTGAATTTTTCTTTTAGGCTTACACTGCCTTCTCTTTTTGTCTTTGCTTAATATTTGTTTACTCGTTTTCACAACGAGCATGGCCGCCGATGGAAATTGATATATTGCCCACTCTAATTCTTAGGTATCTACACATATTAAACAATTTAATTAATAGTTCAATTTGATTTAATAGTTAAAATTGGGAACCGTTGAGGTGTCACCGATAAGAAATAAACACGTGAATCAACGGTCAAGTAATAATTCAATTATCAACTTCAATGTCATTTAGTTTACAAAATTTAGTCTACAAATTTAATTTCCTTAGCATTATGCATAAATAAAGGACTCTAATAATGTAAATCTTTGTTGGATTGTATAATATATTTTAGATAGTTTCCTAATCATAAATGTATTACTTTCATGTAAGTATTTTTCTTTTTTTACTAGCATAAACAGACACAATGAGGTGAGAAATAATCACCAAATTCTTTGCCACTAACCCATTAATTTTTCCCTCAGTAAAATAGACCTACAACACGTTATTAATACACTCTCATTGATGTGCTAAGGAACTTAAAGTTCTTGGAGAAGGTTTTTCTTCAACTAGCTGTCAAAGGTTTTATTTCTTTTTGCAATTTAGTAATATTTTTTTTACGTGTGAGAAGGTTTATTCCATATATGTTAGTTTAAATATCAATTTTTTATATATAAAAAATTATTTTTAGTTTAAATATAAGGAATTATTATCCACACAATTATTTTTATTTTCGACATCCTATTAATTTAAGTTCTTTGATTTTTTTTCGATTCATTCGATTTGATTGATAAAAATTAAGAAGAATGTGTGAAAAGTAAAGATGACGGTGTAAATAGTCACCATTAATAAATCTGATAAAAAAATCATAAATATATAAAACAATATATTAATTTTCAATTAACCAAAAAGTTAAAAAAAATAAATAAATAAATAATAAATGAGAAGACACCGTTGGTGTGTGTGTGTAATGTATAACTACAGTCCAATACTTGGACTTCATCTCTCTCTTCCTTTCTCTGTATCTTCTTCAATGGCTCACCTCTTTAGAGACCTCTCTTCACTGGGCCAATCTAAGAGGGGGACCACTGCCGCCACCACAACCACCGCCACACCACTCACCATACCCGCCAAACCCATTGCCACTATGGGCACCGATCTCCCATCTCCTCTAGGCCAGCTCTCGGCCCAACTCAGCGACTCGGACCTCCGACTCACCGCCTACGAGATCTTCGTCGCCGCCTGCCGCACATCTACTGGAAAGGCATTGAATTTCACACCCTCCACCGCTGACTCGCCAACCCAGCACGCCAATTCTCCCAACGGGTCGCCCGCGCTGCAGAGATCGCTCACTTCCACTGCTGCCAGCAAGATGAAGAAGGCTTTGGGTCTCAAATCGCCGGGCTCCGGCACCAAGAAGAGCCCTGGGTTGACCGGGTCCGGGGCCGGGTCGGGTCCCGGGAAGCCCAAAAGGGCTATGACGGTGGGTGAGCTGATGAGGATCCAAATGGGGATTTCTGAGGCCACTGACTCCAGAGTCCGGAGAGCTCTGCTTAGGATTTCTGCTTCACAGGTCAGCTCAATTTCAATACTTTTTTTTTCTTTCTCATTTGTGGTTTTTGTTAATCTGACTTTGAAGGGTTTAATTTTGTTTTGATTTATTTTTAGTGGGTAGTGTTTGTTTTTTTTATAATTCTGATGAGATTGTTTAGCTCAAATTTGAGAGTGGTTTGGTCAATTTTGGATTGCAAAAATGGTTTCTTTGCTAAATGTAGTTTGATCCTATGAAATTTACAGTGCTAAATGAATCAAAATCTTCGTTTCTAGGTAGTATGCTGCACCGAATGCTTGGTTTATAGTCGGGATTTTCGAGCTCTTGTTTAAGGGTTGTTTGCATTGGAGTTGTAATTAATCAAGTGTTTTGTTTGATGTACTCGTTGCAGGTCGGAAGGCGAATTGAGTCAGTGGTAGTCCCACTGGAACTGCTACAGCAGCTCAAGTGCTCTGATTTCACTGACCAACAAGAATACGATGCATGGCAAAAAAGAACCCTCAAAATTCTTGAGGCCGGTCTCCTCTTGCATCCCCATGTGCCATTAGACAAGTCGAATAATGCTGCACAGAGGTTGCGCCAAGTTATTAACGGGGCATTGGACAGGCCCTTTGAAACCGGTAGAAATAATGAGACTTTGCAGGTTCTTCGTAATGCTGTTACTGCTCTTGCGTCCAGGTCATCCGATGGTCTGTATGATACATCACATTGGGCAGATGGGTTACCATTGAATCTCCGGCTTTATGAGAGGCTTCTAGAAGCCTGCTTTGATCTTCACGACGAAACATCTATAATAGAGGAAGTTGACGAGCTAATGGAGCATATTAAGAAGACCTGGTCAATCCTTGGAATGAATCACATGCTCCATAACCTTTGCTTTACTTGGGTTTTATTTCACCGTTTTGTTGCAACTGGTCAAGTAGAATTGGACCTTTTGTACGCTGCTGATAGTCAGCTAGCTGAAGTTGCTAAAGATGCAAAGGCAACGAAGGATTCCGAGTTCTGCAAGATCTTGAGTTCAACATTGACTTCAATATTGGGTTGGGCAGAGAAAAGACTCCTTGCATATCATGACACTTTTGATAGCAGTAACATTGACACCATGCAGGCAATTGTTTCTCTGGGTGTAGTAGCAGCTAGGATTTTAGTTGAAGATATATCGAATGAGTACCGCAGGAGGAGAAAAAAGGAAGTTGATGTTGCTCGTAGCAGGATTGACACTTATATCAGATCATCGTTACGCACTGCTTTTGCTCAGGCAAGTCCTCTGTATCTGCCATTGGCTGCTCCCTTTCCTTCCTTAAGTAAGAGGGAAAATACAACGAATTTCATATCCATTTTGGTTATAGGGGATCATTTGATGTTGTGTGAAGCCAGTAACATCTATGCAGCATGGATACTAGAGCGGGATTTGGTATCCAACAACTTGCATGATGTTGTATGCTTTGTCAATGTACCCCAAAGTAAAAGCCTAATTATACGGAGTCTGCATTACGTGCTTAAGGCATATCATGCATACGACATAACAGTATACTGTTATTGTGAAAGGCCTAAAAAGAACAAAAACAATAATTAAAAAATATACATGATAATTGACGTCCTTATATCTCTCTACCTGACCTGAATTTTTTTTTTCACTTATTATGCAGAGAATGGAAAAGGCAGACTCAAGCAGGAGAGCATCAAGACACCAGCCAAATCCCCTTCCTGTTTTGGCCATCCTTGCGAAGGACGTTGGTGAGCTGGCAGTTAAGGAGAAAGAGGTTTTCAGTCCAATATTGAAGAGATGGCATCCTTTTGCGGCCGGGGTAGCTGTGGCAACCCTTCACGCATGCTATGCGAATGAGATTAAACAATTCATATCGGGTATAGTGGAGTTGACACCAGATGCTGTACAAGTTTTGACAGCTGCAGATAAGCTGGAGAAAGATCTTGTGCTGATAGCAGTTTTAGATTCCGTAGATAGTGATGACGGTGGCAAGGCAATAATTCGTGAGATGCCTCCTTACGAGGCTGAAACTGCAATTGCAAATCTGGTGAAAGTGTGGATTAAGACAAGAGTGGATAGACTGAAAGAATGGATTGATAGGAATCTAGAACAAGAGGTGTGAACTAACTATATTCATCTGTTAGTCTGAATCAAACGTTGATAGTGTTTTTCGGCCTTATATATGGAACACTCCTTTGCATTTTCTTTTAATGTTAGGCATTTTTCATTTGTTACTTTTGCTCATTACTTGCGACTTTGGTGAATCTTTCCAAAACATAACCATTTACATTGCACTGTTTCAGATATGGAACCCACAAGTAAACAAAGATGGATATGCTCCATCTGCTGTTGAAGTTTTGCGAATCTTTGATGAAACTCTGGAAGCATTCTTTCAGCTGCCAATACCAATGCATCCTGCATTGCTTCCTGACTTGATGACCGGCCTTGATAGATGTCTTCAATACTACGTAACCAAGGCAAAATCTGGATGTGGTAAATAATTTTGTAACTCAAGTTATGTGTATGTGGACTAAGGTGTGTTCTTTTTGTGGTAGCCAATAGTGTTCATTTTTGTTGTGCAGGATCCCGCAATACGTTTGTTCCCACTATGCCAGCATTGACCAGATGTACCATCGGATCAAAGTTCCAAGGATTTGGCAAAAAGAAGGAAAAATCACCAGTTCCTCAGAAGAGGAACTCTCTGGTTGCGACACTCAATGGGGATAACTCCTTTGGGATACCACAGATGTGTGTTTGTATAAACACATTGCAAAGAATCCGGAGTGAGTTGGAGGTTTTGGAGAAACGGATTATTACTCATCTCAGAAATTCAAAATCTGCTAATGAAGAAGACTTCTCGAATGGACTGGGGAAAAAGTTTGAACTCACACCTGCAGCTTGTGTGGAAGCAATCCAACAGCTTTGTGAGGCAGTGGCTTATAAAATGATCTTCCATGACTTAAGTCATGTTCTGTGGGATGGTTTGTACGTTGGGGAACCATCCTTTTGTAGGATAGACGCTTTTCTTGACGAGCTGGAGAAGAATTTACTCATCATATCCAACACTGTGCACGAAAGAGTTCGAACACGGATTATTACTGACATAATGAGAGCGTCATTTGATGGATTCTTACTGGTTTTGCTTGCTGGAGGCCCCTCTCGTGCATTCTCTCGGCAGGATTCCCAAATAATAGAGGATGATTTCAAAGCCCTCAAAGATCTATTCTGGGCCAATGGGGATGGCTTGCCTTCTGAATTAATAGACAAGTTTTCAACAACTGTGAGAGGTGTGCTTCCCCTTTTCAAAACCGATACTGAGAGTCTTGTTGAACGGTTTAGACGTGTGACCTTGGAGTCATATGGCTCGTCCGCCAGGTCCAGACTCCCGTTGCCCCCAACTTCCGGGCAGTGGAACCCAACTGAACCAAACACGCTCCTCCGGGTGTTGTGCTACAGAAATGATGAAGCAGCCACCAAGTTTCTTAAGAAGACTTATAATCTGCCCAAGAAACTGTAAGTTAATGCGAGGATGCTACATGGAAAGATAACCGTGGGGTGGACTTTTGGCGGGCATTGTCTTGCTGAACATTCTCAGACCGTGCTGAGATGTCACATTTGCCCTAGGAAGTGGCGGTGGTTTTGTATAGTAAATTCTTGAGACGAGTGGTATAAATCCAGCAGTTTGCCAAGACACGAAGACGAGTTTAGAAGGACGCAAACTTCTGGAGGTCGATTATTCTTTGTCTTTTTCATTTATTTTCGTCGTTTAGAGGCTTGTATAATCCTATTGGTGTTATTCTTTTAAATGTTCTACTGCACAGCATTTTTTCCTACTCTCGAAATGTTCGATGTTATATTTTGTCAGTCATTTGTTGGTTTTCTTGTTGGTATAGAGAATAACAAGGTTTTGCTGATCGTATAATTGATCAGAATGTGATATAAGTGATGCTGTTGGTTGCAATTTATGGATCCCTTCGCTAAAGCAATTGTTTCCTTTTCAGCCGGATGCGATGAGCAGAGGGAAGTGATTTTCGCACTCTGCACTCCTCCGGCTTTTTCCTTTTCTTTTGTATGAAATAAATCGAAGACAAAAACAGAACGCGAGAGTGAAAATCACTACCCTAAGATAACTCTTTCTGTAATCCGAACTTCTACTCGAACATTATAATGCTAATTTACAAAGACGCCCATTTCGGGGAATTTCTGCAAGATACTACCCAACACCTAATGCAGCAGTTCAACGTGTTGCTGCCTATATCCCAGAGCTGCCGGGAAAACAAACACTTTCTTTACTCCTCCAAGGTGGCACGGCCGAGATTTGTAGCAGGCGCTAACCGTGCAGAAGTGAGGGCTTGCGGTGGTAAGTCTGCTTTGACAACGTCAGGACGGAGCTTAGCCATGGAAAGCTCTTGGAGTTTATTCAACAAGAGGCTTGTCTGAGACACATATAGCAGAGGCTGCTCCGGCCAGTTAAGCAACTTCTACTGCAAAAGAGTTTTAAAAAATAAAAATAAAAAAAAGCCTCCAGC
The DNA here is from genome assembly GCF_041283825.1 of Pyrus communis. Taxonomy (NCBI): domain Eukaryota; kingdom Viridiplantae; phylum Streptophyta; class Magnoliopsida; order Rosales; family Rosaceae; genus Pyrus; species Pyrus communis. The sequence goes on from NC_142572.1 coordinate 15,961,360, forward strand.
ACCTTTCCTACCATGCTTGCAATGGTACACCCCAGCAATCTAAAAACTGAAAAACTTTTAAACACAAAGTAACAGTTTAGAGGGAGTAGGCTAAACCTCGTAATGATGGATCATGCAAGCGGTACTACTTCTTATGTTCCTATTTCTCGTACATAGTACATAAACTGATGATAATTTAGCATGAACAAACGACATTATCTACACTAACTGGTGGGGGACTGGGCTAAGCCTGGGCTAGCCATAATAATGTGGTTCAAATTTGCCTTTGGCGACAATCGAACATAAGACTTCTCACTTATAAGTAAAGAGGAATACCAATAGACCATAGTACTAAGTGGCGGTAACGGTAAAATGTTATTTGTAGTTCTCTAAGTAAGATACTTTAGATTCGAAACTCGAAAATGACAAGTCCGCGTTCAATTTATTTTTTCACCGCAATAGTGTAGACATATCGTCGTATAAAGAAACTATTTTATCCTATAAAAATCATAATTAGAATTGTTGAATAACAAAATATGTCAATTACAATTTAGTAGAGTGACGGAGCAGACAAATACATGATCCCCAAGCTCTTTATTCAAACAATACAAATCATTTCCTCAATTACATATAATCTCTTTATGTCTAAAGAATCAAACTCTCACTTTACATCTATATAGCAAGCAAACAACTTGGAAAAACCAACTTCCAAAGTTTCTGTACAAACTGCACAGAGATTTGTATTACAGCTTCAAACATATGTACATTGCCTTTGTATTCACCATACGGAATCACACAGCTCGATTTATCGGAGAAGAACCGAGACATTCCTTTTATCATCTCTTACATCTCTGCTTCGGCGTCTACTGTCAAATTTCTTTCCCCTCTGTTATCTCCATCATCAATAGGTTTTCGCTTATCGACAGTGTTTAATTCTTCTTGTTTGAAATCCGCTGTAAGAGGAGGCCAGAAGACCTCAGCAGGAGAATAACAGTCAATCGTCTTACCATTTCCAAGAACCCCACTCCTTCCTCTCCCCCAAGACCAAAGCTTAAATCCATCATTTGCAACTAGAACAGTATGAGCTGCCCCACAGACAACTTGGATTGGATCCTGAAATTTTGTTCCATTCAATCCGTTAATCTGTAGGGGAGAGATGGCATCCCCTGAATCAGTCTCGCTAAAAGTAGCATCTCGGCATAGGCCAAGACCCTTCTCCATTCCCCACGACCACACATCTCCGGCAGATGAAACAACGCTGGTGTGAAATAAGCCACAGTCAAGAGACACCAGGTATACATTCTGTGGCAATTCTTTCACAGGTTCAGGAGACAATCCACTTTCGGTGGTTCCATGCCCGAGCTGCCCATTTTCTCCAAGGCCGAACGTCCAACACATGCTTTCCAATGTGTCATTTGGGCTTTTTCTGTGGGTAAGCAAAGCTGTGTGAAAAGCACCACATGCTACCTCATAAACTGCGAAAGGGGAGTCGTGATCAAATAGTTCTACTATTTGGGGACGATTCCTGCTCCCTTTATCCCCCAGGCCTAACTGGCCATGGCCGTTACCGCCCCAAGAGAAGCAAACAAGATCTTCACCTTTATATGCTTCTCCGGCAGAAACCAGGGCCACAACATGCTCATTTCCACATGCCACCTTCACAACAACGTGGCCATAGAAATCCCAAACAGGAGTTGGGTTGCAACTGCTAATCAGCGAGAATCCACCTTCATTGCTGCTGCTTTCGTGTGGGAAATTTCCCCACACCCAGAGGACACCAATGCTATCAATTGCTAGGGACATCATCCCTCCAGCTTTAACAGAACAAACCTGATGTAGACAAAAACGGTAACTGAAAAAATTACACAAGGATCTTATATTAATCATTCACTTACTGCAATGATAATATAACTTCTTCCACACCTTTAGTGGCACGTCACTCTCCGTTGCAGAGGCCACCTCAAGAAACTGCACCAGCAAGCTGGGCACCAAAGAATTTTCTCCAGTTACGCCAAGTTGGCCATCCGTTCAACAGTCAAGGATTTAAACAACACAAATGAAAGAACACAGTGGCCATTTCCATAAGTAAATCTTTTCATTGCACTGAATTACTTAGTAACTCTAATGAAGGATACATTTGTTGTGACCCCAGCACCAAGCCGATCCATCTTCTGCCACCACGAAAGTAAAGTTAGAACAGAGGAGTTTCATGTCCAGCGTTCGATTATTTCACTGTTTTATTACTTCAATCTTCGAACTAGACTCCGGCTAAACCTATTCCCAGATACATATTCTTGGTCCTGATATCGAACCGATTGACTAAACACCTACCTGTATAGTTAGTTTATCTATAATATTATCATATATAGTTTGTCAAGCAACAAAATCCAATCACACACATACTACAACCACACTGTAACATTTTAAATTCCAATGCCATTAATCCCAGTAAAAGCTTCAAAGTCGCCTTCTATGTATGCAAAATGGAGGAAAGTTATAAACTTTTCATTTGAAGATATTTTAAACTACCCTAATATATAGGAAGCGCAGGATTCCAACTTTGGTATAGCCAAGTGGCCTAACACACGTCTGCGGAAAGTTGTGAACTTTAATTATCAGAAATAAGTTATAACCGCACAAAACAAACTCACAGCAATCATAAACTGACCAGCAAGAGCAAGACTGTGGTAAGCACCGGCGGCAACTCCCACAAATTTGGGCCTCGCTCCTTCTTCACTGCGAGGATCATTGAACTTTATTCGAACCGGGGAGAGCTCGTCGGACTCCGAACCGGTCCCGAGCCGCCCAAACATGCCTCTTCCCCACGAATACACAAACCCATCGCCGGTCAGAGCCAGAGTGTGTGCTTCGCCGGCGGCCACCGCCACCACCTTTTGAGACAAGTTGTCGCCGTTCGGAGGAGTGACGCTTTCCTCTTCCATTCCTGGAGCTGAAGCGACCCAGAAGAGAGGTGTTTTGAGAAAATGCCGATCAAAATGCAGAGGCCTTCTTCTTTAGCTGGAATTTCTTTGTGCAATGACCCTGCTTGTCAGATGTGATGACAAAACGCCAATAAGAGCTACACCGTATATAATGAAAAGTTTTGTAGAAAAATACCTTAGAGACATTTAGTACTTATGTTGTGACAGTTAACATTGCCTTTCATACTCGCTGACACACCCCGACCGAGATCAGGGCATGCTGGCCGTCACACGAAGGTGACGTAGCCATGTGCACGTGCAGAAGCTAATAAGAAGGTAATATAAAAGTACTAATAATTAAAAACCTAACATCATACAAAGTACTAGTGTATGTGAGACACAATTCAGAGCAAGTCTACAACAGTCCAAAAGGAAAAGATACGACATATTTACACCCGAAGGTGACCCTACAATGGTGAATGTCTGTCAGAAATGCCGGGACGCCCTCTGGGATAAACCACCGCACTTGCTAGACCACTAGAACCTGGAGGGGCGCAAAAACAAAAGCGTGAGTGGGCAAAAACAAAGTTCTTTGAAAACTCTTTAGCAAAACACATTCTAACCCCTCGCCGTAAAACCTGTATACTTCCCAGAAAATGAACATATATACGTATGTATAGGTATGCCAATCATGCTCCACAATATGCCATTCATGCTCCATAATATGCCATTCAGAATCTCATAATCAAATATGAATGCTCAAGCGTAATTCACATCACAATATATAATCTGGCAGCCGGGAGTCACCTAACGTGACATGTACCGCTGCACCTAGAGCTCCACGCTCAACTCAATCACTGAATCTGCACACGAGTCGGAACCACCTAACGTGGTCTGTACGACAAGCTGGGTGTAATATATATGTATGCTCTAGTGCTACGATCACGTGAAGCTGTGCGATAATCGCGGGTCACCTACAAGTCGGAACCACCTAATGTGGTCTGTACGACAGGCTTGCACCTATCTTGGATCCAAGGCGAGCATGCGGTGCTGGTGAACATACACGTGAAGGCTGTGCCCTGGCCCTGGGCGGGAGCACTAACACCGGGGGTGCAGATTATGAGCTCTCTAAACCTCTCAAACTACCATCGCATAATAAACAGAAATGTATAACCACATGAATACCGCTTACCTGGCACTTACCTGTGCGTCCACAGCACCAAATACACATGTATATATGTATGTATGTCACCAATAATACATGCAATGATGCGTAAACAATATTCAAATGATGCATGGCATAAAACATATAACCTTTTCTATTTAATTTCTGGGAATTAATATGTATATAGGTATATACGGAAAACAAAAGCCCACTCACTGATAATTAGAAGGGTCGTAGCCCCCCTGCCTCGAGTGTGTACGCTCGTCTTCGGAAAACGAATCACCTATACGCGACAAAGTTACGAAAACATTAATTTAAAAGCACCTAAGCAACTTCTCGTAATAACTTCTCATACATTGCTCAAATTGGACAAATGAATATACCAATGTGATCTACACAACCTCAGGATCACACCCATATTTTTAGAAAAATTTTTGGACCACGCACGCGCCCCCACGCGCCTGACCCCGCACGGACCTACGCGCCCCCACGCGCGGCCCACGTGCACTGCACACTGACGGCGTCAACTGACGCCGTCAGGAATATTCCGTTAACTGACGGAATATTCCGTCAAATCTAACCAGATTCCGTCCACTGCCGTTAGGAATATTCCGTTAGACTTAACGGAATATTCCCCTGTCTTCTCCGGCGAGCCTTCGCCGGCGCCGTCGCCGGCGCCGGTGGCCGGAAAACTGGGAAATTTTCCAACTTTGTTTTCTCACTCGTTTTTCAACCAAATTTCACGTTCTTTATACCAAAATGAAGCTTAGAACTAGTAGAACAACGTTAGACTAGTTTTAAGGCCTAAAAATTAAAGAATCTCACCTGTCTTCAAGGTCAAAACTCGGCCAACTTTGCACAGGACGATCGTGACGTCCAAATTCACCCAACGAACTACTCCGAGGCTCCTTGGGACCTCACAAACACATCTACAAGCTTAGAAATTCCAAAAACAAGCTAGTTTAGGTTTGCATGAACAGTGTAAAATTCGGCCATTGTTGAAACGACGTGAAAACGTTCGAATTCTTACCTAGAATTGGTATGGTTGTGCTCCTCACAACCTCACGAGCACGAGGGTGGTCTTGGTTTCTTAATTGGTGCAGGTTTGAGTATGTTTGTATGTGTGGCCGTGTGTGTTGAAGGAAGAAGAAGAAGATGGATTCGGGGAGAGAGAGAGAGAGACTGAGACAGAGACAGAGAGACAAAGAGTGAGGGAATGAGGGAGGGAATCCCGGGAAAGTGAGGGTGAGGTGTGAGTGTGTGTGTGGTCCTACAACACCACACTACACAACACTTAACGTACACAAACAAATTAGGGTAAAATTGTCATTTTAAATGTACGTCTCGTTAGTTTCGGGACGGGATGTTACACTCGCACTCATGTTTATTTATTTTGTATCGATTATTTTTAAATTTATTGAATTTAAATGTTAGATGTATAAAAAAAATAAAAAAATAAAAAACATGAAAAATAATACTTTTTTTTTCCTTCGTATAAATGATATTTTAGATTAATCTATTCTGAGAGAAATAAAATATTTTGAAGAAATTATTTAAAGGAAGGGATCTTCATTTTTTTATAAAACTATGGATTCGTTGTGGGATCTACATCATATCGAATTTTAACGATTCGAACCGTCTATTTTTCAAGTTGTACCTTATAGATCATCCTTACAAAATATTAACTAAATCGGAAATATTTAAGACGTCTAATTGGATTAAAAAAAATGAACGAATACTTTGTTATATAAGAAACAATAAAATTTGATCTTGATAATTAAATAGGCAAATAGTTTCGAATTGAATTGAATTTTTGCAAGGATGATTTATGAATCAAAACTTACAAAATAGACCGTTCATATCGTTGAAATTTGATGTGGAGTGGTCCCATACCAGATCCCCATTTTTTGAAAAAAAAATAAAAAAGGAATTCCTTTTACATAAAGGACCTGAAGTTTTGAATATCCAAAACATAATTGGTTGAAAAAAAAATATATGCTAAACATCAGGACAATTCATCGCTTAAATTTTGTTAATCAATTTGATCAAGGGCTTAAAGAAGATGAGGAAAACACCAGATTTCTCCACGCAAATTTAGAGCCACAAATTAAAAATCAGCATAAATGTGAAGCAAAATAATAGAACTTGGGTCTGGTTGAAAGTGACTTGAACCAATTTTGATAATGCTAATCTATCTGCCGATTTGTAGTGTGAAGTTGTCATTGGCAGATGGTTGATTGGAATTGGATTTGTCAGACGCAAGAAGTTTAAGCACGTTGCACGTTGCATTAAGAAGCTTATCCGATCAATTGGGTTTCTAATTGTCAAAATAATTGATCATTAGAATTTGACTTAACCTGCCACAGCCGTACGGTTGATCTCTTGCTTAGAGAATAATCCAAGAAATGTCCACTCGTTCCTAACACAATGAGAGAATCTCCCCTGCACTGGGATATACATCTCCTTGTATCTATAAGACGTGATGTGTATATATACACAATGAAATATATATGGTGACACGACATAGTTTTCAAATAATGAATGGTTGCTGAAAGAAGCGCAGCAGCTTATGCTTAAATTCAATTAAATTTTGACAAGTGTTTGAACAAGTGGAGTGATATTGGTTCAAGTTTATCTATTTTTTGAATACGTGTTGAACTCTGGTTGATTCAACAGAAGATTCTGCTTGTCTTTCAGCAGCAAATGATTACGGGATAAATTATATAAAATTATCTTAAATATTAGATCTGTCACAGTTTCATATTCATCGTTAAAAGATTTTAATGTCATACTTTATCTACGAATTTGTTACAATCCATCAGTTTATCTGTCAATTCTTCCGTTAAATAGTGATGCAGCTTAAGACGGGCCTAGTCTCTATTAAAAAATTAATTAAATATTAAAAAATAAAAAATAAAATCATCTAATAATTTTTTTGCATGGGGGACCCACCCCTTGTTCAAAAAAAAAAAAAAAAAAACATAAAAACAACACAGAATCCTCTTTTCAATTACACACCCCACCGCACCAAATCTCCTCGCTCCTCCGGGTCAACCCCGCCATATCCTTCCTCCTCTTGACGGAGGCCCTCTTCGCCCTCCCCTCCATCCAACGCACCACCGACGAGCTTGTCTTCAAGGACTTCAACTTCTCGGCGCTCTACGTCGCGAACTCCCCCTCCCTCGCCCATCTCTGCGAGGCCGGCCATGAAATTAAGGCGCAGTGCAGCCTCGTCTTCCAGAACTTCACGCACGCGTCCCCGTCTTCCAGAACTTCATCATCAACTACGACGCCAAGAGGATCGATTTGGGCAGCAAGTCATTGAATAATTACATCAAGAGGATCGATTCGTTGGGCCGTGGTGGCTGAGTTGATGAAATCGCGAACTAGGATTCGGGATCTGCGAACGAAGAACGCACGGAAGTGGGTTTGAATCACTCGGGAGGTGGAATCTCTGAGAGAGCGGGAGTACGGAGAGTGAGAGCAATGCGAGCCAGAGGAGGAGTAGTGGTGGAGGGACGAGATATTTAGGGCAGGTGGGCTCTCGGTTTGGGGTTGCGAGAAGACGGGAGCGGGGAAGAAGGGTGAGGAGGATAAGAGGTGGTCCCCATACAAAATTTTTTTTCTTTTTAGTTTTTAATATTTTATAAATATTTTATTTTTTTAATAGAAAATGTGTTCATCTCAAGCTACATCATTAGTTAACGGAAGGATTGACAGACAAATTGACGAAAGGTATAAAATTGTAACAAATTCGTAGATGAGGTATGTTATTGAAATTTTTTAAAGATAAAGTATGAAACTGTGACTGATCTAATAGTTGAGATAGTTTTATATAATTTACCCATCATTATTCTATTTTAAAGCTTATCATGCTATACACGTAATAATATGGACAATTTCAATTCGAGTAATTAAATAATAAACAATTGGTCTATCTCTTTCAAATTTTTGATCACTTTCAAGTTTCCACACTAAGCAATTTGTATTTTCCTTTTCCTAGATTATCCGTCAATCTATTTACAATTATGAAGCATCCCTTGTAACCTGTCCTTGTAATAATTTAACTTAATTTACATTAAATTACACTGAGATTATTTGGGTCAACCATCACCAGATAGACCCTCACTAGCATTACCAATGTCATCTTGATCATGATTAGTAGCATAATAAGCAGCCAAATTCAAGTACTTATCTTGTTTCACAATCCTATTAATATCCTTCCACCTTGCCCTACAAATCACGCAACTAGCCGACCTCCTCCCGCTGCTCCTCTTCCACGTCATCAAACACTCTTCGTGAATAGGGTTTCTACACGTCCCGCAAGCCACCACCTTCTCTTGCTTTCCCGCCATCTCCTCCAAACAAACCGGGCAGCTCCTTCCCTCTTCAATTTCCACCTGATGACGTGGCTTTGTTGCTGACGACGACGAGGAGCCCTGAAAAAACAACTGGTGAAACCTCTCTCGAAGGCTGAAAGCCGCCAGTGCTTCCGGCAGCGTAGGCAGCCCTAAGAGGCGGTTGACCTGGCACGGCCGCAGCGTCCCCCTCCTCAGACATGCGTCATCGAGGGGAAGGCCCAACGCTCGGATGAACACGAAGAAAATGTGCTTGCATGGGGTTGTACGGTCCGGGCACGTGCATGAAGGAGTAGCGGATAAGGAGACGGTGTAGACGTTCCCCGTGGCGCCTAACACGAAGAAGTTGGAGTCTCGGCGATGGAGGAGGCGGAGGTTGTGGTGAAGGGCTCGAAGAATGCGGTCGGCAAAGGGTTGCGTGGGTTTGAACCGGGTTCGCTTGCGTTGGGGGTGGTGGTTTGGTGGGGAGGAGGTGGAGGCAACGGAGTCCATTAGGGCAGTTATGGAAGCTGTTAAGGTGGTGGATTATTGGGAACAAAATTTGACAAATGCGGAAGAACTGTTTGTTATGTGGGAATGGTGGGATTTGTATGTGGATGGGATTCTTTGTGTGAGATGGAGGAGTACGTGAGGGATAGCGGGAGGGTAGGGGAGTTTGGTCAAGTTTTTTGGAGAACTACAAAGCCTTGACTTGGAGAATTGGATTGTGAGGGTAGACCCTCAAGCCACGTTATAGGGCAAGTGCCGTGGTACAAATGTTTGGCAAACCATTTCTTTTCTGCATTTGCAAATTGGATAATATCCTAGAGAATTATTCTCCAAAGCCTAGCACCAAAATAGTTAGAGGTCTAAACTCTAAATTGTGACCAACGTTACTCTTGGTTTGGATGATTATTCTACTTTCTTATGTTGGAAGAAATTTTAAGTTCGAATATCTTCTCATGTTGATTAAAAAGACTAAAAAAAAAAAAAAAAAAAAAAAAATCTCTAAATAATTGTTACCGATGATTATTGTCTATTTTGATACCGTTTCATAGAATGACAACATGATATATCTAATTCAATCATATTATAATATGTTTATGCCAATATTTTGTCTAAATTATGAACAATAAACTCTTCAGACTTGGTTAATATTGTTAACATCATTTGCTAGTAGCAAACATGATGAAACGGGTTGCCTAGAACAATGTATGTTTTGCACCCACATTCGAATCATGCTCCAAGTAAAAATATCGTCTAAATGGTGTCCTAATTTGTTTTTCTAGGCTAGGCTCATAAAGTTGAGTAGTTCTTTGTACACCCAAGTTTCGTCTTTAAACATCCAGTTGCCTGTGAAAAATTTAGTATGAACTTCTGAATGGTTGGAATCGATTTCACCATTCAAAAGAGTTATGTGATCAAAGTAATTACAACAGTCTTCTTTTTGTTTGAGGAAAGAAAAAGGCAAGGCTACTGTACTTTATTGTTAAAGTAAACAATAATCCAATTTTTCCCTCCCATAAAACCCCTTTGTTTGATACAAGCGGTACTCGGGAAAGAGGAAAACTAATACAAGAATATATGTTTCCATAAGTAAATGTTGTTAATCATTCAGACTATTGCTTTAACTATGACAATCATTATTTTTCTTTTTGACAAAGCGAAATTCTAAATCTACCTATGGAACCGAAGATTCAACTCAGTTAGAAAAAATTGGAGCCATTAACTTTTCCAACTGACGTAATATTCACTTCTCTTTGTTGTGAGTTAATCGGTTATGGCCTATGCAAAAGAGATTATAATTTGAGAAATTTGGAAAAGTAACCATATTTTAGACGTCATATAGAATTATAGCCATCCTTTTAATTTTATAATAATTTTAACCAAAACTTGATGTAAATTCCTCATTGCTCTTAACCATGAAAAAATAACAATTAGTTGAGATCTTGAAGCATTAAAGAGGTGATTATCATGATCCTGATAAGAACAAAATGTTGGTCTTATTCGGAAAATTTGGAGAACAAGTTTGGGAAGTTTTTCTTCGGCTGAGGCCTCAACCTTTGACTATGAAGAAGCACTTTTGGAAGAAAAAAAAAATAGAGCTACTATGCTACCTAAATAATAAAATCTTTGTCTACCTAAATGATAAAATCTTTATCAACATTGCAAGTATGGAGAGGTGTCGGTTCTTTATTTTTTTTATTCGCCTGTTCTTAGTATGGACTCTATGTGGATTTAGGTGTCCAGTGTGCATTAGGAATGTGAGAGTGCATAAAAATGTAAACAAATGATACATACCAACATACGCAAGCCTCTATTTTGATTCTTGTGCACTTTTTCCTCTGCCCACTTTGTTAAGGTCGAATTCCATGAACTTGTTGTGTTTCAACATTCGTTGAACCACTCTTGGAGAATACCTCTAAGGTGATCCGCTAAATTAATGATAGGCAACCTTTGAGCATCCTTCAGTTTTGCATTCATGGATTCGGCAATGTTGGTTGTCATCATGTTGTATCGTTTTCTACTGAAATGTGCCAAAGCCCATCTATGATACCCAATTTCTTTAAGATATTTTCCTACTTTTACATCTTTGATTGCCCAAATATCAGTCATAACACTATTAAACTCTGACACAAAGTATGCTTTTGTCGTAGTGTAATATAACTTAAACATCGTTTCATCATCACCAAAGTTATTCCTCATGTTGCCAGCTCCATGATACATACAAGCTCCATGATATGCCTTTGGAAACACAGTTTGCACAGCTTTACCAATGCTTCCATGTCGATCAGATACAAACACCAAGTCTGTTACCTCTCCAATAGCACTTCTCAATTTTGTAAGAAACCATGTCCATGAAGCGTCATTTTCTGAGTCACCCACACCAAATGCCAAAGGATATATTTGATTTTGTCCATCATGGCATACAACGACAAATAAGGTGCCAAGATATTTACCCTTTAGAAAAGTCCCATCAACTACTACCACATGCCTCATAGAACCATGAAATCCCCTTATAGAGGCTCCTATTGCCATAAAAAAGTATAAAAAGTGATTATTATCATCCGTTTCTATATGTGTTACTGTCCCAAGATTTTTACTTTCTAACATGGCACAATAGGCAGGAAGTGCGGCAAAAGATTCCTCTGGCGATCTTCAGATCATGTCAAATGCATGCTCTCTTGCTCTCCAAGGTTTCTTGTAGGTCATATTAACCCTAACTTGTGCTCGCATATCCTCAATGATGTCTTTAGGTCTATATACACGTGATGCCCCTTCATACTTTGACTTTATAAATTGGCCAACAACAGAACTACTTGCTTACCGATGATCACGCTGAACAACATCTAATGAACAAGAATGATTAGTTTCAAATTTTGGTAGTTTAAAAAATTCTAACACTTGTACCTTGGTTGCATGAAGTCGCCACTTGCAATTATCATCCACACATCTAATTTCCAAACGATCCTTAGTTGATCTTTCCACTTTAAACTCATAATTCTTCTGTCACATCCCGGTCCGGGGGGACCACTTCCCGGGCTCGCTCCACCACCGTAGCACGATATTGTCCGCTTTGGGCTTACCATTCCCTCACGGTTTTGTTTTTGGGAACTCACGAGTAACTTCCCAGTGGATCACCCATCATAGGATTGCTTTAGCCCCCTTCTCACTTAACTTCGAAGTTCCTACGGAACCCGAAGCCAGTGAGCTCCCAAAAGGCCTCGTGCTTGGTAGGGATAGGAATATACATATAAGGATCACTCCCCTGGGCGATGTGGGATGTCACAATCCACCCCCTTTAGGGGCCCAACGTCCTTGTCGGCACACTCGCGGCCAGGGTTAGGCTCTGATACCAAATTGTCACATCTCGGTCCGAGGAGGACCACTTTCCGGGCCCGCTCCACCACCGTAGCACGATATTGTCCGCTTTGGGCTTACCATTCCTTCACGGTTTTGTTTTTGGGAACTCATGAGCAACTTCCCAGTGGGTCACCCATCATGGGATTGCTCTAGCTCCTTTCTCGCTTAACTTCGGAGTTCCTACGGAACCTGAAGCCAATGAGCTCCCAAAAGGCCTCGTGCTTGGTAGGGATGGGAATATACATATAAGGATCACTCCTCTCGGCGATGTGGGATGTCACATCTTCCTCATTGCAATCATAGCTAATTGTTTTTACAACTCTTTCTTACTCAAGTACAATTGTCCGACCATAATATCTCCATCTATATTCAAATCTACAATATTATCATAGTCTTGTATGCTCTTACGTTTGTTACGACGAGACGACGATAGATTGACATTAGCATTCATTAGACTGCACATTATCAAAATGGGTACTGTTATGTTAGTCATCAGTAAACTCAAAACTCACATCTATTGAAGTCTCACTAATCTAGGCATTGTCTTGAAGAACTTGACTTGGTTGTTCATCACCCAAAATGTCATCATTCTCTTGAATTGCCGCTGTTGGTGATGGGGAACTGTATGCAATTGGGTGTTCATCTTCAAGTTCATTTAGAGGATATGTTGTAACATATAACGGAATCTTGTTCAGTTTTACAAAAAGACTTTCACATACCCAACTAGTCACATCGTCATTGTCTACAATCTTCATCATATTTTGCATCCCTAAGTTGCTCATGCATTGATGATGTACTGAGATTCTAAATTCACTCGAACTAACATGAAGACTATATACCATGTATAAGATCTTGATGAGTAACTTTGGTTGACACTACCATTGCTTTCACTTGACCATCTGTGTATTGGCTATCAACCCTCCTCCATCCGTAATGGATCACGGTCACAAATTGAGTCATATTCTGAAAGAAAAAAAAATTAATTAGCGCATCTAACTAACCTGCAAATATATTAAAATTAGGAAAAAGTTTTAGAGAAAAATTAATTAGCACATATAACTAACTTGCTAGGGTTTTGGGTTTTAAGTTTCGGGTTTCAGTGGTGAAATGGACACCTCCCTGATATATGGCGGCGATGCCAAAGCCTTAAGAATCCACACCAAGCAAAAGCTCCCCCTTGATTCCAAAACCCACTTGCAGGTCCTCTCTTCTCCTAATTTTCTTCAATTTTTAATCTCTCCATGTTTTTCTTTTTCTTTTTTGTCAAAATCTCTCCCTGTTTTTCATTCTTGGTTGATTGTTGTTGATTGCCATGAAGGTTTTGTTTTTGTTGTGAGAAACCATAATATTAAGGGTACATTAATACTTTTACATCAAGTTTTGGTTAGAATTATCATAAAATTAAAATGATGGCTATAATTTTATATGGGATCGAAAATATGGTTACTTTTCTAAATTTTCTGTATAATTTCACCCAACAGTTAATAAACTGAAATAATAATATTATCCATGACCTTTTTGGTAATTTCACCAAAAATGCAAAAACCCCAATAGAATCCCTGCCTCTCCAACCTCCAACTACTGTGAGTCTGCGATTGTTAACCCCAAAACCCTAACTCCGTCGTATCTCCGCTGAGTGCTCCAATGGCTTCTCGCTGCAGATCTTTCTCGAAGCCGGTTTTCTCTCTTCTCAAATCCACCGTCAACAAACGGGCGTTCAAGGCCACTCCCATGCCTTCTCTCCCCACTGCCCGCCCTTCTATCAATCTCTCAAGGTGAGCAAAGTCCTTTTAAACCCATTAAATTCTCAATATTTTGGGATAATTCTCAATTGGGCATTGTCGAATTTTTTAATTCAGGTCGTTTTCTCTATTGGGTTTTTCCTCAAGTCAGCAAAGCTCTTGACTTTTTTCGAATTTTTTGAATTGCTGGCCGATTCCTCGGTTGGGTTGTCTGCAATCTCTGCTTCCATTTCACACAGCGGTGTCTTCAGCCCGGCTCACGTCGTGCCTCGGCATTGACTCGAGGAGCTCGAGGTCATTGTCTCAGGGTATGCTCGGTGCAAACCCAGGAGTTTGATTTCTCCAATGTTTTGTATTTATTATCTGTAAGCAACTTTTTTACTCTATAGATAGCTAAAAGTTGAATCCTGAATTTGTATTGTTCTTCATTTCCATAGATAGCTAAAAGTTGAATCCTGAATTTGTATTGTTCTTCATTTCCATGATTTTAATGCCCAATTTGTTTACTTGTCGTTGCAAATCGATGAAACGACAAAATTGGTATTCATTTATAGCACTCTGAACCATTATGTCTTTGTTATTTGCTTACTCAGAATGTGCAAACTTTGGATCTTTTGTTAATGTGATTTATCTAGTCAAATTTTCGGTCTGAGAACAAAGTTTACAGGAGCAAATTTGGGCCGCATAGTTAGAAAATTGAGAGGGTAAATAACATCTAAAACTGGTAGAGTAATAGTACTGCTCAAGAAAACCAGCTTGCACTGAGCTTTAGATGTGTTGTTTGACGTACAACATGTCACAGTTGAGAATTCATCTAGTGTTATTTGTTGCCTGTGATAATACTTTAGATTTTGGTAAGATTCAAACTTTTAGAAACAGGCACCTAGATTGGGGATGGAAGGTGCTGTTTGCTGCCAATAGTGTTGAAACTCTATTGGTTTTATGTTTTCCTTACTTTATTAGATAAACTGTGGCTTTTAAACCTCAATGCGTGGGAAGAAATAATTCATGAAAAGTTTCAGCCAAATTGCACACTCCATACCAAATACTTGACATATTCTTTATAAGGATAAAATTCCAAGAAGCAAGAAATTTTGTCAATCTAATATTTTTTGAGAAACTAATGGCATATAATCTTTTGAAGTCTCAGAAAAAGGAAAAAGGGTATGCATCTAATCTATGCACTGTACTAAAACCATTGTCTCTACCTTTAATTTCCTGGTTCAGTTTTCATAATGCTTGGAGGTTTTTCCCCTCTATGATCTTGTGAAGTCATGATTGGATTTTGAGCTTCAATTTGTTCTCTAGATGTTTAAGTCTTACAAACTTAGACGTTTTCGTGACTTGGACCATTTTGTTTCAGTGCTTACATCTAAGTTGTTTACTAGTCTTTGAGTATGATGAATGTTTGAGCATTTGTTATTTTAACTGTATCATATTGTTCTCATGGAATGCATATGATAGTGATAGTTCAAATTTTGATTCCCTGATGGAAGACCTTGTAATGTGTACACAAGCCTGAAAATCCTGTTCTCCGGTGTAAGCCATCAGTTGAAAATTGTGGTTTTCAAGTTTTGATGTAAATAGTTAGTAACCAATCATTAATGTGGGAAGAGCCATCTGATTTGTAAAGGCCGAAGAAAGATGTAAATAATTGTGCTCATTTTATGATTAAATTGCCCATCATTCTTTGGGTTGTGAATACGTGGTTCTTAACACGACTGTGGTACACTCAGAAGTATGGAAATCTGTTCTGTTTGAAAATTATAAGTCTGACATTACATTACTAGTATTTGCCCTTCCTATTATGATCTATCCCTTCTCAAAATAGATGGATTTACAAATTTCTAGTGGTGGTTTGCAACTACTCGACCACTTCATGCAGTAATACTGGTTATATATGATTTAGTTTGTTCAGCGGAATATTGTTGTATGCTAAGGATTCAGATTACCTGATTAAGTCGTTTTCATCAGTATTGATAGTGAGGTCCTTTAATTCTAACACACTCTGCTTATTTTTCTGCTTCTTTAATATATTCAGAAATAGGTCTCAGCGTGCCTCGATAAGTGATTGAAGAAGTTGGAAGATAGAGGCCAATGGACGAGTTTCATCACCTCTGCTCTCAGCAAGTCCTTTTCATCTTGGAGTTAAGATTTAAACAGTTTTGTATCACAGCGGCTGCAAGAATTGAATGCTCTGACTCAGATCTATAATTGTTTGAATTCTCCTTCAAATATTTCTTTTACGTATATACTCATGTATGCCATACACCTTAGTATAGTAGAATTGTCGGCATGCCATACGCCACAGCATAGTAGAATTGTCGGCATTTATGCTCTATGGCAGCACAGCAGCAATGTAGAGGAGAAAATAATAGTGATGAGTTTGTCACATTTCAAGGGGTGATATTTTGGCTTGTGTTCTAAGTTACAGTTATGCATTTTTCTCTATTTACCTGAAAATAAAGTAAAGTTGCCATTGCCAAGGTGGGCAACTGGGTTTCTGTCACGTAGCACTCAATTTGATAAAAAGGACAGGATAAAAAGTGAAGTGCAGGTGAGGATGCGGGGCGGTCGATGTGATAAGTTGGTGTCCAAAATGTCTCCCATTTGTTTGAAAAAGGAGCATTGGCCTTAGTCCCAGTATGTCTCCTACCTCCTCCATCACACAATACACTCGCATGTGCACTTCTTTCAGACTGAAGCTATGTTCGTGTACGGAACTCACTGTCAATGTGTCACTTCCCAAGCATGATTGAAATGCAACGAAAATCTAATCAGTTGTTTCGTATTCAAGGGGTTTGCAGTTCAAGTTGTTAATTGCACTTATCCTCTGCCCAATGTTTTGTGTTCGATTCCTGCTGTCCTGATATTGCTTGTGCGGGAGATTTTGGTCCTTATAATGAGGTGAAGTTTCATTTCAGTCTAAATAGTATCAAGTGTTGCTAGTCAATGTTTTTGAATTGCCATGGTGCCTCTTTGATGTATATTAGAATAGTGATATCGCTTTTTCGAGAATAATACTAAGTATCCATTGTTCACTGAATGAGCCTTGGCTGCCAGACATTTCAATGGTCAATATTCTTGTGAACATCAACCCCACTTCATAGCTAAATAAATAGTTGTCATTAGCAGCCCCTTCTGCAAGTGTACAAATAACCTGCCCTGTGTATTTGTTCGGTTGGTACTTGTTGAACGGAAATTTAATTAATTAATTAATTGATAAAATATATTGAAGTTGGAGAGTCACTGGTTACCATGTTAGGGCAATTGAGAGAGAAAAAGCTTTGGGAGCTTATAAAAATGGTGGCCAAGTCACTGTCGGAAAGAAAAAAAAAAAAAAAAAAAAAAAAAAAAGGGAAAGGAGACAAAACCCTTTATAATGCACATGAACATATGCTCCATGCATGGAAGCCATTCACTTTTGGTTTCAAAGATTTCAATTATTGACTAATGACCATATTTAGTAGTATTAACTTTAATCTAATCCTCCCAACTGAAAGAGCAGTTTTCACTTAATTAACGAAGATCAAAGGACATAAATTAATTAGGGGTGTATGAGAAGTAAAAATGGGTGTTTGGATAGCACACGCCTAAACACATCTCACTTATATATGTTACAACTTTTTATTGTATTACTCTATAATGAAATAGCATGCATGTAGTCATAACAGATTTTTGTCCCAAATTGAGCTAGTTATATAGAAGAATAAACTCCACATTGTAATATGTTAACGCTCAAAATTAGGAGATTAACAAAGTCCAGTGTGGTCATGTGGTCAGCCCTTGATTGGCTTCAGATTGCAATGATAAGAACTGAACAACAAAGTTTAAGTGGTTCACCCTGAAAAACTGGGTTACATCTGGGTTACGTCCACTGAATGAAAGGTTACAAATAGCGCTCGGCATAAACTCGTTTCTTTATTCTCTTTTTTTTGTCTGGCATGTTCTAAGGAGTACTCGTCCTCCTTATATAGTCCCTCAACGAGCCTCATGTCCATGGGCTTGAGTCTTCCACCGCTTTGCATTTAATGCACTGAATACATAAAGTTGACATGCTAGCTGCCCCTCCGTCCTTTACTCGACGCATGGTGATGAAGTGACATTTGTTTAGGTCCACTTGCATGCTTTCTTGGGACAATGTGTACCGAGCGCCTTGTTCGGTCCTAGGGTTTATGAGATTCCTCACCTGAGCGCTTGATCTGACAGCCTTTATGTCCTTTATAGGCTCTTGTTCTCTTAGTGGCCAATACGTGGGCAAAAATTAATCACCGAGTAGGCCTATCCCCACAGGCGGAGCCACCTTAGGCTCAGAGGGGGCGGATGCCCCCATCCATTTTTTTTGTGTGTGAAAAAAATATGTACTTTTTCAGTTCTTTGTAACATTAGTATTAACTCTTTCATATGCTTTTTTTTTTTTGGTTGCAAAAACATTTTCAGTCATGAAATTTATGAAGATCGATTGTGAAATTGTATGAGAGAATAACAGATAAATGATAACATGGTTATTTTTGTAGAGAGAGATGTTTGATGGTATTGGTAATGAGGTTGTCATGCAATGCTTTCAAAACATTAAAACGCATCAATGGATATTGTGATATGTTATATGAAAAACCTTATGGACTAATATATAAGTGTTTTGTTTAGTATATTTTTGTGCTTTTTAATTTGTGACTTTGTTGTTTAAAGATGCTCCTATCCATGCATATCTCTGGCTTCGTCCCTACCAGTCCCTGTGTCCTTGGAACTTCACGCTATAAGCAGTCAGAAAGTACTTTATGAGAAAGCGCTTTGACTTTATTGCTTATAGATAAACTAGACCGTTGAGTGGTCGGCTGTAGCACTCGAGACCATCCTTTCAATTCCGTTGGGCCTTGGTCTTCTCGTTTTTTGGACCTTCCTTCCTTCCTTCCTTCTTCCCTTTGGGCCTTTATTTCCCTTCAGGCTTTGTTCCCTTAGGCTTCTAGGGGTTGGAAAGGACCCTGCATTAGAATAATAAGTTATAATTTTTCTATGTCGCATCTTAAGAAACTTGTCTCCACATAGTAAAAATTCTCAATAAGTAGAAAACTATGCAATATTGTTATGAACATAAATTTAAGATGAAATAAAATATTTTCGAGATTAGGTGTCTCTCTTTTACCAATGTTATATCTTGAAAATTGGCATGCTCCACCACTAATCTAATGTGATTATTTGTTCTCATACTATATTCCTTAGGGATAACTAAGTAAAAAAATACTTTTTTTTTTAACTATACCTCTATTAGATAATAACCTCGCGATATAAAATTGATATATAGAGGTTTTACTTTAGCGCAACATCAGTTGAATTAATAACATTCGAGTGCAATAGCAGGAAGGACCATGGAGTATGTTTAAAGGGTTTTTCATTTCCTGAAATGGTTAAATTATAGATTTAACATCTCTTACCCTCGATGTGTAGTTCTCCTTACAACTAATAATATTAACGAAAAACACTAAAAGAGGCAAATGATTGAAAGAAAAAAAAAAAAACGCTTCTCATTTGGATGGTGTTATCCACACACCTATATTTTACCTTTCACATTCTCCTGTTAATTTTTGTCATTTTTCTTTTGTTCTATAATATATATTTTTCCAAAGTATTACAGTTCAGCTTTATTTTAATTAATATTATTATTGTTTGTTACACTTATAAGATTAATATTAATGCAGAAACTGGTGTGTGTCTCTTTGTGAGAGATGGCATCATAAACCAGTGAGACTGGGTGCATGAGGGCATGAAAAGGAGGCATGTGACCACCGCAAACTTTGCTACACCCTCACACTAATGTACAAATATTTATCAGAATTATCTGTTTAATTAATAATTAAAGATGCAAACTTTTATCTTTGAAATTAATTAATATTATTATTCCCAGCAGTACTACTGCTAAGGTTCCTTGGTTAATTTCCTATTATTATTTTCTGTTTACTTTGTTAGCTAACGATAAGAGCAAAATCAAATTTCAGAGACAGAAAATCGTGCAAACTACATAGCCAGCTTAGAAAAATATATTTAATTTATAAACAATGTATAAATTAAACCTAATTAACAGACCTTTGGATCGGCACTGTCTAGGATCCTGCATGCATGCATCTGCAGTATCATAGCATTTGTCAACTTCAATAAACAATTTAATTTCATTTACCAGAAACTAATTTTATGTACTTAATACTCTTAATTAGTTTTGTTTATACAAATAATATCGAAAGTTAGAGGAAATCGAACTTAGAACTTCTAGTATACATAAATATTGCGTTTGATTAATAAAGTGCTAACAATGCACAATGTCAGTAGCAGACACCGCACCTCTAGTGTAAGAACAATATGAAATAACAGTTAGCTTCGCTGTTTTTCTCTTCTTAAAGAGACTCTAAGCGTTTTTCTTTCACATGAAAGAGCGCTTTGAAGAGAGATTTTTTTTTCCTTGTTTGATGTACAAAATCAGATAGATTTTGGAACAATGTAAAGTGTTAAGTTTTCTACCTTGGTAAGGTTACTCCAGTCAGTTTTTTACCTTGGTAAGGTTGCTCCGGTCATTAAGTGTAGATACACATGTAGAGGGATAAAGATAGAAAAGCAAACACAAGATGTACGTGATCACCTTAAGTTGGGCTACGTCCACATGGGTAGATGAGTTCTTATTAATATTTTAGAGTTTACATAATACAATGGTTTAAGCAAAATCATCATTAGTGAGTTCTAATAATGATTTAAGTACAACAATGGCATTACAAATTAATTGTAGGAGAATAATCTCTTTTTATAGTTGCCGCACCCTTTTGTCCGCGGTCGATATAGGACTCTCGGGGCTTCATTCTAGCCTTGACTTGTGTCGCGTTGTGATTGACTTTCTAATTAGAGATTGATGAAGTTATAAAGTTGACCCGTTTTCAGTAGCTTCATATTTAATGAAGTATGTTACAAACAACCCTGAACACCAAACCTTGAGCCAAACTGATATCTGTTTCGACCCAATTTCGACCCGAAAATTTTCTTTTGAGTGATAAATTAGGAAACCAAAAAAAGTGACAATAAAAAGGGAGTTTGTGTTTCTATGGTCTTGGTCCTAGTATTTGTAGTCCTAGACTTATGCTGAAATCTTGTGGAAGTGAAACCACGTGCAATAAAGTTATAGAAAAAGTGTGGGTTTTGCGAAATGGAGGCAGATTGTATGCGTTCCTGTTTGGTGCTCTTCTCATCCTCTCTTATTTTGTGCAGTCACGGTTAAGTCACGTCAATATTTTATATTGAATTTTTTTTTTATAGAGATAATAAGACAAAAAGCAATAGAAATATAAAATGTTGACGTAGTTTAATCATGACTGCACAAATAAAAAGAGATAAGAATGGCACCCAAACAAGAAGGTAGACAATCTACCTCCTTGCGAAATACATGCATCTTCAATTATTTTCTTTTCCATTGGGAGTTTCGTATTTTATTTTCTCCAAATCCAGTAAGATTTTTTTATCATATATATTTAGTAACAAATTCAGCCAACCGGATTTCTTGCAGCAGAAAACGATGTCAAAAAATCTGCTGGCCAATCTGCCTCTTCTTTCTAACATTCTCTGAAATGGTTAAAATCCCCACCAGCTTCAATCAGTTTTTTTCACTGAAATTCATGCAAAAAATTATAATATTAGACTAGTTAATTATCTTTCCTCACACTCCTTTCTCTTGCTCAAATCAAAATATATAAATAAATAGAAACAATTTACGTAATATTTTCGAAATTTCGATGTCTATAATTCCGTTGGTTGTGGTTACTCACATTTAGATTCAACCAGTAAGTGGAAAAGGATTTGGTGGGTGTTTGTTTACCTTGAAAACCAAAGTGCTTGGAATGAAATTGAAAACACCGAGTTGGGGTGTGAAGGTGAAACCAACAGATTGGGACTTGTAGAATTATAATATGCTTTCGAGACTTGTAACTCAAGCAGTTAACGTGATTAAACTGATAACTGTGTGAATGATGGGTAATTAGTATATTGGAGGAGAGATTAAAGAGGGTGGAGTCCAGCAATTGTTGTGATGCAAATTATGATTAGGTTTGGAGACCTTTCACCTGGTGAAGTTGGGGTGTCAACAAGATAACATGATTATCTCTTACCAAACACCAACTAATTAATTAGTGGGTGCACATTGCACATTTGGACAACTATAACATGTATAATTCAACATCAATCCCCTGCCCCATGAACAATTTTTTTTACCAATAATTACCTTAATTGCATAAAAATTGCATTCATACAAACCATTAACTTGGAAATTAGGGTTATACTCTTAATAATAATGATGATTAATGATGAAGACGATACTACTCCAACTCTTTTAAACGCATTGGAGGCAACTCCAAACCCCAAACAACGTGGTAGGGGCAAACGAATAATGATAGGTTACTAATGAAAAGATATAAATTATGTTCAACAGAAACTATTTTTAGCATTTTAAGAAAGTCATTATGTGATTCTTACTGCTAGCTCAAAGTTTAATATTGAACGAGAGCCCATCTATTAAAAACTCAATAGCTTAATTTGACAACAACGTCAAATTAGGCAACAAGAGTCTTGGCGCTATTCCACTTCAAAAATGAAGATACTATTGGAGAATTTTTTTTTTTGTTGGTTTTTTAAATCATAGAATGTGTATTTGGTACTTTTGACATCTTTTTTAAAAATAATTTTACGGGCTTTAAAAACTACTGTAGCTTTGATATTAGTTCATTTCAACTTAATTATGCTCAAAGAATATGTGAAAAAAATAAAACAAAGGAAACTAGAAAATTCAAAATTAAGTTAGGGAAAATAACCCTAGGATAAAGAAAATAACATTACGAAATTGTCTAATTAATTAAAAAAAAAAAAGATCAACTGGGGCCCACTAAATTAACCTCGAAAAGTTGCCTAGTTTAAGCTACTCTAGCTCGCTCCCCGACTAGATCAGCTGCCGGAAATCGGGCCCCACGTGCTGATGAATCAAGTAATCTCCGCCGTTGGATACGTCAAAGACCATATTCTGATGGTGGTGGTGGTGATGATGCTGCGGCGGCGGCACCTGGTGAATGAAAGTCTGCTGCGCCCTCACTATCTCCTTCTGCCGCCGCAATTCCAGCACCTTACGGTGCGAGTTGGAGTGCTTCGTCAGCACGAACGTCGGGCTCGCCGCCGGTCGGTACTCCGGCACTAGCCGACCCGACTTGTATCGAACACCGCACGCGTTGCACAGTGTCTTCGGACCCATCGGCCCCGTCCGCCACTGCGGCGTCTTGTCCGTTGCGCAATGCATGCACTTTCTCCCGTCACCGGGCCCACCGCCCGAACCTTCCTGGCTCTCCTTCTTCTTCGGTGCCGCCTTCACCGTCTTCTTCCCCGTGCTGGAAGGCGGGGGGAATGGAGACGCTGCCTCCGCTGCTGAAACGACGACGTCGGATTGCTCCGGAGTCGAGGAGAGGAGGAGGAGGCGGGAGGTCCAGTTGCACGGGGCGGCCCTGGACCGCTTGCTTCGGGCCTTGGCGGGGACCGAGACTTCCGGGTTGAATATCGGGTTGTTATTGCCGTTAGGATTGATATTGGTTCGGGTGGGGTCCGGTTGGAATTGGCGGGTCTCGAAGGCCGGTTGGTCGGGTCGGGATTTCATTCCGGATATCAGCTGCAGCTTCTGCAGGTCCTCGCTGGAAAATGATTCCTCCACGAAATTCGACAGCCATTCGAGCTCAGCCAAATCGTCGCACTGAAACAAAAATCACATAATTAATTAATAAATTAATCAATTAATCAAAACCCCACTTAAATTTAAATTTGAATCTTCTATTTTTTTCATTTCAATTTCGAATTCCGAAGAACTGTAGGCAGTAATTCATCAAAACTCAATTTTGTCGTTTTTTGTTTTTGGGATTGAAAAAAAAATTCAAAAGTCAAATTTACCCAAAAAATCAGCTAAATTATTTACCGGGACGCAGAGGTCACTGGAGAAGGGGCCCTCGGTAAGATTCCGGGGCCCGAAATTGGGTTCAGAGCCCGATAAGGAGGACGAATTGCAGCTGTCGATGACGTTAATTGGCGAAGAGTCGGTGGAGTTTCCGATGACGTTGTCAAAAGCAGCAGGACAACCACCGTCGGTAATGACAGCGTCGTCGTCGTTGGAAAAGTCAAGGAGGTCCTCCACCATAAAGTGGTCCCCGCCGCCACCAACGGCGGTCCTGTTGTTACTGCTATCGAAGGAGTGGCGCTTTTCGGGTGTGAATTGTGGGCAGAAACTGTTCTTGTAGTACTCCGGAGCTTCCATGGCTGCAAGGGAGCTCTAGAATTTTAGACTGTTATTATATTTTTGGGTTTTTTTTCTGGTATTTTTTTGGGTGTTGGAGTTAAGGCAATGAGGAAAGAGAGGGAATGAGAGGAGAGGGAGAGTAGTGAGGGAGGAGTGAGAGAGAAAGTGTAGGAAGAGGGAGAGAGCCCAGAGGGTTTATTTTGCGCTTCAAGAGGGTCACACGGACACCTAAAATGGTGGATTTTGACGAGAGCAAAAATTAAAAAATTATTATTTTTTTTTTTTGTAAAGCAAATTTTATATTTTTAAAAGAAAAGAAAAGAAAAGAAAATCACTTAATACAACAAAAATTTAAAGAGGCTTTAATTTTGGTTTTAAAGGGAAATCTCCCCATGTTTACTCTTATGCCCTTTTTCTATTTTCGTTTCTTTTGAACCGCTTAATATTACAGTTTAATGTTATTTCTCTTCATTTGTAAGTACGAGGTTTTAGGTTGAATTCTTGTCAAATGCGAATTTGAACTACATTATTACTAGCTCATTGTGAGATTTAAACTCATCCCTCCTTAGTAGTTAGTATAGATATATCGTTTGTTAAAAAAAATATAAATGTATATATTTTGCCCATTTGCTATTTGCTTCAACAAGAGAAAGAAAATCATGAATGAGATCGTTATACCACTACTAGATGTTGTTAATAAATTTGTTGCGATCGATATGAATGGCATATCTTGGACCTAGAACACCTTTACAACATTTTAAACCAGTATTTCATTAGCATGTGAGAAAATTACAGTAAATTAAGTAAATTATTAACCTTCGAAATAAGAAATTAACCTTCCAATATCTACATTAAGAGGAGAGAGGATCCCCTTTTTATCAAAGGTATGAAATCGGACGCACGTGCATGGCTAATGATGTTGATGATCACCTGGTTGCACTATTGGCATGGAGGGTAAAATGGTAAAGTTCGCGTGAATTTTTTAACTGGGAAATTTAAGATAAAATATAAGTTAAAACGTGATTAAGAGTTAAAATTCAACCCCTTAGGAACCGATCTAGCAGGTTTGTCGCTGAGACTTGTGCATTAGCGTCCAAGTTTACACAGACCGATTCCTCTGCTTTAATTTTTATAGGGAGACGTGCTTTTATTTATTGATTTATTTTTATTTTAATAATTTTATCTTTTTTTGTTTTTGATTTTCACCTATTTTTTAAAAAGTAAATTATAACAATGATCTCTTAATTTTAATTTAATTGGAGTCATAGTCCCTTAATTAAAAATCTATTACCATTGGTTCCTCAACTCATCAAAACATGTAGTTATGATCCCTCAACTTTAACTAAATTGGAGCAATAATTGCAGCAATGATCATTCCAACATAATTTATTTTGACAAAATTCTGACCAAGTTAACGAAAAGAACCATAGCTACACGTTTTGATGAGTTGAGGGACCCCAACAATAACAATGGTCCTTCCAACATAACTTATTTTGACAAAATTCTGACGATGTTGATGAAAATGACCATAACTACATATTTTGATGAGTTGATGACCAATGGTAATAGATTTTTAGCTGAAGAACCATTGCCCTAATTTAATTAAAGTTGAGGGATCATTGTTACAAATTCCTATTTTTTAAATTAAATTATAATATTGTGTGTTTTTTGAACTAATCCCTGTGCAAAATGCTTTATTTTATGGGGAAGCCCTCCTCACTTGTAAGCACGACGGTTACAGCTAGACATGAGCTAATCAACGGCTGGGATCTTCCGAACGTGTTCCCCTCTTACTATACTACCCTGCCATTTCGGATTTCACTTTTCACCTCGCCTTGCCTCGTAGGATTGTGAACGGGTCTATTGTTAATTTTGTAAAACACTTTGTTTTTACTAGCTACTAGAGTAGAGAATCTGCTTTACAACTGCTAAGAAAACAACTTAAATAATACATGTATAATAATAGTGTAATGTTTCGTGTCATAAAAAATTACAGTTCTCGACTGGATGCACACATGTGATAGATCAACATTTTCTTTTATTAAACATGATTAATGTCATTTCAATCTATGACTTTTAAATCCAAAAATCTAATCGCACGGCTACTTATTTAGCCGAACAAGGATTAGCAAGTGAAAAAGAGTTTTGATCCAGTCTTTTAAAAAACAGAATAGTGTTCTTCTCATTCGTTAACATTTGCAAAACTTGTAGCCGTCAGTCCGCCACTGCACTCTTCTCCTCCGCCACATACTCAAACTTAGGTGGTCCTCAGAGATCCTCGCCACCATTTATCTGGGCTTTTTGGTGGTTCCTTAATGCATCTGCCACTATATATACTATTGTAACCAACTTAGGTTCGATTTTGATCAAAGATGAATTTGAACCACATTATTACTAGATCATTTTGAAGATTAGTCCACTCATGTACCCTTTAGTGTAAATAATCTCTTTTGTTAAAAAAAAAAAAAAAAAAACAACTTAATTAAATTCATAGCTGCAAGTAAATTACAATTAGGTACAAGATCAAATAGTATGAAAATTTTATTTCTCGTAAGTAGGGCTAGGAACAATTTGATTCCAAAGCCATAGAATATTTATTGCCGCCAACAAATATTAACTCACTCATCTCCTACAGTCGACTACAAAAAACGAAAAGCCACGTCGTCCCAATTAACATGCATAAGGGAAGCCGATGGTGGTGAAAACTTCCGGACTAACAAAAAGATATCGTAAACGTAACTGTTGAATGTCGGGTGAGTCACCACGTGGCGGACACTCAAAAATGCAGGCTCGGAGTGGGGTGGGTCCCAATCTGATGACACCAATCCCTATGTAAGTCCGGGTAGAATTGGATAAGATATTTTTTTATAGAGAAATTGGAGAAGGCGTTACTCTGCTTATTTATTGCCGTTAAGATATTTTATTTTATGCTCCCTTTTTTTTTCCTATTATTTTTATTTATTTTCTCACTTTTTTTGCGTGAATTAAAAGGAAAGCCTGAAAAAGAGAGGGTACCTGGGCCGTTGCTTGGCATGGAGGGTTCCACTTTTTCACAGATATTTTCGTCTTTTCAACATTTCATTAATGGTAATATTTAAATATCCTTTTGAAAAACCACACCAGGTGATCTTTTGATAAAGGTGCGGATTGCGGTTTCTCAATAAACATAAGAAATATGAGAGGTTCCGAATTTGATATTCAAAGCTATAAATCTGGTTAACTGTGGTCATGGATATGATAAATTTCCGGCCCATAACTTATTTGGACCCGAAATGAGTGAATAATTATAATTTACTACCGATTGTTCTATTTTTTTTAATAAATAAATAAATAACAGTTAATATATATTTTTATCAAGAGGGTTTGTGGGGTCCATTTTGCACGAGATAGAGTAGGGTGTAGTGTCAGCTGCCCATGTGAGTGCTTTCGCTGGTATCGAAAGGAGAAACTGACGGTGGTCAATGACACGTGTCGACAATCCATAGCGCATTGCCTTTTGTAAGGTGTTCGGACCGGATATGTTAGAATTTAGATGTAAATCATGCACATGATTCATCGTCTTGTAGTTTACGATAACGTGCATGCACGTGCCGCGTGGGGGTAACATGTGAAAGGTGGGTAGTGTTGCGTGCGTCATTTTCTACACTTGTTGCAGCCATGCAGTGAGAGATAATGGTTTGGAGGTTGTTAGGTTTGATTTGTTTGACTAATTGTGATTTGCAGGACGTTAATCATATGCGTCAAGATGCAGTTACTAGTTAATTAGTAAGTATTAAGGGCATCGATAGGGAGCTAAGCACAATCGTCCAAGCACACATCAACCGTTGATATATGTAAACTCTACACCCATCAACGTCCGGTAATCATCTGTTTTAACCTTAATTGAAGACATGGTTCAAAAGCCGGTGACAGATCTAGTAATTTTTCAATAATTAATGAGAGGAAGGATGAAGAAGTACTAAGATAGTTTTGTGAAAAGAAACTATTCTACATCTAAGTATACATGTGATTGTCGAAAGAATAACTCATTAGGGTTTCTGCCGGTAAAGCTAAAAGGAAAGCAAGAAGTAGTTAGAATTTGACTATCGTGATGGAGCTGGATTAATATTTCTTTTTTTTATACAAACTATATTACTACTTTAAGCTAGACTAAAAAAAAAGGGTGTGCTATCTACACACCTCTTGTTAATTTCTGTCCATTGATCTTCTTCAATTTATCTTATCTGACGACTGAAAACTAAAAATGTGTGAGAGAAGTAAAAAGGGGTGTGTGGATATCACACCCCAAAAAAAATTAACCTGTAATGCAGTAAGTTGATAAAAAATAAGGAAAACTAATGAAAAAAAACTTGAAAATTTTGAGTTTTAACCAAAATGACAAAATAAAGGGTAAAATCAATAATACTATGATTGACTTTTTAATGTAAAAATATAATTTTTCATTAAAATGAACAATACCTGAGTTTTTCATTAAAATTCTCATAAAAATACTCTTACCATCGTAACTTTCCTCATCGTGAAAGGAGCTATAATGTTGTAATGTAACGAGAAAGGAATAAAAGCTGCATGCAATGCTGCATGGCTAAGCTACTCGGCAGTCGGCAACCGTCTTCAAAGGCCTCTTGAGATTCTCTGGGCAATGGGCAACTGTGAGTTTGCGTTGACCAAAAGTTACTTAGTCCAATGGATTAAGCAAAGGCCCACAGGTTTGCGTTGCAAGCCCAAGTCCTTTTCTTTTTCAAATTTTGGTACTGTGGTGGGTGCATATTTACCACTTTACCCTCCCAGCTCCGCAAGCAGATGCAGTCCTTGGTTTCTTCGGATGGTCTTTAAGTCGAGTGCTTAATTAAGCTTTTTAATACTTGCAAATGGATGCCCCAAAAAAGAAAAACTCATCTAGTACGTACGGTATCAGAAACCTTAGAAATTGCTGAGAACGTGGAAGATGGGTGGGGATATCAGACGGAAAGATGGTTTGGACGGAGAAGGGAGAAAGGTGGGAAAGAATTATTTTTTTTAATTAATTAATTAATTAATTTTTTTTATTCTAGTTAGCGAATGAATGGACCTCGCTCCTGCCACGTCATTATTTAACAGCCAAATTAACAGAAATTTTAACAGAGGTAGGACATTGTAACGAATTCATAAGTTAAGGTATGATATTGCAATGTTTAAAACATGAGGTATGAGATTTTTAATTAACTTGGCAAAACAACCAGAAATAAATTGTTAGATTTTTATCTTCCTAAGGGCTAAAAGTGATTTTTGCAATCAGAACGCTTCTGTCATAAAACCCTTCCAAGTTCTTTTGAACTTCAACCCTTCTTCTGATTCAAGTGCTTAAGAACAAAAGCGCTTCCGACAGAAGCAGTCTAGATTTTAGTACGCACGACATTTTCTTTCTTGGGTTTTATGAGGCCTTTGCCTGGGCTGGGTTCTTCCAGTCCAAAATAGGCCCATGACCAATAATCAATGGAGGAACACTCGGGACTTGGAGAGTGCGAGATGAAGCGGCTTTGTGCATTGCGGTGGAGCACTGAAATTCTCAGAGCTTGAACCGGAGTCAGATCGAGCGCGAAATCACAGAGAGAGATTCAAAGCAATGGAGAAGAAGCAAAGCAGACCAATGAAGCTGTTAAACGCGATTGTATCAGAGCCATACTATCTGCTCCATTTCTTAACTTTCTTCTCCTACATCGTCCTCCGCACCTTCGCCGCCCATGTCCTTTCCGCCCACATCACCGATCACCTCCTCCACCGAGTAATTTCCCATCCCTCCCTCTCTCTCTCTCTCTCTCTCTCTCTCTCTCTCTCCATTTCGATCTCCATTTTGATTCATAAATTTACCGTTTTCTTTATGATTGTAATTTTTTTCAGGAAATTCGAGCGGCTTTGACGTTCGGGCTCTTGACTGCAATCAAGGTTTGGAATTTTTCAACTTCAGCATTGCAATTGGAGCAAAACCCACGTTTAATTTTCAATTTGTGTTTCTGGGCAATTTGTTATTTTGTTTTTTAAATGTTTTATTTGGAATTAGAAGGATTTATTGCTGATTCACTCTTTTCTGCAAAGGTGAGACAAAAAATAATCTCCATTTCCACCACTTATTAGTCTTAATCATCATTTTAACAATGTATTTGTTGTATTCACCTATTTGATTTCTACTCGAGGTAATATCTTTGTTTGTTTCAGATTTTTCTTATCGGTCTCACTTTAATTCTGGACCGCCACTTGACTCTTTGGTACGTTGTGGCGTTTACAGGTGGGTATATCTTCAAATTGCCTTTCTTTTTCTGCAGTGATATATGTATTTTGACCTAATTGCACATCTATTGTTGTTTCATTCTCTGCAGTGATACATATTTTCACACAACAACCCGCCTTTCAAACATTAGGTACACGCTAAACTCTTTTATTTCCCCCTTCTTTCTTTTCCGTTCCTTTTACCTTGTTAACATCAAGTAGATTAGATGCAAATTGTGAATGAGTTTCGCTTGCTATATAATTGAGTTTTGCATTAGTATCAAAACCTTCTACTGTTTTGATATTGATGCAAAACTTCTCGATTAAAACTATTTTCTTACTGAGGAAATGAGTTGAGCATTTTGAGTGACTTGGTTGAAGAGATATTCTCGAAGAGGAAGAAAAGTTAGGCATTCTTGCAAGCTTGCCTTGTCATGGAGGACGGAGGTCGACGTATATAGGGATTTCCCAATAGCAAGTAGTGGTGCTGTTCTTTTACTCTTGTCAGCAATAATGGTGTTGGAACAGTAAAATTCACGCGTTTCAACTTTGTTAGAGATCTTTGACAAAGTTGCCCATGATATCCGAAAAGCTGAGATTGCGTCTAAAAAGCCCGACCAACTTTATTCAGGAAAAATCTAGCTTTTGAAATTTGGAGAGCGGCACCTCTTCGATATTTTTGAACAAGTGGCCTTGTTGCCTCTTCTTTTTATAGAGGCATCAATTGTGTTAACAACACGCTCAAAAAGTTGTTGCCTGTAGAAATTTTCCTTTTCTTTTTTTTTTTTTTTTTTTTTTGCATTTCTGTGATTTCAATTTATCTGATCTCCTTTTTTTTCATCATTTCTGAAAATGGCTTGCCTATCTAACCGTCATTTTGATTTGAATGTTGTGGAAGATGAAGACATGTCTTCTCAAGACAACATATGACACCCATTATTCTTATCCCCTAATGGTCCTCTTACAGTTGGGGACTCTATGATGAAGAATGACATAACTGCTACAGTGGTAAATAGGAATCTCCTCACTCCCAAGGATAGCGTGATACTTTCCTAACGGTCCAATAAGTTGGTTGTTCAAGACTATCTGGTTTTCAGTGTTTAGTGTGCATGCTCTGTATCTAATATGGGCCAACGCCTACTTGCCCAAACTCGCTAAGTTGAATCATTGATGGCTGAGGTGGCAAGTCTTAGACAAGAGATCAGATGGCTTAAGCATGAAAATAGAGAGTTGCACATGTTTGCAAATAATTACTCAACGAGTATGGAAAGAAAACTTAACCAGCTGCAGGAATCCAAAAGTCGGATTCAAAATGATCATCATATGTTTGTGGCTGTTTTCCAAAGACGCTTATTGCCTTTGCCATCTGGAGTTTTACCAAGTATTGAGACTCCGAATAATCAACCTCCAGTGCCTCTTCTTTCTCAAGTTCTGTCGAGTACTGAGGCTTCACATGACTAACCCTTGTGAAGGTTCCCTCTTGTTTGTTTGTTTTAACTCATGTGTATGCATATTTCTTTTGTTAACGGCGACGGTGCTGCAAATGTTGTCATGGTGTTGTTGAAGTGTTGGTGATCGGTGGGTGTCGCAGCGGTTTATTACTATCGGCAAAGGCTTCAGGGTCTGTCTTTCGCTGTTGTACACAACATGTTTCAAATCCTTCCATATTCAACCTGTTTCAAATCCTTCCTCTCTGATGACAACATGTTTGCTTCTTAAATAAATGTGTTTGAAAATTTTGTATGGACTATATATCTTAAGCAACATCCATTATTGTTTGCTTCTTACAGTTATCTTAAATAAATGTGCTTGAACTCATGTCTAGCAAACGCATATACCTTGAGCAGCAATTTTCCTCCGCTTTCTCCTATACTTCGTGACCTCGCTGGCCGTATTTGAGGTGTCTCGAGCAGCATCAACACCATAAGGTTGTGCTAACCATTTTGAGCGACCACATCTGCTAGTAGAACCACCACCAACAACATCCAACCCACTAAAACAAACAACACAAAATTATTCAAGTTTTCCAACAACATCTAACTACTAACAAATTTTAGCAAGTTTAAATTCGTACCCACAGTTCCCCATATGAGAGACACAGAGAGAAAGAGAGAGATAGAGGGAGGGAGAGAGAGAGGGGGGAGAGAGAGAAAGAGCGAGAGCAAGAGTGTTACCTTCTAAACTTTGGTTGCAAGTGTTGAACTGGAAGTAAATGAGGAGAGAGGAAGGATAAGGAAATGAGGAGAGGAGAAAAGGGGGAAGGGGAGAAGGCACCGGTGCAAGGAGGGGGTTATATTCTGGAAAATTGCATTACTGTCGGTTAAAACCGACAGAAACATTTTCATTACTGGTAGTTTTAACCGACAGAAAAAAAAGACGGCAAAAATCCCGCCAACATTCCCTCCCAAAATTTTAATTCCTGCCCCCCTTAACCGCCCCAAAAAACAAAATTTGTTACGATTTAAAAAAATAAAATACTAATTGTTTGGTTTAATAAATAAATAAATAATATGTATTTAAATAGAATACATTTTTAAAAATTAAATAAATAATTGTTTAATTTAATAGATAATAACCCACGTAAAATATGCAACAAAGAAACAAAAAGATAATTGTACAATGAAAATGTCATCACACAAACTAAATATTGTCTAATCTATACTTGAAAAACATAAATAAAAATTTAGCACAAATTACTTTTGCCTCTTAAAAATTTAGGCAAATTTAACGGAGATATGAATTCTACAAAATTAGTTTCAATGATCGAACCATCAAACTTGTTTGTAGATACTACAAGTTCGCATACGTAAAAAATCGTAAAAACAAACATTCAGAGATTAGATAACAGAACAAAAGTTTTTTACGGTTATAATGAAAAATCACAATTTAACGGCTATTTTAGCTCCAATTTTAATGATTTTTTTACAGCTACACACCTCGACTCTGTAAGAATGCAATGAATAAATTTGATCTTCAATTTAAAATATTTACATTAGTGGATACCACAAAATCTTATTTTATACTTAATGGAAGTATAACATTAACTCTTAAGTGTTTATTTAATCTATTATTTTGACGCGATACACATTCTACGAAACTTTTTTCAATGATCTAACCGTCAAACTTATATGTACACACTCCGAGATCGCATGCGTAAAAAAATCACAAAAAATGAACATTCAGAAATTAGGTAACAAAACAAAAGTTTTTTACGGTTATAAACGAAAAATCACAATTTAACGGTTATTTTAGGTCCGATTTTGATGATTTTTTATAGCTACACTTCTCGACCCTATAAGAATGCATTGAATGAATTCGATCTTCAATTTAAAATATTTACACTAGTGGATATCACAAAATCTTATTTTATACTTAATGGAAGTATAACATTAACTCTTTAGTGTTTATTTAATCTACTGTTTTGACGCGATACACATTCTACGAAACTTTTTTCAATGATCTAACCGTCAAACTTATATGTACACACTCCGAGATCGCATGCGTAAAAAATCACAAAAAACAAACATTCAGAAATTAGGTAATAAAACAAAAGTTTTTTACGGTTATAAACGTAAAACGGTTATTTTAGGTTCGATTTTGATGATTTTTTATATAGCTACACTCCTCGACCCTATAAGAATGCATTGAATGAATTCGATCTTCAATTTAAAATATTTACGCTGGTCGATATCACAAGTCTTACTTTTATACTTAATGGAAGTGTAATATTAACTCTAAGTGTTTGTTTAATCTACTGTTTTGACGCTATATGCATTCTACGAAACTTTTTTCAATGATCCAACCGTAAAACTTATTTGTACACAATCCGAGATTGCATGCATAAAAAATTGTAAAAAACAAACATTCAGAGATTACGTAATGGAACAAAAGTTTTTGACGGTTATAAACGAAAAATCACAATTTAACGGTTATTTTAGTTCCAATTTTAATAATTTTTTACAGCTACACTCCTTGATCCTATAAGAATGCAATGAATAAAGTTGATCTTCAATTAAAAATATTTACACTCGTGGATACCACAAATCTTACTTTATACTTGATGGAAGTATAATATTAACGTGTTTGTTTAATCTACCCTTTTGACGCGATATGCATTCTATGAAAAAAAATTCAACAATCCAACCATAAAACTTATTTGTACACACTCTGAGATTGCATACGTAAAAATTTGGAAAAAACAAACAATCATAG
Source organism: Pyrus communis (assembly GCF_041283825.1). Taxonomy (NCBI): domain Eukaryota; kingdom Viridiplantae; phylum Streptophyta; class Magnoliopsida; order Rosales; family Rosaceae; genus Pyrus; species Pyrus communis. The sequence goes on from NC_142572.1 coordinate 15,996,117, forward strand.
ATTAAGTAACGGAACAAACGTTTTCAACGTTTATAAACGAAAAATCACAATTTAACGGTTATTTTAGCTTCGATTTTAATGAATTTTTTACAAATATACTCCTCAACACTATAAGAATGTAATGAATAAATTTGATCTTCAATTTAAACTATTTACACTAAGATTTTATACTTAATGGAAGTATAACATTAACTCTTAAATGTTTATTTAATCTACCGTTTTGACACAATACACATTCTACAAAACTTTTTTCAATGATCTAACCGTCAAACTTGTTTGTACACACTCCGAGATCGCATACGTAAAAAATCACAAAAAACAAACATTCAGAGATTAGGTAACAAAACAAAAGTTTTCGATAGTTATAAACGAAAAATCACAATTTAACGGTTATTTTAGCTCTGATTTTGATGATTTTTTACAGCTACACTCCTCGACCTTATAAGAATGCAATGAATGAATTCGATCTTCAATTTAAAATATTTACACTAGTGGATAAATCTTATTGTATACCTAATGGAAGTATAACATTAACTCTTAAGTGTTTGTTAAATCTGTCAATTTGATAGGATATGCATTCTACGAAACTAATTTCAACGATCCAACCGTTAGATATGTTTGTATATACTCCGAGATAGCATGTGTAAAAAATCGCAAAAAAAAAGAAAGAAAACATTCAGAGATTATTCTGGTGGCCATCCAAAATTTTGATTTGTTCGTGTCGGTTATATCCGACAGGGCCATGAGTGAAAAGAAAAGAAAAAATTAAAAAATGTGTTTATTTATTTATTTTTAATCAATATAACATTTTAAAATAATAAAATTAGACATGATAGAGTACACCAGATGTCCATGTGTGTTTATGTGCCAGACAATGTGCTTTGTGACGCATTGAAAAAACTTGTTTGAATTTCTTTGTATCTTATTGCTTGCCTGTGAGGGAGCATAATCCTTATTACAAAAATGATAGAGCTTCAGATTGTAGTCTGTTGTTATTATTCTCTCAGAAAATTTATGGCTTGTGGGAATTGGGTTTATTAGACTTTAGAGTCATGAGTGAAAAAAAAAAATATTTAAAATATGTGTGTATTTATTTATTTTTAATCAATATAACATATTAAATTAATAAAATTTTCATTTCTGTCGATTATAACCGTCAGAATACTAAAACAATAACCGCCAGAAAGTAAAATAATAAAATAGTCAATTTCTAAAGGTTATAACCACCACAATTAACTTAAAAACCGTCAGAAACTTCAAAAATATTTATAAATAAAAAAGGATTCAAAAATACTGTTGGTTATAACCGACAGTATTTTTGTGATATCCGTCAGGAATTTATGTCTGATATAACTGATAGGATTTTTCTAATATCCGCCACTAATTAAATGATGTGTCGGATATATTTTATCCGACAAGATTTTTCTAATATCCGCCACCATCATCCGTCACCTAAAGCTAATATTGTAGTAATGAGTGTATACCACCCTTGGATCAATTTCGACTCCAAAGAAATGAAGCAAATCCAAACCTTTGAAGGAAATGAGAAAGCTCTCTGGCCAAAGAAAACACTCACGTTCTTCACCAAGCTCACAGAGAATTAACAAGCACAACTACAAGTGCCGATTCAACCCCAACAAAGCCGAAGACCACTTGCCACGTGAAGCTCCTCGTGGTCCAATTTCATTCAAGGTCAAAGCTCAACGGCCCTTGAAGAAACCTCGAGCCTAATTCAAAATCAAGCCTCGACGGCCCTTTAATCGACATCTACATTGAGGGACTTCAAAACACATCTCCTACACGTGACAAGCACATGTATATGACGCGCCTCTAAGTGGGGGCATTTGTAGACATCGAAATTTCGGTGAAATAAATGTTCACCAACGCATTAAAGTTTCGACGTGCCAAGGGATACGTGGTATGCGCCACGTTTGAATAAATTGTACACATGGCATGTGACTTAACAAAATCGGACGAGTCATCAAGAAGGACACGTGTCAACACTTGGCGGAAAGGAATTATTTGATTTTTTAATTTAATTAAATCAAATGTTAATTGGCAAGGCTTGAGAAGTCTATAAATACAAGGCTCCAAAGTAAAGGAAGGGGTTCATAATTCATTTCATGCCTAAACGCTAAAGCTTTGAAATTCCGAAGCTCTCAAGCACTCAAACCCCCTAAACACTCAAGCACTTAAGAAGACTCGCAAAATCCTTCGTGTTCTTCGTCAAAACCTTTGAAGAATCAACAAGCACAACTACATGTGCCAGTTATTCCTTCGCCACAAGCCAAATCCTTGAGGCAATTGTTCATTCAAGATCAAGTTATCGTGACCCTTGGATCAACAACCCCTACATCACACATCTACATCTTTCGGAGATCAAATCAGAGGATCAAGTTGTAAACAGATTGTAACCCTACAATTTCATCAATACAAACATTTACTTTGTACACGTGTTCTTGGCTCATTTATCGCCAGATCTTCGTGTTTACAATAATGTCTTAAACTAAATACTTATTCTGTGTTTTCATTTTACAATTTCTCTCAGGTACTTCTAGTAAATTGACACCGCTGCAGTTAGAAAGCTTGCTGACTGAAGGGAGCACGTCAAAACATTGGCTGGTTGGTTATGCAGACTTCTTCTCGAGTTTTTTTTTCATAAGATAGTGTATTGTGCTATTGCTATACACATCGTTTCAATAAATGCACTGTGATAGTATACGAAAGAGAGTTGCAATGTTAGCATTCTTTCCTTTGATATATTTAATATGGCATATTTGGCAGATTGAATTTCGTGCCTCTTACTCTCCTGCTTGGATACGCTCAAGTCGGTGCTTTCCTGAGCTTTCAATTACGTATGTTTCCCACCAGTTACCTCTAAATCCGAAGTACATAATATATCTTCTATGTAGCTATATTTAGTTACTGGCTCACTGCTCAGTAATCGATACTGAGACCATGTACTTGCAGGGAGCATGGGCCAACTTCCTACCTATGTCTTATTCACGAACGGAGCTGAAGTTGCACGGTATCCACAACTAGAATCTGAAGCAAAAGCATTTCGTGATCCCGTAACTAAGGTACTGGGACAAATTACATATCCAACATAGCTAGGTATGAACCAATTTCGTAGTCTTTGCTCTCATTGTTTTCAACTTCCCAGAACCTCAGTGAGACTGATGATTTGAGTTGGGTTCACCAGCTGTTTGGGTAACATAATCAAACATTGCTAATTCAATCTATCATGCCTTGATAATGCATCAGAGTTTTTGAAAATTATAATTCAACATGTGGTTTCATGTTAATGTCGTCCGACTTCCGACTCATTTCATTTACGGGCTTCTTGTTTGTGTTGCAGAAATTCCTTTGGTGGCATTTTAAGCCCGACAAGCACCTTCTTGAGTATATAAACGGTAAATAAGTTACACGTAAAACCTTTTCCTCCATTTCACATGGAAGGTGAGATTTTGAGCAAACGTGATTAAGCAGATCCAGGCATTGATTCAACTGTGAATTGTTCGGAATCCTCATAACTTTTGTATTTTGAACAAATTAAGCAGATTGTAGTAGAGAAAATTCAAGCAGAGAATTTGGATCGTTCACACAACTCTTGTAATTTTTGTATAAATTTGAGATAAATGGTTGATTTGTGATACATACTTCATAGATATTTAACCTCATGGAGTCATACAAATGCTTGTATCTCGAGTGATTGGCCTGGTTTGGTAAAAAGATGATATCATAAAAAGTTGGAAGCTGTTTTTGTGTTTGGTAAACATTCAGCTTCAGCTTTTTTTTCACAGTTTTGGGTGAAAAAAAGCCAAAAACAAGAAGCTGCAAAACCCAGCTTTGAAAAACCGGCTTTTTTTCACATCTGTTTACATAAAAGTTTACCAAACATTATAATACTGTTTTTTTTTTTTTTTCAAAAGTACTTTTACAAAAACGTTTTCCAAACACTTTGCTGCTTTATTTCACAGCTGCTTATTCTCACAGTACAACAGAAGTAATTTTTTTTTTTTTTAAAGCACATCAATACTAAACCAGTCCTTAGAGCGTCCGTACCTACAACTTTTGTGTCCGGTAACCCTCCTCCCAAAAACATTTACGGGGACAAGGGTGGGTTGGGCCTAATATGTTAGGCTTGTTTCATCTTAATTGGGCCTAATATTTTGGACTTGTTTCATCTTACTTGCCCAGTGACCATTTCCAACTTCAATTCTAGTTAACGCGGGTTTGAACTTGGGAAGTGAAGGAAGTGCGGAGGGTGGGTAAAGCAATAGCAGTGCCCCAATCCGAGAGCGCCACGTCAGAGTGGCAGTGGGGCCGGCCAGCCGCTTACCAGCTTTAATGTGGTGGGAAAACGGAAAACCGAGAACGGGCGTCCCGTCGCGGCCGTTTAAAGTGGCGCCGCCGAATATTCTGCCGTTTGAAATTGTTTAATAGAATATGATTTGATGGTGATATTTGATTGAGATCGCCGAAGAGAATATCAAATCGAGATCCAGGTGGGTCCCGATCCATATCTCTATTTGTACGCCGCTTTGTGGATCCCACCAATATACCTCCTCTCTTCTCCCATTTGGTTGTCGGCGCACGCAGGCACGCTGGCCGGCACTCTGCTTACTTTACTCACTCCCATTAGATTGTGCTTCGCTATGTGCCCTCCCTCCATCCCTTCCTTCCATCCTTCCTTCCTTTCTTCTCCCTTTTAACAATAGGATAAGAATAATGTTAGAAATATCATATTTTAAAATCAAATTATGTAAACTAGATGATTTGATTATTGATCATTGAACTATTAAATAAGTGTCGATTAATGTGTTTATTTTTTTTACTGATGACACATCATTTAGTTTGTAAATTTGATATCCCTAACATCATATGAATATTCATCCTTTTACTTCGCATGCCGTTCTTCAACGGTGGTGTTGTCTACTTTCTCGAGTTTCTTTCTTATTGTACAATTTCAAAAGATAACTTGAATTGTTTATTTTAAGTCATTGATAAATAATTTAAGAGAAATACTAAAGAGACTCTCTCAAAGTGAAGCTCCTTATAGATTTTCTGACTCCTCATGTTTTTGGCATAATATTTTATATGTTGGCATAGAAATTAAAGTTAAACTGTGAGGTGACAGAGAGTTCATGTCCCACTTTGAGAGAGCTCCGTTAACATTTCTCGTAATTTAAAATACAAAAGTTCAACTAAATCAAACAGTTTGTTAAAATTTTCACCCTATTAATACATTTAACATTGGAATTATAGAGGCTACAAAGCAAAAGAAATTAGGTCATTGTACCCTAGCTAGTCCTTCCTTTTTTTTGGTAACATAAACTGGGTAGAACACTCCAAAACTAACTCATGAAATTATATAAATAGTTCGAATTCTAAAAACTCCATTCATATCATCAAATAAATGATCCACAATCCACTCAGTTCGAGTCCTTTCGCATAAGTGTATAACATATGTTGTCTATTAACTTGATCACATCTAAAAGTTCATTTCATAATGAACATCATGCATTGATGTACTCTAAAAGTTTTGATGAATTACATCATCCAAAGAATATGAATGCAAGTTCTATGTGTATGCACAACGCATGCCCGTATGCATGTACGTTGGAGCTGAAAAATCCAACATCGTCGACAGATTCTGCTGTAAAAGTGGCAGGCACGATGAACAAGTAAGTGAGTGAGTCAAGTGACTAAAGACATTTGCGATGTGAATTAATTAGTACCAGAAATGAGCAAGCAAACCAGTGAAGATTTGAGCAAGTAAAAGATGCTTTGCAGTTGCACTACGAGGAAAATGGGAGGTAATAACTTGGGGGCCAGCGTACACGGCGGCGACAGGCGCCCCACAATTACTCAAATCACAATAAATCGCGCCAACGTAAAACTGATGAGGAGGACAAGGAGACAATGATCCGTCGTGTCACAGTAAAAGGAGACGATGCTGGACATAAAGGAGTGAAGTGAGTAAGTGAAAAGTAAAGTCCGTTACGTTGACGAAACGAAAGTAAAAGCATAAACCGCGCATCCCGAGGAGAATACAGAGCAGAAGAGAATGTCACTCGGTTTCTGTCTCTCTGACAGCACCACCACCGAAAGATGGCGACACGCCTGCTGTTCACGGTGGTCCCGCGCCTCTATATTATATATCCACTTCCCTATGCCCGCTAAGCAACTCCATCCAAAGTTCATGTGTTAGTTTTGTTTGTGGTCCTAAGCAAATATACCATGAAAACAAAGCGCCCTCGGATCTCATGCATTCATGTTACAAGATAAACTACGTATCTGTTTTTATTTAGTTTTCGATCTCAAAAAGTTGGTAATGTAAAATGGTTAAGATTCAGTTTCAAGACACAAATTAACTTGTGCTTGTTTTTTATTCGATGAGAAGTTTGTCACAATTAACATAAACCGAACCAAACCAAACTATCGTAGTTTCCTTAGTAATTTTAGGGTACATGCTTGTTTTTTTTCCCTATTTGTCAACTTCATAAGTTACTATATATGCGCAACAATATATTAAGTGTATGAAATTATTCCAATTTCTAACTTCTTTTGGTGTTTATTGACACACAGAAAATAAAAGTATGCATGAAAATTCATAATTATGTACCTAAAAATCATGAATCATATCAACCAGAGAACTAATTTATCTCATTCTCATTTCATTTGCCGGTGATAGATGCTAAGGGGACATTTTTAAAAGTAAGATTCTCTATGGACTCTCTACCACCTCATTTTTTATATAATGTTTCGTAATGTTGACATGGAAATTGATGTTAAACTTGTGAGATGACAGATAGTTCATTAAAAGTCTGACTCTAAGAGAGTCCCATTATCATTTCTCTTTTTCGATTCATGACTTTCCGGTTTCAAAATAAGTAACAATGTCATATAAAGTCCAACTTTAACAAAGTCCCATTAGCATTTCTCTTTTCTGACTCATGACTTTCCCGTTTCAAAATAAGTAAAAATGCCACATATTCATTTTCTTTTCCGAAACTCTCACTTAACCTCCCTGTTTTCCATCTTTTGTCGTCAGTGATAACCCCCTCCTCACCGAAAGATGTCATCTTATTTCCTCCATCTCAACCCTATAGGCCTATCCTCCATTGATTTTGTGGAGTTCCCTTTCTTTCTTAACGGAAAATTAGCCCTAGAAAATCTCTAACCTATTTCTTTTGTAATTCTTCGCTCGTATTATTAGTACCTTACATGCTACAAATGTTTAAGATATGCAATGCAATCGTCAATTGTGTGCGATACTATCATACTAGCATTTATTCATAATTGTAGATTACATGCTAACCAATAACGATAATAGCATCATAAGCGAATGAAGCTATAGCACTGGCGAATCCAATGAAGGCTCAGGAGGATCACTCGACCCTTCTAGTGTCCAAGTTGTTGTTATATGCCTTGTTTGTATCTTTTTTTTCTATATCAAAATTTTTAAGGTTTTGACCTTGTTGGTCCATTGAAAAGTAAGTGTGTGACTTGATTTTTTGATCCGTATCATCAGAGTTATAATTCATGAATGAAATTTAACATATTGTATTTTTTCTCTTTATTGTATTAATGATCACTGATTAGCTAATTACCTAATCCTAATTATATAATTTCTAGTTTCGCCATTGAGCTATCGGAACTCATTTTGTAATGAAAATTTGATGCTAGCACATAAATTTTACAAATCTATATAAACAAAATAAAATGGGAAAAAGGCAAAATTCCAAAGAAAAAAAAAATACAAAGTAAAGAGAAAATGGTGAACATGAGGTGGTTGGCAAGAAGGATCACGCTGTAAGTAAAGCTGAGGGGAGGGCTCTGCACGCGTGCGGGGGCCACATCCTTTTGGGCCCACAAGTGTGGACCACACCCAGAAGTGGTCTGCTGGCTGGCGTCGAGCACACTCTACACATCAATCGACACTTGTCGACCCGTTGCAGGCCCAAAGCTTTTACCAACAAAAAAATATAAAATATAAAAAGTAAAAAGAAAAAAATAATTCACATAACTTTGGTGGCACGCTTTTCTGTCCTACCACCGGGAGTGGCGGGGTATGCTGTCACTTTTACCAGCCCACAGGCTTCTGTCACACCCCGTTGACATATAATAAATAGTAAAATTAGATTAGGGCTTTCGCTTTAATTTTCTTTTGTGTTAGGCCATTGATGTTGCATGCCTCCTTATCTTTTAACAATTAACATAGATTAAGTCTTGGGGTTAACGCTAAGAGCTTATTAGTTAATTAGTGTAGTCTCCTCGACAATTAGTTCAATAATCAGTTTGAAAATACGTATGCTTATCAACTGTTGATATAGTTACGTTTGATGATTTTTACTTTATTTAAAAGGATAATGCTATTTAAACAGATAAAACGAATATACTTTCTGACACAATTTATACGTGATAGTATAGATGAGTTTTACGTACTATGGAAGGTCATGCCCATATTAGAGAGTGTACAAAAATGTGTAAGTTTTGTGTGTTAAAATAAAATTTGGATTGTTGTTAGACCAACCCTATTGTTTTATTTTTCCCAGCCACATTATAATCCCACCCACCATAAAAAGTAAAAAATTAAAATGTTATTTCCTCACTCATTATTATTCTTAGAAGAACCTCTAATATACAAGCCGAACAAAAGGATAAAAATGGGGAACACACGCTCAACCGTTGGATTTCTCTTATAATGAGATCGTGCGGCTGTCAGTTAACCATGCCTTTTTACATTTTTGTTTCTTTCTTTTTTCTTCACATATCTCTACCTCGCGAAGGCCCCACAAGAGGTTCTCCGATTCTTCTTGGGTTCGAGGTTGGAGTCGATTGATTTGCGCCTGCTTGTGAGGTAGAGTAATTTCTCCCATTCAAGGGGAAAAAAAGGGAAAAATAATAGGGTCATAAAGTCTTTTTCCTAAAAGGATAAATATGTCATTAAATAGGACAACGAGGTGAGTTTAATTGTTCTCTAAACTTAGGGTTGGTTTAGTATTGTTGTGCTTTGAAAAAAAGCTGATTTTGTTGTGCTGTGAGAATAAGCAGTTGTGAAATAAAGTAGTAGAGTGTTTGGTAAACTTTTTTGTAAAAGTGATTTTGAAAGAAAAAAAAAAAGCAGTAATATAGTGTTTGGTAAACTTTTATGTAAAACAGATGTGAAAAAAGCCCGTTTTTCAAAGCTGGGTTTTGCAGCTTCTTGTTTTTTGCTTTTTTTCATCTAAAATTGTGAAAAAATGCTAAAACTGAATATTTACCAAACACAAAAATAGCTCCCAGCTTTTTTTTATACAAACTTTTTTCAGAATCACCTCAGTACCAAACCAGGCATTATTATAGTCAAAATAAGTGCTTATTTTCATCAAATGGAGGACTTATTTGTAAAGACCTTTAAAAGTTTTAGGGTTTCGTAACTTTTACAAAATGGGGCAAAAAAGTGAATATCATGAAGGGGAAAAGAAGTTAGGTTATAATTGAATTCTTAAGTCTATCTTAAGATTTGGAGCAAACACCCACTTAGGTTGGTCTGCCATTAGCTTCTAATTTTGGCCAATCAAATTTAATTATTTTTTTTCCTTTTTAGTGACGGCCAACTTTGAGGAGTGGAGAATGTGGGAAGGTTTGAAAAATGGATGGTGGGAGATGAGGGAAGACCATGCCACATTGACTTGGGGAAATTTTGGCAAGTTGTATTGACTTGCACATGTTCAGTAAAGTGAAATTATGGTGGAGAAAAGTACTGTATTATTTTGTGTAAGACTATGAGGGGGTTCTAAGAAAGTGGCATACTTAGTCTTTTACCTAGGACAATTATGGATCTGCAAAATTCAACCCATTGTGACTTGTCATAGCATAGGACTCATTAAGATATAGATTGTTTAGCTGGATTGACTAGTATAGTGTGCCAGCCACTTTGCACATTATACGAAAACGTAAGTATAAAACGTGTTATGTGAGGTATACTGTACATTTGTTACATGTAAGTTTTTCTTAGCTAAACGACTTAGTTCGCATCCGCATTTTTTTTATATTGGAAGACAATCTTGTTGACAAATTGGAAAATAAACAGACTCAAAACCCTTTTCGAGAGTTAATTAACATAATTGGTAGTATCAAAATTTCTTCTGGTTAGTTAACTATGGTGACAAGTGACTAATTGATGGGTACACGTGGAGAAAATTTTCAGTGCGTTGAGAATACGGCCTGGTACATCAAATGTCATAATACAATTGGTTGAATTTTTTTTTTTTGAAGTTTCTAACCAATTATATTATTACACTTGGTATACCGGACCGTATGCCTGACATATTGAAAAATCTTTGGTAAGTATGAAAAAATTTATATTGTTTTGACCGAAAGTGGAGGGAGTGACATATATTCAATTAAAGTTGCTATGTTTTGGAAAAACAATAAAGACTTGGGTTATTGTTTGAATATTAGTGGGTTAGTAAAATATAGTGGGATGAAAACGTGTTTCCTTGCTTATTTAATCAACTAAGGACATATATCTATAACGAAGGGGTACATATAATAGGGTTGTGGAACTACATCATCAACATGTAAGGATGAATATTCTATATTCAGTCCAAACTAGTCGATAGAGAAAATACTTTGAATCAATATTCAAGTACTAGGCGCCACAGTACTGAAATAACCCACTATATAATTTGATGTATAAACATATTTTTCTATATTTTAATCTCATAAGGGAGGTTGATTAATCAAACATATATAATTTGTTTTCTAAGTATAAAGCAACCAGTTGGACACTTGTGCATGAAATCAGACAGACCCAAAATAATTAAACAACCATATGACAACATCCAATATTGCTTGACAGCCAAACTATGCTTATAAAAGTTGCATGTATATATAAGTGCATATATATATATGTATGTATTTGCATGAGGGGTGATGGCATGAGAAAATGAGGTCGCATGCTAAAACCCTCATGATTTTGTCTTTGTTTTCACATGCAAACCATTGTTTTTACCCTATTAACTTTTCACCTCAATTTCACATGAAGATTGGAGGGTAAATACGAATGGACTGACCGTCTGGCGTATGGCATGTACATCAAAGTGTGGATTGATGCGGAAAACTCAGAGATAAAAAGAGTCCTAGAGAGAGAGAGAGAGAGAGAGAGAGAGAGAGAGAGAGAGAGGACAGTTGGTGAGACAGAGTTTTAAGTGTTGGAAAGCGCCTAAACAAACCAGTACCGCAAGAAAAATCAGCAGTAAACGAGAGAGAGAGAAACAGAGAGAGAGAGAGAGAGAGAGAGAGAGAGAGAGAGAGAGAGAGAGAAATGATGTGAAAACAAGAAATGGTCGCTTTTATTCCTCTTCTGTCTGACATTAAGGGATTTTTCTCTTCTTAAAAACCTTTTCCTTTTATCATTTTTCTGCTCCATATATATTTATACATACATAAACAGTTTGAGTTTGAAAAACCAAAAGCAAAAGCCACTTCTCGACAACTCTGACCATGAATGAAACAACAAAATCACACTAATCGTCTCTCTAGCTTCCGGGCATCAACAAAACCTTCCTAGCAAATCCAAACCTGTAAGTTTCTTGCCTCAAAAATCTTCAATATTATCTCTTCTTCCCTTTATGATTCTGCTAGTGATTTTAACACTCATCTTTTAGTCTCATACGCTCCGTGCAGCGTAAAGTATGAGTACCAAAATCGCGATGTATGATTCGTGAGCTTATAGATCCGTATAAACATATGTAAATTTTGTGACTTTGGTGTTATATAGTGAGGAGGCCTTGTCATGATGGCGGTGACGTCATCCTGCAAAGATGGTGGGATGAAGATGCAGATGGACAATGGCAAGTACGTAAGGTACACGCCGGAGCAAGTGGAAGCTTTGGAGAGGTTGTACCATGAGTGCCCGAAGCCGAGCTCCATGCGCCGCCAGCAGCTCATCCGTGATTGCCCTATCCTCTCCAACATCGAGCCTAAGCAGATCAAAGTCTGGTTCCAAAACCGCAGGTGAAAAAAAGTTTAATATCTTTTCTGTTCATCAAGCAGTCAAATTTCTCAATTGGGTTGATTTATTTTTGGTTTTTAAATTTTGGGTTGGATCTATTTATTTATTTATTTTGGCTTGGGTTGTTGTGTTTGAGCAGATGTAGAGAGAAGCAGCGGAAGGAGGCGTCGAGGTTGCAGACCGTGAACAGAAAGCTGACGGCGATGAATAAGCTTCTGATGGAGGAGAATGATCGGTTGCAGAAGCAGGTGTCTCAGCTGGTCTACGAGAACAGCTACTTCCGCCAACAAACACAAAATGTAAAATCATTCACCTCCATCCTTTACAACATTCAAGTAAAAAAAAAAAAAAAAAAACAAAATATCATCCCAGTCAATTTTCTTACACAAATGGAGAAGCAAAATGCAAATTCTCACCAAATCACCGTAAATTATGAAAAGCGATTTTGACACTCATCTTTTAGCCACTGCACTTCAAATCGACAATTTTACAGTTTTTCTTAACCTACCGGCAAGACGTTAAAAAATGAGTCTTGAAATCACATGTAGTTTTTCACTCTTAATTTCTTCATATATAGTATTTCTTTTATTTTTGTTCCTTATTTCTCGTTAAGTTATTCAATCGTAAAGCTAGAATTAATTGAAATCATAGTTGTTGTGAGTTAAGAAAGGGGAATTCTCTTATATTGGCTCAATATGGTGAATCAAAATTGTTCTTCTCATAATTCCAATAAATGGGAATACAAATCAATCTAGGAAAAATTTGATATTTTATTTCTTGAAGATAATAAACTTCTTTTTTTTTTTTTTTTCTTCCCACTTAAAGTTTTTTGCATGATGGGGTTTTGAGATTTGTTGTTTCTTTGTTGGATTTGCAGGCTACTTTAGCCACGACAGACACAAGTTGTGATTCGGTGGTGACGAGCGGTCAACACCATTTGACTCCGCAGCAGCATCCACCACCACCACCAAGGGATGCGAGCCCTGCAGGGTCAGTGTTCAACACCATTTCATGATTTTATTCTTCTTGTATTTGTTATGTCCTTTTCACTTGTTTTTTTTGCTTTTCTTTGGACCGCTGAGAGAAGAGAATATATCAGATTTTGATTGTTCTTTCTTTCTTTTGTTTTGTTTTGTTTGTTTGTTTTTAGACTTCTGTCCATTGCAGAGGAAACTTTAGCAGAGTTTTTATCAAAGGCCACTGGGACTGCTGTGGAGTGGGTCCAATTGCCTGGGATGAAGGTCTCTCTCTCTCTCTCTCTCTCTCTCTAAACATCTTTTTTTTTTTTATTCTCAATACCATTTCAGCATACTTTGCTAAGCTTCCAAGCAACACCCAAAACACATCATTATCTCAATTTTTTTTGACACACTAATCTTTTGCTTTTGCACTTTTGGGTCCCCCATTCTTCTTATTTTTGCTTCACCCAAGGCAATAGAAGAATATTGTTTTGCATTCTTTTATGCCACATAATTGTCTGGTAAAGCTTTTAAAGTTCTCTCTTTATCAAATTCAAATGTACAACGAAGAGAAGTTATTTTTCAAAACGCATAAAAAACATTTGTGTGAGATACACAAAAGTGCAAAAGCATTCTTTTTATGTACTTTGTTAAATGACTTAAAGGATTATCAAGATGCATAAGAAAACATGGTGTAAGATACAGTGAATGTGTGTAATTTTTTTTTCTCAAAACGGATAAAATTTGATAAAGAATTGATAAATATGCACAAATTAAACCTGTTATACATTTTGCATCAAAACTAATAATGAGGACCGTATCTAACAATAAACAGTTAAACCTTTATTGTCTATTTAGTATTCCTCTAATTTTATTTTGAATTAAAAGTTTATAACCGATTTTAGTCATGCACATTTCCTTAAAAAATTAAAGAAGTAATTACAATCATTCTTTTCTTTTCTTTTTTTGGTCGGGTGCTGATTATGTACTTTGTACATGTGTTTTGAACTGCACAGCCTGGTCCGGATTCCATTGGAATCGTTGCAATTTCTCACGGTTGCACTGGTGTGGCAGCACGTGCATGTGGCCTTGTAGGTCTAGACCCTACAAGAGTAAGTTCTTCTTCTCCCCCACTTGCTCTACTAAATTAAAGCACTAAACTTTGTAAAATTTTGGTAATTAAGTGTTAATCAAAGATACTCTTGCTGTATACAGGTCGCTGAAATCCTCAAAGATCGGCCTTCGTGGTTCCGAAACTGCCGGTCTGTGGATGTGCTGAACGTGTTGTCCACGGGCAATGGTGGAACCATTGAACTGCTTTACATGCAGGTAACCAAGATCCTCTCCAGTCTCTATTTCTGTAGTTCTCGTATCTGTTTTCATCAATATTAATAATCGTGCTTAACAAATATCTGAATCTTTTTGCCTCTTTTAGCTCTATGCACCCACAACTTTGGCACCAGCTCGAGATTTCTGGTTGCTTCGCTACACATCGGTACTCGAAGATGGTAGTCTCGTGGTATGTGATGATTTTTTTGTCAAGATGTATGCACAAATGGAACTAAGTTACGAAGTTTTAATATAAAACACTAAACAAACAATAAGCCCTGTACATTAATTAGTGTCCCCCGTTACATTTTTTATTAAAATTTTGTAACCAATGTCCTTGTTTCTTTTGTACGAGCACTCAATAATTTGGTGTTACTTGTTTGTAACTTTGCCCATTTCAAGCACCTTTAATTTGGTATTTATGCTGTAATTGCTGTTGGTAGGTCTGTGAAAGATCACTTAACAACACACAGAATGGTCCTAGCATGCCACCAGTGCAGAATTTTGTGAGAGCAGAAATGCTGCCGAGCGGGTATCTAATTAGACCTTGTGAAGGTGGTGGCTCGATCCTTCACATTGTTGATCATATGGATTTGGAGGTATGCAGAGCAGTCTAGCTTTCGTACGTTGAAGCAATGTCATTTCCTTGGCTTGATCGATCACAATTTTGACTTGTTAATTTGATTGCTTTAAACCAGCCTTGGAGTGTACCCGAAGTGTTGCGCCCGCTTTATGAGTCATCAACACTTCTTGCTCAGAAGACAACGATGGCGGTAAGATTGTTTTCTCGTAATCGATGTCATTTTTCTTGTTTGGATATTAAAATTTGTTAGTTGAGAATGTTTGTTTAAAACAAGTTAGAATCGTAGAAACGATGAGCTTGCATAATATTCGAAGAATGAAGCATCATACGTCTTGTGTTCTAATGTAGACGTATTTCTTCTTTCAGGCATTACGCAACCTGAGGCAGATTTCTCAAGAAGTTTCTCAGCCTAATTCCGCTGGTTGGGGAAGAAGGCCTGCAGCTCTCCGTGCTCTTAGTCAGAGATTGAGCAAGTGCGTTATAATTTCACCTCCTTATGATTTCTTAGAATGGTTAATCAACTTTCACCTTGTTGGAGTCTTACAAATTTTGTATTGCAGGGGTTTCAATGAAGCAGTTAACGGGTTTACAGATGAAGGATGGTCTGTTCTAGAAAGTGATGGTGTTGATGATGTTACCCTTCTTGTGAACTCGTCTCCGGGCAAGATGATGAGTGCAAATCTTTATACCAATGGAGTTCCATCTATGAGCACTGCAGTCTTATGTGCCAAAGCATCCATGTTACTCCAAGTAAGGATTTAGATGCGTTTTGGCCAATAACTAACAAAATTAAGTTGCAATAATACCTAATAAGAAGCAGCAACTTGGAAAAGTATCCAGAAGGCACACATCAAATGATTTTGGTTTACATTTTGGTTTTTTGCTCTTTTTTTTCTCTCTAAACAAACATTTCAGAATTTAGTTATTGACTTGTGTATCGTTTCCATTGCCTTCAGAATGTGCCTCCAGCCATACTTCTTAGATTCTTGCGAGAACACCGATCAGAGTGGGCTGACAGAAGCATTGATGCTTATTCAGCAGCTGCTATTAAAGCTGGTCCCTGCAACATGCTAGGGCCTCGAGCTGGAAGTTTTGGGGATCAGGTTATTCTTCCCCTGGCTCACACAATTGAGCATGAAGAGGTAGGCACCTGGTTTTGAATTTTTCAGTTAACCGTAAAAGGCCATTCTCTCATTAATTTAGCTGCTTTTTTTCATCTTAGCGTAGCGATATGCAGTCTAAATTCTGATATATTTTGGTTTTCTGTAAACAGTTCATGGAGGTCATTAAGATTGAGAACATGGGCCACTATCGAGAGGATATGATGATGCCTGCAGCTGACATTTTCCTGTTGCAAGTAAGTACATATATTTTCTTTTCGATTTGATCTGTAACATAATGTTCTTGCAGTAGTGCTCCACAGAAGTATTTGCAGTATATTTTACTCTTCATATTTGATAGCTCTTAACATCCTTGCCGGCTATGGTCACTGATTTTTGCCGTTTCTGTTGCATCAAACCCCAGCTGTGTAGTGGAGTGGATGAGAATGCCGTCGGGACCTGCGCTGAACTAGTATTTGCTCCCATTGATGCATCATTTTCGGATGATGCTCCAATTCTACCTTCTGGTTTTCGCATCATCCCTCTTGATTCTCGGATGGTAACCATTCATCTTATATGATATATCATAATATTATAGAATTCATTTTCCATCCCTTTTGTTTGATATGTTTTGTGTGATTATATCCTATATGCTTAAATTGTTGTGCAGGATACTCCCAGTCCAAACCGTACGCTTGATCTTGCCTCAGCTCTTGAAGTTGGACCTGCTGGAAGCAGAGCATCTGGTGATAATGCTGGCCACTCCGGCAATACGAAGTCTGTGATGACAATAGCTTTCCAGTTTGCATTTGAAATTCACCTCCAAGAAAATGTGGCCGCCATGGCTCGGCAGTATGTGCGCAGTATCATAGCATCAGTGCAGAGGGTGGCACTGGCACTCTCCCCGTCTCATTTTGGTTCACATGCTGGGTTCCGGCCTCCACCTGGCACCCCTGAAGCACAAACACTTGCTGGTTGGATCTGTCAGAGCTATAGGTGCGTATAGTACAAGTTCTTATCTGACAAGAGATTGGCTATATGGTTTGAAAATGGCAATGATAGTATGACACTTGTTGCCGGATCCTGCCATCAATCGTTCGTCGTAGAATTGGACAAAGGTGACTGCCGTATACTGATTAATCTTGATCTTTTCAGGTGCTATCTAGGTGGAGAACTACTAAAAACCGAAGGAAGCGAGTCCATTCTCAAATCCCTTTGGCATCACTCGGATGCAATCTTGTGCTGCTCTTTGAAGGTAAATTGCTTACCATTCTTCTTTGGTTTTACAATATGAAGCATTCAATTTCATGCCTTTCGTAACAATTTGGTTCCCTCCCCCTTCCATAATCTAACCGCATCATTTATGCAGGCAATGCCAGTTTTCACATTCGCAAACCAGGCAGGCCTTGACATGCTTGAGACGACGTTAGTTGCACTTCAAGACATAACACTGGAAAAGATTTTCGATGACAACGGAAGGAAGACCCTATGCTCCGAGTTCCCGCAGATAATGCAGCAGGTATAGTACTTTGAAGTCCACCTAGATTTTCGGTACTTTTGAAATAGGCGATTAACTAACCTTTCGTTATTCAAATCATGGGGGTGCAGGGTTTTATGTGTCTTCAAGGAGGAATATGCATGTCAAGCATGGGAAGGCCGATCTCGTACGAGAGAGCAGTGGCATGGAAGGTGCTGAATGAAGAAGAAACTGCTCACTGTATCTGCTTCATGTTCATCAACTGGTCATTTGTTTAACACTTTGGAGGCCACAAGAACAACATCATAGGATATAGAACTTAGAAATTAAAACCTCTTCTTTGCACCAAAGGCATATTGGGCCCAAATTTTTTTGGTTATCAATATCATCTACTCTTTGCTACTTTTCTTTATGCTTTATTTATGAATCGTAATGCTGCTGCCCTTTGTTTTCTTCTCCCCTTTAAAATAGATTACATATCAGCTTTGTAATCTTGGAGTTGAGTTGAGCACTGCATTTGAATGCATTTTAGGATCTCGTTGAAAAGAAAAATTCACTCACAACGGGGTTGTATACCTTCTCTATGTCACTCTTGTCATGTGATAAGTCCTGCTAATTGCGGGTTTCCATGACACTCATGTTTGAAACTGTGGGTTCGAGATTAAATCTGAACTTCAGGTTTATGGGTACCTACATACAAACACACCGATATATATAGACACACAAGAATGTATATTTTGAATTGGGGGTTATTTCGGGACCATATGTGTAAATGATAGGTCACGGCCCAAAATTGTAGGGTGACATGGGCTACAGGCCCATTTGGTGATTGCTGGGTTGTGGGCTAGTTAAGAAAAATGGTGGGTCAACATAACCCAACCTCAATTATTGGGCTAAGAAAGAAAAAGTGAAAAAATAAAGCCCAATATGTGGGTATGTTTATTCATACATGCCAAATAAAATTAGGCCCAAAAGAAAGAAATGAGAGGCCGATTTGGGCAAGCCTAATTGGGCTTTGGGTTGGCTGAGATCCAAGACCAGGGTAGTTGGGTTTGAGGGTGGGCGGCTGTAGGCTACAATGCATGGTGGTACATATACCAGAAGGGTGTCGGGAGAGGTAATCTTAGGTGGTGGCGAGTCGGGGTTTGGTTGGAACCTAGAAATTCATGACACCCGGGGGTGGGGGGGGGGGATCTCGAAGTCGAGGTTATTGGGAAAAGGTCGAAGATGCTATTGTGAATATCGTGTTTAAGAATGGAAAAAATTGAACAAACTTGAAAAATGGAAAATAAAATAATCAATACAAACAACGCCAAAAATTAACGTGGTTTTGCGATATGTGCCTACGTCCACGAGGCAGCAATAACAGTCTTTCACTACATCAATAATGAATACAACGAATAATCTTGCCAAACCTTTAGAATAAAGAACTTGACGAAAAACCTGAAAGAACAAGAACAAGAAATACACTCTTTATCTCTTTTCTTTTCTCTCGCATACACTTTGCCTTTTCTCACTCTGACTCATTGAGTGGTGTATAACTTATTGTTTTGCTACAATTCAAAACTAGTGCAATAGCCCTTTATATACACATAATAAAGGTCTTCTTCAATAAGGATTACTAATCCTAATTGGATTCTAGTTATGCATCTTTCTCCATTTGAGAAACTAACTCCAACTAGGAAAACAACATAAATTGGGTAAACAAATTAAATTGCAAAAACAATTCCAAGTAGGTAACAATTTAATCCTCTAAGTCTATAATTCTAATAGAGTTAGGACAATTCATCATGGGCTAGAAAAACCCAACAATCTCCCCCTCCACACCATGAGGATGGTATACCAAAATATGATTGCTCCCTTTAACAAAACTCCCATTAATCAAACTTCATAACTAGGCTCCCCCTAAATGTACTACTCATAACCAGACTCCTCATGATCAAACTACTTATAACCAGGCTCCACCTGATTAACTACTCAGCTTCATTGGTAAAGGCAATTATAGAGTTCTTTGCCAAAAAAAATTGTTCATCTGCACTAAAGAAGCTCTTCAACGTAAGTCACAACACCTATAGTATTGTTCCCATCCTTTTGTTCCTTTTTTTCTATTTACGACAATGCTTCTTCACGTGACCCTTTTTTCCACAATAGTGGTAGTTACCATTGAATCTTGTCTCACCAAATGTTTTGCCTATTTTCTCTGTGACTAAGAGTTGTCCAGCGTCTACACTTGAAGCTTTTCTCCTTGTTTCTTCATTGAAAATACTATCCTTAACATCATCCATAGACAGTACACAATTAGAAGCCGAATTGCTTACAGTTACAACGAAGGTTTCCCAACTATCTGGCAAAGATCCTAGCAACAATTCTTCAATATTCAAACCCATAGTGGCCACCTGATTCATCATGTTCTAAAAGTTGTTCAAGTGCTCAATTACACTAACATCTTCCGCATACTTCATGTTGACAAGCTTCTTGATAAAGAATGCTTTCTTGGCACCAATCTTCTTCTCAAAGAGGAATTCTAACTCTTCCAAAGAGTTTGCGCATCAGTCTCTTTAGACACATGATGATGGATCTCATCCACTCATTGTATAATCGTACCAATAGTTACGATTCATCTTGGTTCACTTGGCATCATACATACTTGTTGGCTTGCTCTTAAGACCTTTAGTTGGCTTATGGAGATCTTTACAATAAAGCATGTCCTCCATTCTTGATTTCCATATAATCCAGTTGAAGCGGGTGAGTTTCATCATAATTGCACCCTTCATTTTAAACGACTATCAGCCAAACCAGACTCTGATACCACTTTTTGTGAATATCATGTTTAAGAATGGGTTTAACTCGGGAAATTGAAAACAAAATAACCAAGACAAACAACACCAAGAATTAACGTGGTTGGGCTATATATGCCTACGTCCACGAGGCATCAACAATAATCTTTCACTATATCAATAGTGAGTACAACAATTAATCTTGCCAAACCTCTAGAATAAAGAACTTGACGAAAAATTAGAAAGAACAAAAAATACACTATTTATCTCTTTTCTTTTCTCTCACAAACACTTTGCCCTTCTCTCACTTTGACTCCTTGAGTGGTGTACAACTTGTTGTTTTGCTCCAATTCAAAACTATTGCAATAGCCCTTTATATCGACATTATAAAGGCCTTCTTCAATAAGGATTACTAATCCTAATTGGAATCTAGTTATGAATCCTTCACCAATTGAGAAACTAACTCCAATTGGAGAAACAACTTAAATTGGGTAAAAAATTTAAATTAGGTAAACAACTCCAATTTGGTAATAATCCTCCAAGACTATAATTCTAACAGACTTACGACAACTCATCGTGGGTTGGAAACACCCAAAAGGTGCTACCGTAGTTGCGCTATGGCTGTGTTCGAAGATTTTCGATATTTTTAAACTAGGTGAGTAACTAACCTTTTGTTATTCAAATATTGGGGGTCCAGGGTTTTGTGTGTCTTCAAGGAGGAATATGTATCTCCAGCTTTTGGGCCTAAATTCACATTTTTGGCCATATTGAAGTCAGCCGAAAAATGGGCTATGAGTTTCGACTCGATCGTGCAGTATTGATTGAGTAGCTGAGTCCCAGATAGGCTGAGATTGTTAAGGATTAATTGAGATGTTTTCTGATGAGTATCAGAATATTCCAAGGATAAGGAATGAATTGAACACAAGAAGGACTAGGTTCAGAGTCCGAATTTAGGTGCAAGAGGTTGAGAAAGGATGGTGATAGAGTTTTGGTAGAGAATAATTCCGAATATATTCAGTGAATATGTCGAGGAATTGCAATATTATTAGAATTTATCACTCGGCAGGCTTGGGCACCAAGAAATAT
The DNA here is from genome assembly GCF_041283825.1 of Pyrus communis. Lineage (NCBI taxonomy): Eukaryota > Viridiplantae > Streptophyta > Magnoliopsida > Rosales > Rosaceae > Pyrus > Pyrus communis. The sequence goes on from NC_142572.1 coordinate 16,017,435, forward strand.
ATCCCTATAAATATAGAAGGATTTGCAACGTAGAAACCCCTTTCAAATCTGCAAACAACTCAAAATGCTCTACGCGAAATCCTTTTCACACACTTGAGAAAAATACAAGGTATCATAACACTCTTGTCAATACATTTTTAGTTTGGATAAGTAAACAACACCATGTCGACAATCGGTGACACCTTGAGTTTGGTTAAGTAAACAGCAATGGAGCCATAAGACCAGAAGATTTAGGAGTACCTTCATTTTGGCAAGTAAACAACACTGCTTCTGGTCGGTGGGTTATTTATTTAAGTATCTGCCGGCGAAAAGTTCTTAATTCTTTCGCCTAAAGAGGTCACTTCATTAGCTCCAACAAAATGAGGTGTTCTACGATCGGTTATATGCACTTCATATTTCGGCATTCAAATGACTGAAAAACGTTCATTATAAAGACACACATCTCTTTGGAGTACCTTTGTCCCTATGCCCCTACAACCTAATACCGATACGTTGTAGTTATATTCTCACGAATATAGTTGAATCGGTTGAACCCGGTGCACAAAATCCTGAACTTTGTAGTGAATTAAGCAACCTTGTCTTCAGGTTCAAGAACCCTAGACCAAGAGGTGTTCCTTCCTCGGTCGTAGTCACTAAAGTGCAGAAGTCAATTGCGCATTCAACATCACCACATCTATTCAACTCGCCCGACCGAACTCAATCACGAGTTGACATGCCCGCATTCACAAGAAGAACATAATTAGTTCATAAGTACTCGATATGCGCGTCATGTAGGCTTTGTAATTTTTAAAATCAACACATGCATAAAAAGAACGATCTTGTACGAGAGAGTAGTGGGCACGGAAGGCGTTAATTGAAGAAGAAATTGCTCACTGCGTCTGTTTCATGTTCATCAACTGGTCATATGTTTAACACTTTGGAGGACACGAAAAATATCATAGAATTTAGAAAGACAAAAACTACAGTAATAGAAATTAAAACCTCTTCTCTGTTATGGTCACCCAAACGCATGTTGGACCCATTTTTAACTTTTAATCTTTGGTTATCATATTACTGTTTGTACTTTTCTTTATGCTTTATTTATGAATCATAATGCTACTGCCTTTTCTTCTTCTCTCTTGAAAGAAACATATTGTATTTTAGCTTTGTAAAGCTTGGAAATGAGCACCGGACTTTGAATGCTTTGTATGATCTCACCGCTGAGTGAAACCCACCTTTAACGTGTGTATATCCTCTTCTCTCTATAATTATATTGGAATGGATATTTCTTTAAATCCAAGGTATAATAAAAGTAAAGGAAAACTAATGAAAATGATTTAAAAATTTTGAGTTTTAACGATAAAGACAAAATAAAAGGTAAAATGAATAGTACCAGGTTTGACTTTTTAGTGTAAAAATATAATTTTTTGTTAAAGTGAACAGTACCGCGGACTTTTCGTTCTAATCGTACCAATTTGAGGGGATTGATATTAATGGATCATTTTTCTTAATAACTGATTCATCTTCTACCTCTAAATTGAACACGATTTTTTATTTCTTTCTTTCATCATACTTTAAAAACAGTAATTTATTGTTTATCCCAATCCAAGTCTATAAGCCAAACGAGTTCTGAGGGGCAACGAGCATTTTACTTGTTCAAGGTCTGCTTCAATGTAGTTGTCAATTACTCCCACCTTCCTACTTTCTCCCTTTCACTAGTGCACATTTGGGACCATTGTCATTGGCATTGGTGCCAGTAATAGATGGATGACATGAATGCAATTGGGTCAAAACCAGTATTCCAATTTTTTTTTTTTTTCCTTATATAATCTCTTATTCTTCAGTCTCCTCTAAATTGCCTCTAAATGCACCTTCACATTGTTCTTGACGACATTTGTTAGAGTTATTATTGACAAGAATTTCATATTCGAGGAAAAAAGCAAAGCAATGTCATTTTATATAATCCCAAAATGATAAAATACAAATACTAAACCCCAAAAATTCTAAGATATGCCAGAACCCTACAATGCCAACACCAAAATACCAAATTCCAAACCGACGTTTGTTAAATAGTCCTTAGATATCTGCACTTCATTACATCCCAGTTCAAACGTAAATTAGTATAATCTATAGGTTATCAAATCAGCCCTCTAGTCTACAAGGGGGATTCCAACTTAATTATGGTGGCAAACCAGCACTGTGAATGAACGATTGAAAAGAGAGGAGCTAATGAGACAAATATTACACATAATTAATCGTCATATGTGATTTGAACTTGATACTTCTCACAACTTACAAGTAATAAAAAAACCAAAATATAGATTGTAATACTAGTTGGTAAGCAATTGGTATTATCAAACTATTTAAGTATCTCATGCTGAAGGTCCATCCTCCTTCATCAATCAACGCGCTATTGTCACTGTTAAAAAAGTATACGTAATTGTCATCAACCACAAATCTGCCTTTGGAGTACATGCCTTCTCTAGTTTTTCTTTACTTAATATCATAATAACGTATATAATCTAATTGGTATCATTTCTGCTAAGTACTCTTTATTATCGCATTGATTAAACTTGTTACATTAATCAGATGAGCAATCCTACCCGCCATGTTGAAAGTTGTCAAATCCTTGATGCGCTCAGAAATTATATTGTTTACATCAAACCCCGCCAAAAGCACAAACAAAACAACACGCAAAACACAAGATTTAAATGATTGGACTTATAGCCAATCTTTACGTTTGCGGGCAAAGAACAAACACTTCTTTTTTTTCTTTGAATAACTAGTACGTACTAAAGAATCTTTTTGATTAAGGATAATGAGTTTAATAAAATTTTATACTGACAGCACTTAAACCCTGGTTTCTCCGGAGTTAATCATATTGATTGCTATGTTTGGACTGCATTCGATCATTGGTAGTGAAGATTGCTGAAAGTATAGATTTTTTTATTTTTTTTATTTTTTATTTTTATATGCAAAGGAGACAACTGGTGGCAAGTCATGATTATTCATAATTTTTAGGCCCCAAAAGGTCATGGGGAATTTCACCCTGCTTGTGGTTAGGATCAAGTAGACTCACCAACTTGGAGTCTCGAACTCGAAACCTCCCAAGTTTTTTGTTTATTCAGGGCCGCAGTTCGTGCCCTCACCACTGGACCACTTTCTGTGGTTCTGAAAGTATTGATTTCAACTCTCTCAATCCTAATCACAGTCTAATGTGTATGCAAATTTCTTCCTCCTTGATTTTGGACAAAATTGCACCTACAAAACAAATAAGACCTTAGGTCAAGGCCAAGAGCCTCACGCGTCCACAATGAATGGGGGGGGGGGGGGCTTTGGCCGAAGAACCTCCAATGCCAAAGTTAGAATTTAGAGAAAAGTGTTTAAGAATAACACCTTAGGTCAAGGCCAAGAGCCTCACGCGCCCACGATGAATTGGGGGGGGGGGGGCTTTAGCAAGAGTATGAACCTAGCTTTTTAGAGAAAATAGGGTCATATATATAGGGAATGGAGGTGGCCAGCCCTTAGAAGTTTTTTGTGTGAAAATGGGTGATTTAATTGGTGATTAATGGATTAATTAGGAATTAATCCATTAATTAGCCAATTAATCTCCATTTATATGGAATAATTTGTAGGTTATGAAGTAATTACCTAAGATGAGGATGGATGAGATAATTTGGAATTTGTTACCTATTTTGGACACTCTTGGCTTGATTAAAGAATGATTGTTCACTGCTCACGCATAGGACAACCAATGTGTCTCAAGGGTAACTTTGTCCTTTTCACCAAAAATCCACGTGTCGCCTTGTGATTATTTTTAGCTCCACAAATGCCCCCACACCTGCTGGGCTGCTCGTAGGAAAGGGTAGCAGTTGTAAAGATCTTCTCGCTCTTGGAAACTTATGATTGCTTCCTGTTTTGATGTAGATTCCCTCTTTAATATGAAATTAGATCCTTCTAGGAAAGGGAATTAAATTTCTCTCAAAGCCTATTTAAGTCCACATTAAGTGGGTTATTAAATCAATTTTGAAGAGCAATTTATTCTACCCTACAAAAGAGAGAGAGCTTAAAGGATATTTGTGCAATCTTCTACATCTTGCCTATGCAAAGGACCGTTTTTCGTTGCTTTTTTTGTCTTCTCCGTGCCGCACTGATGTAAGAAAAATTTAATTTTTCTTGTCTTCTTCTTGGATAGTGTTGTCGTGGGGCAACCGTCGGGATCGTGTATCACGTCGGCTGGCAAGGGCCAAGAGTCGGCTTGGCATGGGCCGAGGAGGTGTTGTGGCAGGGACCACTGCTTTAGGTTGCTTGGCTTGGCTAGAGCCAAGGGCAGCTTGTGCGGCTGGGATTGCGGATTGTGGTGTTGGGGCGTAGTGCTAGGCGAGTCGCATGGCTCATGTCCTTTGGGCTCTTGGACCTGACATGGGCCAAGCCGTCGATTGAGAGAGATGAGGAGGTTGAAGGCCTTATAGCCTGCTGGAATGTTGGGCATGCAGGTCTCCTGCCTGCTGATTTGAGAGAAAAAATGAGGAAAAAGCCAGTATGGGTTGAGTTCCCATACTGAGTACTGTGAATAGCGTTGGCTGCTTAGTTCTCTTTCGGGAGAAGTGTGGGTTTCTCTCTCTCGAGAGAAGGTAAAGAGGATCAAGGTGGATACTTTAGCTCGTCTGATCGCTATCGTGGAGCTTACTGTGAATGAAGGTGGAAAGAAGAGATCTTCCCCGTCTGCTTAAAAGATGTTGGTTAAGAAAAAACTGAAGACTTCCTCCGCTGCTCATGAGAGTCCACCTGCTGTCGAGAGGCCTCTGATTGACATGACTTCTTCTAATGGGAAGAAAAATGAAGCTGCTAGATTTGAGCCTGTGGCGCCTGCTATGTCAAGAATGGCTAATTTGATTGTCGATAGTAATGCTCAGTGTAGAGGTTTTGCCATGCCCCTAATGTCGAAGTCTGTGCCAAGACATATGTTGGGAGCTAAGTTCGGTTCTCCTTCAGAAATGCTTGCTATTATGAAGAGCGATAAGGTGGACTTTGCTGCTAAAGTGGTGCTAAGGCCCACTCTCTCTGTTGCTGAGACTGATTCGCCTGCTGGGAAGGAGGAAACTGCTCGCGTGGGCAGCCGTGAGAAATCCACTAAGCCTGCTTCTGGGGAGGCTGTTGAGATCTGTGTGCTCTTGAAACCAAATCTTCTTAAAGACATGGACGCTTGTGCCAAGTTTGTTGATGGCGTTAGAAATGTTTGTTTGCCCAAGTTCCTTTGTGAAGCATACGACCCAATATAGAAGGACTGCTCTGCTTGCTATGAAGCATATATAGCAAGGTTACCAAGGAGGTTGTGAAGACTATGATAACTGAAGCTTATTCCTCGTCCGGGAAGATCAAGAGGTTGGACTCTGAGCACGTTGCTTTGAAGGGGTTTAATATTTCTGCCCCCACTTCTCTGCAGCTTGAGACCGCTCGCCAAGAGATCGTTGTCTTGAAGACTAGGCTTGACGCGATCCAAGTTAAGAATGAAAATGCAGAGAAGGAGATTAGATGTTACATACCTCAGATTCAAGATCTTGAGTTTGTAGATTCTGAGCTTCATTTCATTGCTTATGCAAAGGATGAAGAGTTGATTACTGCTTATAATCAAGTGATCCACTTTAAGAGAATCGTCGATAGGTTTGAACCCCAAGTGTTGGAACTTTAAGATGTATTGAAGATCAACAAAAGTTCAAAGAAGGGAATGGATGAGCTGCAGCGCGTCCGTGTTGGCCTGCTTAAGGAGAATGAGCAATTAAAGGGTGAGAATGATGGGCTCGAGGTTTCGAGACCTTCTTTGTTTCTCCGGAAGACTTGCTTGCTTTTACTTTTGAGGCTTCTATTGGTGAAGTAGTTGAAGAAGTTGGTGCCAAGCTAGGGCAGCCGGGGGTGAAGCGCTGGATGATGCCGCTGCTAAGAGCGTCGCTGCTGTTGAAGGTATGGTGACCGAGTAATCGTGGGATGTCCAAGCTGCTGGAGTGTAGTCTTCTAGGTAGCCTTTAGGATTTTCTTTGTTTTTCCTTGTAGTTCTTATTTTTCTTGAACTCTTTTGGTCTTTTCAAGTTGTTTATAAACATCATTCCTTCGCTTTCTTTTGTTCATGCCCTAACCTTTAGACTTTATAGACCATTGACAGATGTCTACTTTTCTATAAGCAGATAAGCCTGTGTAGTCTATGCAGCCGTAGGTGTTGGTATAGAACTTTGCAAAGTTGTTAGCCATAGGATTGGCAGCCGAATGCCTTACTTACAGAAGCAGACAAATCCGCGTAACCACTAAGCTGTTAACCTGACTTTCTCCAATTCCGTAGGTTGCGTAACAAGTATCACAACACTTTAGGACTTGGTATAAGTTTTTCCGCGCTTGGCAGAGGTGAAGCTTATCGACAACGTAGCATGTCGGCAGTGGATAAAACTTCGTATATGCATGCTAGCTTGTTTAACCTTTCACAAGAATATGCGGTTGTATAAGTCTAGCATGGCTTTACTGCTCAAAGGGCAAGCCGTAGGCAGTCTTCTGGAGACTGTAGGCTACCTTAGTGCACTCAGTAGCAGCTCTAGGGTTACTGGGCAGTCGTCCATCGGATGTACTGCGTAATGTGCCCTATCCGTTTTTAGGGCCCGGTTCCTCACGAATTAGGCCAAGAGACCCAAAATCCTTCAGTTAGCTAAGCCTTGAAAAAGACCATTGTGGCTACTTCTAGGAATCCCAGTGCAAGCCATCATGCATCTAGTTATACTAGGGTAGCCAGGCTTATCCACGTCTGGATATTCAGAGTGTAGGATTTATCTTCATGTCTTGAAGAGCTGACCCATGTGGGTGTCGGGGAATTGGTTTACCCTTGCGCACTCGAGAGAATGGTTGGTCCCTCGGGGGGCGTAATTCCTGCGATGAGATCCTAAGAAGGGCGCGGTTTTCTTTTGAAGTGCAGGAGTGATAAGTTGTTGTAAGCATGCAGCCGAGCCAAGTTGTGATTACTTCTGAATTCTTCATTGAAAAACGAGTGAAACGAACGAGAACCTAGATGTAAGGTAGGAACGACATAACAACTGAATAGTCATCCGTTTGTGAGGTGGTTCCCGTCGAGCTGCTTAAGTCTTCGGGCTTTGATGTAGTGAGAGGTCACACATGGTACTTCCTTAGATTGTAGGCGCTCCACTGCTTTTCGATCTTTTTGTCGTTTCATTGTGGTAAGGGTGTAATTACTTTTACCGCCTACTTTGCTGATCTTGTACGGACCTTCCTAGATGAGATCTATCTTTTTGGAGCCTTCTCTGTGGGCAATGATAAAGGCTTTTCTTAGGACTAGATCTTCGGGCTGGAACTGCCAGATCTTGGCCCTTTTGTTGTAGCTAGAGAGGAGCTGCTGCTGGTAGGCTGTTATGCGGGTGATGGTCTGCTCGCGCTTCTACTCTGCCAGATCTAAGCTTGTGGCTATCTCCTTACTGTTCTGCTCAATGCTTGGTAGTAGAGCGGTGATACTTGATTTGATGACATTAGGATGTATGATTGCTTCTGAGCCAAATGCCAAAGAGAAAATAGTCTCACGGGTTGCTCGTTTTTTGGTGGTGCGTTATGCCCATAGACATCCGAGGAGTTTGTCTGACCATTTTCTCTTCTTATTGGTGAGGGATTTCTTGAGGCAGTCAAGGATCATCTTGTTGGATGCTTTGGCCCGCCTATTTCCTAGAGGATATCTCGACGTGGACATGTGCTGCTTGATGCCATACTTTTGGAAGAACTTCGCCATACCTTTGCCCACGAATTACGCACCGTTGTCAGTGATGATGGACTATGGAATGCCAAATCGACAAATGATGCTCCTCCATATGAAGTGCTCTATGTCTGTTTGAGTCGTGGTCGTCTTGGGCTCTGCTTTTACCCATTTGGTGAAGTAGTCGGTTGCCACGATCATCATGCCTCTGCCCCCAGTAGCAGGCGACATAAGTTCTACCAGGTCGATTGCCCACTGCATGAATGGCCAAGGACTCGTATGCGGATGTAGCTCGCTAGCACGCAGTGCTGGTATTGGCTTGTAGCGCTGGCAGCGGTCGCACTTTTGTACTAACTTCTTAGCATCTTAGTGCATGGTAGGGAGTTGTAGAGCTAGGGCCATGTTAGGCCATCTCCAACCGAAGGGTCCAGAGGGCCAGAGGGTCAAAAATAGCCCGAAAACTATCTCTAACCGAGGGCTAGGCCAGAGGGCTGTGGAATTTGAGAGGGCCCTACAGAATCGGAGAGGGCTAGAGGGCTAGCTGCCAGCCCGGGGTTAGCCAGAAAATATAGCATTCATGTCGGTTATAACCGACATAAATATATTTATATTAAAAATTAAATGTATTCCTGTTGGTTATAACTGACATGATTGCTTAAAAAAAATTTGAATACAACGGCTAGTCAGCTAGCCATTGTATCAATTTTTTTTTTTTGGTTTTTTGGGCCTTTTTTTTTTTTTTTAATTCTTAAAAATTCTAATTTTTTTTTCCTATAAATACCTAAACCTTTCATTAAATTTAAGTTCTAATTTTTTTGGTTTGTTGGGCCAGTTATCGTTGTAGTTTTTAAATTTAAGTTGTTGGATTTGAATTTAAGTTGTAGTTTTTAAATTTAAATAATAAATTATGTTTGGCCCTATGACCCTCGGTTGGAGACGGTTTTTCGTGACAAGGCTAAAACGAGCCCTATGGCATTCGGTTGAAGACAGAGGCAAATATGGCATGTATTGTTCATTAAAATATTAATATCTTGGAGAATCTTGGAGGGCCAGAGGGCTAAAACGAGCCCTCTAGCCAGCCATCGGTTGGAGATGGCCTTACATGTAGCAGGAGATGCTCAACTGCTGGTATTGGACCATTCTAGAGCTAAATTACAGAGCAACAGTCTGCTAGGGCCATGTGACACGCAGGAGGAGGTAGTGCTCAATTGCCTATACATGTTGCGCCTATGTAGAATCTTTTGGAGCGACGAGGACAAAACTTGTTTCCGAGTGTATCCTTCCAGTGTTTGTCTGCCCTTGGCGTGCCTTTTGGGCTGAGTTGTTGCGTTCGTCAGAAAACTTTGCATCTGCCAGGGTGTACGCCTTTATTGTCGTGCGTCTGGATTGGGCGGAATAATGCGTCATGAGGATGACTGCGTGCGTTTGAAGATAAAACTTGATATTTCGGGTTGTAAAAACTATGGCCAAAGTTAGCTTTTGAATTTCTGATAGCATCGATGAGAGCTTTTGAACTATGGAATACAGGTAGTCGGGCCCCCAACTCTTCTCGCATGATGGTAGAGTTTATTGCTGCTTTAGATACCGTCAAACATGTGAATAAGTCATCCTCTACTTCTGGTTTAGATAGTAGGGATATGATGTCGGGTACTTCTTCAAGTCCTTGAATGTGCATTGGCGAGCCTCATCCCAAAGTGCATGCTTCTCTACCAGAGCGAAAAAGTCTGCTAGAGTTAGATCTTCTTTCATGATCAATTTTTCGAATAATGGGTGGTCTGCTGGAAGTCCTTTTTGGAAGGCTGCTTTAGCTATCGAGTCGTTGCATCCGACTATCTTTGCCTTCTCTGCCTTAAACCTCTTCACATAGTCGTGAAGTGACTCATTTGGGTTCTTCTTAACGTTAAACAAGTGGTCGGACTTCTTCTTGATCGAGTGATAGGATGAATATTCTTTGGTGAAAACCAAAGAAAGTTCGTCAAAACTCCGGATAGATTGTGGCGGCAGGGTGTAGAACCAATCTTGTGCCTCGCCATGTAGAGTGATGGTGAATATCTTGCACATGAGACCATCATTGTTTCGATAGAGTATTATTGCGCTTCGGTAGCGCTTTAAGTGTCTCTCCAGGTCTTCATCCCCTTTGAAAGATGTGAATTGTGGCATGCTGAACTCGCATGAAGGCTCTACCTGCTTGATCTCGTCCGTGAAGGGTAACCTACTTATGTTGGTCATGTCTTGTCGTAGAGCTTCGTCAGCCACTTTGTTGCATTGGAAATCACACGATCTCTTGTTTAGGAGCCTCTCTACTTCTTCCTGAATTTGCCTTTGTTGGTGTAGTGGAGCTCTTGGCTGCCCCCAGCTTTGACCTGCTGGTCTAGGCTGCTCTTCTATGTGCTTGGCTCATCTATGCTGCGGTAGTGGTGCATGTGGTGGATTCCTAGCAGACGAGGGATTTCGCAGGCTGCTGGTTGAACTTGAGCCGGATTGAGTAACCGCTTCTCTCCGCCCGTCATGTTGCCTACTCCGATGTGATGTGGAGGATGCTCATTGCGGGCCTAGCCGTGAATGAACATTTCGCTTGGAAGTTTGCTTATGTTGATTATCGGAATGTGGCCCCAATCATGAGTGTATGCTTGTCCATGGGCCTAGTCGAGAATGCACGCTCATCTACGCGCTAAGACGGGAGTATACGCTATCTCGGGAGCCCAATCGGGAGTGTACTTTGCCCAAACGCTCGGCGAGTGGCTGGTCGAGTGGCTTCTTGTTGGGACGGTACTGGAGAGGTTCTTCGTTTGCCCTTGTCTTTTTTTGGGACACCTCGTTTGGAACACGTTGCATCTTGGTGCGCTATAAGAGCTGGTTCACCAAGGTTGTCTGCTGTGCTAGGGCGCTCGTCAACTCTATGACTTGTTGAGACAAGTGTTGTTCGCCATTTGGATTGGAAGAGCTTGGAAGGAATGTTTCTCCTTGAGCAGTGGAAGTGTGGTAGACTCCGGGCGCGAGATTTGAGCTGGGAAATGTCAAATCTGTAGAAAAATATGGTGAAAATGCTCTCGATTTGATCATCGGTCCGGAAATTTGGAGCGGGGACAGTTGAACTGGTCTTGGACCGATTTGGGCTGCTTGGAAAGCCACAGGAGCAAACTAGACCACGGGAGCATGCTGGGCCACTGGAGCAGGCTGGGCCACAGGAACAAGTTGGGCCATGAAAGCAGGCTGCTCAGCTGGAGCAGGCTAGGCCACCAGAGCAGGTTACTCGGCGAGATCAAGTTGGGCCACAGGAGTGGGCTGGTCGATGTGTGGTACATGTGGGTGCCAGGCTAGGGCTCGGCTTGGCAATACGTTGGGCTCGCGTTGGGCTTGGAGTGACATGGCTTGGGTCATGGCCTTGGTGCCATGAGCCTTGGATGGCACGGCTCGGGCCGTGGTAGTGGTGCCATGGACCTCGCCACGGGTGGCCACCGCGGTGGTTCCCATGGTGGAACCTTGTGGTGGTAGTGTCACTCCCCCTAGGATCACATTTAGTCTCATGGATCGCCGCGGTTCCATTTCTTGAATATTGTAATTTTCACTCACGGAGTTTTCTAAATTTCTAGCCATCGTATTTCTCTTTTTCGTTTTATCAAAGAATCTTTGCAAATAAAAAATTCTAATAATAAGAACGTACGAAAAAATACAAGTGGACTAGAAAATAGAGAAAAAAACCTTTTTATGCGAGAATCTTCTACGAGTGTGAATTTCAACTCTCAATGAAAGCACCAATTTGTGGATGCAAATTTCTTCCTCCTTGATCTTGGACAAAATTGCACCTACAAAACAAGTAACACCTTAGGTCCAAGGCCAAGAGCCTCACGCGCCCACGATGAATTGGGGGGGGGGGGAGGCGCTTTGGCCCAGGAACCTTCGATGACAAAGTTAGAATTTAGAGAGAAAAGTGTTTGAGAGTTTTGGAGAATTTTAGTAAGTGTATGAACCTAACTTTTTAGAGAAAATAGGGTCATATATATAGGGAATGGAGGTGGCCGGCCCTTAGAGGTTTTTTGTGTGAAAATGGGTGATTTAATTGGTGATTAATGGATTAATTAGGAATTAATCCATTAATTAGCCAATTAATCTCCATTTATATGGAATAATTTGTAGATTATGAAGTAATTACCTAAGATGAGGATGGATGAAATAATTTGGAATTTGTTATCTATTTTGGACACTCTTGGCATAATTAAAGAATGATTGTCTACTGCTCGCGTGTAGGACAACCGGTGTGTCTTAAGGGTAACTTTGTCCTTTTTACCACAAATTCACATGTCGCCTTGTGATTATTTTTGGCTCCACATCTACCATGTATAGTACAAGACCTGGTTTCCGTAGAAGTACGTGAATGCATGTCAGCCGACATTCGTTTTGTTAAGATGTTTGCTTTTTACACTACGACTTAATGTTTCCTTCATTCGTTTTCCAGACGTGCTTATTCATTGTTTGTATCCTCAGAGATATAAATCATAAATGGTTGCACTTTCGACCATTTACACGTCAAAAGCACTTCTAAGCATACTATCATCAACATTGGCGGCAGTAATCCACGATTTTAATTCAAATAACCGAAATTCGATCGCCATGGAACGGTATGCAACTATTTATTAACCAAAACTTACTAACTTTAATTTATGTTTTGGGTTGTGCTTATATGAGTGGGTTCTTGCTGTGATATACCATAATCATGTTTGAGATGGGATGCACGTGTATCCATTTATTATCATTACAATAAAAAAGTCGTAAACAAAACACGCCTATCTTTAGTCAAAGAAACCCACTCCAAAAATGTTTGATTTTTTATCTACAAAGTAAACGTAAAAAAGGAGAAGAAAAATGCTGCATGTAAAGAGATCATCATCTTATATATGCACCCAGCTCCCCCCAAGAAATTGAATAATATATTAAAAGGAGCTTTTTGAATGAGAAAGAAGAAGGCCACATAACCTTTTGCATGGTCTCCAAGAAACCATCATTAAGATTTTGAGGCTTTTAAGATGAAAGCCTTCAAAATATAGATAATCGTATCCGTGCATGCCAGCAAAACTGAGCTGGGTTTTTCTCCCAAAAAATGTCAGCTACTCTAAACTTATGTGTTTAGACATACATTCTTTAGTGGAATCTTCCAACTATTTTAACCCTTATGATGATGTGGAGTTTCTGCAGCTGATAAATTATCAGCTGTACAAATCAAAGAAAAGGATTCTTGTATCATGCACTTTCATCATTGCTATAAGAGCAAATAGAGTGAATAGAAGAATAAGGAATTAATGGAAATCATTAACATTACTCTTTGTTAATTAAGCACCATAATTGCTACGTCGAAGAGAATGTAAGTCAGAAGAAATATTGATGCATGGTGGCCTGGTCGGAAACAGCCCTATCAATGTTAACACTCTTCGATCTTTTGACCCAACATTTAACAAGGTCTTAATTAATGCAGCAGGACATAGAGAAGAAATCAAGTGATAGTAAACTGGAATCCACCAGAGACATGAGAAAATTTCAATGTTTATTAATTGATAATATGAAGGATAACAAGCCATAGCACCCTAAAAGTTGTTTATATGTAACGTCTATTAGCATTAGACTTTCTAGAGTACAAACATAAACAAAATGAACATATAGCAAGATACCGAAAAATATTCTAAAATCTTAAAATCTCGTTTTTGAGCTAGTATATGATAGAATTAGACCAAAATGCCTATTTGTCAGGGCAAAGCTCTAGGTCTTGTTTGCATCATTGTTCTCTTCAAAATAGATGGTCACGGGCCCCAATCAGACATTGAAGTCCAAATTTGAAATGCTTAGATCTTACTGTTGGATTTGAGCCTTTCAATTTGATCTTTAGTCCATTCCACCATCTAATCTATATAATTTAAATATAAGATTGTAAGTTGAACAAAGCTTCAATTAGGAGCCAATAAACACGTTGAAAAAAATAACAATATCTTGAATGAATTAAGCTATTGATCATCATTCCGTTACAATCATGTATTGCAAAAAGTTATTATGTAGTCAAATTTTAAGTTAAAGACGAAGTAGAATATAAGAAAAAGGTTAATGATCAAAGGTTTGCACCTTCTTCTGAGGAAAATTCTCTTGAGATTGTAAAAACCCTACTGTGGGGATAAAAGCAAGAAAGGGTTTTCTTCTTCACCTGTCTAGCATGAGCTTTAACATGTTTTTTTGTCAACAGCTTTTACTTATCTAGATGCAGCTTTGCGATTGTAGAGTTACTATTCTTTAGCCTGTTTCAATCGTAAAAGAGTCCGACAATGTGACAAAAAATAATCATCGAGGGATCAGATATTAGTACAGTTGTTCCCTGCAAAAGAAGTGCCCATACATGATGTCCGCTAGTTCTTTGACCTAACTTGCTGATCACGACCATTCAGTTGCCGCATTTTCTCTTCTTCCATGAGTAATAGTAGCCAAACAAATTCAACCATCTGTAGCTGTTTTGTGCTTGTCCTAGTTACTTTCTTCTTTTTCTTCTACATGACGAGCTATTATTGACACTCTAAACAAATTCATGCTAGTATATATACATATGTCGTCCTAATTCTCAATTAAAAACTTTATAATTTAGTCCAATGTAAACAACTGATTGCAAATTCTGCGTAGTTAAGATATAATCAGCATACTTAAGTTGAAATTTTCTTCATTTCTTTGGTGAAAAATTACAAGTATATATAGAGGTTTTTACTATCTCGTTTAATTACTCCCCTTTCTTCCTATATTTTTCCTCTCCTTACCTCCATATGTAAACCCTTCTTTTGTCCTTTGAATAAATTTATGAGAGGAGGAGAGCTCTAGTGTGATACCCACTCACTATAGGAATCAAGAATATAGTAGGAAGAATTCAAACGTTTTTTATTTTATTTTGTTGTATAAGTTTGGTCATAACAATGAAACTGACTTTCACGCATGCGATTAGGAACGGTACATTCATTCATCTTTTTGGTGGTCTTCTTTTCTTCCTTCCTTAAGAAAATAAAAGAAAATAAAGAGAAAAATTACTCCCTTTTTTTTTTTTTTTAACAAGAGAAAAATTACTCCTAGATTAATAGGATCTGTTTCCTTTCCCTTGCATCTCATAAAGAAAGGGATGAGGGTGATTCCAAAAACCAACAATTTTTACCAAGATCATTCCAAATGATCTGCACATTCATATATACTTATATAGTGAGCATATGTTTGACGAAGTCTGGTAAATCATTCCGTGAAGAAAACTTAGCAAAGAAATTACCAATGGAGTAATATTGATAAACAATTGGATTCTGAAACAGTTGCATAATTATATTAATGCGGTAACATTTACTTTACATATCTACAGTTTTACACTCAGTAGTATGTCAAACATACCATCAAACAAAACATTTGAGCTATAATACTAACAATTAATTAACACCTTATGTTACAAAATACAACAAAAGGTGGTAATTAATTCATTAACACGTACATTACGTTAAAAGAACACAAGAAAAAAAATTAAGTGAAAATAAAAAAGCTAAAAGAAGCTGAAAACAGGAACAAAAATTCCTTGAGGGAGAAATCAAAAAGGTGAAGTAACTTTTAATCCAGGAACACAAGAACTACTTGTCCTCATTACAGATTCTAGGGTTTTATATATTTCATTCGCGCATGGTCTAGCCATGGGGTCACTAGCAGTGCAGTGAAGGGCTAGGTTCATGGTTTCCACAATCTCGTTCTGATTGCTCGACACGTGTTCTCTGATCATCGAGTCGGTCCAGACATCAAGATGGCAGTCTGAGTAGCAGTACCGAGCCCACTCGATGACGCTCTGGTGCGCGCCAAATTCAGTGTCACTGGGGCCTTTTCCGGTTAGCAATTCGATCAAGACGAGCCCAAACCCATAGATGTCAGTCTTCTCTGTAATGCCGGCTTTGCTTTCTTTGTCTTCTACAAAATGAAGCTTTAGAATTTAGTATAGAGCATTTCTAGACTTATAGATTGTTTGCCAAAAGAAAATAGATGGGACTGTGTTTTATTTGTTCAAATTTATTTATTCAAACATGTAAGATATGACATGTTTATATATAGTATTTAGAGTTTAAACCAATGTATATGCATGCATGAATATATGTTAGTCAAGTACGTACCCGGAGCAATGTATGCTGAAACAACGAATCCCTTGGAGTCCGTCCGAACTTGTTCGGAGAGGCTCAATCGAATTCGAGGCTCATCTTTTGCGTCCACAATCACTTTCTCTGCCGACACACAACCAGCTACAACGCTCGGCGAGCAACAACAGTGCAAGAACCGTAGAGCCTTCGCAATTCCAACAGCAATTTTCCGGCGCTGATCCCAACTCAAATCCCTCATAACTTGACCCAACACTTTCCCTTCATAATACTCATAGAGCACATACGCACCATTTTCGGAATGACATATTCCGATCAGTTTGATCACATTGGGGTGCCTAAGCTTCCCAAGTGCAACAATCTGTGACAATAAACTTGGTGGAATTGCTTTCACAGAATCCTCTTTTACCACGAATTGCATTCCGTTGGAAACTGATTCTCCTTTATATAAAATCCCAGTCTTTTCCATCGCAATGATATTACCTTCTTTGGCTGCCGATAAAATGTCATGAATTGTAACCGATCTAGAAACCCTCGATTCGAAAAACTGCAGCTCCCAAATCCCATCTTTGCTCTCCACCGTTTTAACCTCCAAATCCTTTCTCCTCCTCCTCATTAACACAAATAAATAACCGGCGACTCCAAAAGCCAATAATGCAACAAGAAAACAAGTGACAATAAACCACCAAGTAGGGTTTCTCTTAACGCCCTTGCACGGAGGTAGACCACTAATGGTGTCACTTCCGCCGCAGAGGTTGTTGCCGTCCACTGCGCTGGCATTTATGGCAAGAAACGCTGCTGTGGGCGGCAACATCCCGTGGAGTTTGTTGTGGGAAATGTTGACTTGAACAAGCGATACTATAGCTCCCAAATTCCGTGGAATCTCGCCCGATATTTGGTTTTCGGATAAATCTAGGTCCCCGAGAACCGGCATATCAGAGAGGCTAGTGGGAATCGTGCCGGTGAGGCGGTTGTGGCTGAGGTCGAGGCTCACGAGTTTTTTGCATGAAGACAATTGTTGAGGGATGGGACCAGAGAGTTCATTGCGAGAAAGCTTCAACTGCATTAGTTCCGACAAGTTCCGGAAACTCAGTGAGATAGTTCCCGATAACCAATTTTCGGACAAGTCCAAGTTCTCGAGCTTTTCGCTTCCAAAATTTGCCGGTAACTTCCCGAAAAATCGATTTCTCGCCATATTCAGCATTTGAAGAGAGGGCATGTCCCACTTTTTGTCATCGATTCTGCCAGAGAGATTGTTGCCCGAGATATCCAGGAAATAGACAAGAGGGAGTTTGGTGAACTCGGCCAATATTTCACCGGAAAGCCGGTTGTTCTGGAGTCTTACTCGGCTCAAGCTCTTGCAAAAAGACAAACTTCGGGGGATTTCGCCTTCGAGTGAATTGGAGAAGAGGATGAGCTTAAAAAGCCGGCCTGAGTCGCATAGCGTATCAGGTATTTTTCCAGAAAGGTTGTTTGAGGAAAGGTCTAAGACAGTGAGGTTGTTTTGGCTTCCGAGACGTTTCGGGATTTGGCCTGAGAACTTGTTTGACCATAACTGAAGGACTTGAAGCCTTGGCAGAGAAGCCAAAGCGTTGGGAATTTTTCCTGTGAAGTTGTTTGAAAAAAGGTGGAGGATTTCCAAGTTTTGGAGTTGGAAAACACTTTCCGGTATCTCTCCCGAAAGAAAATTGTCACTAAGGTCGAGAGAAACGAGTTTCTCGAGACCGAATAAGGATTGTGGAACTGGACCTCTGAGTTTGTTTCCATAAAGGAAAAGGTACTGAAGATTAGAAAGGTTGCTGATTGTGTATGGGATTTCGCCGGTGAGGTTGTTGTAAACAAGATCGAGATGATTCAAGCCAAAAAGGTTACCAATTTGTACAGGGATTTCGCCGGAGAGACTGTTGTAGCCCAAGTAGATCCACTTCAAGTTCTTCATTTGGCCTAATTGTGTAGGAATTCTTCCAACAAGTTGGTTTGAGGCCAAAGTTAAGTACTCCAAGCTAGACAGGTTTGATATGGAACTAGGGATGTTTCCCACCAACACATTTCCTCCAAGGTCAAGAAATTTCAAGCTCGAAAACGATCCGATGTCATTTGGGATTGTGCCTGAAATCATGTTGTTGGACAAGTCTAGTACCTCTAGGGTTGTGAGTGAGCCTTGTGGAACTGTGCCGGTTAAGTTGTTGCTGCTGAAGTTGAGATGGCGAAGCGAATTAGACCCGTTTATAAACACGTCTTTGGGGACTTGGCCGGATAGCTGATTGTTGGAGAGGTCGATAGTTTCGACTTGGGACAAGTGGAAGATGGAGGATGATATCTTGCCAGAGATGTTTCTTCCGCGGAGCTCGATGGCTTTGATGTTGTTGTTGTCGTTGCATGTGATGCCATGCCAATTGCATAAAGTGTTGGCTGAAGTGTTCCAGTTTGAGAGGTAGTGTAAGGGGTCGTTGATATAAGCTTTGAAGGATAAGAGAAGCTGAAGCTCATCAATACCATCCAATGCACAAGTATCATTTGAGAAGAAGAATAAGAACACGAGAATGCACCATAAGAGACGTGTTTGATGAGGTTGTCCCTTTTCCATCTTAATCATCAGCTCAAATTAATTAATATCCACGTAAAACAGCACTGAAATGAGAGAGAGTAGTATTATTTAACGTATAATTAACACATAGTTCATATCTTAGCAACTGATGTAAACGTTTTCATTCAAAATTAAAGAAATTCATTTCAAATTGACAAAACTACACGAAGAATATGCTTACCACATTAACTTTCATGAAATTATAATCAAACACGAACCCAGAATAGCTTTATAAGATCCTATACAAAGATTGGAACAACACATAGTTAGATTATAACATCTGAGGGAAACAAAATTGAATGAATATAAAAATAAATAAATAAATCTTTGGTAAAATGTCCATGACGTACCTATTATTAATTAGGGTTTCTGTCTGTAGATGATGAAGAATATGTGTTTTTGATTGGAGAGGGGTTGGAAATGAAACTATTTGGTGAAGAGGGTTCAGTGAGGGAGAGTGGGAGATTGGACTGCTTAAATAGATGAGAGGGATCAAAAGATGGGGAAAGTGGGCAAGGAGTTCGAGATAATTACGAAATGGAACCTTGACTTTCTTTGGAATGATGGTTTGAAGTTTGAACACGAACGGTTGAAAGGGCAACAGGGACAGATGTTGGGAAAAAAGACTGATTTTGTCGGGTTAATTACTAAAATGCTCTTTTGACTGACTGACTGACTGGCATGTATTTGTAACCGTTGAAGACCTTCCAAACTTTCCAATGTTTTTTCTCAAAAGAAAGAAAAATGAGAACTTTTGAAGTGGTTTTACAAATTTATTGTTGCTTACAAATTAAGAAGAGAAGTCTGTTAACAAGTTAGCTTCAACAAGAAGATTAATGAGGAACGAAAATTAAGTTGGTTGGGATGGAGAAATGTTTTTACTTACAAACTCTGCCTTTAGAGGAGAGATGGGTGTGCAAGTAATAATCGTAATGGCATGTGTAGTAGAAGAGCTTTTCATAGTCTGAATCAAAATTCAAGATCAAGAAAAACGCAATTAAGAAGATTAAACTTGGAGTATTTTTGTAGGATTTGTTAAGGGAAAATGATTTTTGCATACAAATTTTTTATTTAATTGTGCACACTCTCGAATATTTAAGTCTTTCAAATCGAAAGCAAAGAGAATATTATAGGACGAAAAAAATAAACATGATTGTGCAACAAGAGAAAAATAATGTGCATAAATCATTTTCCTAGAAGGACTTGTATTAAAGTAGACAAATGTTAGGAAGTCCATATATTTATAAAGTGGAGCTAAGGTTTTAGTCTTGGAGGAGCCCAAAAGTTTCAATCTAAAATGCTCTCCTGATCTTATAAAATTTACTCTGGTGAGCAACTGACTATCGTCGTTTGAGTTTGGTATGGTGTCATCCTTAGCATCCTCTTCCTTCAACCTAAACCCCAAGTTTCTTGGACTTTCTTCCCCTCTCCCTCCACTATCCCTAGACCAAAGTCCACCTCAAAGCTCACAAGCAATCGATTGTATGAACTCCATAGGAGTCGCCGACCTTAAATCAAACTCGAAAAAAGAAAATAAAGTAAAAGTCAGTTTGGGTCCTAAGCCTACGGAAAAATCTTGAAAATATAAGCATAATACTAAATTTTTCTGTGTAAAAAAATTGCCAGATGGGCATGAAACCATCATGACATCTTTATGGCTCTGCCTCTATATTTATACCCCGTTGATGTATCATATAATGTGGTAAGCAATACATACAATCAATATACAATGATATAAATTTATTAATTAACATAACATATAAATATCACATGCCACGTCAAATTATGCATAATTATTACCGTTTGTTTTACATATTGGTGAAGTTGTGTGAACCTTTGTTTCTATTATTAATGAGCTTGTATCGTAGAATTCTAAACGATAGTGAACCTGTGCGACTCGACCTCAGCATGTGTATTTTAATACTTTGAATTTTTAAAGATACCATCGTTATTATTGTGGTCTACATCATGACACTTACATGTATATTTTGAATTCTTAATCTATCATTTCATACCGAAATTTCACTATATTGAGGATGAGACCCAAATTAGAGATGAACATCTGAAGAAAAAAAAATTGTGCATGACACTGTTTCTTTGGGGGCTATATAAACCATATTACTATGCCGATGCCATTGAAACAATATCAGATATCAAGTTTCATACCACTTTTGCCACTCTGACAATAAGAATACGAAAGAACCCAAACATGCTAACCAAAGAAAACCAAAACTTTTCATTATGATTCACATCTAACCTAGGCCTGAAACACAATAACTAGGGCAGTCAACAAAATATAGTGTGTGTGTGTGTGTGTGTGTGTGTGTGTGTGTAGTGCATATAATCTCAATAGTTTTATTTTTTATTTATTTTTATACAAATGATAGTGTTAGTGAGTTAAACTATTAGTTGTTAGGAGGGAGGGAGATCAGTGAAGATTGAATCTGTATTTTGGTGCATAAACATGATTGTTTCCGACTACTGCGGTAAAATGTCATTTGCATAATTTCAATAGTTTATGAAGAAAAAAAAAATTGAATTTAGACATCCAAACTTGCTCAATGGTTTTAAAAACTTGCTCAATGGTTTTAATGATATTCTCTAAAAGATTACAAAGCACACAATTTAATAAGGATGACATCATCACAAATTTAGAAAGTTTCTTAGTTAGATCAAAAGTCAATAGACCTATACTTATAAGTAAAATATTAAACCTAATGATTGATAAAAGAATTATCACTTAGTACTACACTTTAATGATATTCTTCTTCAATTATGAGTGAGAGATCTAGTGGTATTCTTTTTCAATTGTAATTTGAACTGCATTATTACTAGCCCATTATGAAGCTTAACTAACCCCCTCCATCTTAGAGTAGATAATATCGTTTGTAAAAAAAAAAAAAAAAAAAAAAAAAAAAAAAAAAAAAGAAAAGACTGATGAAAGAATTAGTTCTATATCCAATTATCTTAAAAAAATAAAAAAAATTAACCTCTCTAACATTTTCCATTGAAGTATTATTTCAAAATGTTAAATTTGACAACGCTACATCCGTTCAGATTTCATCATTAAAGCACGTCTCTTGTTTGCAGCCTAACAACAACAATTGTTCAAACCCATTCAACGGCTTGGTTGGCAGTTTCACACTAATCATTGTTGCAATATCTACACTTGTGCAGTCATTCATTGGTTTGTTTCTAAATGACTACTTTGTCAGACACAATTATGACAAATTAATAAATCCAAATTATTCTTCAATCCCACTTTAGTGTGTGTACAATTTATAGAACAAATGAAACTTGGTATTTTTATAGTAATTATAGTGCATAAGCAAGGGCAACTTGGTAGGTATAGCTAGTGAGCTGAAGCTGATCATGATGAAATTCCCCTGCATGTAAAAAGCAATGTTCTTGAACCCTTTTTGCTTGGACTCTAGCTTTTTATTATTATCTAGGATTCTCTCCTAATGAGCAGAGGGAGAGAGAGAGAGAGAGAGAGAGAGAGAATAGGAGAGAAAGGAAACTTTTAGAGAGAAATAGCCTCTGAGATGTGAGTATGGTACAAACATATGGAAGGAGTTACAAATGAAGGCAAATAATGAATCAGAAGAAAGAACAGTCGCGGTGGGGCTAAAACCAAAAGGCAGAGAGAGAGAGAATTATTAGGGCAAAGCAGTCTAAACAGGGGAATGGATGGATTGAAAAGAGAAACTAAAGTAGTAAAGTGGGGGGTCTTTACGTTACATACATACACTTAGTGGCAGTACTCGTGCGCACACTTTCCTCCTCCTCTATTGCCTTTCTCTCTCAACTGAGGGGATAGAGGGACCCAAAGTCTCTTTCTCGAAGGAATATACAGCGTGTGGTCTTTGTCATAACCGGCATGCTTTGCTCATCTCCATTTTCTAGGGCTTTACATTGCCCAGTTTCGGTTCCGTTTCTTTCTCTCCTTCTCTAGTTTTATGCCCACACTCAGCATTTCGGGCCTTTCCCCGACGAGTAAAATACAAGCAACCTTTTTATTTTACTTTTTCAGTTCTTATTCTCATCCTACAATATTACATGATAATTTGGCATGTATATTCTTTAAGTTACATGGTAGGATGAAAAGAAAAAGGTAAATTAAAAGGGTTTGAGTGAAAAAAAAAAAGTTGATAGCAACCAAAGTTAAATGGATTAGGTAACATTACGAGTCGACAAATTGTATTCCTCTACGTGTCTTATTCCCACTATATTTTTATCATATGTAACCCTAGGTGATCGAGCTTTTCTATTTATATTGGTTGGATCGGATCTTTATAACCTATCAGCCTTCTGAAAACACTGTGCAGTCGTGCTCCTTCCACTATGTCTCTCATGTGAAAAGGCCATTAGGAATAGAAAATACAAAAGTATACTACTTCTAGTTTGTATCACATTGACACAAAGACCAACTGGTTAGTGGGCAAAAATGGTAAGTGCGCTCGGCAGCTAGAGAGTGACAAGCAGGGAAAGAATATTTGCTTCTAACACTTCTTTATTTGCACCAAACAAAAGCGGAAATTGAAAAGAAGCTATATAGCAATAAGATATATATACCCAATCAAACACAACAGGCTCTAGATTACTTAATTATTTACTTAATTAATTTCTTCTCATATATATCCACTAGTTGGAGTTGGATGTGACCATGTGGATACGACATTATAGTCGAATATGTTTATTTTAATTGTGAATTCAGTTCAAAATCCTCTTTGGAGATATTAGCATTGAAAAGTTAACTTGTGCCAATATGCTGTAAAGAGCGCATTAAGTCCAAAACTCGGTTTTAGTGATTAATTTTGTATTTATACTAGTAAATATGCACCACTTTTCATTACATATACCTTTTTCAATCTCTATATGTATTTTTTTTTTTAAGGATAATGCTTTCGTCATTTCCACTGCAGAAAATCCTTATTTCTTCCTAACACTAATACACTATGCATACAAACATCATAATTAGAATCATTCATTTTTGTCATAATCTAAAGATTATCTATAAAATATTCATGCAATTTGGAGAACCTTCTTCTTTATTAGGAATGGTAGAAGTATTATTCTTTTCAGCCTCCGCTTGTTTCTTATTCATTGATTAATTTGATCAGTGAGTTGTATGCATGACGTGGAGCCGACCCATTTCCCTTGAATAAGGGTCTCAATAATCTCTTTTTAAATTTGTAGGGCTTCATGTTCTTAGTTAGTGGCCTAGTTCATTCACTTAGACGAAACTTTAATTATATTTACTTTGCTTTGTTTAATTTAATGACTATTATTAACAACTTTGGCTTGCACTTCGTTGTGTGTTCTTTGTAAAACAATAGCTTTCCAATGTATTATGACTGCAAATGTCAAGCAGAAGGGTCCACTACCATTTTGACTCACGGAAAAGGATCCTTGCCGGATCCTTTTCATCTTAGAGATCCCATGATCGTGATAGTTCATCGTATATCATATGGTTAGAAATCATTTCAAAATTTAAAATTTAAAATTCAATATAAATAGTACCTAACGAAAACTGACCGCATGATGTACGATGAACGGTCACAATCACTGGATCTTTAGAATCCCCAGGAAAAGGATCCGACAAGGATCCTTTTCCTCGACTCACATAGCCATTAATTTAGCCAAATTGAGCCACACGATAAAATAAAATCAAATTAAAAAAAAAAAAAAAAAAAAACAAACAAACAAACAAACAAACCTAATAATATCAAATAGAAGTGTTACACTGACAATCTATTTATACCATTATTTGTATCATCTTTTTAATAGAGGTATGGTCTATCAACACACGTGGATTTTATTTCTATTAGAGAAATGATACAAATAATAATACAAATAGTATTTTTTGTATCGAATATGCTTCAAATAGATTCTTTGACAAGCACATATTATTCTTGTGTTGTGTTTGATACTTAATTATTGATAATATTGTAATTGAATTGTTTGGTATCTTTAACTGAAAGCTATTTGTAAAGTTTTAAAATTTAATTTGATCTCGATTTTTCAATTTTTTTTACATAATATTTTGCTCTGCAAAGATTGCGAAATGAATTGAACAAAAATATCACAAGTGCTTTAGCATAATGTCGGACTGTCACATTATGGACCCGCCAAGTTTAAATTGGGAGACCGATGAGCCAGGATACAAGACTAAAAAGCAAAGAATTCACATGCAACATGCAATTTGGGTTTTAACTTTCTTGTTTAAAATAATAAGTGCTCTTTGGAACAAAAAATATTCACAAGGCGACACGTGGATATTTGGATAAAAAAGGACAAGAATAACCTTAAGGCACATCGGGATTCTTACGCGCGAGCAGCGAGCAATCATCTTTCAATCAAGTCAAAAGTGCCCAAAATAAGTATTTATTCAAAACGTATTTCATTCATCTTCTCCACAAGGTAACCCCCAAAACATTCCTTTTAAATTATGTTAATTGGTTAATTAATGGAATTATTGCCGAATTAATCCATTAATTACCAATTAAACTATCAATCACAACCAAAATATGCACAAGAGGCCGGTCACCTTCTCTCCTAAAGGGACCAGCCATGCATTATATATTTGACCTCATTTTCTCTAAAAAGCTAGGTCTACACTCTTGCTAAATACTCAAAATTCTCCAAACATTTTTCCCTCAAAATTCTAACTTGGGCATCAGAGGTTCTTGGGCCAAAACCCCCCTCCCCTAATTCATCGTGGGCGCGTGAGGCTATTGGCCTTGACCTAAGGTGTTATTTGTTTTGTAGGTGCAATTTTGTCCAAGAATAAGGAGGAAGAAATTTGCATCCACAAATTGCTGCTTTCATTGAGAGTTGAGTCCCACACTTATAGAAGACTCTTGCATCCAAGGTTTTCTATTTTCTTGTCTATTTGTAGATTTTTCGTACATTCTTATTTTCAGAATTTTTATTTACAAAAATTCTTTGATAAAACGTAAAAGAGAAGTACAATGGCTAGAAATTTAGAAAATTCAATAAGGGAAAATTCCAATATTCAAGAGATGGGACCGCGACAATTCACAAGGCTAAATGTGACAGTAAGTGGAGTGGCACCACCACCATGAGTTTCCACCATGGGAACCGTCATGATGGCCACCACGGTAGCCACCCGTGGCGAGGTCCATGGTGTCACCATTACAGCCCGAGTCGTGCCATCCAAGGTTCACGGCACCAAGGCCACAGTCCAAGCCATGTTACTCCAATCCCAACATGAGCCCAAACCGTTGCCAAGCCGAGCCCAAGCCTCACACTCACGTGCGCCACACGTCGAGCAGCCCATTCTCGTGGCCCAGCCTACTTCCATGGCCCAGGCTGCTCATGCCGAGCAGCCCACTTCTGTGGCCCAGGCTGTTCCCTTTGAGCAGCCCATTCTCGTGGCCCAGCTTGCTCCCACCGAGCAGCCTACTCCTGTGGCCCAGTTTTCCTGGCTTCAAATTTTCAGACCGACGATCGAACCGGGAACATTTTCACAGTATTTTTTTGCGGATTTGACATTTCCCAACTCAAATCTCGTGCCCGGAGTCTACCACACCTCCACTGCTCAAGGAGACGCATTCCTTCCAAGCTATTTTGACCCAAATGGAGAACAACACTTGTCTCGAAAAGTCATAGAGTTGATGAGCACTCTCACATAGCAGACGACCTTGGTGAACCAGTTCTTGCAGCGCACCGAGATGCAATGTGCCCTAGACAAGGTGTCCCGAAGTAGGACAAGGGCAGATAAACAACCTCTCCAATAAAGTCCCAGCAAGCAGCCACTCGACCAGCCACGAACCGAGCGTTCAGGCAGTGTACACTCCCGATTGGGCCATCGAGATAGCGTATACTCCCGTCTTAGCGCTCGGAGAAGCGTGCATTCTCGACTAGGCCCACGAACGATTATACATACATGGTTGGGGTCACACTCTGATAGTCAACATGAGCAACCTTCCAGGTGAACTGTTCATTCGCAGCTAAGCCCGCAAGGAGCATCCTCCACCTCACATCGGAGTAAGCAGCACGACGAACAGAAAGAAGCAGTCACTCAATCCAGCTCAACTTTAACCGGTAGCCTGCGAAGAACTCGCTTGCCTACTAGGAACGCATTATACGTACTGCATCCGCGACATAGACCAGCTAAACACATGGAAGAGCAGCCTAGACCAGCAAGTCACGGCTGGGGATAGTCGAGAGCTCTACTACCCCCAATAAAGGCAAATTCAGGAAGAAATAAAAAGACTCTTAACCAAGCGATTGTGCAATTTCCAACGCAAGAGGTCACCGACGAGGCACTACAACGAAACATAACCAACATAAGTAAGTCACCCTTCACAGACAAGATCGAGTAGGCAGAGCCTCCACGCGAGTTCAGCATGCCACATTTCACATCTTTCAAAAGGGATGAAGACTCAGAGAGACACTTGCCACAATTCATCCGGAGTTTCGATGAACTTTGGTTTTCACCAAAGAGTATTCATCCTATCACTCGATCAGAAAGAAGTCCAACCATTTGTTCAATGTCAAGATAAACCCAAATGAGTCACTCGTAATTATGTGAAGAAGTTCAAAGTAGAGAATACAAAGATAATCGGATGCAAAGGCTAGATAGCTAGAGCAGCATTCCAAAAAGGACTTCCAACAGACCACCCGCTGTTTAAAAAATTGATCATGAAAGAAGATCTAACTCTAGCAGACTCTTTCGCTCTGGCAAAGAAGCATGCACTTTAGGATGAGGCTCGCCGATGCACATTCAAGGACCTGAAGAAATACCCGACATCACCTTCATACTATTCAAACTGGAATTAGTGAAGGACTTATTCGTATGTTTGACGGTATCTAAAACAAGAATAAGCTCTTCCATCATACGAGAAAAGCTGAGGGCCCGACTACTTGTATTCCACAGTTCAAAAGCTCTCATCGATGTTATCAGAAATTCAAAAGCTAACTTTGGCAATAGTTATTGCAACCCAGAAGCTGAAGTTTTACATTCAAATGCACGCAATCATCCTCATGACGCATTATTCCGTCCAATCCAGACGTACGACGATAAAGGCATAGACCCTGGCGGATGCAAAGTTTTCTGACGAACGTAACAAGTTGGCCCAAAAGACACGCCAAGGGCAGACGAACACTGGAAGGACACACTCGAAAGCAAGTTTTTTCCTCGTTGCCCCAAAAGATTCTATATAGAAGCAATATGTACCGGCAGTTGAGCACCGCCTTTTGCTGCGTGTCACACGCCCCTAGCCGACCCTTGCTCTATAATTTAGCTCTAGAGAGGGCCAATACCTGCAGTTGAGCACCTCCTGCTACGTGTAACATGGCCCCAGCTCCACGACTCTTTATCGCGCATTCACGACGTAACAGAGCGGCCCAACAACGCCACAGATGAAGCCGAGCACACCTTAGCCGTCCATGCTCCACCCGATGGAAAATTCTAGCATTTGCATGTCAACGACGCATCCAACTACAAAGGTTCGAGAACTGGCGTAGTCCTTGTCACCCCAAACAATTTGATACCCGAGTAGGCGATCACTTTAGGCTTCAAAGTATTTAACAACGAAACAAAGTACGAGACCTTACTAGCATTCCTCTAAATGGCAAAAGACTTGGCAGTGAAAAAGCTCGTAATTCATTATGATTCCCAGCTAATCACTAGACAGACTACTTGAGGCATTTCAGACTTACACCCTCACTTAAGTTCCGTATGCAGACAACATTACGTGGACGCACTAGCTAGCCTAAGCTCCGCCTCGACCCCCAACTCAAACACTCTATTCCGATGGAGTATCTAGACGAGCCAAGCATAGAGGCGAAGGCAGCAGTCGAGGTGTCACAAGTTAGTACAACTTTAAACTAAAAAGATTCAATTGTAGACTACCTGGTCAATGACACATTCCCCACGAAAAGATTGGAGTCTAGGAAGCTCCAAATCAAGGCAGCACGCTACTACATGTGGAACGGCATTCTCATCCGAAAATCCTACACCTGACCAAAACTCTGCTGCCTAGTGTCTCCCGATGACTTGAAAGTTCTAAACTTAATCCACGAAGGCGTTTGTGGAAATCACTCCTAAGGTCGATCCTTAGCATAGAAGGCTCTTAACGTAGGCTACTGCTAACCTACTATGCACCGAGATGCTAAGAAGTTAGTACAAAAGGCTACCTAGAAGACTACACTTCAGCAGCTTGGATATCCCACGATTACTTGTTGCCACACCTTCAGCAGTCGTGACGCTCTTAGCAGCGACATCATCCAGTACTTCACCTCTGGTTGCCCCAGCCTAGGCACCAACTTCTCTAACTACTTCACCAATGGAAGACTCAAAAGTAAAAGCAAGCAAGTCTTCCGGAGAAATAGAGAAGGTCTCGAAACCTCCAGCCCATCCTTATCACCATTCAGCTGCTCATCCTCATCGAGCAGACCAACACGGACGCGCTGCAACTCATCCATTTCCTTCTTCAGACTTCCATTGATCTTCAGTACACCTTGAAGTTCCAACACTTGAGGTTCAAACCTATCGACGATTCTCTTGAAGTGGATCATTTGATTATAAACAACAATCAAACTCTTCATCCTTTGCATAAGTAGCAAAACAAAGCTCAGAAACTGCAAACTCAAGATCTTGAATCTGAGGTATGTAACATCCAATCTCTTTCTCTACACTTTCATACTTAACTTGGATCACGTCAAGCCTAGTTTTCAAGTCAAAGATCTCTTGGCGAGTGGTCTTAAACTGCAAAAAAGTGGAGGCAGAAGTATTAGACCCCTTCAAAGCAACGAGTTCAGAATCCAACCTCTTGATCTCCTCGGCCGATGAATAAGCTTCAGCTGCCATAGTCTTTGCCACCTCCTTGGCAGTTTTGTTATATCTGCATTATAGTAAGCAGAGCAGTCCTTCTATATTAGGTCGTATATTTCACAAAGGAATTTGGGCAAACAAACCTTTCTAACACCATCAACAATCTTGGCACAAGCCTCCATGTCTTCAAGCAGATATAGTTTCAAGAGCACACAGATCTCAGCAGCCTTCCTAGAAGCAGGCTTAATGGATTTCTCACAACTGCCTATGCGAGCAGTCTCCTCCTTCCCAGCAAGCGAATCAGTCTCAACAGCAGAATGAGTAGGCATTGGTGCCACTTTAGCAGCAAAGTCCACCTTATTGCTCTTCATAATAGAAAGCCTCTTCAAAGGTGAACCGAACTTGGCTCCCAATGGTCGACTTGGTATAGACCTTGGCATTGGGGGCATGATAGGACCTTTACGCTGAGCAATCGTACAAGCCATTCTCGACATGGCAGACACCACATGCTCAGATTTAGCAGCCTCATTTTTCTTCCCATTGGAATAATTCATGTCAATCACAGAACTTTCAGGAGCAGGCGGACCTTCACAAGCAGCGGAGAAAGTCTTCAGTTTTCTCAACCGACACCTCTTAAGCAGACGGGGAAGATCTCTACTTTCCACCTTCATTCATAGTAAGCTCCATAACAACGTTTAGACAAGCCAATAGATCCGCCTTGATCCTCTTTACCTCCTCTCTCGGGAGCAGCCTACCTTTCTCCCGACAAAGAGAGCTAAGCAGCCAACACTATTCACGGTACTCAGCAGGGGAGCTCAACCCATACTGGTTTTTCCTTCATTTTCTCTCTCGGACTAGCAGGCAGGAGGCCTGCATGCTCAACATTCTAGCAGCCCATAAGGCTTGCAACCTTTTCATTTCTCTCAATCGCCAGCTTGGCCTGCGTCAGAACCAAGAGTCCAAATGACATGAACCATGCGTCTCGCCTAGCACTGCCCCCCAGCGCCTCAATCCACAACCCTAGCCGCACAAGCTGCCCTTGGCTCTAGCCAAGCCAAGCAGCCCAAGCAATGGTCCCTGCCACAACACCTCATTGGCCCATGCCGAGCCTACTTCTGGCCTCTGCCAGCCGACGTGCTGCACCACCCTGACAATTGCCCCGCCACAGTACTCTCTAAGAAGAAGACAAGGAAAATTAAATTTTTCTTACCTTGGTGTGGCGCAGAGAAGACGAAGAAAGCAACGAAGAATTGTCCCTTGAACGGGCAAAATGTAGAAGATTGCTAGGGGAGGGGGAACACATGTCCTCTGAGCTCTCTCTCTCTCTCTCTCTCTCTCTCTCTCTCTTGTAGGGTAGAATAAATTGCCCTCCAAAGTTGATTTAATACTTAAGGTGGACTTAAATAGGCTTTGAGAGAAATTTATTTCCCTTTCCTAGAAGGATCTAATTTCTTATTAAAGAAGGAATCTACATCAAAATAAGAAGCAGTCCTAAGTTTCCTAAAGCAAGAAAATCTCTACACTTGTTGCCCTTTTCTGCAAGCAGCCCAACAGATGTGGGGGCATTTGTGGAGCCAAAAATAATCACAAGGCGACACGTGGATCTTTGGATAAAAAGACAAGAATACCTTTAAGGCACATCGGGATTCCTACGCGCGAGCAGCGGGCAATCATCTTTCAATCAAGTCAAAAGTGCCCATAATAGGTATTTATTCAAAATCTATTTCATCCATATTCTCCACAAGGTAACCCCAAAACATTCCTTTTAAATTATGTTAATTGGTTAATTAATGGAATTATTGCCTAATTAATCCATTAATTACCAATTAAACTATCAATCACAACCAAAAAATACACAAGAGGTTGGTCACCTTCTCTCCCAAAGGGACCGACCATGCATTATATATTTGACCTCATTTTCTCTAAAAAGCTAGGTCTACACTCTTGCTAAATACTCAAAATTCTCCAAACACTTTTCCCTCAAAAATCTAACTTTGATATCGGAGGTTCTTCAGCCAAAGCCCCCCCCCCCCCAAAAAAAAATTCATCGTGGGCGCGTGAGGCTATTGGCCTTGACCTAAGGTGTTATTTGTTTTGTAGGTGCAATTTTGTCCAAGAACAAAAAGGAAGAAATTTGCATCCACATGCTCCATGATATATTCAAACTTTGAAAACCCAAAGTAGATGGTATACATATTGCACGTGTGAAAACTCACGAACGATATGAGATTTTGCACCAATGAAGTTGAGTTCTATGTAGTCTAAAGTCAATTGGCACTAAAAGGAGAGTCCAACTCCTTATCATAAATGAAAGGTCCCTTACAGACGGGTAGATTTTATATTATATATTTAACCCTATTCTTAGTATATTTTAGAAGAATTTTGATACTTTAAATTGTATTTTCAATATAGGACTTTTGACTTCATCTGGAGAAAAACATAATCAAATGGATGAATTTTGGAGTAATTCTAATTGGAGGATGTTCATGAGTTGCTTAGATTAATTGTGTCAAAATATCAAATTTTTCCACCAAACAGTTATTTTCTGGTGATGGAATAAAGGAGCAGTGCGCGATATTGGAAAATGACGTTTCGGGGCTTGAATTGTGTTTTTGGAGCCCAAGATGACCTCTAATGGGTTCGTGGCCCTCTGGAGATGCGTTCAGAACGTTCTGGTCTTTAAACCAAGCTATCATGGGCCGGATTTGGGGATATTTGAAGCTAAAACGTGGCTGGACAGTCCCTTGCAGATTCTCCTAACCTAATTAGGACTTTATTTTCTAGTATATTGTATTATTATTTGGTTTCCTAGTTGGAACAAAATACTTTCAATTAGGATTTATGCGATAGGTGTAGGATATTTAAGGTGGCCAGCCTTAGTCTTTTCTACCTCTCTTTTATGCAACTTAGGAATTAGGAAATTGGCTAGGGTTCTTGGAGAATTTGATAATTTTACTCTAAGGTGTTTTCATTCTTTTCTTCATAATAATATTTTTCTATGATTTCAATTATGAATATGCGTAACTTATTCGTTTCACCGTTCTAAACTTTCTAATTATCTTAATACTTGATCACCATTATGATATTTAGAAAAGTAATTTGATGCAATTTTGGTCGGAAGGTTCCCTGAAATTGACACTGGCTTCTTATGGTTAATAATTGTAATTTCACTTAAGATGAACACCACGTCGTAAGGGTTGCATGATTTTTCAAAGGGTTTTCACAAAGCATAATGAGTCTCTCATGTTCATATTTGATCTGAACGTTCCGGATTGCATGTTAGATATACATTCTATGTTGGAGGTTCCAAATAGAATATATATTAGGAAAACCTAACCTTCAAAGTGGCATGTGTAGATTATAAGTAATTGGTAAAAATACATAGGATTGCTATGTGATGGAGGAACCCTAGTGCTTTTATAAATTGGTATTTAAAACCCTTTTCTTTTATAGTATTAATTTTGGACGAGTTTATTGCTTGGTTTTTAATTAAAATTTGTTTTTAATATTACCCAAATTCAAAATCTCTTTTCTCAAATTTAAGTTTAAGTAGTTAATTAGGAATTATGTTTACATAAATTATTTAAATATTCCTTGTGGAGAACGACCTTACATGAGCATCTATACTACAATATCCTTGTACTCTTACAAGTATTTTGTGTGATTTTAACCTTCTTTTCGTAGGTGAGAAAAATCCTATCACTTACCTTTCTAACATAGAATGAAACTCCACATCCACACGTTATATACAAAATGGAATATGTAACACTTGATCATAGCTTAATCAGTTAAGCAATAGAGTTAGGTTTCATGTCTTCTCTCTTTTCATTGTATTTTAATTGTTTGTGTTTCTAGAAGGGTAAAGTTTATGTCCTTCATTCTTTTTCATGTATTTTTTTTATCCATTTTTCTTGTATTATGAGGGGTTAGGTTTATATCTCCCTTGACTAGATGTAACTTTTTTTTCGATGTCAATAAAATTCTCCTCGTATGGTTGAGGTTTTATAAAAAATAAAATTTTAAAAAAAAAGTTAAGTAGTGGAGTTAGGTTTAGCTATCAATTCAGTTTATGTTTTGTTGATTCAGTTAGTAGTTGATGTGGCTGGTTTGTAATAGATAATGCTCTTGTATTGAACAACTCAATTACTCCACAGTCTGCACCCATTGTTGATTGAGTGAAAACTTGAAGCAATCACATTTTACAGCTTCTTGATCGATTTCTCAATCTCTCTGAATTTGCTCTTTGTCAGACCAAATAAAATGAAATAGTGATAATACAACAAAAGTATGTATATGTATATTTTGACATCAAGCCAAGTAGTGTACTTCATCGTGTCAATCGTTACATATATTGCTTGAAATCAATTCATAGACCACATCTATTTCTTCGACCAAGCTTCGACATTGACATGTTGTTGTTCGAGTTGAGCCCAGTGACGGATCCAGGAAAAACATTTCGGAGGGTCACATATAACAGTTTACAAACTATTCAGGCGAAGAATTCTCTGGAGAAGGATCCTCGGACCTCAGCACAACTCCCTAAGGGATTGGCACTTTGGATGTGTAGCTGGGCTTTTGCTTGTTGATGTGCTAAAGAAGAGGATAAAGTTAGTTCTGAGAGGTGCCTTTGTGGGGCCTTAGGTGTAGGCCTTGAGGCTCACAATCAAAACTAACTAAGTGCTAGGCATGCCACTATTATCTCAGTATAGCAGATGTAGAACAAGAGTTTTTAGTCAATTACTTGTGCCCCAAGTTACTCGGACTTCTTGTTATCCAAGGATTGTCATGGATGGGTTAAGTCCACATTAAGTTCTTTTTCTTGCCTTATAAACAAGGACTTTTAGTTCATAGTCTTATATGATCGAATAAAGGGAGTCTATATCCCCTTAAGTTATTTGTTTGTTCTTGATTGATTTTAATAATAACATGTCCATTAAACTAACCAGATCCATATACAAATAAGACTCTCAAAGTAGGAAAATAGGTGGATATGACTTGAATATAAATTGAAGAATGCATTAAGTAATAGATCAACAAATTTAGAACATAAATAAAGAGCTTCGGGCAAGATTTCACCTTGTATGGCAAGGTTGAACTTCTTGCAGTTACTTCTCTTTGAATTAACAGAGGTTTGTATGCTAAAAAGGGATGGATAGTAAACAAGTTTACACAAGGGAATCGATACTACGCCACTAAGGGAGATAGCAGAGCTTTAAACTGGACAAGAGATGGCTTGTTGTTAAAAAAAGACTGAATCTAGGTTGATTTCAGTTTTTGGATGCAAATCTGGCTGGAGAGCAGAGTTTGTATGTTTGTTTGTTTGATTGATTGAGTATCCTTGTCTCTAGGGTCTCTTCCTCCTTTTATAGGCAATTTAGCCCGATTGCTATAACTTTGTTCTTGCCCGAAAGCACTTGGAGGGTAGTAAGTCATCAACTTTTTACTTGAAATGCCACTAGAAAGTATTCTTTGGCTGGTAGTAGTTTAGTCTCCATCACCTATCATTTTAATGGTAAGCACGTGGCTTATATCTTGGCTGAGAAGGCTTCAATTTGCCTTTGGGCTTGATGCTGGGCTTCGAGCAGGTCCCCTTTAATTAGGCACTCTTGGGCTTTCTTTCATCTAAGCCCAATGTTCAAATATTAACCCAAACACAAACATTTGTTAGACTTATAATAACCTTAAAAATTAAACTATAGTTCCATCATTCATAACTTATAGAACAAATAACAAAAAGTTTACAATAGTCCTCGATGCGTTTTCATATTTTGAAAAAGTTGCATTATAGCTTCGTTGTCAATGGAAGAAAAAACATTACTCTCAATATAAACCACCATGCTATCACTCAACCATTAATATCCCATTCAGTTGCAATGGAGTATTCACAATATTCATAGCAGAAAAAGCTTTTTCCCTTGAAGTAGTAGCAACAGGTAGAACCAAAGCCAATGTAATTAGCAAATACACATGATTATATACTCTATTTAACCCCGTGTCCAACATTTTTTTGCAAGGCTACCAATTCCTTTCAATTGAGAAACTTCACTACTTGAACGCATATCAAGAATATAATGCCCAAGTTGATCTTAAAGTGCCAAGAGTTGACAAGTAGTAAATTCATTCGGATAAAATTGCGCAATTTGTTTATCAAAAGCTGAGAATGAATCATCCGGGCTCAAACTTTCCAAACAAAGAAGCAACTTTGTATTTACCTTATCAAAATGACTATTTAATTCCACAAGTTACTTATCAACGATAACAACAAAGAGCTCCGCATGATAATGATGGAAGTTTGTGATTATTTGAGCTTCACACCGTGATATCCCTCGAGTAATATATTTGTGGATGCAAACTTCTTCCTCCTTGTTCTTGGACAAAATTGCACCTACAAAACAAATAACACCTTAGGTCAAGGCCAATAGCCTCACTCGCCCACGATGAATTGGGGGGGGGGGGGCGAACTTTGGCCGAAGAACCTCTGATGCCAAAGTTAGAATTTTGAGGGAAAAGTGTTTGGAGAATTTTGAGTATTTAGCAAGAGTGTAGACCTAGCTTTTTAGAGGAGAAAATGAGGTCAAATATATAATGCATGGCCAGTCCTTTTGGGAGAGAAGGTGACCGACCTCTTGTGTATTTTGTGGTTGTGATTGATAGTTTAATTGGTAATTAATGGATTAATTAGGCAATAATTTCATTAATTAACCAATTAACATAATTTAAAAGGAATGTTTTGGGGGTTACCTTGTGGAGAAGATGGATGAAATAGGTTTTGAATAAATACGTATTTTGGGAACTTTTGACTTGATTGAAAGATGATTGCCTGCTGCTCACGCGTAGGAATCCTGATATGCCTCAAGGGTATTCTTGTCCTTTTTCTATCCAAAGATCCACGTGTCGCTTTTTGATTATTTTTTGCTCCACAATATTCATCATCCATGCGTTTAATTTTTTGGCTCTTGGTGTTTATTTATTTTTTATTAAACTAAGGGTCCAAAACTATGTCGTTTTGACAAAGTGATATTTATTAAAAAAAATGATATGAAGAAGAGCCACTCTTACAGTTGGAGGGTATGCATGAAGCCAACTACAATCTTCAAAAGGGCATCACCCAAGTTATCCATGAACATTCACCGAAGTTCGAAGGGTCAGCACTCAAGTTATCCATGGACATCCACTGAAGTTTGGGGGTCAGCTAACCCCCTGCCCCTTAATGCATCCGCCTCTAGTTGAGCCTAGTGCTTGCACTTCTGACAAAAGTCCCATGTCAAAGCTCATGACTTCTTGCATGGCAGACCATTTGGAGCCCACGTCATATTATTTTTGATAACCATGAACAAAGGCCACAAACCATATTTACCTGAAAATGAGTCTTCAACTTCGTTGATATAGCCTGGTGTGCACCTCTTCCTTCAGCCTATAGCATTCGCACTTTATTTGCTTCACTTAATCATTAAGCATAAAATCATTGCTTGTTTACACTTGTTTATTTCTACTAAAACATCAGAGAATGTCCTTCGAAGCCTTTGCTCTGTAAACGATTACACTCAGAAGCACATAAAGATAGAGAGAAGAATAGAGTCGATCGTAGAGAGAGAGAAGAGGGAAAAAGAGAACTTAATATTTGTTTCTTAATGAGGAAGTTACTAATAGTGCCTTTATACCGAGATTACTCACTATTAATAGATTTCCTAACAAATCACCTAATCTTATTACAAGTGACAAGATCTCATTTACACAATATTATACTCCTCACATCCCCCCTCAATCTCTTGTTTGGAGAAATCAAGCACGGGATTGGATCATTGAATCTTAAACAAGGGAGCATTTAAACCCTTTGTAAGTATATCAGCAAATTGTTCTCTCGATGAAAAAAACTGCACAAACAGCTTCTTCTTGGCAACTCTCCCCCGAACAAATTGCACATCTATTTTAATGTGTTTTGTACATTGATGTTGCATTGGATTAAATGACAAAACTCTTGCTGCGAGAATGTCACAAAATAATATAGGTGGTGAACCAACATCAATCTGCAGAAAACTCAATAATTGTTGGATGCAGCCTAATTTAGCCTTAGTTGAGGGCCTAGAAATAGTTTCTTGCTTTTTAGAAGACCAAGATATGGAAATTAAACCCAAAAATACAAACAAACCAATTGTGGATCTTCTGTCAGTGGGAGCCCAATCCAATAAGCATCACTGAATGCTTTGAGCCCTAACTGTACTCTGGAATATGACATACCAAGATGCACAACCTTTCAAATATTTCAAGATCCATGTTATTGTAGCAAAATGGAAAACCATTGGTGTCTGCATAAATCAACACACCTGATGAACAAAAAAAAAATGTACCCGGCCTAGTGAAGGTGAGATACAGCAGAGTTTGTATTACACTTCTATATAAACTTGGATTGTTGTAAGGTTGTCCGTCATCCTTCAAGAGCCTATTATAAGGCAAACATGGAGTTTAATAGGACTTTGAATCACTCCTCTTAGTTTTCTGCAACAATTCCTGGATATACTTGGTTTGTAATAAGAAAACCCTATTTGCATTCTCGGTAATTTGAATTCCTGAAAAGAAATGTAAAGGACCTAAATCCTTAATATCAAACTTAATAGTGAGAGCATTTAACATGTCTGATAACCTCAAAACTATTGCTTTTTAATAATAATATCATCTACATAGAGCAACAAAATCACAACAGAGGAACCAACTTTCTTGACAAACAAGGAAGAATTTGAATAAGATTAATGAAGGTAGAAAGGCAATGAATCTCTCATTCAAAGCCCTAAGGGCTTGCTTTAACCCATAGAGTGATTTATTTATCTTACATACCAATGCAGGATAACTAGGATCCAGAAACTCTGGTGGTTGAGCCATATATACTTCTCCTTGGAGAACATTATGCAAAAAAAAACATTTTTCACATCAAGTTGCCTCAAAGGCCAATCCAATTTTGTTGACAAGCCATAACTAATTTCATTGTGGTTGGCTTCACTACAGGACTAAAAGTTTCCCCATAGTCTAATCCAGGTTCTTGGCTAAACCTCTTTGCAACTAGCCTACCTTTGTGTCTAGTTGTATCCCACTTCTTATTAGATGGTAAAGGCACCAAATTCCATGTACCTTGTTTATACAAGGCATACAATTCCTCCTTCATTGCATTTAACCAAACTAGATCTTTGATTGCAGATTTATACGTAGCTGGTTCAGTTAAAGAAAGATCAATACCCCCAGATTCTTGGTCAACAATGCCTTTGTACAATTATAGTGCCCACTTCTATGAGATTGTGTCATTAAATGTGTGAACTGTTTTGCGTTCAAATAGTTTTATTGTTATATCATTGAGCTAATCTCTATATTTCACATACACACAAACAAAACATGCATACATACAGCCACATTAAATTTACATCTTATGCAAACAAGTAGTACAAGCGGGATTATAAAGAAAAGGCTTTTTAGCCAAAATGGTCACTGAAATTTGCATAACTCCTCATTTTGGTCCCTGAGATTTGAAATCAATACAAGTGGTCCCTGAGATTATCCACCATCAACCATTTTAGTCCTTCTGTGAATACTTATGTTAAACAAAGATTAAAATGACAAAACTACCCTCAATTTATTAAACATTAGGTCATAATTTGACAAAAAACTGAGGGTATTTTTGTCATTTTATCCTTATTTAATGGAGATTTTTTTACGGAATGACCAACATGATTGATGGTGAACAAACTCATGGACCAATTCTATTGATTTCAAATCTCAGAAACCAAAATCAGGAGTTATGCAAATCTCATGAATCATTCGATAAAAAAAACCTTATTGTACATGTATTAAAGAATATGTTAACAAATGTATCAATTTTGTGTGGCTGAATAATGTCACCCATTGTTATCAAAGTATTGATTCACAAGTGCACCATGCATCAATTGTTCGTTAGCTAGCTACGGCTCGTGTTGCACTTTGTTCAGATGGCGGCCGGAGTTCTTGCATGCATGCATGTAAAATACATTCATAAGCTTAGCTGATATTATATTTGTTATGTAATTAATTTCTTGTAGTCAAGTTTCCACCCGTGAGGAATTCAAGAGCCATGCACATTGTCTTTAGAATTTCATAGGTTTGTGGTTTTTGTGGAGCTAACTAATTTGAATTTTCAGCGGTGTATTTTCATACTGTGCATCGACCAAAATTTTTATATAAATATTTTTTCGTATGATCATCACACTGATACGTAATATCAACAATTAGTTTATACAATAGCTTTTGACACGTCTATTCAGGTTTTAGATAGAAGTTCGTGTTGGTGGTTCACGAGGACTTCACGGCGATTCTGACAGAAATTCACCAGTGTACGTTTCTTTTATGATCTGTATAATTAGTAATTAAACTTCTGGACTACATTCTGATACCTACGCTCTGGTTATGTGTGTCCTTTACTCTAAACATTTTCACTCGCACTGATATGTTAGTCTAGTGTAATTAGTTAGCAAGTTTTTATTTATCCGTGTTTTCATATCACGTTCACTTCCGCACAGTGCACATGACTACGTCAACTTCATGTAACGGCCATCATGCCTCGATTGGGGACAATTTGGTATCAGAGCCAATCCCTGGCCGGATGTGTGTCGACGAGGACGTCGGGCCCCTAAGGGGGGTGGATTGTAACATTCCACATCGCCCATGGGAGTGAATCCTGTAAGCCTTATATGTATATTCCCATCTCTACCTAACACGAGGCCTTTTGGGAGCTCACTAACTTTGGGTTCCATCGGAACTCTGAAGTTAAGTGAGTTCGCGCGAGAGCAATCCCAGGATTGGTGACCCACTGGGAAGTTCTCGTGTGAGTTCCCAGAAACAAAACCGTGAGGGTCTGGTTGGGGCCCAAAGCGGACAATATCGTGCTACGGTGGAGTCGAGTCCGGGATGTGATGGGGGCCTGAACCGGGATGTGACAGCTTTTGTATTTATTTTTTAATATATACACACACACACACACACCATATTTAAGATTATAAATACAATGTTATTGTACACTCATATTATAACATTTAAATTGATAACGTCGGGGACACACTCATGCTGAAATTTTTTATACGTCTCTTATAAACCCACAAAAGAAGTGATTTGGTCTTTGAAGATGGCCAACCGCACGGATACTGATAAACCAAAAAAGAAGTAAATGCATGCAAAAACCATGGATGATAAAACATAGTACTGGTTTGGTACTGAGGTGATTCTGAAAAAAGCTGGTATCAAAAAAAGCTGTGAGCTGTTTTTGTGTTTGGTAAACATTCAGCTTCAGCTTTTTTTCACAGTTTTGGGTGAAAAAAAGCCAAAAACAAGAAGCTGCAAAACCCAGCTTTGAAAAACTGGCTTTTTTTCACATCTGTTTTACATAAAAGTTTACCAAATACTATAATACTGCTTTTTTTTTTCAAAAGCACTTTTACAAAAAAGTTTACCAAACACTCTACTGCTTTATTTCACAGCTGCTTATTTTCACAGCACAGCAGAAGCAGCTTTTTTTCAAAGCACAGCAATACCAAACCAGTCCATAGTATGCTACCCCTCCATCTTACACTGCCAACAAAACTATCTAGCTAACAAAGACGTGAAGAATGACCCATCAATGGAAAAGATTAACGTTCGATAAAATCTTTAATTGTGGGAAGTTATTGGAATGGACAACTAAAACGTAAACAACATGTTGAAATATCCTAACTTCACTCCAACTAATACCGAGATTTTTTGTGATAAAATTTCACACCTGATAGATTGTGCATGTGGTAATTACCAAGTTGAAAACAATATTGGTGTTGTTGGCAATGTGCCTTCGGCCCGTCTCTATCATAATTTTATATGGTATCAGAGCTAGAGTGTGGGCATGTACTGCCATGTGATGGGTGGGTCCCCTTGGCCCCACACGATGATGGTAGGCCCCTTGGCCCTGCATGTAGGGTGAGTCCCCTTGGCTCCATGTGGTTGTTGATGTGTGGATCTTCCATGTGTGACCCACTAATTAGGTCCCACATGAGGGGGCGTGTTGAAATATCCCACATCGACCTTATCTCTGTGAAAAGAAAGTTTAAATATCCTAACCTCACTCCAACTAATACCGAGATTTTTTGTGAAAAAAACCCCACACTTGATAGATTGTGCAGGTGATAATTATCAAGTTAGGAACAATATTGGTATTATTAGAAATGGGCCTTCGACGCGTCACTCTGAGAATATTCTACACAACACACTATGCCACCACCTTACTTTCCCACCAACATGTTTGTGATTGTGAAGTTTAGTTTGTTAAAGTACACAAGACGCGTTCAAAAAAAAAAAAAAAAGGTACACAAGACAATTCCTATCGAAATATTGACAAAATAGATTATTTACAATATGTGATGAATAGTTGTAGAATAAGGGGAGAAAGCAATTATGTCAATGCAATTACCATAGTTATGTCAATGCACCATGCATGGTGCGAGTTCGACCCCATTCTTCCTAACAATTACAATTTAACCCACTAAAATTATGTTTTGTTTAAAAAAAAAAGTTGCCGGCATTTGATATATGCTCAAATAAACAAGACTGTATTTTCCACCAAAAGAAAAACGAGACTGTATAAGCTCAATTTTATACAAGGCGTTTATGTATTCCTTCATAGGCCAATCCTATAAGACCAAGTATGTATAAAGAAATGAAATAGAAATTTGGCACAAACTTAGTTAGGTGCTAGGGCTAACTAATCAACAACATAGGCAAGTGTTGAATTGTTCTGAAGAATCTTCAACCCAGTATCCCTTGTTTAAATCCTCCTTCTTCCCTTAAGGTAGTTTAGAATTATAGTATCGCTTGTAATAAAAAAAACTAATCAATCACAGTAAGATTAGCATTAGATTGTTACATTTCTTGTAAATGGAAAGTACCCCTTTTGACGCTAACTATGATGGGATGGTGGTTGTGTTACATAGAGAAAAAATTAATAAAGTCTTTCCAAATTAAAAAGGTTTACAATTTAGAGTTTAAAGTTTAAGGTTTAGGGCTGATTAGTTCTTCCCGGTTGATTGCGGAAATACAACTAGAGCTCCTTGCAATACCCCCATTGCTCTTTCGAACACTCTCATCTCTAGGACTCATAGATTTTGCCCTAATTCTTGAACTCTTTAGGAAAATCTCTCTGATGGCCTCAGCTTGGTACAAAACGGGGTATGTCCTACCAAGCCAATTGAACTTTTCACAAGAACTCATATGCTCATTCACAGCCGCTTCTCGTTTGCCTCCATTCTTGTCCATCTCTTCCTTCACAGCTTCAGCACATAACCCACAAATTAACTTCCCCGAAAACTGGCTGCGCACACGATCTATGTACTCGTTCATGCACTCCTCGGACGGGCCACAGCACTCACACTTGGCATCCTCAACCTCAGATACGGTTGGAACATGAATGTCATCGTCAATGGCTTCTTTGCTGCTGATGCTGCTGCTTAGTTCAGCTGAGATGTCAGATATGGTTCTTTGGAGACTTCCCATTGAGAGTCTTAGTGGCTTGCGGACAATGTTGGCCTTAGAGTATGAACCCATCTGGTTTTCTCTGTTTAGTGGCATGA
This sequence comes from Pyrus communis, assembly GCF_041283825.1. Lineage (NCBI taxonomy): Eukaryota > Viridiplantae > Streptophyta > Magnoliopsida > Rosales > Rosaceae > Pyrus > Pyrus communis. Next base: position 16,060,285 of record NC_142572.1, read on the forward strand.
GGGTGAACTTGTTGAAATTCTATGTACTTTGAAATTTTGGGTTTGAAGATTTATGGACTTGTAGGTTCTACTTGTAATTTAAATTGTTTTCTGTTTTTTCTCTAGATGTAAGTGTATCGGAACTATGAGTACATGTGAAAGAGAGACACAGAGAGAGAGAGAGAGAGAGAGAGAGAGAGAGAGAGAGAGAGAAGGCTTCTGAATAAGCAAGATTTTTCATGAAGTGTTGAAAGATAATAGGTCTTTTCTGCTTTTTCTCATATGGAAGGATTCTACTTTTATTGTTTTGGTTTAAATGCAGTATTATGCAGTTCGTTTAGAAACATTTGTGTGGTGATTTCTTATTGTTAACTACTTTGAAAATATAGTACTGCTGGAAGCCTGGACATCATCAACTCTTTTTTTCTTTATTTCTAAAATTAATAAAGTGTTTTGCAGTTGAACTGCCAATTTAGTCCTTGAATTATCATATGAGTAAAAATTAGGTCCTTAAATTATTTTTTTTTTCTTCAGAAAAATCAATCATTGAATTATAAAAATCTGTCAAATTACATCCCTAATATTAGATTCAAAGCTACTATATTCAATTTTCCGTCAATTCAAGTCACGTTACTTGCATGTGATACACATTAAAGGGTAGATTGATAATTTTCCATATAGAAATAGTGTATGTGGTTAGTTTTAGATATTAAATTAGACGTTAAATTCACAACGTATATAAAATGCTAAGGGCTTATAGGCAAGAAAATTACCTATTACACTCTAAAATGTGTCAAGTGACTAAAGTTGACGAAAAATTGAATAAAATAGTTTTGAATATAATAGTAGGGATGAAATTAGCAATTTTTAATGAGTTTAAGGACTTATTTTACTGAAAAAATAATTCAGGGACCTAACAAAATAATAATTCAGGGATCTAATCTTCACTGAGGTGATAGTTCAGGGACTAAATCAGTACTTCACTCTTATGTTGTGGAGGCATTATTAATTTTCTTTATTTCAAACTGGAAAAAAAAAATAGGAATTCAAAAACTAGGGTTTGATCTAAAGAGCTTTAACTTCACGAGATAAATAATAATAATAATAATAATAATAATAAATAAATAAATAAAACCCACCATGCAAGTGAAAAGTAGAGAGATTATAAGAAAATTGTGGTCATATCAGATCCTCACATGTATTCGACGGTGTGAAGAAGAAAAGCACTTGTTGATCGAGCAGTCAGTATTTCTTTTGTTGGGGAGACAGAAAACAACGGTAGGAGTTTTACTTAAAAGGAAAAGCAGGAAGGTGGATCACTTTTAACTATTTTGTGAAGCAACTTCTTGTTCAAGTTTGAGAAGGCAACACAAGAACTTCATTAATTAATGAAAATTACACCACAAAAAGGGGGAGTGAACCCTGTTTGTTTGATGAATATTGAAAGCGCAAGTTAGCTTATTTCTTATACTGTCTAAGCGAAGAAGACTTGGATCGCACGACAACTCATTGAAGAAGATCATATCTCGTGGACTTTGTATGGTAAGATTCATATGCATTCATTTAGGAGATTACAATTGAGTAATTGAGTTATATTACGATTGTAAAAATCTTTATTCATTAGTGAATTCTTCAACCGACAATGTACTAGTGGATTTTTCTCATTGTATAAAGGGTTTTACCACATAATAAATATCGTTTATCTTTCACTTTTATCTCCATATTTTTTGTTGTTCTTCACTGTTACATAGTAGGATTGAAATAGACATTCAATCCCATCTTGTGTGGATTTTAATTGGGATTGTTTATTTGTTAGGTTTGAGTTACTCAATCCATCTGCGGATTTGGGCTAATTACGAAAGATATTCAACAATTGGAAGAACCGAACTTCACTGGGCCAATCGGTATAGGCTAGCTCAACTTTGAGAAGGCCTACATAGCCTGATTGTGACATTCATTTGTGGCTGAGGCCCTTATCACCCAGCCCAGCAATAAAAACAATCATTAGAAATAATAATTATTAATCTCACCGTTATTAAAAGGGTATTATCTACATACCTATTTTTATTTCTCATACACTTCTTTGAATCTTTTATGGATATAATGAGTTGAAGAAGATGGGCAAAGATTAACAAGAGTGTATGAGAGGTAAAAAATAGGTGTTTAAATAGCATTTTCCTATAAAAAGAAAGAGGACTGGCCGCAAGATGTGCGATAACACAGACACGATTTGAGAAACCCTAAGAACCTCACAAAGAGGGTCTGGAGAAAATTCTCATTCCTATAAAAATGCATAAATTAATTTGTTATCTTTTAATTAGGGGAACTTGGCAGTGCTTTTTAGTGGTTAAAAGTGTTAACGTTTTCGGATAATAAAGAGTGTTTTTCCTTGACAGTGCTTTTAGAAATGCTTGAATTTTTTTAGGTGGAGTGGGTGAGCTTAGCCTCACAATGAGTTAGCAATAATGTGATTCAAATTCCTCTTTGCGCGAGAATCGAACCTAAGACTTCTCACCTACAAGTGAAAAGGAATACCACTAGACCATAGTACTAAGTGGCAAAAACACTTAAATTTTAAAATAAAAAATTGTAATTTTAATTAAATCTTACTTCTCACACACCTCTTGATAATTTATGTCCTTTGATCTTTTTTAATTCATCCGAACCGACGATCAAAAATTAGAAAGATGTGTATGGATATTACACCCCAATAAAAATTGTAACCTTATGGTTTAGGGCTAATGCTTTGACGTGACCTCATTATGAGGCTTATCATCCCATACAACGAATCTTTCACCATGTTTTAATCACAAGATTTCTATCAATAATGAAAGCAAAATACTTATGCAAGATTATGGGGTTGTCCTATTTGACATGGGTTTCATACCATTTTGAAAAATGAAGGTTATTATACCAAATGAAAAAGACCACATGCCTTTTTCACGTAATTTTTTCGTTTAACTGTGGTGTATGAGCTGTTACGCGTCTGTGCTAAGGTGTAATATTTTTGTTTTATCGTCACCCAGTATTACGGTCTGGTGATATTCTTCTTCATTGTAAGTGAGAGGTTTTAGGTTCAAATCTTATAGATGGCAAATTCGATACCAAATTAAGTTCCCCATTGTATGGCTTATAGCCACTTAGCCGAATTCCCCATTCCTTTAATGTAAAATATATCGTTGTACTGAAGAAAAAAATCGTTTGTTTTATCAACCCATTTTAGGGTCACCGCCTATTTCTATATTGTGCATATTCTCTCTGTAATTATGCTAGAAAAGTCTATTATCTCAAAATAAATTGGGCACATCATTTAATCAAAATCAGGAGTCGTCTAGGTTTTGAAAATTTTCCCAGGTTACATCCATAGCTATTCCATATGAGTCGACAAGAACTGACTTTCAGAGCTTTCATTTTGGATAATGCTAGGAATATTAAATTTTTTAACCAAATTTACAAGTATGCGTCACCAATAGTAAATAAGTACGTTAATCAACACTTAAATAATAATTCAATCATTTTTAACTACATCATTTAATTTATAAAATTTAATCTTTCTAATATTATTCGTTTGTTTTAAGCTTTTATGAACCCCAATAACTGATAAACACTTTTTCCAAAGAGCGGAGTTAATTTCCAACTTCCAAAAGAAAGTAGCGCCTAATCCCGCATTATTACTTCAGACAAAAATATTATCACGCAACCCAAAAACAAGACCAATCAATTAACATGTTATTTTTTTCTTGCACTTTTTTCTTTCCTCTCTATAAAAGTGTCGCTATTGAAAACTACATGCACCAAAAAACATCATCTTCATAGACTTTTGAGGGTAAAGAAGCCAAAAATTCCTGTGTCCTTTTATGGCCTTGAAAACTTGCTTTCATAGCGATGCCTACGGTCAGAAGCATAAGAGCCAACGGCAAATTTGGTGAGCTAACCATAATCCGAACTCGATATCCCATCCTTCATCATCGGTTACCGGTTGAACTATTCTCAAAGGCTAAACATAATTATTATTATGATGAGCGAGAACCCCTTTTTTTTTTTTCTTTTTTTCTTTTTTTCTTTTTTTTGTGTGTGTGTAAAACGATAGATATTGTTAGATTAACCACTGATGGGGTTTGAACCCACTTCTTCATGCAATGGCTCAACATCTTTCGACCATTGTGACAAAAGACCACTTGCATAACCTGTTAATTCGATTTAGAGACAACAATATGGTTATAGTAGTTATCAATTTAGAAACTTCTTATTTACTTTGAATAATTAAGTTTTATATTTGAAAATGAATTATTCGGCACCAAATAACATAGTGAGCATCACCACATCATTATATATCAATGTAAAGGAAATTGTTATTAGCATTTCAAAATTTTCAATCTGCACTTCAAACTTTTTGTATTTAGAAAGAATAATACGTGTAAAATATGATTTTTAGAGTGCTAATAACAATTTTCCATAAAATTATGAACTGAATCTATTAATCAATTAATCGTCCAAGACAAATAATAACGTGGTGAGCCATCAATATTATCCCTTGAGTTTAGGATTATCTTCCCCCCTTAATATTTATGATAATGAATTTTGACTAGTGAGGTTTTAAAAATACAATTACCTGATAAGACTTCTACAAAAATTATCTCTCTTCCTCTATTTGTCCAAGTGCGGACTCGTCTCCTTATTTCTTTACTTTTTCTTTTTGTTATTTCTTCTTCCTCTTGTTCCAGTTCACGTAAAAATCAAAACAAGTTCCATCACGGCAAGCTAGGCTTGTGGTGTGGTGAAGTCTCCTTATTTCTTTACTTTTTCTTTTTGTTGGTGTTTTGTTGTTTAACGAGAATGGAGCTTGATTTGATTAATTTCTTCAAATTGCATGTTTTATTCTTAACCTATCATATAGGAAGATGATCATTGAAATTATGTCCAAGCCGCTCCTAATCAGAGTACGAATTATCTACCTATATCATAGAGATTTTGTATTTTTTGAAATCAATTTATATAACAGGTTAATTGTGTTATCTATTTATATGACATATTATTTTCGATATTCGACCTGTATCAATAATAACTATATTCTTGTATCACAGGTTATGTGTTTTTCTTGTAGGTATATCTTGTTTTTGTACCTTTTTAATTTGGTTTGCAAGTGTTGGTATGTATTTGTTCCTTTAGTAATTAGGTTGTAGTTTATGTTTGTATATTGTTTTCTGTGGGAAGATACATATCGAGTAGATTGAAACTAATTCAATTTTAAATATTCAAAATTCAAATACTACCAAACAATAATATAATAGAAGATTTTAATTTAGGGAACTTTAATGAAAAGCTCCCGGTACTGTTTACTTTAACGAAAAACCACATTTTTACACTAAAAAGTTAATCCTAGTACTATTCACTTTACTCTTTATTTTGTCCTTATCGTTAAAATTCAAAGTTTTTAAACCCTTTTCTTTAGTTTTTCTTTTAATTTATCTCTAATAAAAAATGTAAAATGAGTATAATAAAAGAATCAGTGGACAAAAAAGTAAAACTGGATTGAATCTTATAGCAAGTTGAATTTTAAAACCCGATTTAAATATTTTTTTTTATTATATCTATAAATAAAGAGAGAAGGTAAAAAGGGTAAAGCTTTCATAATATTTAAATTGCTCCCCTTCCACCTTTTTATTCACTCGTAGGATTCAAACGGTTCAGAAGGGTCTCTCTTCTCGAGATTTCATATATAGACAGCTATCTCTCGAGCACTAGGTTAAAAAAAATCACAACAAAACCATGTAGGGTGGGTAATTTGTTCATTATTTTTCAACATATATTTAATTAAACAAACAAAAGTAAAATATGGTGTACGCATGCATGGGAGATGGTGTTGACAAATAAACACAGATATCAAGTCAAGGGATTTGATATCAAATAATCAAAATCCCGATTTTATTAATAATTAGCCGTGTTTAGCGGTGGAACGAAACAGGCAAGCTTTCTTTCTTTTTATTTATTTATTTATTTTCTTGGTAAGAAACAGATTAGCCTCAAGACTCGGTCTCGTTCAGATTTATAAGTAAGCTACGCGTCGTGTATTTTTGTAGGAAGCGTGTACGGATCTGAGCGACGAGAATCCAGAGGTTTTCTGACCTGGAAATATATGTTGGATGCATGCTTACGTGGAATACTTGAGGCTTTGTGTGCGATTGAAGATTTTCGTCCAATCCTTTAATCACATCTGTTTATTGTTTATCATGCAGTCAATTTTTGTCAGATACTGTTTATATTCAATTTTAAATAAAAAAAATTTATAATGATTTCTGAACATATTATTACGATAAACGAATATAATTAGAGGATCCTAAAGATCCTCACAAAAATAATTCGGCTAGGATCCTCCTGGTTTGTATACCTCTTGTAAAATAATTCTTCTCTCTTTGGCTGGCAATTTTGAACAAGGGACTTGGCTGGCTCAATTTGGCAGCTTAATCCTTGACGGCTAAAGATGGAATTAATCTATGTTAATTAACTGTAAATCAGATTTAATTCAATCTTATTTAACTGCCGTTGATTTGCTGTAAATTGGATGTGGTTCATTTGAGTTTTGAGTTTTTGGAAAATACAGTGAGAATCAAGTATGTATCATAACACATAAAATTTCTGTGGTGACAATCGTAAATTACTAATTTAAGACACAATCGTAAATTGATACATTTATAAGAGATAAAAATGGTAATGTGATTTGTGTACGTAATTATCAAAATAAAACAAGTCATAATATCCCTAATCCTATTGTCCTTATTATTAGTTGGTTAAGAAAATACCCCTATGGCATAGTCACTCGATGTGCTACTCTTTTGGGACTGCTTTTAACCGAAAATATTTTTTGACAACCAAAAGTGCTTATTGACTTCATTTAACCAAAAAAACTTAAAAAGTATTTTTAAGTTGCAAAAACATTGTTAGAACTTTAAATAAAAACTTCAACATATTTTTGTTGTTTTTTTCTTCTTCCCTAACCCACATGTCATCATACCGTATCTCTAATTTAATAAAATAAAAATTTAAGCCTCACGTTCAGTCTCCCTCTCTCTTTCACGTCTCTCTAAAGGGTAATGTTAGGGAGATTGAAATTTTAAACTAAATTTGCAAAACACATCATGTATCACTAATAGAAAATAAGCACGTTAATCAATACTTAAAGTAATAATTCAATTATTAACGTCCACATTATTTGATTTAGAAATTTAATCACCTAAAATTACTCTTCTCGAAAACTTATTTCTCTTTCATATATATATATATATTTTTTTTTTGTATTTGCTTGCACATAGTTTATGGGCTTCATCGTGTTACGGATTAATAAAAACGCTTCTAAACAAAATTTTTTAATACAAAGTCAAGCTCAAACAAGCCGTGCATGATTCGAGCCGAGCTGCTCAGCCAAAACTAACGTAACGTATATAATTGCGCGCACCTTAATCTGGCCAACTGCCTGTCCACATATTAAAAGTTTGACGTAGACCTTTAAAATCCCACCGTCCACAGCCGAAATCACCACTCCATCAGCCAACACGATCCCGCCACGTCACCAGGCCACAAAGCAATTAATCCTCCTTGCTCTTCCCGCTTTCTCCCGGCACCACATTAGTTAACAAACCCCAAATCCAAACCGTGAACAACCGGGACCCACTAAAATCAACGCCCAAGATTGACCGCTACTATTTCGGAAACGACAAATTACGTTATAAAATCCCAATGAAACCGGCAAATACGTTTCCTTCTTCCTTTTCCATTTCGTTTCCTTTTTTTCCACCTTCTGCGTTTCTTCTCCCGAATTGGATTCCCGGAATCTAATTCCCCTCTCCTCCCTCTCTCGATCTTCACCGTCGATTCCTTGGCCATGTCGACGGCGGAGATGGAGCAGCTGACCTCCGGAGCCAGCAACCGCATAATCCCGATCCTCAAAACCCTAAGAGGCTTCCTCCTCCTCATCCACACCTTCTTCCTCTCCTTCCTCCTCTTCCTCCTACCCCGCCGTCGCCGCAGCGGAATCTCGGAGTCACTGCTCGATGCGCCGTCGTCGAAGAAGCGAAAGTCGGCTTTCAGGAGAGAGGAGGAGGACACCTTCAGGCGCAGAGCATTGGCTGAGGGGTATCACACCGGCGACGCCCACTGCTGGTACCGCTCTGCCACGTTCTTGTTCTTTGGTGGTCGCAACAACGCCCTCTTCTGTCGCTCATGGTTCCCGGTCTCTGGTATTCCAAGGTAAATTCTTCATCGTCTGAATTTCTGTGTAATTTCATTGGTTTTTTTTTTTTTAATTTAATTTTATAATTTTCTGTATTTCACGTGTTGTTAAATTTTAAAATTGTTCTGTATTGTGCGTAATTTAACCGAAAAATTAGCAAGTAATTTCAGTTTTGGGTTTCTTGCCGTTGCTTCTGTTCTGTATAATCTTCGCAAGTTCTGATTGTCATTAGTAATTTATTATTTTTAATTTTTTGAAATTTCAGGGGTATTTTGATCATCATACATGGGCTTAATGAGCATAGGTAAAATTTCAGGAGCATTTTCTTTTGTAATTTGATGGGGTTTTTCTTGAAGTTATGTTGGTTTAATAGAAATTTGGCTTTATATTTGTTTGCAGTGGAAGATATGCTGATTTTGCAAGGCAACTAACCTCATGCAACTTTGGGGTGTATGCAATGGACTGGATAGGTAGCTAAATTTTTAAGATTTGTACTCGTTTTGGCGCTTTTGCTTTTATGGTTCAAACCAAACATCACTACGTTTTAAGGTCCACGCGTGGTTTATGCCTAAGGGAGGAAGAGAGGATAATGGAGTCTTATGATACTGAAATTTGAGCTCTTTTGCATTATTTATGTCTGGACCTTGTGAGGACTTGTGGGAATACCTCATTTGCATTATGCTAGGAGTTTGTTGAATGGAAATGTGGACATGACTACTTAATTCGGATGATTTCTTAAGTTGTTGGATTTGCGTTTATATTAATCTATTGTTCCCTTTGTGGTAGGTCATGGCGGCAGCGATGGATTGCATGGATACGTTCCTTCACTTGACTATGTTGTTGCTGATACTGTAAGTTCAGCAGCATTTTCTCCAATTGATTATAAATCATGAAGTTCCATTCAACTCAGCATGGATAATTGGATATCCCCTCATCTCAAATATTTAGGATTTTTCTGTATAAACATAGCATTTTCGACTACATAGATGGGAGTTTAGTTTCTTTTCTTCATAATATTATGTACTGTATGTTTGGTTCCAAGTGGCTCTACTTTAAATCCCCCTGAAGTTTGACTGTTTTGATCCTACTCTTTCAATAGGGTGCTTTCTTGGAGAAGATTAGGTTAGAGAACCCTGGAGTACCATGCTTCCTCTTTGGGCACTCAACAGGAGGAGCTGTTGTTTTGAAGGTATGCCATCCAAAAATCTACTGACCGTCCAACTCGTTGAGTTTTAAGTTTATCATTAATATTGCTTAACGATTGTGTAGGCGGCTGCCACCCCTCAAATTGAAGGAATGCTAGAGGGTATTGTACTGACATCACCAGCTTTGCGCGTTAAGCCAGCGCATCCAATTGTTGGGGTATGTGCTTTACTGCATCCCAAACTATGTTTATGTGCTTTTAGGCGATTTTTTCTTCCCTAAGCTTGAAACTGTGTTGAACACATGATCGTCATATGGTTGCTTACATCTTACAAACCTCTCTCTGATGTCCGAATTTAGGCTGTGGCTCCAATTGTTTCTCTGGTCGCTCCCAAGTTCCAGTTTAAAGGTGCAAACAAGAGGGGAATTCCAGTGTCGCGGGATCCTGCACAATTGTTGGCCAAGTACTCTGATCCCCTGGTCTATACAGGTCCAATCAGGGTCCGAACAGGCTATGAGATATTGCGGATCTCCACTCAATTGACACGGAACTTTAAGTTTGTGAATATCCCCTTCTTTGTTCTTCATGGTACTGCTGATAGAGTCACCGATCCGCTAGCCTCCCAGGACCTCTACAATGAGGCAGCATCCGAGTTCAAAGATATAAAGCTTTATGATGGTTTCTTGCACGACCTTCTGTTTGAGCCGGAGCGTGTAGAGATTGCACAGGATATAATTGACTGGATGGATAAGAGATTGAGTGCTGGCGTCGAAGATGTTAACGGCCTGTAATTCAATTCGCCTACCCCTATTCCGAAAAAAAAAAGAAAAGCATCGGAAACTTACATGCGTAGGGAATCCTCGTTTTTGAAGCAGTTAGGCCATATATCCTACTACATAATTTTAGCAGTTGAAAGTTATTTACATTTAAGCGGGTTTGTTGTGATCATTCTTCAACGCTGGTGTCGTTTTTCGTTTGGTCCTGCCGCGGTTATGAAGTTGGGGATGGAGACCGGAGAGCATCAGAAAAACTCACATTCTGTGGAAGGGTGAGGTGTTTTCGGTGGTCCAATGTAGCTAACTTCCTAGCTACATAGCAAGATTGATTTCTAAATGTGTATAAAGAATATGTTCATATCTTCTGGATCAATGTTCAACCACATATTGACTTAACCAATCGTTTCACTTTTGTCATGTACGTATTTTTGTTTTGAGAGGCAATAGGAATGGTGCTAGTATTTATCGTTCATGCTCACAAGTCACGGTGGGTCGTTGTGTATTTGTTGAGTATGCTAGGATAACTTAAAACGATAATGATTGATGCCACAAAACCATGTGAATTTTTTTAATGTGACCGGAATACGGATACACAACGTATTTTTATATAAATGGTTGAAAATTTTATTTTTTAAGTTATTAACTTTTTAACATATATATTTTATCATTTATATAATGACACGTGGTGTATCACTTCGTGTTCTGTCTACTCTGAAAAATCTCTCCAAAACCACTATGATGTGCATGTGATTCTTATTGGGTCAATTTATAACGTTAGCGTTAAGCAAAGTTTTCGCATCACATCGCATAATGTAAACCTTTTATTTTTCCGGATGATATTTGGAAATCAGTCCACACAAAATTTGTGGTGAATGCTCCAAACAAATTAGCTAGAAACTCCTTCCTTTTGACATAAATTCACCGATTTTTCATAGGGCTTTAATCATAAGCCCCAAAAAAGCAAAAGATAATTTGTGGGTAATTCTCACACGAGGGTATTTATTATTGAACGAAGAGAAAGATGGAACTTAAGAAGTCGGGTGCACGGCTAAACGCGAAGAGAAATTCATTACAAAATACATAAACATGCTAATACTATAAGCACACAAAAATATCAATTAGTAGTAGATGGAGGAGCATGCTCCATGATCGTCTTTCCTATCAGCTGAAGAGAAGAATCAAGATACGAAAGAAAATCATCCAATCCCCACCCTTCGATCGGATCGCAAACAACCGACCACTCAATCTTGCACCCATCTCCGCCGTCCATCGCAACTACTTGCATTGTTGCAACGTACGACTTAAACCCGAGATTGCTCTCCGTGATCTCGTAGCTCAAGCACCGTTGGATCGGATCAATGGTCAACAACTTCTCGTTTGCCCACTTGATGCTGGACTCATCATTATCAACAGGCGCACTCGCGCAGTACCGGATCACACCCGGCTGGCCAGGGACGCCCTCCACTTGGCGGCACGTGGCAAGCGTTGGGAACCACTTGTGTAAGTTGCAGAAATCGGCCAGGGCCGTCCAGGCTTGCTCCGCTACCGTGCGTTTCAGCTCGGCGGAGGTTTTGCCTTGCCATTTGGACTGCTTCTGATCGTCTTCTTCCTCCATGAGAAATAGAGAGAGAGAGAGAGAGATTCGAAAAGGAGAAAGTGAAAATTTGTGCGTTTTATTTAGTCCATATATTTGTGTGTGTTGACTGCTGTTTGAGTGGAAAGGTGAGTCACGCAAGATTCTTCGTTTCCTCGTCAATTATTTTACTTGGTGGATGCTTAATTGGTGGCCAACTGGAGGAACGAGGATCCTCTTGGGGGTCCTTTTTGTAAGGATATCGGAATTCTTAAATCGTGTCTGTTTATTTTAAATACATGTATTTGAAATTAAATATGAATATTATTTGATGAAAACTCACAAAGAAGATCTGAAGAGGATCCTTATGGCAACTGGAGAGGTAATTTTGTCTTACTTGTTAATTTGTTGACTACTCATGAAAGATTCTTCAACCGTCATATATGGCAACACACTCAATTAATTTAAGGAAAAATTCTAACATCAAAATAAAGACGCTAAAGTGATTGTGTTCTGAATTAATCATGGGACGTGATGGAGGAACTAATATCAGATGGAGTTGGGTTAGGAGTTTGGGATGCTACATCGACCTTTGAAGCACTGTAGGTAAGTTTAGGGGTGGAATTATTTGTCATTCTACAATATCATACCATTACTACACTATACCATATCGATTTTGTGCTTTTTTTTTTTTTATACCAAGTGGTAATGGTACGGTAATTGTTTCTGAAGATATTTGTTAATGTACCGTACTTTCCTCGATTCAATCACTAGAGCTAATATCACCCATATTTGCGCCAAGCTAATGGTGCTGCCCATTGCCTTGCCCTATACTCAAATCAATATTGATCTTGGTTCGAAGATCTTCCCGACGTTTATTTGATTTTCTCTTATATTATTGCCCCCCTGTAATTTTCTCTGTGTCGCTTCTGTATTGAGGTTCTTCTACAATGTTTCTTCTGTTTTATTAGTGACGTGGTTTTTCAATGAAGTGATGCTCAATGGAGGAATTTTGAGGATCGCATCCTCCTCCTTATGATCATTCTCAGAATCCTTGTGAAAGTAGGGAGAGAGCTCATTAAATCGTACATCTCTAGACACTGCCAGTTTCCCAGTGTGTGGGTTGTAACATTTGTACCTTTTTGAGGACTAGAATATCCATATTTGACAGCCTTAGGTTCCAATCTATCACGATGAGCAGCTTGAATGTGTGCATAGAAAGTGCATCCAAAGATCCTGAGATGAGACAAGTCCATGGTTCTCCCTTTCATAAGGTGATTTAACATTTAACACACGAGTAGGCAACCTACAGGTAGTAGTGATAAGTGCTTAGGACCAGAACCTCTGGGGTGCATTCATTTGGAACACTGGGGACCTTGTTTTCTCCAGCAAGTCCTTATTATTTTTTTTCTCTTGGCTACACCATTTTGTTGTGGGGTACCAACACAACTAGTTTGGTGCAAAATATCATGAGTGCTCAAATAGTTGGACATGTTATTGGTTGTGTACTTAGTGCGATTGTGTGACCTTAGTGTTATTTTAGATGAAAATTGATTGGTAACAATCCTTGAAAACATCAAACAATTCACTCTTAAATTTCAAGAGATACAACCAAGTGACTTTATAATAGTCATCCACAAATGTGACATAATACTTGTATCCATCAAATGATTATACACGAGAGTGACCCAGATATATGAGTGAACAACCTTAAATAACTTATTGGTTCTAAACTTAATTAGACGATACAAAAAGAAGTTCGGTGGTTTTTGACAATTGACAATTCTCACATTCATGTGAGTTTTAACAAAAGTTTGGAAACAAAGTGGACACTGGTTCTGAGGGATGGCAAGGCGTTGGTGCCAAATTAGGTACTCCTGAGCAAGACTTAAGTTGGCAGTGGGATCCTTGACAAGGTTGACATTCGTTGAGAGATATTATAGTCCATTTAAAAAGAAGCATTCACCAATCTTATAATTATTCATTCTAATCTTGTAAAATTTCATCAAATTCAGGACTCAACTGAACCCAATCTTGACTAGGAGTTTGTAGAAGACTTGGTGTTTCTTTTTCTCGGCTCAACGAATACCATAGCTGCTGGAGCTTCACTAGGTTAGAGTTTCAATATAGTAATATTTATTATCACATGCATTAGTGTTCTAACCATGCAATCTTAAAGGACAACATGTACCAGTTACTTATGAGAAACATGGCTTATGCAACATTTAGTTATAAGGATTTTCTCACTCGACCATCAAAGATTCTTCATCATGTGTTCGCTAGGGTAAATGAAATTCGTTTGGCTCAAGAACAAATTTGTATTTTGTAATTTCTGTTGGTGGCACGTGAACAAATTGAAATTGATATTGGGTTACCAAAACCACCTCATATTTTGTATTTCTATCACGTATATTTGGTACTTGATCGGTGGCGCGTGGGCAGGTAGTTCACATTTAACAGTAAAATAATTCTGAATAATTATTCATAACAAAATACTCTTAATTAATCACCTGATAACTAAAAATATATAATTAATTATTTTTGAAGTTGTATAAGAATGAAAATAAATAAATGTGTTTTTAATATACCTCATACTCTGAAAATATCAACCATGTTATCTAAATTTAAAACATATCAAACTGTTTTTTTTTTTTTTCACACTGTTAGAGTGGTGCGTGTAATTTTAAAAGTGTAAAGTTTCTTTGTAACTAGATTACACCCTATGTGTGTTGTTTGAGTAAATATTTCTAACTAAAAAGTGTAAGGAATTCGGGCTTCTTTGAAAAACACTTTTGTTCATAAGTGTTTTTTTAAAGTGTTTTCATTAAAAGCACATCAAAACTTTTAATAAAAATGTAAGTGCTTTCTCAAAAAGCATCAGAAGCACTTTTACAATTTGAAGAAACTCTTATAATTATTTTAAAAGCATTTCCAATTACACAATACATATGGGTGTTTTGATTGACCAGCATATAGAAAAACTGAGTCAACAATAATATTTGATAGGAAAATAATGCAACGATATCAAAGAATATGGTTGTAGAATGGTGAAGTCTGTAGAATTATCAGAGAGACGGGTCGAAGGCCCACTTCCATCAACTCCGATATTATCCTCAACTTGGTAATTACCACATGCACAATCCTTCATGTGCGGGGTTTTATCACAAAATGTTTTGTATTAGTTGAAATTGGGTTAGGATATTTAAACTATTACATTACTAATTTGATGACGGCTAGTTTCAGAAACATCATAACTATTTATTCTATATGAAGTCATTATTTTCAGTGTTCTAAAAATCGGCCTAAGTGAAGACCCGTCACGATTTAGGGCAAATCGTTTTAAAAAATCGATCTAGAGCTAGGCGGATTTGATTTTTTATTTTTATTTTTTTATTAGTTGTGTACTTTTTTTATTTTTTAGTTTCATGGTGGTATACTTATGGAAATGGTGTACCTAATTTGCAAAGGATGGATTAACTACAAGTTCATCCAATTGTGAAATGAATTGGAGAACTTTTGAGGAGATACATACAAAAAAAAAATAAATAAATAAACTAGATACAACAACGTTAAATAGTTTAGTCGACATCCAATCCAATGCAAGGATCATGAACAAGAAGAATTTAGTGTATCATCCAAGAATACTCCTCATTATGATTTTATGCTTACTGTTTTTTAAATATTGAACGTGTTGGATGGATGTAATTTGTGTATTCTTCTACTTCTATTTTTGTATTTTATCATTATTTTATTATCCATATAAGTATAGTTTTTTTTTTTTAAAGTGTAAATAGACATTTATTTACAAGATATTAATAAATTTACATAAATCCGCTTAGGTGCTAGGCCTCTGTCCACCGCCAGATTAGCTGTGAGCGTTGTTTAGAACCTTAATTATTTGACATATTACATATTGCATAAACATGAAAAGACTGATAAAAAAAAACATGAATATATATATATATATATATATTTAAGTAGATAGAAGAGCATGCTCCATTGTTTTTGCAACCAATTGAAGATTAGACTCAAGAAACTCCTGAAGATTTTCAGATCTCCATCCATCGACCGGTTCACAAACAACAGACCAATCGATCTTGCACCCGTAAGCACCATCCTGATCAATGTCGTTCGTAGGCACTACTTGCATGGTAGCAACGTAAGAGTGAAACCCCATGTTATTCTCAATGATCTCATAGCTTATGCACCGTTTGATTGGATCAATCATCAGTAGCTTCTCCTTGACCCACTTGACGGTCGACTCATCAGCGGGATTGGTAGGAGGAGTTTCACAGTACCGGATCAGACCCTGTTGGCCGGAAACTCCCTCGACTTGGTAACATGTGGCTAGTTTGGGGAAGATTTTGTGTAAGTTGCAGAAATCAGCCAAGAGAGGCCAAACTTTTTCGGCTGCTGAGGCTTTGAGCACAGCGGTTGTCTTGCGCTCCCATTTTCTGGACTCTGCGGGTTCTTGCATGATGAGAGAGATAGCTAGGAAACAAAGGAAACATGAATGATTGGTTATAATGGAACATTATTTGTGACACGATGTATTTATAAGGTTCAAAAAGATGCTTCACTCATAATTAATAAATTTACATGTTAGGTGAAATGGAAGTTGACTTATGTGCCAAAAAAAAAAAAAAAACAAAAAATGGAAAGTTGACTTGCACTGTACGAAAAAAAATATTAAATTTGACTTGGTAAAAAAAAAAAAAAAAAAAAAATATATATATATATATATATATATAGACACACACACACACAACCATCTATATACGATTTTAAGTGTGGTGGAAATAAAATTAATCACGAACTCGCCATTTATAAATTTTGAGTTTACAGCTTTTTTATTTACAAACAAAAAAAAATAATATTAGATCAACGGTAAAAGAAACAAAGTTATATTAGACAAAATAAGACACAAAGCCGAACTTTCATTCTTTAACTTGTTAATCATTGTAATCTTGTTCTCTTCTTTTTGTTGGGTACTAATCTTTTGACTTTGCTTCAATTTTGTTATTACGAGTGCACATCTAGCAAAGTCCTTTGGTTGTTGAATCTTGGAGGTCGACGCGCAATAGATCTTTTTGCACCGTGGTACTTGGGAGAGAGCGCAACATCGGCTTTAAGTGCAGTGATTCTCCACCCCTCAACCAAAGCCGTATCTCTATCATTTTGGTGACTTCTTTCTTATTTATTGTATTTGTTGTATTTTATATATTCACAGAGATTATTTATTGTAATTTTCCAGCAATGTTATTATACAAAGTTTAATCTAAACAATTTTTCTTCTAATAAATGATCTCAAAATCTCTTAATCTGAATTCTGAAGCTAATTAAATTTTGGCAATTAGTTACAATAAACATATTTGTTATTTCGTTGCAAAAATGATCAGTCGTTATTATATTATTGTTGTATTGTGGTTATATCATCGTTATGTCGTCGATATATGATCAATATGTTGTTGTTACTGAACATGATCATTTTTGCAAAGGGTAATGCTAAGGAGATTAAATTTGGAGACTAAATTTTGAAAACTAAAGGACATGGAAGTTAATGATTGATTTATTACTTAAGCGTAGATAAACATGCTTATTCTGATTAATGACACATCATTTAGTTTGCTAATTTAGTCCCCAAATTTAGTCTCCCTAGCATTACCCTTTCTGCAAATCAAATGTATCTATTTCCCCTTAATTTTTTTTTTTTTAAAAAAATAATTGTTTGAGTCTCTAATACCAGCACTTCCAACCATGATTTCCTAAAATGTCACTAAATTTACTCTCTTCTTTTACCTATTGTTGCACAATTGTACTTATCCTATTATACCCATGTTGATTAAGTATATAATAGGCTTATGGGGAGGTTTGTGCAACTATCAAAAATATAAACATGTTAAAGTGCATTGGTAAACACATGATATTGTCAATTAAGTCTCTTCTCTTACTTTTCTTTTTTTTAATATAAAGAAAAAGTTTTTTATATCATTGGTGAACATATTAAAGTGCATTGCTTAAAAAAATGCAAGGCTTATGGGGTAGTAAGTCTTCTATTACTTTCTTTATTTTACAAGTTTTCCCATTCCTTCCTTTGCAATTAAGTGGAGGCCTCCCCAGCATCAATATCAATTGTAGGTTAGCGGTTTACTTTGTCAATGTGGAATATATATACTTGCAACTACATGGTCAACACGTTAGAGGCTAGAAATGTAAGCATAGCTAGACTGCATTACAATTGCATGGAAACTTTTAAGATTTTCTCGGTAAAACAGATGGAGGTTTCATTGCATAGAAACTTTTAAGACGTTTTAACCTAATGATTTAGAAATCGTGTCAAAATTTGTGTTAAAGAGGTGGTGTCACAGATCAACCCCTATGTTATATATATGGGTTAGTATCTAGGGACAATTTTTTTTTTTTTTTAACAAACGATATTATCTACATTAAATGGGTGGGGGAGGGGGGGGGTGGGCTAAACCTCACATTAAGCTAGCAATAATGTGTTTTAAATTCACCTTTAGCAATAATGTGGTTATATATGTTAGAGGTTATATAATGTTAGTCTTCTACATCCCTCCTTAATATAACCCAAACAAGGTGTTTAAAAATGTGGTGTGCTATCCACACACCATTTTTACTTCTCACACTCCTTTGAATATTAGAACTTCCAAAACCCCTTTTAGGCTATTCCAATCCCAAGTCCTCTTTTTAATCCCTCATCGAAATAGACTCTTAATTGTTTTTGTAATTTTTCGGCAGGTGAAACTTAAAATGAACTATAAATATGTGTATATATTGGGACGGATCTATAACACTACTTATCGTGTCAGTTCATTATACGTCACAAAGAAAATCCAGAGAGAATCCTGTTGGCCTCACAACTTGTGATTTTATCATTTTTTTAATGAAAGAATCCCTAACAACTATGTGATTTTGCCCTTTCCTGTTTGCAAGGGTAAAAGACCATATTTTAAATAACTTGTTATCAAACTTGGCTGGAGATTTGTCTGATAACATTTAATAGATTGATGTGGAATACTCTTTTTTTATTTGACCGGATGGAGATTTGTCAATATAAATGTGTCATATCCTTTCCACTTATCCGTTTCACCTTGAATATTGTATTCGTTTTCAAAATAAGAATTATAATTATTAAGAAACCAAAACGGAAAACAACTGTACCAGTATTATATTACTCGATCTAAATTTCTACAAGCAGTCAAGCACGTGCTATGTTCAAGCAGTCAAGCCCGTGCTATGTTCAAGCAATCAAACATAAGCAGCACCGTGGTTAGTGATTTAACTTAACTAAGTAATTTTTTTTTTCACTTTTTACCTGGTCGACTGGTGAAGTCACATTCATGGTAGATGTGTTCAAACATGATGATGTACTCAAGGACGGAGCTAAAAACTTTGTATGACGGGGTCTATCTTAACCTCAAGACTTGAAAAAAAAAAAAAAAAAATCCATGATAGTAGAATTTCTTCTATAATTTTATTGCTTTTCTTTTCTTCTTAAATTTCTTTAAGCCAGCATGCAGACATTATTTCCCAATAATAGCTTATTATATATACATATTATTTGAATATTTCAACTAATCAGTTAAAGTACTAAAATATGATAAATTCAAGTACATATTTATTTGAATATTTCAACTCATCAGTTGAAATACTTAAATATGATAAATTCAAGTTATGTAACCATCTTGATTGTTTCCCTCTACATAAAACATTAGCGAGGGCAGTTGCCTCCAATGGGCCTTAGCTACCTCCATCCTTGAATGTACTCCTTTTATTCTTTGCCTATATAAGGGCATGTTTATATGGAGAAATGGAATTGAAAGGAATAAGTATGATTTTATTCTTATATTTATTAAAAATCAAACATTTGAATGGACTTGATTATGATTCGTTGGTTTTAGGGTTACTTTTAGGTCAAGGTGGACTAGGGTTTTGAGAACGTCCTCTTGTTTCTCTTGGTTTAATTTTGTACCAAGTCCAGGAATATGTCAAAAGAGTTAGCTCGTCTCATAAAATATCTCGGTTAGATCAATGACTCGAAGATTAGCATGATTAAGCAAATAATGGCTTGCTCAAGTAAGGTATGGTGTGGAAGCTAGAAGGTCATCCATTTAGCATGAGAGAGAGAGAGAGAGAGAGTTTGCATAGTTGTGTGGAGTTTTGGGTTGGGTAATCCAGGCTTCCTGTGTTCTAAAGAGGTTTTCCTTAACTGAAAGGGTTGAAAGAAGTCTAGGAGAGAACTATAAGGTTGTGGGAAGATGGTTCTGTGTTCCTCCCTCTAACGTGTGAACCTCTGTCTTTTTTGGCTGAGTTATTGGGATCCCTCTTATTGGCTTCTAATCTCTCTTTTTGTAGGTGAAGGATTCCCCTCTAGGTTTCCTAAGGAATCTCTAATTGTGGGTCGATCTTCCCTCCTCTTTCTCCCTTGTTCTTCTGCCATTTCCCTTTTGGTGCAAGGAAGTTAGGCTCTGTTGATCTCGTGAAACCTACAGTGGACATTCTTCCCGAGGTGCGGCTTTCCTGGGTCAGCCTTCCACAGACGTTACTTCCTATAACGTGTCTTTTGGCTTTCAGGCTTTGATATTCAGCGTGAGTTAGGAAAGGAAATTCAACCTCTTCCTTCATTACATGCCTCTTTACTGGGCTTTCAAGTGACTCTAGGGTCAAGTCTTGGTTTCTTCCTAACCAAGTTGGTTACCTTACTAAGAAAAGAAGGAAATTAGGCTGGTTCTCTCTCAAACTTGCCCATGTGGACTACAAAGGTTATGGGCTTGGATCTTTGGGCTCCCAAGCAACCCAAAGTCTTCCATAATCTTGACTCCACATACGTCCGACAAACTTCCATAACCATCCACACCACAATTCACTTGACAAGCCCCAGACATGTAACTTAGGCTTACTTTAGCGTGAATAGTGATTAGCGTGATAAGGTATTGCATGATAAATATGCATGGATTTGCATGATTGTGGTGTGATTTACACAAATGCATGGCTTAATTAATGTAGCATGGCATGATTACTGATATAACCCCTTCTCGATTCCACATCTTGGCATGTATTTTGGACCTGGCTTAAGCCTTGTATGACAATTGGGCCTTGAGATTTGATTTGACTTGCATGTGACATTTTTGAGCCTCAACAGTTGATTTAGTAACAATTAAGGAATGAAAAAAAAAAAATTGTATTTGGGTATCTTATACCTGAATAGTCAAGTAGGAGATTATCATGGAGAGTTGTTTACTTCATCTCATAAACATAAGCTAAATCGTAGACACTAATTCAACAAAAAGTAATGGAAACATTATGTTGTACAATAAGATATGTCTAACTTGCATGAAAACCATTTCAATGTTCACCCAAAAGAAGATAGAAGAGCATTCTCCATATTCTTTGTCATCAATCCCATAGAAGTGTAAAAAAAAAAAAAAAAAAAAAAAAAAGCTCGAAGATCATCATACTTCCATCCCTCAACTGGGTCACTAACAAACGACCACTCGATCCTGCACCCCGTGCTGCCATCTTCACCGTTGACAGGGATTAATTGCATTACTGCAACGTAAGACTTGAGCCCGAGACTGTTCTCAATGATCTCTTAGCTCAAATGGTGTTTGATCGGATCAATCTCAAGTAAAACCTCTTTGGTCCACTTGATGGTTCTCTCATCGGCAGGATCAGTCGGAGGAGTGGCGCAATATCGAAACACATCCGGCTGGCCGAGGACTCCGTCAACTAGGGGTATCATGTGCCAAGGATTGACAACCATTTGTGTAAGTTGCAAAAATCAGCCAATTAAGAGAGGCCAAACTTGTTCCGTTCTTGGCCTTTGAGCTCGCCATAGGTTTTGCCTTCCCATTTTAATAATGGTGTTAATTTGGTTTACTCCCATTACAAATAAATTAACAAAGATATTAACAACAAATAATTGTGAGGAACATGGAATGGTGGTATGCCTTTATAGGGGTTTTCTTCATTGAAAACCACAAAAAGATTCTTCATCATATACATGCTAGTCCAAATGAAATTGTTTGGCTAAAGAACAAGATTTTGTGGGATTTACCAAAACACCATTTGGACTGGTCGGTGCTCAAGCTAGAATTCTATAATTGTTTTAAAAGTACTATTACTGGCACTCTAAAATATCATCTTATACATCGTATAATATGAACTTTTCTTGTATTTTACAAATTTAGAGTGAAATTAAGTAGACATTTTTAGAGTGTTAGTAGCAGCTCCTTACGGTTAAACAAATATAGAGTTTTTAATTACAAACAATATCACTACTATAAACTAGACTAGAATTAAATGAAGGCTCAAACCGATAAGTTAATAGGTTGAAGAAGAAGACCCTATAAAATCAATACAATATGCCACTGGCAAACATATACACTTGTTGTCACTCACTTAATATGCTCTAAGCCTCAGATAATGCACATGGCCTATATAACATTCTGATTTTATAACTTGTTAAATATAAACTGACTACATAATTAGTGCCTATGAGAGAGATGAGTGCATTTTTGCTCACCTCAAAAAATGCTCACCCCCTATTAATTACTATTAGATAAGTATTAGTTTAATTGATATAAAATAGGAATCTTAGGGGGTGAGCAAAAGTATTCCAGAGAATGATGCATGTGTTGCATTGTTTATCCACAATAACAAGGGAATTCAAATTTGGCATCTTGGCGTAATGCTGTGATGAGATAATTTAAGTAATGATCGAATACAAATTGCATCTTCTATTCTATTAGACATTTTCTGCAACCCAGCCTCATACTTCCTCACCAGATCGCCGAAAACCCACCCTTCCACAGGATCAACGGTTATGGACCACTCGATCACGCACCCATCTCGACCATCAATATCCCCACGCGGAACAATCCTGAACGTCGCGACGTACGAATTGAACCCAATGTTGCTCTCCACGATCTCGTAGCTCAGACTATGGTCAGCATCATCAACGGCTATTAATCGTTCCTTGGACCAGCTGACGGACTTCTCGCCACTCTTGGAGGGGATTGAGAACCCCGAGCAATATCGGATACAGCCGGGTTCTCCGTTGGCTCCGTGAATCCCATGGCAAGTGGCTAGGGTTGGAAACCACCTGTGGAAATTAAAGAAGTCTTTGAAGAGAGGCCATATCTGGTCCACTGTGGCATCTTTTAGGGTTGCAGAAACCTTGGCTTCCCACTTTGCATCTGAGTGCTGCTCCATTTGATCTGAGAGAGAGAGAGAGAGATAGGGAGGGTAGGTTTGGTGGAAAAGGGTTGAGGACACTCTGATGATGGGCTGAAATGGACACATCGCACCGGTTTTGATCCCTCCTTAATTAGTAAAACCCTGTTTTAATCCCTTAATCTAATCACGAGTCTTCTAGATCCCTCCTTAATTAGACCCTCATCCAAATAGACTCCAGTTGTTTATGTAATTTTTCGGCAAGGTGAAACTTAAAATGAACTATACATACGAGTGCATACATGTAACGACGGATTCATGACACAACCTACATATAATTTCTTGAAATTACATAAAAGAATTGATTCAACTGACGTGTTAGATAAGATCTGCTGCCAAATTGCCAATCAAACTTATTGGTGCATACGTACAGGTTCTTTGCATTGATCAGTACTTGTATCGGTTTTTACATATTTGGTTCGTTTGACTCAAATTTTAATCTCGTTCATATGGTATTAATTGCTCAGTTTGCTAGTCGTTTGAGTTACCTCACAACTTGTTATTTTGTCATTTTTTTTAATGAAAGAGTCACTAAAGAACTTAAACAACCATGTGATTTTTGCCCTTAATTTGATGCTTTGCAAGGGTAAAATATCATATTTGAAACAACTTGTTATCAAACTTGCTTCGAGATTTGTTATTAGAGGATATCAATAACATGTAATGGTTTGACGCAATACTACTCTTTTTTTCTTTGATCAACTTGAAATCTCTGGATAAGATTTTTATTATAAATGTGTCGTATCCTTTGTACTTATTCATTTAACCTTGAATAATGTATTCGTTTTCTAAATAAAAACTATAATTATTAAGAAACCAAAACGGAAAACAACTATACCAGTATTATATTACTCGATCTGAATTTCCACAAGCAGTCAAGCACGTGCTATACTCAAGCAATCAAACATGATAAGCACCGTGGTTAGTGAATTAACTTAACTCGTTAATTTTTTTCACCTTTTCCCTCGTCGAATGGGAAGTTACATTCATGGTAGATATGTTCAAACATCATGATGTATTGATGTAGAGGACAAGATAAGAGTTAATTTTGACGAATAAATATAAAGGAAATAAAATGTTTCAAATTATCAAAAACCAAAAAACAAAAAAAACAAAAAAAGAATTAAAGTTGGAAAATGTTGGATTCAATTGATAAGTCGATAGAAAAGGCAGCAAGAAATATTCTGGAAAGAGAGTCACGAGTAGAATCATGTCATGTTTAAGGCCAAAACCGATTGTTTAGGCTTCCAAAACTGCATTTTAAATTCTTCATAAAAAATTAAAAAAAAAAAGGAAGTGAACTTTTTTGTTTGTAGTCTGATGAATGACATTTACTTTCATCTTAATTTCTTAAGACTTTTGAGTTATCCTCGGGAGTTGTAATCCGGTTTTTAAGCCATTGGTTGCTTTTCTTGTAATCATCTTTCAAATAATTTATCAATTAATCAAATTATCTTTTGTGATTACTCTAAAAAAACTGGTGGATTCCAAATTACGGGTTCTTCAAGGATTTAAATTTGTAATCCTTTTTCCTTTGTGCTGCTTCATTGTAATCATCTTTCAATCAATTTATCAATTAATCAAATTATCTTTTGAGATTACTCTTAAAAAACTGATGGATTCTAGATTATCGGTTCTTCAAAGGATTTAAATTTGTAATCCTTTTTCCTTTGTGCTGCATCATGTACTCCTTTTATTCTTTGCCTATATAGGGGCTCGTTTCTTTGGAGAAATGGATTTGCAAGGAACGAGTATCATTTTATTCTTCTGTTTATTAAAAATCGAACTTGTGAATGGACTTGATTCCGATTGGTTAGTTTACAAACAATTAAGGAATGTAAAAAATATATGTATTTGAGCATCTAATACCTAAAAAGTAAGTATGAAATTACTATGGGAAGTTGTTTATCCATTTCATGACAAGTAAACATTCCCTAGATCATAGACATTAATTCAAACAGAAGGTAATGAATCATTACGTACTACAATAAGATATGTCTAACTTGCATGAAAATCAATTCAATGTTCACCCAAAAGAGGATAGAAGAGCATTCTCCATATTCTTTGCTATCAATCTCGTAGAAGTGTCAAAAATAAAGAAAGTTGAGGTTCCATTATAAAATTAATTGGTAATATGGAGAGTAGCCCAATCTCTTATAAGCTCATGCAATCCCTCCTCCCATCAATGTTACACTTATTCTCAACACGCCCCCTCACGTATGACAAATTTCAAACCTAACACGTGGACAACACAACAGGGTGACATGGAGCGCATGTAGCCGTTTGGCTTCACATGTGGACAACCTGCTCTAATACCATGAAGAAAATTGATGTTCCACCATAAAACCAATTGGCAATATGAAGAATAGCCCAACCTTTTTATAAGTCCATACAAGGTCCCTCCTTTCATCAATGTGAGACTCATTCTTAGAAAGGAAAAAAAAAAAAAAAAAAAAAAAGAACCCTCCAAGATCATCATATTTCCAGCCCTCAACTGGGTCACTAACAAACTACCACTTGATCTTGCACCCCGTGCTGCCATCTTCACCGTTGACAGGGACCAATTGCATTACTGCAACGTAAGACTTGAACCCGAGATTGTTGTCAATGATCACATAGCTCAAACGATGTTTGATTGGATCAATCTCGAGTAAAACCTCTTTGGTCCACCGGATGGTCGTCTCATCGGCAGGATCAGTCGGAGGAAGTGGCGCAATATCGGATCGCACCCGGCTGGCCGGGGACTCCCTCAACTAGTTAGTATGTATCAAGGATTGACAAGCATTTGTGTAAGTTGCAAAAATCAGCCAAGAGAGGCCAGAGGTTTTGCCTTCTTTTTTTTTTTTTTTTTTTTTTTTAAAAAAAAATTTGGATGCAATGATATATTTTATATTAAAAAAAAAAAAATAAGTTCGACTAAGTTACACAATAGGTAACCTTTGCCTTCCCTTTTTAATGGTGTTTGGTTTTCTGCCATGACAAATAAACAAAGAAATTAACAACGAATAATTGTGAGGCACATGGAATGGTCTAAGCCTCAGCTAGTGCACATGGCCTATATAACATTCTGATTTTATAACTTGTTAAATATACAGCTAAACTAACTTTGTCATTAGTGCCTATGAGAGAGATGTGTGCATTTTTGCTCACCTCAAAAAATGCTCACCCCTATTTAATTTACTATTAAATTAATATAGTTTAGTTGATATAAAATACGAATCTTAAAATTAAAGAGAGCTACTAGACCCACTCCACAATCTTATTTTCCACCCCACTCAAAAGGTAAAAAAGAAAAATACTATTTTCTCACCCACTGATATTCCTAAACTATCCCTTACAAAGAAAATTAGTCACCATCACACATCCACCCACTCAACGGCAAGCAACCCCCTTCTCACCGTCAACCAACTATGCCTCTAATGTAATCAAGACTATGAGGATGATCAACATCCTCAGTTGACCTCGTAGTCACTCTCAGCAATTACAACTCAAGTAGAGGACTAATCATAGAAAATGGGGTATCAAAACCACGTCAATTAGATGAACTGAGCACAGTTCCACAAGGATTGTCGAAACTATAAATGGGTATGAGAGAAAAAGAAAAAGAGTAAGGTTTCTTAAGGTAATTGTAATGGGTCTATGGTGTTTGATGAAGATTTTGAATGGATGGGAAGGAATTGACATAAGAGATGAGGAAAACAGTGGATTCAACTTGGTTGGTGCTGTGTGTAGTGGTTTCAACTTGTTGGGCTCATGTTTTTGTTCCTTCTATTTTCAGAATTTAATACAAACACAAAAGAATAAAATAGTTAAAGATTGCCTTATAAGTCATTTTGCAAAAGGTTAGAGTTGTCGTTAAAAGTATCATTAAAAAGTGGGTAGAGAAATAGTGTTGGTGGGTGGGTATATCACCCCCCAAATTAAATAAGCTAACAACAATTAATGGGGCTTGAGTATTACTGCCACTTTAGGGGGTGAGCAAAAGTATTCCCGAGAATGTTGCATGTGTTGCATTGTTTATCCATTGCATGTGTTGCATTGTTTATCCATTATAATGAGGGAATTGCAAGTGGCCCTTTACCACAATCATGTGTTGCCTAGGCGGCAAGCTACCATCCCGATTAGTTCCTAAGCATTTGAAAATTAAGAAAGTACTCTTAGACCTGCTTAGGCGCCCGCCTAGTCTGCCTAGATACCTGCCTAAACCCACCTAGGCACCTACATTGGTCACGACTCTCACTTAAACAAAAGATCGATAACTTTCATTTTGCATTTTATTTTTCAATAAAATGTAAGAGACTTGTTAAATACTTGAATGAACACTTAGTATATGTTTGTTCCTCATATTATCAACGTGTTATAATACGTTATAATCTATATGTCATTTTATTTATCAATTTATTGATACCAATACAATTATGTGTTTTGTTAAGTATAAATAGACACTTATTTATACAATATATAATAAATTTACTTAATCCGCCTAGTCCGCTTAGGCCTCGCCTAGGCGCTAGGCTTCAACCAGCCACCCGACTAGTGCCTAGCGTCTTTTAGAATTTTGACCACAGTGTTGGAAATGTGTTGAGCTCTTTCATGATGGCATTGGTTCAACGGTGACTAATCTAACATCTAATCTAACAAAAACCATTGTTTGACAAAACAAAAAAAAACGAGGGAATTCAAATTTGGCATCTTGGCCTAATGCTGTGATGAGAGAATTTAAGTAATGCCATACGAATTTATAGACATCTTCCGATTTGCCCTCACGATTTGGTACGTGAGAATGCTCATTTTTAAAGCATGTCAATTTGGGTATATAATATTATAAAATTTTACGGTGGAAGGAACCAAAAAAAATGGCAAATCGAAATGAGAAGGGAATGCTGAATGAATAATTACTTGAGCGTATTTCCCCAGGGAAGCTAATGTTTATTACAAATCGCGACGTGTTCTTTTAGCCCTTAAATATATTTTAATTTTCGAACCAGCATTCAGAATCCCGGCTGCCCGGCAGCAGGAAATGTTCAAATACAAATTGCATCTTCCATTCTCTTAGACATTTTCTGCAACCCAGCCTCATACCTCCTCACCAGATCACCAAAAACCCACCCTTCCACAGGATCAACGGTTATGGACCACTCGATCACTTACCCATCTCGACCATCAATATCCCCACGCGGAACAATCCTGAACGTCGCGACGTACGAATTGAACCCAATGTTGCTCTCCACGATCTCGTAGCTCAGACTATGGTCAGCATCATCAACGGCTATTAATCGTTCCTTGGACCCGCTGACGGACGTCTCACCACTCTTGGAGGGATTGAGAAACCCGAGCAATATCTGATACAGCCGGGTTCACCGTTGGTTCCGTGGATCCCATAGCAAGTGGCTAGGGTTGGAAACCACTTGCGGAAATTAAAGAAGTCTTTGCAGAGAGGCCATATCTGGGCCACTGTGGCATCTTTTAGGGTTGCAGAAACCTTGGCTTCCCCACTTTGGATCTGAGTGCTGCTCCATTTGATCTGAGAGAGAGAAAGAGTGAGAGAGGGAGGGGAGGATTGGTGGAAAAGGATTGAGGAGACTGATGATGGATTAAATGGATAAATCAGATCGGTTTTGTTTGTTCGTTTTTTTTCTTTCTTGTTTTTTGGGGCGCAAATTATATTCAATAAACATAAAGACGGGCTACATGGGCCAAACCAAAAGGACGGCAGAAAATCCAAAATTTATCCGGAGAAACCTAAGCAGAAAGACCAAATAAAACAACATAATTAAACCTAAGTATAACTCCCGGTGCCACCACGAATGCTTTGTCAGCAGTAATCAAGGCAGTTTTTTTTGCTTGTCATACGATATATTGTTAAATTAGATGTTAGATTAATCACCAAAGAAGTTCGAACCCACACCGACAAACAATGGTTCAACCCATTTACATCACTATGGTAAAAGAGTCACTTGCATCTAATTTAACGACCGAGGCAGTTACATTGGAGAAAACGACCGAGTGGCCAATTCAACCAAGACAACATAGTACAAAAGTTACAAACCCGCAATCAATAAAGCACTGAAACCAGATTTTGTCACCAGGAACGCCTCAAACAATAGCCACCGAATCGAAATCACTTTCACCAAACCCTACAAGTGTATACAGTAACAGATGGATGAGTGGTGAGGCTAAGGGATCATGTGAAATACCCCTACTTTGGCAGAAGCTGTAGAACACTTGACCTCGAGAGAACCCGGCATTGCCAGGTGGCGTAGGGGGAATGAAGGACGAAAATAGACCCGACCTCCATCTTTTGTTCGTCGCTACAGGATCTGAGCAAAAGTTAGGGTGGGTATGAAAGTGAGGTGGGCTGTAAGGGGAAGAGATGGAGAAGAATACAGGTATGGGTTTAAAAAGGGGCGACAGGGAGATAGGAGGTGTGGAAAACAAAAGACATTAATGCAGCAGAAACCGACAAAAACACTGAAGAATCGACAAAGAACGTCGAGCCCACATGCCACCTATTCTCAAACCAACAGAGATGGAAGAAAAGGAGGATGATTACAGGGAGAGGGTAGCCGGTTACCGCCGACCCCGGGCAAAAGCAAGGGCGGCAGCTGAGGTTTCAAATCTAGGGTTTCTGGCGACTAGTTGGAAGGCTAACGTTAAATTGGACATTTTTTAAAACATGAGTGGTGCTATCCACACATTTCTACCTCACACCTTTTGTTTAATTTTTGTTCTTTAATTCTCTTCAATTGATTTCATCTGAGAAATTAAAAGGTATATGTGAAAGTAGAAAGGTGTGCATGGATAGTACCATCCTTAACCATTTTCCTTATTTTATAATCAATCCTTAACCATTTTCCTCATTTTATAATCACCAAAATTTAAGTGCATTTGGATTATTTTCTTATAGTGACACCGACTGTATGTTTTCTACCAAACATTGAAGCTGTCAATGCATTAGGATTTTTTTCTTCCAACGGATTGCCGATCTTTTAATATTTTGCTTTTTTGTTTTTCAATTCAACAACATTATGAGATCTTGTCAAAAAAAAAAAAAAAAAAAAAAAAAAACCGACACTATGAGATTTGTACTTATAATCCCTTCTAATAAAGTAGAAATCGGAAAAATGCTTTCACAATTCAAGTGTACATCTTGACTGCACGATTGCATCTTTGTCACTAGCTAATGAGCACACACTCCGTGTGTGTTAACAATTTCATTTTATTTATTTTTTTTTAAAGAGTGTGATTAGTTTTTAAAATTTTTAAAAGAGTATTAAAAAAATGATAGTGGGACAATTTCTCTTAATAAGTGCATATTTTATCTTGATATTACATAATTATTGTTTTTTGTCCTCCTTATGTAAATATTATGTATCAAACGTAAGGGTAAAATAGGAAAAAATAGAGATATAATTGTCATTTTGTCAAAAGGTACAAAATCACTATTTTGCCCTCCTCATATCAATATTGTGCATTCAAAAGTAAGGATAAAATTGAAAAAAAATGGGGGAAAAAGTTGGCAAGGACTCTTCTCTTAATTGCATCTTTGTCACTAGCCGATGAGCACACATTCTGTGTGTGTGAACAATTTCATTTTATTTATTTATTTTTTTTATTAAGGAGTGTGATTAGTTTTTAAAATTTTTAAGAGTATGAAAAAATAATAGTGGGACAATTTCTCTTAATTAGTGCATATTTTATCTTGATATTACATAATTATTGTTTTCTGTCCTCCTTATGTAAATATTATGTATCAAAAGTGAGGGTAAAATAGGAAAAATAGGGATATGATTGTCATTTTGTCAAAATGTACAAAATTACTATTTTACCCTTCTCATGTCAATATTGTGTATTCAAAAGTAAGGATAAAATTGAAAAAAACGTGGGAAGAAGTTGATAAGGACTCTTCTCTTAATAGAATAAGAATATAAATAATTACGCATGCGAAGTGAGATGTGAGACACGCTTGTGATGTTAGTGTTTCACATCACACGCCTAGGTATATTAAATTAAATAATGTTTTGAATTCAACTTCAAAATTGAACTTAAAATTTAGGAATGCATGCGCAAATAGAACCCCTTACAACCATATAATCATAATTGTTTTTTTCTTTTTTTTGGTTAGAAATTATAATAGAATTGGAGGTACACTAAATTGAAAAGAAAAGGTAACAAGACTAGCCGTATTTTATATACGGTTTATTGTTGAAAAAAAATTGAGGTTCTATCATAAAATTAATTAGTAATGTGGAGAATACCTCAACTTAGTTAGTAGCCTATGCAAAGTCCCATTAATGTGGAATTCATTCTCAGCAATTGTCTAGTATTGTCCTTGTGCACCTCAGCAAAAACTACGTGAAGCAGGTGCAAGAACCAAGGGTCTTGAAGAGACGCCCCCCGGGGGGGGGGGGGGGTAGAACCTAGGAATCACTCAACCAGGGGCAACAGAACTCACTCGATGTTGCTAATTGTGGATTCGCTCACACAACCAAGCCAAACACTTGATTTTAAGAATTTGACAGAGAATAAGGTCAAATATTTGAACCAAAAAGAAGGTCGAATCTATTGTGTAAACGAATTGTTTGTTTTATTTATCACAGCAGAACTTGTAGGAAGAGGAAGAATGTGATTCTTCTTCAAATAATCATGTATAGAAGTTAGAATCTTAGAACTTCCAAATTTGAACTATTCGGATGACGTTCTTCTTGCTTCAGATACAAATATTGTTGCTGCCCATAGAATATCTGAGGTGCCTTCTTACCTGACCAGTCGATCGGCATCCAAGTTAAAGCTATCCCAAATATTGCACTCGATGTGTGGATCTCTCACGTGTGATCCACTAATTGGGTCCCACGTGAAAGGGCATGTGGAAATGTCTCACATCAACCGTATCAATGAGAAAAAAAGAGTTTAAATATCTTAACCCCACTCCAACTAGTACGGAGTAATTTTTTTTTTGATAAAACCTCATACCTGATAAATTGTGCAGGTGGTAATTACAAAGTTGGGGACAATATCAGTGTTGTTGGAAGTGGGCCGTATAGCTTGTCTCTCTGATAATTCTACAGCTATCCACACACTCATTTTTACCTTCTACTCACATTCTCAATTCTAGTTATTGGGTCCAATAAATTGGAGAAGATCAAAGAATATTAATTAACAAAGGATGCGTGAGACGTAAAAATTAATGTGTGGATAGCATCATCCAGTACGAATTGTTAATTGGGGTTGATGCTTTACTACTAGAATTAATAAGTTGGGTATAGATGATCTAGATCTATATACAAGTCATAAGTTCGTAACTTGAAATATAATTCCACACCTAACTAAAAAAATATAAAAATACGACTGCCATTGCCAACCTCACACAATTAGGGTTATTTAATAAGATGGTCCTTTTCATTCAAAGAAAAAGGAAAGTTAAAATGGTCCTTTGCAATGAGTAATTTTTTTGGTGTAATCAAACATGGTCATGTGTTAGAACAAGTGTAGCTACTATACTCTAGATCCAAGATAAGTCGTCTCATATTGTATAAGTGGACTGGTAGCACCATGTAGTAGTGTGGCAGTGATCTACTAAAAATTGTCTTTACTTGGTTAGAATTTTCGATTCAATTCACATGAACATAAATATGATATATATATATATATATATATATATGGTGAATACGATACATAGTTGTAATTGAAGATGATGATAATGTTGCTATGTTCACTACAAGAAAACAGCATGCCTTGATCCAAGATAAGTCGTCTCATATTGTATAAGTGGACTGGTAGCACCATGTAGTAGTATGGCAGTGATCTACTAATAATTGTCTTTACTTGATTAGAATTTTCGATTTGATTCATATGAATAGAAATATGATATATATATATATATATATATATATATGGTGAATACAATACGTAGTTGTAATTGAAGATTATGATGATGTTGCTATGTTCACTACAAGAAAACATGCCTTGAGGCACCATTCTAGGCACGCGGATTTAAATTGGTGTCCATCTAAAAATTGCTTGCACTGTTTTATATTATCAATGGCCTTCGTATTTGTAACACCGACAACGGAGGCAATGTAACAGTTTGGAAAATCTAACCAATTATTTTGTTTTCCAACCTAAGAGAGATATTTATTCTTTTGTTCTTATATCTATTTTAAAATTTTAATTATGGGAAGCTGAGGCATTCTCATTGCTCAACTCTTGATAAGGAGATAAAGCCCTTCATTCTTAATTGTTCTTTGCTCATCCAACGGTTGTTATGAGAGCATGCAAAAACAACCACACCAAAAGTCCTATAAAAAATTATTGGGTGCTTCGGAGTACCGGTATTTTAGATGTTGTAACCATTAGATCTTGATTTTTGTATTTTAAATAAAAATCTAATAATTAAAATGCCCAGAGTATTGGGTACTCCGGCACTCCCAAGAAAGTCCCAAAGCCTAATACATGGCAACTTTAATGTGACAACCCATCCCTAAATTTCTATGTAATTTTCTCCCCGAGTGTGTAAATTGACATTTATGCCGTTGTTGGTAAAGTGACGTGGACATGGTTATTCGGTTTTAAATTATTTTCCTCGTTATCATAATTAATTGGTACTCGTCGTTACGAGTGCATGAGCACGAGTTAGACTCAAATCAGAGTCGTAACAAAAAAAGTTACATTAAATTAAACTGCGTTAAGAATGGGTAGATTTATTCACGTGCGTGTTAATTATTTCAGTGCTGAAAACCACTGTTTTTTATAAGGCTCATTGGATTTCGTTTGACTTCAATTGTACAAATCCTATCCTTTTTCTCTTTAAAACTGGACCCATGCCTTATTCACTTTCACCAACCAATCAGAATTTGTCCCACACTATAGCGCCCAATCAGATTTTTCCTAATCTCAGCCAATCAGAACTCACCTTCTCTCTCTCTCTCTCTCTCTCTCTCTCTCTCTCTCTCTCTCTCTCTCTCTCTCTCTCATCTTCTCATTCTCTCTCTATCCCGAGACTTTCTCATCTCTGTAACAACCATACACCACCATCAAATCTCACAGATCAAGCTTTCAACCACCACCACCACCATCACACTCCTCTCATCCTCATGAATCCAACCGTACAAACCGATAATGAAATGGTTGAGTTTTGAAACTCAGTAGCTCTGACTCGGGCGAGTTTTCCCCGACATGTTTCCGGCCGAGTTACAAGCTTTTGGGACATTTGGAAGCCTCCACACAACTCCCTCGAGTCAATAGCCTAGGTTTGAAGTCGAGTTGGTGTGCAAACACACGGTTTCGAGGCGAAGAAAATATTCCAGAAACCGGCGAGATTTTCCAATTTCCAGCGAAACCAGACGGCAGCAGAAGTCACCGAAGAAGAAGGAGAATATTTTGTCAAGTCTGACGGCATATTCCATAGGTATGTTAGTTTCTAACCTAAGCGTGTGGCCGTGGGCTAGGCGGTGCGTGCGGGTGCGTCCGGCCTCCGGGTGACGTGTGCTTGATGTGTTCAGGTCTGTGACGTCGAGTAGAACATTTTCTCATATTTAAACCCTCCGTTTGAGCAAACCATAGGGGTTTTTCCTAGCCACTTTGTGTATGTGTTAATTAATTAATTATTTTAGTTATTCACATATAGGAGAAAATTATCCTGAAGAAGTACAAGGTCAAGCAAGGTAAGGAGGCTACGATCCAACCACATATCAATGTGTGGGCATTTGTTTTTATATGTATGATATATAAAGTTTTATAGTTTCCACAAATGCTTTTGAATTGATTCATGCCTATTATGCCATGATTAAATAATGTTATAAGAAATGTTGTACTGTTGTGAAATGCTAAAATAATACTACGGGATGAGCAAGTAAGTTTACTATGTTGATTAGAATTATTGAATCGTTATGGCATGATTGTATTTATGTAGTCTGCTCATCATTGCTGCACCCCAGTATTAGTGCTCGCCTAGGGCCAGGGCCAGTCTTTCACGTGTATGTTCATATCCGAACCACATGCTCGCCTTGGATTCAAGTAGGTGTTAGTCATGTCGTACAGGTTGTAATAGGCAACTCCGACATCTTGTCGTACATGTTGCAATAGGCAACTCCGACTCGTATGTGACCGCAAATAGCGCTAGTCTTCACATGATTGTAGCACTAGAGCGTATATTATGATTATACCCAGTCTTGTCGTACATGTTGCATTAGGCAACTCCGACTTGTGTGCTAGCATAGATTGATGAGCATCAGTTCAGTCGTTCAGGTTGCATTAGGCGACTTGGACTTGTGTGCTCGATGAGCATCTGATTTTATTATGCTACTGTTCAGATATTGTGATTGGCATATTTCTGGAATTATTGTTGATTTGCATTTGATTTCATACTTATACGTAGTATGATTTTCTGGAAACTATACATGTCTTATAGTGAGGGGATAGTATGTTCAGAAAATAAATGTTTTGTATAAACCTTTGTTTTTGCCCACTCACCCTTCTATTTTTTGCCTCTCCAGGTCCTAGTTAGCTGATTTATTCTGTGGCATACGAGGAATATCCGGCGGTTCTGACATACCCATAAATAATGTAGGGACTTTTCCTAGTTGTGTACTAGGTACTTTAAATAGTTTCGACTACACTACTTATATCATCTATGCTCTAAACATTTAGGTTTTATGAATTTTAACCACTTCTACGCACTCGTTACTTTAGATTAAATAAACCCTAGTTTCGGTTTAAATTTATTCATATCTTTATTACTTCACTTTCCTTTTTGATTACGTCACCTTTGGGTGACGACCAGCATACCTCGACTTCGGTCGGGGTGTGTCATTTAAACCCTAATAATAATAAGAAAAGAAAAATACTATGCTTATTACTATATTTTTTATACCACATATGTACCATTATTTCTTTCATGCACACGTGAAAATATTGGTATTCAATTTGGATACCGCATATATTACATTGGCTCCCGTGTCTTCAGTTTAATGTATAAAAAAAGAATAGAAATCAAATTTTGTAATTATCAATGGGATTTTTTTTAACAAACAATATTATCTACACTAAAGGGGTAGGGGACTAGGCTATGCCTTACAATGTGCTTATCATAATAATGTGGGTCAACTTCATCTTTGACGAGAATTGAATCTAAGACCTCTAACTTATAAGTGAAGAATACCATTAGACCGTTATACTAATAGTATTAATCGGATTATTATTTTGGATCATTGGCTCCCATTTTTCTTAAAAAATAATTGACAACTTGGACACCGATCCGAACTGTTCATTGTAACACCAATTCATACGCAGTGTGGGATACAACATTAGAACCCTTGACTATGAACACTGACCATGTATCAGTGGATACATGGTGGCTATAGATTTTGGACACCGAAATAAGCCTCTAATGAGATCAATAGACACTTATGAAAAACGGAGCGAGTAGGCCGATATTTAACTAGTGTTAGTGGGTATAGTATCTTATTGTGTGTAACGAATACGATACCGATTTATGACTAACTTTTGTGATAACGCAATTGCGCTTCGTGGTAATAATATCATTGTAAATATCCAATAATTTCTCAGAAGGACACTATGGTCCCATGTCAAATGTACAACCACCAATGTCCACAAAATGTGGTTTGCCACTTTGCAATTCCTTCCCAACCCGCCGAAGATGAATAAAATGCCAATTGTCCGACTTTAGGCGCACGGCGGATTAAACAAGTAAAAAACATAGGATCCTACATGTTAGCTTTCATCATGATCAAACCCAATACCTGAATAAACTAATTCAAAGAATTTTGATTTGCCTTAACATTTTGGTTTATAAATGTGAAAGTATAGGATAATGTAGGGCTAAAGGGGAGGCTTACACCTAATTAAAGTTTCCACACAACCGATATTCATTCATTTTTCACTTTCTACTCCTTTATCCCCCACTATAATTAGTCCATTATTAACATGAACTTAGCTTTATTTTTTTGTGTTGACTTATTTCACTTCATTGTAATATAATTTTGAGCGACGCTTTTTGTACACATAAAACTAACAGGTTTATTGACATATTTTCTAATACAAATAAATTCTACATACAATTATAAGACTTACTTTTCTAGAAAATGTAAATGTAGGTGTGTCAATTTTATATGTCTATAAAAAGAATCTGTTTTTACTATGTGCCCTTGTATAAAATATGTAACGGTAGCTTAAAGCAAAACTTTCATTTGAAAATATTTGAACGGTTAAGGTAGAAAGGCACAACTCAAGATTGAAATCAATGGGGGTAATTAGATGGATGGCAGTTAGTTGATTTGAGACATTAAAATCTTAAATAAAAGTTCAAATGCACTAGTTTGTAGGGACAACGTATGCAAATTAACAAAAGAAAAAACAGTACCCCCAATAGAAAAAGAAAAAGATCAGCACAAAACAAAACAAAAAGCAATGATTACACATGGTATGTTATACTTATCAACATTAATAGAAAAATAGGAAAATACACTCTTTAGACTTTAGTCCCCAAAAATGAGAAAAAGAAGAAAAAAACCCAATAAAAATATAGGAAAAACAAATAAAATATTTGTGGTCCCGTTCTACTCTGTTTGGCTTTTTAAATATATTCCTATCTTCATTATTCTCTCATTGAACTCATAACCTCTATGATCTCTCTCTGCCTCTAAGTTTTTTAGCCTCTGAAAATTTCCCTATTCCGGAAGCCCTAAAATATGGAACCTACAAATATACCGGTGATAGCCAAGAAACTAAGAAACATGGTACGTCTAGTTTTGTTCACGTTACAAAAGGGGGTCTCCAAGAAAAAGCTGACGATGATGAAGCATGGGAAGATCTTAGGCAAGTCTTTCAATGATTTCATGGTCCGTCATCAGACTGAGCTCAGCTGCAAGTCGGACGACGTACAAGTAACATCGTTTGTGTACCCGTTGGAGTACGAGTTCAGCTGTACCAGCAGCCCGCCGCGTAGGTCATCCTACACTCCTCCATGTCAATCCGGCAACGTGTACAAGGGGCGGTATGTTAGGCAGCATTCGCGGAGGGGAGTTTATGTGCCAATGATGTGTGAGGATGCATTGGCGACAGTCCATGGGGGGAAGAAAGCGAGTTATCGCGGCAGTGATGTGGTGGAGCCACTGCCAATTGTGAGGCGGGCGCTGGTGAGGGTAACGGAGTGGGAGCATTTGTTACCGTTGAGTAATGATGAGGAGGAGGCTTACCATGTGGACAAGGCAGCCCAGGAATTTATTGACAAGTTTTATAGGGAGTTAATGTTGCAAAAGTGGATGGCTGCAGGTCGATACAGCTGAAGTAGGCTCACAAGTTAAAGATATGGAGAGTGACTTACATGTAATCGGTACCCTGATGATCAAAGTTCTCGAGAGGATTTTCAGTATGTCCAACATCACACGTTAGGTTTAATTGTGCAATTCATCGTGTTGATCCTTAACTGTTTTATTAGATTTGACGTATTATATTGGGCATACTGAAGATAGAATCTCATCTTTAGTAGTTGGAGAGTGTATTAATTTAGTGAAGTAATTAGAACTCATGCTTTCCTTATTGCATGTACAGTTTTGAC
This sequence comes from Pyrus communis, assembly GCF_041283825.1. NCBI lineage: Eukaryota > Viridiplantae > Streptophyta > Magnoliopsida > Rosales > Rosaceae > Pyrus > Pyrus communis. The sequence continues at coordinate 16,098,820 of NC_142572.1, forward strand.
TTGGAGAACGGTTAGAACCCTTGCTTGTATTATGAAATGCAGAAAATCCTTCAGAGTTTAAAGGACGTAAGTTTCTAGTTTACGTTTTTGTAAGAACTTTTGCATATATATGTAAGCATGTTCAACCTCATAAAACTTAATACAATCGTAAAAGAAAATTCTTTCAGAATTATAACCCAATGATTAAACAACTAAACCACAATTAGAAATAAAGAGTTTTAAACAGCTTGGATGTGAAAACAAACTAGAAAGTTAGCAGATGAAATGGTTGTATTTGAAGCCAATTGACTTGACCAACAAGGTTACTAGTTTTTACCATTTATCTTCATATAATTCCAAGCAGACACTGAATTACCTGAGTTGCAAACAACTGTTGCTGCATTCTTGTCTCACTTTTTATGAGCAACCTACTACTCCCTCACTAGCTCCAGGTAGAAACTGTCGGACATACGTGCGAATGCACATCAAGCTGAAGCCTTGCAGAAAGCTAACCGGATACCTCATTCGTCTCTTTAGGGATAGTGTAGTGAGTCTAGTGATCCAGACTGCATAGTTGAGCCACATACTCAGAAAATCTACTTAAATCTCATCCAAGGGTTCGAACAAAATATATTGCTTGAGTTAATTTTTGTAAGATATTACTGGCCCTTCAAAACGTTTGAATGGAAGGTATTGGAATCCTGCTGAAGTCGAGCAGTGGACTGATTTCTTTACATATTTGTAGGGGACTACATCATCACCTGCCATAGAACATCACCATAGAACCACTTAAAATGGTTCTGAAAATTATTTCCGGAAGTGTGAGCATTGTAAAACAAAATCGGGTTTTGGGCACAATTATTTTTAACATCTTTCGAAACAAGTTCAGATTCCATTTGGATTATAAATTTTGTTGGACGTTTAATTAAACCAGAAAGCTAGGTTGAAGCTCGAAATAAATACCAGTCCTTTCTAATATACATATATAAAACAACAGTAGCCCTCAAGCTCTAACTAGTAGTAAGTTGGCTAGAAATTCAAGCAAAGGCTCAAACAGTTATAGTGATGCTAAAACACCTTCAACTTCCAATAAGAAACTGAAAATTATAAGTAAAGCAGAAAATTACAGAAAAATAACAAAATTGAAATCTTTACCTTGAAATCACACTAAACCAACTTCACGATGCGTGGTCAACCAAAGGTCGTCAAAAGAATCAAATTAAGCTACCAGTTCGGATACTCTTATTAAACCAGGCCATGAATTCTGGATGCAATTCATCGGTTTTCTCCATCCAAACTGCTCTTAATATGACACGGCTGTCAATCTCGTTTTTGGCCAACTTCTCTACAAGACTCCAAACCCATCTTCCAGTGGTTGCCTCTGGCATTAAAACACTAAGACAAGGTTCTTAAATAGACTCACGAGAGTGTTCCCGGCCTTGAAGCAACACATAAGGAAAAGCTTTGGCTACATCTCGAAACTGATCAGAGTTATCATTTGGCATTGGGACACCACGTGGTGGAAGCTCCACAAATGAAGACCAAAAGCTGGAATTCACAACGGAATACTTGATCAATCAGAGGTCTTGTACTTATAGCAAGGTTTGGCGTCTTTTGGGGATGCAGGGGAAGTGCATAAAGCCCAAGCATACTTTTTTTTTTTTTTTTTTTTTTGAACAAACGATATTATCTATACTAAAGGGGAGATGGTGGGCTTGGTGGTTCAGATTCGATGTACATGTAAGGTATTGATCTTGTCTGGATTAACTCATTGTACACCAGAAATTCAAGTGCCGACTTAGAAACACATGATGAGGGATCGAGGATCACAGACTCTTTAACCATGCAGGCCTGATACCTAACTGCATGAACATTTCTGTGCCTGAATTCAGATGATTCTGACGAACTACTTGCTCTAATGCGCTTGGCAACCCCATCTGCCAAACCAGCAGATATCGCTTGGCCTAAGAGCTTTCCTTATTCAGCGAAAGAGGGTTCTTGTCATGGGAAACTCTCCAAACTTTTTCTACATCTTCCAGGCTACCATGGATCCACGAAAATTCCTTCTCGCCACTTTGATATTCAAAGAAAAGTTCAACTACCTGCTTTCTCTGCTTCGACATTTCCTCCATGAAGTTTGGGGTGTAATGTTTTCTCTGCTAGGATTGGAAACCTTTCGTGAGCCCCCTTCAAAGTTTCTTTTAGTTTCTTCCTTCTCAACTTCTCTTGATTTGAATTCTGGAAAGGAGCATCACCGCAAGCATTGTCCTGGTTGTTTGTGTCCTCAAACTGCCTGACAAAAGGATATGCACAACTCAAAGCTCCAGCTATTGCAACTGCATACGCTAGCACTAATTTAGCTCGGGCGTGATTTATCGCTTCGCTCATCATTTCAATAACCTTGAGCAGCATCCTAGAGTGCCGAGGACGCAGGGGATAACAAGCCATGGAATGCCCTAAAGCTGACAATCTTCCATTTCTTTCAGTTGCTCCAAGTGCCACCAAGAGGCTCTCCGCTTCATCCAGGGCACCAGCCTCTTGGGGAGTGGGAAATGGGAAATTGGGTATATGGGATGCACATACGAAAATTGTCATAGACTCATACATTGTAAGAGCAATCCATATATACAGCACACCATATTTCCCCATGCACACCCCTATTTATTTTTGACCTTTTGATTGAATAAAGAAAAGGAGAACAAGGGACATAAATAAATAGGAGTTTGTAGAAATCATTTTGCGAGCTAAAATGTTTGTCCATTATAATTCGACATGTTGGAGATTTATTCAATGACCAAGCAGTACACAGGGTGGTCCTGAGATTTTTGAGGCCCAGGGCGACATTAAAAAAATATGCCCTAACTCCATATAATAAAAATTATTTGTTTTCACAAGTAAGGCTTCGATAAAATAACGTTTAGAAAAGCACACCAAATTTAATAATTTAGAAAGGGTAATGTTAAGAAGACTAAATTTGTAGAGAAAATATGGTAAACTAAATGACATGGAAGTTTATGATTGGATTATTATTTAAGGGTTGATTAACGTACTTGTTTCTATTGGTGACACAACATTTGGTTTGAGAGAAGGGAACCACAAAAACCCCAACTTACAAGTAGATGTTTCCCTTCTAACTGAAATTTTGGAGTGCTTTTATATAAAATTGTGAGGTGCTTTTTCTTATTTACTTTGTCAATATGCGACTAAAAAAATATATCATATTTTTGAGTTTTTAATTGAAATGTATAAGCAATGCATGAGAGAATTAAAGATAATTAGAATTATGGGTCCCACCACCTATCTTTGTTCTTCCTCAAACTTTAACTTTTATCTCTTTCACTTCCTCCACGAGTCGCACCAGCCATGCCCCTCGACTTGGAACCTCTCATCGTTCACATTTTAACCCCTAAATCTTGTAGAACTAATGAATTTTTTTTCATAATTTTTTCTGAAATTCATTAGCTAGGTAAATTTGTCATCAAAATCCTTCTCCACACTACAACAAAATAGCTGTTGGCGAGGACTTTTGTCCTCATTGAAAGTTTCTATATTATCGCTGAAGGTTTTCAGCGAGGAAAAAAATTCCTCGCTCTTTCCTTGTAGTAGGCCCGTCGGGAAATGTGTACAACGAGGAATTGTTTCTTCACAGAAATGATACAGCGAGAGTGAAATGTTTTCTTGTAGTTGAGTTGGAGCGGTGACAAATTCCTCGCTAAAAGGGTTGGAATGTTCTCGCCAAAACCTTTTGACAACCTGAATATTGACATTCCATAACTTATGCGAGGATAAAATTCCTCGCAAAATAATCAAATTCCTTGATGTAAATATCTTTTGGCGAGGAATTTGTAGGTGAGTTTTTAGCGATGAAAATATTATTCCTCGCTACAGATCATATGTTGCGAGAATGAATTTCCTCGTTGATAAGTATCTAGGAGACACTCGTTTCCTCGTTGTATCAAAGGTACTAAAAGTTAATTCATATTAGTCCAAAACCAAAATAGTTTACAATGATAATTCATAGTCTACAAAATTAGTTATGCTTAATGTTAACAACTATGAAAGTTCACATTGTTTTCACAAAAAAGTTCACATATTCCAACAAAACAAAACGACTACTTATTATGGAGATGGTTGCTGTCTTTCCAATATTTTGTGTAGGAGTTCCTCAAATTTCTTTTGGTTCTCCTTCAATTCTTGGATCTCTTGTTTTGCTTCACCAAGCTCTTGTTTTGTTTCAACAAGCTCTTGTTTTGTTGTCACAAGCTCTTATTGTTGAGTCTCAAGTTTTTCTTCTAACTGTTTGTCCAACATAGTGTCTTCACGAGAGACAGACTTTGAAGGACCTTTGAAGTACCTAGACTTGTGACCAAGAACCCCTGGAACAATTTCATCATCTGTCAACGTCATCGTACCATCTAGAAGAATTGTTTCGTTTTTCATACTTAGCATCTCTTCCTACAAATGAAAAATAAACTATCACGCTTAGCTCCTTCATGTACACAAACATAAAATCTATCACATTTGGTTCCTTCATATATATAACATAAACATAAAAGCTTCACAGATTCTTCTATCTCGATTTAATCGCAAATGACTTGTCTATAATTATAATTGCTTATGATCAATAATACACCTCTATCAACATAATGACATTATCAAACTCATACAAGCAAACAAAAAGCCTTGCAACTTATCAAGCCTCGAATTACATGTCAGCTCTTGAGCTAAATAAGAGGTAATTGTCAAACAATTATATTTTTTTCCCCAAGCAAAAACCTTAGTGTGCCAAACTTGAGTCAACTTATCAAGCCTCGAATTACATGTCAGCTCTTGAGCTAAATAAGAGGTAATTGTCAAACAATTATATTTTTTTCCCCCAAGCAAAAACCTTAGTGTGCCAAACTTGAGTCCAAGGAATGACAAAAAAGTGATAGGGGACACTGAACACCACAAGTCATGGACAGCACCTTTATATTTACACGTCTTATAAGTGGCGATACTCTTTTATGTAGGAGAAATAAGCAAGAAACAATACACGCTTTCAAAAGTTTACATGTTATATTATGACATACACATAAACATTGAATACAAACATATACATTGACATAGCAGGACTAGAATACACACAACCAGCATGTACATAACTAACTTACCCACTTCAGTTTAGCTCCTTCAACCCAACCATTTTTGGTGTTTTTATGCACATCCTCAAAGTAATCAATTGCACTTAGTTGTTCTCCGGTTTTGGCTTCCTAATACATGGATCACAAATTAAAGTTAATAACTTATTATCCACCTATAATCTAGATTAAAATTATGAAAAACATCCACCTATAATCTAGATTAAAATTATGAAAAACACATCTTACAATCTCTTCTTCATGGGCCCTAAAAGATTTTGACCCTCCTTTATGATTGTAAGTCAAATGAGACCTATTAATTGCATTTTTATTTGAGCGTTCCTAGATAGCAAAATAAATTTGGTGACATGAAGAAGATAAACGGCATACATGACAACCACAATCCAGTTCATTAATATACACATGTACCTTGAATTGAACACTTGCATAACAATCACAAAGAAATTTCCATTCCTCTTGACTAGTTACATCCTCATGTTTGTTTTGTTTTGCTTCTTCTAGAGTTAGGAAGGAATCAAAATGCTTCTTCAGCTTGTGTCGAAAATCAACAAACCGCCTTTGTAATGCATTCTTAATATATGTACTACCATGAGTTAGTGACATATCAATATCGTACTTGCTCTGCATGGAATTCAATTTATAATAAATCTAATTTAAGAAAGACTTTTACATATTGAATGTAACAAAAATGTGAATGAAAATCTTACTCACGGTTATTCTTTCAATCATCTTGTCCATATCCTTCTATTCTACATTCCTCCATTGCTTCACATTTAGTGGTGCATAGGTCCGAACCACAAAACCAATATCATTCACAAGAAATGAGGAATTCGGTATGTGGGCTTCCGGTTTAGTTTTGTCAAAGTAATTGGTATTTTCAAACCATCAAGTTGCTCTTGCAGTTTATCAGAATTCTTCCCACATGTCTTTGACCTTTTTTTTTTTTTTTTTTTTTTTTTTTTTTTCAGTTCACCTAAAACATCATTAATGCAAAATTTATTTTACATATGATACAAGAACCTTTTACAGAAACAAAGACAATACAAAACAAGTGGAACAATAAGGCCGAGGACCAAGAAAACCATAAGAATAAAAAATCAATTGAACACACTAATAACATCCTAAAAGAAAAGAGCCACATTTTCTTGTTATAAAATAGAACACCTTTTCAGGTTTATATCAAGCACTTGCTCTAACTTTTAATCCATTAATGGAAAGTTCAAATAGTTAATAAAACATGTCATAACTCTTACACATATTATATTCAAACACTTAGAGAAGAAAATCACTTCAATTAAGCAACCTAATATAGATAACATTCAAAATAAAAAGGCATACCATTAGCACTTCCCTGAGTATCGACTGATGATATAACAGTAACAACTGTATTGCTTGAAGGTATCACAACAACAGCTCTAATTTGTGGATTATCAGTTGATGCCTCACTTGAAAAATCATGAGGGATTCACTTCCTTTTTCCTGTCATGGTGATATTCTTCGAGAAGAAAAAAAACTAACAAAGTTAAAATATGCAAGTTATTTGAGAAAGCTTAACAACACGACAAATTAGTTATATGAAAATGGACAATGAATAATTACAATTGATCAAGGGAAACTATCGCACCTTACCCCTCAAATGCCAAAGACAATAACCATATGAAAATGCAAAAATTAAAAACATGCCAGCACATCATGGCACTACAAAAAGTTAAAAAATTAGAAACTACATTAGAAAAATCTTAGTAGTCATTGCCATCACTATCGTCACTTTCAAGAATTTCTTCAACTTCCCCATCATCCAATGGATTATCTTCTTCAGAATCCTCGTCGTCGTGTCTTGAATTCACCCTATAAGTTGGATCACTTTCTACAACATAGACAGGAGGCTCATCTTCAGAATCTTCATCCATCTCATCATCACTTGATAAGAGATTTTCTTGATCTTCTTGAACAGCCCAGCAAACTTCATTGAACTCATCTTCTTGGTAAACATTATTATCAGTAGTTGGTTCGATATCTTCATCTACCTCTTCAGCTGCATCATTTTCTGGAACATCCTATATATGTCTGCACTGCACTCTTTGCACGACTTTCCAGCTAGAACCTAACTTGTAATCATCGATGTAAAACACTCGTTGTGCTTGTTCAGCAAGTATATAAGGATCATCCGTATAGCACAGTGAATTTACATTGATGCTTGAAAGATGATAATCTTGACGTATCTTTCTCTTCTTAGGGTCTTTGTGGGTCGAGTCAGTGTTAAACCACAAACATTTGAACAAAAATACCTTACTGCATTTGATGTAAGTCAATTCCAACACACTTTCTAAAACACCGTAGTAATAATGACTACAATCACTATGTTCCCCAGAGACAAAAATTCCACTATTTTGTGTGGTACGATAATTATCACAACCTTTTGTCTGAAAGCGAACTCCATTAACAATACAACCAGTGTATGTATGCACGCAGACATCAGGCTTGCATGACAAATAATGTAGATCATCAATGGCTTTCAATGAACCCATTTCTCTCAAGCCATATATCTATTAATATTATAAAAACACTAATTAGTTATAGGAAAATAATGACATATATTTTCAAACATAAACATGTTATACAACTTACCCGATTTTCAAACCATTTAGGAAACTCTTGTTCCTGCCTTTGACATAAATTTTCATTGTTTTTTAGCTTTAATTCTTCCACATGTTCACTAAACAAGTAAGAAAAACAAATACTTAATTAATGCTATAATACATAAAAATGAGAATATATAGATGACCTAGAAGATTACTTACATAAGATATGGTTAAACCTCATCACAATTGTGGAGCACAAACCAATGAGCTTTATCAATTTCCTTTTTAAGCAACAATATAAACTTTCTACCTCCAAATGGACGTACTTTGTGGGAGAATACTGACAAACCACCCACATTTCGATCATTTCTTCCGTCAACATGTCGCTCATTTGGATTGAAGCGTGTTTCAACCCCACGTAAGTACAATGAGCAAATCGAAATTGATTCATTTACAATATATCCTTTTATTAGTGAACCTTCTGGACGAGCTTTGTTTTTAACATATTTTTTCAGTACCTAAGAGCCTTTCAATCGGATACATCCATTAATTATTAATAGGATTGCCAAGTTTGGCTTCACGAGATAAATGGACAACCAAGTGAACCATTATATCAAAGAAGGCAGGAGGAAAAATCATCTCAAGTTTGCATAAAGTTATAACAATCTCCTTCTCCATATGCTCTTAAGTCTGACACTCTTAGCATTCTAGCATAAATATTCTGGAAGAAAGGAGATAATTCAATCAGAGCATTGCACACTTCTGTATCCAAAAAGAGACGAATACCAACTGCGAGAAGGTGCTGAAGTAAAACATGGCAATCATGACTCTTTAAACCAGATATCTTTCCATCATTGATGCTCACATTTCTAGAGATATTAGCAGCATACCCATAAAGAAATTTGACTAATTTTAGAAACTTACAAAATTCCTATGCTGAGGCGTTTTTAGTACATACCTAGCATGTGGTTTTCTCATTTTTCGGCTTTCAGGTATCAGATGCTGATTTGACCTGATGTTCATAGCTTCCAAGTCTCAATGAGCATTATCTGTGTCTTTTGTTTTGCCTTCAATATTCAACAATGTCCCGATTACACTATCACATATATTTTTTTCAACATGCATAACATCAATATTATGTCTCAACCTTAGCTTCGACCAATACTCTAACTCGAAGAAAAATACTCTTCTTTGTCCAATTCAACTCTTCAACCACTCGTGGTCGATCCCTTTCTCTATTATTCTCATATTTTCCAGGACTGAAGCTTCTGACTTTATATAATTGTTGCAATATTTCAACACCAGAAAGAACTTTAGGAGGAAGCCTATGTTCAGTAGGAACATTATATTCAATACTCATTTCTCTCCAAGCATGACCACAAGGTAGAAATCTTCTATGGCCCATGTAAGATATTTTATTTGTTATCCTCTGTGATGTTATATCTTTATTGCAAATCGGGCATGCCAAGTAGCCTTTTGTGCTCCAACTAGACAAATTATCATAGGCAGGAAAGTCATTAATGGTCCATAAAACACATGCATGCATACGACAAATTTCCCCTATAGATGCATCAAAAGTTTGAATACCATCCACCCATAATTCTTTTAACTCATTCACGAATGGACAAAGATACACATCAATCTCTTTCCCAGGTACATTTGGTCTAGGAATAAGTAAAGTCAACATAGAGAACACTGCGTTCATGCATTTCCAAGGTGGAAGATTGTAACACACAATAATAACTGGCCACATACTATAAGGTTTACTCATATTTGCAAATGGATTAAAACCATCTGTAGTAAGGCCTAACCTAACATTTCGAGAGTCTTGAGCAAACAAAGGATATTGCTTATCAAACTCTTTCCACTCATCTAAATCAACTCGATGCCTAAGAACCCCCTCTTCATTAACCCTTCTCTCTTTGTGCCAATTCATGTCTTTTGCAATATGCCTAGACATATACAACCTTTGCAATCTCGGCTTCATGGGCAGATAACGTAATATTTTTTGTGGAATCTTCTTGCGCTTTCCAAAACAAGGCTTGTACCTCAGCTCACCGCACTCAGGACATTTATCAAGTTTCTCATTAGTATTCCAGAATAATGCATAGTCATTCTTGCAAGCATGAATTGATTTGTACCCCAACCCCAAGTCTCGTAGCATCTTTTTTGCATCATTACTTGTATTCCTCATTCAAATGTTTCTTTGTAGCCAATATGAATAAGTTTACACCATCAGTGAATGCATCACAAAATCTATGTTTAAGGAACATCCAACTTCGATCCATTGCTAAGAACTGTTAACAATCAAAACATCATTATTTTTTGCCCCAACCTCATGACCCTCCAATACTAATAAAACAAAAAAGTATTACCTACGCCTTTAACACCTATCAAATAGGTCCTATATCATATTTATGATTCTAATTCCAAAGATATCATGTTTATGATTCTAATTACCAATGAGCCACATATATTTTACAACTTCAACTACATGAGAGGTTAAAACAATAAAATTAGAAGTCAAGCAACTTACCTAAGATGAGATAAAGCAGATGGTATATAGTTTCTCAATGCTTTCCAACTAGAAATGATAGTTCTCTCTGCTGCCAACTGAAAATATATAAGTTAATAACACAATTAGAATTGAAACTTACAAGAGGTCATGGTTAAAATAGTTGGGAGATAGAAAGAAAGATACAATCTTGATTTCTGTTTTAAGTTTTGTAATTAAGTTTTTATTTGTTACAAAGTCTATTATATTTTAAAGTATATGTCTCACTTTTGGACTTAAAAGGCACAACACGTATAGTAACTTTCATTTAATCTGCCTACATAAGCATTTTGTGATAGAAAGATACATCAATTCATGACTTTAGACAAATGGGTAATTTTTGCGTAGGTTAAGTGGTTTAAGCACAAACTTAATATAGATAAGTAAATTAGAAAAAAAAAAATTGTGAGAAGAATGAATATTGCAAAAGCAGCAGCCTCATCTTCACAAAAGCCCCAGAAAAATAGTTAAGCCCGATTTTGAACACCCATAACTATACCAAATGATGCAAACAAACATGAGATTCGAAGCCTGTTTTGAGTACATTAAAAGCATCTACAATTTGTAGGAATCGGGGTTCTAAGTTGAAAGTTATGCAAGATACAAAATAGAGCCCTAAAACCGGAAACCCAATATTTGCTACTGTCTGGCAGCTTCGTGACTCAAGTTTATACATGGTTTTGACATATCAAAACTCAATGGAATTATATGAAATCAGATAGGCTTTGATCATGGACATGTCTAGTTTCAAAACACACGATAACGGATCAAAATGAATGCATAAGGACAAAGAAATCAAGAGCCAAAGTAGGCTACTTGAAACATAATTTTTCTTCGTAGAAAACATAAGTTCCTTGCAACTTAGAACCCAAACTCTTCTAATTATAACTTCAGAATACTTCCATACAATCCCAAAATCATGTCTATAACTTTGATTTCAATTATACTCATAAAAAAAAGGTCGTACCCAGTGCACAAGGCTCCTGCTTTACGCAGGGTCTGGGAGAGGTGAATGTCGGCTAGCCTTACCCCCATTTATGGAGAGGCTACTCCCAAGTCCCAAACCCAAGACCTACCGCTCATGGGCGAAGACACTTGTCATCACACCAAGTGCGACCTCTTTAGAAATCAATAACAATTACTAAAACAAATTCATGATTTACCCAATTCAGATTATAGAGCAACCAAAGAATCATATTCCCATATGAAATCTAACTTCACAGTAAGACAATGAGAACCCACAAACCATTAACAAGTAACAATCAAGTTTTACCCAATTCAAATTACAGGGGATACTAATTAACTTCACTGGATGGATCATGGACTGCAGTAAAACAATGAAAACCCATATCCATAACCAAGTAAAAATGTGAACTTGTGATGTGGGTAATTCTGATTTCATGAGCAGCATCAAAGAAAGATATGAAATTAGAGGGAGAAAGAGTGAGGGAATGGTAACTTACTGAGTGGAACTGTTAAATCCAAGAAAATAAGAACCCTTAGGGAGAGAGAGTAATCTGTCATTGGAGAAGTCAAACCAATTTCATTGATGCAAAGCATCTATGGAAATAACAAAGAAAGCCTTGATTGGAAGCCTTGATTATACCAAGTTGGTGACGAGTGAAACGGAGATTGGTAATGTAAATGTATTGAGTTGCCGACACAAATCCCGGTAAGAAAATTTTAGCATCAACAGATAATTAGGAAAAGAGGAGTAGAGGACGATAAAGGTTACTCACAATTAACAAAAATTGACTTTTTAAGCCAAACCCTAAAACATGATATTTTGATCAACACACCCAATGTATAAAATTAAAAGTAATAAGAAATATTGATACAAAGCATCTATGGAACTATCAAAGAAAGCTGGAAATTTTTACCCATATTGCAGGTCGACAAAAGGAACCATACTTTTGTTATGATTCTCCTTGCTTCTTCAAATGTAGTCTTCTATACTTCATTCGACCTCTCTAAAAACTAGGTATAGTTTTCTCTCCTCGTTATCCTTCTTCTACCGCTTTTTCTTTCCTTTTCTTTTTCCCTATTCTCTTCTCCTCCTTCTTCAGGCCTCCTCCTTTTTCCACCCGCCCTCCTTGTAGAAGATTCCCCCTATTTCTTTTATTATTATTATTATTATTATTATTATTATGCCATAAACGACACCATTTAACACTTAGAAAAATATTGAGTTTTACAAACTTGGACCATCTACGAGAAATATTTTTCTCGCTGAACACTTATGCGACCCAAATACAACATTTCTCGCTGTAGGTGTGAATAAAAGGCGTCCTATTTGAAACTTTTGGGAAATTATAGCAGGAATGCTACAGCTAGAACCCATTGTCCTCACTAAAAATTTTGTTCAGCGAGAAAAACAATAATTTCCTCGCTAATATTTTGGCGGAAAGGGAATTTTATGTCCCGCTAAACCTAGCGCGAGAAGAACAATTTTTCCTCACTAGCATTTTGTACAGCAACAAAACAATTTTCTCGCCGAAATTATTTTTTCCTCGCTATTTCTTAGAGATGTAAGGAGACCAAATGAGCTCACTTTTTTGCGAGAACTCAAAATTTTCCTCACTGAAAGCAACTCTATAACATGAAAGATAATGTTCTCGCTAAAGGACCAATTTGTTGTAGTTCTACCTCTTCCTCCATATGCCTTTGCAATTTTCTCCGACCTACAACCATATGTGATTGTTACTGTAAAATTATTTTTTTCAAGAATTATATTTCTTTATAAGTAAAATAAGAGAAATTGAGAGGCCTAACTTATGGCCGCTGCCCAGGGAAGCTTAAATAGACGACAAAAGGGTTGAGGAAGAACATTAATAGGTGTTGGGCACCATATTTCTAATTTATTGTTTTATTAATTATTGTATTTTAATGAGTTCTTAGCATTAAGTTAAGTGTTTAGTTTGTTGTGCAAATTACATCCCGATGTTAAATGGTGAGGGGAAAGGCATGAAAGGAAAAGCATAAGGTGCCTTGCATTGATCCCAAACAGAATATTGTAAAAAATTGGAAAAAAAAATGAACACATCGGGTTTCGAACGACATCGTCTTGCTAAGTAAGCAGCGAAACACCACCACTCCTGCTTAAAGTTCTTGTTGATTTAACCAAGGTTCCAAAATTTATATGCTTATGGAAATATATATATGAATATCCTACCCTATCAATTTTTGGTGCCCCTCAAGTTTTTGAGGCCCCGGACGGTCGCCTGCTAGCCCTGGGCAGTACAAATATGCTTTCTGGACCTACCTTATGAATATTCATAGACTTGAGAAGAAGGACAGCGCCATAAACAGGGACTTTGGATATTTCCAGTGAAGAAAAGTCAGGGAATTGGTTATAATACACACAGCGGGAGAATACATGCGGTAATAGTGGCCAGGCCGAGTTCTTCCAGCTCTTCCTTTACGTCTGACAGCTGATGGTCTACTGTATTTTATATGTTTCCATGCCATTTGACGAATTGTAGTCCTTATCTTTCTCTTTTTCTGCATCGACAACATACTTTATCCCATCTATAGTTAGGGAGGTTTCAGCAACATTAGTGGCCACAACAAGAAGTCTTTCGCCTTCCTTCGCGGTGTTGTTAAATACACGAGATTGCTCTCCCGCAGGCAGCCTAGCTTAAAGAGGTAGAGCAAGCAGTGCCCCAATTTTCCCTACGCCACAATTGGATTGGTTAGAACAAGACTCCAGATCATCAGTATCTTGGCACAATGCATCCCCGTCATCGTCTTCGTCACCATAATTTCCTAGCTCACTCTTCGTATCTGAATCATACGAATAACCCCCCAACTCATCATCGTCTGTCTCACACTGATCTTTTTCAAATGCTTCACAAATATCTGTTCAATATTTGTTCCCTCAACAGAAAGTAATCTTTTCATAATCAGTTCCGAAGCTCGGGTTAGCTTGCGACACAAGGACTCTACGTATCTCTTCCCAGTGACAAAAGCAAGTGTTTCCCCCATGCGGCAGCCTCTTGTGAATTTTCAAGACCTTTTGATATGCTTGTTTAACATAAGGCTTTTCTGTGTCCATTCTCTTTTCGAAGTAACATACCTTAAATTGTCTGGTTTGAACTTCTAGGATCGGAGGGTTGCCAAACAGCTTTCTGACAAAGTCTTCCACTCGCGACATAGCACTCGTCAGCACAAGCTTTAATGGAAAAATCTGATCTCCGGGCCTTACAGTTTTTCCCGAAAGCATCCACTTTCGCTGGTTTTCATATTCTTCCTGTAATCACATGCAAGTGAGTGTGGAAAATGGATTACAAACCTTGAAAACTTTAGCAGCAAGAACTACTCTCAAGGTCACCTGACGTGCTATGCTAACACGCAAAAGCATTCCCATAAGCATGTCTGTGTTATAGCTCCGAACATGAACTTCATCAAAAATTATGACAGAGTATTGCTACAAAAAACCACTCTGCACAATAAGAAACTACATTACACAAAGAAGACAATAATGATACTTTTTTGGTGTAAAAATACACATAGTCCTAGCTCATATGCTACTCTCCTAGCAGTCGCATAGACTGCAACACGGTGAGGTTGAGTAACACCGATCATAAAGTCTGGTACCTAAATGTAGTCCAAGCTCATAGCAGTCGCATAGACTACAATTAGTATCTTCCTTAGAGGTGATAAGAAATCATAAAATCTAAAAGCGTGATCTCAAATTGTCATCTTCAATTAATGTATTACACAGCCATTCTAAAGTTTTGAAATCCAAAATTTATTTTTCGGAAATGCATCAACGAATCATGGGATTCATGTATGTCGCCGTAGCAAAACAAATTATACGAAGAAAAAGAAGATAAGATAATTGGTAGAATTCACGATAATGATGAATAATATATTAGCTCACAAATTATATTTCTTGAACTTCACCTGATCACTCTTGTCAAGATCATCCTGCCTTGATTCCAGGGGAGCTAAAACTTTACGTTTTACATTTTCGGATTCAACCTACAAAATAAAAGAACAATGATCAGTCATTACGCAACCAAATTTCATAGATAGAGAAGAACTACATTCACAGACACCTCCAACTTCTTGTGCTTCATTTTCTGGGATTTGTTCATCGTCTTCGGTGGTTCACTGAGTTTTCACAACCCTAGGGTAATCACATTCGAACATTCTTCATTTGAAATAACACGAGTCATGCGCACATTCGAACATTCTTGAATTAATCACACAAAATACTAGACGACGAGTTCTTTGTGCTCCCAATTCAAAGAATATGTGAGAATACTAATATAGCTTATGCAAACTAGGCGTGAAAATCCCAATTATTAAACTAACCAAGCCGGATATATATCTAGTAAATTGGAGTGTTAGCCCTTGAAATTTGAATCCCAGTTTCAATTTGCTCTCGAAATTATGTTTTATGATTCAAGAGTACATGAACTTTTCAGAAAGACCTATAGCATTAACACTAGAGACTGATAGCGCTAGATATTTCCGTTAGTGTGCTCATATATAGCGTGCGTATAGAATCCACAATTTTGTTAATGCCTTACGTGCATGCTACTCAAATTCAAAATTATGAAAGAAATAAAAACTCTAATTATTCTATGGAAGGCATATATTACAACAAACGCCAAGGAATCTGAAGACCAAGAAGCAAACATGCAGCAACAAAAATTGACAACAAATCTAGAGTGCAAACTTAATTGGCACCAAGTACCAGTATCCAAAATAGTTGCACGTCAGGGTTTTAGGGTTTATGGTTTTACCTTCCACTTAAACTCAACGTTAAAAATGCTTGGGAATTTGATTTCACCCCTCAAAAAGGCATGGAGTTTTGCCATTAGATGGGTTCCGGCTGAGGGATGTTGTCAGGATGAGGAAGGGGAAGGGTGTTGAGCGAGTTCGTCCGGAGAGGGTGGGTTGCGCGCGTAGAGGGCATGCTTTTGTTGTAGAGAAGATTAAACCCCAATAATAATATAGAGACTCAGTTTTTTCTAAGATTGACATAACTCTTCAGTTTGATTCTTTAACAAGAAAATTTGATAAAAGTGGTCACCTAGTTTGTCCATTGTAAATCATTTTGGTTCTTCTGTGAAAAATGTAGAGTAGACAAACTCAAGAACTACTTTTATTGTTGGGAAACCAAAGTGAAGAGTTATGTCAATCTCATAGACCATTTTGGATAAAAACCCAGTTTTTTCTTAGGGCTTATTGCGTTTTGAGTTGGTTTGGTTTTCAGTTTTAACCGCATATCAAACCACACCATTGAGTTTTCTAAATTCCAAACTACAGTGACTTAAAACTGATGTAATTGGTTCACTAATATTGTGATTTGGTTTGGTTCAATTTGCTACACCTATTACCAAATTAAAAGTTTCAGAAATATAGTATTTAATGAAATTTATAATTATACTTCTAAAAATACCTCGTCAAACTGTCAACCTCGAAACTTAAATTTACAATCTCATAACTTTAAATACCTAATCTCATAACTCAATCCAAAGTCCAAAACTCATAATTCAAAGATGTGTAGTAAAATACTAAAATATATAATATTACTTATTTATCTTTTATATAATATTCTAAATATTATGTGCTATTTTATCTATACTACATATCAATAAAACTCTCTTTGTCAACTAAAAGAGTGAAAACATATTTTTATCTTCTATCACAACAAAAAAATTAAAGACAGTAACGTAATTTTACAAAGCAAAATTTTAATGTTTTTTGTTTAAGCTTCATCTACAAGTAATTTTATCATCTCTAATTTTATTAAAAAATAAAAAATAAAAAGACAAGCCTTTCTCACTTTCTCTCCACTTCCACATTCTCTCTCTCTTTCTCTCTTCTTCAATTTTAAAACAAAAATAAAAATTTCACACACATTTTGTGTGTGGGCATATACTAATCTCTATTAATTAATAAAACACTTATTATCAACCAAAATCACACTTTATGTATGCCCATATGCTAGTATATTTTACCATAAGCCATTTGCATCTAATTGATTTTTTTTGGTTTGGTTTGTCATATAAATTGAAATGCCAAATAAAAAAACCAAACCAACTCAAATGATTTTGTTTGGTTGATTTTCAGATTTTTTATTTGTTCGTCCAACCTTGACTTTCCAAAGAAAACTAAAAGTAATTAACTAAATGATCAAAAAATAAAATTTTGTTTGCGAAATTGATAAGATCAAATGATTGATATATAAGCCTTATATTATATACCATCATCACCCTTATATTATAATCTCAAACTTTTTTAAAAAATTGGTCAGCTTGGCAGATCATAAACATTCAATTTTTGTCCGTTACACCCTGAAAGTGGAGCACGTGAGCCCCTTGCAATTCGTTGGAATTTTTTTTTTTTTTTACATAGATATTTTTAAATTAAGAATAAAAGTAGTTTGGCATAATAAGCAATTTAATTTTAAATCGAATTTTTTATCAATGAGATTTAAACTTAAAATCTCTTATTACCAAATGAATATCATCACACCATAATAATGACAATTTGTTAGAAATTTTATATTTGTAAATTGTAATTTTCCCTACATTTGCAGTGAGGAAACACTACATTTTCCTTAAAATCCTCAATTAATAACAAAAATATAAAATGAAAATACACTCCAATTTCTTTTATATATATATAAAAGCAGTTAGTTGATCACCATTTTTAATTACAAAATCTCAACTAATTAAATATTTATATGGAAAAAAAACCAACAAAAAAAAAATATAGAAACCAAATTTACGAATTTACCTCTCCATCTGTTCATAGCCTCTGTCTCTTTCTCTCCGCTCTGAAAAATCTAGAGTCCCTTCTTCTCCTTCCTCCTCCTTTTCCATTTGATTTCCCTCCACAGATCTCCCAAATTCTCTCTCTCCCTAATTTTCTCTCTCTCCCAAACCCTAATTTTCTCTCTCTACACACTCGCTATTTCCCTCTTTCTTTCTGTCCGTCTCAGCAATCCACACTGATCGATTTCTTCGGCCGATGGTTCTAAAAGCTTCATGAATCTTTCCGATAAGGCGCGCTTATCCCCCTTCATGGACCACCGCCACCGCCCTTACCATGCCTGAGCTGCGACCACGGAGAAACCGGGCTTCCGATAACCCTGACCCGAACCGAAACCCGCACCCGATCATCAAGACCCCGCCCCGGAAGGCGATTGTACGGACTCGGCAGAACAAGAAGAATAATAATAATCAGAAGAAGAAACAGATTAATAATCAGAAGGAAAAGAAGGTAGCTAGTGCCGGCAAGCGGAGGAGGGCCGAGGGCGGTCCGGTGATTGAAAAGAGGTCGTTCAAGGAGGAGGCTGGTGAGAGAGCCATGGACGAGTACGATAGCGGCGGCCGCAGTGGCGATAAGGGTCCCGCAGCTGACGATGAGGGCGCAGCTCCTATTCCCGAGAAGGTCACTCTTTTTGTTCACTGCCTGCATTCCATTTCACTTTATTTTTTTAATTTTTAAATCTAAATATTATTTTTTGATTTTTTTTTCAATTTTTTTCTGTTGGGTTTTTGTTTGGATGATGCGTGGGCTGAGGGAAGGAGAAAAAGAGAGAGTTTTTGTGTAGTTTGTTTGTTCCATTCAAAGTCTCAGTCTTTATTTCCATTTTTAAGTCATATAAGCCATTAACTTTGAGGAAGGTCTTGAAAGTCTCGCATTCGCTGTTCTTCCGTGTTCTTATTTCGAGTGGGGTTGGGAGAATGTGGTATTTGTATATCTGTTTTTCATTTACTTAAGTGGGCAATGAACTCTTTGTGAGTGGGGAAGTGCAGCAAAATGCAGTTTGCTTCGTAATAATGTGTGCGTCAGCTGGGAAATTTTTTATTAGCATTTCCTAGTATTCTTTTTGACAATTTTGTTCGTTCTCGGATTTATTTACAACAGGTCCAGGTTGGTGGTTCCCCGGTATACAAAGTAGAGAAGAAATTGGGGAAGGGAGGCTTTGGTCAAGTATATGTTGGTCGACGCATGGGGGCTGGCCCTGGAGCTGTTGAGGTGTGTAGTCATCTTTTTATATCCCCTTGTGGTGTAACATCATTGCATAATCTGTTTTCTGGAAAGAAAACAAGTGTTATGTCGGGTTTGTATTAACACATCTGTTTCATCTAGGTTGCTTTGAAATTTGAGCATAGAAGTAGCAAGGGATGTAATTATGGTCCACCTTACGAATGGCAGATTTACAAGTAAGAGGCTCCCTTTTCTCTTGTAATATGTTTGATGGATAGATCTCAGTTTCTCACCCTCACTGTCTTGCATTGTGACCCACTTAATCGTATGTCTATCCAGTGCACTTGGCGGTAGTCATGGGGTGCCAAGAGTTCATTATAAGGGTCGGCAAGCTGATTACTATATCATGGTATGAGTTGTTTGCTTAAATTTCATTTTAGGTGTAGTTTCTAATTAGCCTAGTTTCAGAATTATAAATCAACCCTACTTGGTATACAGGTGATGGATATGCTTGGGCCTAGTTTGTGGGATGTCTGGAATAACAGCTCGCACACGTAAGTTCTTCCTGTCTTTATAATGAAAATGTCAACCCTGTTAAAAAGATTTTCATTTTTTACCTTACTGTTTGCTTGCAACACTTATCACTGTCTGCCTATCTGACACTCCTACCTTTTAAATTTCAGGATGGCAATTGAAATGGTTGCATGTATTGCCATTGAGGGAATATCCATATTGGAGAAGATGCACTCTAGAGGGTGATATTTTATTTCAGAATTTCTTTCAATATAGTTATAGATTGCAATGTACCTGGCTTCATAATCCCTGTGATGATGTTGATGGCAGTTATGTACATGGGGATGTAAAACCTGAGAACTTTTTGCTTGGCCCCCCTGGAACTGCTGAGGAGAAGAAGCTGTTTCTTGTTGACCTTGGATTAGGTAAGTCATTGTTATAGAATCTCCTTACAGCTGAAATTACTTGTCAGGTTAATTTACCTAATGCGTTGTCATCTCATTGCCTGTTACGTGACAGCCACCAGGTGGCGAGATTCAACTGGCCTGCATGTCGACTATGATCAACGTCCAGATGTTTTCAGGTGAAATAAACATTGATTAATTATTTGACTGTAAATATGACGATCTTTGCAAGTAATCCAATTTTTACTCATTGGTATACTGATCATTAATGTGCTGCAGGGGAACAGTGCGGTATGCAAGTGTGCATGCTCATCTTGGTAGAACTGGTAGCAGGAGAGATGACTTGGAATCTCTAGCTTACACCCTGATATTTCTTCTTCGTGGTCGGTTGCCATGGCAAGGATATCAGGTTGATAATTTCAAAATTTGTGTACGCTTATGCTTGTATATGATTATGTATGCCACTCTAACACAAATACACTGTATTTTTTAGGGGGAAAATAAAGGATTTCTTGTCTGCAAGAAAAAGATGGCCACTTCCCCAGAAACTTTGTGTTGCCTATGCCCTCAGCCATTCCGACAATTTGTTGAGTATGTGGTGAATTTGAAGTTTGACGAGGAACCAAACTATGCAAAGTATATATCCCTTTTTGATGGAATTGTTGGCCCAAACCCAGATGTCAGGCCAATAAATACTGATGGTGCTCAGAAGGTATTTTGAATGTTCTTGCATCTATGCAGACTATATTTTATGGATGTTAGTTATAGATCTTCATTTGGAGTTCAGCTAACTTATACTTCTTGCATTGGAAAGCTTATATGCCAAGTTGGACAAAAGAGAGCAAGATTGGCCATGGAGGAAGAGGATGATGAGCAACCAAATAAGAAGATTCGTATGGGGATGCCTGCAATCCAATGGATTAGCGTATACAATGCTCGTAGGCCCATGAAGCAAAGGTATATCCTTAGAATTCTTACACTGGACTTTATAAATTCAAATTTGACCTATAAGTGAACTAAGTTTATGTTTTCATTTGTTGTAGATATCACTATAATGTTGCAGATGTGAGGCTCCCCCAGCACATTGAGAAAGGAAATGAAGATGGGTTATTTATTAGCAGTGTGGCTTCCTGTTCAAATCTTTGGGCTCTTATTATGGATGCTGGCACTGGCTTCAGTGCCCAAGTTTATGAACTCTCTCCATATTTTCTGCATAAGGTTAGTGATCCGTTATATCAAGAATGGTTGTCTGTTGACGTTGAAACTCAGCTTGCAACAAGCATTGTTGTTTATATCAGTGGGTTTTTATCTCTTTTAGATTACGGTACATAGACAATTATGACTATTTCTTGTTTAAATGAACACATCATCATAATATTTCTCTGTTTTAAAGGAATGGATTATGGAGCAGTGGGACAAGAATTACTACATCAGTGCGATAGCAGGAGCAACCAATGGAAGCTCTTTAGTTGTAATGTCTAAAGGTTAGTCTAAGCATCTGTGGTTCTGTAGAGCTACCTTGTCAATCTAATTGTGCATCTGTGGTTCTGTAGAGCTGCATTGCAAATCTAAACGTCTAACTAGTCCTCTGTTGCTTTATACAGGGACCCAATACTTACAGCAGTCCTATAAAGTCAGCGAATCATTTCCTTTCAAGTGGATTAATAAGAAATGGAGGGAAGGATTTCATGTTACAGCAATGGCAACTGCTGGGAGTAGATGGGCTATTGTTATGTCCCGCGGTGCCGGATTTTCTGACCAGGTTTTATTTGGATTACCTAATATCCTATCTATTGATATGCATGTTGGTGTGGAGAAAATATATCTGATAATTGTATTTTGCCTCCCTTGAAATGAGCTATTTTAGGTTGTGGAACTAGATTTTCTCTATCCAAGTGAAGGCATTCATCGAAGGTGGGATAATGGTTACCGCATCACGTCAACTGCAGCAACTTGGGATCAGGCAGCTTTTGTCCTTAGTGTTCCAAGGAGAAAACCAGCGGATGAAACTCAAGAGACGCTTCGGACTTCTGCTTTTCCTAGTACACATGTTAAGGTGGACTATTTGATTACTCATTTTCTTCGGGCTTGCCTTTTCCTTTTTATTCATCATTCTGAAAGCTCAAGTTTCACTATGGCAATTTTGCAGGAGAAATGGGGAAAGAACCTTTATATTGCATCAATTTGCTACGGTAGAACTGTCTCATGAACATGCAAGTAGATGCCGCTGATGGAATTCTGATAATTCACCTTTATGAGCCACAAGCCAGCTTTTACCATGTAGTGCCTGTTCAGAAGCAAAAGATCCTCTCACGGGAAATTGATTGGTCTTAGCATTTTGGGAGTTGATGTACGCTTAACTCTTCTTTATTGCCACCATAACATAGCATCTGTTACAAGTACATGTGCACTGTCTTCAATCTTTTGACCTTATTATATATCTCACTGGGAAGTTGTTTATTCGCTCCCATGGTGAATTAGTTTGTATATTGCCGAGCAATAATTCCTTGGGTTGAAGGAATGTGCACAAGTCATGTTTTGATTATCAATGGAATATGGGAACGTACATCTATGACTAGCTGTGATTTTGGACATTCTTATCCCTTCAGTTTGTGCTTAGTTTTTATTTTATTTTTTATTTTATTTTGAGGGGGTGAGCTTCTTTGTGGACTTTAAGATGAGATGTCCCAATTTGACCATTAAACAGAAAGCAGTTGTATAATTCAAAGTATCATTGTGTAATGGTTTCGTAGTCATCTTATTTATTTTTTAGTTAATCTCGATCAATTTCCAAATGCTTGTGTCCTTTTATTTATAACTGCTGAGTATGTATTCTGACCTTTTCTTAATCTGTACATTACGCATAGGAGTTGCGCTCTATGACCATGCTAGATTTTCAGTGAATAAATGAGTATTGCAGGTTAAATAGTTGATAATTTTGGTCAAAGTCTCTGAAGCAGAACTGCTGTAGGGAAGGTTATATTGCACCAGTGTATAAATAAGATCTATGATGCCGAGAAAGATGGACCCTTCTTGCCCATTGGTAAGTTGTATGTCCGAAGGAAATTTTGTGCAAATCTCTCTTGCAGTTTATATTGTAATTTTCTGTGTCTGATTTTGTAGCTAAAAGATCTTGTTATCGATTTGCATTCATCATCTGTTACACCACTCGTTCTTCTGTGTGTACTCAAGTTAGTAAGGATTCTCTCCCTGTCCCTTTCATTTTACTTCTTTAATTGTTTTATATGATGTAAACTGTTCTCTTCTTGTTTCTAATAGATTCAAGTTGAGCTGCATCCGAGACTTGGTGGCTCTTACATATCCATCCGTGATGCTGCTATTGGTGGAGGTGCGAGTTTTCATACACAGGGTAAGCCATCTTTCTTTAAATAACTTCCCAACACCCAACCCTCGCCCTGCCCTGGTGACTATTGTTAAACGCTAATTGCATACTGCTTTTTGTCTTGTGTGACTGCATCATTTTGCTGCAGTTCGGTCTAGTTGCATATATGAGCTTGTAAGTCAGTTACTGGTACTTCTTAGGAAACTTAATAATAGTAGGTGCTAGAAGGAAAGTAGTTAAACGTAACAGGCAGATTAAGAGCCAGAAAAATGAGTGTTACACCAAGACTATGTGTTTGCTTATGCCAAAAAACATTGGTCCTTCTTTAGGGAAATAAAGAGGTAAAGAATGAAGAGCCTTGGCGTTGTTCGGAAGCTGTAATGGGTAGTTTTAGGCTTGGTTTGGTATTGAGGTGATTCTGAAAAAAGCTGGTATAAAAAAAAGCTAGGAGCTGTTTTTGTGTTTGGTAAACATTCAGCTTCAGCTTTTTTTTCCATAGTTTTGAGTGAAAAAAAGCTAAAAACAAGAAGCTGCAAACTCAAAAAACATGCTTTCAACAATGCATCTCGTGTTTCGACCCTAAAAACAATGCATCTTGTTGATAAATCATATATGTTACTATTTCCAATGTGCATGCGAATCTATAAGAAAAATGTGCTTCACCCATACAGAATACAGATACAGCCTTCCATTCAACTCCAAGCATTTGGTTTCCTTTTCAGCTGCAGATCTAAAGTGATATTAGCCACGGCATTGCCGTGCTGATTTTTCTGGTTTGAACTGATCGATCATACTTATTTCCGCCATGTCATGATTTGGCCTTTTCAGATGATGAATGCATGCTGAACTCGAGGCATCTAGGTTGAATTTAATCAGAATTTACCACTGTCAAAGTGAAGAATTGCAGTAGTTGACGTCATCTTTTTAAATATATGAATTTGCAGAGTTCTAAAAGCCGTCATAAAACCTATTTTTGCAGCATATAGTCTCATAAGCTTTTTACATTCCATGCATGACACTCCATTGATGGCTTTGTTGCTAGAAATCCATTCTATGTACGCTTATTTTCGCTTTCCCTGAATGAAAATTCAATAATAAATTATAGGGTAAATTACGGTTTAATCCCCTGAACTATTATACCAGTTGAAATTGACCCCTTGAACTATTTTTTTGGTAAATTAACCCCCTAAACTATTTAAAATCAGCCAATTAACCCCTTGCCGTTAAATTTCGTTCATCATTCAATCAAATTCAAGGGAAAATTAATTATTTCATTATCAATTCTTACTTGTCAATGGTAAACATCAATAAAATTATCACACATGGATACAAAATAATGTGTAAAACATATAGCATAATAAGAAAACAAAATAAAAAAACCAAACATTTATATAACGGATTATATCACATTGTCATTACGAATTATCTTGTGTCCATATGTCATCATTTTATAGATGGTTATAGTTAACAAGTAAAAATTGATGATGGAAAACTAGTTTGCCTTTGAATTTGACAAAATAATGGATGAAATTCCATTGACAGAGTTAATTGGCTATTTTCAAATAGTTCAGGAGGTTAATTTACCCAAAAAAAAAAATAGTTTAGGGGTCAATTTCAACTGAACTAATAGCTCAAGAGGTCAAATGGCAGTTTACCCGATCAGCCGCTTCCAAACGCATTTTATGAACTGCGAGACATACAATGATCGTCTTCTATACCTGTGATCGTATGCATAGTAGAACCCTAGTCTATACTGTGTAAACTCACACACATTCACTCCCACCGTACCAACATAAATGGGTTCCGGTGATCCAAATCCACAAGCGCTATAGATTGCCGTATATCGACCACCCAAGGATGCCTTGTCTCTCTTGCCCTCACACAGCTCGAGTACAAAAAAAGGTGGATAAAACTGGGCCGGCGTTCAGTGAAAATCAACTTGAGAACGCATGCAGCATCTGATGTTTTGGGCGACGACACAATCTCCTCAAACGGACTCGTTCCCGGAGGACATTAAACATCATCAGATCAATGGTTAAGTACCTCGAGACTGAATTGAAAAAGGGGAAGAAAAAAAAAAGGATTGGCAATACCCGCCTCGCAGTTGTCGGGACTATACCGGATTGTGAAGAGACTCCGGCGGCCCCTTATATCGTGCATTTGCCTTTGGATATCTGTAATATGGGAATCGTAGTGGATTGCTTCATCTCTCCTCTGCTAGTAATTAACGAAACAACTAAAATGTAAGAGGCTACCAGCTTGAAAGATCTAACGGTTAATTTACACCAAAATATATGCTACAGCTTTGGAATTACCAGGATGCAGAGGACATGATCTCCAACCTTCAATGTATAACATTCTGAATGCTCCAGTGCCACGGAGCGCTCCCGCACTGCTTTTTTCACATTAACCCACTCATCCTCTTCGGCTCCGAATCCGACAAATATGACACGAACTTCCTTTAATAAATGGCAAAGGCCACTTAATGAACTTATATGGCTAGGTCTGGTATTTGTACGCTGTTTCACAAATCCAAGTGGTCTCCAACTCTCCGGTTAGACTTATACGTACTCAAAGTTCAGACCAACGCGTCGATCAGCTGTATATTCATGGATAGAGGCAATAAGTTGTGATTTAAATACTTACAGTTTCGCCCCTACTAAGGAATCTGTGAGCAAGGAACTTTTCAACATCATACCTGCAAAGCGATATAAGAGATTCAGAGAGAGAGAGAGAGGAGAAGGGCTGATAGGGTTGGAGGAAAAAGATAGAAAGCGTCTCATGGTCTCAAAAAACATGTAGAGGTTCACAGTCAGTTAAAGCGCACAGATATAGTATAACCAACCAGAGATGAAAATTGAATGAAAGAATAAAGTTTGGAGAGCTATTTTACACTCGAAGAATGACTTTCGAGGTGAAGCCTGAACCTCAACTCAGTTCAAGAAAAAGCTTTTTCCATAAGAATTACAATCAAGGCAATCAGAACATAATTCAACAAACTGATGCATCCAACAAGAACAAACGTAAAGGGACCGAGAAATTCAATGACAAAGTCATCCTTGTTTGTATACTAACCATGCCCCATCTTTTGATGACCTTGCCTCAAACTTCAACTCTGATACGTCTAGGATCTTTTCTTCTGCTTTCAACGGAAATTTGTAAAAGTTTAGGTAAAATGATTTACGAATGATATTATGTGATACAGAAACATTTCAAATAACTTGTTATAATGACATTTAGTGGCTACCGTATAACAGAAAGAAAAATCTCTAAACAACTACGAACACAGTTCAAAGCTTCGATTATCTCGGTTGGTCTGTCATTCACTATTTTTCTATTTTTGGGTACAATCACAATAATCTGATTTAACCAGCTTTTAAAAGCCTTAGAAGCTTGTATGGTACTATAACCTAGACATAAAGCTACAAGTACTTGTGAGAAGCACCTTTAGGTATTTCAGAACTTTTGTGTGCCTTATTCGAAGGGCAATTTCTGGATATGTTTGGTGACTCCTTCACCCTATTCTCGAACCAGCTTTGCAACTAGGACCATTCCAACAGAGAAGCGTTTTAGACACGATTAATCAATGCCGCCTTAGGGTAAAAACAACGGTAACAAGTGCAATCAGATGAAAAGCAGAAAAAGAGATAAAAAGTGTTAACCTCAGTCCATATTACAATAGGCTTCCCAGCACGAGCTGCAGAGCGACTGCACAGGCATAAAACACCAAAGCAAGAGTTAGAGTCCGAAAGAAGGATCATTCGGAAAGGGATTCAGTCAAATACGATATGAAAGTCTAAGCATGAAATGAAACTCACTTTAAACTTTTTGCAGTACTTTGACAGAACTCTCGTTCCAGCACTTGCTCTCCTAATTCCCTCATCAATGTATCCATTTTTTCTGTCTGTTGGGAATTGCGGGAGCGAAAAACCATAAGTTCATCAGATATTCCCAAATTGCGAATTCAAATAACCCTAAACAGACGCTAATGCAATGCTAATCACATTAAGCAAGCAGTAATCTCAAAAGAACACCTCAGAAGCTTTGGCTAATATCAAAATCCGCACTGATCACCAATATTTTAAAGCAATACCCAGATTACTGTGAACAAAATTAAATGAAATTTAAGGGAAATTAGAGAAAAAGGAAGAGAATTTGAATTCATTACCTCGGCCATCGTAAAGCCGATGAAAATCTCTCTGTTTCTGGGACGAAGACCGTCCATTTACTCTCTCTCTCTCTCTCTCTCCTAAAACCATAACTTTGTTGAATTTGATTGCTTTCCCGCTCTTCCTTTCCTCTGTCTAAAACCCTAGAAATTGGAAAGTGGCTCCTGTGATTCTGATTTTTTATTTTTTATTTTTAATTTAATTTTTATGTCTTGTCAAAGTCAATTGAAAAACAGAGCTCTCCACCCCCTTCAAATCTCTCTCTCCCTCCCTCTCTCTGCTTTCTCTGTTTCTCACATTGGAAAGCGAAAACGGTCTGAGTAAGGTGTTTGTCAGGATATATGGGCTTCTGACAGGCCCAACTCAATCACCAGCCCAGAAAAGGGTGGTCGGACCCTTGTCCGTTTCATAGGTCTCGCGGGCTCCTTTTTATTTTTTTAACAAAGGATATTTTCTACACTATGGAGGTAGAGAGTGTGCTAAACCTCACAATATGCTTGAAATTCGTCTTTAAAAAGAATCAAACCTAAGATCTTTCACTTACAAGTGAAGAGGAATACTAACATACCATAATACTAAGTAACGACCTTTTTTTGTTTTTCATTTTTTATTTTCACTTTGTGTCTTCGAGCTAAGAATGGATGAAGAAAGGTGATGGGAGAAAGGGGATGATCAATGGGTAAAACCAATATTATTTTGAAATTGAAAACAAGATTTATTAGTTTATATCTAAATGTTTAAAAACATTTGAAAACAATATTATTCGACCAGAAATGTGGGCTGGGTTAGTGGTGTGCCCCACATGTGAGAGTGGAAAACGAAAGGTGAAGCCCAAATGCCCAGCCCTCACCTACGCACGCCCTTGCATGCGTATGCTTTGCAGCAGCCAGACCCAGTCCCCTGACTGTCTAAAGGTCTTAATGAACCTAACAACTCTTTTTTCTAATCCACGACCACAATTTAAATGGGCCGTTGGTTGATCCAACGGTCCATGTTCAATTTATTTTTTTTTATTTGTAAATTTATAGTATCCAACAATTGAGAGCGAATATGATCAAATCTAATAGTAAAAAAAAAAAAAAGATCTAAGGGCCAAATTTAAATCCAATGACTAAAATAATTAAAATATATATATTTAACTCAAAATTCACCCAAAAACTCTATAAATACTTATGTATTTGTTCAAACATTCACACAAAACTCAAATTTCTCCTACAATTTTTCCAATTTTTCTTTCTACCATCTTCCAAGGACCTCACCTTTAACCATGGTTTATTGATGATCTGATTTAGTGATTTTTCCATAGCGTTTCATGAGTTTCATGTGTCCATTTAGTGATTTTTCAATATTTATCGGAATTTAAATATTTTTAGGTTAAAATGTTCATAAAATTAAGTTAGGATAGTCTACATAATTTTTGTTTTTCAAATTTAATTTAAAAAAAATTAGCCTAAATTTATTCTTTAATAATCATGGGCTAAAATTTTAGGCCATAAGGGTTGGAGTAGAAAAACTGTTTCTACGTTAAAACCTAAATTTTCTAGGCTAAAAATTTTAGATTTTACTCCAAGGATTGGAGATGTTCTTAAAAGAGCAGGACTCTTACCATCAACTGTTCTACAATGTTGATACTTGGTCACAAGCTAATAGTGACTAGTGAAGCACATGTAACATAAAAATTACATATAATAATAACTCACACTTTTGTCAATAAATGACGGTTTTAGTCTTCAATCATACATGTAGTAATAAGTCGTGAATTGTCTTAATGAATGTGAATTTTTTTTCTTCATTCACTCTAGGTGAATATGATTATTTTTTTAATTTATTGTGTTTCGAATTTATTAAAATAAAAAAAAAATTAACTCTTATGTCGTTTGACTTGACCAAGACTTGGGGCTTATAGGAGGGGACGAATTCATAATAATTGAACTTGACATAGCTTAATTTGTAGGCAGTTTCGAATGTTAGGTAGCAACTCTTTTTAGGGGTCCAACAAAATCATCACGCATCCACATGCATCAACCATGATGAATGAAAGAACGGAAGCAAGTATGAACTAATTCAAGGACGTTGGCTACCATTCATATTCAGACAGGCAGGTGCCTCTGTTTGGTGTTAGGTGCGATGCCAAAATTAATTTAAAGTTGATTTTGTGGGAGTACGAGAAAGTTGGAGCATTGGTTTCTAAATTTTGGCTTGATTAAATTTTTTATTTATAAATTAAAAATTGATTCTGAACTTGTCACAATGATAAGTAATGATTAATTATGTTGGTAACACCGTTAGAGTTTTCAACTAATATAAATGGTTTGAAGGGATAAACAAATGATGAAACTTTTGATGGAGTTATCCAGAAGGATTACTACTTCACGTTGCAACAAATTCAATGACCAATACTTACTGACTTTTATTTTAAGGACTAAACCTTCAATTCGATTACAATTCAAAAACCAATGCTCCAATTTTCTGGAGTCACAAACCGAGATGTGCACATTCTTTCACGAGGTGCCGTCAAAAGATTAATACAAATGTACAAAGGTTTCAGATTGGGTAGTCTAGGCTCTTGAAGACTTCTCAACCCAAATGTGATTGTAGCGGTGCACAAATTTAGTTCTAAGAGTGGTAGTTTTTCTTTTGGTTGGAATTTACACCACAACTTGGAACAACTTCAAACCGTCGAGATTGGTGGCATAATTATTTTTTAGAAAAACTAATGAAAATGACTTGAAAACTTTAAGTTTTAACGATAAAGACAAAATAAAAGGTAAAGTAAATAGTATTAAGATTGACTTTTTAATATAAAAATGTGATTTTTCGTTCGTTAAAAGTCCTTTTTTTTTTTTTTTACCATGAAGTCATGAGTGGCCCAAAAATAGTAGGTCGTAGTCTTATCTATATGTTGGGAGTCGGTATATTTGAAAATGAAAGGATTTTCGACATGTTCATACGGATAGAAACATGCATGCATGCTTGCCGTGGATTTTGGATCAGGCCGTATCACCATCATTAATCACGCGGTGTATAATAAGCTTACGCATATTTTGATGTCCATGATTAGTTCAATTGAATAAATCACTAGATTCATTAAAAATAAATACTCAATTGTATATTTTGTCTAAATAAAGTAGAAGATGGATTAGTTATAAAGAAAACTTATTCCCACAAAAATAGTAGGATTAGAAGGATAAATTTTGTTTAATTTTGATTAATCTATTGTCTAATTTCAACATTTTCAAATATTCCAAATTAGCATATATTTCTTTGCTCAACATTTATCGAATCTAATGAGTTAACAATTTTCAGTGAATCATAAACACCAAACAATACCTTATGTTAAAATACTTGTTTTCTTACACACCACTAATCAAATGCTACACAATAAGTTGTTGAATGAGATTACTCATATGTGATTTGCAAGCTAACTCCTATTTAATGATATAACTGATTTGCGAATAATTGCATGAGTATGACATATAATCAAAACAACTAAACAAATTACTTAAGTAAATAATTAGCTACAAATAAAAATAAAATCTCCAAAAGTAGGAAAAGAAAACTTGTTTGACAGGTCTCGGTCAAATTCCCACAGATGAAAGTGCGGATCGTTCACCATTACGAGCTTTGATACAATCCACGAGAGAATTTTCAGTGTGTTAGGAATATGATCTGGTATATTAAGTATAAGGATACAATTGCTTGAAAATTTTTGAAAAAAAAAAATCAATTAATTATACTATAATACTTGGTGTACCAAATTATATTCTTCAGGTATACCAGACCGTGTTCCCGTATAATAAAATATTTCTCCAAAGGCACAACAGGTTGAGTGGATTTCAAACATATAATAGCTTCACCAGTCACCACCTCAGGAAGTCAGAAGCTATTGGCCAATGGTTATACTGTTATACATGCGGAACACATCCACCACCTGCACCAGAGACTTTTAGACGTAATCAGAAGACCGACACCACGACACCTGATGATATTGTTCTTTAACTCAAACTATATTGTGTACTTATTTTAGAGTTATTGTAAGAAAATTAAATTTGTAAATTAAAATTTGAAAACTAAAGGATATACAAGTTGATGATTGGTTTATTATTTAAGTATTGATAAACGTGCTCATTTATATTGGTGACACATCATTAAGTTTACAAATTTAGTCTTCAAATTTAGTCTCTCTAGCATTATCCCTTATTTTATGGCAATATTTCATAGAGTATACCAGAGAGACTAAATATATAGACTAGAAGTAATACATGACACTTCATGATGACGAGTGTTTTCAATACACATAAAAATTTCTTCGTATAAATACGAGAGATTCTTTTCTTATATACCCCCAAATAACGGCACAAAAGTATTTTCTCTTCCTTATAAAGAGGAATAAAGTAACTACTACCAAGACTTGGTCAATTTCGATAAGTATTTTGTTTTTCTTTTGTTGAATGATTCTAGATCTTGTTTGAAAATGAAAAATTTATGGAATGAAAAAGGTCAAAAAAAAAAAAGAAAAAAAAAGAAGAAGATATTACGCGGAGAATATAATGGCATATGGTGATCAAATGAAATCATGGAAGATAAAGCGATGAGCATTATGGTAGAGTGGTAGGGCAGGATGGGGAATGAAGAAAGTGACAATAATAGTCGCACGCGTGAGCAGTATTTTTTAGCAGTTGATGATGCATGTGAGTTGTAAATTTTATATGAGAAACATGTGCGTTTGTAGTTAGAAAACGTTCACACATTCAGACTCAACTGATCGTGGCAAATATCTTCTACATGTAACATATGAGTTTTTAAGAAACATCATCTCACATCTAATTAAGTGGTTAGGTCATATTTAAGGCCATGTGACAGCCAAATGATTGGTGGGATCTCGTTCGGTTCCAGCCAACATTGAAGATGCAGAATTGATAGTACGTGAAATGAAATGGAAAATATCAATCAAAATAATGCATTTTTGCTTTTGGAAGCACAGTCAAAATGAATAATGATGTATATTGGGAATTAATAATTGAATGAGTGCTTGTGACAAACGGGTTATGCGTAAAAGTGACTCATGTTCATTGAGATCGTGGAATTGTAGTTTACATCAACGAATGAAAGCCACCAACGAGCGCATAACGAAACCTTTAATTAGTAGTTGATCAAATTACATATCAAACAAACATGACGTAAAAAATCATTTTGTAGATAGTGATCAGGGCGTTTTGGGTTGATGATTTATTAAGTATTTTGTAGGTGTTGTGTTACTGTGTAGTATCTACTTGTGTAGTGTTTAATTAAGATGAATTGTATCATTATATAAGAAAAACAGTAGTAGTAAAGAACGTGTTACCAAAATAAATCATTACATCATTGTCTAAAGAGCATTGAGCAATGAATGAATTTTAGGCGTTGTTTCAAGTTGTACTCTTTGAGAAGGAGAAGGAGACATAATGTTCTGGTATGCACACCCTTTAAAAAATTATAAAAAATATGTTGTATTTTTTAATTTTTTAATTTTAATTTTTTTCATGTTTTAGTTGAATAATGTAGCACACGTGGGTAGTTCTGTTCTCTTTGAGAATGAAACCTACCTTGTTTTTAAAGCCCTCTTTAATCCCAAAAAGGAAGGAAAGTAAAACCAAATCCCACCTTTTATTCCCCTATAAAACGTGGGAGGTTTCTTGTTTTGCAAAACACAAAAAAGTTTGCAGCTTTTGCCTGTTTTGGTTTCTGGGTTGTTTTTGTTTTCTGGGTTTCATTGGAGGACTGCATTGTGATTTGCAGAGGAGAATAGTGGTGGGTTTTCGATTTGGAGATAGAAAAAAGGTCGGAGCTTTGATGGGGAGCGTAGTGGAGGAGATAAGCAACGGTGGTGGCCACTCAATGGTGGATGTGGAAAGTAAGGCTGGCTTTGGTGGAGGTCTTGTGGACGTGTACGGTGAGGATTGTGCCACCGAGGATCAGGTTCTCACACCATGGACTGCCTCTGTTGCCAGGTAACACACACACAGAGGTTCTTTTTCCTTTTTACGAATTTTTGTCTGCAACTGAGTTTATAACTCTTATTATTGTCCTTTTATGCAAGTTTTAAATTTATTTTAGGTTTCTTTAAATTTTCCTATTTTTCCCTTGAAAGTTGTGTTTGTTGATGCTCATCTGGCTTCTTTTCTCTTTTTATACCACACCTGCTGAAAACCATGTTTCTTGTTAATGAATCATCTCGCAGAAAGTTAAATATGCATAATTTGGTTTGTTTTTTAAAGCATCTTCTGCAATGTCAATGTGTTGCAGTGGTTACACATTGCTGCGTGATCCACACTACAACAAAGGTCTTGCCTTCACCGAGAAGGAGAGGGATGCACATTACTTGCGCGGCCTTCTGCCTCCAACCGTCCTAACCCAGGAGCTTCAGGTCGCAAAATGACCTTACCTCAAAGTTCATTTTCGTCCCTCCGTTTCATTTTCAGTGATTTATTTTGTTGTTTAAATTTCGGCTAAACTTTGTGCCATAATTTCGGTGACCCAGGAGAAGAAGGTGATGCAGAATCTTCGCCAATATGAAGTTCCGTTGCATAGGTACATTGCCATGATGGATCTTCAGGTAATTGTCTGCTTGAACAGGCTCTATATCAGTGCTTGAGATCATTGTCAATCACAATTGCTATCAAACAGGGTCGTCGTCACTAATTTTTGCTTCTTTTCTGGTGGCGTTCTTGTTTTATTGTGCAGGAGAGAAATGAAGGGCTGTTTTATAAGCTTTTGATTGACAATGTTGAGGAACTGCTTCCTGTTGTGTACACGCCAACAGTTGGCGAGGCTTGTCAAAAATATGGGAGCATTTTCAGGCATCCTCAGGGTCTTTACATCAGTTTGAAAGAGAAGTATGGCTATCTGATAACGTTTTTACTGAATCTCACATGTTTAGTTGAATATCTGTCAAACATATATTGATTGGCGAACTTTTCAGGGGAAAGATCCTTGAAGTACTAAAGAACTGGCCGGAGAGGGGTATTCAAGTTATTGTCGTGACTGATGGGGAGCGTATTTTGGGGCTAGGTGATCTTGGCTGCCAGGTATTTGTTGCAGATTCTACTCAGTTGTTATGTACATATACAGTATTGAACTGTTTCGTTTAAATCCAGTACATATTTCATTTGGAATTGTTGCCTTTGTCTTTGGTTGAATCGTTGTCACCTTAATTAACATCAATGTTCCGAAATTTTCAGGGCATGGGGATTCCTGTTGGAAAGCTTTCTTTGTATACTGCACTCGGAGGAGTTCCTCCTTCAGCGGTAAGCATTTCCACAACTGTTGTCCCCTTTGTTTGAGTTCAACAACACGAGCAACAGAAAATTTTGCCTGTACATTCAGAAATTTTAAAATCTGTGTTTTTGTTTACAGTGCTTGCCTATAACCATCGATGTTGGAACAAACAACGAGAAGTTGCTGAATGATGAGTTTTACATTGGGATTAAGCAAAGGAGAGCAACTGGACAGGTTAAATATTTTTTCACCTTGGTCTTGTGTTCTACTTTGTAAGTCCCCATCGTTTTAAGAAGTTTTAACTACGTGAAATATATGGTTTCTGTAAAATTGAGGTGGTCTTTTACCTTTGTGATTTAGGAATATGCGGAGCTTCTCGAAGAATTCATGACTGCAGTTAAGCAGAATTATGGGGAGAAAGTCCTAGTTCAGGTAGAAGTCTTTCCTATCCTTCATGTAATTATGTTTAAGAAACTCTTCTGTCCACATGGTTTCATCGTCCTCTGAATAACCAGATTATCGTTTGCTATTTCTTTCTTGTTCCTTCTTTAGTTTGAAGATTTTGCAAACCACAATGCATTTGAACTGCTGGCTAAATACAGCAAGACTCACCTTGTCTTCAATGATGACATTCAGGTAACATATTAGACTTTCGTTTCACAGTTAGCAATCTTGCTTCCCGGGATGTTTACAACTATTTTCTTTCAATTTGGTTCAGGGAACGGCATCTGTGGTCTTAGCAGGGCTCGTCGCTTCCTTGAAATTACTTGGCGGAACATTAGCTGACCATACTTTCTTATTTCTGGGTGCTGGAGAGGTGAGGCTCGAAAACTATTCAGACAGTCTGTATATTCATAAATGCACTGATTTTTGGATGTTTTTAACTTTGCTTCTTGGCTACTGAAGGCTGGAACCGGAATAGCAGAGCTTATAGCTCTCGAGATGTCAAAAAAGGTATAAACTTGCTTACCTCAAATCGCCTGTTCTCCCCATAAATGCTTTCTTCAGCTAAGCATTTGTGATTAACGATGTGTTTTTCATCTTGGCAGACCGGCGCTCCATTGAAAGAAGCTCGCAAGAAGATTTGGCTTGTGGATTCTAAGGTACTTAAAATCTGATCAAATTCTTCCCTTCGAACATATGCATTTGATCAGTTTATCTTCCTCTTTTCCTGTTTCTTTTACTTTGTTTTTCGATATAACTGAGGCATTACATTCTTTGCAGGGACTGATTGTTAAATCTCGCCTAGGATCACTTCAACACTTTAAGCAGCCTTGGGCTCATGATCATGAACCAATAAAGGAACTTGTAGACGCCGTGAAGGTGTGAAATTATACTTGAACATAACAATGTCTTTCAACAATTTCTCCTCCTGTTATCTTACACATCCCTAATTCATCAGGCAATCAAGCCAACAGTGCTGATAGGAACATCTGGTGTGGGAAAACAGTTCACGAAGGAGGTCGTTGAGACCATGGCCTCCTTGAATGAGGTTCGGTCTCTCTCTCTCTCTCTCTCTCTCTCTCTCTCTCTCACATATACGATGATCAAAGTAAGTGACATTGATCTGGTGTATGGCCACTGCAGAAACCACTTATCCTTGCTCTTTCCAACCCAACATCGCAAGCTGAGTGTACCGCTGAAGAAGCGTACACATGGACAAAGGTAATCAATCTGCTCTTTCTTTCTTCCCCTTCCTCTTTTCTCTAATTTTCGTTGGGGTTATAACGCGGCTAGATAAACTAGCAGAACCCTATTTAACAATCACATCGTTTTTCTCATACGAAGGGTCGAGCAATCTTTGGTAGTGGAAGTCCATTTGATCCTGTCAAATACGAGAACAAACTCCTAGTGCCTGGCCAGGTTTGTACCTTCCAACTCAAGCAACTCTTCTTGTTATGAATCACTCTCTTCATTTGAAGACACTAGGATCTTACTTTCGCCTAACCACATTATTCAGGCCAACAACGCGTACATATTCCCCGGTTTTGGCTTGGGATTGATCATGGCTGGTGCCATTCGTGTACACGATGACATGCTTTTGGCAGCCTGTAAGTACACGAACAATAAACCTTCAAATGAACACCGATTCTCTTTGTTATCTGCGAAAATCCTCTAAATCATTTGATTTTGCGACAGCTGAAGCTCTGGCTACGCAAGTTTCCGAGGAACACTACGCCAAAGGAATGATCTACCCGCCATTTACCAACATCAGAAAGATATCAGCCAACATTGCAGCTAAGGTCGCTGCTAAGGTCTATGAACTCGGTAAGTTTCTTTCTGCGTTCGTTACAAATACTGTGCTGTAACACATCTAACTAAAGTTCGTGTTTTCCATTTGGTTTCAGGTCTGGCTTCTAATCTGCCTCGACCAAAAGATCTCGTCAAGTATGCGGAGAGCTGCATGTACAGCCCGCGCTACAGAAGTTACCGTTGAATTCCGCCTGTTTCGTGGTCTGCAACTTCTACGATCCACCATTTTTTTTCCACTAATAATTTGAATTCATTTGGTTGTTTTGTTGGTAGGAGGGCACTTTTGTTCCTAGCTTTATTTCCACTAGAACTTGCCAAGTTTTTGTTATTTTTTCTTCCAATTTAGGAAGATTATATTTATTTTTCTGCCAAAAAATGGAGCAATAATTGATTGTAAACGCCTCTTACCATTTGATGACTTGACATAGGACTCGTTCGGAAGTGATTTTGAGATTGTCAGAATCACTTCTAATGAGCAGCATCACTGTTGTTTCCAATTCTAGATGCAACACGTTTTCGACACAGAAACTAATGGCAGACTCAGCTCAGAATGATTAAAATACTGATCCAACATATAATACTTGCAACTTGATGAAGTTTAACAAAAAATCGACAAAGTTTCTTAACCCGGAAAGAATTCTGAAAAATGATAAGAACTACACTTGCGATGTATGAATTGTCGAATATTGGCGAGTACAAGGTACATCGGTTATGTAGATTCAGAAGAATGGTATTAATTTGCAGATAGGAACATGTAGCTATACAAATCAAACTCGTTACATGGTAACAGTAAATTCAGGCAAGCAATTACACGTTTCAGATACATTAGACTTATTAGTGCAGGCCATTAGACTTACTAGTGCAGGTCATCAGAAACTTGGGAACTCCGAATTCCCCAAAAAAATTTCGGCTTCAAGTTCTTTTTTGTGGCTGTAAATAGCCAACCCATTTGGGTTTCGCAGCCGCCACAGTTTGTTACTGTCCACGCATACCTGCAAAAGTGATCAAACTGGCAACTTAACAACTTCGTAGTACTAAAATTCTAATCACATTTAAATCAGAGAAAATGATCAAGCTTTACGAAACCAACCTTGAAGTAACTTACAGTGACAAATTTCCAGAGATTTAGAAGGTGTGAATAATATAATCGAACAGTTGGCTTAAATTCACTAACATTGCAGCTAGATACCAATTTTATTCATACCTGATAAGTTCCAGTCATTCCATATAATTTATGATCATGATCTACGTTTATTTTTATTTGTTTAAGTATTACGAACTTCCAACAGTTTTGTGAGTTACATAACTT
The DNA here is from genome assembly GCF_041283825.1 of Pyrus communis. Taxonomy (NCBI): domain Eukaryota; kingdom Viridiplantae; phylum Streptophyta; class Magnoliopsida; order Rosales; family Rosaceae; genus Pyrus; species Pyrus communis. The sequence goes on from NC_142572.1 coordinate 16,137,279, forward strand.
CGAATCCTTATGATTTTCATTTCACACAGACTAATAAAAGAAAAACTGTTACTCTATGCTTTGAAAAGCCATCAAAAGGGAAAAAGACCATGTTAAGGACGATCAGTGTGCTAAAAGGTTTACGAAAATGCATAAAAATTAGTGTTCTTTAAGATAGTAAATTGGTCAGAGAATCAGAAGAATATTAAGGTACAGGTCCATACCCAGGAAACCAGCTGTATTCCCTCACTGCTGGCCCTATAAGTGCCAAGCCATTTGCTTTGTAGAGAGTCATTATCTCATGAACGCAACCACTTGGGTTCACGTAAGCACCAAGAGGACCTTCACTTGACATCACCAGCATATTACTCCGCCTTGCAATGATAGTCTGTATTGTGTACCCAAAAACATGAGTGTACACACACAAACCCAAAAGTCAATAAAACATATAACGGGCAAAGGGTTTATACTTTTGAATGCATGCACAAGGGCACACATGCAGTGTTCTGAAGCAAGTACATTACCTGACATGTTTTACACCGGATAAGATCAAAACTCTGAAGCAACTCAATTTCTCTACGCAGCCTATATGAAATGCCGTCAATCTCCAAAAGCTCCTGCCTAGTACATTCCGAGACAGGAACTTTACTAGCGATAAAAAATGACAAAATGTCAGGCTTCTTCACAAGACGATCCATGCTTGGTGCCCCAACTATCTGTTTCCACATCTCTGCATTACAAGAAACTCACAAACTCTGTAAAGCTGAATCCTTAAACTCCATTTTTCATTTGATTAAAAGGATGTTGCAAAATGCTAAACATTTTTAGCACGTATACCATGATTAAAAATTTGTTGCATATTCTATGAATCAAATAACGTCACAATTAGATCGATTCTAAAAGCTTCCTCAAAGGATCAAAAGCAAATTATTTCCCCTGCTGCAAATTCAGATTATAGTGGACACTAAGCAACAAAAACAATGGCAAGATAATGAACACATAAGTAGTAAGCACCAACAATGTTTAGCTGTAACATTTAAAAAATATCATTACATAACTGTTTACAGTGCATAACGACTGCCATTATCACCAGACAATTCACTATAGATCATTACAAAAAGTAAGACACCCGAAATAAGAAATGCACACACAAACATGACATCACACAGCATATCTACCAATTACCCGATAAAACTAAATATTGAAATGTCAAGCATTAAGTATATTTTGCAATTTTCCTTTGTAATTCTTCCAAATTCAGACAATATTCCAAGGTTGTTTTACATCCATTATACAGTTAATCTGGAAACTGTAATGAAATGTTTTCAGTTAACATTAACATATAAAACTTAATATGCAAGTGCCTGACCCTTTTTCATTTTTAGTCCTACAAAGTGGTAATATCTTCTAATACATTAAGGATCACAACTTTTTGAACATCAAGTGTGAACCCAAAGTAAAGTCAAATACCTGCTGCTCTTTGAGCAAGACAATACGAGTCATACATGCGGTATACCCAATGGGGCCAGAATGCTCTTGGAACTCTACGAAACTGATTTAAGTCCGTATTTCTCCAACATTTATTTGGCTCTTCCTGTTTGCTGGATTGCATGTCTGACATGGAACTGCTTGCCAAATCAACATTACTAATCTCAGGGCACGAATGCAATGAAGCTGAAGAATCAGAGTCTTTTGATTGCAATTGTAACTGTGACTTCTCATCATCACTACTTGAAGTTGTTGATTCGTCCATTGTATCAGATCCAGAATAGGAACCAACTGCAGATTGGTGGATTTCTCTCTCAGTCAATGACAGTGCACTCTCAAAGCTTTCATCTGACTTTGCCTCTGAATCATTGTCCACATCCATAGATCCAACTGACTTTGTACGAGAATCATTTGAAGGCAGTTTAAGTGAGAATTTGTGGCCTCTTGGATTACTAAATGGTGCCAAATCTCCGAATGCTTCCCTTGGGACCCTCGATGGTATATCTTCCTGGATGATTTGAACTTCCCCACGTGGCTGAAAAATGAAAATTTCACCCCATAAGACATTACATAAATGAGCATGACCAAATAAAAATGAAACGGATAACAAACAATCAATCTCTCTTAAACATAAAATTTTTCTAACTGCTCCTTCTGCATCAATCCAACGGTGTCTTAGACGAAATCTCTGTTGGCCACGAGTTACCACATTCAGTGAGCCATCCTCTAATCGTCTATATTGCCGAATCTATAAAAGGAGAAACATAAAAAGTTGAATAATCTAGCAGTTATAAAAGAAATAGCATAGGTTGAATAACAATTTCTACTTATGAGCAGTAGAATAAACTAAATATACCTCTGCGGTTGTCCCAACTTTCGCAAGCCTTATTCTTCCATTATCTCTGAATACATGAATCTGAACAAAATTTCAGGGTTAAGAACAATGAAACAGCACGTAACAATCCAGGGGCAAAACAAGTCAAAAGTTGTCACAAGGAGTTCACCTACCACGCCAATGGTATAAGGAGCATCAACTTGGTTTAGTGCTCTCTCAATAGAAAGTACAAAACTGGGTTGAATGACTCTTAAGGGAAGGGTTGCTTCTGGGAACAGGACAACTCCTGCATATAGAATGTAGAAGAAACCAAGTTCTCTTTAAGTAACAAAAATAAAAGTATTTTATACAAACATACAAGAATATGAGTAAAATGATGACAAAAACAAGACCAACAGCAGACTTCACCTTGATTCTCTTCTATTTCTCGTCCATTCAACTTGCTCATTAGGGCAAAAACGTTTAGGACTAGCAGTTACTTGCTTCTATTGATTTTTTAAGCTAATTTTATTAAGCAACTAAAAAACTTAAGACACAATGATGTTACGGAAGGTGGCTCTCGTAGCATCTCTCCTGAAGAACTTCATTGACAGAGAGCATTCACATGACAGTCTTTCTTTTTTACAATAAGCTAGTGATCTGACTGTCTCTCAGTCTCAACCAACAATTCATTCCATGATACATTCAATTATTTTCTTGAACAACTTTTCTTTACTACCAAAATGGCTATACGACTTTGCACCGCATGGCTTACACCTATGGCTAATGCAGTTACGCTAAAATGCCAAACATAATTCAACAGCTACCAAAACGAGTAACTGAAGTTTGAAATTACTTAACAATCAAATGTAAAAAGAACCTTCAAGATAAAAAATAGGGAGCTTCAAGACGGCGCCCCCATCCAGAAAAGCCACCCTATGATGAGTGTCTTCAACCTCTGTTTCAATCAAAATTAACTAAACGTCAACACTTTGAACGGATAATTGTGGACAAATCAGTATAAAAACACAGGCAAAAGACCAAATGCCTACCACCGAGATACGTATGCAACGAAGCCACAGAGGTATCGAAAGCATAATCATCAGACGGGCCGCGACCATCACTGTCAAAATTTCCATAACAAATTCAACAAATTAGTGACATAATATAATAAAAACACAAAATTTCATCTCAATTTTACTGTTATTATAGAAAAAAGGAATAACAAATGATATGATCAAATAACAACACTGATAAACAAAACAAAAAAAACAAAACAAAACAAAAAAAAACATAAAATATCAAACTTGAGTTAGCTACTCGTCACAGAAGAATTCGAAGCTCTAGTTTCCAAATTAATCAAATGAAATGAAATTCTGAAGAGTTAACAAGGAGGAGAGGGGAAATGATGATTACGTGGCGTCGCGGTCGTCGCCGGAGGAGGAGTCGTCGTCGACCTCTTCGACCTGCAGTTCTTCGAGATCGAGTTGTCGGATCTCCTCCATCTGCCGCCTCTCTCGCGCCAGAATTCGATCGTCGTCCATTTCTATCGTACTGTGGGAATTGGATTTGGTACGTTAGGGTTTTTCGTCTGGAAGATTTGAGAAGTTTGAAGAGTTTTTAAGAGGTTACCCGCCACTTCAGGTGCGAATTCGTCTTTTTCTCCCGCTCTCTCTTCTGATTCCCCAGTTCAGCTGCTTCACTGACTTTTCACGCCGTCGATGCCGATGTGTCACCCTAATATTTTGGGAGAATCGGAAAACGGATTGATACACTATATATCATTATATAAATGATGGGATATGTGTCCTAAAAAGTTAATAACTTAAAAAATAAAATTTTCAACTACTTATATAAAAACACGTGATGTACCATTCGTGATCATAATGAAAAATTTCTCATACTTTAAGGGCTAAATTCTTTTTGTTATTATTCCTAAATCTCGATTTTGTTTGTGTAAGATTATAAATATTTTTCGATTTTCTTTAATTTACTTAGTTTTTTAATAGTTATTTTTTTCATAAAAAAACACTAAATTAATATGAAAAATCACGACTATACCTTTATGAGCTTGTTTTAATGTGCTTTTAAAATAACTGAAAGTATTTTTGTTGTAAATATTTTTGACATCAATCTTTAGTAAAAATCCAAGTGGATTTTGGAAAAACACTATAAGTGTTTCTTGCAAGAAGCACATACCTAATGCTTCTTAAAAAAAAAACACTTAAAGTGCTTTGGAATTTAAAATTAATTTCACCAAAAACTTTTTCAGTTATTTAAAAATACTTCCAAACGAGTCATATTACTTTTATAATTAACCACAACATAACTATAACTAACCTTCATGCATGAGCTCATGCGCGTGCAAAAGACATTTTTGAACCATGGCGTGCTACGCTCATCTTACATGTTTTAAATGTATTTATATGCATTAATTGCTTAAAATAATTTTTTTTATGACAAAAAGAAGGTCAAATATTTGAAGTAAGTGAATAATATTCGAACATGCTAAGAAACCCCTCATAAACCAATCAAATTAGTTGAATCTACATAATAAAATTAGTCTTTCAATTTCTATTTACATTCTATTGAATTTACATTTAGAATAGAGAAAATAATATTTGATAAATAACTGATTGAATTATATTATTGCTAGCATGTTGTGAGGCTAAGCCCACCCATCCTCCTTAGTGTAGAAGCCCACCCCTCCCCTTTAGTGTAGAAAACATCGTTTGTTCAAAACAATAAAAATGATTATTTGACAACTAATTAAATCACATTATTATGCGTGTACTGAATGCCTTTATTTTTTATTTTTTATTTTTATAATTGGCACTACGTGCCTCTTAAGTGTTTAAAATAGAGAAAATAATACAACTGATTGAATTACATTATTCTGCGCTTGTGAAAGACCTTTTTTATCATCGGCGGTACACGACTCTTAAGATGTTTTGAACGCGTTTAAAAATAGAGAAAATAATATTTAATAAACAACTGATTGAATCACATTATTGCTAACCCAATGTGAAGCTAAGCCCACCCCTCACTCTTAGCGTAGATAATGTCGTTTGTTCGAAAAGAAAAAAAAAATCATTTGACAACTAATCGAATTACATTATTATGCGCGTGCAAAATATATTTTTTATAACCAGCACTATGCGCGCTCTTAAGATGTTTTGAACGTGTTTAAAAATAGAGAAAATAATGTTTAATAAACAACTGATTAAATCATATTATTGCTAGCCTATTGTGAGGCAAAGCCCACCCATTCCCCCTTAATGTAGATAATATCATTTGTTCGAAAAGAAAAAAAAAACAATCATTTGACAACTAATTGAATCACATTATTATGTGTGTGCGAAAGGCCTTTTTTTTTTTATATATTTGACACTACTCACCTCATCTTAAGATGTTTTGAACGTGTTTAAAACTTGAGAAAATAATATTTAATAAACAACTGATTGAATCACATTATTGCTAGCATATTGTGAGGTACTAATTAAAAAAAATTACTGTATAAAAAATAAACTGTAAAAAAAGAATTAATTATTAAAAAACACTGTTTATATGACAAAAATACTTCTACATTATTTTGGATTGCATTTGAACTTTTTTGTTTGAGGGGCATTTTTGTCCACTTCTTTTTTTGGTGAAGCTTGTGACCCAAAAAAATACTGTTCACGACAGTTTTGGCTTTATATATATAGATGAGCTAATACATATGTTGTAAAAGTTCAATTCATAGTAGACATGACAAAAACTAGCGAATTCAAAGTTTTGAAAAAGAGAGTGAAAATCTTGCACAATTGATTTTAGGCTCCAAAGAAAACTGTGTTTTCCTCAAAATCGAATCAATAAGAATTCTAGTATTTCCTTCCTAAAAAAATTCCTTGAAACCTTTGCATTAAGAGCTTTTTTTTTTTCTTTTTTTTTTTCAATTTAAGGGGGGCTAGCTAATGGTTTCGTCACGGCAACCCACTCATTAAGGGGTTAGGAAGACTCACAGAGGCATTTAAACTCATCCTGGCCACCCTCGTGTAGTTCACTAGTACTAGAAATTAAGCTCTGCACATGCCATGAGGAATACAAGTTTGTAATTCGTCCTAACTACTGACCTACCCATGGTTGTTTGCATTAAGAGAGAGTTAGTTAGATTGAAAGTGTTACAACAACAACAACAAAGTCTTATCCTACTAGGTGGGGTTGGAGATTGAAAGTGTTAGATGAACTGTTTAATTGTGGCCATGGGCAGGGTGACATTCTCCATAGCCTCTTGGGGTACGAAAGGGGTGGATAACTGTGGCCTAACACCAGTTGTTCATTCAAACAATAAGAAACAAAGCAAGGTTTATAACTAAATCCAAAGTTTCATTCAAACAATTAGACAAAGCAAGGTTTTTAAAGAAATCCAAAGTATCGTTCAAACAATTAAACAAAGCAAGGTTTTACCTTTGGCTTTGTAGTCCTTTTTTTAGGTGCAAGTTCGGTTGGATTTGTTGATGGTGATTGTCCTTGTGCAGATGAGGATGCCTACAAAGTAATTGAAAGTGTAACAACCCGTTCCCAATTTTATGGTTTTTATAATTTTAATAAATGAATTTACGAAAATGCCCTTCGAGGCAAAGTGTTGACTTTCATTGACTGCCGTGTCGTGTCACGTAAGATCTGTTTTCTTAGCGTATACTCGTAGTACTCGTCGTTACGAACGTGTGGGCGTAAACAGAACGTAATTTGGAGTTATAACGAATGAGTTATTAACGAACAAAGTTGAGGACAAAATGGTCATTTAACCATAAATCTGGAAAGCTCTACATTTTGATGGAGAAATCAGTTAACGCCACGTGTGTGGGCAAGATTGAAAGAAAGGAGATATGGACGGAGGAGAGAAGAAATAAAGGAGAGAAAGGAGGGGGAGTGTTATCCAATTAGAAGAGAGAAGAGGAATGAGCTGCCTAATCAGAAATGAGAGTAGGGAAGGAAAGGAGAAAGGTGAGGAAACACCCAATCAAAAACTTCTTCCCCTTGACCCGTTTCTTTCACCCTGACCCGGTTCGGTCGGCATCCATTTCCGATGCCCTTGCGGCGTTTTTCGTGCAAATTAAAGTTCCCCACCACTACCTAATCATTTCCCCGCCACTTTTCCTTCAATTTCCAACCAAACCCGACGAGATTTGGGCCTCGATTATGCAATGAAACACCGACGAGTCCGAAGGTGTCTAGTCATTGATCCTCCAATTGTGAAACGTTTTCCTTCAATTACCACCACCAAAACACTCCCTTAGAGGTCAGGAACAATGCTTAATCATTAGTTGGAGCGTCGGAGTCGATTTGAGGACGAATCAAGAAACACCAAACTTAGGGTTTTCGGCGGGTTCGACGGAAATTAGGGCTTATCCCGGCCAAATTGGCCTTAGTCACAGGTATGAAAGTTGTTCCTTTCATTCTTATAAAATTTGGGAATTTTTGGAGTTGTTCAATTTTTGGTGAGTTGGGGCGGCCGGCCGCCATGTGTGGCGGCGCGTGGGGGGAAAACCCGAGGTTCCTCCTTAGATTTCTTGATGTGCCGAATCCGAATCCGTCATCCGTAATCCCAAATTCCAAAGTTTTTGTAGAGTTTTATTAAACGGCCTCTAATTGTGTTTGCATCGATGGAAGTGATCACATTCCTGATAGTTCGAGCGGGTTCTGGGCAATGGAAAACTTGTGAGTGGACCCCTTCATAACTTATATATTTTTGTAAAATATTGGCCTAGCATGCATTTCATATTTCATGCATTTAATATGTTTTATATTATGTTTTCCGGATTTCTATAATTATGTTTTATATAGAATTCATGATTTAATTTACTTTATGAACTATTATGATTTATTGAAATTATGTTTTTATAAGTGGATATGAATTATTGGAATTGCATCTATGAAAGTCATTGTGACATCCCACATCGCCCAGGGGTATGATCCTTAAATGTATATTCTCATCCTTACCTAGCACAAGGCCTTTTGGGAGCTCACTGGCTTCAAGTTCCGTAGGAACTCCGAAGTTAAACAAGAAGGGGGCTAGAGCAATCCCATGATAGGTGACCCACTGGGAAGTTACTCGTGAGTTCCCAAAAACAAAACCGTGAGGGAATGGTAAGCCCAAAGCAGACAATATTGTGCTACGGTGATGGAGCAGGCCCGGGAAGTGATCCGCCCCAGGCCGGGATGTGACAATTTGATATCAGAGCCTAACCCTGGCCGTGGTGTGCCGACGAGGACATCGGGCCCCTAAGGGGGGTGGATTGTGACATCCCACATCGCCCAGGGGTGTGATCTTTAAATGTATATTTTCATCCCTACTTAGCACGAGGCATTTTGGGAGCTCACTGGCTTCGGGTTCCGTAGGAACTCCGAAGTTAAACGAGAAATGGGCTAGAGCAATCCCATGATGGGTGACTCACTAGGAAGTTGCTCGTGAGTTCCCAAAAACAAAACCGTGATGGAATGGTAAGCCCAAAGCAGACAATATCGTGCTACGGTGGTGGAGCAGGCCCGGGAAATGATCTGCCCCGGGCCAGGATGTGACATTCATTGGATTTACGAATATGTTTTTTATGTACGATTTATAAAATGAGATTTTGAACACTTGAGATTTGGTGATTTGGGTTGAGATTTTGAGATATGTTTTCAGTACTTACTTAGTGGGTTATCATACGGCACATCAGATAGAAAGAATACTTTATGTATATTTGTTTTCTTAATGAGGAAGAAAGTACAACTGAGTATATATACACTTTGCTAAATAAACTTAGTGACTAATGACCACTAGATTAGCATCTAATAACAGGAATTAGTTACAACCAAATTACAGCTGTTAAAACATAAAAATATCTAATGATGAGGTGTCCCTTTACCCTCCCTCAAGCTAAGCGGAGGATCTCCGAGAGAAAGCTTGGACTGCAGTAGCTTGAATCTGGCCTTAGACAGGGCCTTGGTATGAATGTCAGCAATCTAATGATGGGTACTGATATGAAGGACCTGAATCAGATTTGCTAAAACAAGTTCTCTAATGTAATGATAGTCAAGTTCCACATGCTTTGTGCGAGCATGGAAGACTGGATTAGAAGCCAGAGAAATGGCAGAAACATTATCACACCAGAGTTTTAGGAACCTGCCGAAGAGGAAAAAGGACATCCTGTAAAAGTTTACCGATCCAGGTCAACTCTGCAGCTGTGTGAGCAAGGGATCTATATTCAGCCTCTGTGGACGATCTAGCAACAGTGTGTTGCTTCTTTGCGCTCCAACTAATCAGATTGGGACCAAGATACACACAATAACCACTGGTTGATCGTCTGTCAAAGGGGCATCCAGCCCAATCAGCATCCGAATAAGCTGTAAGATGTAAGGGACCTGACTTGAACCACAGACCTTGAGTAATAGAACCCTTGAGAAATCGCAAGATTCTTTTGACTGCTTGAAGATGAGGTTCTCACGGACAATGGAGAAATTGGCACACTTGGTTTACAGCAAAAGATATATCTGGTCGTGTCCAAGTAAGATACTGAAGTGCACCTACAATGGATCTGTACTCCTTGGGATTGGTTAGTAAAGGACCAGTGTGATCCAATTTAACTGAACCAAGAGGAGTAGAACAAGGTTTGCATCCATCCATATTTGTTTTAACAAGTAAATCAAGAGCATACTTGCCTTGAGACAAGAATAAGCCAGTTGTGGTTCTGTGAATTTCTAACCCGAGGAAAAAAAGAAGAGGACCCAAATCCTTGACAGGAAATAAACTGCTCAATTTGTGAATGAAGGCCTGACAGTGAGAAGCATTTGGACCAGTCATAAGAATGTCATCGACATACACAAGGACTATAACCAGAGAGGGCTGTGTTTGAACAAAAAGAGAAGAATCAGATTGGGAATTTGCAAAACCAAGAGAGTTGAGAGCATGAAAAAGTTTATCATACCAGGCTCTGGGAGCCTGTTTTAAACCATAGAGAGACTTGGTAAGTTTGCAAACAAAGGATGACTGTGATGGATCAATAAATCCAAGTGGTTGCTGCATAAAGACTGCTTCCTTGAGATTGCCATGAAGAAAGGCATTACTGATATCTAATTGATTTAGAAACCAGTTGTGTTGAACAGCAAGTGTGAGCAAAATTTGAATTGTAACTGGCTTGGCAACTGGACTAAATGTCTCCTGAAAATCAACCCCTTCTTGCTGATGAAACCCCTTAGCTACAAGACGAGCTTTGTACCTGTCAATGGTACCATCAGGTTTTCTCTTAATCCGGAACACCCATTTACACCCGACAATATTCTGATTGGGAGATGAAGGAACTAAAGTCCACGTACCAGTACTTTGCAAGGCTTGAAACTCTTCAAACATTGCTTGTCTCCAATGCTCATATTTGTAAGCTTGAGCATAAGTGGTAGGGACAAAGGTGCTGGTGTCAATAGGATGCTTGGTAGCAGCTAAAATCCTGGGTTTAAAGATCCCAGCCTTGGACCGGGTTAGCATAGGATGTGTGTTTGTAGGAACAATAGGGGGAGAAGAATCAACAGTGATTGAGGATGGAACATGGACTGAAGATGCAATAGGAACTAAAGGAGAAACAGGAACTGAAGATGCAGCAGGTACTGGAGATGCAGCAAGTACTGGAGATGCAGCAGGTACTGGAGATGCAGCAGGTACTGGAGATGATTGTAGGGAAGACGGAGCTACAGTAGAGAAGGGAGCGGTGCTATCCAAGATTGAGGAGTGAGGCTTATCCCAATAAGGAAAAGGAACAGTAAATAAGGAAGAAGAGTTGGAGGCAGATCCCAATGAGACAGGGCCCTATGACTGTGAGGAACTTTTGAAAGGAAAAAGATCCTCATAAAAAAGAACATGTCTTGATATGTACACCCGATGAGTTTGAATGTCCAAGCACCTGTAACCCTTGTGTTGCAAACTATAGCCGAGAAAGACACACTGGGTACTCTTGCCATCAAGTTTTGAAGAAACATATGGTTTAAGCCAGGGATAACAGCTACAACCAAAAATTTTCAGCTTGGAATAATCTGGAGCCCTTTTGAAGAGTAGTTCCCAAGGAGAGGTGACCAGATTTGATAAAGGTAACCGATTAATAAGATACAAGGCTGTGCTGAAAGCTTCTACCCAGTATTTGTGAGGTACACTCGAAGCAACTAGAAGAGTGCGAGCAGTTTCTGTGAGATGTCGATGTTTACACTCAACACACCCATTTTGCTCAGGAGTGTGTGGACAGCTATATTGATGACAAATACCATGAGTAGCAAGAAAAGAATTAAAAGCAGAACTAGTAAATTCTCCTCCAGAGTCAGATCGGAAAATTTTTATTCGATTGCCAACCAAGTTTTCAACATAAGCCTTGAAACTGACAAAGACAGAAAACACTTCAGATTTTGCCTTCAAAGGAAACAACCATGTGTATTTAGTGAACTCATCAACAAAGAGAACATAATACTTGTAACCACTGACAGAGACAACTGGAGCTGGACCCCAAACATCACAATGAATCAGTTCAAGACTTGCAGAAGCACTACTAGTACTGGAAGAAAAAGGTAATTTGTGATTTTTACCAATGGCACAATCAGTACAAAAGAAGCTAACAGAATTGCTACCACTATGAGCAAGGTGAGCTTTATTTAAAATCTTCCTAAACATTGCTGTAGAGGGATGGCCAAGCCGCCTATGCCATGTCGGAAGAGAAGCTTTAGTGCTAAGAAAAGCTGATGGGGCAGAAGTGGAGGGAATGCCTTGAAGAGGATAGAAACCTTCATGGACCGGTCCTTGAAAAAGCATCATCTCGGTAGAGCGATCCTTGATTGTAGAACCATTAGAATCAAGGGTCAATGCATAACAATTATCTTTTAAAAACTGATAGGCAGAGAGAAGATTGAATTTCATCTTGGGAACATGAAGGACATTGTTCAATCGAAATGTAGCAGATGGTGTTTTAATCATAGAAGTACCAGAATGATGAATGGACATACCTTGTCCATCACCAATGTAAACCTTCTCTTCGTCGGAGTAGGGAACAGGAGAATGAAGAGCAGCAATATCATTAGTGATATGAGATGTAGCTCCAGAATCAATGAGCCACGGAGGAGAAGTTTTAGAATTTGTGTGAACACACATAGCAGCCAATTTGGCAGGGGGTATTTTGCCAACATACGCATGATTCATGCGTTCATAACAATCAATAGCTTCATGCTCAAGAGAGTGACAACTTTGACAAGAAGTTTTACCCCCAAAATAAGCACCAGAGTTAGGGTGAGTATTGCGATTGAAACCTCCAGAGTTATAGCGATTTCCACCAGAATTATGTCGAAAAGAACCAGAACCATTTCCAGAGTTATGAAAGTTACCACGAAACTGAGTAAAGTGCTTGGAGTGGTTACCACGATTGTGGTGCTGAGAGACCCCTTTGCCATTGCCACGATTGTTCTGAAACCTGGGAGGAGCATTGAAATGGGCAGCATAGGCTTGAGGAAAAGGAGAGTATGGTGGTGTAGGCAGAAGAGGACCCTGAGACTGAGCTACATAGGCCTGAAAAGGTTCTTGAGCGGAAGAGACAGCGCCTTTCTTTTTGCGATTCATGAATAATTCCTTGTTTATTAATAAACCATGCAGTTCATCCAAAGTAGTAGAAGAGATGCGTAACATAATAGAGTCAATAAACGATTCATAGTCATCAGATAAACCATTGAGAGTGACAGCAATAAGATCCTGATCAGAAACTGGAGAACCAGCCGCCATTAGAGCATCAGAAATACCTTCGCTGCAGATACTCAGAAATCGAAGAATCACCTTTATGTATAGCATGGAGACGAGAGCGGAGTTGGTGAATATGAGCAGCAGAGACGCCCCCAAATCGATTTTCAAGATTAAGCCAAAGATCATGAGACGAAGTTACACCGACAGTAAACGGAATGATTTCATCAGAGAGAGTAGAGTTAAGCCAAATAAGAATGTTTTGATCCTTCTCATACCAAGCTTCATAGGCAGGATTAGGGTTTCCAGTAAGACAACCATGCTGATCAAGAAGATAAGGTGGTGGAGGGAGCTCGGAACCGTCAAAAATACCGGTGAGCTTGTAGCGCCTGAAAATTGGAGCAAATAGAGCCTTCCAAACTAAGTAATTGTCACGCTTCAGCTTCGTAGGCACCATACAACTAATATTCTGGATTGTGATTGATGCAATCGACGAATGAGAAAAATTAGGGTTCATCGCAGAGAAATTGGGGGCGACGAATTCAGACGATGCAGGATTTGGAGGAACAATTTCAGAAGGAGAAGGCGACGATGAGGCCGACGCCATTGTTGAGAAGAAGAAGCTTGAGATCAAGAAGAACGAACCGCAAAGAAAGGAGGATCGAAAGGCGGTGAAGTAGAGAGGCGAATGATACCAAGATAGAAAGAATACTTTCTGTATATTTGTTTTCTTAATGAGGAAGAAAGTACAACTGAGTATATATACACTTTGCTAAATAAACTTAGTGACTAATGACCACTAGATTAGCATCTAATAACAGGAATTAGTTACAACCAAATTACAGCTGTTAAAACATAAAAATATCTAATGATGAGGTGTCCCTTTAACATCCGCACACCACGGGTATAGATGTCTATGGCCATAGGACACAGATGATGGAGTGGTGTCAGACAGCTTCACTAGCCACGGCTAGTGTAGGTGTGGATGTTATGCTATTTGATTCAGCTTCACCTACGGGTGATGGACATGTTATTCAGCTTCACCTTCGGGTGATGGATAGGTACTGCCTTCGGACGACTATGATACCCCTAGTTGAGTACTTCACTGATGAGATTTACAGATTTGCCTTCGGGCGACGTTTTTAGCATTTTTGAACATGATTTTACATGTACATGTTTTACGAAAGTTTTGCGCTGCATGCTAGGGTTTTTCTAAAACCTATATGTAGTATTATATATGTTTTCAAAACAGAGGGTTACTATGTTCATAAAGAAAGCAGTTTTTTGATTATTAATATTATTATTATAAACTTTGGTCCACTTACCTTTTCTGTTTTTGCACCCCTTCAGGATTTAGGATTGAGGCATATGATCCCGGCATCAGGAATCTACAACATAGGTACCCTCGAGTCTCCTTAGTATAGGTATCATTGCCTTGTTCATATCTTTTTTCTAGTAGTTCTTTCATATTATTTGTATGCTCTGAACATATTCCTGCTTTGGTATAATTGTTCTAATTGCATATATTTTAGTTATATGCATGTTTAAAATGGCTCCATCACCCTTGGGTGTCGGCTAGCATGTACCTAACATGATATTTGGGGATATTGAGCTTGGGGCGTGTCAGAAAAGATTTAGAGTTCGAGATTAAAGCAATTTAAAAAATCCACATAAAGTACAAAATGTTACCCGTTTGTCCCTTGGAGGAAGGTGTTTATGATGAGTCCTTGCATTATGGCCTTCATGTTTGCATATGGTACATTTCAAAGTGCCTTGCCCTTTTATTCCTAGCTTCAGTGGCTGAGGAGAACCTTGAGGATTATTGATTGGGTTTGTGGGAGTTTGTTCAACCTCTTTCTCCCTCTCAGCAGCTTCCTTGTTTCTCTTCAGCCTCAGCCTTCTAGGTTGCCTTGTATATGTTGGAGGCAATATTGGAGGGTTTTCAGCTTTCTCCCACAAAGACATCCCATTCATCAGCATTACCCTCTGATTCACTTAACTCCACAATTACCACTTTACTTTTACTTGGACCAAATGTTTCCATGGATTGAAAAATTTTTTGCTCTTAGGTTAAGGCTTCTTCTGTTATCAATTCTTTGATGTACATCTCAATCGCTCTAACCTTTGGAATAAAATGGCACATCATCTGAACATCGACATCACTTTGGATGGGCTTCAAACCATTTGCAAATCTTGATGTTAGGAATCTTGTAGTGGTAGTTCATGAACTGTTCACTATATCCAAGTGCCTCCACTATATCATCTATCACTGGCAAAGACATGAGGTCTTTGTCACAGTTATCTATATATGTCACTTTTCCCCCAGCATAGAAGTCATAACAAATCTCCCCACCATGATGCAATTCAATAGAGAACAGTTCTGGATAAACTGAAATTCACAAAAATAATCCCTAATTAAAACCTTATCATAACCAAAGCAAGTGCATTTTGACCAAATCAGTTGCATTTTTACCTAATCAAAAGCCTACAAAAAGCAACAAACCAACAAAGCAACAAAGTAATAAATCAACAAAAGCAACAAAGCAATTGCACAGTAACCATTTCTCGATAGGAATAAACAAAGCAACAACCACCTTTTCTCGACAAGAATAAACGAATCAGCAAACCCATTATCCAACACCTTAATAAAAATTTCGAATTAAGAAAGCACACAACCACCTTTTCTCGACAAGAATAAACAAATCAAGATAGAGATTTTTCAAATCTGGGTAACCATTTCGATTTAACAAAGCACAAAACCACCATTTTCCCGATAAGAATAAACAAATCAACAAAGCATAAAAAATTAGTAGACATTTGAAATCAACAAAACCTACAAAAAGAACCATGTCCACCCATGTCGAATCAGTAAGCATTTGTACTTAAAATAGGTTGGCGTCGTTTCATTAGGATCCTTATGCATGTTCCACCCCATGTAGAATCCTTCAAATTTACTTCGAACCCTGTGCAACCCAAATGTCCCCTTCCAACACCAATGAAGTGAGGGAAGAGAGCCGACAAGATGATCTGGGGTTTTCACTAAGTTCCTAATCTAATTAATTGAGATTTTTTAGCCACTAGTATGAAATAGGGTTAGGGTTCTTGTGCTTTCTGGAATTGGGAATTCGATTTGAGCGAGAATGAGCGGGTGTTTGGGGGAAAGTGATTTCGAATGACACACTCTACTAGTTACTTTTAGTTTTAGTTTTTTTTTTATATTTTATTTTTTATAATTTTTACATTTATAATTTGATTATCCACGTTTCATCCACCGATAAGTCCACGTGGCATGGAAATCCCAGTGGGATACCATTTGGCGGGAGAAATTTTGGGGTGGTGTCACGTGGATGCCATTTGTGTGATAGGTGGACCCCGTATAAATCCACACCAGCATTTAATTGAGAAATTCACAGACAAACTGACAGAGGTCTAACACTGCAATCAATGTGAAAGATGAGGTATGACATTGTCATTTTTTAAACATAAGGTATGAGATTGTGGTTCGACCAAAAGTTGAGTGATGATCACAATTTCCTCTTGTTTATTGAAATATTTGTGATGATTTGATAATTTTAAGTTTACTTGCTAAATGATGATCACATTTCTCCAAATGTGTGCTCCTCGTAGACCTGATGAAGCTGGTTCAGGTGCTTTATGTTTCTCTAGTTTTAATGAGTAAATTTGATTTTTGGAAGCTCGTATATTTCTTTAGAAGATTTAGAAGATTAGGGTTTATCATCACTCTTATCAACACACATGAGATAGCAAAAGAAAGAGAGTATAAATCCTTCCGATGACTGGAAAAAACATGAATTAATATTCTCATCCCATTTCATCCATCCGCCCACCCTTGGTCTTGTTTTCTTTACAAAAGAGGAGGAGCTGTGACCGCACTATCGATAGTAACGACCAACAAAGACAGCGAGAGGTCAATGGCGACGGCACTCGCTAAAAACTTCATTTTTTTCCTCCCACCTCTCTCTGTCTTTCTTACTATGTGGCAAGAGAATAAAGGGTGCGTCTCCTCTTTGCACAGCTTTCTTCCCTTTTAACATTTTCGTGAGAATCGCAGTGGAGAAAGACGCGACAAGGCCCACCGTGATACGCCTGCAAATTGGAAAAGGTTGATTCTCATCTCATTCATCATTACTGTATGCATTCTTGGTTACATTGTACTATGTTCATCTACTTGATCCCTATTTGTATATACCTTTAGAATACTAAGTGCCTTGTAAAATAAGCTAGAATTTCTTCCTTTGGGCTAAGAGAAAGTTGCGGCATCCTCTTATATGATCTGCTACAAATTTGTGTTTTGGCACCCCTTTATGTGATCTTTGCTTAGTCCCTAGAAGTTTGTTTCCAGTCACTTCATGCAGCCTTTTAACTATGGAATGATGAAAAACTAGCACTCGAATATTAATGGTATTTCTCCTCACTTGTAAGTGGAAGGTCTCAAATTTGGCTCAGTTCGATACCTAATTATTACGACATATCCCACTGTGTGACTTGAACCCAGATTCTAAACCATCGTTGTATAAAGAAAAAATATGGAATGAAGAGCGAATAGATTTGCATTCATTATTTAATGATTAGATAGATGATATGATATGTGCCCACGATGACACGACCCTTGTGGACATCCATCACAATTGTTCATGTTCCATTGGGTGATTTTAGTCCTTTAACACGTTATATGATTCACTTGCATTCACAGATGAATATCGCCTCCTTGCAGGTGGGCGACTGTCCTTAGTAGCACTCGGGGAGAGAGAGAGAGAGAGAGAGAGAGAGAGAGAGAGAGAGAGAGAGAGAGATGGAATAAGCACTTGTGGAACCGACTGTCCTTAGTAGCACTCAGAGAGAGAGATGGAATAAGCACTTGTGGAACTTGGTGAGTAAGTATATGTGCCAAGCCAACTAGTACCAAGTAAAAAAGAACATCTTAAAATCTTAAATTGTCCCACATCTGGAAAAGTGGGGAGGTATTTTTGTGCATTTGTGAGACGTTCATTTGGCTTTGCAATCACAATCTCGTCGTCCTTAAGAGGAAAGAAAGATTCTAGGATTTGTTCCAAAGTTGCATGTAATGTCTAGTGTGTGGGATACAACAAAGCATATAGCTCATGCGCGCGGGTGTGTTATCACTAAGTCTAATGGGAAATGCCTTTGTGACACGCTTTCTCAACGGGACCAAAAATGTGTGGATTGTGGAACAAGGTTTTATTTCTCATTAATTTTCCAAATGCCAAGATAATTTATGCTAATTTTACCGTAAATTACGAAGAGAGAGATTTAAATTTAAGTGCAAATAGAGCATATTGTTTTAGCCAACTTGGTTAAATCAATGTCTCCCACAGATCTATTAGATACATAACAAATGCTTATACTATGTCTACACTAATTGGATTTGAGAGGTGGTCGATCGGCATATATGTACGGAATGTCAAGGGATTCGAATTTGGGTGCAAAGAGAGCATACTGCTCTAGCTAAATTTAGATGTAGTATCATGGTATACAAAACCTCTAAGTATAGCTACTTTTAAAATTATCTCACATTTCTTTTAACATCAATACTACTTTTATTTTCACTTCGATCACATGTGTGTGACACTTACAATATAATTTGTTAGAAGCAATGAAAATTTTGTTTGGTAACGCTTTTAGAAGGTTCAAAACACTTTTAGCTAACAAAGAGTGTATATGGTGTGTTTTGGATTATAAACACTTTTAGTTCGTTTAGAGAAATGCTTACACTTGCAACCGTTTTTTAAGGAAGTATTTTCAATAAATAAATTTGTTGTGCTTTTAACAAAAATACTTTTAACAAAAGCGCTTATAATTCTAATTGCTTCTTACGCAAGCATTTCTAAACGTGCCCTTAATCACATGAGTTAAATATAAGTATTTTAAGACTTTAAGACCTTGAATTTAGCTGAAGTGGTGAAGGTGGATAGAAAAATGAGTTAGGATAGGTGAGGCCAGCCAGCTTACATATTTTCGAAAACCATTTTCTGCCTATCTCTCTCTCTCTCTCTCTCTCTCTCTCTATGTATCATCACATGAGGAGAAGGTCATGAGAGAGAGAGAGAGATAAAGGGGTATTCTTTTTTTATTTATTTATTTTGGTTGAAGAAAGTTTAGGGTGGGGAGGTTATCCATTCCAAGGTTTGGGCATACCACAAGCATTGGGGACTGGCCGGCCTTGGGGACTTACAGGAGGGGTCTTAGCCTCTTTTTTTGTTTTTGTTTTTACAAATCTCCCATTAAGAGCAGGACTCGAACCTAGGACTTGGTCTAGCGAAGATAACGATCCTTACCAACTCAATCAATCCTTATTGGTGGATTAAAGGGGCATTCACACCAAAGAAAATGCAGTTGTGCGGGAGTGTTTCTGCTCTTTAGCACCAAAACAAATCAAACTTTCCAATAAGGATATGACTTGTTACGATTTGCCTCTATAAAATCTTAACCATTTCAGTCCCCTTCATTAAAGTTGAAAAGCGACCCTAAGAGGGTGAGTGGAATTATTTACTCAATTTAGATGGAAGAGTTTATTTTTATATGTAATTTATATGGAAGTTATTTGAAAGCATTTTAATCTTTTGAAGTTTACTCACACGTAAAGCGAGTTCTATTCGCTGGAGAGTGGATGCTTCCCCCCAAAGATACCAAATTGTGGAACTTGCCAATTTAGCGTTCTAGTTGTAGGGTTTTTCTTTAGTTTCCTCTGATTTTCTTCACAATTTTGAAAGATCCTTTCTTGTATCGCAAACAAAGATTATAATATTAAACACGAGCAAGTTTGAATCCAATGGTTAAAGCTCGTGTGTTTTTCATCAATGATTTAGTGAATTTGATCTCTCCTGTTAAAATGAATAGGCGTTCATCGTTGCTATTTTTATGTCTGCCAGGAGAGAGATAGCCACCAAATTGGATAAAGAAGCCAAGATATTTTCCGGACACGTACCCTCTTAGATTTTTTGTGTGCCTTTATATATTCACTCCCTACTCGACATGCTATAAAAACGTTGGCTTGCCATGCTGCTATAATAATAGTAAGGCATATCATTGAGTTCTCTACTCCTACTCTACTCTACAACAAGAGGTTTTGTTTTTTTTTTTTTTTTTTTGGTGGGGAGTTTTGCATTCAGTTTTTGCCTCTTTTGTCACATACGATTTCCCAAATTTTTCGTTTTAAACCAAGAGAATGGACAGAACCCAACTGCAGCGCCAGGTTGCCCTCAAGAGAAGCTCCCTCTTTGAGCAGGTTATTACTTTGCTTCTCTCTTTTTTTTTCTTTTTTTTTTTTAATCTTTTTCAAACCCTATTTTCGGCCATTAAACATCTTGAAAACTGCATGTCGTCTGCTCTACACCGATAACTTTTCGTGTTTTTGCCAAATGTGATTGGTTTTTTATCTTTGGTTATTCCACAATAGGGTTTTCCACTTTTTTAAGGGAGGGGATTATTGGTCTGGAAACACTTGTTTTTCTTTTAAATCAACAATGCTCTTAAGTTTTGATGAATTAAGCAATCCGTTTTTTTTTTTTTTTTTTTTACCTCGTATTTTAATCAATTTTCACAGACTTTTGATAGTTTATAATCTTCTTTTTTTTCATTACATTAGAGGATTTCAAACTTTGAAACTAACCTATCTTATCACCCTCAGAACTGGCTAACCCTAGTGGCTTAATTTACAATCCTTTTCCACTTATTGAAGAAATGGAGTTATAAAAGGAATCGTCTCTCTTCTAGTATGGGTTTGATAGTGGTCTCTAGAAAGCCCCAAATTCTTTGTTTTGTATAAGGCCCCGAAGCCCAAATTTTGAATGCACAACAAAACCCTAGCTATTTTGATCACATTGATGGCAAAGCTCTTGATTTTTATGAGGATAATGTTTATGTATGGCTCTAAAACCATACCAGAAAAAAAATTTGTACGCTAGGACAAATTCTTTAGACTTAGCCTTCAAAATTTATTTACTTGAATGTTTGCAGCATTACCTCGATCAGCAGCAATTCATTCAGTTGGAGGAATTGCAAGATGATGCAAACCCAAATTTTGTGGAGGAAATTGTGACATTGTTCTACAAAGACTCAGCTAGACTGTTCCAAAAGATTGAGCAAGCACTGTAAGTAAATAACACTCCCAGTTACACACACACACACACACTATATACAATCGTATTATCAATATACTATATACGTTCGTATTATCGAAACTAAGTATACAATGAGTAGTACTAAGATGAATGTATTTATACATTGATTTATGCAGGTACAGTAGGCCTATAGATTTTGCCAAGCTGGATGATTACATGCACCAGTTCAACGGTAGTAGTTCAAGGTACCCGATACTACTTGCTTTGATTGAATTTTATAACTTGAATAAATATATTGTTTCTTCAATTAATGTTCTAAATTAAGGTAAATGTGTAACAGCATTGGAGCTATAAAGGTGAAGAATGAATGCTCCCAATTTAAAGAATTTTGTTTGGCTGCAAATGCTGATGGGTGACAAACATACTTCATTTATTTGTAACCAAATTAATGTTTCACCATTTCTCTCCTTGCTGTGATCTCATTGTGATTGATTATTGCAGATGCTTCAGGGCTTTGGAGAGAGTGAAACAAGAGCATCAGACCTTGAGGATTCACCTTGAGAATTATTTTCAGGTATCATTACCCTCTCTAGTCTTGTGCCTAGAGTGAGGAGAAAAACTTTCATGTACAAGGGATATATCGTTTCGATCTTTTTTTTTCCTCACTCATCATCTAAAGTGAAAGTGAGAAAGAGAGAGCGGGGATATATATATATATATATCCTCGGGATAGAGAAGTTAAGTAACTAGGCAGGCAGTAGTTACATTGTTATTTTTTTCTATATTTCTTATATATGTGTCTTGTACATCTGTAGTTGAGGAGGCAAGCAGGACTGGTTCAACGTGTCTGAGTGCCACATATTTGCCTGAGGTGCCAAGTTGATAATATGGCGAAAAAGAGCTATCATCAGCACCGTTTTATCATTTTATGGTCCTAGGGTTTTATAGAGCACCATTAAAATATCAAGGAGAGTACTATGCAGTTTTTCAATTTTGGTTGGCCATAGAGGTTAAGTTATATATATTCCAAAAAATATGGATCTTAACTAGAGTACAAATAATGCAGATGTAGATCTTCTATGGTTTGCATGCGATTCTAAATTATGTATTATCTTGGCCCTCTTAATAAATTTGCACTTTTGTTTTATGAATATTTGCAAACACTCATGACTTGATGGGAGTGATGAGTCTCATTGGTATGTATGATTTTTCAATGTTTTAGTCATTATAAAGAAGCAATATTCCAAGGTCTTCTACTTATTAGAGTCACCAGCAAATTTGGTGCATATTGTGAATAACAAAGATGCATGAATATATCTATTATACCTCACATGTAGAGCTCTTTTCTACACTTTGGTTATCGAGAAAAGATCACTTCATTCTTCTTGAACTTTAATCTTATTTACTGACACGATTTAGGATGCATAATCAATGTAGAGCTTAAATTTAATACTTTTTAGTTTCAATTTTTAGATTGGTTAATCGCTTATGCTTTATCTTCTTCATCGTAAATATAACACTTAAAATCTAATATCCAAGATTCAAAGAGTCATTATATCCTTTAAATTATCAACCTTATTAACAAATAAGACGAGGGTTAATGAAACTGAATATAAGAGATTTTGTTGACACTTCCATTCTTTTAAAGAAAAGGACGGAAGTCTTCTCAAACATATGAGGGCATCATTTACCAAGAGCATTGGTTTGGTATATAATGTATTCTATATTGGATGGTTTGTTAGAGCGCAGAAAAACTTGCAATGATAACAACAATCAAGAAGGGTGAAGAATATGAAGAGGGTAGAAAACTTGCAATGATAACAACAATCAAGAAGGGTGAAGAATATGAAGAGGGTAGAAAGCAAAAAGAGCCTAAACTGAAGTTGGGATTTATCAAAGATTTGATTGACTGATTGAGGGCAGTGATTGATAATCTTTTTTAAGTGGGATGTAGGGCTCTACCACTAGCCACCTCTTGTTATGGCAAATGCAAAAGGGTGGCTTTGCAAATGATGATCATCATGACTTTGCAGTATGTACAATATTCATTGAACATTTGATCATAAGTTGCTTTCTTCCAAGAACAGACAAAATAAAAAATTAATGAAAGGCACGCTTCAAAATTGGAGTAATCGAAGCTAGGCTTTCACCACCAACCCAACCCATCAAATGCAAGGGTGTGCTTAAAAGAGAGAACGTGTTGTGTAATTAGTTGTATATCTTCTGGTATCTATTTCTCTTATCATATAAGAAAAACAAACACAAAAAGATAGCTAAGAATTTCTGGCGTAAGAAGACATAAATCTCCATGATTAAGTATGAAAAATGCAATTATGGGAGTCTTAAACCAGCTTAACCAGGTTGTTAAGATTTGGGTGTGACTATAATTAGCATCAAAGGATTTCTACAAGCACTTTTGCGTGGCTTAGCTAGTGGAGTTGAAGGACCACTACTTTTTGGTGACTAAGAAGTCTTCTCCATGAGTTTACAATTTAGTGCTGTGGCTACTGCTGCATATATCTGACTGTTCCTTCAAATCTAATCCCAGTCAAAGTCACTTGTGACTGTGATTCAATATGGTATTGAGCCCCAAGATGTTTAAATCTGATAGGCACAACTCAAACTTAATCAAGAGTTTGAATTTTAATTAATTAAATACTCTACCTAAACCGTAAACCCTATACAACCATGTATCTATCTTTTTCTTCACGTAATTCACTAATCATACACACGATTGTATTTCTCCCAAATGCGAGCTTGAGGACAATCTTAAAACCTTCCTCAATGAATATTAACCTAATTGAGTTTTGAAGTCGATTAAAGTTAACAAACGGATAGTTGTGCTTCACCTAATTGATGTCATTTCGTCTATTAGCCAGACTTATGGACCCCTTCTCAGCAATAAGCTCACACAACACTGGTTTATGTGGCATGCATTATGAGAAAAAGGGCAATAAAAAGCACAACGCCTTGGCAAGTTGGGTGGCTTCCAGATAATTTAGGCATGTGTTTCTTTTCTTCCCTCTTCTCCATTTTTCAAGGAAGAGAATAATAAGTGAGAGATTTTTTAATGTCTCAAAACACCGTTACTTGGTGTTATTATTCCATTCAAATTATAACGCATATCTATTTTATTTATCAATATAACCTAGAAGTGAAACATATTAACCTTATAACATGTGAAGTAGTACGCTAGTAACACTGCATAACAAGTATTCCCAACACACATAAAAATTTCTTAGTAAGCATACTCATCTCTCTCACTATCTTATCTCGCACTCACACACACCGCACATATAGGCACATTGAGTATTTTGAGCTGAATGCTGTCTTGGTCATTTGTCACACTGTCATGTATATGTGACCGGCCACTTACAGCTACACGGTTGTTACTTGTTTTTTAACACTCTATATTTTCTATTTTTGATTCTAAAATTCCAGACAAGGAATCTTCCCAACCATTTTCCTTTTCTTGCATGTGCTCTATAATTAACTAGTCCAAACCGAGTCTCCAAAAAGCAGGTTATTGGAAGAATTTGCTATATATCTCCTTACAACCACACTGCGTTGTACTACTCATCTCCTTAGGGTTCTCAAGGCTAGCTACTTCACGGTTTTTGGGTCCCTTTAGTAGAATTTTCCATGTTTCACGCAAACCCTAGTTTTTAATGTCTTTAGATTTTTGTTCTTAAGTTAATTACTTTGGGATTTGAAAAGTTTAGGGCTCGTTTGATAACCATTTCAGTTTTCAGGTTTTCGGACTTTAAGAGTTTAGCGTGCGTCTATATAGAAATGGATAAGTTGTATAGTATGACTTGTGAGAATAATGAAGAAGTGGTTGTAAGAGCAAATAAGAGAGGGTATGTTGCAGCTGAAGACAAAAAGCTGGAGCTGAGGCTGGGTCCTCCTGGAGGAGAAGATCATCAGTCACTTCTTTCCCTTGGTTGCTGCAACAACAAGAACAATATTTCTCATGAAGCCAAAAGAGTCTGTCATGAAGAGAAAAAAGAAGAGAGAAAGTGGTTGGCAAAAAGCTCATCAGATCCTCCAGCAAGTGCTTTTGAACTTACAAATTCAACAGCAGCTCGTGACTCTGATCAGAAAAGGTACAACTCTATAGCTTTTCTTACTTTATTTGCTTCAACTAATGATGGTTAAGATAAAGAAATTAGTTAATCTTCTTCTTTATCAAACAACTGTCATCCATCAGATTTGATCATGCTAAGGGAATTAATCTTAGTTAAGCATATAATAATCATCGGCTGGTTAATGTAAAATTGATTATGAAGTATACAAAGTACTTAGGTGAATAGTTGCCATGAAATTAGATCCTGTTGTGGAATTGAATGATAAATAGAAATGCTTCAGTCAAGACAATAATTTTTGAGAACTTTATTATCTTTGCTACCCCAGTAAATGCAGAATTGCACAAGCTCCAGTTGTCGGATGGCCTCCGATCCGTTCATCCAGGAAAAATCTTGCAATCAGATCATCACCATCAAGCTTTGCAAAGCCAGCAGCTGATTCGGAGTCACCAAATGAAACTTTGAAGGAGGGAAATGGAAAATCTGATAGTACTACTTATTCCAAGGACCACATGTTTGTAAAGATCAACATGGAAGGAGTTCCCATTGGAAGAAAAATTAACCTCAAAGCCTATGATAGTTATGAGAAACTCTCTTTTGCCATAGATGAACTCTTCCAAGGTCTCCTTGCAGGTTATTTTTTGTGTGCAGAATTTCAGCTTTAGTACTAATTCTTTGATATTATTTACTAGATTTTGTTTTTGTTTTGTTTTACATCAATGATTTATTTATTTTCTACTATTTTTTGTGTGTCCATTTTTAGCTCAAAGAACTTGTTGTGGTGTGGAGAAAGAAGACAAGAAGGGAGAGACCAAATCAATAACTGAATCATTACATGGCAATGGGAAATATACTCTGCTTTATGAGGATAATGAAGGAGACAGGATGCTTGTTGGTGATGTCCCATGGAAGTAAGCAGTCCAATACCAACTTTACTAAATAAAATTGGTCCCAACTAGTCACAACGCAAGTATTATTTTGTCTATTAATGGCTAAACTCTCGTATTCGAGATTCATAATTTAAACGAAATATCATTCATTAATATGTAAAAAATAGAACAGCTAATTAGAAACATACATAATATATTGTATATCTTGCAATTTTCACAAATTATAACGGTAGCGAGAGATTTATTTTTTGACATGGTTCTCATTTCATTTTATTAATAATTGCAGCATGTTTGTATCGACGGCAAAGAGGCTTCAGGTATTGAAGAGCTCACAGCTTTCCACTCTACAGCGTACGTGAAGCTTACTTTTGTTCTCATAAATTTTTTTTTTAAGTGCCAAATTTTCATGGCTGGAGCCTTTTAGCTTGAAGGATTGGATTGCTATTCAGACTCGCCTTGAGCGACTCTATGCAAAACATAATCAAGTTTGAGTATGAGCCGCTCAAAGAACGAATCCGAATAGCAATTTAGATTCAGAAATATTTGTAATGGAAGTTTGCCTGTTTTCAGTTAGTAGCAATCAGCGTGAAAAGACACCACTTGATTCTACAATGGAAGTTGGAATTGGAAGATGAGGCAATAATAAGTGGAGGAATTCCCATATATGCGATGACATGAAGCTCTACATAATTTAGGGGTTTCCATCGAGTTTTCTTTTCTTTTTTTCCTCTCTTTAATGGCCTAATTAAACCTTGTATATTAAGGGTGTTAAAGATCACTTTCATTTTCTGTTTTCTGTATCTCCTTTTCTTGTTGAAATGTTCGGGTTTACACCCTTTTGGGGCTTTTGTAAAAAGAATTGTTCCTAAGTCATAATACGTTTGTCACTTAATACTACGGTCTAGTGTTATTTCTTCATTTGTACGTGACAGGTCTTAGGTTCCAATCTTTGTGAATGTTGAGTTTGTAACCAATTTATTCTCCCTATCCCTTCGTGTAAATATCGATGAATAAAAACAATGTTATGATACACCTATCGAACCCACACAAAGGAAAAGAAAGTAGAGATAAGCTACGCACTTGTTATGTGCTATGATATGTCGTCTATTCATATTATAATAATATCTTATAATGGTACATGATGTTGTTTTGATCACACACACAACAAATTTCCATCAATGTAGAGCTTTGAACAGATTAGACAGGTCTCACTTTCAAGGTTGAGAATGAGATCAATCGCATTTCTAAGCTGAGCCAAAATCTATACAAGGTTTATTTCTAATTGTGAGTATGGTTTAAAGATCCTGGGCATTCTAGGTTCAGTTTTATTCTTTTCAGTTTTTTTTTTTTTTGCAACACTAAAATTACTATTTAGTTCAGTTCGGCTTTTGCAATTAGTAAAGAAGAAACCGAATTATTTTGGTTCCGTCATGTTCGGTTCTTGTGTTTTTTTTTCTTTTGTTTTGTTAGCCTAGAAAATGGAGAGAAAATGAAGAAATAAATATATTCTGAACAAGACTTTCAACATATTTGGGCCTTAAGTTGGGTTCACCTAATATTTAAGAAATTAGGCTAATAGTTGACTTGAAATTAAGCTTGAAAATGAATATCCAGTATAAATACATTGGGCTTGAAAATGAATACCAAACTCGGTTTAGTTTTCGAACCACCAAAAACGAAACTGAACTAACAATTTTTTGTTCGGTTTTGGTTTTTGCAGTATCGGTTTTCAATTTGTTTGTTTTCCTTTTCAGTTTTTCGAGTCCATCCCTACCTTAGTGTAAAGAATGAGTATAAAAAATCATAATTTCAATTCCGTGTTTAAGAAAAAGCGGGTGCGTAACCGGTGATACTTTAATGAATATTTAAAAGCCCCAAATCACCCTTATTTGGTTTTGCAAGTTACGTACCCTTATCGTCGAACCCGCACCAGTGCATAAGCATATTTGGCTAATTGCTTTCTGTTACTGCAGTAAAGCCGCCATCTGCATTTTGTTTCCTTCTCTAAATTACCCTTAACTGGGTCAGACTTCTGTTCACTTGGTCTTGTTGCTGGTGCAGTTCTTCCACTCTCAAGGTCTCATGGCACATGTAATATAATCTAGGGCTCCTGAATGGCAAATTGTAGCTTTGGTCTCTGAAAAGAAACCATGTATATGTCAGTAAATCAGAGTATCGGTTACTGAATGGCAAATTGTAGCTTTGGTCTCTAAATTAAAAGTTTATTAAAATTAGTACTATGAATTTTGTTCAAAAAAAAAAAAAAAATTTAGTTATGAATTTTTGCAAAATTTGGAGCATTTGTCGTGACACCAACTTCGTGCTCGTGGGTCTCTCCGAATTATCTGTTCTAAAGTTGAGGAGGGATTTTAGGGTTTATAAATTAGGGCTCTTCGGGATTTTAGGGTTTTCTCACTCCTTTGTTCTGAAATTGCACTGTATTTCTCAGATTTTGAAAAAATGGGCTTAATTTTGTTTTTTTTGCTTTCGTCTCTTTGGTGATTACTCTGAACCCCCAAAAGATTTGAAATTTTTGGTAATTTTTCTCATTGTTTTTTACAATTTGTTGTTAGAATTTGTACAAATTGCTGCCATTGTGTTGTGAATTAGTAGAAAATTGGGGTTTCAGGCAAATGACGAGATGGGTATGTGGATAAGACAATAAAAATACATGCTTTCATCTGTTTGTTTGATTAAATATAGTTTTTGTCTTTTTCAACTCTCTTTGTCAATTGTGTACGAATTGTTTGATTTTGCTTGGGTTTCTTGAGGGTTCAGCAACATCAGGTACTTTTTGACCCAATCAACCACAAAAAACTGGTATGCTCTTTTCAAAATTTTCAATTTGATACACTCAGAATTGTTTTGATATAATTTAATTCTTAATTTTTCAAAATCTTAAATTTCGTGTATATTAGATTCTCCAATATTTCTTCTTATTAGAGTTTGATTTTTTCAGGTCTGTTTCCTGTTGGCATGTTTCCTTTGTTTCAGATGGGAGTCGACTTAATTGGTAAGCCATTTGTTTCGGTCTTTTGTCTCTATGATTTTTCCTCATAAAATTACATTACTCTCGCAATTGCTAAGACCAGAACTGGGACTCCTTGCAGGCCAATGTACCAACCTGGCATTTTTAAGTTTTCAGTATTATTTCTTAGGGAGTATATTGTTGGGAAATCGTATTTATGGGGAAGGTGAGTTTGTGTTTTTAGAGCGCATATGTGCGGGATGAAGGAAGAAATTAGGAACAGACAGACCAATTATGTAAGGATGTTTTAAGGGCTTAAACTGAGATTTTCTAGATGAGACCACATGAATTCTGAATAAACTCAATCTCCATTTGGAGAGCATTCAACTTCAAGTAAAAGATTTACTGATTCTGCTGTGAAATAGTAAGGTGGGGTTTACTAAGTGTTTGAGTGTTCTATTGTGATGATAAAATTTCTTTTATGAGGTTAATTGAGTTTTATTCCTCCTTTCTATCCATTATTTTCAGTTGATCCTATTTCATGATTTTTTTCTTCTCCTTACTGTTAAATGTTGCTTGACCTCTTTATTGGGACTAATTTTTCATGATTTTTTTTTTCATCTCAGTGAAACATAAATCAATCCAACAAGGTTGTGGTAGTGGAAATAATCTTTCTAAGGTTTTTGTCTGACAGTCTGAGTGTGATAGTATGCATTTCGTTTACTCTTTGTCACCAGTGCTTATTTGCTTTTTGCTAAATACTTAGTCAACAAACAAAGTACAACACGAGAAATTTTACTGAGCAAAAATCTCGCGAGATTCAAGCATATTTATATAGTTATCAAAAGCATAAGTTTAGTTATGCCTTTTCAGTAAAGATGATACCGAGCTTTCATGATCCTTGATTTTTTTTTTTTTTTTTTATACATCCTTTCAGATTACATTGGTTCAGCCTTACAATGTAAAGAGGGCAATGTCATGCCCTAATTGTCGGAGACACGATGAGGATCTCTATGATTTAAGTTATCTGAAATGGTAAATAGTTTAGATCATTTTTTTTTATTTTAATTTCTAATGTTCTGTTACTTTTTGTGAATTTTCAATTTTTGCTGCATTTGACCAGATATCAATCAGCATTTAGATAGAGGGTCATATATAGTTTTTTACATTCCATATGCTTTTGTGGAATACGCATATATGATAATGCCTCCTTTTCACACAGTATGAACCGAAATAGATGAACAAAGATTTATTTATTTTTAAGTGTTAATGTATTTATTGAAATGATTTTGTAATTTTTTAGACCGAGGAGGCGCAACAAAGGCTGAAGTACCTCTAATTTATTCAAATGGCTACTGCTTATGTCGCGGTTTGCCTCACAAACCTCTAAGCTTTGCTTCCACACAGTATATTTGAGGACATCTCTACATCTTAATTTTTGCTTTTGTCTGATTTCTGCAAGTTTGAGGGTTAGGTATAAAAAAAAAAATGCAAACCTTTGCATAAGTAAAATACATTTTGCTTCCAGCGTTTTGCTTTGATCGTCTAGGTGCTTTTTTATGATAATCTATTTTCGGGTTTTGATATAACGGTGCAAGATTGTATGTTGTGTTTTTTGTCTATTTGAAGTGTTATCTGATGCTAAATTTGCTTTTTTTAGATGTTTGGTAATTTAGAATTGGGTTTATGGGTTGAATTCAGTTTTAGAACTATAACCAAGGTAGATTAATGTTTTGATCATGCTGGAGTAGATGGGTATTGAGTTTTTTTGAAATGTCAAGTTATAAATGGAGAGTTGAGGTCAAAAGCATATTGAGCTTGATGATGAGCTGCAGACAGATAGCAGCCTTGTAATTCATTGGAGTTCAGAGCGAGTTCATCAAACTCTTTAGCTCAAACCAATAGAAATTTGTGAACTCTGCCCTAGGATCCAATGACCAAGATATAAACACTTGGACACCTATACGTAAATCTTGTTGCTTATCGTAGATGTTTAGTACTTTCTGCATGTTTTATATAGTTTTAAAATCCGCAATATCGTGCGGGCACCATTGCTAGTTACTCCTAAAAAGAGGCTCATCTGCATTCATATACTAAATTTGATGGAAATTCTCACCGAGTTGGCTTTAGGATCAATGCTAATGTTATATTATATATATACTAAAAGAGAAAATGGGTTATTGGACACCCGAATTACGATGTGCTGCC
Organism: Pyrus communis; assembly: GCF_041283825.1. NCBI lineage: Eukaryota > Viridiplantae > Streptophyta > Magnoliopsida > Rosales > Rosaceae > Pyrus > Pyrus communis. The sequence goes on from NC_142572.1 coordinate 16,168,536, forward strand.
CGATACCTGGAAGGTAACGAAGCCATAAAGTGTAGTGATGTGAAAAATGTGAATAAATTAAAAAGTAAAAGTGATTAATTTAGAGTGCACATGTGAGCGGGATTGAACCCATATTACATAAGTGATGTCAGAGCATAGATAAATTGCAGTAAAAGAAGAGTAAGGAAATTTATACCGAAAGGAGAAGTCTCCTACATGATAGCTTTTACCAACAATCTTCGTCATCACGAAACCTCTGCCACTAAAATCCTAGAGGCGCAAAAAATAAGGGTGAGTGGGCCTGAAAATAAAGTTTTGTAAAACCTTTTCGAAAAGTGTAACCCCTCGCTATATATAAAACAAGTATATGGTTTCATAAAAATATTATAATAATAGTATGTAATAGGTACATTGCAGCAGAAGTGAGTCAAAGATGTAGGGTACAACAACAAGATATCTCAACATTAATCTCAATTCGTTATTCTAAGAAATCAATTCTCATTAATTTATGTAGGCACACAAGTCCACTGCAAAGATATTCAAACAATGAAATAGGCTGGGTGTAGATTTTACATTCTAGTACTACATCAAGTGAGATGCGCTAGTCGCATCACATACAAGTTCAAAACATTACAAAAAAGGACAAGATGGCACCTAACTTTGGATCCAAGGCGAATGTAAACGGTGCATGTGAAGTACACGTGAAGCTAGTCCTTGGCCCAAGACAATTTTTTTAATAACTAAGAAACACCGTGCAAACATGTAATAATGAGCAGATAAAACGTAAGGATGTCATGCCACAAGTTTATGCTCACAAATAATATTAACAACAAAAAGTGTACGAAAAGTCTATTTATAAAGCTAAACATGGCATATCACATCATAATATTTAAAAGCACTTGTCAGAAAAAAATCACATATACATATATATACGTAAAAATGAAAAGACTCACTCACAAATACTTGCGATGTCACATCTATTCGAGCTAGGAAAGCCAGAGTCTCCAATAGTAATTGCACCTAAGCATAATATTAGGACCTATTAGTAAAATTCAACTTAAACGACTAAATTTGAGAAAACGGAGTACGGATTCGGAATCAAAGTGTTGAAATACGCTAAGAGGGGCCCCGGGCAAATTTTGTAAAAAGTCAACGAAAAAGTCAACGGTCAACCCTAAAAAGTCAACCAAACCGTTCCGACGGTCAACTACGTTAAAACTTTAGAATTTCACTAAATAGATGTCAAAAACAGACTTGGGGCATCGAAATTAGCCTATGAGGATTTCCGAGAAAATTTCAAAAAAGTTAACATAAGGAATATTTCTGGGTTCAAATCCAGATCCAAGTTTAAGGGCCATGGGTTTGGGCCAACTCTAGGTTGGGTTGACCTCCTTTGGACTCGCAGGTTGCCCCAAAGGTTTGGGTTGGGTTGGGCCAAAGGTCTGGGCTTTAAGCCCTTTTTATTTTATTTTTTTTATTTTTTACCGGAACAGAAATATACCTAACTGGGGCTGAGCCGTGGTCGAAGTTGGTCGGAAAATACCTGCAACTCTGCGGGTCCTTAGCCGGAATTTGGGAAGATGGTTTCTGCAATAACGCCACCAAAATTCAGGTCTAAGGAGTCAATCATCATTAAAATGAGGCGAGGGAGGCAAAAACAGGTGGTCCAAACCTTACCTTGCTTGGAATCATTGAAACTCGCCGGTGGTTCGTCAGAGGGGAAGTGTACATTGGTCTCTGTCACTGTCGAGATTCAAGGGTTTTGGCCTGAGTTTGAGAAAATGAATGAAGTGATGATGGTGGTGCTGGTTCATGAGAAAGAGTGGACTCGGCGACGTCATCGAAGTCTGTGAGGCGAGGTGGCGCCGGTGATTTCATAGAGAGAGAAGAGTGCTAGAGTGAGAGAGAGATATATATATATATATATATATATATATGACATGGTGGTCTGGTGTGGTTTAGCATTTCCTGTTGAGCTCGCTGGAGTGGCGATGTTGATGTTGATGTTGGATTGGTGCTGCTGCACCTTCCGTGCAGTGTGCACATAGCTGAGGGAGAAAGTGAGGTAAGGCTCGCAGGGTTTACAGAAGAGAGAGTTAAATGAAAATAAAAGAAAGAAGGAGAAATGAGTGCAAGTGTGTGGGAAGAGAGAGAAGTGAGGGAATCAGCTGAAACGAGGGAGAGAAAAATAATAAAATAATAAGAAAAAGAATGAGGGGGTGAGGGAGAGGATGAGGGGGGAGAGAAAGTTCATTATGGTGTTTGTTGGAGCGTAGAAAGTGGGGTTCTCAAAACTCAAACAAAAAAAATATTAAATCGTCCACTTGCCTTCAATAAAGCCAAGCAATTCCTCATGCAGACCCATTGTATGAAGGAGTAAGATTCTCTCTTTCTTTTTTTTATTTTTTTATTTTTTATTTTTTATTTTTTATTTTTTATTTTTATTTGAACAGTCACAATTAAATCATGTTAATATTTTATATTAATTTTTTATAACAAGAGAAGATAAAATATAACAAATATGAGAGAAGATAATGGAAAGAAAAGGAAAGATAATTCTAATCCTTGTACGAAATCCACAATCAGATTTTCTTTTTTCTTTTTTAAATTAAACCTAATAAAATATTAATTAAAAGCCACTTCCTTCTCTTCAGTTAAATCAGTCAGTTCTTGCAAGTTTTTACACTGCACAAAGGCTGATTTTGTGCTCCAGATAGAACCTATGCAATGGTGCGCGTTGCATAAAGAGAAATTCATTTGCCTTGGTTATTTTTACACAGTTTCAGACATAACTTGCTCGTTATAATTTCGAATTGAATTTCGTTTGCGATCACGTGTTCGTAAAAGTGAGTATCATTCGAAAGATGTACAATAAAAGTGGAAAAGTGAAAGGAAAACTGAGGTCCACGTGGAAGGGCTACGTGGCATCTCAGGGGCGTTTTGATAATTTCACTATTACTAAGAATAAAATATAATAAATTTCGAGACAGAATGTCACATTCTACCCCCTTAAGAAAATTTTGTCCTCAAAAGTAAAAACAACATACTTTAATCAAAAAAGAATTACAAATACAAGTCTCCCACACGTTTTTCCATTTCCCATGAAGTCTTTTCAGCATAATGGTTTCTCCGAATTCTGTATCGCTTGCGTTTATGCAATCGTAGTGATGAGCACTACGAGTGTAGATGTATGTGTGTGTGTGTGTGTCTTTGGGTCAAGCCCAAACAATAATTAATTAGGCGCAAGGCCTAATTAATAAAGGAATGTGCTATCCACACACCTCATTTTACTTCTCACACACCCCTTGATAATTTTTGTCTGTTGATCTTCTTCAATTCATCCGATCTGACGGTCAAAAATTAAAAAGGTGTGTGAGAAGTAAAATGGGGTGTGTGAATATCACATCCCTTAATAAAATACTACCGGAGACGGGCCTACTTGCCCACTTGCTTAACGAACCCAATGTATAAGTTATCAATATATTAACAACATAAAGTGTACAAAAAGTCTATTTGTAAAGTTAAACATGATATATCACATCATAATATATAAAAGCAGTTGTCGAAGAAAAATCACATATACATATATATATGTAAAAATGAAAAGACCCACTCACAGATATTTGCGATGTCACATCCATTCGAGCTAGGAAAGCCAAAGTCTCTGATAGTAATCACACCTAAGCATAATATTGGGACCTATTAGTAAAACTCAACTTAAACGACTAAATTTGGGAAAATGGAGTACGGATTCAAAATCAGAGTGTCGAAATACGCTAAGAGGGGGTCCTTGGCAAATTTTGTAAAAAGTCAACCGAGTAGCCCGACGGTCAACTACGTTAAAACTTTGAAATTTCACTAAATCGATGTCAAAAAAGGACTCGGGACGTCGAAATTAGCCTAGAAGGGTTTCCGATACAATTTTGAAAAAGTCAACATAAGGAATATTTTGGAATATTCCATAATGCATTTAGAATTTGGGCTGGGCTGGATCCCGAGTTCGGATCCAGATCTGGGATGGAGGGTCATGGGTTTGGGTTTTGGGCTCCTTTTTTTTTCAATCGGGTCGGGTTGACTCGTTTGGACTCGAGAGTTGCTCCAAAGTTTTCGGCTAGGTTTGGGCTTAAGGCCTTTTTTTTTTTTGCACAGGTTCATTTCTCAACCAAATTCTTAGATTCAAAAGCCAAAATGAAGTTCAAGAGGTAAGGAGTAGAAATATACCTAACCAGGGCTAAGCCGTGGCTGGAGTTAGGCGGAAAATACTTGCAACCCCCGAGTCCTTCGCCGAAATGTGGAAATTTTTTTCCCTGAGATGGTTTCTGCAATAACGCCATAAAAACTCACATCTAAGGAGTCAATCGTCGTTAAAATGAGGCAAGGGAGGCAAAAACAGGTGGTTTGAACCTTACCTTGCTCGGAATCATCGAAACTCTCTGGTGGTTCATCTGAGGGAAAATGTACATTAGTCTCTGTCACTGTCGAGATTAAAGGGTTTTCGCCTGGGTTTGAGAAAATGAATGAAGTGATGATGGTGGTGCTGGTTCACGGGAAATAGTGGACTCGACGACGTCGTTGGAGTCGGGTGAGGCGAGGTGGCGCTAGTGATTTCATAGAAAGGGGAGAGTGCCAGAGTAAGAGAAAGATACATATGAAATGGTGGTCCGATGTGGTTTAGCATTTCTTGTGGAGCTCATTGAGTTTACAGAAGAAAGAGGTAAATGAAAAGAAAAGAAAGAAGGAGAAATGAGTGCAAGTGTGTGGGAATGCTATTTATACCATGTTTTTATACCATATTTTTATACCACCTTAGGTGGCATATGATGTGGACAACCACATCATTTGAAAAAATTGCAAAATCCAAGAAAATGAAGTAGAAAGACTCATCGTATACTATAATCATCATTTAATTAACTAGTTTTTCTTAATTATTAGTTTATTAAATAATGAACTAAATTAAAAAATCTGATTAATTCAAATGGTGTGACTATCCATATCAGATGCTACTTAAAATAATATGAAAATATAGTACAAAAAATATAGCATGAATAACGTTACTTTGGAAAGAGAAAGAAGTGAAGGAATCGGCTGAAACGAGGGAGAGAAAAATAATAAAATAATAAGAAAAAGAATGAGGCGTGAGAGAGAGGATGAGTGGGAGAGAGATAGTTAACAGTAGAAAGTTAATTTTGGTGTCCGATGGATGGAGTGTAGAAAGTGGGGTTCTCAAAACTCAAAAAAAAAACATTGTTAAATCATCCACTTGCCTTCAATAAGGCCAAGCAATTCCTCATGCAGACCCATTGTACTTAATCCACCATCAGATTTTTTTTTTAATTAAACCCAATAAAATATTAATTAAAGGTCACTTGCTTCTTTTTAGTCAAATCAATCAGTTCATGCAAGTTTTTAAACTGCACAAAGGTTTATTTTGCAGAATTAGAATTTTCTCTCCTCATTTTTATGTTCCCTTTAATAAAAAAAAAATTAATATAAGATATTAATGTGATTTACCAGTGTTCGTTCAAATAAAAATGAATAGAAAGAAAAGAAAAAGAAAAGAAAAAAAAGGAAAGAATCCTACTCGTATTTTGTGCTCCAGATAGAACCCATGCAATGGTGCGTGCTGCACAAGGAGAAATTCATTTGCCTCATGTATTTTTGCACAGTTCCAGGCATAATTTGCTCGTTATAATTTCGAATTGAGCTCTGTCTGCGGTCACATATTTGTAAACGTGAGTACATTTGGAAGTTATGCAATATGAGTGGAAAAGTGAAAGGAAAACCGGGGTCCACATGAAAGACCTATGTGACATTTCAGCGGCATTTTGATAATTTCACTATTATTAAAAATAAAATATAATAAATTTCACATTGACAAACAAATATATTGAAATATAAAAATTGAATTTAAATTTGTCAACTAGATTATCTTTTTCTTTTTCGGATTGGTGTTAGCTTACTGAAAAAAAAAATGTAATAATGATTGTTCGTTTGCTTGGATGAGGTGAAACCTAAATTTATGCGATGAGAGAAGTAAAAAAGTTTTTCCCCCCCTTATTGATCCTGCAAATGATTAGGTAAAGACAGTAAGAATTGCAAATAATATTAATCGTTATTTTTTTTTTTCTTCCAACCAATAATGTAGTAAGGATATTGCTTATGAATAATTATCGTAAAATGAACTCTTTATCTTAGTTTGTTGGTAAATATCACATATTCACTATTCATCCATTGTTCATCTATATCTTACTCCTAATTGTTCATGTATATCTTACTTCTAATTGTTTTTTTGATGATTTTTTACAGCTAAACTCCTTTATCTTATATGAATACAATGAATGAATTCGATCTTTAATTTAAAATATTCACACTAGTGGATACCATAAAATCTTATGTCATGATGATCGATGAAAATAAAGGATTTTGTAAAAGAAATAACATGCAAGCTTTAAGTTCCATTGGCAATGTTTAAACTTTTGAGAAAAGCTTCACAACCTTGAAAACAAAAACTCTTTCATTTTGCATATCCTTGCACATTTAATATTTTGTAATAGACTAGTAGTGTATGCATGTTTGTTTATTAGGCTTTTATTTTCGAGTGTAGATGTAATACTTAAACGACAAATGTGTTTTAATGTTTTGAAGTAATATTTATGTGGCAATGTGTGGTATGTGCAAATTTAAGAAAAAAATATATTTTTCTTAACGGGTCGGGTCACTTTACCTGTTGGGCAAAGTGACCCAACCTGTTACGGACTTGTTAAGATAACGGATGTGACATGACACGACCCGTTAAAATAACATATGTTACACGAACACGACAGACACGACCCGTTTGCCAGGCCTAGATTAAACAAATGGGGTGTGCTATCCACACATCTCATTTTACTTCTCACACATTCCTTGATAATTTATGTCCGTTGATCTTCTTAAATTCATCCAATCCGACGGTCGAAAATTAAAAATGTGTGCGAGAAGTAAAATGGGATGTGTGGATATCACACTCCTAAACAAAAAGGAAACTTGTCCTTCTAATCTTTGTAATTTGGAAGGGATTGAAATAGATAAGTTTTCTTGAGTATTCCATTTTCTACCTTCAAGTTGAACTCAATTTTATCAATTCTTCCTTCAATACAAGGTTATCCATTTCAATCTAATCCTAGAAACCAAACCCGGCCAAAGTGATTAGATAAGATCAATGAGCTATTGTGCTAATTACCAAACATATTATTGCTTACATTTATTTGGACACAGATATTTCTATGCTAGTTTTGCCTTTTGGGCCAACTTATGAGTAATGATCAGTATATCAACTTTTTAGATCACATTTACAAATCATGTGATGTGTCACCGATATGAAATAAGTACTTTAATCAACACTTAAGTACTAATTCAATCTTCAACAATCACGTCAAAATTTATAAAATATGGTTTAATAGATGGTCTTCCTAGCATTAGCCGGTACTTATATATGGATATTTTTGCTAAGTAATTTTCACATAGGGGACCATGCCATGCTTAGTTGCTAACGATATATTGAATTCCAGTAGGATTAAAGACGAAAGACTTTGACATTCAAAGTAAACCACACATTATGGATCTGAGAATTTCCCTTTAGCTCTTCAGTTTGTGCAGATGCATTCCACTTCCAAATCCCTTTAAGCCATTACCGTTCTCATCTCTCAGCTTTCTTTTTTCTTTAACTGGTTTAGTTATTGTCTGTTGCATGCATGCTAGATATGGATGCAGCTGCGAGCATTGTTTTATCCCCGGCTTTGCAAGTACTCTTCGACAGATTGGCGTCACCGCTCCTACAAAAGGCTTCTGATCTCCTTGGTTACAACGACAACTTCCAGAGCCTGCAGCACGCATTGGTGCGAGCTCAAGCTACTCTTGAAGTTGCAGAAGAACAACAGTTCACAAACAGAGCTGCCAGACTTTGGTTGTTGGACCTGAAGAACGCAGTTTGCGATACTCAGGACATTCTTGACTTCTTTACTGCTCGGGAAAACTGGTATCATATTTTTCCTCTTTCAATATCAGATGATGGAATTATAAAACCTGAAAAACTCAGGATTATGCTCCAGGGGTTGGAAAGGACTGTAACCGAGGGATTTCGCATGTTCAATATCAGAGAGCCTACCCAGCTGCTGCCTGGTATCGTAGATCAAGGGTCTGCAAAAAGGGAGACCAGCTCTTTTGTTAAGGACACAGAAATACATGGGAGGAAAGAAGAAAAGGAGAAGTTAATCAAGCTGTTAATATCTTCTGATGCTAACCAGGTTGAAGGAGGATATGCAGCTTGCATTCCAATAATTGGTCATGGAGGAATTGGTAAGACGACTCTTGCTCAATTGGCATATAATGATAAGAGGGTAGTAAGACACTTTGATGTTAGGATGTGGATTTTGTTTCTGATGACTTCAATATCACAAAGATCATGAAAGGAATTATTGAGTCGGTAACAAAGAGTAAGTGCGAGATCACTGGCATTGATGAACTTCAGACTCGGGTTTGGCATTTGTTGCACAATAAAAGATTTCTCCTCGTGTTAGATGATGTATGGACTGAAGATCTGGATGATTGGGAAAAGCTAACACCTTTGTTTAGAGAGGGCGTTGATGGATGTAAGATTGTTGTTACCACTCGCAGCAGAAAGATCCCGTTGATGATGGACAGCTCAATTCCGTATCAGTTGGATGGTTTAACGTTTGATGATTGCTTGTCTTTGTTTAATCAAAGGGCTTTTGGAAGAGGAGGAGAAGAAAAGTATCCACACCTTGTTCTGATTGGGAAGCAGATTGTCAAAAAATGTGGAGGTTTTCCATTAGCGGTAAAAAGCTTGGGAAGTGTAATGCGCTTTAAAAGAGAGGAAGGACATTGGTTGTTTATGCAGAACAGTGAACTTTGGCAATTAGATGTATGCCAACAAAAAGTTTTACCTGCGTTGATGTTGAGTTATCTTCATCTTCCATCACATCTTCGACAATGCTTTGCCTTCTGCTCATTATTTCCCAAAAACTATGAATTCAAGAAGCAAAAGCTAATTCATCAATGGATGGCAGAAGGCTTCGTTCTACGACAAGGAAGCAAGCGACTAGAAGACATTGGTGATGAATACTTTTCCGATTTACTATGGATGTCTTTCTTTCAAGAAGTAGAGGTTTCTGAAAATGATGATGTAGTCGGATATAGAATGAATGATGTGATTCATGATCTTGCACGATATGTTGCAGGAGAAGAGTCTGTGATACTTGAAGCAGGTCTTCCACCATATATTAATCCATCACAAATTCGACACTCATCTATTGTTTATACAAACAGAGATGGAGAAATCACAATCCCATTGGAGGCTCTATATGCAGCGGAACATTTACGAACTCTATTATTCTTAGGAGATTCTGGCTTGTTAAGCAACATGGGGAGGATGTTTTCAAGCTTTGTATATTTGCGTTTGCTAGATCTTAGTGGCTGTGATGTTTCTAGTTTCCCGGATGCATTGGGTGGCTTGATATGTTTGAGGTATCTTGACCTCTCTTACACACCTATCGAAAACCTTCCTCTTAGGGTATGTGCGCTTGTATCATTGCAGACTTTAAACCTAATTGGCTGCTATAATCTTCGTTCTTTACCTTCCTTGGAAAGGATGACCTGCCTAAGACATCTCAATCTAACTGGATGTGAACAATTAATTCAAATGCCTGCTGGTATTGAAAGTTTACATCAACTTCAGACATTGCCATTATATGTCGCTGGGAGAGGTTGTCGCCTTAGTGAGCTGAAACAATTAAATCTTTATGACAAGCTGAATCTAACACACTTAGAGGAAGTACGGCACGCAGCAGAAGCAAAAACAGCTGGGCTGATGACGAAGAAAAATCTCGATTCATTGGGATTATACTGGGGACTATATCAACCAAGATCGGAAGATGTGGACATATCACTGGGGATAGTACCTAAACGCCGAGAAGATTCAAGAGTGGGATTCAGAACCTCTATGGTAGCACAGCAGGAAAAACATGCCGAAGAAATTCTCGACAGTTTACAACCACCGAAAAATATGAAAAAGCTATTCATAAATGGCTATCCAGGATTTAGATTTGCTGCTTGGGTTCTCCCAGAATATGTAATTGCAGTTGAAATTGCGAATTGCCAAAATTGTGGACATCTTCCAGCCCTTGGGAATCTTCTGCTGCTTAAGACTCTTTCTCTGCATGGGATGCATGGCGTAAGGCGCATTGGTACTGAGTTCTACGGTGACGGTGCAGACATAAGATTTCCATCACTTGAAAAACTATCACTCAGTGATTTTCCCAACTTGGAAGAGTGGACAAGTGCAAATAGCGAAAATTCATTCCCAAGCCTGAAGAAATTAACCGTCAAAAGATGTCCCAAGCTAGCACATATCCCATCTCCTCAATCCCTTCAACATCTAGAGCTGCAAGACTGTAATCTAATGCTGACGCCCGTAGCAAATTTAGGTCTGCTTTCTGTGCTTGTTCTAGAGAACATTCCAGGCCTACTCACTCTCCCAGAAGGGCTCACTGCATCAGCTTGTCTGTCTTCTTTGAAGATCTTGTCGTGCCCCAAACTTCGTTCACTTCCTTTGCAGATCCGAAACCTTACTGCTCTGAAATCATTGACCATTCGATGTTGCGAAGAGCTCTCCTCTCTGCCTCAGACTTCACAAAACCTCAAAGCGCTGGAGTCACTAGAGATTAGTAACTGTCACAGTATAATATCCATGCCGGATGGTTGGATTGGAGGTTTGTGTTCCCTTCGAACTTTGTCCATTGAAAACTGCAGTAACCTAACTTCTCTGTCGTCGAGTTTGGAACGGCTCACGTTGCTTGAGCACTTGACGATTATGTTCTGTCCAAATCTTGGTCCTTTTCCAGAAGGTGTTCAACACCTCTCCTCCCTTCGAAGTTTGATCCTATTGAGCTGTCCTTGGTTTGATTCTCTGCCAGAAGGGTTACAAAATGTGAGAACACTGCACTGTCTCAAAATTGGTAGCTGCCCCAATCTAACAGCTTTGCCAGAATGGTTTGCGGGTCTTGATTCTCTTAGGTCCTTGACGATATTTGACTGCCCCGGTTTACAACTATTGCCACCAGGTTTCAAGATTCTCACTAAACTCCAACACCTCTCTATTCAAGAATGCCCGGAGCTTGAGGAAAGATGTAGACAAGGTAGTGGTGAGGATTGGTTGAAGATAGCCCACGTCCCGCATAAGTACATCGGACCACCTCAGGCCAGGCAGTCCGGTGAAGCGAGCACATCTGGCAGCTGATCTCTTCTTTCAAATATCTTCTCAGTGAGCAACTTTCATTTCATTGTCGTCAACAAGCTTTCATCATTATGCTAAGCCATACCTAGCCTCCTTGTGTACTTGTTTCCGATGGGATGACAGGTAAACGCTGCTTATTTTCTTAAAAACACAAAATCATTCACTAATTAACAAAAACAAGAGTAATTAATTAGAAGGATGTGTGTAAACTGAATTAATTGGTCACCTGCTCGTGATTTACCGTGGTTCTAATTTCATTGTATGGATAATTGTAGCATGTTTGTATACACGGCGAAGAGGCTGCACGTATTGAAGAGCTCACAGCTATCCACTATACAACGTATGTGAAGCGTACTGTTGATCTCATAAACTTTTAGTTTGAAGATTGCTATCCAGACTCGCTTTGAGCAACTCTATGCAACATGTAAGCGAGTTTTGAGTATAAGCCGCTCCTGAGTGTGTTTAGGGCTGGTTTGCTATTGCTGTGCTTTAAAAAAAAAAATTGTTTCTGCTATACTGTGAGAATAAGCAACTGTGTAATAAAGCAGCAGAGTCTTTAGTAAACTTTTTTGTGAAAGTGCTTTTGGAAAAAAAAAAAAAAAAAAAAAAACAGCATTATAGTGTTTAGTATATAAAACAACTGTAACTGTGTGAAATGACCAAAAAGTGTATAATACTGGATGTGCCATTAATTTAATTTTCTTAACAAATAAAGGTGAATTAATAAATATACTTTATTTTTAAAAGAAAACTATTTATAAACTTTATCTTAAATATTAATTAGTATGACAAACTACTTCAATTGAAATATTTTAGGCTAAATAGCTAGGATTCATTAGTACAATATTGTTAATGTACTTGAAAGTAGTCTAATTAGATGCATTCATGAAACTTGCCGACAGATGTCAAGCTTTGAAGTTGATGATAAAATGCACCATAGTTTATTGTGGTGAGCAAAAATGCTCCCATAAATTCAACGAGGAAGCATGCACAATCTGTTTGATAAAGCCAGTAATTTATTTGATAATCCATCAGTAAATTAATTTAGTACAGATATACTCAGGTACAGATTGCCACCAATTATAAAGTCTCCAGACTTTGCACGTCTCCTTTTCATCATGCAAGAATTTTACCGATTATGGTCGTGGCTTGTGCATCAGTCGCCTTCCGGAAAGCTTTTCTGAAACTAGTGCTCTTATCTGGTGGCATCAATCTAGCCCCTCAACCATGTGTTTCTGTAAGATGAATTGTCGCGCAGCGAAGCATCATGTGGCTTGTATTCCATGAGATAGCTGTGTGGAAGCTTCAAGTTCCGCTTGATCGCATCTCTTAAAAGCCATTACAGCCTGGTCAACAAAAGCAAGGTCAACATATTACACTACACACACACAGAAAGACTAGTCACACAAGCAGCAAATTGTTATAAATTACCAACCTGATGATCAGAAGCATTCCGGTTCCAGACACTCGATATATCCTCATTGAATATGATGCTTAGTACCGCACCACATATGTTCTCTCCATAATCAAGCTGGTCACCCACCAAGGCAAGAACCTGTGCATAACATGTAAGTAGGTGCAGAAATAAGTTCTAGGACACATCTCTCCTCTAACGAGGATATACTACGTTCAAATACCGCCAATGCCCACCCCCAAATATCTCAATTTAGAAAACATAAGAGAAAGCCACATTAAATTAGCAGTAAAACACCATAACAGAAACACTCTCGTATAAACACATGTATGTGCATTAGTATGTCAAGCACGTCCAGGCATTTGTATATACTTCTATAGGCTCCATTCAGACAGCATCCAGAGATTAGGAAGTGTACTTCAGAAAAGATGCCAACATGTGTGATTCAGGGTTTAGGCTTTAATGCTAAGGTTCTGGGTGACAAACCACCCCCAAGAGTTAAAACCTAAACCTAAAAGTATCAACCCATTGCCATAAAAGTGTAAAACGCTGTTCTTACGATGCCTTCTTAGATCAGTAAAAAACAATTGGAAGCATCACTTGAATTGCAGAAAGATATTCATTACTCAACAAAATCAATGAGACAAAGTACCAATGAATAGAGAACGCAGCGTAGTATTTTAAGCTACCTAATACAGAAAGTAACTTATTAGCCAAATTAAAAATAAACGCCAACTTCATTACGAGCACATCAGTGCAAATACTTTGAAACCTGACAGAAAATACAAAGAGAGGTTTAACGTCCTCTGATTTCCGCTAAAATAGCAATTGTTATGTCATTTGCAGTTGCAGTTGTTATTTAAGAACCATCATTCATGTTAATTAATCTAAAAATCCACTCTAACTAATTGCCAATATCCAATACATTGCATATAATATGAAAGATAATAAGAAAATCAAACAAAAAATAACCATCCAAAACACCATTGAAGAAAAACACAAATCAAGAACTCACCAGTAAAGCAGGATGTGATTCAAAATCTTCCAATTTCCAAACTTTCCCAGTAAGTGGCTCCGGAATCTGAAACCAATTCCCAAACAATCAAAATAAAGAACAAATCTTGAACATAATTCAAAACAAAATTTAAAAAGAACAACAAGCTTCGTTGCGGGCAGAGAGACCCTTTTGGACTCAGTTCGAGCGGCTCGAACGACAAGCTTCATTGCGGGTAGAGAAGTAATCAATTTTTGGTAGAGAAGTAATCAATTTTTCTTACTTCTCTCCCAATTTTTCTTGTTTCCTCCACAAACCCTAATTTTTTTCCCCAATTAATTTTTTCCACAAACCATATCACCTGCCCCAATTAATTTTTTCCCAACCCTCCATCCCCAATTTTTTCCCCGACACCCATACACTCATCCCTTCGCTCTTCCCACCCCTCTTTCACTCACTCTGCCATCCCCAAATTTAAAAATCCAAACAAATAAATAACGAAATTTTAGACAATAGAAGCTTACCAGAGGAAGGACGCCAAGCCGGAGAACAAGACTTGGAGAATGAGAGAGAACATTGGGAGGAAGGAAGTTTCAGGTTGGAGATTGGATTTTGGGGCGACGAGTTGGGAGTTGGGAGCGAATGAGTGAGACAGGAGGGAGTGAAGTGAGGTGCCAGAGGAAGGAAGAGAAGTGAGGTGCGAGAGGTAGGATTGCCATTTGAAAACTTTCATTAAATGGTACTGTTCATCCGTGTTTCCGTGATAAAAAGCCGTTTTCTGAAAGCTGCAAATAGCTGCTTCTACTTTCCAGCTGTTTCTGGCAGCAACTTTGAAAATAAGTGCTTTGTTGATGAGTTACCAAACGCAATTCTGGCAGCAACTTTTTTTCATCCCAGTTTAAAAAAAAAAAAAAAAAAAAAAATTTAAGCTGTACCAAACCAGGGCTTACACTAAGAAAAAAAAAAGTTGTAGTTTGCTTGTTGTTGAAGAACTAGTTGCTATAACTATCAAGTTTTTATTCCAAATTAGGTTTGCTTCATGTTCTTTAGTTTGAGGTACGAAGCTTGCAAAAACACAGATGATTCCTTAGTTGAAAGATTTGGAAGGATGTATGTCATTTAACTGTGGTCAGGGGTGTGCTAAAATGTCTTTAGTCTTCCGAGCCCATTGGAGATTAGTCCTACCCTTAAAGCGTGGGATACCTCAAGCCTTGAAAAAAAACAAAAAAAAAACAAAAAAAAATTCATTCATGTTGTAAAATCGACGATATGTGTATAGTAGAATAAATAAAACAAGACACAAAATTTACGAGGTTCCTCTACAGTCAGTGTGACTGGAGTACGTCCTTGGGCAGCAGTGATGCTTTCATTATAATTTGGAATAATAGGAGTACAAAGATAACTCTATGTATTCTCTCCTCTCCTCTTCCTCTTTTTCTCTTCCCTCATCTCTTTCTCTCTGTGCTCTGTATCCATTGATAGTAGTCGGAGTGCTATATTTATAGAGCAACTCCGTATTATTACATTTTGAATAATTACACCACACCTTTGACAAATGATCTCCACATATCAATATTCTGCCAAGGTTTTCAATACTGTGGCAATGTTTTCAATGCTATGGCAAGGTCTTCAATACTGTGGGCATTCATTACCCACTATTATTTTCAACAATTCATGAGTTTTGATGAAGTTATAATCTACTCTAACAAAATGGAGATTAAGTCTCAATAAATCAAATGATCATAGGCTTTGCTTATTGCACTTGTTGATTATGATTTATTAGGTACTTGCTTATTAGTATTTATCTTCAATGACTAAATAAAACAAATCGAATGCATACTTTATTATTTTTTCAGATGACTCACAAAGTCACAATGATTTGGCGAAATGACAAATGATATTAAGCCCGGTACAAAACAATGCCTGCAGCTGCTTCCATATCTAGCAGCAGACAGTACATTAAAAACCAGTTAAAAAAAAAAAACAAGGCTGAGAGATATGCGGATTGTAATGGCCTAACCCTAATGAGATTTGGAAATGGAATCGATCTACACAAGTTCAATTTAGTTGAAGGGTAGCCAGAGGGAAATTGTCAGATCAATTGAAGAAAGCTGAGGTTTCACCATAAAATCAATTGACAATACGAGAAGTAGCCCAATTTACTTATAAGCTCTTGTATGGTTCTTCCTCTCATCAATGTAGTATCGATTCTCAACCTCCAACGACCACAATGTAGGTTTGAATCAATGTCAAGGTCTTTCATCTTTAGTATTGGAATCAAATCATTGTTAGCAACAAAGATTCAAATAAAAGTAGCCCCAAGAGTCAAAAGTTGTAAAATATATCGGTGTCCAAACAAAAGTAATTAAGCACTAATATGTGCCAGAAGTAAGCATTCCAAAATACCAACTTTACAATATTACTAGTAGAAGCCGTCAATGGAAAACTAGAAGATGATGGCGAAGAAAATTTGTTTCTTTGTATTTATCTTGTATGTATTCTAGGTTACTGCGTTTTGATTTGTTTCCTAGTCTTTTTTTATTATTTATTTTTAATAAATTCCTTCAAAGTTGGAGAAGAGTATAATGAATTATGTGAGATTTTAACTTAAGGAGAACTCTGAAATTTAACCCCGAAACTTTATTTTTAAAACTCAATATTTACGGTGTTTTCGGTTAGAATATTATTATGGCGTGTTCTCCGTTAAAGTTCACTGGATTGCTTTGCTAAGACTACTAATTCCATGTTTGATGCGAGTTGGACTAAACTTAAATGAGACTAAGTTGGACTCGTTCCGATCAAGTGCTTTGCTAGGTCGTCCTAGTGAGACCCCCACTCCACACCCCCCCCCCCCACAACAAAAAAAAAGCATGGGATTCCTAATCCCGTCTCCAACATCGTTTGCACGCCTTTGTCATTTGCAACTCTGACTCCCTTATCCATGCCCAAATCTCAAACCTACTGCCTAGAAAATTAGTGAAGGTGCTGGGTGGAGAGCTCTGATAAATCCTCTGCGCGAATCTCTGCATAAGAAAAAGAGGGGGAGTGTGGAAGAGGAAAAATGGGAGAGGGGAGGGAGAGAGTGGGCAAAGGAAAATAGGGAGAGGTATACAGAGATGAAGAGAATTCTAGAAAAATGGTGAAACAGGATAAAAAGAGGTAGAGGAGAAGGAGAGACTGGCGGAGTAAAAAAGAAATGGGTTAAGATGATTTTAGAAATAAATAAATAAAAAGATACTGGCTATTAGATAGAGAGATGATTCTAGAAAAAAGAAAAAGATAAAGATAAATTAATAATAAACTATTAATAAATGTAGATTAAATAATATAATATTTGAGTCTTTTAGTTATCTTGCTTCTTAGTCCGATACTGCACCAAACATTTCACTAAGTTAGTCCAACTTAGTCTAGTCTAAGGTAGTCCAGTTTAATCCCTGAAGCTAGTTCAGTCCAAGATAGTTCTGTGTAACAAACGCATCCTTATAGTCTTATAAAAAAAGGGAGTCACTTTATGATAGAATTAGAGTATCCAACCCAAAACGTTGGTGATGAATGGAGAGGCTCAAAATTTTCTCGTTTTAAATAGGTTTCTTGGTGCTTTGAGGTTTCGATCCCATTGTTTAAGGCATTTCGTGGCTGCTGTTAAAATTTCATGTAACATGAAACCAACCATAACATTGGATTTGTAAAGTCAAGCCAGAAGTTCAACTAAAACATTCAAAGAACACTAAAAATTACAAAACAATATGTACAAAAGAACAACATGAAAAAGTTTAGATTTCTTGCAAGTCAAGATTGGATTTGATTTTGACCTAAAACTAATAAAACATAAGACACTATTATTGTCTTAATTAAGAAACTTTATCTGGAATCTCTCAAAGTAAATTTAAGTGAGACTTTCCGACATCGTAATATTGAATATGAACAGCAAGAAAGCTTATTTACCTACGGGGAAATTATTACAGTACGTATCACTGTATTTGTATAATATCATTGCCGTCCCCGACTCTCCGATGCCAATGTATCACCTTCTGTTCGAAATTTCATATATCTTGAGGGTGACAGTAGAGTGGGTTAATCTGGCCCCTTTTTCTTCTTTTGGGTCTTGCATGCATTACCAAACGCCTGCCACTGAGGTGGACTATTTGCTATAAGTATGAATGCAGTGCACAGATCATTTAGGCAAAGTTAATCGTCAGTTAAGGTTGGATGTAGATATTACTTGTTCAAACAAAATTGTGGCCCTAGAAAAATGCAGATCCGAAAGTTAAATACCGCAACTAAGTAATGCGTAATTTCGTTCGATTTCTTGTAACCATGCATATATTTAATAGCGGAGTCAGAATCTTATGACAATGAGGGTGTGACAAAGAAGAAGTCCTCAAATATTGATTGTTCACATATATATACTTTAGGTTATACTCATGTTTGACAAAGATTTTATTTTTATTTTTATTAGTCAAAATGAAATCTAAGATTGGTATAACTCATTAGTTTGATTCCTGACAATGAAAATCGATAGAAGTACTTCCTGAGTTTATCCATCGTAAATCATTTTTGTCATTTCATGAAAAATCTACCAATATTCTTGTTAAATTGTCACGTGCGAATACATGACCACCTTTTAAGGGTATTTTTGTCAAACCAACCGCTCCACTTAATGAGAATATTGATAGATTTTTCACAGAAAATGATCAAAATAATTTACGGTGGATAAATTCAGGAACCACTTCCATCGATTTTCTTTGTCAGAGATCAAAGTGAGGAGTTATGCCAATATTAGGAACCATTTTGAGTAAAAGGCCTGATTTTTATCTCAAATTTAAATATTATCTTAGATTTTTCAATATTTTTCTTTCCAATATTTAATGTTAAAAGAAGTCTTAGATTCGAATTCCGAACTTATTGATTGAAGACCAAGTTCTTGGTGCTCTAATTAATACACATTCATAATGGTCTTAGTGTATATGATGTGCAAAAATAGTATCAAATGCACATGACTTGTATTATCTGTGTATTAATATTTTTCTTGGAATCATATGCTAAATTTTAATGGTAACAAAGGCATCTTGTGAGGGTCAGAGATGCTAAATTTTAACAAGGTTCTACAAAACGCTAGGCAGATAGGAGGGATCTAGGCGGGCGCCTAGGCGGATTTAGGTAAATTTCTTATATATTATATAAATTAATTAAATTTACTATGTCAAATGTAAATAATTATTGACTAATATACTATTTCTTATAGAAGAACATACATATGTGAATGTTTTATGTACATATATGATATGCTTGCCTAGGAAAAAAAAAACAAATATTATCTAAATAATTTGTAATTTATATAAGATTTACACACACACACACTCTATATATATCCCAAACTTTTATAAATATAAAAAGCCTTTTCATTGTTAAAACTTAAAACCATCAAACCGTCCATCACCCGTCCACCTTGGGTGGATTTCATGATTAAAACCATCATAATCCATGGTTTTCAATTTTAAAATCATCAAACCATCCATGCTCTTTCACATCACCCAAGCTTTTGAGTCCTCAACTTGCACCACCAACACATATTGAAATGTTTAAGTCTCTCTCTCTCTCTCTCTCTCTCTCTCTCTCTCTCTCTCTCTCTCTTCGCATTCTCTCTTCCCTCATTTTCATAGAGACGAGCTACAGAAAATTTTCCAGGTCTCTGCTACTACGTACGAGATTGGAAGTTGTAGATCCTTTGCGAAAATTGCAGCAAGTTTGAGATTTGTAGCGAGATTCAAACCATCTAGACTGCCGCCTAGCCTGCCTCAGGCGCCTAGCGAGCGCCTAGACGGCCGCCTATATCCTCCCCGCCTAACTAAACATTTTGGTCTAAATTAGGTCGGAGCTTCGCCGCCCAGCAACTAGGCGCCGCCTAAGCCGATTTTTAGAACACTAAATTTTAATGGTAACAAAGGCATCTTGTTAGGGTCAGATACACCCATTGCCACCTACCTCCTTCCAAGCACCCATTGCCTCCTACCTCCTTCCAGGCACCCATTGCCCCCTACCTCCTTAGTATCATTTATAAATAAAATTTTCACTCTACCAAGAACACGACGCGTTACAGTAAGTGTCACAGTACAATTGGGTAAAATATTTTTTCTAAATTTTTAACTAATTGTATTATAACACTTGATATACCAAATCGTGTTCGAGACACTTTGAAAATTAATTCATCATATATATATATATATATATATATATATATGTATGTATGTGTATCTCCGTAAAGCACAACAAAGTGAAAAAGGAGGTGCACTCAAGAGTGCACATACATATTGGTCTTTCCAACTGACCTTACATGTGTATATGATAAGGCTCAGGGTTACTATAACGCATCCCTCCATCAGGCCTTCAATAAGGGTATGAATTTATAATCCACACCATGCAAAATTCGGTAGTCAATTAATACTTTAGTCAAATTCAAAACATGACAAATTGATGTCACCTCAGGTTTAAAAGATAAGGGACTTTGCAAATCGCCACAAAAGAAGGTACCTAGTGTGTTGCCAAATTCGGTAGTCAATTAATACTTTAGTCAAATTCAAAACATGACAAATTGATGTCACCTCAGGTTTCAAAGATAAGGGACTTTGCAAATCGCCACAAAAGAAGGTACCTAGTGTGTTGCCCCTGGAGATTTTTTTTTTATGTGTCAAGAACACGATATAATACACTAAATGTTATAATAAAATTGGTTGGAATTTTTTTCAAGTTTTCAACTAATTGTATTATTGTACTTGATGTGTTAGACTGTGTTCCTGACACACTGAAAAATCTTTCATTCAGTTGAGTTTGCATTCCTTTTTGCATCCATTAGAGTAGTTCCATCGTGGGCTATTGCCCGGTGGACTAGCTTTGGAACATGCCCAGATAGCTCGAGGGAGATGGTCCAGCATGTGCTGGCAAGGGAGCCCGAGGGAGAAGCTCGGCATAAGTTGCCAGCCCGAGAGCCCGAAGGCAACGTGACAGAAGGCTAACGTCAGGGCGACGTCAGCCACAATATAAAATTAATAAAAATATAAAATATTAATAAAACATGTAAAAAATTAATTGAAAAAAAAGTAAAAAAATAATTAAAAAAATTAAAAAAAATGTAAAACCCAGGCTTCAAACTCAACGGCTCTCATCGGAATTCGTCGCTGAGGTTGATGATACACCTACAGACAAACGGGAGAGATCCAGTCCCTCCTCCGCCACAGCTGCCGCCACACCCCACACTGCCTTCGCCCCCACGCACTTGCAATTCCCCTCCTTCCATTCGCATGCCCAGATCGTACGATTTGGGATTTGTTTTTGAGAGAGAGAGAGAGAGAGAGAGAGAGAGAGAGAGATTTTAACTAAGGAGTTGGCGATCCTTTACCTACTTAACTAAGGAAAAACTGTGAATTTTTGCACGGATCGGTTATTGATGTTGTCAGAGTTTGAGGCCCTGCCTTCAGAGCTCAAGTGAGAGAGAGCTGCTGAGCTTGAAAAAGAAAGAAAATAAAACACACAGCTTTTGGAACGGGGAATTGGCACCATGTGAAAAGAAGAAAAAAATATAATAAAAAAAAGGTTTTGGAATGGGGCATCGGCAACATGTGAAAAGAAAAAATTAAAAAAATAAAAATAATTTTTTTAATAGAAAGTAGTACAACGAGACCGATTAAAAATCCTATCCGAAATTATAAAATAAAATTATTTTGTATTATTTTTAAAAAAATATTAATATTTTATTGTCTATTGCCAGGGTTATTCAGTGTACGGATGGAGATGCAAAAGGCAGTTACTGTTCATTAAGGGCAGTTACTGTTCATTGGATGAATTAAATAGTAAATAGTCCGATGGGGCCTTAATTAGCAACAATGAAACTGCTCTTAAAGTAATTTGAAATATTGTATAAAATTAGGGGTGGTTTGGTATGGGATACCATACCGAAACTAGTATCCCGAATCCCAAACCGAAATTTTTCGGGACGGGAATTTGAAGACCAATCCCAAACCAAATTTTCGGGAATCCCAAATTTCGGGATTTTGGGACAAATCGGGAATCCCAAATTGAAATATGAAATTATGAATTGTTCTTCAAATATATAATTCAAGAACACATTCATGAACTAGGAATTTCATTTCATTCACACTACCATTTAATTGAACACTGGCATGCTTGACTCTTTTTATCATAGTCAAAATTCAAATTAATTAAACTCTTTTTGCAATCTGTTGAGAGACAAAAGAATCAAGCCTTCTGAAATCATCAGCCATGGCAACAGCAATAATAAAATCCACATGAATATCAAACAGAACATGAAAAATATGCAAGGTGTAGGGCATTCTAGGTTGCTGAGCATGAATTAGAAACTACTAGCATCAATTATAAAAGAATAATATATATATGTATAAATATATATATATATATAATAATTAATATTATATATTTTCGGTTTGGTATGGGATTCCCGAAATATCGAGAAGCCAATCCCGAATCCCATACCGAAATTTTGGGATTGGTTCGGGATAGCATCCCCAAAATTTCGGGAATTTCGGTTTGGGAAATTTTTGGTTTGGGATCGGGATTTTTTCGGTTCGGTTCGGGATTTTCGGGAATATTTTCCACCCCTATATAAAATAACACATGCACGATAAGAAAGTATTAATGCATCCACCATTTTTGAGAGTGGAAGTTTGTAGTCTTGTAGATATCTATATATCCAGATACTTTAAGAAAAGAGATTATATTCTCTTTTTTTTTTCAAAAGGAAATTAGTTGGGGGTTCAAACAACATTGAACTTTAACAATCTAAATTATTTATTTTCAAGATACATCTCATAAATCATTTTAGCAAAATATTAACCAAATCGGAAATATTTGAGGTATCTTAGTGAGTTCAAAGAAATTGACGAACACTATAGTCTAAGAAACATTGAAATTTTATCGTGACAAATTGAATGAGCAAATGATTTTTAATTGAACTGAATTTTTGTAAGGATGATGTATGAATCGAGATTTACAACATAAACAATTCAGATTGTTAAAGTTTGATGTGAAGTGAGTCCCATAACTAATTCCTTCTTTCTTTTTTTTTCAAAAATGAGAGTCCCTCCCCATAAAGGGCCCATCTATATATCTATATACATATCTATGTATCTATACTCATCTCCCAAAGACTCTGCAGAGTTTTATCTGAAAGGAAGAGCTTCCTTAGGCAGACATGGCGAGTACTACTAGCGTGATTGATCATGAATTTCAGAATGAATTATGTGAAATTGGTTTCAATCCTCTCCAAAATGGAGAAAAAGCAGATGTAGACGATGACGGAAAATCGAAAAGAACTGGTATGTTCTTTTTAGTTTCTCTCTGCCATGTTTTTAACCTCTTTTTCGCTATATACAGGCTTACTTTCATCTTGTTTTCAATATATCTCCTGTAATAAAATTGATCTCTTTTCTCCTTTAATAAATTTATCTACCTTCTTTTTCTTTTCCTTCCAATATTTGGGCTGAGGAAGACTGGGTGGAAACTGGCAATTACATAAGAATTACCTAGAAGCAGCAGTTCAGAAATAAAAAAAATAAAAAATTTTGATGTCTAGATTATTGCATCGTTTTGCTGATAAAAAAATAGCATATATTCCTGGTTTCTTTAGGAGAAAATTGCATTTATTTTAAATATTACACGAAGTATTAATTTAGAGTGGTGCTATTTACACACATTTTTTTACTTTCTATACGTTCTTCTTAATTTGTGACCGTCGGATAGAATGAATTGAAAAAAATGAAAAGATAAAAATTAACAATGTATATGAAAGGTAAAAATGAGTGTCAGATATACGTAATTGTGTATGCAAAAAAAATATTTCAAGTATGCCTTGAATAATTTTCTTAGAAAAAAGGTGGTAAAAAAACCTTCAATAGAGTCATAGAGTCTTTTTATTTGGGTCAACTGAAATACAGCCATTTATGCATGTAACAAACTTTCTTTGGAAACTACTATTAATAATTTGGAAATTAATTAATGTAGTCAGATTCTGGTTTTGTTTGGGCTTTTTGTTTGAATTTAACAATTTGAAAATATTTCCGCATATATATGCAAAAAAAAACAATTTGAAAATCAAAATTAGACGGCTCATTTTTAGAGTAGGATTGAAATCTTCTCTGAATCTCCTTTGTGCTGACACTCGAATCAATTAATAATGGCTGTTCATCAATTAATACTGGTTGTTCATCAACTAGGAAAAATTTTCCTTGTGATCGGAACACAAAAAGTGTACACCACGTGTTTTTATACAAGTTGTGGGAAATTGTATTTTTTAAGTTATTAACTTTTTAACATACATATCTCACCATTTGTATAATGACACGTGGTGTACCACCTCGTGTTCCCGTCACATTAAAAAATCTCTCCATCAACTAATACAGGCTGTTTATACAAGATAGTGCGACTTAAATTAGATTTTAATTTTTTAACATTTTTTTTCACATGCAAGTGCAACGAGGCGCTCGACCTCTTCCTTCGTCAAAAGATATTAATCTTCTTTTTATGTGGCATATATGCAGGGACAGTGTGGAGTGCGTGTGCACACATAATCACAGCATCAGTAGGTGCTGGAGTGCTCTCTTTGGCATGGGCAATGGCTCAACTTGGCTGGCTTGGTGGCATTTCCATTCTCTTGTTCTGCACATTTGGTGCACTTTATGCTGCTACTCTCTTAGCAGATTGCTACAGATTCCCAGACCCAGTCACTGGCAAGAGAAATTACTCTTACATGGAGGCTGTCAAAGCCTATTTAGGTAAAATACTCATACGATTTAATTGGAAACTCTCATGCAAATTTATGTTTGGAAAATGCTCTAGTCCACCGCCACTGCTATTCAAAGTGAATGAAATACCGTTATTGCATCAGACAGAAATGGATACGTGGGTTGCTTACGTGGTATTACATTCACTTTGAATAGTACGTAGAGTAGTAAATTAGAGCATTTTCCGTTATTTTTCATGGTCAAATTTTTGTTACTACTATATTTGTCTTTAATTTCTTCAACCTATTAGGCGGAACAATTTACAAGTTCTGTGGATTGATGATATATTTAAATCTTGCTACCATTGGAGTTGGCTTTACGATAACTACGGCAAAGAGCATGATGTAAGTTTTTTTCTTATTTGTTCTTTATTTGCAGATGAAAAATTAAGAAATTAATATCACTAGACTAATAACTAATTCGAATTTTTATGTGAATTTGAGTAATCAGAGCCATACAGAAATCGAATTGCCATCGCAAACATGGTAGTGATGACCCATGCAAGTTCTCCAACATTCCACATGTGATTGCATTTGGAATTGTAGAAATTCTCTTATCACAACTCCCAAATTTTCACAAGCTCTCTTGGCTCTCAAAGCTTGCAGCAATTATGTCTTTTGGGTATGCCTTTATCGGAATTGGACTTTCCATGTCAAAAATCATAGCAGGTAAGTTCTCTCCGTCCAAAAAACTATTGACAAAGTTTTACGTATGTGGCACTACATACTCACACAAAAAGTGGGCTCCATTGCAGGCATGTTGGTTTCGCCTAAGCCTATCATTTGTGTCAGTAGTGCCACATATTGACATGACGTCCGTATATAAGAACTTCTTCAAACTAGGATAATAGTACAATCTAGAAATAATTTAAAATTTTGATTGGGCAGGGCATGGAGGAAAAACTTCTCTTGCAGGAGCGGACCTGCCTTTATCTGAAAAAATTTGGAGGATGTTTGCAGCAGCTGGAGATATTGCCTTTGCTTGCTCATATGCTCTAGTGCTTTTGGATATCCAAGTGAGACATCCCAATTGCCAAGTCAATTAATTAGTTCTTTCTTTTCTCACTTATAAAAAATATACTGACGCTTTTTCTATTTAGGTTTAGTTTTATACATTATATTGCATTTTATTAATTTTCAGGACACTCTAAAGACATCGCCACCAGAAAACAAAGTGATGAAGAAGGCTGTGTCAGTAGCGGGTTTGGTTATGTTAATATTGTTCATGATGTGTGGTACGTTGGGATATGCTGCATTTGGAGATAAAACCCCAGAAAACCTACTAGCTGGTTTTGGAGATGATGTAGCCTTCTGGCTTGTTGATATGGCTAATGTTTTCATTGTGGTGCACATAGTTGGTGCATATCAGGTACATATATTATATATATACCTTTTCCCTAAATTTATGCTTCTCAAGTGTGCTCAAACATGAAGACAACAATATCACGTCAGAAGATTTTATTTTGCTAGATAGTTTGACACGTTACGTTTTTTATAACTGACAATCTAAACTCACTACAAGAATACATTCCAATAGTTTAGTAGCATAAAATGAGGTGAGTAAAAGCACTATGAGTGCCTAATAATAACATGCATGACTATCAGTGAGTAAAAGCTTTAGCCACCCTATCATTTGTGCCACTTATGTTAGTGACTGTTGATGATGTTTTCTTAGTGATTATTGATATAAATCTTGTTTAAATATGTCAAATTAACAATATAATAACATAATATTTCATATTATAAATATTATAAATATAATATGTTATTCCTCATGAGCTAAGTGAAATATTATATATCTAAATATGTTGTTCGAATTGACATTTTTAATAATATAACAAGTTAGACTGTTAATGTATAAACTTAAGGTCGGTGTTATTCTATTTGAGCAGGTACTTTGCCAACCGGTGTTTCGTGTTATTGAACTATTGGCTAGAAGGAGGTGGCCGAAGTCCAAGTTCGTAAACAGGGAGATCCCAATCAGACTAGGGAAGGTAAAGTTTAACATCAACATGTTTAGGATGTCATGGAGGACAGCCTATGGGGTGTTGGTCTCGTTTCTTTCCATAGCTCTGCCATTCTTCTCCGACATGCTTGGCCTTCTTGGAGCCCTGGCCTACTGGCCACTCATAGTGTACCTTCCGGTGAAGATGCACATTGTGCAGAACAAGATTGGGAAATGTACAATTAGATGGTTTGGGCTCCAATTGTTTAACTTTTTGTGCTTGCTTCTTTCTTTGGCCGCAGCATCTGGTGCCATTCATGGTCTGTATAAGGGTCTCAAAGCCTACAAGGTCTTCCAATTTAAAGAGTGAAGTGTGTAAAGCAACTGATTATGTTGCAGAAATGTAATAATGCAGAAATGACCATGAAGATTTTAGAGAGATAAGGAAAGAAATGTAGAGAGAAAGAGAAATGTATTGTTATAATATTTTCTATCTTGTTGAATTACATTCATTACATTTGTTATATATTCACACCACAAGCTTGTTCACTAAGACTCCTTATAACTACCTTAACCTCCTTATAACAAACCTACTAATCCATTGACACATGGCACACTATCTAACCATTCATTATATACTGTTAACATCCTCCCTCAAGCTCAGGAGGAGGATCACGAAGGTTGAGATTGCAACAATGAGCACGAAACAATGGTGCAGAAAGCCCCTTTGTCAGGATATCAACAAATTGCTCAGTAGAAGAAACAAACTGCATATGAAGTAATTGTTTAGCAACCCTTTCCCGAACAAAATGTATGTCAATCTCAATATGTTTGGTTCTTTGATGCATCACTGGATTGCAGGTAAGAGCAATTGCGGACAAATTATCACAAAACATTGTTGAAGGAGTTAATATGTCAATCTGCAGAAATGCAAGAATCTGTTTTATCCAATCGATCTCAGTAGCTGTTGTAGCAATGGCTCTATATTCTACTTCCGTTGATGAGCGAGATACTGTATTTTGCTTCTTGGATGATCACGATATTGGATTATTCCCTAAGAAAGCAACAAATCCAGTTGTGGATCTTCTGTTATTGTGATCCCCTACCCAGTCAGCATCACTAAATGTATTCAACTCCAACTCACCTTTGACATATTGAATACCATAATGTTGAGTCCCTTTAAGATATCGTAATATCCGTTTGACAGCCAAGTAATGGGACTCCATAGGACAATGCATGAACTGACAGACCTGATGCACAGAAAATGCAATGTCGGGTCTTGTGAAGGTGAGATATTGTAATGCTCCCACGATGCTTCTGTACAACACAGGATTATCAAATGGTGTTCCATCATCCTTAAGAAGCTGATGATGAGGCAAGCAAGGAGTGGCACAAGGCTTTGACTGATGCGTTTCTGTCCTTGTCAACAGATCATTAACATACTTATGCTGGGAAAGAAATAACCCTTCTGCAGTTTGTGTAATTTGAATTCCAAGAAAATAGTGGAGTGATCCCAGATCCTTTATATCAAATTCTGTTGCCAATGCAGCAATGACTTCTGGAATGACAGTGGTTGCA
Source organism: Pyrus communis (assembly GCF_041283825.1). Lineage (NCBI taxonomy): Eukaryota > Viridiplantae > Streptophyta > Magnoliopsida > Rosales > Rosaceae > Pyrus > Pyrus communis. Next base: position 16,196,549 of record NC_142572.1, read on the forward strand.
CTCCCTGTGATGATTATATCATCCACATAAAGAAGGAGGATGACAACCCCAGATTCAGTGTGTTTGACAAACAAGGAAGTATCTGCATAAGTCGTTTGAAACCCCAGAGAAGGCAGAAAATTAGTAAACCTCTCATTCCATGCCTTTGGGGCTTGTTTGAGACTATATAGAGACTTGTGAAGTTTGCATGCTGATGATGAATAGATAGAATCCACAAAACCAGGAGGTTGTGCCATGTAAACCTCTTCTTGCAAGATTCCATGCAAAAATGCATTTTTGACATCAAGCTGTCTTAAATCCCAACCAAACTGTGCAGCTAAAGCAAGAACAAGTCTCACTGTAGTAGGCTTAACTACAGGGCTGAATGTTTCACCATAATCTATCTCTGCCTCTTGATTGAACCCCTTAGCCACAAGCCTAGCCTTGTATCTTGAAATAGTTCCATTGGCATGCCTCTTTATCTTAAAAACCCACTTACACCCCACAAGATTTCTATTTGATGGTAAGGGAACCAAGGACCAAGTGTGCTGAGAATGTAAGGCTTGGATTTCCTCTTCCATAGCTTTAAACCATACTGGAGATTTCAGAGCAGATTTGTAAGAAACTGGTTCAATTTGAGATAAATCCACTTCTGTATTCTCGGAGGCCATGGCAAAGAATGCTTTCTTCTTGACAATGCCACTTTTGGATCGTGTTTGCATAGGGTGTAAGTTTAATGGAGGAATAGGAAGAATTACTTGTAAAGTTTCTGGTTGAAACTCAGGAACCACAGGGATGGCAGAGGAAATACACTGGGGTGAAGTGCCAGTAATGGGTTGTCTTGTGTCTTCTGTTGATGGTGACTGAGATGGATCCAGTGTATTGGGAAACTGGAGAAATCTGGCATTGGCAGAATTAGGGGTAACACTAGGACTAGACACAAAAAAGGTTGATGGTGCTCCAACAATTGTATTGGTATTAGTAACAGACACTGAACTCACAGGATTTTGAGAACTAGACCTCTGTGAATGGATATATGACTTTGAGACAAAAGAGGAATATGGGAAATCACACTCATCAAATATCACATGCCTTGAGATGTAAGATCGCTTTGAGCTAACATCAAAACAAATATAGCCCTTGTACTTAGATGCATATCCCAGAAAATGCATATGTTGGTTTTAGGTTGAAGTTTGTTACTAGTATAAGGCTTTAAGAATGGGAAACATGCACAACCAAAAATCTTCAGGTGTTGAACATTTGGAACAGATTGAAAAAGAACCTCAAATGGGGATTGGTTATTTATAGTTGAGGAAGACATCATGTTGATAAGGTAGACTGCAGTTTGACAAGCAAATGACCAGAAAAATGCAGGTAGGGATGCAGTCTGTAGCAATGTGATTGAGGTTTCAACAATATGTCTATGTTTTCTTTCTGCCAGTCCATTTTGCTCTGGAGTATAAGGACATGAAATTTGATGAGTGATTCCCTTGTCTATAAAAAAAGATTGAAAAACAATACTTGTATACTCCCCACCCCCATCACTCTGTAAGGTTTTAATACTGACTGCAAAGTGATTGAAAATGAATTGATATAACCGAATAAACACAGAACATACTTCACTTTTATTATGCAAAGGAAACAACCAATAATATCTAGTGCATTCATCAATGAATGTCACATAGTATTTGTATCCATCAATAGAGGTACAGAGAGCAGGGCCCCATACATCACTATGCACTATTTCAAAGGGAATTACATATTTTGACACAGATGGGGAAAAAGGTAACTTGCTGAATTTGCCTTGTAAGCAAGAATGACACAAAGAAGGTAATACATCAGAAGAAACTGGAATATTAGATTTTCTAAGTATAGTGGAGACAATAGAATTTGAGGGGTGACCTAGTCTACTATGCCAGAAACTGGAATGCACTTGTTGTCCAAGAAATGCAGCTTTAAATCCTTGATGCTTAAGCACAGTTGGTCTGGATATTGGTATTGGATATAACCCATTACTACACTTCCCCTTGTACAGAATCCTCCCTGTGGCTTTGTCCTGAATCCAGAAATAAAAAGCATAAAAAATTAGCCAACAATTGTTATCGAGACAGAGTCTGTGCACAGATAACAGATTCTGAGTAATTCTCGGAACATATAACACTGAATTAAGCTTCAACTTTTGAGTAGGTGTATGAATGACAGATGAACCAGTATGTGAAATTGATAAACCTACACCATTGGCAGTTTGAATGGTCCCTGTGGATGGGAAAGGCGTAGCCAAGGAAAGATTCTGCAAGTCTGCAGTGAGATGATTTGTTGCTCCTGAATCTGTAAGCCAAAACTGCTGAGAAAAAGCATTTGATGTTGGAGTGGATAGTGAGGAGTTGACATGCATTGCAGTCATTTGATGAGTGATGCCAGACATATTTGCATTTCGAAAATGGCAAAACTGGGCAGTGTGATTCTTCTTGCCGCAAATCTGGCACCCTTCAACTATAACAGCCTCTATATTTCTGAATCGACATGTATCAGCAAGAGATCCAAGATCGAGATAACCGTTCAAGCAAGAATAGCTTGATTGGCGAATGACACCATGTAAAGCAACTGATTATGTTGCAGAAATGTAATAATGCAGAAATGACTATGAAGATTTTAGAGAGATAAGCAAAGAAATGTAGAGAGAAAGAGAAATGTATTGTTATAATATTTTCTATCTTGTTGAATTACATTCATTACATTTGTTATTATTCACACCACAAGCTTGTTCACTAAGACTCCTTATAACTACCTTAACCTCCTTATAACAAACCTACTAATCCATTGACACATGGCACACTATCTAACCATTCATTATATACTGTTAACAAAGTGAACCAAAAATTAGTAAATGCTTCGATATCGGCATATAGCTATGTGTATTAGATAAAAGGATTTTGCTACGAACAGATGCCTTGGGCGAGTTGCAACTGACTTAAGTGTTGTTATTAGATATAATTTGAGAAGTTTATGTAAGAACAATGTCATTAGGCTCTTATAGTATCCTATTAACCACTCCATTAACATGTTTGGTGTTCAAAAAGAGCAATTATTTTCTTAATTTTTACATGATGAAGTAGTCTAGTTACTAGATGGTATACTTTTGCTTATGCAGCCTTCATTTTCTACGTTCACATATGCTTTTTTTTCCAAAGGTATTCTGCTTTTTTCTTCTCTCTTTTTAAGCATTTCAAACTTCTAAAAGTGGTATATGGAAGCCACTTAGGCACTTTAGACTAATCTAAATCTTTTTTGGAGCACAAAATTGGATGCATATCTATGTGCCTATTATCAATGTTATCAAAAGCACCAAATATCAAAGTGCTCTAATAATCTAAAATCACAAAACATGTGTGATAATAGATTCTAAATTATGTTATAACATCACAATGATCATTTAATCTAACAATACTGAGTAGTTCTGTTTTGTTAGTGCTGAGTTCAAATCTTATAAATAATAATTGTTGATAAAAGAAAGTATGAGCAAACACGATAATTAGGATGACATTCTTCTGACGTGTCATCTCAACTTTCAACTTAGTTATGAGCTCTCCTAATCTCTTAAAACGTGTTATTTACCTTTGGGTACTGATGAGTCGATATTTTACTATATATTTTACCCTATTATTAGTATTAATTTATTGGTTATTTTGGTAGAATTTTGATACTTTGTAATGTATTTTCAATGTAGGGCATTCATTCCTCTAGAGAAAAAAGTGATCAAACGGATGAATTTTGGAGTGATTCCAATTGGAGGATGTTCTTGTGCCTTTCAAGATAATTGTATCAAAATTCCAGATTTTTCTACCAAGCCGTTTGACTGTGGCGATGAAATTAAGGCCCAGCGTGCAGCTTTCCCAGATTGATGTTTCTGGACTCTTTGGGTATTTTAGAGGTCAAGATGGTATATTTTGAGGAAGATTTCTTCTGAGAATTTGTAGGGGACGTCTTCATCTTTCAAAAGAGACCTTTTGGGACAAAATCATAGTTGATTTGGTCGGTCAAAAGTGTGATTTTCTGAGAACTCCGAATTCTAGTTCAAATAGGAAACCTTTTATTTTCTGTTTTATCATTTAATTATGTTTCCTAGTTTTATACTAAGACCTGTTCAAGGTAGGGTTTTATTTTCTAGTAGTATAAATAAGACTTTTTAGCCATTAAAAGAGGGGGGAGAACGCAATACTTTGGCTTTAGAGAGCCTTGACGATTCAAGTTTGTTTTCAAGGTGTTTTCTATCCATGTTTTTAATAATATTTTGTTTTATGGTTGTTAGTAACTAGTTTCGTTTGCTAGGGCGAGGCCACGAGCCTTAGCAAGAATATGTAGTTTCTTTTCAATTTGCTTATGATATTATACATACGTATTTTGAATTATTAATCATTGTGCTTTAAACCATTAGGATGTTTAGAAAAGTAATTTGATGCAATTTTGGCAGAGGGTTGTCCCTGAAATTGGCACTGGCTTCTTATGGTTAATATGTGTAACTTCTTAGGATGGACGACATGTCTTAAGGGTTATATGGTTTTTCAGAAGGTTTTCATAAAATTTAATGAGTCTTGCATGTTCACGTTCGATCGTCACGGACGGGTTGCATGTTAGATATACGTTCGATGTTGGAGGTTCCAAGTAGGGTATACTTTAGGAAAACCTAACCTTCGAAATATGAATGTGTAATTCATAAGTAATTGAAAGAACTATTTAGGATTGTTAAGGTGACGGCGAAACCCTAGTGCTCAAATTGATATTCAAAACTATTTTCTTTTGTTTTCTTTACTTTCCCAATTTATTTAATCGTTTTTTTTAATTAAATTCGTTTTTAATATTTTAGGTCATAAAATCAGCATTTTCCAAATTTTGTTTTCAAATAGTTAATTAAGATTTGGTATTTACATGAATTATTCATTCAATCCCTGTGGAAAACTACCTTGCTTGAGCTGTTATACTACGACAACTTTGTACTCTTGCAAGTATTTTTAAATCTTTTTATCCCTACTTTTGTAGGTGGTAAAATTCCTATCAAGAAATTGGCGTCGTTGCCGGGAATTGTTTTAAATAATTTGTGTTGTTTATCATATTCTTAGTTAATTATTTTTGTATATAACTTTTTATTTACTTGATTTTGATTTTGTTTTATTTTTTATTTTTAGGTTACAATTTGTGCGACAATGGACTGTGTTCCTCTTCCTAGATTCAATATACAACCAAGAGGACCGCCTTTATGGGTCACATTTGCAAAATGGGGTTTCTTATGATTTAACCCTACAATTTGTGCTCTTTGCTATTTGAAGACGAATGATATTTTGCAGTGTCCCAAGAGAGAATATTTTCATCAGTTTGTCCAGAAGCATATCGATATGAAACCGACTCAAAAAGGCATTGGAACAATCCTTATTCAGAGTTCTACACTCCAAGTTTGAAAAAACATCTTGAGCAGTATTTTGAGAAGTTTAATGTGCCACAAAAGCTTTCAGTGGAAGACAAACTCTCTAAATTGTTGGAATCAACTGAGTTGTACATCGAAAGAAATAATCACGAATTTCAGATTCAACCATTAATAAATCGTGGGAAAAGCTATGATGATCAAAAGGAAATTGGTGTAGAAACGGAAGAGCAATCTGCCAGCCAATCATGCCCAAGGGAGGAAACACCACCTGCTGATCGTGAAACAATTTCCCCACAATCTTCTCCTCCCCAAGTTTATGTGCCACCAGAACCCTTCCCAACAGGGTTGCACGAATGCACAAAAATTGATATGTTAGAAGCTGTTTATTCAAAATCAGTATATCAGACATCACATGATCAGCTTTTGAATACTCTGACCATTTTGGATTTGAAGCAACCGGCTACTGATTCAGAAAATTCTGGTTGCTGAATTGGACACGCAAACATCACAATTCATCAAATTTAAAGAAAATCAGGATGAATTCCGTGACAACCAAATTCCTCGTAAAGAAATTCTGCCAGTGCAGAGGTTGTGGGCCTTAAATACAAGGTTCAAGGCAGCTCGACGGAAACATAAACCTCACTGGAAACAACCTTATTTGAGCACAAAGATTCATTTACATAGAAGGGCAATTATGAAGAATTCAACCACTGATAAACAACAACTCATTCCATACCTACTGTTGTCGTATGATGCTATCAAGAAGTAGTTAACTCCAAGGGAACAAATGACGTGATCTTCAATTCTTTCCTCTACGTCTAGCTATAGACGTTAACTAAAACGCTAATTGGGAGGCAACCCAATTTTTCTAACTCTTTTCTTTTTATTTCGTTTATTTTATTTTCCTGTTTTTATTGCTAATTACAAAAATCAGAAAAAAAAAATCAGAAAATTGAAAGAAAAAAAAAATTGCAACTTTTAATTCTTGTTATTTTTCTTTACTTATCTAATTAGGTTTTTGATTTGTGATTGCAGGCTGCATTCGGAATTGATTCGGTCTAATCTCAACTACGTGTGGATTCATACATACACCGTTCATTCACCAATATACATGACCATGTGAAAACCTATAATACATGCATGATTCTACAATCGGGGATCCAAGTGTGTAGAAGGGTCCATATATCACATATCAAGTTTTGCGCAGATTTTCCCCAGCAATCATAATCAGGAGACATGCAAAATAAATACAGTCATACATGATATATGGACACAGAGACAAATTCCAAAGGGCGGTATACTGATGCATCGCATTATACACAGATCCAGTGACTTCCTTCCACAGATTCAGATGAAGAAACAGCGGCATAAGTTTGGGGGACTATGCCAAAACTGTTCTGCTACAAATCGGTGCTTGATTTCTCTTTGTCACTCGAGTTTCCTTGCACAGATAAAGACCGCATGCATGTGTTAGTTTTGGTTTATTTTACTGCAATGCACAAATCGAAACTGAAACATAGAAGTTTGGTGGAGAGTTTTACCTTTGCGTCTTTCGGCTTTTGGATCGGACGGAAATGAAGCCTACAATTCTGTTTGCAGGCATGACGAACTCTATGAACCTCTCTTTGTTGTGTTGTAGATGAGTGAGAGAGAGAGAGAGAGAGTGAGAGAGACATCTCATCTTTGGAGAAATATGGAGGCTAGGGGTTGGAAAACCGTTTGGCTCTGGGCTCGAGATGGCTCTGAGCAATGACAAATGATGGCAAAAGGGTGTGTGTTCATTTGTATAGTGGAGCTTTAGGGTTTCAGTCACCCATGTGTATTGCGCGTGTTCCAGGCGTGTGACTTGTGTTTGTGGTGTTTGCAATCACGTGGGCTGGTTTTCAAATCAGTGCATGGGTCATTTCAGGGCTCAGTTTCTTTTGGTTCCCAGGGCTGCCAGTCATGCTCCGTGTTTCTTTGCAGTTTGCATCAGGCCCCTTGTCAAATGCCAAGCGTGGGCTGTTTTTCAAAACCAGGTGCATTCTTTTCTTTTCTTTTCTTTCTTTATTATTTATTTTGTCACTTTTCATTTCGTTTTTGTTGTTTGTCAATCGTATTTTTTTAATTATTGTTAGGTTTAGTTAGGTTTCGTTTTAATATTTAATTTTCGGTGTAAGGTTGTTTCTTTTTTTTTTTTTTTCTTTTTTTTTTCTTTTCCACAGTGATTTAATAAGTTTGGGGGTGGGAAATAAGAATTTTTAGATTTTTAATTTTTGAGTCAAAGTTTAAAAAATTTCAAATTTTAAGTTAATATCCATAGATTAATTTAAACGTTAGAACAAATGGACATGATGAAAGTTAATCCCATAATAGAGTTTTTTCTATTTATTGTTGCTTAGACACTAATTCATGAGTTATACTTTGAAAATTTGCACATTCACGTCAACATGGTTTGTGGGGAGTGAGATTGAAACACTTGCTTTTCGTCTAAGTAATTTTTAATTTTTGTTCTAAGTAAAGTAGAGTTAGTTATTGTTATAAATAAAGTAATAATTGTTCTACTCGAGGCTTTGCCTTGTAACCGGGCTAGTCCTGCCTGATAAACAGTGGTTCTCACGTCAAACGGTAGAGTCTTGGCATAGGGTAGGATGGTTAGTTGGTTTCGTAGCATTTTCAGCTCGAGTTAATAAGTCCTTAGGGGTGTTCTACACCTAGTGCCCTAAAGCTTTTGTGGTTTGGGAGTCATTGACCTAAAGCTCGTTGGATCAAAAGCTTAAGTGAACTGACATTGCACGACCACTACTGTTACTGGAAAAAAAAAAAAAAAAAAAAAAAAAAAAGAAAAAATCGAAAAGAGAAATTTTTTTTATATAAAGTTAATATGAGTGAAATAAAGAAGGACGAGAGGTAAGGGTTTTAGTCGAGTCTCTTTAGCCATGTTGGTTCAGTTTACACCAAAGGAAGTTCATGAATTCTTTTCTAATTGATTCTAAATGGCTTAGACTCTGTGGTGGGATTCGTTGGAACTTTTGGAAAGATGTTTTAATTTTTAATGTTTTCTATGGATTGCAACTTGAAGATGAAAATTTTGTCTTAGTTGAGTTTTAATAAAGTTTGCTAGTTTGCTAGTTTTTATCTTTGTTTTTGAGTTTTGTTTTGCTTGAGGACAAGCAAAATGCTAAGTTTGGGGGTATTTTGATGAGTCAATATTTTACTATATATCTTACCATATTCTTAGTATTAATTTGTTGGTTATTTTGGTAGAATTTTAATACTTTGTAATGTATTTTCAATGTAAGATGTTCAAATTCCTCTGGAGCAAAAAGTGACCAAACGGATGAATTTTGGAGTGATTCCAATTGGAGGATGTTCGTGTGCCTTTCAAGATAATTGTATTAAAATTCCAGATTTTTCTACAAATCCGTTTGACCATGGTGATGAAATTAAGCCCCAGCGCGCAGCTTTCCCATATTGATGTTTTTGGACTCTTTAGGTATTTTGGAGGTCAAGATGGTGTATTTTAAGGAAGATTCCTTCTGAGAATTTGTAGGGGACGTCTTCAGATTTCAAAAGAGACCTTTTGGGACCAAATCGGAGTTGATTTGATCGGTCAAAAGTGTGATTTTCTGAGAACTCTGAATTCTAGTTCAAATAGGAAACTTTTTATTTTCAGTTTTATCATTTAATTATGTTTCCTAGTTTTATACTAAGACCTTTTCAAGGTAGGGTTTTATTTTCTAGTAGTATAAATAAGGCTTTTTAGAAATTAGAAGAGAGGGGGGGTGGAGAACGCAATACTTTGGCTTTAGAGAGCCTTGACGATTCAAGTTTATTTTCAAGGTGTTTTCTATCTATGTTTTTAATAATATTTTGTTTTATGATTGTTAGTAACTAGTTTCATTTGCTAGGGCGAGGCCATGAGTCTTAGCAAGAATATATAGTTTCTTTTCAATTTGCTTATGATATTATGCATGCGTACTTTGAATTATTAATCAATGTGCTTTTAAACTATCTAATTGTCTTGATGATTGGTCACCATTAGGATGCTTAGAAAAGTAATTTGATGCAATTTTGGCGGAGGGCTGTCCCTGAAATTGGCACTGGCTTCTTGTGGTTAATATGTGTAACTTCTTAGAATTGACAACACATCTTAAGGGTTATATGATTTTTCAAAAGGTTTTCATAAAACTTAATGAGTCTTGCATGTTCACATTCGATCGTCACGGACGGGTTGCATGTTAGATATACGTTCTATGTTGGAGGTTCCAAGTAGGGCATACTTTAGGAAAACCTAACCTTCGACATATGAATGTGTAATTCATAAGTAATTGAAAGAACTATTTAGAATTGTTAAGGTGACTGCGGAACCCTAGTGCTCAAATTGATATTCAAAACTATTTTCTTTTGTTTTCTTTACTTTCCCAATTTATTTAATTGTTTTTTTTATAATTAAATTCGTTTTTAATATTTTAGGTCATAAAATCAGCATTTTCCAAATTTTGTTTTCAAATAGTTAATTAAGATTTGGTGTTTACATAAATTATTCATTCAATCCCTGTGGAAAACGACCTTGCTTGAGCTGTTATACTACGACAATCTTGTACTCTTGCAAGTATTTTTAAGTGTTTTTATCCCTACTTTTGCAAGTGGTAAAATCCCCATCAAGTACATTCATGTTGGTTATTCTAATATTTTCAATTCTCCCCCAAAAAACATCAGCCTATGACAAAACAATGTTAGCAAGAAGTTCAATAGGATGTTGTATACTGCAACCAAATATATGTAATGTTAATATAGAAAGGAAACTTGTATGTGATGCAGACGATTTGTTTTTTTTTTTTTTTTTGTCAATGGCAAAGAACATCCATTATGCGAAATCAAAACGAACAGATTACAAACTATAAAATCCTAAAAATCGGGATACAAAAAAAAAACGTTACTTATGCAAACAAAGCACAACTCATAAAAAAAGCTTAGGTGAGAGATGACCCACCGCAGCTTCCCAAAAACCAGAAGCAGCCGACTACCCACACTGCCAATTCTCCACCACAAAATAATATTTGTTCACCCTCTATATTGTACCATATACAAACCTTCAAAAGCTCCAAATAATAAACAAAACTAAACCACAAACAAAATATGTGCATCATTCCTTCTAGATGCATGGACCATCAGTTTGTTCTTCACGCCGCCAACTAAATAAGTCCGTCATCCCTTCTAGATGCATGGCCCATCATGTTTCTCTAAAGCATATGCTTAAAATTCGACCGTTTTGCTCAAGAGATGCTCTATGGGTAGGGGACTTGGTTTTCCAAACCAACCGAAAACTACATATTCAGCCACCAAAAGTGCATATGTACATGCTCTATTTTCAAATCATTTTCTATCTTTCTCCGACTTACATAACATATTCACCGTTTATTATGTTATATATAATTTACTTGATATACATTATCGACTTATCTAGTATAAAAGGTCGGAGTTCAATTACTGCATCCCCTGAATGCTAAAGCTTTTAGGTTTTTTTTTTGTTGTGTAACATTTACTAGATCTATTTAGTTTCATTTTTCTTTCTTTTTAATCTATCGTCTTTTTTTGGTTCAAGCTTTTAGTCTTGTTAAGTGATTGGCTCTTTGATTTTTCCACTCAATTGATTGCTATAGGCGGCCGTGGCAATGAGTGTGCCCAAAAGTTGAGAGGTCTTCAATCTTTATGAAGTTCTTTTGAAAAAGGACATATTTTGACTATCATGCATATTAGTCAATGACCAGACCATATTGATTACAAAAGTTCAGTGAGAAAATTCTCAAATTAAAAAAAAATAAATTAAGAGAGTAATCAGCTAAAATTAAAGTTCGGAGGGAGGGGGAGGAGGGGGGGGAAATTGGCAATTGTATACAAATTCAAGGGGCAAATACAAATTAATACTACAAACAAATTATCTGAAAAGAAAAAAAAAAGTTGAGGTTCCATCATAAAAACAATTGCAATATGAAAAGATTTTATAAGGTCGTACGAGGAGCCGACCCTCAACGATGTGACTTCGTTATCTTCATATCCTCACATGCATTTTCATATGTGGAGAATTTTCAAGGCACATATATCGTCAACATAAACTGGATGATGTAGAGCACATGTGACTGTTAAACTTTACATGTAGGTCACTTACTCTAATACCATAAAAGAATTAAAATTTCATAACAAAACTAATTGGAAATATAAAGAATAACCCTACAAAAAAAAATAAAGAGTAACCCATGTACGAAATTTCCAGTCACCTGCCATTGTCCTTCTAGTTCGTGGAATTTGTACTCTTTTTGACTTGTGACACAAACTGAACGTAGACATTGAAGATCATTAATTTAAAAAAAATAAAATAAGATATAGGCTTAAAGGATATTGGAGAAAGAGATATTTACACATCATTTTTTACCTTGCATATATTTTTGGCTATTGAATTGAATGAATTAAAAAAATTAGAAGACAAAATTTAATAAAGGGTGTGCGAATAGCATCAACCTTGAAGAAATGCTTTATAACAAAAATAAAAAATAAAAAAATAAAAAAAATAAAAAATAAAGCAAAGGCCCATGTTCCTTTTCGTATTCACGCATATGCCTCTCAGTCACTTTTCGTAAGCTCGGGGATTATGGACGAAATATGCTACTCAGCTAATCACCGTCACATTGAAAAAATTTATCAAAATGTTAAATAAATATCTCTTTCAACATGTAAAAAAATGTATTTCTAATTTGTCTTCTCACGCTATATCAAAAGATTAGTAAAACTCACGTACGCAGCTTAACATAATCATTAGTATTAGAATATAAGCTTTGTTATCGATATTTCACAATCTACTAGTAACTGCATTACATCACCAAACTAATCAAACAATGAATTTTAATTGAAATATTCTTCAAGAATATTATATTATAATTAAATCTTACTAGATAGAGATTCGCAGCCCCTAGATTTTGCTTTATTACTTAATATTGCAAGCCCTTTATGCAAAGGGATCTTTAGATTAGGTGTGAGGTCTATATCACATCGAATTTCAACAATCCAAATGGTCTATTTTGTAAGCCTTGATTCATAGATCATCTTTACAAAAATTCAAATTCAATCCAAAATCATTTGCCTATTTAATTATCAAGATCAAATTTCATTGTTTCTTGTATAACAAAATATTCATTCATTTCTTTGAACCCAATTAGATGTCTTAAATATTTTCGATTTGTCTAATATATTTGCAAGGATGATCTATAAGGTGGAACTTGAAAAATAGATGGTTCGGATCGTTAAAGTTCGATGTGGTGTGGACCGTATAACTAATCCTCATTTAAAAAAAAAAAAAAAAAAAAAAAAAGAAGCCCTTCCCTTAAAGGTTTTCCTTAATATTGTTAAACGATCCATATTTTCCTTAAACAAGAGACAAGAAAATGAAAACAAGGCCATACCAAGTAATTGTTTTTCTCAATTTCTCCCTAAACATATGATTATTAGTAGGCTTGGAAATTTTTACACGATCTGTTGATTCGACACCAAATGACACAAAAATAATAGATTTCGAGTCAACTTGTTAACGATTCGCGTCATTATAGTGTGGCCCATTAAGAACTCATTCACAATTCGGGTCATTATTGGGTCACCCGTTAAGAACATGTTGAGATATTGTTTGTCAGATCTAGTCTTCTAGACATTAAACATGACAACTTATTGTACAACCCGTTAACCCGACATAAAATAACATGACGTGTTAACAGATCGGGTCTTTATCTGGTCACCTATTAATAACCAATTAAAATAACGAATTTGATACGACACAATACATTAAAATAACGGATATTACACAAAAACGAAACAAAACACAACTCGTTGTCAGGTTTACTTATTAGCTCCATTTGATGCGTGTCAAAATAAACCTCTAAGTTGACTAAAACGACACGATTATTATCATTAAATCAATGTCAGTGGCATAATGTAATTTTGGCCATTGTGGGTGGCATTTCTACACGGAGAAACGCATATAATCCCGCGGTCCAAGCCAACCAAGTTTAAATAGCTGCCGTTGCCTCTCGTCTCCCACATTTTCCCGGTAAAACACCCAACCGGAGCAAACGAACTAAGCCACATAAAATGTCGAAAACACCCCTGCCACTCCCATCCTCCCTTCTCCTCCTCCTCATCTCCCTACCCTTGATCGTAATTTCACAATCCACAGAGCAGTCAATCCTCCTCAAGATCAAAGCACAATGGGGAAATCCACCGTTCATCCAATCGTGGAACTCCTCCTCCTCACCGTGCGATTGGCCGGGGATCAACTGCACAAACGGCATGGTCACTGGGCTCTCCCTCCCCGATGTAAACATCACGGAGAGAATCCCGGAGGCCGTCTGCGAGCTCCCACGCCTAGCAGAGCTCCACCTCGCCTGGAATTACATTCCAGGCGAGTTCCCGAAATTTCTCTACAACTGCTCGAATCTCGAAGTCCTTGACCTCTCGCAGAACTACTTTGTCGGCCCAATTCCCCCCGATATCTACCGGATGTCGCCGTCTCTTAAGTACTTGGACCTCGGAGGAAACAATTTTTCCGGCAACATTCCTGCGGCCATCGGCCGGCTGACGGAGCTGAGGACACTCAAGCTTTATTCGAATCTGTTCAACGGGAGTGTTCCGCCGGAGATCGGGAACTTGTCAAATCTCGAAATATTCGAGATGCCTTATAACGGAAACTTGGCTGCGGCCAGCATCCCAACGGAGTTCGGGAATTTGAAGAAGCTGAAGAGCTTGTGGATGACGGACACGAACTTGATCGGAGAGATTCCGGAGAGTTTTTCAGGTCTCTCGAGCCTCGAGAACTTGAATCTTGCGAGGAACAATCTGGAAGGGAAGATTCCAGGTGGGTTGTTTTTGTTGAAGAATCTGAGCGACTTGTTACTCTTTAACAACAAATTTTCAGGGGAGATTCCACTGGCTGTCGAGGCGTTGAATTTATCTCAGATTGATCTGTCTACGAACAATTTGAGCGGCTCAATCCCACAAGATTTTGGGAAGATAAAGAATCTGACTGTTTTGAATCTTTTTTCGAATCAATTAACGGGTGGGATTCCGGAGAGTTTAGGCCTAATTCCGGCGATGAAGGTATTTCAGGTCTTTCAGAACATGTTGAACGGGACCTTGCCGCCGGAATTAGGCCTTCACTCGAAGCTCGAAGCTTTTGATGTCTCCGGGAATCAGCTGAGCGGCTCTCTGCCGGAACAATTATGCAGTGGAGGGGTTTTGCAAAGAGCTGTTGCGTTCTCTAATAATCTTACCGGAGAGTTGCCCAAAGGGCTTGGAAATTGTGATTCTTTGCGGACGCTGAAGGTCTACCACAACCGTTTTTCGGGTGAGGTTCCTTTCGGAGTTTGGACCGGACTAACTCTGTCGAGTTTGATGCTGAGTGACAATTTGTTTTCGGGTCAGCTTCCCGCCAGCAAGCTGGCTTGGAATCTGTCCAGGCTGGAAATCAGCAACAACAGATTTTCCAGTGAGATTCCGGTTCAAGTTTCGTCCTGGGAACGTTTGGTTGTTTTTAAGGCGAGCGGAAATCTGTTTTCGGGGAAAATCCCAGTTGAACTGACTAGTCTTTCTCAGCTGAACACTCTGCTGCTTGACGGGAATCAATTTTCGGGCGAATTACCATCTCAGATCATCTCATGGGAATCCTTGAATACTTTGAACCTCTCGAGAAATGCGTTTTCGGGCCACATTCCAGCAGCCATTGGTTCTTTGCCTAACCTGCTATACTTGGACTTGTCCGAGAACCAATTCACAGGCGAAATCCCAGCTGAGTTCGGCAACTTGATTCTCAGTTCTCTTAACTTGTCTTCCAACAAGCTTTCCGGCAAAATCCCAGATGTGTTTGATAATCTCGCGTATGAAAACAGTTTCTTGAACAATTCGAATCTTTGCGCCAATAGTCCAGTTCTTAACCTTCCCGGTTGTTACACCAAAGTCCGTGTCTCCCACAAGCTGTCCTCGAAAGTCCTTGCCATGATTCTAGTCCCCATTGCGGTGTTCCTTGTTACTGTTTTATTGACCTTTTTCGTGGTCAGAGACTACTGGAGGAGAAAGCGCGGTCAGGACTTGGCAACATGGAAGCTCACCTCATTCCACAGATTGAATCTCACAGAGTTCAACGTGTTGGCGAGTTTGACGGATACCAATCTCATTGGAAGTGGGGGTTCAGGGAATGTTTATCAGGTTAGCACCAACTGCCCGGGTGAATATGTCGCGGTGAAAAAGATTTGTAACACCAACAGATTGGATGAGAGGCTTGAGAAAGAATTCATTGCTGAGGTTGAGATACTGGGGACAATTCGCCATTCGAACATTGTTAAGTTGTGGTGCTGCATTTCAAGTGACAATTCAAAGCTTCTTGTGTACGAGTACATGGCAAATCAGAGCCTCGATAAGTGGCTACATGGGAAGACGAGAAGACCAGCATCAGGCCTGGGTGTGGCTAATCATATTGTTTTGGACTGGCCGACGAGGTTGCAGATTGCGATAGGGGCTGCACAAGGCTTGTGTTACATGCACCATGACTGCTCTCCGCCGATAATTCATCGTGATGTGAAGTCCAGCAATATCTTGTTGGATTCTGAATTCAAGGCTCGAATAGCAGATTTTGGACTAGCAAAGATTTTTTCCAAGGACGGAGATCATCACACAATGTCCGCTATTGCAGGCTCCTTCGGCTACATGGCACCAGGTAAGAGCTTAAATTGGTCTGTTTTGCATTCATATTTTTCGAACATTACTTACATTGTATGACATTTTGCTTCTCAGAGTATTCTTATACAACGAAAATCAACGAAAAGATAGATGTCTACAGCTTCGGGGTTGTACTCCTGGAACTAACAACCGGGAGAGAACCCAACCGCGGAGATGAGCATACAGGCCTAGCAGAATGGGTATGGCGGGAATACAGCGAGGGAAAGACCATAACTGATGCCCTCGATGGGGAGATCGCAAAACCGTGTTACTTGGAAGAGATGGGCACCGTGCTAAAACTAGGACTCATCTGCACCAGCACATTACCTTCAACCCGTCCTTCAATGAAGGAAGTTCTGCACATTCTTCGCGGCCATGGTCCGTCGGAAGGTTTTGAAGTGAGACAGGTGGGAAGTGACTTTGATGTTTCTCCCCTCCTCAGCACTGGCACGTACCTTTCCAGTTACAAACGCAGTAAGGCGCACGACGACAGCTTAGTTTACAGTGTGTAATGTACATAATAATTGGGAAGAAGTCTCGACGCGAATATATGCCAGCGGGAAAGCATCGGTACGGGGTTCCATGTCGAATTTCCAACTAGTTTCAACTTTCAAGATCAGTATAGCTTTATACATAAGAGACGGGAAGCATTGTAAACACTTTTAGTCATAAGCTTCTAATTCGCAGTTTTGCAGTAAATGTTCACTTGGTCTACTGTTTCGATATCGTGAGAAAATCGAGCTTTTGTTTCCAAAGAGAGAGAGAGAGAGAGAGAGAGAGAACTGCTAAAAATCTGTATTACAATGGCGGGTTGTACAGACTCCAGAAATTTGATGAGTGCATATATAGACAATAAGAAAGCAAAACCCCTCACAGCCTGCTCATTTCAGTTCTTGATGAACTCTTGCCCTGATAAAAGTGGCTTCCATACAAATCTATACAGCTCAAATAACAGGGTTCTTGGCGACTGCAACGACACGTTTTCATGAATTCATGGTGCTTAAACTTTAGCAGGCCACATTGAAGCCGAAGATCATACGCAGACGGACCAAGCCATGCGGAATTCTCTTTTGCACGGATGAAACTTCCACACTACTTTGGAAGGGCATCACACACCTTGAAAACGTAATGAAATCCACCAGTTAAAATGGCACTTACCCTTGTGCTACCTTTTTTTCCTTGGAAAAGTGAGATTCCATCAATGATTTCTTGCCGAAAGTTGAAAGGTCATTCCAATGACCTCAGACTTCACCTGTTGCAAAAGAGCCACCAAACAGGCCAGTATAAAGATATAATGGTTTGTTTAAAAAATATTATGAGTTTCAAATGCATGCCTTACTGTTGGCCTCTGAAAAGATCCTGACCTAGCTCCATCTTCAAAATTGATGGTACTCCCGATTGCTACAGCCGGCTCTACAATACAAGATCGAGAATAAAAAGACTTTTCAGGTTCCTAAAAATGTATTGGAGAAAAGAGATGAGATAAACACTACGGGTACACAAAACTTGAAAGGTATTAAGCACGGTTACTGGGAACAAATCACGTATAGTGGTGCAGAACCTGCCACCACAATTTGCACCAGTTAAAGACATTGTCTGTGCTAAAAAAAGGAAAATCGAGAAAACATGTATAAGAGAGTTTATGTTAAAACCTTAACCTCTTCTGACAAGGCATTTTGAAATACCCTATTCGCATTTATAAAGCGCCATTTCCCAAGCAACTCTGCCAATTCCAAAAGTGAATCATCCTGCAAATATCCCCTTCTCTCTTCTCCATAACTTTCAGTTTTCTCACTTCCATCTGGTACAATTCCTAATCCAGAGTTCACAAATCAAGTAACTCGCTTCACAATTGAGTTTGAGTGATAGAAGTGACCCCAATGCACATTCAGCATTCTCCACCCCCATCTTCCGACTACATGGTTTGACTAGTTCTTGGTCACCATCAATAGCATCTGCTGTCCAATTCAGCAGTCTTCCAGTAGAGTCAGCCTCCATATTCTGCACGTCAGCCAATGCACATTTCCAATTCTGTCCTTATTTAGGCCATCTCACATGTTTCCTTGGACTCTGAGATAGACGCTGCACACGGAATTACCAGCTCCTTCCAGGAAAGAGGTTTCTCCAACTGTTCAGATGGTTTTACCTCATAATCCTCTTGCGAAGGCTTGACCTCATTTCTGACTTTGGGAAATTCAGGAACATGCACAGATGTGCACTCATTTGTAGTATTGGATTCGTGCACAACATTATCAACCGTTCTCACGTCTCCAACACTTCCCCTTTCCCTCTCTAACTGTCCAACAGGCAATCTACTATCAGATTTCTTTTCTGCATCTCCAGTTGCCAGACACTCTAACCTAATGCTGTTACTGAAGCTGGTATCAGGTGCTCCACCTGTACTACTTTCTGGGGCCACAGACTCCATCAATTGTGAACTAACAGACGTCTGCTTCTCGAGTTTGATTGCCCTCACATCCTCTGTTTTATGATCAATTTTCCTCCTGGTATGTCTTTCCGCAGACCCAGAACTACAACCTGCAGAATCTTCATAAGTTCTTTCGTCCTGCTGACTTACATGCCTTGATAATCGAGGCCGCTTACACCCATTGGGGAAAACAAAGGGAGGAAGCTGCTTCCGGCGAACATGAGAAACATATATATCCATCCCGGGTTTCCAGAACATGTACATGTTTATTCCTTCCCTGAACTCATCGACTGTTCCACGTATATCAAATTGCTGACCTTCTTTACCTCTCACTCCCTCTTTCCTCTGCAAACCCATAAAGAAAGCACAGTGTGGGCATGGCTTGGATAGATCGACATATTCCTTAGGATATGGATGGCACTGCAGCATCCCTTTCGTGTCTCGCTCTATCTGCACGGAGATAAAATGCTAAACATTAAGAGGAAAACCACTATAAAAGCTTTCAAAACAACTCCAGAAGAAACCGTTTACCTTCAGGGTAAGCTGTCTAAACCTGGATTCCACCCATCCCTTCCACGTCAGCAAGTCATCAACATCAGCTGCAACTATGTCGACTTGTAGATAATTTTTGTACGCCTCAAAGAAGAGATAAGGTTCAAAGAGAGCACTCCACTGGGCCTTATTCAGCTCAATCTCCTGTAATAAAACCAAAGGGCAAAGGCAATCAATAATGAAATAAAACCAGCCAACGCAAAATATATTCAATTTATGCTCTCACCTCACATATCCTATTACCATGGTCGAACTGCTCTGCCATAACACGTAGAGTACTTACTGAGACATTGTAACTAGAGTTCATGCAAGGGTATGCAGGAGTTATTATTGGCATATGATGAAGGCGGTCCCGAGGGTTTCGACGAGGGTCCCATGTAGGGAACCCTAGTTCATTCTCTTCAATTGAACATAAAATTACAGGATTTGGCCAACGCCACTGAGTATACACTCTGAAAAATTTGGAAACCAACATGCTAGGAATTGCATTGGGATAAAGCTGGCATATCCGAGCAACTAAGATAGCCCAATTTACACCACCAAGGAATCCAGTAACCTACACACAATAGAACAAAAAATTACGACATTTCATAAGTGTAAAACTAATGAGTTATTAATAATGAAGATTCTGAACAGCTCTGCACACAGCAAAACTTACATTTGAATAAACACCACGTCTTTTAGCCCAAAACTTCAAACATCTGAGTGTCGTCCGGAAGTGCTACAGTTAAATACAGTGTCACACCTTGAGTCAATTAAACCACAAAATAAACCAGGGCAAGAGATAAGACGTGATCAACCTCAACATTGGGGACAAGTTTAAGAATTTGATCTGCAACCCTGCAGCCGTTCAGACTTCGAACAGTTTGCTCATCAACATCATATAGCACAGATCCATGTGAGATGTCTAGATCCTGTTGACAAGCATGTTCCAACACCACATCAATATCATAAAGAACACCAGGATCGCTCTTTGTTATCTCTATCATGGTAGCAGCGTATGCATCTTCAAATGTTAGTAATAAACCGATTTTCCACACTAGTACCAGAACCTTAGATGGCCCAGCTGACAAAACAAGTGAGGAAGGATGCAAGAGAAAATCACATTGGCTCGGAAATAGTTTTTTGTATATGGTCATATGGTCATGAAACACAATGAAATGGATAAACAGAACAAATAGCAATAGATTTTAAGAATAAGAGTTCTGTACTCACTTCTGGAACAACCAAAAAAGAGATGCTTGCATACAAAAGATCTATTGATATTCCCTGGAACTTGAATTTCATGACGGGGACATGAGCATCAGGAACTGGTTGAAGTTCAGTAACCTCTTCCAATTCAGCAAGGATATCATGCAATGTAATAAAGAAATCTTCCTGCAGAAATAGTCAAGTGTGAGGTAGAGCTGCAGGTAACAATTCTGATCGAACAAATTAAGAAAGAATCGGTCACAAGTCTGGTCAAACAAATTAAGAAAGAATCGGGACTATACATATGAATGTGTATGCATAAATCACCTCTCGATTCACATATGATGGCCCAACACACAAAGTGTCTATGTCAGCTCCTGGCCCATGAACCTGTCACAGAAATAAATACATTAATAATAATACAGGTACCATGGCCATAATGCTATGGGGCACAAGTAATGTAAAATGTTCCACACTCAGTAGTTGGACCACACAATCAAAGCAAGAACAAGGCTAGGTATATACTATAACATCTAATAAAGTAAAGTTGAGCAAACGATCACAACAACAGCAAATTCTAAAATAGGGAGTTTTAACGAAAAGCCCAAGGTACTGTTCACTTTAACGAAAAACCACATTTTTACACTAAAAAGTCAATCCTAGTACTATTCACTTTACCCTTTATTTTGTCCTTATCATTAAAACTCAAAGTTTTCAAGCCCTTTTCATTAGTTTTCCTTCTAAAATAAGACTGATCACATAGGAGTTGTTCATTGTTGTGGAACTAATTGTTCTCATAGATGCTTCTGATGATCCTCAGGTGTTTTAAATGTTCACATGATCACATCCACTGGCAATGGCATCAATTTCAATGAACTAATAAGACTGATCACATAGGAGTTGTTCACCTTTGTGGAACTAACTGTTCTCATAGACTGAAGCATTGATGATCCTCGGATGTTTTATATGTTTGCATAATCACATCCACTGGCAATGGCATCATTTTCAATGAACAAAATCCTAACAAAAGCTTGTTATTCTTATAAGGTTTCATCATAAATGTGAACCGTCCAATAGATTTTAATATTAGCATTATCCTTGGCTAATTGACATGTACCAGTTTTTTCATTACAAAGCATGGATCCTTGCTTACCACATCCAAGCATATGAGTGGCATATCAAATCACCAAAAACGGATAGCATACCATTCTGGATCATAACCCAAATCTGTTCGTGAAACTCCAGAGATGAAATTGTATCCCCCACCATATAAGAATAACATGAGTTACAAGGTATACTTGTAAACAGAGTTAAATAGAGGGAAAAATAATCAACTGTGGATCCACTACGAATTCAAACATAACATACCTATAAAAATGATTATACAAAGCAAAAGAAATTGATGGTGCACTACTACTAGAAGTAATCGTTGGAACTGATATTTACCCCAAGACGATAAGACCCAAAAGTAAAAATGACAGCATTCGTGTCCTCCACCATCTGATCCGTGTAGCCTCTTTGACTTGTCAACTGCTTCACCCAGCCTTTCACAATCTACCGTAAAAATAAACTCAGTATAACCATTGGTAACCTCATCGAACAAAAATACAATCCAACTGAAGCGAAATGCAAGCCTTCAAATCTATAGAAGTTTGATATACCACATGGTGTATCAATGACGACAGTAATGTTAAACATAAGCTAAGAATCCAAAGGGAACCAAATAATAAATTTTGGGCTCATTTGATGTCTAGGATTGGCTTGGACAATCAACTAGATTCAAAGAATGTTGAATAGAAATATAGATGTCAATTTGCATATTTTGTCCAAGTGGATATGATCGAGAAGTCATGAAGAAAACTTGTCCCTTTCAATCCTAACATTTTTGTAGGGATTAGGAGGGATAAGTATTCTTCATGATTTCTCCATCTTCTACCATCACTTGGACAAAATATGCAAGTTGGCATCCAAATTCTCATTCAACATTAACTGAATTTAGTCTATTGTCCAAGCCAAGCCAAGGCAATCCTAAGCATCAAATGAGGGCTTTAGGTCACACACAACTGACAGTATGCACAGAACAACCCTACACTGGTAATGCCTTAAATCGACCCGCCAATTGCGATAAAATTCTTAATCATTCCCAATATCATCAGAAAAAAAGACTTCCATTGTAACTATAAGGGTCGCATTACTGATATTAGCCAACAATAGAACAGTGAACTATATACCTGATCAATGCGGCCAAGAACCTCTTCTCTTTTCGCAGCCTCATCTTTGCTCTCGTAAAGTTCCGAATCAATCAAGTACTACCAAAATCAATAGAAAACAGATAAAATCAGCAACTTGCAAATCAATCCAACTAAAAATAACCCATCTTTAGCATCATAAAACAGATTTATGTACGCATCCATGTACCTTTTCGAGTTCGACATTTCGTTGAAGATCATACTCGGTAGGACCGGAAAGGAAGATTGGCTTGGTGGTGCCGTAGTGCTTTGGCGGCTGCTCAGCCGGGGAAGAGGCCACTGGATCCTCAGAACCCGCCATTTCAGCACTCGAGCTATCAAGATTGAGTATTTATGGAACCTAATTGAAGAAATTGTTTAGGAAGCTGGCGTTTAGAAGGCAATTCGAGTAGAGAGTGTGAGTTGCTGAAACAATCGGAACCCTAATTCGTCGGCGGAGGAGAATCGGAAATCTAATTGGTTGGTGGAGGAGACGGGAGAGAGTGAGAGCGATCTGAATTGGGCATTGAGAGAGAGGATTCAGAAGTGGCGGTGGAGACGGTTAGGGTTTGTTCGGATGCGGACTTGATTAAATTAAAGACCCTGCGCACGTTACGTCCAGCTAGTCTTCCCAAAAAATTTGATTTATTTCACTTCATAGATATTTTATTATTTTATCATAAATGGTTTCTGACCAAAAATAAAATAAAATTTATCAAAAGTAGTCCTTAAAGTTAAAATCCATCAATTTAATCTGTAAAGTTTACGATACATCAATTTACTCCTTCTCTTAAATTCTCCATTCTTCTTCCACCCTCGCTCCCTCCAATCTCTTCGTCTTCAACGGCTTCCATCTTCGGAGTCTCGCTTCAAATCGAGCAATTATCCACTACAAACTCGGGAAGTAATGAAGTGAATTGCCATTCAACATGCCACATTTGCTATTCTTACAAAACTTTGGTGAATAGGGTTGGATTAATACCATGAGTTACGGCTTTAAGATACCTTTTTTTTTAATTATTGTAATAATTTTGAATCTCTCTGCTTGGTAATAATAAATTTTTAAAAAAAAAAAGTTAGCCAAAAAATGATTCTAGTTATTCTAGTCACGAGAAATAACGAGAATGACTTTGCAACCAAACCATCGTAAAGTTTGGAAGATTCGACCAAAAAAAAGGTTTCGGAGGTTAATTGTGGAAGACAATCTTTTAGCTGCTAATTTCATACAAATGATAACATTTGGGTGACATTTCTATTTTAAAAAAAAGATTCAAAAGCTTCTATAAGAAAAAATTAGCTGATAACGTTACTATCGATGTATTCTCTGCGGATCCTTTTTGTTAGAATTTGGGAATTCAATTAATTATGTCCGTCGTCTTATCCCGTTTGCTATTCACAAAGCGGGAAGTGCCAACCAATCACCGCACTCACATTGCCTCAAGAGCTCCGGACGCCTACATGCTCCTCCACCCACCCTTCTACTCCCCCTCCTCCGCCGCTCTAATGGCGCATTACATCCCACGCGCCACCCTAATTTCCAGCTCATCGTTTCCATCTGCGCCGGGTTTAATCTCCCCTCCAAAAACACACCGCTTTGAGGCCTCCGTAACATCGGTATTAGTCTCCACGTGACGCACGGAGACAAATGGAGGTGTGCAGCCAGACCGCCACTGTTAAGGGGACGAATCTGCAGTTGGCAGAAAGGCGAAAGAAAGGTTCGGCGGCGGTCCCTGAAAAGCAAGGAGAAAGAGCTCGAGTTCGATGTCAGTATTTCTATCCAAGAAGCTTTGAACGATCCCGAAATCTTGGTATGCAACTATCAGTCTATCACCAACTGTTTGTATAAATGTCTCTTACGTAATACCAGTATAGCTGATTGGCTGAAGTGAAATGGAGTTTGAAGATTGCAGAGAATTGCGGAACTGCTCCGGCTGGATGCTCCGGTGGCAGTGAAACTAGTGTTTGATGGGCTGAAAGATTCTACGTATAAAAAAAGGGACAATGCTATAGGCGGTGTTGCGGGATATGAAAGCGTGGAGCTTTCGGTGCTTCTTTGCGATGACGAGTTTATCCGGAAACTTAATAAGGAGTGGAGAGGGGAGGACAATGCTACTGATGTAATTTCCATGTCCCAACATGCCCCTGATCTTAAGCTTCCGATGGTACTACTGTACTAGCTCGTTCGATAATTTATATCGTTTTCTTTGTTAGAGTGAAAGCATGCATTCTTAGTACATTGTATGGTTTGCAGCTTATGTTGGGGGACATTGTGATTTCTGTTGAGACAGCGGCAAGACAAGCGGAGCAAAGAGGCCATATGCTTCTTGACGAGATGCGCATTCTCACGGTTGGTATAAGAACATGATTATTAGTGTTTTATACGCTTCTTGAAGAGATACGTTCTCTAGGAGGAATGTGTGCCTATAATATGTGTAAACACTAAACACACAACAATAACAAGTGAAAAAGGCATATTAAATCGAATGTTTGGTCTTCAGATGTTAAAGAATTTGAATTTGTAACTTTCCATTGTAGTTTGATAACTATAATTACGAAACCCTCATGTACGTACATGGATTGTTACATCTGTTAGGATTTGATCACGAGGTTAGCGAAGACGCTGAAGTGGAAATGGAGGAGGAGGAGGATCTTCTCTTGAAGAGTCTTGGTTGGAAGGGAAAAGCATTAATTCAGAGAGCATATGATGGTGAGACCCATTCCAATGGGGTCAAACTAGATGGTATATCTTATAATTTTACAGCTTCACTTTTACGTCCTTCTTTTATGGACCTTATTTTAATTTGTTAATCATTTAAACTCTTCATTCAATCTGTAGCCACAATTCGCTTGGTTACTTTGTGATGAGATAATCTTACATCTGAGTTGTTAAAGACAGGAAGAAAGAAGGCAGCCCTCAATACTATAAGCAAAAGTTCAGATATATATTCTGTGATATGGATCGTAAGTTTGGGCTTATTGTGTTTTATGCCTATATTTTATTTTACTTAGCTTGTAGGTTTGTAGCCTTGTACTGACTGTTTTTATATTGTTTTTTCTTGATATACAAGGCACCTTTCTCAACAGCAAAAGCCAACTGAGCTCAACGAATCTCCAGGCTCTGAAAGAGGCCTCATCAAGGGGTGTGAAAATAGTGATAGCAACCGGAAAAGTAAGAATCTCTTTTTCTGTTCACTATCAGCAGGAGACATTATACTCAGAAATGTATTATAAATTTTACATATTCTTGTGTTCTACTGTTGGTCAGTGTTACTTGGCACGTGACTTCTTGATTATTGAATTGTGTTGATTAAAAAAATCTTCTAATGTTGACAGCTCTTTGGAACAGGCTCGGCCAGCTGTGATTCGCGTTTTTAAGGAGGTAGATTTAACTGGAAAAGATGGCATTGTTTCCGAATTTTCTCCAGGGTTTTTCTTGCAGGTTCTCTTTTTTCCTTTGAAAATTTCATCTCAAGCTTGTTGCCAAGTTACATGTGATGAACGTAGAACTGTCTTTAGTTGATAGATGCGTGCTTACTCTTCTGTCCAGAGAGCTGCTATCTTAACGTTTTAAGTTGCTTGTTATATCTCACACATGGAATAATTTTCTCACACTTATCTGCCCTCAGTCTACATGTGGTACTTCTTTTGTAAGCTTGATAAGGACGATAAAGGGAACCGCGATATCCATTCCTGTTCCCTCTTAAACATTTCCATACTCTTGTCTGTCACCAAACTTATATGTAAATTCCTACCACCTCAAGTGTCTTATGAATGACTTGATATCTGTAATGGTTGGTCAAGCTTTTAAGAAACAAAATTCTCATTGGTTGTTACATTTATCATCTCTCCCTCTTCGGACTATTTTTTGTCTGGCCGAGTTGATATTAATACATTTTGTCCTTATCTTCTGCCTCGACTTGATTCCAGGGATTGCTTGTTTATGGTACACAAGGTCGGGAAATTTTTAGAAGGAATTTGGATACAGATGTATGCAGAGAGGTAATAGTTTGGTGAGCCGTGCAGGAATATTTTATTCATTGGCTTGTAATGAAATAAAAGACCAGATGTTGTTTAAGTGCAGGCACGTCGTTACTCTCTGGAGAATGAGGTTCCTCTTATTGCATTCACCGAGGATCATTGCTTATCCCTTTATGATCACCCACTTGTTGATTCCATGCATACTGTAGAGCAAAAGGTGCCAAAAGTTTGTTTCATCATGGTCATAAATAATAGCTTACTGACTGAGGTTTCATTTTGCGCCGTTTTATATAACTTACATGGAAAGTATTTATTTACAGGCGGAGATCATGCCTTCAGTTGAGCATCTCATGGCTGCTGCTGGTATACAGGTACGGCCCTCAAGGAGGAACAATACTCTCCCCATCCTCTCTAACAAAGAGAAAAAAAAATATTAAGCTTAGGGTTTTGCTCTTAATTTCTATTGATTCATAGAAGATTGAGGTTTTAGTCAGAAATCCATTGTCTAGCGTCTCCAGTTCATACCACTTGGTCTCATTTGTAAAATTTTGATTGAATTAATATCCTGTAGATCTTGCTGCTTTCAGTTCTTGTAATGACGCATACCTTATTGATATACAGAAACTAGTCTTCATGGACACTGTTGAGGGAGTAACAACTGCTTTGAGGCCATACTGGTCAGAAGCAACTGGAGATAGTGCCAGAGTTGTTCAAACCGTGCCTGACATGCTTGAAATTGTCCCCCCCTGGAACCTCAAAAGGAAGTGGAGTGAGCATGCTGCTCGATCTCCTATCTCCTTGTTTTAGCGTTTTTCTTGTTTTAATGGGAGTTGTTCATGTTCCTCAACTTGACCGGCACAAGGATTATCACCACAGATTGAAAAGGGGTATTTGATATTTCCCTGCATCCTTCTTACTATGATAAGCAGTATGTGTTGTTCCAAGAATAGTTCAAACAGCATGTTTAACCAACCGAGACAAGTTGGCAATGTTGGTGGATGATAAGGCCACTGTCATTGACCTTATATACTTCTTGTTTGCATACAAATATCGTTGTCATTTCTGAGCGATTCTTTTAATTTGTTTTTCTGATCATGGCTATTGGCGATGGGGAAAATGATAACGAGATGTTTGAGTTGGCTTGTTTAGGCATTGCTCTTAGTAACGGAGCGGAGAAGACAAAGGCTGTGGCGAACGTAATTGGTCTCAGCAACGACGAAAACGGCGTAGCTGATGCAATATACCGGTATGCATTGTGAGCTTCTCTTCAAGACAGAGGAACCGGAATACAGACATGGCTTAATAATTGTGAGCTTCTCTGCCGATATCCAACCTGCGAAATTGCTACTGAGGTCAATTGTATTTGTATATGGAGTCATTCCTCCATCCACAACACTTGTCAATAATTTTTGCCAAAGATGGAAAAGAAAAGATTGTCATTCATGTTCGATGAATTGTAACTAAGAGGTTTTAGTCTGTTCGTGGAGTGTGAATTAGATAAGGGTGCGAATGTTTGTCTTCATTAAGTTTTACTGGATTGAACTAATAATGTAGTCTTGTGTTTGTTACCCAAAAAAACTAGCTTTAATGAGATTAGGAGGCACTCATCTCAACTAAGGCCTCGTTGGACGGTCTTAGTGAGACCCCTCGAAAACCAGAGAACTACTAAGACCGTCATCTTTTGCGATCTCGTCCTGCTCGAGTGTGTCATCTCTGACAACGATTCCTCGTCTTTAAGTCCCAGACCCCCTTCTCTGCCCTCTTCCACCTCGTCATTTCCTCCAAAAAGTCTCATCCGAATAGTCCAGTGAAACGAACGCACTTAGCATAATTATGTTACGTTGATACGTTGTGTAAATTCAGAAATATAAGAAAAGAGGCATTTAAGTTCGTGGCGTCTCCGTCAGATTGTCGCTCACTTACAACACAAGGCGCGATCGAAGTAGCCACTCGCACGCACTCCCTCGCGAGCTCCAAAAGCTTGTCCCCATAAATGCTCCTCCGCCTCCCTACTCTCCTCCGCACCCTCCACCCTCCCTCCCCGTCCTCCGCCACTCAAATGGCGCGTTACATTCCGCGCGCCACCCTAATATCCATCACCCCGCTTCCCATCCGACAAACCACCGCCTCATTTCGCGCGCTCATCCATTCAATCTCCCCTCCTGAAACCCACGGTTTCAACACCTCAAAAACCTCTCTATTCGGCCGGAGATTTCACTCTCTGTGCAGAGACGAACGGATACGAGCAGCCAGACCGCCAGTGCTACGGGGACCAATCTTCTTCTCACAGAGAGAGTACCGAAAGGTGAGACGGCGAGCCGCAAAAAGCAAGGAGAAGGAGATCGAGCTTGACGTCAGCATTTGCATCGAGGAAGGATTGCCAGACGATCCTGAAGTGCTGGTAATGTCGGGACCGCCCACCAGGTGTTTGTGTAAATGCCTCTTTATATAAGCTTGGTCTGATTATCTGAAGTTTGAACTTGCAGAGTATTGCGGAATTGCTTCGTCTGAATGTTCCAATGGCGATGAAGCTGGCGTTTGATGGGTTGAAAGGTTCAGTATATAAAACAAGGGACAATTCCATAAATGACGTTGGTGGATTCGAAAGCATAGAGCTTTCGGTGCTTCTCTGCAACGATGAGTTCATCCGAAAACTTAACAAGGAATGGAGAAATGAAGACCATGCCACCGATGTTCTCTCGCTGTCGCAGCATGTCCCAAATCTTAAGCTTCCCGTTGTACTAGCTCATCACTTTTTCTGTTTTTTGGTTCCATTTCTTTTTGCATAACTTGAATCACTGAAGCTTTGTATTGTATGCAGCTTATGTTGGGTGACATTGTGATTTCTGTTGAGACAGCGGCAAGGCAAGCAGAGGAAAGAGGCCACACGCTTATTGATGAGATACGTGTTCTCATGGTTAGTTGGTTTAAGGATTTTTTTCGTAGGAGAACCGATTAATTCAGAGCGATGGTTTTTAGTGTAGTTTGATGACTTTAATCACTGAATCCTCCTGCAGATACATGGGTTGTTACATTTACTAGGATTTGATCATGAGATTAGTGAAGAGGCCGAAGTGGAAATGGAGAAGGAGGAGGAGCTTCTTTTAAAGAGTCTTGGGTGGAAGGGGAAAGGATTAATTCAAAGTGCACATGATGCCGAAACCCAAACAAATTCCCATGAGGAAAAACCAGATGGTAATCTTTTACGGTTTCATTTTCACATCTTTGGTCACTGGAAGTTTTTAGTGGAGTAATCTTACTGGTGAATTGTTAAAAGACAGGAAGAGAGAAGGCAGCCTGCGATTTTATAAACCAAAGTTCAAATGCATTTTCTGTGATATGGATGGTAAGTTGGCGGTTACTGTAATCTTGTGCCTTCATTGTGCTATGTTAAGCTTAAAATGAACTTTATATATTATTCTCTTGATATTCAAGGCACCCTTCTCAACAGCAAAAGTCAAATTAGTTTAACAACTGCGAAAGCTCTCAAGGAGGTCTCATCAAGGGGTGTGAGAGTAGTGATAGCCACGGGAAAAGTAAGAACAACATTTTTTTCTTCATAATGATTATCAGCATATTATGCTCTAAAATGTGTTTTCATTATGTTTGCCAATACGATGTTTTGCTTATGATTGATTTGTTCAAAAACTTTTGGAATCTAATGTTTTACTGTTGCTCTAGCCTGCAGTGTTACTTTTTATGTCAGTTTATATATTATGTATGTGTTGGCTTCTAAATATCATAATTCACATTGAAACAGTCTCGTTCAGCTGTGATGAAAATTTTTAAGGAGGTAGAATTAGCTGGAGAAGATGGCATTGTTTCGGAATTTTCTCCTGGGGTTTTTTTGCAGGTTTATCTTTTCTTCCTTGCAAATTTCATTCTCACCATGTTGCAAGTGCATCTGATGACCGAACTATTCACTTGCTACATGCTTAGTCTTCTGTCGAATATGTTTCCATAATTTTCTCACTTGTATTTACCCAATAATCTTCTTAGACCTAGATGTTTTTTCTTCCTTTGGTAAGCTTGATGAGGACACTATACTGAACTGTGCTAACCATCCCTGCTCATCTTAAATGTTTTCATGTTCTTTGTCTGTCGCCATAGGTAACTCCCTGATGAGTTTTACTTACTGAATCTTGGCAATTGCCGGTCATACTTTTAGGAACAGAATGCCGTACTGACTATTGCTTATGCTAGTCTTTCTCAGAACTGTACTTGCTTCTGCCTTGGGTTGATATCCGTACATGCTGTCCTTATTGTCTGCCTCTACTTGATTACAGGGATTGCTTGTTTATGGTAGGCAAGGTCGGGAAATTTTTAGAAAAAACTTAGATACAAGTGTCTGCAGAGAGGTAATACCTTGGTGGGGATTTCTAGAATTTTGGGGTTTCACTGGAAATCTTTCTAAACAAAAGACTGTATGCTCTTTATTTGCAGGCGTGTCTCTACTCTTGGGAGAATAAGGTTCCTCTTATTGCATTCAGCAGGGACCGTTGCTTTTCTCTGTTTGAGCATCCATTACTTGACTCAGTTCATACATTGTATAATGAGCCAAAGGTGCTATAAAAAATCAATGTTTCATCATGATGATAAATATTCTTTATTGCCTGAGCTTCCCCCTCACCATCCCCTTTTTCATATATGGAACGATATTTACAGGTGGAAATCATGCCTTCAGTTGAGCACCTCTTGGCTGAAGCTGACATACAGGTGCGGATTTGACTGTATTATGAAAATATGCAAGCATCTAGCGCTCAGCTTTGATCTTAATTTTCCTTGAATCAACTCTTCTTGGGGATAACTAGAAGTTTCTTCGGTCTCAAACCAACTGCGACCCTAACATGAAACTAATTTATTGTTGGTCTTTTGCATATACAGAAAGTGCTCTTCATGGAGACCCCTGAGGTAGTGGCTACTACTTTGAGGCCATACTGGTCACAAGCAACTGGAGATCGTGCAACAGCTGTTCAAGCAGTGGAAGGGCACCTTGAAATTGTTCCTGCAGGAACCTCAAAAGGAAGTGGGGTAAACATGCTTCTTGATCATTTAGGAATCACTCCAAATCAGGTAGAGTTATCTTCTTGTTTTAGCGTTTATTGTTTTAATCGGAGTTAGTCGTATACCTATACGTGTTCCTCTTGTTCACATCACTAGATCATGCGAGTCATGAGAACATTCCTAACACACAGTATTCAGTGTTCCAACTTATATGGACAATTTAAATTTTTTGTTAGCCATCCAAAATCTTACGAACTGTGTTGGTGCTGATATCGTGTTTTACATGTTTCCTTATTTTAGTTATGTTCCAATTATGATTTCATTCCTGATTAGTTCTAATAATATATTGTTTAGATCATGGCTATTGGTGATGGAGAAAATGATGTCGAGATGCTTGAGCTGGCTTCTTTGGGCGTTGCTCTTAGTAATGGATCAGAGAAGACAAAAGCTGTGGCTAATGTAATTGGTGCAAGCAATGATGAAGATGGTGCGGCTGATGCCATTTACCGGTACGCATTTTGAGGTTCAGTTTTGACAAAGAAGAGTTAGCATAGACAATTCATAGCATATTGAGCGGATGCTCATGCAACCTGCCGGATTCTTCAGGACATGTCTTCCCGGTTAAAGTGATGGAAATTGTCATTTTTTACGTTTTGGAAGAATTTTTTGGTATTTGCATACTGAATCGCCCTCGGTCCAAAAGAAAAATACTTTGGTTAGTGTGATCTCCGACGAGTATTTCATCTATCAAATGTTAATTTCAGGCGCAATAGTAGTCTGGTGTATTAGGTTGAAATACTATTTCTTTCTCTTCTCCAAAACGGTGTTTTAAGCATTGAATTGATCAAGTAAAACAAGGCTCTCAACAAAAGAATTCATGTGTGCTGAAAGAAAAACACTCCCATATAAGAAAAGGATATGTGTGTTTCGCAAAGGTTCTAGTATCTCAATCTCATCAAACGATTCAGTGGCCATATCAAACGGCACTATGGCATCTTTGCAGAGCTTTTTAATCGAGGGGCAGAAGCCGGTGCACAGAACCATTGACGAAAACGTTCCTAGGACATGGATTGCTCTTACCGAGAACAGGCAAACCAGGAATAGAAACAGCAGGAGGAGCTGGAAGAGGACTAAGAATCCTCCAGGATCCCCTGGCTAAGGAGTAAACCTCAACGACATACGGGGTGTTACCGGCATGACCACAAGAAAACCTGTCCCGGAAAATTCTCAGCACCTTGCACTTACAGTCATTGGTGCGCGAATCATAGCAGAACGCAGACGCGGTCACAATACAAAATATCGGCAATGTATTTTTGTCTAGTTTTGGTCCAAGGGAAGGTACAAATGGTAGGAGGGAGGGGGCAAAGTCACAAACATTTTAACTGCAGGGTTGCCAAATTATTATGGGGCATGCGGGGGAGCAGTAGAGGTCATTAGCAGGGCAAAGTCACAAACATTAGGCTTCATTTGACACGTCGTAGAAGACCACTATAGAGCATTAATAAAATGGAACAGGTGTTTGGTAAGTTTTGTATTACATAAGCACCAGATTATTTAATTGGTTCCCACCTATTTTTTTAGTGTTTGTATATGCACCAGATTATTTAATCGGCCCCCACCTATTTTTTAGTGTTTATATATGGAGTCACCGTCTGTCCTAAAGAAAAAGTACTTCAATTAGGGTACTTAATTTGCAACTAATTATATTTGTGAAAGATAATTAAAACAAAAAAACAAGAAGATATATATATATATATATATATATATATATATATATATATATCATCAATACTTTTGTAATTCCAAATCCATACATTTGAAGGACATGTTAACTTACAAGTGAAAAGAAAGTGCTAACTAATTAAATCCATAAGACTACTTGTTGCTCGCTGCCGCTGCTTAGTAACAAGAATAAGCATCAGATTGGTCAAGTAAAATAAGGCTCTCTACAAAAGAATTCATGGACTCGTATTGGTACGATCGATCAACCCTAGAACATTTAACTTGTTTGCTCCTAAAATCCACTGTCT
This sequence comes from Pyrus communis, assembly GCF_041283825.1. Classification (NCBI taxonomy): domain Eukaryota; kingdom Viridiplantae; phylum Streptophyta; class Magnoliopsida; order Rosales; family Rosaceae; genus Pyrus; species Pyrus communis. The sequence continues at coordinate 16,230,095 of NC_142572.1, forward strand.
GCAGGTATGCAGATCGACCATCCTCAGCATGCATTTTAAACACTTGTTCGCCATTGCTTTTGAAAGCAAAGTGTTCCGGAGGAGAGTTCACCAACTTGTTCAAGGTTACGTTGTATAAATTCGTCCACGATTTCACCACACCGTACTGCTGCATGACCCATAACTCGACGTCATAAACATTAGCTCTTTCGCAATGCATCTTAACTAACGCAAGGGAATCCTTGTATACTGAAACAACAAGGTCGTTATAAGGTAAACCGGCACCTGGTGTTCTTCTCAAAGATTTCGGTATCTTAATCTCACCAAATGATTCAGTTGCCATATCAAACGACACTACAACATCTTCGCCAGAGTTTTGATCGCGGGGCAGAAGCCAGTGCACGGCACCATTGACGAAAACATTCCTAGGACATGGGTTGTTGTTATTACAGAAAGCATGGCAACCAGGAAAAGAAACAGCAGGTAAAGCTGGAGGAGGAGGACTAAGAATCTTCCAGGAACCTCTGGCTAAGGAGTAAACCTCAACCCCATACGGGGTGTTCCCGGCAGGATCAAAAGAATGTTCATTACTAAAAATGATTCTCAAAACCTTGTAGTCATTGGTGCGTGAATCGTAGCCGAACGAAGTAGAAATATAATATGGCAAGTTAACGTTTTCTTCTTCTTCGTTGGTCCAAGGGATGGTAATGGTAGAACGGGGCAAGGTCACGAATTTCCTAACCGAAGGGTTCCAAATTATTGAGGGGAAGTCCTCATCATTAGCAAGGCATATGAGTCCGTTGCAAGTCCCGGCCAGATCGTAACCAGAAGAAGTAATTTCGCCGTGAGTCGATCGGTAAGTGAAATTAGTTATAGTCTTGCTGTTGGTACTATCAAATCTAATGAAAGATGCAGAAACAGAAGCAGGCTTATCCCAATACAGCAAGTATCCCTTAAAATGGAAGGGTCCTTTTAGTAGATGGAGACTACCGACATCATCAGCAGCAGCAAGTTGGTTATCATCATTATCAGCAACTTGGTTTTGGTTTAGAAGGAGGCGGCGGCGGAGATGGGCGAAGATGAAGGACGGGCTTTCTATCAGATATTTCCAAGACTTACACACGGCGGTGCACTTGATTACAGATTTTACCGATGGCAACCTCACCAGGATTTCGCCTATGATTTCTTCGAGGAGTAATTTCCCATCAAATTTGGAGCAGTCGGTGGTTTTTACGTCGTGTAGATACTGAAGGGCGGCGTCGGTGGTGGCGGTCGGGTGGTTCTCCTCTACCGACGAAGACGACAACTTCCTCTTCTTCAAGGGAGGTGTTGGTGGTGAGCTGCTGGAGGCCATGTTTGTTTGGTGGTTTTGATTGAATTGAAAGTTGTGGAATGGGATCCCTATTTATAGTGCCAATAATCTGGAGTGGATTTGGTTACCGTAACGTGAAAGGAAACATGTAGTCCTCGAGTTGACTGGAGTTTATTCCTACGTTGACCAGGGAGCCAAATCTACATAGAAAACCAAATCCGAATTAGAAAACCAAATCTACGTTCACAATTTCAAGCTTTGAATCTAACAAGCAAAGAAGCACCGCGAGATGCTGCGGGTTTATAACTCTAGTTACACACAACTACAACGATACTTACAATTCCATTACTACATATATACAATCATATTTACAATCCTAGTTATACATAACACTAATCAGCATTTCTGAACTTCCTTGATCAACACGTCAGAATTCTTGTCTCTCATATGTATGTTTCTCTGTTACAAATTCAAAAGACAGTTGTTCTCTTGGTGCTCCATCAAACTTTGTTTTGCAAATGTAGGGCATTCAGGCAACACATACCCATCACCAGCATAAAAAATATTTTCATTAAACATTTCTATGCCATTTGAAATGCCAAAAGTATGAGCTTCTTGTATTATTAGATTTCTTTTGCTATTCCTAGTTATTTTCAGCATAATGTGCAAAAAAATTAAAACCTCAAGCAACAAATTGATAACTGGGAAGAAAAAATTTAACATGCTTAAATAAAATTTTAATTTTTCAATGACACATAAATTGTAAATAAATAAAGAAAATGAACACTAATCATACCACAAAAGTGCAAGTTTTCAACCCTACAATTTATAACTAATGTGCAATATTTTTTTAAAGAAATGAATATCAAACTAACCTATAATCAGAGCAGTTTGTATAAGATCACCTATCTAAGGGAGGAATGCTCATTGTGTTGATTTATGTTGATGATATCATTTATACTGGTAGTAGTATAGAAGATTTCAAGGCTGATATGATGCATAAGTATGAAATGACATATTTGGGTTTGCTGCACCATTTTCTTGGAATGGGGGTTATGCAAACTGAAAGTAGTATTTTCATTCATCAAAAGAAGTATGCTACTTCCCTACTTAAGAAATTTGGATTACAGGATTGTAAGCATCCCACTTGTTCCAGGTGATAAGCTGAGAACTGATGATGATAGTGGAGCTGTAGATGTAGCACAGTTCAGAAAAATTGTTGGCAGTTTGTTGTATCTTACTGCAACTAGGCCAAATATCATGTATGCTTATTGCTTATTAGCAAGGTTTATGCACTACTTAACTAATAAGCACTATGGAACTACTAAAAGGGTGCTGAGGTACATACAAGGAACCTTAGACTATGGTTTGGAGTACAAGAAAGGTCAAGGTGCAATGTTGTTTGGATTCTGTGACAGTGACTGGAGTGGATTCGAAGATGATACGAGAAGCACTTCAGGATATGCATTCACTTTCGGAAGTGGAGTATTTTTCTGGTCCTCAGTCAAGCAACATTGTGTTGCATTATCCACGACTGAAGCATACTACATCAGTGCAGCAGAAGCTACTGCACAAGCAACTTGGTTAAGGTTTGTGTTGGAGGATTTTGGTGAAACACAGACTGTGGCAACTCCTTTGAATTGTGATAGCACATCTGCTATTGCAATCACCAATAACCCCATTTTTCACCATTAAACTAAGCACATCAACCGAAGGTATCACTTTATCAAGGAGGCTTTGCAAAATGGAATCATTGATTTGGTGTACTGTCCAACCAAAGATCAGGTAACAGAAAGGCACTGGCCAAGGAGCAGTTTTGTCATCTCAGAGAGCAATTGGGAGTTAGTTCAGTTCACAATTTAGGGAGAGTGTTAATGTGTAAATTGATGAATTGATTAATGAGGATTACAAGTTTGATTAGTGTTGTGTCTTAGCTCATAGGCTAAGATTGAGTGATCAAATTGTAATGTGTTGGTTAAGTCTCATAGGGCTTGATAGTGGACAAGTGTCTTAATCCAATTAGAGTATGAAATAGATGGCTGAGATTGAATTGAGGATCCGTCTCTCTCCCTCTCTCTCCTCCAACAGTTATTTCGTTGATGTGTGAGCTCACATGCTCCGTGAGCACATTTCCCTGAATATATGGAAGAATTTGCAGAGTAACGTTCTCTAAATTTTTCTAATTGAAATTCTTTGCTTCTCTTCTTCTTCTTCTTGCCTAAGAGTTCTGCATTTCATTCCTAATCGCTAACATTTAGTAGATGGAGACTACCGACATCACCATCATCATAATCAGCAAGTTGGTCATCATCATTATCAGCAACTTGGTTTTGGTTAAGGAGGAGGCGGCGTCGGAGATGGGCGTCAATGATGGACGGGCTTTGGATCAGATATTTCCAAGACTTGCACACGGCGGTGCACTTGATCACAGATTTTACCGACGGCAACCTCGCTAGGATTTCGCCTATGATTTCTTCGACCCATCAATTTTGAAGTAGTCGGTGGTTTTTACGTCAAAAGGCGGCGTCGGTGTTGGTGTTCCGGTGTTTCTCCTCTACCAACGAAGACGACAACTTCCTCTTCTTCAGGCGAGGAGTTGATGGTGAGTTGCTGGTGGCCATGTTGTTTGTTGTTTTTGATTGAATTGAGAGTTGTGGAATGGGACATTGGGACCCCTATTTATAGTGCCAATAATCTGGAGTGGATTTGGTTACCGTAACGTGAAAGCAAACATATAGTCCTGTTGACTGGAGTTTATTCCGACGTTGACCGAGAAGCAAAATCTACTTAGAAAATCAAATCCGAATTAGAAAACCAAATCTACGTTCACAATTTCAAGCTTTGAAATTAATTTTTGCTCAGATTTCAACTTTCTCCGACTGACGCACACACCACCCTACTTCCGTCCATCTGCCCGCCGCATCCGCATGACAAAAATCATTTAATATGGTAGAAGATGATATTCGAGATATGGATAAAAATACAGATATAAAATATTTTGATTAGAGAATTCTCGAATTTTTTCTTAAAACGAAGGTCGATATTGAGACCTGGATCAATATTGATACTGACACTAACAGTAATAAATATACTAAGTGTAGGGATGAAATCAAACAATAATGGTCTTTTTTATCTCACACTTCAGCAAGATCAAAAAATCTGCTGCGCTTTTTTCACTACATAATTAGGCGCTTATTTAAGCTAAAGCATAAATAAAAGATAACCCAATTCAAGTCAACCAAGAGATGAACATGTTTTCAGCAATAAATGGCAGAAGTTTGTTTTCAATAAAATGAACAAAACACAGATCAGATTGCCAAACTGAGAGCCTTGTCATACATCATCATACAAATATGGCCGCAATACGAACCCACTGTACTTATTTTGAAGACATTCTTCCTTGGCCAAAGAAAAGAAACGGGGAAGACGGAAAACAGTACGTAATAACGAAAACAAAAACTCATCTACTAAGCAGCCAAGCTACACAGTCATGTGCCGTAACAAAAACAAATTATTGCGAATTGACGAGATTCATTGTAGCTCACCATAACGAATGATATGATAAGCCCATGAGGGGTTTATTGCGGGAGCGTTCACTATACCCATCAAATGCACATGATTTTTTCAAAGACGGGGCACCTTCGTATCGTTTTGAGCTACAATTGCATTATATTACTGCTCGCGCTGGCGTCTCAAGCTGTCTTGCAACAGGGCATTTTTTCTCGCACACGCCAAGATGGTTTTATCAACGGTGATGAAGTACGTAGAAATTGTTGCTGTTCATCAAATAAATTTGAAATGTCAAATTTTTCATGGCCTAGACAATTAAAGCTCTATGAGGAAGAATTAATACTTAAAAGCTCTATCTGGTAAGTAAATTGCCACAAAGCTAGAATCTCTGTAAGCCATGCAAAAAAAATTAAATAAATAAGTCATACCAGCACTGATGATGAGTGCTTGAGCGGTGTAGTTGAGGTTATACTTTGCCCAAGGTACCGTACGAACAGCACCCAACTGGGAATATGAAGAACAAGTAAATAGTAGTCATTAAAAAATAGGGAGTTTTAATGAAAAACCCACAGTACTGTTCACTTTAACAAAAAACCACATTTTTACATTAAAAAGTCAATCCTGGTACTATTCGCTTTACCCTTTATTTTGTCCTTATCATTAAAACTCAAAGTTTTCAAGCTCTTTTCTTTAGTCTGCCTTAAAAAATATACCAAGATAGCAAGATCTTCCTTGAACTCAGCATAAAAAACAGACTAGTAAAAGATATCCTAGACTCCTAGTGTAAGAGGCTCTCAATGCAAAATGGGCCAATCTGGAAAGGACACAACATACACAGCCATACCCATTATTCTCAAAGAGGGCTATTTCTATGACTCGAGACGACGACCACCCAAGTTTGGAGCAAGTCCACCAAGACACAGCCTCCAAACATATACAATCTGTGTGAACTATACTACAGAGTTACTACTGGCATAAATTTGTTAAAAACAAAGCTGCAAGACCATTTCCTTTTTCTCACAGACAACCATACAATTTTGTTAGCACTCCATTTTCAAGTTCACATGGAAACCCACGGACATTCAAAATTCATAGATGTTTGATGAATTTTACACTCAACTACGAAGGCAATACCAACAAGTTTAAGAGTATAACCCAAGAGGACATGAAGAATAAAAACAGGCAGTAGCAGAGAGTAAGAAACGAATAATAGGATTCAGTTTTGTTGTTCAAAGCAGTGGTTATACAGCCTACCAATTTCTAACAAACAAATAAAATTATGGAAAGTTGGGGAACGCTACACATACCGTAGCCACACTTGAGATAACAGCCGCAACGGCAGCATACTTGAATCCCTCCTGAACACCCTCTGCAGATAATGAAAATGTTAAGTGATATCGGACATTGTCCAAATGTCACATGCATTACCTATTATCACGTCTTAATCAATTAGCCATCAGTCTCTCTCTACAAATACGTTGCTGATGAATCGATCTACCGCACATACAATCTACTCAACTAGAGATGAACCTAAAACCAACTGGCAATGGGTAGCGATGCCTGAGATCAGTTAAAATATGAAACAAGGCTTTAACTATCCCATGTGGGATTCCCACTCTCAACACGCCCTCTCACATGCGGGGTCACTCAAACCAAACACGTGAACAACCCATGTTGAGTGATTGAACATGCATTCTACTCAATAGACATGAACCTAAAGGCTATAACCAATTGGCAATGGTGGGGATGCCCAAGATTAGTTAAACTATTAAGCACGGACTTAATAAACCGCTGTGGAATCTCACTCTCAACACGCTCCCTTACATGCTATCGCGTACGGCGGTTGGGCCTTACACGCAAATACACTACATGTACTACAGATAATGTAAGCATCCAACCTAACATCAGCAAGCAATGGACCCAAAGGTTTCCAACAAATTACGCAATAATTTACTTCCCCAATGTTAAATTCACACTCCCAATTCCCCAAACACAACATAGCTAGATTAAATTCACCTCAACTTAAACAAAAAGTTCCCAACTTTTACAAAACAACAGATCAAATTCTTGATTAACTTCAAATAATCAAAACATTAGAGATTAAAAAACCAATCTATATGCAACCTAGAACAATTTAAACAACCAGATGCTGCTGCTAATTGTAATTAATGGAAAGGATTAAGTAAAAAACGCAAACCGTCGATGCACTTCTTGGATCTCAGCAGCTTTGCCTCTTCAGCTGGGGAAGGAATCACCAGAGCATCCTTGCGGTTCACCCACATGTCCCTCAGTTCCGATGGAATCCCCATTTCTTCTCTGCTTCTGCAACTTCAATTATTTCAGATTTAGAGAGAGAGAAGGATGTAGCGGCGTGAGTAGAATGAGGATCCTCGAATGACGAGGCGAGAGCGCCTGCGATTCTGCCACGTTTTTTTCGTTTAATCTATGGGCTGCTTTACTTTCTTGTCTCTCTCTCCCTCCCCGCACATGTGATGGTGGCTTTTACTAAATTAATATATTAATTGTAGCTTTGGAAATGTATGTTGGATTCTATGTTTTTTTTTTTTTTTTGGATAATGTCTTATCGCACTACACATTGTATTTCCTGTTATTCTTTTAATTTTCTAACGCAAATTTAATCGTTAAATTTAGTAAAATATTGTATTTGTTTGATGTATTTTCTATTTTGAAAAGCTAATAGTTAAACTTTTTAATCAACCATTATAAATCTATACCCAATACTCTTTATTGGAGGATTACTATATTAGATATAAATATAAGGAATTGTTATTAGTATTTCAAAAATCTCATTTGGTACTTTAAACTTTCTATAATTAGAAAGAAAAATATACTTGTAAGGAGTGTAGAATGAGATTTTTGGAATGCTAATAACAATTTCCTAAATATATATGCTCGGGCTCGTTATTAGAGTCCTTGCAAACTTATTTCTCTAAATATATATGTTTTGACTATTAATTTGCACCAAAGTTGAGAGCATCCCTAGAGAATGAGTTTAAAAAGTCCAAATTGTAATAATAGTTAAAAAAAACAAGATTAGTATTTTTCAACCAATTCGAATGCAGAAAATGTTCCCGGCTGGTTCCAAAGTTGAGAGCATCCCTAGAGCATGAAAATGTTCCCGGCTGGTTCCAGACAACAGAATCTTTGGTATCAGTCTCAACAGCTTGAAGATAACATCGAAAAGCACTCTCATAATATGCTGAACCTTGTTAAAGGCTCCTCAGACCCAAAAGGAAGACTGCCATCGAAAAATGTTCGTTGAAGATCTTACGCTCACCTGCGCGTTTTCTATAAGAGGATCTTTTAGGACGGATTCTAACAGCTCGGCGGCCTTTTTGTATTCTTTGACTTGCAACTTGTGAAATCCTTCATGATATGTTTGTGAAAGACGGAATTCCTGCCATGACCAAACTAAACAGTATGAACTCTATCTAATCACTGATCAGAAAAGAAAACATCTTCAGCTGAGAAAATCTAAGCGCTTCTGAATCGGGCTACCATACAGAAAACCCGCATTCAATTCACATTTTCCGGCTCACTCATTTGTTGAAACAATGATAAGAAGTACAATAAATTTCCCAGATATTAAAGCTACACAGAAGTCAAATTTCTCTCCTCTGTTCTCATCAAGTTGACTTCTGCTAACAATGCTCGAAATTTACCTACAATAATACAATCCCATAAAATTCCAACACATTGAGCTAATCCAACAAAAAAATAGCTGAACTGTGAAAGAAAAAGTGTAGAGAGAGAGGGGGGCATGCCTGAGCTTCTTTGGGGGGAGGCTCCCATTTGACTTTGGTAGCTGCAATCGAGAACTGAAAAAGCATAGAAATTCAGAACACGAACACCGAAACAAAATCGAAAAAAACACTAAAAATTAAATAAGCTCGATCGAACGAAAGAGGCGTTCGAATTACTTACCAATTCGAATGCAGTTATACTAATTATATTTACTAAAAAGGGATTAGGGTTTTTTCTCTGCGAAATTAAGCCAAAAAAAAAAAAAAAACAATTTGATTAGAGCCGGCTGAGCAGCTCTCATCTAAACTAATATAAGGCTTTTTATATTAGCATTTCAAGATGTAAAGAGTGTAGGGTGTGGTGGTTGTGACATCCCGTTCCGAGATTATAAAAACATACTTGTAAATTGACCTTTTTACCCCTAGTTCGTTACATTTACGTTTAGTGTTGTTTTGTGTGGTGTGGCATGTGTTGGACCACACACACACACTCACACACACTGTCTCTATCTCTCCCGTGATTCCCTCTCCCTCTGTCTCTTCTCTGTCTCTCTCTCTCCCGAGCTCCATTCTTTCTTCTTCTTTCTTCAAACTCATACGGACAAACACCAAACTCACCCAAAACATCATAGATCGAGGGAACCAACTACACCATTGAACTCGTGAGGTTGAGAGGAGCACGACCATACTATTTTCAGGTGAGAAATCATTAGTTTTCACGTCGATTCGAAGTAATCCGTTTTGAGTACTATTCATGCAAACTTAGTCTAGCATGTTTTTGGACTTTTTAAGCTTGTAGATGTGTTGGTGAGGTCCCAAGGAGCTTGGGAGTGCTTCGTTGGGCGATTTTGGACGTTGGGATTGCCCTGTTCAAAGTTGGCCGGTTTTAGATTGTGTGGACAGGTATAATTCCTTGATTTTTAGGCCTTAAAAATAGTCTATCGTGATTCTACTAGTCCTAAGCTTCATTTTGGTATAAAGATCGTGAAAAATGGTTGAAAAACGAGTGAGATATCGAAGTTTGAAAATTTTCCAGTTTTCCGGCGAAGGCGCCGGAGTCTCGCCGGAGAAGGTGACGGAATATTCCGTCAGGATTCTGATGGAATATTCCTGACGCCGTTAACGGAATCTGTCAGTTTTGACGGAATATTCCTAACGGCGTCAGTTGACGCTGTCAGTGTGCATGGCACGTGGCCGCGCATGGGGGGCGCGTAGGTCCGTGCCTATTCTGGCGCGTGGGGGCTCGTGAGGGGTTCAAAAATTATTTTAAAAATATGGTTGTGATCTTGAGGTTGTGTAGAGCACGTTGGTATATTCATTTGTCCATTTTGAGCAATGTATGAGAAGTTATTACGAGAAGTTGGTTATGTGCTTTTAAATTGACGTTTTTGTAGTTGTTTCGCGTATAGGTGATACGTATCCCGAGGACGAGCGTGGTCACTCGAGGCTGGGGGGCTACGACCCTTCCACATATCAGTGAGTGGGCTTTTGGTTTTCCGTATATACCTATATGCAATTATATTCCCAGAAATTAAATAAAAAGGGTTATTTGTTTCATGCCATGCACCATATGTTTGTCGTTTATGTATCATCACATGCATTAGTAGTGGCATACATATATATATATATATATGCGTATTGGGTGCTGTGGACGCACAGGTAAGTGCCAGGTAAAGGTTATTCATATTTACATTCAGCAGTAGTTTGAGATGCTTAGCGAGCTCATAACCTGCACCCCCGGTGTTAGTGCTCCCGCCCTGAGCAGGGCACAGTCCTTCACGTGATGTTCACCTCCCGCACCACATGCTCAGCTTGGATCCAAGCTAGGTGCACAGTCCTATCGTACAGACCACATTAGGTGGTTCCGACTCGTAGGTGACCCGCGATTATTCGCACAGCCTTCACGTGATCGTAGCACTAAAGCGTATATATATACGTCACACCCAGGCCTGTTGTACAGACCACTTTAGGTGGTTCCGACTCGTGGGCAGGTTCAGTTGTTTAGTTGTTGAGATTGAGATTTGAGCTCTAGATTCAGCCGTACAGGTCACTTTAGGTGACTCCGGCTGCCAGTGATAAGGTATTGACATTGTTTATACCTGAGCACTTGCATATTATTATGAGGCTTTGAGCATGACGGCCTACCTTGAGCATATTTGGCATATTTATACCTACGTATATATGTTTATTTTCTGGGAAGTATAAAGGTTTTACGGCGAGGGGTTAGAATGTATTTTACTAAATGGTTTACAAAGAACTTTGTTTTTGCCCACTCACGCTTTTGTTTTTCGCCCCTCCAGGTTCTAGTAGCTTAGCGGGTTCGGTGGTTTTCCCAGAGGACGTCCCGGCATTTCTGACAGACACTCACCGATGTAGGGTCACCTTCGGGTGTACTATTGTCGTATCATTCTCTTTGGACTGCTGTAGTCTTGCTCTGAATTTAGCGTTTCACTTACGCTAGCACTTGTCTTAGTACTTTGTATGCTAGTTTTTTTTTAAATTATTCGTACTTTTACATTACTATCTCATTAGCTTCCGCACGTGCACATGGCTACATCACCTTCGTGTGACGGCCAGCACGCCCTGATCTTGGTCGGGGTGTGTCAGTGGTAGCATGGAAAAATATTGTTGGCTTATTGTTAATTCATTATGAGGTTTAACTTAGTCTCCTACTTTTCCACCTGTTTAGTATAGACAATATTATTTGTTCCAAGTATATGAGATGCATTAAGATAAACCTTGATTGAAAAAACAAATGTGGGGTGCATTAAGATAAACTTTGATTGAAAAGCTAAATGTGGGGTGTATTAAGTATGCGGGTTGTATTCAACAATACGTGAGATGTTAACAAGCCTTATTTAATAATCACAATTAAGTTGAAATGTTAAAATGGTCCCTGTGTTTTAGTCATTGAGTCAATTTAGTCCATATGTTTTCAATTGTCCAATTTGATCATTGTGTTTATCTCCTTTAGCCAATTAAGAATATCTTCATCTAATTTCTGTAAAAAAAAATTATAAATTATTATAAACTTATTTATTAAATTATTTATTTTATTTAAAATTAAAATTAAATTAAAATTAAAAGAAAAATTATTCTCCTTCCAACTCCCCAACCTCCTCCCTAACACTGCCCCCTCTTTTTTCTACGTCACAACCTTAATCATTTTTCAGATTAGAAGTTTTATCTCTTATATGTGTTATTTCTTATTGATTTTTATCTTTATGTAAAGAGAAAGGATAATTATATCTAGTATAATTTTTCATATAAATTTTTTAAAAGAGATGGAATGAAATGTTCATAATTAGCTAACATAGACAAACACGAGAATTAAATTAGTCAATTAAAAAATACGGCAACTAAGTTGACTATATGACTATAACACCGAGATCATTTTAATATTTAAGCCTCGCAATTCAGAATCACAGGTTAAAATAAAAAATAAAAAAATTGAGAATCACATGTCATAACAATTTCTCCACCCTGAGGAGACTGGAAGTGAACAAAGATACGAAAAGCTAAAACCCTAGAGCCGGCGCCCTCCGACGGTTGGGTTGTTTTGGGTTGTGTCCTCGTCAGTGAGCAAAATGGGTCGTGGCGGCGGCGGCGGCCGTTCTGGTTCCCGCTCCGGAGGTGAGAAAACACGGAAATTCGATCTGTTTATGTTTTATGTTGTTGATCCCAGCTGATTTCTCCATCTTATCTGTGGCTCGCAAGGTTTTGGTCGATCTTCCTTTAATAGCCGCCTTGGTTTTCCCTTCTTTTTTGGGATCCGTATATAAAACTATGGTTTGGTTTGGCTTGGTAGTTAATTATTCATTTGCATAATTTTGGGGGTTTTCCCAAAACCCTAACCTAACCTGATAAAAGAATTTCATGTTTAATCTGCAGGATTCAGATCCTCCCGCTTCCGTTCCCGTTCCTCTGGCACAAGTTTAAAGAGTACGTACGAATTTAGTTGTTTTCAATTTCGTTGCATGCTGCTGGGTGGGTGGGGCTTCAACACTTTGATATTATTAATCTTGATGATCCGCACTTCCCCGTCACGTTAATTAGGTTTATCTCGTAATTAATTGCCGGTATCATTTCATTTCGTGGTCTATCATCAGTTCTCTCTGTGTAATTACAAAACTATTATGTAATGATAATATCTAAATTAATTCTGTTAGGTCCTAGTGCCCCTGATGAGGTGGTGGTGAGATATTCGAACGGCGGCCCTGTTAGGGTTGTTCGTCCTTCAGACGTTGAAGGAGCTGCGTTTCAGAGTAATTTATATTCCGAGTATGATAAATACGGGACTCCTTCCGGATACTTGCCTTGTGAGGGATTTGAGCTTTGTGGCTGCAAAAAATTGCTTATGTCTGCGATTGAGGTATTTATACTTGTCTCGGTCTTCTTCTTCTTCTTCTAGTACCATATACAAGTTTCGTCTTGCACGTGGCTTATAGCTTTTACATGATCTCCATCAGTTTTCTGGAATCGGAAACCGAATGATATAACTAGAGCACTTGTTAATCAGTTCCTATGAATAAAATCAACTTCTGCGTGATATTGCGATTAAATAGAGAAATCAAGCCAATATTTTGAATGAAAACCTCTTCATGTTTATTTATTTTTATTGTTTTTATGCTAGACAACCCTATTTGATGGGTGTAACAGTCCCGTCGGTTTGTCTTGCCGCCTTTTCTTGGAACTTTATTGTGGTGTTGAGGTGGACATTGGTGCGTTAAAGAAAGGCTCGACTTGCAGTGGTCCGGTTCAAAAATGAACATCCTCAACAATGGCTTGCTCAAAGCTCTGGATATTGTGAAACCCTTTCTTATGTCTTATTTGTTGTTTTCATTGCTTTTTCATACATGGTTTGTAATCTCTTCATAATTCCAACGTGACATGAAATGCACTCTTAATTCCATATGCTTTTGTCGATGCAACGGAGTGGCTTAATTACTTTTGTGGTATCGAATTGGAGGTAGTCATAGATGTGGTATGCTTTTCCACGAGTTTTTATTCAATCTTCTTGTGGAAGATCGATGTAAACATTTATTTGTCGTCAAATTTAATCTCTGCTTACCGAACCGAGAGTTCTTCAAGTTGAAGATCCAGCAGAGGTTGGACTTCCAGGCTTCCTGAGATTAAGGGTGGATTTTGACGCATTACGGCCCTTAATTACATGTTGTTCGGTACCATGCCCAGCTAGGGGCTCCTATGTGATTCGATTCAAGTATGAAGGGTTGAGAATTTTCGGCTACCGTTGTGGGAGGTTAGGCCACTCGAGTGCGTGTCCTCGTCCAGCGCCACTGCTACCATCTGGCGAAACCCGAAAATTGCATCGACAACTCTCGAAAAATTATCTCGATATCAAACGACGTACTACTAGACTGCCTACGTATCCTTGATAAAATCAAAAGACCTAGTTCGTTAATGGTTTGAATTTTTGGGGCTTCTAGCAAGTGAATGACCTCACTAAAATTTGGTACTTCTGGATTTGTGCGGTTGCGTCTAGATTGAATTTCTAGATTACTTATGTATCCTTGACGGAATCAAACCGGCGTAGTTCTAGCGTGATTTGATTTTGATGGGTTTTGTACCATTTGGATTTTGGATTGGCTTTTTGCCATTTTAGAATGATTTTGTGTTACTTGAGAAATTTGGGACAACTCTATGCCGTTTGAGACTTAACACGGTTTCGTGCCGTTTGAGACTTGACATGGCTTCGTGCCATTTGAGACTTCACGTGGCTTGTGTCATTTTTGGCTTGATATGTGAATGACGGATTAATTTGAAAGGATTTGGGCCCTTTGTACGATTTCGAATTCAAGAACTTGATCGAGTGGGTGATTGGCGCATTGAAGACATTGATGGTTTTCGTACCATTAGAAAATTTGGAATTTGGAGTTGGGAGTTGTAGGCTTGATACCGTTTGGGTTTGGATAATTAATAGGTCAAAAGACCCATTAACTTGGAATTTGTGTGTGATGATTTGAAAGGAAAAGTTCGGCTAAATCACACAAAATGGGTAACCTAATTTGGTACCGAATTCGTCATCCATGAGATTTGAACCCAATACCTCTCACTCCCAAGCGAAAAGAAATACCACCAGACCGTAATACTGAATGACAAAATATCAAAGTTAGACAACTTCAAAAGTAGTGAATAAGGCATCTGGGAATTTTCGACTTTGAAGTGTTTCCTTTGTAACAATGATAAAATTCAAAGTGAATTTGACAAATGGCGCGGTTAATTCCGGACAAGCTCACCCAAATTTGACAAATGTGCAAATTTTGTTTATAATTTAGTATCCCTAGCATTACTCATGATAAAATTCACCACTTAAAACTCGAAAGTGGTGAATATCTTTAGACAAGCTCGCCCAACTCATGGTCTGGTAAACCAAACTACATAGTACAAACACCCGTTTCACGTAGGCATTCGGGAGATAACGACACCAATTACATATGTTTTCAAGTATAAGAAGGAAGAAAATAAACTTTGGGGATAATAATTGTAAAATTAAAAGACTATCATTCACAAAGACATTCCATATCCAGAGCATGAGTCGAAATTAAATAGTAACGGTCAAACAAAAGAAGGAATTCAACGTGAATTCCGGCCGATGCAAGCCAAGTCTCCAAAAACAGCAAATCACAGGAGGGGAAAGGGGAGATAATCAACTCTCACCGAAGCAATTAGAGACCCTGCTCGGTGAGGTAATCGCCCAGCCTCTCAACGACTTTGTTGCACTGCCCAGGAGTCACAGGCTCATCATATGCACCGATTAACAGGGCCTGGCTGATCGTCTTGATGGTAATTCCACCCGAACCCCCTGACATAGTAGACCCATCACGTCAATAGAAATATCACAGAGTTAAACAAAATCAAACATCTGCACCTATAAAGTAGCAGTACGTGGTTTCAAAATCTAAACAATGTGTTCTGAGCGTTTAGATTTACACTCGAATCTAAACAGTAATACAGTAAAAGTAAATCAAGCATCTGATTCAAATCAAGAACAATTACTCCGAGTTAATCAGATAAAAAACCACATAAACACTTTAATTAAGTTCATCATTTCTCTATCAAGTTCAAATCCTATGCATGTCATCGATCGGATTAGAAAAAGTTAAAGAGAACGTAACAAAAAAAATATTCGTGAGAGAGTTCGTTGTATGACCAACTTGAGTTGACAAGACTCACTTGAGTTTTAATATTTATCATGGCGTTGAGGTGCTGAATCTTGCAGAATGCGACGGAAGCTTCAATGAACCAACTTCTTTCGATTTGATCAGTATTTACCGGACCTGAGGACTTCTTAGAGAGGAATATGCTTGCAATGTTGTACACTACTGACAAGAGCAAGCATTGCATATCACCTGTGCTGCTCATCCGAATAGTGTCCTGCAAGCATATGATATAATTACATACTGCACAACACATGAAATTACAAAATATGTAGACTGATCCATAAAGTTATTGACTTGTGAAAACCTAATTCTTTGTTTGATCGGAAAAAATGTACCGAGTTTTACAGTTTGAGGTAAGCATGATCGAGCATGAAAGCTATTTATACATGAATATCGATTGACTTACAGAATCCCCAGATTGATCAATCCAGTTCTTCACTTGGGAAACACGTTGAGAAATAGCCTTCACTTCCTCGGCAACCAATAAATTCCAGCACTGCTTGCTTGAACTTTCTTGTGTGTCTATGTCAGAAGCATAGCGAGTAAGGATTTACAGGAATCAAGGCATTCACCAATCCCTGGCGCTGCCATAAGGATTTGCAATTTCCGCTGATGGCAATTCAAATAAACATCAACATCCATAGGTCTCTGATGCAAGAGACCTCTACTAGCAGCCTCCTCTAAAAGTAAATGAGCCACAGGGAAAGCACCATGGTTATTTGTTGTTGTTTTTTACTAAATCTGGACATATCACCATATTCGGTATCCCATGGATTGGATATGAAACAGAACTATCAGTAGAATCTTTGCTTCCCGATCTACCAGCAACAATAGCTTTGTAATAATATGACCGATGACTGATAAGAGAAGAACTTGAGCTTTTCACAGAGCTTTCCGATATAGTAAGCATTTGGCCAATCTTGCCTGATACAGAAGAAAGCAGAGACAGATTACCATTTGATTATGGCACATGAGGTGGCTGGTTTTTGTCTGGAAAAATGAAACTGGGTAGAATAGAGGGCGTCCATGCTGCATCCTTCACAGATACAACAGTTTGCTGATCATAAAATGGCGCCACTCTGATGGATATCATGGTACACCAATGCCAATAACTCGTGTATCTCAAGACTCAGCCACAAAATGAGAAAAAATCATCACATTGATCAATCACATCCCGAAGGTATTCTAATATCCAAAATCAAAGCCAAAAAAAAAGAAAAAAACTAGCTTTTTTTTCTTGTTTGCCTTAATGGCATGCTAATTGAAAAAAAATTAGGAAAATCCCGAAGGACCTGTATGGCCAACATGAGCAAGAAAGCGAAAAGACAATACCCTCCTCCTCACCAATACAATAATATATAGGAAAGAAAGGGGTCTAACCTGCTGAACTGATGTCTTTGCCGGAGCCAAACTCATTAATAGACACCGTCTACACCTCCTTCGACTTGTCTCAACTCTTTGAGGTAAAGTAGCATTCTTCCTCCATCCTGCCTCCATTTAGCAACAAGTCTACTTCCTGTAAACAGGATCATTATAAAATGAAACTTTTCGACACAAAAATCTTTTGGTTTCTGCAGATTTCACAAATCAGAATGATAAACAACAAACATGCATTTAAGGCATATGCATCCATATAATGTTCAGTTTCTTTTGGCAATTCGATACACTTCCTTCCTCCCATGTTCAATGGGATTGACCACTTCTATCCTTTAACTGCACAAAATTTCAAATTGTGGGTATATAACTATGTATGAATAGGCGAAGCTCCATAGCAAATATAGGAGGCTTATGAATTGGTCCAAAGGCATAAAGGAAAACAAAAGATGAAGAGCAAATATAGGAGGCTTATGAATTGGTCCAAAGGCATAATAAAAATATTCAACTGTCCCATAAGTCTCGAATAAGCAAAAGTCCCCCAAAAATTCAACAAAAAAAATTAGCCAAAATGTCCCATCATCCGTATTCCTGCAAATTCAACAAAAAAAATTAGCCAAAATGTTTCCCCCAAAAATTAGGCAAAATGAAAATAACAAGAAAATTTAATTAACAAAAAAATTAAAATTGCCTGCTCAGTCATCCCCGCCCGAAGAGACCTCGCTTTCTCCCCCCGATTGCTCCTCCTTGTTGGCCTCCCTCTTTCCGGCAGATTCCTTTTCCTTCTTCCCTCCCGCCGATTCCTCTCGTTTGTGTTCATTTGCCTCTCCACACAGTTTCCTTCTCATGTCCCTGCACATGCTATTTGTAAAATCATCTCTGGCGCGGTCCTGCTGTGTGTACCCCCTGGTCGGGTCCCATTTTTCACCCTCTTTTTTCACCAGGTAGTCCAGCGCTTGAAACGGAGTTAAAGTCTTCAGCGCTTCCCTTAGGGCAGGAAGAGCGAGAAGAATGTGGGACAGCTCTGCACCCACCGTGAGCTTGCACACCGCGTCAAAAATTCGCATTTTCGGCTTCTCCAAAGGGTCCATCCTGGAGAATTCGGACGCATTGTCCGGGTGCATGCGGAGTTCGACGACCCCCTTTGCCAGCTTGACGTCCTCCTTGACAATCACTCGAAAAATCTTGTCTTTGTGCTTCCCATGCCCGGAGGACATTTTGGACAACCGCCACGCAGCCACCGAGACACGAACCATGATGATTTTGGATTTTTTCTTGCGGGAGCAAACGGACAGTGAGCAACGCCGATATCACATGTTTTATAGTGGAGCAGATTGTACGGTAAATGAGAGAGAGAGAGAGAGAGAGGCGTGAGTATTGGTACGCTGCTGCAATAACCAGTCACCAATGTGAGAGAGAGGGTCGTGCGTCAAATAACCAGTCTCGAGTCGGTCATCACCCGACTCGCTGCAGTACAGCAACTCGCTCTCTCGTTTCTATTTTATTTTTGTTTTCAGTCAATAACCAGTCACAAGTTGGTCACATCACTCCACTAGCCTACAAAAAAATTATACACACCAGCTACTACCAGATACAAAGAGTTATATTTTGTGGGTTGTGGGAAAAAAGTCTAGTAAATAAACACTATCCAACCAACGATTAAGATCCGGAAACAAACATTCTTACTCTTGTTGTGAGCCATTAAATTACATGACATAAATATGAATTATGATGTGGAAGTTTTCTAATTATTGAGCCTGAAAAGGATGAACAAATAAAAAACTTCATCAAACGCTGATGATTATGTGACTAACATTCACTCTATGTTCTATAATTTGCATTTCAGGAGGAGAAATTTTTCAATGTGACATGAACACGGATAGTACACCACGCGTTATTATACAAATAGTGTGATATGTGTGTTAAAAAATTAAATTTTTCACTACTTATATAATAACATGTGGTGTACCACTCGGTGTTCCTGTCACAATGAAAATTTTCTCTTTCAGGAGAGGCGATACACCCATGACATTTGTGTAAGATTTATGTGGAGTTTGACGAATATCAATTGTTTACTTGGACGACAAGCAACCTATTTTTGCCAAGAATAAGGTGGCTGGAGATGAAGTGTGGACGTAATGAATGTATGGACAACAATGAGAGAGAGAGAGAGAGAGACGGGAGGGGGGGGTGGAAGAGGGAGGAATCGAAGATATGAAACCCATGAATTGTTGTTGTTTTTTTTCTTACTTTTCCTTTTTAAAATGTGTTATACAATGTTTGAAAATTTGAATTTTCTTTTGTTCTTCTTGTTTCAATCTATGTGATACCATTTGATTGAATATGTGAGCTTTATATTTGTGCTACATCGGTCATAAGTGGATCCTAATTAGGTCACATAAGCAAGCAGAATACAAGGAAATAAGTTAGAGTAAAGTGACGACTTTTTAGTTTTAAGAGGCAAAATAAGGTTGAAAATGAGGGTCCTGTCACCAATGTGAGAGTGAGGGTCCAGTCACCAATGTGAGAGAGAGGGTCGTGAGTCAAATAACCGGTCTCCAGTCGGTCATCACCCGACTCGCTGCAGTACAGCAACTCTCTCTCTCGTTTCAATTTTATTCTCGTTTCAATTTTATTTTTGTTTTCAGTTAATAACCAGTCACAAGTTGGTCACATCACTCCACTAGCCTACAAAAAAATTATACACACCAGCTACTACCAGATACAAAGAGTTATATTTTGTGGGTTGTGGAAAAAAAGTCTAGTAAATAAACACTATCCAACCAACGATTAAGATTCGGAAACAAACATTCTTATTCTTGTTGTGAGCCATTAAATTACATGACATAAATATGAATTATGATGTGGAAGTTTTCTAATTATTGAGCCTGAAAAGGATGAACAAATAAAAAACTTCATCAAATGCTGATGATTATGTGACTAACATTCACTCTATGTTCTATATTTTGCATTTCAGGAGGAGAAATTTTTCAATGTGACATGAACACGGGTGGTACACCACGCGTCATTATACAAATAGTGTGATATGTGCGTTAAAAAATTAAACTTTTCACTACTTATATAATAACATTTGGTGTACCACTCGATGTTCTTGTCACAATGAAAATTTTCTCTTTCAGGAGAGGCGATACACCCATGACATTTGTGTAAGATTTATGTGGAGTTTGACGAATATCAATTGTTTACTTGGACGACAAGCAGCCTATTTTTGGCAAGAGTAAGGTGGCTGGAGATGAATGGTAGAAGGAATGAATGTATGGACAACAATGAGAGAGAGAGAGAGAGGGGGGGGGGGTTGGAAGAGGGAGGAATGAAGATATGAAACCCATGAATTCTTGTTGTTTTTTTTCTTACTTTCCTTTTTAAAATGTGTTATACAATGTTTGAAAAATTGAATTTTCTTTTGTTCTTCTTGTTTCAATCTATGTGATACCATTTGATTGAATATGTGAGCTTTATACTTGTGCCACATCGGTCATAAATGGGTCCTAATTAAGCCACATAAGCAAGCAGAATACAAGAAAATAAGTTAGAGTAAAATGACGATTTTTGAGTTTTAAGAGGCAAAGTAAGGCTGAAAATCGAGTTTCAAGAAGCAAAGTGACGTTTTTTGAGTTTGAGGGAGAAAAGCGCAATCAAAATCGAATTTTCGGATATAAAGTGACGAATTTTGAGTTTTAAGAAGTAAATTAATATCAATTTCGAGAAAAAAAAAAAAAAAAAAACACTCTGCCACCATTCTCTCCCCTCACTGATGTCAGAACGTCATTCCATCAGTCCATCAGTGCAGCTGCCTCGGTGGCAGAAAGTCATTCCATCAGTCTCGTAACTCTCATCCCCCGGTGGCGGAATGCCTTTACTCTTTTCTCACTGCCAAATTTCTTGCCTCCGCCACGCGCCAAGAACCAGTAAACGGCGTCGTTCTTCAACATCGGAGAGTGCCTGAAACGTCAGCGTGAGATCCATCTGACTGTGTGATCACCTGCTCTCAACCCTACGAAACACTAACCCGGATCACCAATTCTGGTGGGTCGGTCACAAAAGACTCGTACACAAAAACCAATGGTCGCCTTGCACGAATAAGGTTTATGTGGTACCTGATGCAGCTTATCATTTCCTCTAACCTCCCCAACCTTCCCAAAACTCAATGGATTTTCTCTTCCCCACCCCTTCCCCCCTCTCTCTCATCGTTGCAGAAGCGATTTCTAGGGTTGCCGGTGGGATTCTTCAGGCCGATTCACACAGCAAAACGCAAAACTTTACACGCTGAATTCTGCGTTTTAATCGTATTCGAAAATCCCTAATTCCAATTTGCCTAAAAGAATTCCCAATTCAATCTGATGAGTTATGACTCCCACCACCAGTGAACGCTTCCGCCCTCCCACTCTCCTCCTCGCATTCCTCTCCGCCCTGATTTCCCTAACCCCCTCCTCCTCGCGTCCGAAGACGATGAGTTTTGGATAACCGATTCGTCCGACTCCGATTCCCATCTCTTCCACCAAGACTACTCGCCGCCGTCTCCTGCACCTCCACCGCCGCTCCCGCCGTCGGTCTCTTGCACCGACGACCTCGGCGGCGTCGGCTCTCTGGACGCCACGTGTCAGATAGTCCCCGATTCGAACCTCACCAGCGACGTGTACGTAACAGGGAAGGGCAACTTTTATGTTCTGCCCCGGGTGACATTCGGCTGCGCGATAATTATTGACATTACCGGTAACTTTTGCTTGGGCAGTAACGCGTCGCTTTTGGCTGGGGCTTTCGAGCTCACGGGCGTGCAATGCCAGATTTCTCGACGGCTTGGCGTTGAACACAACCGATTTGGCGCGGAAGCCGCACGAGTGGGACTCCGCAGGGGATAGATGGGGCGGGTGGGGCGTGTTGTTTGGCTGACAAGACGAAGCTTCCGGAGGTTTAGGGGGAGGGAGGGTGAGGTGAATGAATTTCTGGTAGTGGAGGGGAGTGTTTTGGCTGAAGGGGAATGCGGAGGGAATAGAGGTGGCGGTGGTTCTGGTGGCAGTATCATAAATTGTAAGGTTAAACACCAATTCTCCTATATTTTTCTTAATTTAAAGTTCTGTACTGGTTTTCTCTGTTAAATGATTTTATGGTGTTTTGATTCATATGTCGATGATATGTAGGAGAAAGTAGATATAAGTGTTCTAAAACTCTTGTGTAGTTTACTTCCACTCCCTTGTCTTTTGGAATGGAGATTTTGTGGATAACTAAAGTGAATGAAGTTTGATCTTAAATTTTGATCTTATGTGTGAGTTTGTGTTTTTATTATTGTTTTCTACGCCGGTGACAAAAATGCTAGAAAGGTTACGACTGGGGTATGTGGTAATTCTGTAGTTGTGCATCAAAACGTGCTCATTTTACTTATTATTCAAGTGTGATTCTTATGTGTGCATAGGTGTTTGTGAATGTGCCACCATGCTTCTTGTCGTTGTTCTCATTTCCCAGGTCCATGTGACTGCTGGTGTGATTGTGCTTTACATCTGCATCAAGTTGTATCAATACGGATATTACTATACGTGAATCTTATGCAGGGCGACCTGTATGCCTACTAAAGAATTCTGTTGTTATGAAGTGCAGAACAGGTAGTGGCAGGATAAGTGCTTGTGGTGGTGATGGTTGCGCTGGTGGAAGAGTGTCAGTTGATGTCTATAGCAGGCGGGATGACCCCAAAATAAAATTTGTGTGCTTGCTGAGACACCATGTGTTTGCCTGACATGGCTAATTGTACTGTCATTTCTTATAAAAGTTATGGACAAATTTTATGTTCAATTCAATGTTTGAGATTTTCTTGACCTGTGTATTAGCGTTCTCTAATAATCTCTCAGTAGTTTCTCTGGTTTCGTAACCTGCTGTTCTGATTTCAATATTAAATTTCTTTGAAGAGTAATTTTAGTGTTCAAAATTGTTCCACCGGTCACGTTGTTTACTTTACTTGTTAAAGGCTGATTCTCTTCAAGTAACTCAATCCAGTTTAGCTTTTATTCTTGAAATGTTGGGTCATCTATCAGAAGATAAATTATTACTTATTTTCATATTATTAAAGTTATGCAATTCTGAAAATTGAAATGTGTCGGCTTTTATGAAAGCCTCTTGGAGGAGTTCCAAAAAATTGTTTAGGTGGTGCTTACTTCTTGATGTGGAATGAGGGGATGTGACATTAATTATCTCATTTTCAGGAGGAAATAGCTATGCTTGTCCGGAAAATGCGGGCGGGGCTAGTACTGTATGTGATGCAGTTCCTCGAAGCCTTATTGTTAGCAACCATAACAAGTCAACAGACGGTACAGAATCACTTCTCATGGAGTTTCCTTATCAACCTCTTTGGACAAATGTTTATATTCAAAATAAGGCAAGGGCCACTGTCCCATTGCTTCGGAGTCGTATCCAGGTTTGTGGAACTCAAAATGTGTAACCTATAGTGTTTCTTCCTTCTCGCCACATTCTCAGCTTTTTGTATGGATTATGTAAAAACACTTTCTTGTTAGATAAAAGGTGTTTTCTGTTTAATATCCCTTGTCCTACTTTGATATAGATTTTGGTCTAGTTAGAAAAGAGAATACTGGTGTCAATACCATAGAGAATTTAAAATTTGAGGGAAAGATTCAGTCATCCATTGTTTATGCACTGTATAGGTGCAAGGACATATAAGCCTTATGAGTGACGGTATGTGAAGCTTTGGAGTTCACTTCATCAGAGTTGTTGATGAGTGACTCTGTAATCAAGGCAAGTTGCAAATTTGTGGATTTCATTGTATGCAGTTCCTTGTTATATCAAGATACACTATTGTTCTTCACAATTCAAGTGTGATTCAATGTTTTGGACAAATCTTATGTTCAATTCAATGTTTGAGATTTTCTTGACCTGTGTTTTAGCGTTTTATAACATTCTCAATCTCTCAGTAGTTTCTCTCGTTTCGTAACCTGCTGTTCTGATTTCAATGTTAAATTTCTTCGAAGAGTAATTTTAGCGTTCACAATTGTTCCACTGATCACGTTGTTTACTTTACCCGTTAAGGACTGATTCTCTTCTAGTAACTCAATTCAGTTTTTAGCTTTTACTCTTGAAATGTTGGGTCATCTATCAGAAGATAAATTATTACTTATTTTTATATTATTTAGCTTTCACTTCTTCTTGTTGTTGTATGCAATTCTGAAAATTGAAATATGTCAGCTTTTATGAAAGCCCTCTTGGAGGAGTTAAAAAACAATTGTTTTGGTGGTGATTACTTCTTGATCTTGGAATGAGGGGATGTGACATTAATAATGTTCTTGTTGGGCTTGGACTTGGGTCCCGCAACACTTTTCATTCCCATAAGTAAACAAGGAGTTTACCAGGAACGAGAATGACCCACATTCTCCACATTCCCATTTTCCTTGTGTAAACACACCCTTAATGCTAGGCCTGATAATTTCTAACACGATTCATTAATCCGACACGCTAAGACATAAAATTAATTGGTCTTCAGGATAATCCGATAAGTATCTGTGCAGATAACGAGTCCGTTCAGGTATGCATGTGGGTAACCCGTTACACGAGAAGAAAAATATTAATTTAATAATCTTTTACCATGGAAAAGAAATACTATAATTAAAAACATTAAGATTTAATCTGGAACCGAATAGAAAAGTGTGTGTATATATATATATATATATTTTTTATTTTTTTATTTTTTTTTCCCTCATAACGAGTCAAATTTAGAAGGGAAAAAAAAAACAAAATTTCTTAAAAGGTTGGGTAAAATGACTCGACCTGTTAAGAACCCATTAAGATGATGGGTGTGACACAACACGACCAGACCTGTTAAGATAACAGGTGTTACACGAACACGACAAACACTACCCGTTTGCCATGCCTACTTAATGCATTCGAATGGAAGCAATTCGCGACTAGATCTCAATAAATCGTGACAACAATACTACTTTACCACTTGAAAGGCCCCGTTATTTAGCGGCCGGACTGGAATTTAGTAGAGTGAATTAGATGATCTCAAACAACATTAAACCTTGAAATGCGTTCTGATGTGCGGATTTGGAGTTTAGATTTTAGCACTTTTGGATTTGAGGTTCGGATTTAGGCCATTAGGAGTATTTTGCACTTTTGGCGTTTTGGGGGTAAAGATTTTGGCAACATACAACTTAGGGCATGTGTTTTGGGGTTTGAATTTGTAGATTTTGGGCTTTTGAGGTTTTGAAAATACAACTACAATGCTAATTCTCCAAATATCTTAACACTTCAAGGTATCTTACGTTGCTTTCAGTTGGGTATCACATTAGCCTGGTGAGATTAACAAGGAGAACATATTTAAAACACTGACACAATCAGTTACATGTAATTCACTTATGTCCGAACCTCTTCCATCTGCTGTTGTATTGTTCCTCTCTGTAATGCTGTTGTTGCATCGCTGCAGTAAGGGAGAAACAAATAAACCCGCTTGATGCACGCTGGAAGGTGGTGGATTGACACATTGCATGGAGTTCTCAGGAAATGGGGTGGATGCTATGGTTTTCACCGGAGCCGCCTCTGCGTCACTGGTTCCAGTATGGTCGGCTCCATCTCTCGCATAACCTGCAGCCGGTAATGTAGCTACAACCATCAGTGGGTGCGTGAGTGAAAATGTTACATCTACAAAACCCATTTAAGGCGAGCACCCTGCGTTCAACATGAAATACGCACGGAAGAAGAATAACCTGTGTGCAGAGTGCCTGTGTTGGGTATCCTTTGTGTTCGGGGACACTGACGAGGCTCCAGCTCCTTTTTTAGTTTAGACTGCAAAGCACAACCACAATAAACTTGTCACGGGTTACTCCAATTCATTTCCTTAATTACCTCAAACTTGTATCGAAGTTGTTCTTGCTTTTATGTGAACATATTCTAAATGACATTATGTTTGGGTTTCTTAACGTAAAAGAACTACGAGAAAACAAATTTAATGGTGTCATCGGGCCCTTCTGATTGTTTTCAGACTGCTGCAAGTCAAGTTTAAACCCAAAAAGAGAAGGATCTAGCTACCACAGAATTTAGATGTTTTGACGCGTGAGTTTCCATACCTTTGCATTTTCTTCACGGTGCTTTACAACAAAAGGGATGTTTGTGTAACAGCCACGCAGTAATGTGTAAGCCCGCAAGAGAAGCTTTCTCGGAATGCTATGGTCAATGATTTCAGCGCCATCCATGGTTGGCCTCAACTGTGTATCCTTTGCTAACCAAGATGGAACCAAATACATGTTGACACCAGATGAGGGAATCACACAGGAGCTCTCACGATAAAAATTACAAGAAGATCAAAGCAGAGCCCGCGACCTCCAAATTCTCATCTGAAGCTTTCTTAACTATCAAATTCTTTATTTTAGACGAAATAGGATTTTGTTTTCTGCACGAATTTTGAAATAGGCTGGGTCCTTGAACGCTGAACTCCATGATTCATCTGTTTGTAGATCAACACAAAGCGGCTGGCTATTTTCCGGCATACCTGATGGCTTAAGGACCTGAATTTCCCTGGTGATTTCAGACTCTGGGAGTGATCTGCGCCAAGCCTAGTATAAGAGTTCGTTACCAAGCAATGGAAGCATGCCTACAAACTTTTGCACAGTTCCTGTTTAACAATTTTGGATTCTTAAACCTCTTCCGCATCTTCTAGTTTATGGCTTCAAGAATGTCCAGCTTGCCATTTTTCTCCAATGTTGTTATATGTTCATGAACAAATCTGCAGAAGTACGAGGAGATCATTAGACTCTGGAAGGAGAACCATCTTGTTTAAAATAATAACGTAAACGGATCGAGGCTTAAAAGCAGTTAAGATTCAACTTACCCATGTAAACTGCTTTCCGACGTTTCAGTGGCCTTAACCTCAGGCAAAGCACATATTTCTGGCCATAAGTTCCCCCACTTCGTGAACAAAACAAACACTTCAACCTCAGGCAAAGCACATATTTCTGGCCATAAGTTCCCCCGCTCCGTGAACAAAACAAACACTTTCTCCAACATGTGCTCAGAATTACTTGTCGCACCAGAGCCAACAGTCTTAGCTCGACGTATGGATGAAATCAGGGCCTTAACATGCCTCCCTAGTGCAACGGGAACACGATCTTCAATGCATTTAAATTAATTGAGAAAAAAGTACATCAGAAACAGAACAAGAACAGCTTGATGAGGGATGCTGTTTTAGCAGTAACGATGACATAATTGAACGACTAAACGGTAGAGGTCAAATTATTACCCTCTTATCAGCTCAAAGAGACATATAAGCACGGTCAAGAGTACAGATGTCTCCAGTCTTCTCCAACGGTTCCAAATAGAACAGATAATTCTGAATGCAAAGTAATAAATTTTCGAGAAATTTCGGGGGTAAGTTGACTTCAAGGGACTTTTTACTCCCAGAAACCAGGAGTTTTCCGCCCGATAAACAGAGAAGATATATCCCATCAGGTCTATATGAATCATAATTTCAAGCTACTTAACAACATGGATAACAAACAAACATGGACAACAAACTGAACTGTTGAAATTGGGTTTTCCTTGTAACATTTGAAATAATATACAGGAAGGATTTTCCCTTAAATGGTTTTGTTTTAAACTACTGAAATGAGATTTACGTATTAACATTCGAAAAACATTAACTGTTGCACAGAATTACAGTTGTACCTTCCTTTTTTGGCTGTGCTATCAGTCTCCCACATATTTATTGTAAATGATGAGCGAAATGATTTGACGCAAAGGGAGAGTTCATCCTTTGCCCTCTCCAATGCACCACTTTCCCCCCTTCTAAACAGACCTTGAGCAAGCATATATCTAGCCTTATGGAAATGTTTAAGCTAAGCTCCCATTCAACACAAGTTTCAAGGGCAGAAAGACAGTCGCTATAATGCATGTTCCACACCTCTAAATTGAGTAAATCTTCATTCTCCCCAGTGTTTTCTTGTGTGCTTTTATCCTTGGGCGAAAATGAATTTTCAGACCCCATGTTACCTAAGATCTCATGATAGAATCCTTTCTTGATTGACTAAAGGCATATGTTGAAAGAACATGAAGGGGCCAAAGATTAATTTCAAAACATATAAAATAGTAGGATATAAAGTCTCCAAGTCCACAAACTATTTCAATGAAATCAGTCGAGTAGACATCACTAAGAAGAAAAAACCTTTAAAGCGTCTAGAATTTGTTTTCGGCACGCACAAAGTATCTTCAAAAGCGAAGCATGCATCTGGTAGACTGGATCTACAGCTGTTGGATTTAGAGCAATAGCTTTATCATAAGATGACAACGATGTCTCACAAGAGAACTTGAGCTTTTCACAGAGCTTTCCGATATAGTAAGCATGTGACCGATCTTGCCTGACACAGAAGAAAGCACAGACAGATCACCATTTGATTATGGCACATGAGGTGGTTGGTTTCTGTCTGGAAAAGTGAAACTACATAGAAAAGAGGGCATACTTACGAGCAAAAGCTTTTTTAAAATGTCCCATTGGGTTCTCACAAAACATCGTCCATGCTGAATCCTTCACAGGTGAAACAGTTCGCTGATCATAAAATGGCACCACACTTTGAAGGCTATCATAGTACACCAATGCCAATAACTCGTGTATCTCAGACTGAGCCACAAAATGAGGTAAAAGTAGCATTCTTCCTCCATCCTGCCACATTGATGTGCTTAATGCCATCATTTAGCAACAAGTCTACTTCCTGTAAAAAGGATCATTATAAAATGAAACACTACCTCATCGTAGATATTTCCGAGTCTTTGCCAACTTTGAAAACGTAGAGGATTGTAAAGTAAATCATATTTGAAGAGCTTTGCATTATGCTGCACAAATTCTTCCCCTTTGTTGGTAAGCACAAAGCCGGGCCATTTATCAGTAGCATTCATTTCCTCGGACAGGGCAAGGAAATAATACAAGTTGCAACAGACATCCAGATACGGCTCCGAGCTGCAAATATTCAATAATACAAGCAGACAGATCATTCTATGAATTACGAAATTTATGAATTAACGTTCATCTGAGAGATCAATTACATTCTTAAAATACAAACTAGAAAATTTATTTATGTATACCTCCCAGCTGGTGATGTCTTTTGTCATTTAAGGTCTCTCGCATCTGGAGTATAATCATTGTTACGGTTTCAAGAAAGACATCAGACCCAGCCTTTTCTGAGAGCTTATCTTCACACAAAATGAGGGTCATCTAAGAACCTATCTGTTGCATTTCCAGCCAATACATCCTCTCGTGGTTGTGGAAAATGTTTGCGTGTGGCTCTGAGTACTCGTCGAACTTTAACTAGTCCTGTCCTCTGCAACATACATGTATATAAGTAGCCAAATAAAGGTTGGGGAAACTAAAAAGCTGTGGGTGCTACAACGCCCTGTCATTGGAACCCTTGGGATAAATTGTAATGATGAGCATAGAGGCACAGGCAACATATGCATACACATGGAATAAAATATAGGGAGGGAGAGGGGAGGAGCTCACGGAAGAAGCCTTTGTATAAGGGAGTATGTACTGAAAAACATCAGCACACTGTTCCTTTGTCTGATAATCACCTGGGCTAGTATTTTTCTGCACAACTAACTCATCTTCATAGGATGAATCAGATCTAATATTTAGATCATATAAGCAGAAGAAGCACTGATCCCATGCATAATCAATTTTTAACTCAAGTTCCTCACTGTCATCTTCAATGAGCTCATCTCGGCTTCATTTAATTGATCACTTTCTTCTTCAGATCTGTTGAACTTGTCACCAGATCCATCTACATGTCGCTTTCCACCTTCCAGTCCCATGCTGTCTTTATCTATGGCATTATCAAGTGAAGTGATTTTGGAAGGTATCCCTTCAGAAGCACCCTTTCCTGCAGCACTGGTCTAATCTATTCCAGTGTGCACCATTTCCAAATCAGTATCTGATTTTGATTCATTTAGAGACATTTTGGTAGGACAATTTAGGCAAAGCTGCTCACTGGATTGAGTTGTTTCCTGGTTTGATGAGTTAACGTTAGATTTAAACTTCATATCCAAGGCCAACAGATGCTTAATTGCGAACTTAAGAAAATTTCCTTCCTCCACTTCACCACCCTGCCCGGCACAGCAAAGCCCATACTCAGCGAGTAAATCATGCAGTGTCACAATTAAGTCCACCTACGAGGCAAAGTCTGAAAATTTAGAAAAAGTTAAAGAGGACGTAACAAAAAAAAAAAAATATTCGTGAGAGAATTCGTTGTATGACCAACTTGAGCTGACAAGACTCACTTGAGTTTTAACATTTATCATGGTGTTGAGGTGCTGAATCTTGCAGAATGCGATGGAAGCTTCAATGAACCAACTCCTTTCAATTTGATCAGTATTTACCAGACCAGAGGACTTCTTAGGGACGAATATGCTTGCAATGTTGTACACTACTGACAAGAGCAAGCATTGCATATCACCTGTGCTGCTCATCCGAATAGTGCCCTGCAAGCATAAGATATAATTACATACTGCACAAAACATGAAATTACAAAATCTCTAGACTGATCAATAAAGTTATTGACTTGTGAAAACCTAATTCTTTGTTTGATTGGAAAAAATGTTCGGAGTTTTACAGTTTGAGGTAAGCATGATCGAGTATCAAAGCTATTTATACATGAATATCGATTGACTTACAGAATCCCCAGATTGATCAATCCAGTTCTTCACTCATGAAACACATTGAGAAATAGCCTTCACTTCCTCGGCAACAAATAAATTCCAGCACTGCTTGCTTGAACTTTCTTGTGTGTCTTTGTCAGAAAGAAGCATAGTAAGTGTTTGATCCTGATTTCAGCATTCATCAATCTCTGCAGCTGCCATAAGGATTTGCAATTTCCGCTGATGGCAATTCAAATAAACATCAACACTCATAGCCTTTTCTGAGAGCTTATCTTCACACAAAATGAGGGTCATCCTTGTGTTCTCGCCTTGTGTTCTCGTATGCCTTGATTAAAATGTTGAGTGCTGATGGTTCAACAGAAGTAATTTCCTCTCCGCCTTTATCCGCTATGCGCAAGGGTAATGCATCAGGGGGAACATTAAGTCTTCTCCATGCATTAAGAAATCAACCTTTAAAATGTTAATTTCATGGAGAATTCTGTAAATGATTTAACTCTTTAACAACCTTGCAATATGGAAGGCGGATCACACATTGGGAATCATTCGTATTTTCCTTCTTTTCCAAAAGAGACAAGGAAATATAGAATTCTTGGTGGGCTTTTTCCTTGTTGCCATCCAAAATAGATACCGTCCACCAAACCAGAAAAATCAAACCCAGAAGGAAGTGTTACTTGTTAAAGGAGAACCATCTAATGATACATCCTGGCAAACAGAGGTGTTCACGGATATTCCATCAGTACCAAAGAATCTCTCAAGCCTAAAAATAATTTCATCTTCCACGGCTACTGATTCAATAATTTTACAAAGATGATAAGATGCCTAGACATGAATTCAGATAGCCTGGAAACATCGGAAGACAATGACCCAAGATTATAATAAAGTTCAGCAAGAAAGAGGCAACATTTGGTGCTCATATCCTTCCCCCAATTCCTTGTAATCCCTTCCAACCCCAAGAACTTAACAAATGCATCCTGAGACAAAATACCTCTACTAGCAGCCTCCTCTAAAAGCAAATGAGCCACAGGGAAAGCACCATGGTTATTTGATGTTTTTTTTCTAATAAATCTGGACATCTCACCATATTGTTGGCTCATTGTTAGCTCATTATGAGGTTTAACTTAGTCTCTTATTTTTCCACCCGTTTAGTATAGATAATATTGTTTGTTCCAAGTATATGGGATGCATTAAGATAAACTTTGATTGAAAAAACAAATGTGGGGTGCATTAAGATAAACTTTGATTGAAAAGCCAAATGTGGGGTGTATTAAGTATGTAGATTGTATTCAACAATACGTGAGATGTTAACAAGCCTTATTTAATAATCACAATTAAGTTGAAATGTTAAAATGGTCCCTATGTTTTAGTCATTGAGTCAATTTAGTCCATATGTTTTCAATTTGGCCAATTTGATCATTGTGTTTATCTCCTTTAACCAATTAAGAATATTTTCATCTAATTTTTGTAAAAAAATATATAAATTATTATAAACTTATTTATTAAATTATTTATTCTATTGAAAATATTTAAAAATTAAATTAAATTAAAATTAAAAGAAAAATTGTTCCCCTTCCAACTCCCCAACCTCCTCCCTAACACTACCCCCTATTTTTTCTACGTCACAACCTTAATCATTTTTCAGATTAGAAGTTTTATCTCTTATATGTGTTATTTCTTATTGATTTTTATCTTTATGTAAAGAGAAAGGATAATTATATCTAGTATAATTTTTCATATAAATTTTTTAAAAGAGATGGAATGAAATGTTCATAATTAGCTAACATAGACAAACACGAGAATTAAATTAGTCAATTCAAAAATACGGCAACTAAGTTGACTATATGACTATAACACCGAGATCATTTTAATATTTAAGCCTCGCAATTCAGAATCACAGGTTAAAATAAAAAATAAAAAAATTGAGAATCACATGTCATAACAATTTCTCCACCCTGAGGAGACTGGAAGTGAACAAAGATACGAAAAGCTAAAACCCTAGAGCCGGCGCCCTCCGACGGTTGGGTTGTTTTGGGTTGTGTCCTCGTCAGTGAGCAAAATGGGTCGTGGCGGCGGCGGCGGCCGTTCTGGTTCCCGCTCCGGAGGTGAGAAAACACGGAAATTCGATCTGTTTATGTTTTATGTTGTTGATCCCAGCTGATTTCTCCATCTTATCTGTGGCTCGCAAGGTTTTGGTCGATCTTCCTTTAATAGCCGCCTTGGTTTTCCCTTCTTTTTTGGGATCCGTATATAAAACTATGGTTTGGTTTGGCTTGGTAGTTAATTATTCATTTGCATAATTTTGGGGGTTTTCCCAAAACCCTAACCTAACCTGATAAAAGAATTTCATGTTTAATCTGCAGGATTCAGATCCTCCCGCTTCCGTTCCCGTTCCTCTGGCACAAGTTTAAAGAGTACGTACGAATTTAGTTGTTTTCAATTTCGTTGCATGCTGCTGGGTGGGTGGGGCTTCAACACTTTGATATTATTAATCTTGATGATCCGCACTTCCCCGTCACGTTAATTAGGTTTATCTCGTAATTAATTGCCGGTATCATTTCATTTCGTGGTCTATCATCAGTTCTCTCTGTGTAATTACAAAACTATTATGTAATGATAATATCTAAATTAATTCTGTTAGGTCCTAGTGCCCCTGATGAGGTGGTGGTGAGATATTCGAACGGCGGCCCTGTTAGGGTTGTTCGTCCTTCAGACGTTGAAGGAGCTGCGTTTCAGAGTAATTTATATTCCGAGTATGATAAATACGGGACTCCTTCCGGATACTTGCCTTGTGAGGGATTTGAGCTTTGTGGCTGCAAAAAATTGCTTATGTCTGCGATTGAGGTATTTATACTTGTCTCGGTCTTCTTCTTCTTCTTCTAGTACCATATACAAGTTTCGTCTTGCACGTGGCTTATAGCTTTTACATGATCTCCATCAGTTTTCTGGAATCGGAAACCGAATGATATAACTAGAGCACTTGTTAATCAGTTCCTATGAATAAAATCAACTTCTGCGTGATATTGCGATTAAATAGAGAAATCAAGCCAATATTTTGAATGAAAACCTCTTCATGTTTATTTATTTTTATTGTTTTTATGCTAGACAACCCTATTTGATGGGTGTAACAGTCCCGTCGGTTTGTCTTGCCGCCTTTTCTTGGAACTTTATTGTGGTGTTGAGGTGGACATTGGTGCGTTAAAGAAAGGCTCGACTTGCAGTGGTCCGGTTCAAAAATGAACATCCTCAACAATGGCTTGCTCAAAGCTCTGGATATTGTGAAACCCTTTCTTATGTCTTATTTGTTGTTTTCATTGCTTTTTCATACATGGTTTGTAATCTCTTCATAATTCCAACGTGACATGAAATGCACTCTTAATTCCATATGCTTTTGTCGATGCAACGGAGTGGCTTAATTACTTTTGTGGTATCGAATTGGAGGTAGTCATAGATGTGGTATGCTTTTCCACGAGTTTTTATTCAATCTTCTTGTGGAAGATCGATGTAAACATTTATTTGTCGTCAAATTTAATCTCTGCTTACCGAACCGAGAGTTCTTCAAGTTGAAGATCCAGCAGAGGTTGGACTTCCAGGCTTCCTGAGATTAAGGGTGGATTTTGACGCATTACGGCCCTTAATTACATGTTGTTCGGTACCATGCCCAGCTAGGGGCTCCTATGTGATTCGATTCAAGTATGAAGGGTTGAGAATTTTCGGCTACCGTTGTGGGAGGTTAGGCCACTCGAGTGCGTGTCCTCGTCCAGCGCCACTGCTACCATCTGGCGAAACCCGAAAATTGCATCGACAACTCTCGAAAAATTATCTCGATATCAAACGACGTACTACTAGACTGCCTACGTATCCTTGATAAAATCAAAAGACCTAGTTCGTTAATGGTTTGAATTTTTGGGGCTTCTAGCAAGTGAATGACCTCACTAAAATTTGGTACTTCTGGATTTGTGCGGTTGCGTCTAGATTGAATTTCTAGATTACTTATGTATCCTTGACGGAATCAAACCGGCGTAGTTCTAGCGTGATTTGATTTTGATGGGTTTTGTACCATTTGGATTTTGGATTGGCTTTTTGCCATTTTAGAATGATTTTGTGTTACTTGAGAAATTTGGGACAACTCTATGCCGTTTGAGACTTAACACGGTTTCGTGCCGTTTGAGACTTGACATGGCTTCGTGCCATTTGAGACTTCACGTGGCTTGTGTCATTTTTGGCTTGATATTTGAATGACGGATTAATTTGAAAGGATTTGGGCCCTTTGTACGATTTCGAATTCAAGAACTTGATCGAGTGGGTGATTGGCGCATTGAAGACATTGATGGTTTTCGTACCATTAGAAAATTTGGAATTTGGAGTTGGGAGTTGTAGGCTTGATACCGTTTGGGTTTGGATAATTAATAGGTCAAAAGACCCATTAACTTGGAATTTGTGTGTGATGATTTGAAAGGAAAAGTTCGGCTAAATCACACAAAATGGGTAACCTAATTTGGTACCGAATTCGTCATCCATGAGATTTGAACCCAATACCTCTCACTCCCAAGCGAAAAGAAATACCACCAGACCGTAATACTGAATGACAAAATATCAAAGTTAGACAACTTCAAAAGTAGTGAATAAGGCATCTGGGAATTTTCGACTTTGAAGTGTTTCCTTTGTAACAATGATAAAATTCAAAGTGAATTTGACAAATGGCGCGGTTAATTCCGGACAAGCTCACCCAAATTTGACAAATGTGCAAATTTTGTTTATAATTTAGTGTCCCTAGCATTACTCATGATAAAATTCACCACTTAAAACTCGAAAGTGGTGAATATCTTTAGACAAGCTCGCCCAACTCATGGTCTGGTAAACCAAACTACATAGTACAAACACCCGTTTCACGTAGGCATTCGGGAGATAACGACACCAATTACATATGTTTTCAAGTATAAGAAGGAAGAAAATAAACTTTGGGGATAATAATTGTAAAATTAAAAGACTATCATTCACAAAGACATTCCATATCCAGAGCATGAGTCGAAATTAAATAGTAACGGTCAAACAAAAGAAGGAATTCAACGTGAATTCCGGCCGATGCAAGCCAAGTCTCCAAAAACAGCAAATCACAGGAGGGGAAAGGGGAGATAATCAACTCTCACCGAAGCAATTAGAGACCCTGCTCGGTGAGGTAATCGCCCAGCCTCTCAACGACTTTGTTGCACTGCCCAGGAGTCACAGGCTCATCATATGCACCGATTAACAGGGCCTGGCTGATCGTCTTGATGGTAATTCCACCCGAACCCCCTGACATAGTAGACCCATCACGTCAATAGAAATATCACAGAGTTAAACAAAATCAAACATCTGCACCTATAAAGTAGCAGTACGTGGTTTCAAAATCTAAACAATGTGTTCTGAGCGTTTAGATTTACACTCGAATCTAAACAGTAATACAGTAAAAGTAAATCAAGCATCTGATTCAAATCAAGAACAATTACTCCGAGTTAATCAGATAAAAAACCACATAAACACTTTAATTAAGTTCATCATTTCTCTATCAAGTTCAAATCCTATGCATGTCATCGATCGGATTAGAAAAAGTTAAAGAGAACGTAACAAAAAAAATATTCGTGAGAGAGTTCGTTGTATGACCAACTTGAGTTGACAAGACTCACTTGAGTTTTAATATTTATCATGGCGTTGAGGTGCTGAATCTTGCAGAATGCGACGGAAGCTTCAATGAACCAACTTCTTTCGATTTGATCAGTATTTACCGGACCTGAGGACTTCTTAGAGAGGAATATGCTTGCAATGTTGTACACTACTGACAAGAGCAAGCATTGCATATCACCTGTGCTGCTCATCCGAATAGTGTCCTGCAAGCATATGATATAATTACATACTGCACAACACATGAAATTACAAAATATGTAGACTGATCCATAAAGTTATTGACTTGTGAAAACCTAATTCTTTGTTTGATCGGAAAAAATGTACCGAGTTTTACAGTTTGAGGTAAGCATGATCGAGCATGAAAGCTATTTATACATGAATATCGATTGACTTACAGAATCCCCAGATTGATCAATCCAGTTCTTCACTTGGGAAACACGTTGAGAAATAGCCTTCACTTCCTCGGCAACCAATAAATTCCAGCACTGCTTGCTTGAACTTTCTTTTGGGTCGGTCACAAAAGACTCGTACACAAAAACCAATGGTTGCCTTGCCTTTCAAATCCAACAAGTCTACTTCCTGTAAACAGGATCATTACAAAATGAAACTTTTCGAGACAAAAATCTTTTGGTTTCTGCAGAATTCACAAATCAGAATGATAGACAACAAACATGCATTTGAGGCATATGCATCCATATAATGTTCAGTTTCTTTTGGCAATTCGATACACTTCCTTCCTCCCATGTTCAATGGGATTGATCAGTTCTATCCTTTAACTACACAAAATTTCAAATTGTGGGTATATAACTATGTATGAATAGGCGAAGCTCCATGGCAAATATAGGAGGCTTATGAATTGGTCCAATGGCATAAACGAAAACAAATGATGAAGAGCATAGGCAGATGCAAAAGATGACGGGCATAGGCTGATACATTTTTATTACACGAATCATACACATAGTCAAAACATTAGAGAATACTAGCAATAAAGTCTTATCATTCATTAGTCAATCAATCCAGCGAATAAAGAATGCTACAACGCCTTGTCATTAGAACCCTTGTGATAAATTGTAATGGTGAGCATAGGCACATGCAATGTATGCAAACACATGGAATTTTAGAAAAAAAAAAAAGGGAGAGAGAGGGGAGGAGCTCAAAGAAGAAGCCCTTGCATAAGGGAGTATGTACTGAAAAACATCAGCACACTGTTCCTTTGTCTGGTAATCACCGGGCCTCGTATTTTTGTGCCTACAGTACTCATCTTGATAGGATGAATCACATCTAATTTTTGGACCATATTTAACCCAATCATTGTGCAAAATTTGGACAATTAATAAAAAAGCAAGGCAACAAAATATAATAAACATATATATGAAGAAGGGAACTTTAACGAAAAGCTCTCAATACTATTCACTTTAACAAAAAACCATATTTGAACACAAAATTTTCAAACGATTTTCATTAGGTCTCCTTATGACAAATTCAACATCAAAGGCTAAGCTAGCATTCCCATCATTAATAAAAATATTCAACTGTTCCATCAAGTCTCAAATAAACAAACTTCAAATAGGAAAAGTCCAAACAAAATTTTAAACAAAGTCCTTCTGAAAATAGTATTTTTCCAGGGCTCGCCTTGATCATCCGTATTCCTGCAAATTTCAAAAAAACAAAAAAAGTTCTCCAAGATAGATCCATTGGAGAAACCCAAGATGTGCATTTTCGACGCCGTTTGCAAGCTCACCATGTTTGTGGAGCTCTCCCACATCCTTATGGCTCTTCCTGTTCTGATAGAGACGCTCAAGACGTTGACTCCGTATAAGGCCCTAGATTGCATGTTGAAGAAAGAGGGAGAGAAATGGGACCCGAGTAGGGGCTACAAACAACAAGACCGCTCTAGGGATGAGATGACAAATGGTTGGTGCAAGGAGATATGTGGAGAGGCAAAGGGACAGAAACCAGAGGAATCGGTCGGAGAAAGCAAATCCAAGAAGGAAAAGGAATCGGAAGGAGAGAGCGAATAAAATAAGGAAGAGGAATCGGTAAGAGAGAGCAAGGTATCTTCGGGCGGAGACGAATGACCGGGTAATACTAAACAAAAAAATTAGTATTACCCGTTCATTCGTCTCCGCCCAAAGATACCTTGCTCTCTCCTGCCGATTCCTTTTCCTTCTTGGATTTGCTTTCTCCATCTGATTCCTCTGGTTTCTCTCCATTTGCCTCTCCACGCACCATGTCCTTATCAACCTGCACCAGCCATTTGTCAACTCATCCGTCCCACTTCTCTCCCCCTTTCTTCAACATGTAATCCAAGGCCTCATACGGAGTCAACGTCTTGAGTGCCTCCCTCAGAGTAGGAAGAGCTAGAAGGATGTGGGAAAGCTTCGCAAACACGGTGAGCTTGCACACTGAGTCGAAAATGCGCATCTCGGGTTTCTCCAAATGATCTATCTTGGAGAATTCAGAGGCATTATCCGGATACATGTGGAGTTTGACAACTCATTGGCCATCTTGACACCCTCCTTCAGAATCACTCGAAAATCTTTGGCATTGTGTTTCCTATGTCTGAAGCACATCTTGGACAACCTCCATGCAGCCACGTTGCCGTTCAGATGAACCATGCTGATTTTGTTTGGATTTTTTCTTTCGGGAGCAAGAACGGATATCACATCTTTTATAGTGTACACCTAAGGTTGAAGGGAGTGGTTCATGCCCCCGGCCAGAATATGCTTATAGCTGTCGGCCAGATGGTACGGTAAATAATATTAAATAATATTAAATTTAAACAACATTAAAGAACACAATCTCCACTATAGTATTACTTGAAAAGATTGAATTGAAAAAGATAGTGGAGAGGACAAATTTGTAGGTGTATGAATTATAGCCCAATATCCACCCTATTTATGGACATTGGAAACTAAAGATAAGAAGTGTCATGTAGATAAAAATCCTATCTAAAATTTCCAGAACCAATTACATCTCGACACGTGGCACTCAAAATCCTATTTGAAAAATTATTAAGATTACATATCAACAAGAAATATGAAGAGTTGCTCATATATCGACACGTGTCACTTGAAATCGGTGAAGTAAAATTATTGACATTCCATATCGATAAGAAATCTGCATAGTTATTCACATATCGACACATGGCACTCGAAATCCGAGACGTAAAATTATTGAGATTCCATATCGACAACAAATCTGGAGAGTTACACACTTTAAAGGCACATGTCACTTTATTCGAAAAATTATTGAGATATCTCATTGTCCGTACGGTCGTTGAGGAGCTTGCCGATAGTGGCCCACTTATTTCCGTACTTCGCATACGCCTCGTCGGTGATCTGATCCTCCTCATGAGTGAAGGCCCATTGCTTCACCTCCGGCGAGAGGTAGTTGTACCACTGTTGCCGGCAGGACTTGCCTGATCGTCCTTAAACAAGCAAGTTGATGCCAGGACGATCAGGCAAGTCCTGCCGGCAACAGTGGTACAACTACCTCTCGCTGGAGGTGAAGCAACGGGCCTTCACTCATGAAGAGGATCAGATCACCGACGAGGCGCATGCCAAGTACGGAAATAAGTGGGCCACCATCGGCAGGATCCTCAACGACCGTATGGACAATGAGATATCTCAATAATTTTTCGAATAGAGTGACACGTTTCTTTAAAGTGTGTAACTTTCCAGATTTGTTGTCGATATGGAATCTCAATAATTTTACGTCTCGGATTTCGAGTGCCATGTGTCGATATGTGAGTAACTTTGCAGATTTCTTATCAATATGGAATCTCAATAATTTTACTTCTCCGATTTCAAGTGACACGTGTCGATATATGAGTAACTCTTCAGATTTCTTGTTGATATGTAATCTTAATAATTTTTCAAATAGGATTTTGAGTGCCACGTGTCGAGATGTAATTGGTTCTAGAAATTTTAGATAGGATTTTTATCTACATGACACTTCTTATCTTTAGTTTCCAATGTCCATAAATAGGGTGGATATTGGGCTATAATTCATACACCTACAACTTTGTCCTCTCCAATATCTTTTTCAATTAAACAGTAACTGTCAAACAAAAGAACGAAATCAACGCGAATTCCAGTTGATGCAAAAACCCAGAAATGAAAACAGCAAATCACAGGAGGCAATTGGGGAGATAATCAACTCACCGAAGCAATTAGAGACCCTGCTCGATCAGGTAATCGCCCAGCCTCTCAACAACTATGTTGCACTGCCCAGGAGTCACAGGCTCATCATATATACCGATTAACAGGGCCTGGCTGGTCTTCTTGATAGTAATTCCACCCGAACCCTGATACAGTAGACGCATCAAGTCAATAGAAATATCAAAGAGAAAAAAAAAATCAAACATCTGCACCTATAAAGTAGCATTATGTGGTTTCCAAATCTCCCCATCTTCGACGGAAACTCTAAGTAGCAACACTGAACCGCAATCAATCAAAACGACATTCATATGACAAAGGAGTTCTGTATTCCACAATCTCTGAATTTAAGCTAAAAGCAATGGCATCTGGTAAGAGCAGGATTCCAAAACCTCACCTTCTTTCCTCGAATGACAGCGCCGGCTTCACCCTGGATCACCATATACTTCGTCCCACCAAGGAATAATCCAGTTGGGGCAAGTGTTCCGGGTTGATCGAAATCTTTCAGAATTGCGGCAATCTCCTCAGGCTTAAACTATAACAACAATCAAACAACAAAATCACGCCGGCGAACAATATATTCGGCAACATACCCAAAAATAAATAAACCAACTTGTTCTGAGCATTTAGATTTACACTCTAATCCAAACAGGAATACAGTAAAAGTAAATCAAGCATCTGATTCAAATCAAGAACGATTACTCCGAATTAATCAGATCAAAAACCACATAAACACTTCAACTAAGTTCATCAATTATTTATCAAGTTTCAATAGTATGCACGTCACGATCGGATCAGAAACCGATCGACCGAACCAGTCAGTGATAAAGTTACTTTTCGAAATCAGATCCGATGAACGAAGTAAATCTAGAACTTAAACAGCGAAATAAACACGAATAAAAGAGAGAGAGAGAGAGAGAGAGAGAGAGAGTCGAACAGCAGGGAAAGTGGTGCTCTGAGCCCAAACGCTGCCGTCTTGGCCAAGGATAGCGGCGGCGGTGAGGCGGTTGCCGTCGATATCGCACATCAGGTGGTCGTCGACGTACTGCTGCCACGACATCGTTTCGGAATCCCGATTGATCTTCTTCTCTCTTCTGGCGTTGAATGCTTTTGCGGTGGAAAGGGGGGAAAGCTTCTGGAGCTCAACGGAAATGGGAGATAAATATCTCGGGTTGTCACAGGAGGTTACACGTGGCGCGACGTGAGTTGTCTGTTATTGTATTATATTGTTTTCTTACCGAATCCAGTGTGAATCGGGTCCATGCATTTTCTCTTGGGTTTACGACTCTATAATCTTAAGATTTGTCGGTCTAAATCTAATTATGTTCATGGGCCAAAATAATTAAATTTGGAGTTCTTAAAGTTTGACATCCATCATGGCCCTGAAGACGCTAAAGTCATAAGGAACTCTGGAGGATGTCATCTGTGAGGATGGGAAAGCTCTGAAGACGCTAGTGTCATACGAAGCTCTTTCTCTTTTAGGGATGACATAAACTAGAGCTTCGTATGGCATTAGCATCTTCAAGTCTCCCGGAGCGTCGGAAAAGCTAACATCAAATGGCAAAGTTCAGCAAAAACAATGGATTTACCCACAGTGGTAGAAACTCGGAGCTTTAACTTCTCCAGCAGGTCCAACTTGACGAAAGTGGCAGCATTCTCGGGTGCATAATGATCTCCACTACCCTTTTGGCGAGGAGAAGGAGAAAAAAATTTAAACCTTAAAATTCAGAGATCGGTTCCAATAGAGTCCACACTTATTTTTATTTATTTCATAATTTGGTGTTTCTTAAAACTCAAAAGTCGGCTCTGTGTTTAGAGTTCAAGCACACCACACACTTTTACATTTCTACACTCTCTCATATATAGAGAGGGGTGTGCTATCCATACATACCATTTTACTTCTCACACACCCTTGATAATTTCTGTCCGTTGATCTTCTTCAATTCATCCGATTCGACGATCGAAAATTAAAAATATATGTGAGAAGTAAAATAAGACCTCTTCTACACCAAGCATTTGTTTTGGTAATTTATATTAATATTAAAGGTAATTTACACTTCATTACTTTCAAGTATCATGGTTTTTAAATTTTCATATATCAAAATTTTTTTATCCCAATGTTATACTAAAGTTTGATATTTTTGTGATACTTTTATTCTTCCGTCATTGAAAAGATTATTTGCGTTTTTGAAATAGCGTTTTAATATCTTTATTTAATTGGTCTTCTCGTGCCAATTTCAAAATGAATAAAAGAAATGATTCCCCGCGCTTAGTTCTTATTTTACAACACAAATGATTGCCTTTTGCTCCATGACTTCATACATGTTAAATGCACATTTAATTCTGTCGATGTAATGATTCATAACAATGAATGTTCAACAAACTTGATAGCAGAAAATAATTATGTATATGTACTCTGGTACGAATTTTGCTCTCAATAAAAAAAAAATACCATTACAAAATTCTTTCATCACAATATTGAATCTTGGGAAGTTAATGGTCTTAACT
Source organism: Pyrus communis (assembly GCF_041283825.1). NCBI lineage: Eukaryota > Viridiplantae > Streptophyta > Magnoliopsida > Rosales > Rosaceae > Pyrus > Pyrus communis. The sequence goes on from NC_142572.1 coordinate 16,273,197, forward strand.
TCAACTAAAGCCAAAATCCTCGCCTACATATAAGCACCTCTTAAGGCTTCCCATTCTCATAGTTAAGTATTATCATCACTTCCCATACGTGTTTCCTAATATCTACTTCAATTCTTGAAGTAAAACTTAAAATTTAAGTTTTAAACCTACTCAAATTTGCTCCAACCCTTGAAACAAATATAAGTTTTAACCCAAAACTTATTTATGAGGCAAATTTAGCCCAGGATTTCCCCTGGGTTAGTGAAGCTCCACCATATATATGTACTTTTTATAATTTTATATTTATAAATTCATAGAATCTAACGGTTAAAATTTAATATAGTCAAATCTAACGAAAAAAAAAAATTAACGATCTAAATTCAAATCCAACGACTAAAGTAATTAAACAAAAATATTTTATGTGTTTCATATTCTTCCATAATGTTCCACGAGTTTTCTAATGTTGGTTTAGAGATTTTTCAATATTTATCGAAATCTAAATATTTTTCAATTAAAATGTTTATAAAATTAAATTAGGATAATCTACACAATTTTTTTAAGAAAAGTTACTTAAAAAAAAAATCTTAAATTCATCCTTGAATATTCTCGGGCTAAAAATTTAAGCTTCATTGGATTGATAGTTCATGTGGTGATAGTATGGTCGGAAGGTACCCCTGTGATCAAAAAATTAGGATTTAAATTCTTGTAGTGAAGTCTACTAGGATTTAGATTCAAAATTGAAAGTTGACGAAATTTTCAATTTTGAACTTAAATCCTAATTTTTTTTTTTTTTTTTACCACAAAGGCTATCTTCCTATTACCCTATTACCACAAAATTTAACCTAGAAAGGTTGGAAAAAAAAAAAAAGAAGTTTCTCAGTTAAAAGTTTTAGGTTTTAACCCTAGTTAAAAAATCTAAAGAGTGCTATATAAGTGTACCTAGCTAGGGCGTTAGGGTTATGGGTGGGGCCCAAATATAGATCTCTCCACTTCAACTACGAAGGGAGGTGATGGTAAACCTCAGTCAAGAGTGCTGATGAGAAGCAGAGAACGGCTTCCAAAGCCGGATGTATGAGGGTATAGAATTAGTAGCCGCCTTCTTAAGCATCTGGGAATTTTCGACTTCTAAGTTTTTCCTTTGTAAGATGATAAATTTCACAATAAATACATATATAAAACACGTCGTTAGACGCATAACAGTAATAAAGATTGCTCAAATACCCTCACATCAACAAACTCAGCAAATGGCTCGGTGATTCGACCCCATTGGAAATCCACAAATTCCACTTGTTAATTGCATTCTGGAAATCCACAAACTTACTCAAAAACCCAAAAGTGAACATCTTCAGACAAGCAATGAAAAGGCAAAGCAAATAATGTTCCCCGTCTTTCGCCCAACTCATGTTCTGATAAACCAAACTACTTAGTACAAATACGCAAGGCATTCCGGAGATAACGACAGCAATTACATGCGTTTTCCAGTGAAAGGAACAAAATAAATTTTAGGGATGATAATTGTAAAATTAAGACACTCATTCACAACGACAATCCATATCCAGAGATCCCGGAATGCAAAGACAAACGGCTTTTACACATAATATCCATCACATCCCAAGCAGCAACAACTTTGTTTTCAAACCAAATTCACCAAGACTTCAAATTAAATAGTAACTGTCAAACAAAAGAACGAAATCAACGCGAATTCCAGTTGATGCAAAAACCCAGAAATGAAAACAGCAAATCACAGGAGGCCATTGGGGAGATAATCAACTCACCGACGCAATTAGAGACCCTGCTCGATCAGGTAATCGCCCAGCCTCTCAACAACTATGTTGCACTGCCCAGGAGTCACAGGCTCGTCATATATACCGATTAACAGGGCCTGGCTGGTCTTCTTGATAGTCATTCCACCCGAACCCTGATATAGTAGACGCATCACGTCAATAGAAATATCAAAGAGAAAAACAAAATCAAACATCTGCACCTATAAAGTAGCATTATGTGGTTTCCAAATCTCCCCATCTTCGACGCAAAATCTAAGTAGCAACACTGAACCGCAATCAATCAAAATGACATTCATACGACAAAGGAGTTCTGTATTCCACAAAATCTGAATTTAAGCTAGAAGCAATGGCATCTGGTAAGAGCAGGATTCCAAAACCTCACCTTCTTTCCTCGAATGACAGCGCCGGCTTCACCCTGGATCACCATATACTTCGTCCCACCAAGGAATAATCCAGTTGGGGCAAGTGTTCCGGGTTGATCGAAATCTTTCAGAATTGCGGCAATCTCCTCAGGCTTAAACTATAACAACAATCAAACAACAAAATCACGCCGGCGAACAATATATTCGGCAACATACCCAAAAATAAATAAACCAACTTGTTCTGAGCATTTAGATTTACACTCTAATCCAAACAGGAATACAGTAAAAGTAAATCAAGCATCTGATTCAAATCAAGAACGATTACTCCGAATTAATCAGATCAAAAACCACATAAACACTTCAACTAAGTTCATCAATTATTTATCAAGTTTCAATAGTATGCACGTCACGATCGGATCAGAAACCGATCGACCGAACCAGTCAGTGATAAAGTTACTTTTCGAAATCAGATCCGATGAACGAAGTAAATCTAGAACTTAAACAGCGAAATAAACACGAATAAAAGAGAGAGAGAGAGAGAGAGAGAGAGTCGAACAGCAGGGAAAGTGGTGCTCTGAGCCCAAACGCTGCCGTCTTGGCCAAGGATAGCGGCGGCGGTGAGGCGGTTGCCGTCGATATCGCACATCAGGTGGTCGTCGACGTACTGCTGCCACGACATCGTTTCGGAATCCCGATTGATCTTCTTCTCTCTTCTGGCGTTGAATGCTTTTGCGGTGGAAAGGGGGGAAAGCTTCTGGAGCTCAACGGAAATGGGAGATAAATATCTCGGGTTTGTCACAGGAGGTTACACGTGGCGCGACGTGAGTTGTCTGTTATTGTATTATATTGTTTTCTTACCGAATCACACTGTCCATGCCTTTTCTCTTGGGTTTACGACTCTATAATCTTAAGATTTGTCGGTCTAATTATGTTCATGGGCCAAAATAATTAAATTTGGAGTTCTTAAAGTTTGACATCCATCACCATCACCATCATCATCACCATCACTGTGACTCCACATCGAACTCAAGTATTTACCCGTTTTCAACCCTCTATCGCTAAGGATAAATGTTTTAGTGTGCTGAAAACGTGATTTGTTATACTAAATTTCATAATATAAATTATTAAAAATAATTTCAAGCATTTGACCATTTATATTATAATGTTTAGTTACTGTACCGGTTTACCAATATATTGAAAAATCTCTTATTGTTCAATTACATACTATGTACTGACTGTAAATTAACATGTTAGAAACAAGGTTCTAAAAGGTGGTACGCTCTAGTCGAGCAGCGGGTTGGGATTTAGTGTGACATCTCACATCATTCAAGGGAGTCAATCCTCTTAGCCTTATATGTATATTCTCATATCTACCTAGCATACGGTATTTTGGGAGCTCATTAGCTTTGAGTTCCATCGGAACTCCGAGGTTAAGTGAGTTTGCTCGAGAGCAATCCCAAGATAGATGATTCACTGGGAAGTTCTCGTGTGAGTTTCTAGAAACAAAACCGTGAGGGTGTGGTAGGGGCCCAAAGCGGATAATATCGTGCTACGGTGGAGTCGAGCCCGGTATGTGATGGGGGCCCAGGGTGAGATGTGACAATTTGGTATCAGAGCCAATCCCTGGACGGAAGTGTGCCGACGAGGACGTCGAGCCCCCAAGAAGGGTGGATTGTGACATCCCACATCTCCTAGGGGAGTGGATCATCTTAGCTTTATATGTATATTCTCATCTCTACCTAGCACGAGGCCTTTTGGGAGCTCACTGGTTTCGGGTTCCATTGGAACTCCGAAGTTAAAAGAGTTCGCGCAAGAGCAATCCTAGGAGTGGTGACCCACTGGGAAGTTCTTGTGTGAATTCCAAGAAACAAAACCGTGAGGGTGTGGTAGGGGCCCAACGCGGACAATATCGTGTTATGGTGGAGTCGAGCCCGAGATGTGGTGGGGGCTCGGGCTGGGATGTGACATTTAGCACGTAGACCACTAGATGGGGGCATATAGGCAGACTAGATTGATTTAAAAAAATTTATTATATATGATATAAATGAGTGTCTGTTTATACTTTAAAAACATAAATCATTAGATTGAGATATATAAATTGCAAAATAAAATAACATATAAATTATAAAGTATTAGAACATATTGAAAACATGGGAAACAAGCATAAAATGAGTGTTCATTCAAGTATTCGACAATTATTTTACATTTTATTGAAAAATTAAAATTCAAAATGAAAGTTATCGATGTTTTGTTTAAGTTAGGATCGCGACCTAACCGAATTTAGATGTGCTAGCAGGACGCTTCAACGTGTCTAAGCGCATTTTCTTGATTTTCAAACGCCTAAGAACTAATCGGAAGAGTTACCAAATGATATCTAAACAGAACATGGACGGTGCTAGACTAGCATTTTTAGAAAAGTGGTCAGAAACAAAAATTTCATTCGGCACTATGCAAAGCCACCCGGTTCAAAAAACAGATGCGAAGCCCATTAATTTACACACTATTTCAAAACCAGGTGCCTAAAGCGGACAATTACGACTAACTAAACCGGCCCCCTGATTTCCCTCACAAAACGAAAAGTCCTTTCCTTTTACCGCCACCGAAATCCCGCCACCTGTTTCCGCTTTCCAGAAACTCCCACCGCTCGAATTGACCATCCTCAATACGGCGTCGCTAACACATTCCCGATATTTGACTACGCGCTCCGTCCCTCGCGGGCCCAATCATTGCGGAATATAAATACCCTCCACATAATGCAATTTACCATATCAACTTCCCTCCTTCAACTATCCCTACACTCCGATATTTTTTCTGCTTCCTTCGAATTACATACATTTTTCTACAGAGAATAAAATTCGACAAATAACTACAGATGGGCGATTTGAAACCCGCCTCGAAGGCAATGTGTCCCGCCGGAAACGTGCAGATGAAGGTGGTCAAGGGCGACTTCGGCTACGTGCTCGAAGACGTCCCCCATCTCTCCGATTACTTGTCCGATCTTCCTGTAAATTTCCTCGCTTCCCTTTTTTTTCGATTTTTAAATCTGCATTTGCTTTTATTTTCTGAATTTAATCGATTTGTTTTGGGGGGTGTTTGGTTGCGGGTACAGACTTATCCCAATCCGTTGAGATCCAATCCTGCTTATTCAGTTGTAAAGTACGTAAATTTAATCCATACCCATGATTTCTGCTTTTGTTTGGTGTTTGATTCATTGCAAAAGACTGACTCTTTTGTGATCTTACTTTTTTTTTAGGCAGTATTTTGTTCACGTCGATGACACCGTTGCTCAAAAGGTAATTACCCTTTTCTTAATTTTATAAATTATTCAAAAATAATAATAATCAATGTATTAATCTAATTTCATATAGAGGGTAGATCACATTCTGTATTATTTTTGTATAATGTCAATTAAATTCTGTTTATTTAATATATATATATTTTAAAATTTAACAGTTTTTGGGATTGGTTGTTATTTGTAAATGTGAGCTTGAAATGCTATGGTTTTCCTCTGGCTTACAGATTGTTGTTCACACGGATAGTCCGAGGGGGACTCACTTCCGGCGAGCAGGACCACGTCAGAAGGTATCACATTTTTGCTCTCTAATTGCTACCAAAGTAACAATACTATGAAATGTGTTTGTATTTGAGTGACATGCATTCATGTGTTTTGGTTTGGTTCAGGTTTATTTCGACCCGGCTGAAGTTCACGCTTGTATTGTAACATGTGGTGGTTTGTGCCCGGGACTCAACACCGTGATCAGGGAAATTGTGTGTGGACTTTATCACATGTATGGTGTTTCGAAGGTTCTTGGGATAGACGTGAGTGTTTACATTAACATAATCTCGAGGTTCAATTTGGTTTTTGACATCGAAAAAGAAAATAGTCTGTTATTCCTTTTGTAAATTGGACATGAATGTATGTTGACATTTCTTGAGGTTCAGTTTGTCATACTAACAAATTATACAATTACATGTATTAGGGAGGATACAAGGGTTTCTATGCCCGAAACACCGTTACCTTGACACCCAAGGTTGTCAATGACATCCACAAACGTGGTGGTACTATCATTGGTACATCGCGAGGAGGACATGATACCGGAAAGATAGTTGACAGCATTCAGGATCGTGGAATTAATCAAGTAAGGATTTGTTCTTCTCAACTATTGTTCTGCGTCATATTAGCTATATATATCGTAAATTCAAACATAATATCTCACAGACAAGGCACGGAGACAAATTCTCATAGCATGCGTTTTGTGATACAGGTTTTCATAATCGGAGGTGATGGAACTCAAAAAGGAGCAGCTGTCATATATGAGGTAAAACTACTCTCCACGAAAATATGAAAGTTTGATACATTGGCATAAAGGTGCCACTCGTGGCTACTCTTACTAAAGAATAACTCCATGCTTAACTGTTTCTGACTTGTTTGATGATCTGTATGTTACAATCTCATTTGTTTATTTGCTATTGAAATTAGAATTTACTCGTCATTGTTCTAATGTCAGAACTATTTCTTTAGCAGTTTAGTTTTCATTGTGCAGGAAATTAGGCGGCGTGGCCTCAAAGTTTCTGTTGCAGGAATTCCGAAAACCATAGACAATGACATTCCGGTATTTCTTATACAGAACATATGATCTAATTTTGGTTTCTGCTTTCATTGTTTCGGGCAGTAATTTTATTTTCTTCATTCAGGTCATAGACAGATCTTTTGGCTTTGATACTGCGGTTGAGGAGGCTCAACGTGCCATTAATGCAGCTCATGTTGAAGCTGAAAGTATTGAGAACGGTATTGGTGTTGTGAAGCTAATGGGACGCTACAGTGGTAAGTATTCTCACAATGCGCCTAAACATGTTTAATGTCATAGACTCATGGAAATACGTGTCCTAATCGATGATATTTAATTAGGAAGAAATTGCAGAATTTTATTCGCACTAGTTATGTTTTGCTACCAGCCTTGTACAGCTTTCCGTTTAAACTGGAATTCCTGATGCAGGTTTCATAGCTATGTATGCTACACTTGCCAGCCGAGATGTGGACTGTTGTTTGATTCCAGAGTCTCCCTTCTATCTTGAAGGGAAAGGTGGACTTTTTGAGTACATTGAAAAAAGACTAAAAGAAAATGGGCATATGGTTATTGTGATAGCTGAGGGTGCAGGACAAGATCTACTGTCAGAGAGCTTGCAATCCATGAACCAGCAGGATGCCTCAGGAAACAAGCTACTTAAAGATGTTGGGCTATGGATTTCTCAGAGGATAAAGGTATCCCGTGCAATCTTTTCTCCCCGCTTTATTTTCAGCATATCATATCAATTTTCTCTTTATCTAAGAATCTACTGTCATAAAAGTTACAAGTTGTTCTTCTCCATTTGCAAGTAAAAATCTCATCTGCGACTGGCAACTGAGGAGTTGATAGCTGGTGCAGATATATTACTAAAGAATCTGTTTAAATTTCCTTTGTTTGATTAACGGTTGTTGGCTTATGTTTCAGAGTCACTTCGGAAGACAACAGAAGCTTGCCATTAATCTTAAGTATATAGGTCAGCAGCCGTAGATTTCTCTAATTGTTTCTGTTTCCCCATTCAAAAATTCACCAAAACTATGTATGGAATAGCATCTAACCAGTCAAATTGTTTTTCCAGATCCAACATACATGATCAGGGCTATTCCAAGCAATGCAGCCGACAATGTCTACTGCACACTCCTTGCTCAAAGTGCTGTTCATGGAGCAATGGCAGGGTACACAGGCTTCACATGTGGGCCTGTCAATGGAAGGCATTCTTATATTCCTTTCAATGTAGGTTCCCCATCTCTTACATGGTTATCGCTTCTTATTTTCGCCTTCAACTGCATCTTCTTCAATTTCATGAGATATATATCCCAATAGAAATGTTGATCCGAACAGTTTAAAATGAAGACCCATCAGTGATTGATCTGTTTGATTTTCGATATGCAGCATATTACAGAGAAGCAGAACAAGGTTGTGATTACTGATAGGATGTGGGCGCGACTCCTTTCTTCAACCAACCAACCGAGTTTCTTGAACCCTAAAGACGTCAAGGAAGTCCTAGAAGAGGAAGAGCCTCCAACCCAAATGTTGGAAGGGGAAAACTGTAAAGATAGCAAGTTCGCAACAAAAGACATCCCTACCATGTCATGAAAACATGCATGCGGCTCTTCTCTTTAGCACGTCTAAGTTATAATCCTTAGTCAGATGATGATTGATGTACCATCCCCAAATTGGGGATGATGGAAGATATAAGACCATTGATTGTTCGCCTGTATCTAAAGTTTTTTAATTAAGCAAGCTGTACGAAGATGTATCAGAACTTCACTCTGTTGGATCAGTGTTGTATTCAAATTTTATTTATTTTCATATCCAAAAATGGACCGAGTGGAGAATAACTTACCTGTAACCAGGGTGACCCCGTGATGGGAGGCGTAGAAATAGCGTGGTTGCGACCCCTTTACATGTAAGTTTTAGTGAGCAGTTTCAGGCTTTCAATGCGTAGTAATGATCTAACAAGGAACTCATGTTGTGCAAAACAAAGAATTTTTATTAACAAACAAATTTATATCAATAGATTCATACAAGGAAGTATTGCATCACAAAGTTGGCCGACTAGAAAAACAATGTTGAGATGCTCATAGAACATAAAAATCTACTGCCATTATCTCCTCCATTAGGAATTCGACGGTATCTGGCTTGGCGGATTATATCCTATATACGCCAGAGGGCTCGGCGTTCTGAACAATCCATGGATGTTCAAGAAGCTTGTGTAACGGCAGGCGTTGAGCAGAATCCTTGACAAGCATCTGCATTTAGAAGCGAAAAAATTCAGGCATTACTAATAACCCCTTTATTTTGAAGCGACAAAGATTACCGAATACTCGAATTTAAGTACACAAAATGAGGGCAAAAACCTGACTAATGAGGTCCTTTGCATGAGCAGAGACAATTGGTTTCGGAGGAAACTTCAGATCCACTTGCACAATCCTGTGAAGACAAATAGAAGAGCAGTATTAGCCATGTACCATATCCTGTTGGGAAAATTCGCATCTTAAGATTGGTGTTAGCGTAAAATGGATGTCACTCTATGCAGAATTCCTCACCACTCACTCATACAAGTTACATGGGGAATAGGACATTAGGTGATAACAAAAGCTATTTTGCGAACTTTAATCATTTTGTAGTCTACATTTTACCTTCTATATGTGTCTGAATGCTCCTTGGCCTCGAAAGGTGGGACTCCGTATAGGAACTCATAGCACAGGATGCCAAGGCTCCAGATATCCACACTAGCATCGTGCTCTACACTCTCCACTGTTTGATGACAAATTTCACAAGCCCAGAAGTGTTCGTAAGGTAGTAGATATAGTTGGGTTGTTTTTCACAGAATAATGCTATAAATGGTTTTCTATAAAAGTTACACAACGATAAGAAATGGATGCGAAAGATGATCAGTTTGGACAGGCACTGTTCCAAAAAAATGATACAGTTTATATGGTGAATAAAGACAAGTCCTTCTATCATTTGCATAAGAACAGTGTCTTCTATTAACATACCCATCTCAGGAGGGAGGTAATCAAGAGTGCCACACATGGTCCGCCTGCGGTTGAATGTGTGCACTGACCACCCAAAATCTGCTATCTTGAGTTCACCCTATCAAAGGAGATCCACATTGATTCAATGAACATCATATACGTATTGGAAAATGTAGAGAAACATATAAAAGCATGGATGGCAGTCAGTACCTGTGCACCAATGAGTAGGTTTTCTGGTTTGATATCTCTATGAATTACGTGCTTTCCATGGCAGTATATAAGGGCGCGGGCTAATGATGCAACATACTGCCAATACAACATACATACACACATCAGAATTCTAGCCCAATTTTAAAAGATAAATGACCTAACATGGTAAAGTATTTATGTCAAAGCACAAATGTAAATGAATTACGAAACACCACATGAAAACAACTTACAGTGGCAGCACGTCTTTCACCAAAGTATTTACACTTCTGTAGTTCCTTGTACAGTTCACCTTTAGCAGCATATTCTAATATCAAATAAACTCGTTTCTGCAATAAATACATTCCAAAGAAAGGGTAAAAAACCTTCCTTCCACTGAGTAATACAGGTTTAAGATGTTGAAAAATAAGTAGCTTAGGAGTAATATACCTGATCATAAAAGTAGCCGTAGAGGCGTAGGATATTGGGATGTCGAAGATGACTTTGTATCTCAACTTCACGACGAAGCTGATGTTCAACCTGAGACTGCTGCAGCTGGCTCTTAAAGAGGACTTTGAGTGCGACGATGTGATTGCTCTGTTCAAAGGATACATACAGATCAAATTGGGTACACAATTGAATCTAGGCAAACTTATAAGAATGCATATTGTAAACCAAAATCTTCATTAGATCTTCCTATTCATGCCAAACTTCACAACAACCAAAGAAACGACAGATCAAGAACGAAATACAAGTCGGAACCCATAAAAGATTAATTCCTTCACCAAAACAAACCAACCAAGATCGAAACACCTAATATCCATGAATTGAGCACAAGTACCAAACAAAAAAATAAATAGCAGCTGGAGAAAATCAAAATTTGCAAAATGCATGCCCATAAAAAAGAAGAAAAGGAACATACCCTCTTCTCTCTTGCCAAATAGACGTGACCAAACTTTCCTCGGCCGAGAGGCTTTCCGATATCGAAATCGTTGAGCGTCCATCTTCTTGTCTCCGTCGCCGAAACCTCCGAAGATGCCTGTTGAAAGTTAAAACCGAACCCATTTTTCAAAATCCACATAAAATAAAAAAATCAAGAAAGAAATAAATAAATAAAATTTTCACCAATGAGCATTTTAAATTCTCGAAAATTGAAGCTAATTGACCAACCCCAGATTCCTAAATCTTCGAATCAGAAAACCCTAGAGTCAAAATTCGAATTTTAAAAATGCAATCTCAAAATTCACATAAACCTAAAGAAACCATTATCTTCATAGGATCGAAAAGAAATGAAAACCCTAGAATTCGAATTGGGGGATTCAAAAACCCCTAACGCCTTGAAAAAAAAAAAAAAAAAAAAAAAAATTGAAACTTGGGGGGGGTTTCTTTAACTCTCACCTTCTCTTGGGGGACCTGGTTCTCCGCAGCAATCGCCATGAGAGAGAAGAGAGAGAGGGGGAGACAGATAGAGAAAGAATGACAGAGGGAGAAAGATTGAAGGAAAGGGAAATGCTAAAGAAGGGATTGAATAAGCACTTCGCAACGGTCGAATTCCCAGTTGTCGTCGCCACGTGGTCCTCCCGCTCTGGCTTTTGTCTAGGACTTTTCAAAATTTAGGAAGTAATTACCTGTTACCGTGTAGATTATAGTCCTGTGAATCTTGCGGGACTTACTAAAATCGACGGTGCCTGTTTCTTAATTCGGATGAGGAGCGTATTAGTATCGAGTCTTGCTAGCGTCACTGACTGTGAAAGTTAGAAGGTGACAATCACCCCAAGTAGGCTTCTTTTGGACAGATCGGAACGCTCGAGATTTTTGGAAGGTCGGAACTTGCATGTGTCGAAAATGGCTCCTAATTTGAATACGTAATTAGAAAGGGAATGACTCAAAATTGTGGACTTAGTTGATGATGTTCTTCATCATTGAACACCTTGATATATCTTTCATGTTATTAAAAGTTATTTTTCTCAATTGAAATGGTTATTTAGCATTTTGAAAATTGAACAGTCAAAATTTAAACATTAAGATCTAATTGTTATAAAAGGATTCAATATCACAAAATATAGTTTTTAATTAATAAAAAGATGATTAATTAGTGGTTTCGTCACAACAGTTTACTTTTTTGGGAGTCGAAAAGATTTATAAAGGCATTTCAACTTCCACTCACCATCATCATGTGATTCACTAGCAATCAAAAATCGAACCAGAACGTGACCTGTAAAATATGGATCTGAAATTCGTTTTCAATCATTAAGCAATATAATGGAATATTGTTGAAGTTAGTCATTGTGGGTAATCCAAGTTAAAACTATGGCTAGCCACACAAGAGAAAGCAAGGATGCCACGCATTACTTTCTTCAACCAACGAGTTTCACTCGTATGAATTCAAACTCATGCAACAAAACGACCTGGCATACAACACCAACCTCTTGTACGTACTGCCACATTTCCACGCATGATGCATCCACCTCCCTCTCTCCTCATATTTATTCGTCTCTCCGTCGACAGAACACTTCACATTCTGATAGATCACAACTGTGTTCACCATGGCCGATCAATCACGACAGCAACAGCTGACCAGAAAGCTCCACGACCAAGACCAGGACCAGTGGCAGCTCTTGGCCCCCTCCTTCTCCGCAGCCGGCCAGACTGGCAAGTTCCTGACCGCGGGCGCAGCTGGTATAACCCTCCTGATGTTATCCGGGTTAACTTTCACGGGGACAGTGATGACCCTCATCATGGCCACCCCGGTTCTGGTCCTGTTTAGTCCGGTTCTAGTACCGGCTGCGATTGTCCTGTTCCTGACGGCAGCTGGTCTTGTTTTCTCCGGCGGGTGCGGGATGGCAGCAATACCGGCATTTTCGTGGATGTATAAGAACGTGTCGAGTTATGTGGCTGCTAAGAAAAGGGGTAACCCGTATGGGCAGTTCGTACAAATTTGTTTGTAGATTTGATTGTGATTTTAGAGAGGTTATCTTTTTAAGTTTTACTTTCTATGTCATATGATGTGGCAGTTGATGTTAGATAAATGATGTTTAATGTCATTTCAGCCTTCTCTTTTCCATCAAATTCAATTCACTTGAACTCTAAGTCTACTATAATTTACGGCAATGTCCTGGCCTTCTAAATTTGGATTAAAATGATAATTTTAACCTTATGATGTGATAGTCATGTTTGTTTATTTAACAGAAAATTGGCAGAAGTTCAGGTTTGTACCCCCAACCTGAACCCCTAAATTGCGAACGATGTTCACCGCAAACCCTTAATTATTAGGTTTTTCACACGAGTTACACGTATGGGCAGTTCACACAATTAGGCATATAATGGTGGGAAGTGATGTTAGGGAGATTATGTAAGTCACAGGTGATTATAATATATATTTTAAAAGATCAGTCTAAATGTCATTTTATTTTTATTTGTAAGTGGTTTTTAGGGTTGAATTTATGAATCTCGAAAGGATTTGAGAGTATTTTAATAGATTTTGATAAGTGATGGATTTCATAGGATTATGTTGTTGGAAGTATGCTCACAAAGCCACTCATTTGATGCAATAGCTTTTGAAATACTTATTGTGTTAAATTTTTATATGTTTAACGAAGGGTAAAGCTTATTGTTGATCACTATTTATTGTATTATGTGTAGGAATAAGGGAATCAAATGAATGTATTTAATCTAAGAGAGAAGTGATCTAAGTAAGTTAGATTAACGAGACATTTCTTTTATGTTCATTCCTAAAATGTTCCTAGCCATAGGATTGCCAATTGGACATTGACAATCTGCTAAGGTTAGTATGTGTTATGTTAACTCAAGCATGAGTATGACTATTCTCAAGTTATTTGGTGTTGGACACTAAGACAAACACATAGGTGCTCAAAAGTTAATTGAGTACACTGAACCACGATCAAAAGCGAGTTTGAACATACATGTCATGTAAGAGCGCGTAAGTTGCAATATGCAAAGTAGTCCTTTGACCTAAGGCATCATAGATGTCTAATGGTTAGGTCCTTGATCTTTGATCATGTCAAAGGCATTCCATCGAGAGTGTCCACGACATTGTTGGGGTCAAGCTATCTAGTCATGTAGGCATATGAATGCACAACAAGGGATCTCTAACCTTCCATGGTGGAGGGAGAATACTCTGAGATATGATTCGGGAGTCTTTAGCCAAAGTATACGAATATGACTTAGGAAGTTTGCTCCAAATCATATTCAATTGAATCATTTAAGACAAGTATCACATTGAATAGTAGACAAAAAACAAACTATCACTCAAACAATGTGATTAAGAGTATTGTATTAGAGAATGATCATATTGCATTGTAATTGTAACTGGATAGGTTCTCCAACCACTTCTACTTAGCTTGGGTAGCCATGACATACTGTTAGATGTCACTCATGGTTTGTGGAAGCCCTGAAGATTAGCAAACATTAATCTTCATCAAAGGGAGAATTGAAATGTAGTTTCAATTCACAGTCGATCGTTAAGAGTAACAATCATCCACTGCCTTGCTAATTGGAACCTAATGGATCGCACACCGAGTGAGGATGAAAGTGAAGAAATATAAATGAGATGGATAAGCAATTAAATAGTTTAATTGAGAATGGTCAAGATTAATTAATTAGTTAATTAATCTTACGAAAGGTTCGTAATGGTTTTTAAGTTGGTTTTAGGTTTCGGGGCCCAAAAGGGTTTTTGGTCCACAAGGCCCATTGAGTTTAGGTTGTGTGACAACTAAAACTAAATGGAAATTAACCCAAAAACAAAGTCAAAACCGGGCAAGGGTAAGTGGTAGCAAACTTAGGTTAATTGCAAGTTTGCCACTCACATGTGAGGTAGTATAAAGTTATCTTTATAGCTTTTTCTCACTAGGGTTTTTTTGAGGCAAAGAAGAGAAACTTTTCTCCCTTTTTCTCTATAGAGGCCGGCCACTTAGGGAGACTTTTACTAGCATCTAAAATCTCTTTAAGTCATCCATCTTCTCTTCACACTACATCTTTGGTGTGGAGACTTAGAGGTACCAAACCTTTGGAACTTTTTGGAGTTCCTTTCCTCACATCCTCAAGGAGCAAAGGAGATTCAAAAGGAAGAAAAATCACAAGGAAGATTCAAGGAGCTAGGAGGTGACTTGAAGGCCCTCCGCTTAGGTGAATCCCTTGTGTAAACAAGGATGTGTTAGATTTTTTCCATGATGTGAGTAATAATAAAACCATAGTTTAGAGTATGTCAAGAAAACAAATGGACTTATATTAATATTGGACTTGTAGTAATATAATTATGATAAATTACAGAGGAGGGAAACAATAGAACTCAAACTTTTGAATTAGAGTTGGTTTCAAACTCTAAAAACTGACATGTAACTGCTGCCACGATAGGAGGGGCAGTTATCATTTTAGACAATAAATATAGCTTGGTCCCTCTTCTCAGATTACCATGTTCATATAGCACTAGTCCTATTGAAAGTGAGAACTATTACGAATCTAAGAGAAGAGAAGAACCTTGCTGCTAGTTTTTATGGCGAATCCTGCAAGTAAGCTTATTGTCTTGTACACTTAAATGAAATACTTTTACTGAGTAATACATGTTGATGTAGTTTATGGTTTGGTTGATGATGTTGATAAACAATGAATGTCTACATGTGGTATCAGAGCCGGTCAATCTGAAACAATAAACTCATACTGACAATGATATATTTCGATTTAATTCATGATCCGCTGCAAGATTATTAAATCTTTCCTTGTGTTTTATACTGCAACCAATATTACTGCAATCTGATGAATTAACTGCTACAATGAGCATTCTGTGTCATTATAATTTTTTCTAAATTGGTTGCTTGAGTTCTAATCAAATGAGAACAAATTGAAATTGTTCATTTGAGGGCAATATATAAATATTTATACTATCTGTTGATGAATCTGCAAAACGACATGAATGAGTCACCAAAGTGATATGCATACTATTAAGGTTTTACAGTTTCAATGTAGTAAAGTGGTTATAATTTGTATGCTTTATCAAGTAGAGAACTTTCCAAAGAAATAATCTACTGGGACTAGCTATGAATTATTGTACAGTGAAACATGGAACTTGCAAAGTCTGTAACCCTACTTGCCTAAAGGCATTGTATTTACATAACTTCCAGTGTTTATGTTTTGCTGTGCATGATTGGAAATTCATCTTTTGTATATATATATAGACAGTTTCTTGCTCAAAAGTGTGACTGGTTCTATAGTTGTTGGATGACAAAGAATATTAAGTTTCTTTTCTTTGTCACAAAACTCATGAATTTCGAATCAAATTTCTATAAAAAATTGTAGGTTTCAATATGCTCAACTTGATGAACATTGAGAAACTTAACGGCAATAACTTTAAGACTTGGAAGCAACAAATTGAAATGCATCTGGGGATGCTTGAATTCAACGTTGCTTTCTCCCAGCCTCAACCAACAGCCTTGACTGAAGATAGTACTGCTGCAGAAAAGGAGACATTTGCCAAATGGGAAAGGGCTAATCAAATGTCACTGTTAATCATGCAAAATGCAATGGAGGAGCATATTCGGGGTGGTATTCCAAAGTGTGACTTGGCCAAGTCGTACATGGCCCAGATTGAGGAAAAGTTTAAAAGGTCTGATAAGGCTGAGACTGGTGTTTATCTTTCAGAGTTAATCAATGCTAAGCATGATGGCGTTGGGAGTGTTAGAGAGCATTTGCTCAAACTTGTCAACCTCTCTAACAAACTGAATGCAATGGACATTGCCATAGCTGACCAATTCCTTGTTCATTTAGCTTTATTCTCACTGCCAAATGATTATGAGCAAATTAAGGTGAGCTATAATACTCAGAAGGAAACATGGAATATCACTGAACTGATTTCCATCTGCTGCCAAGAAGAAGAAAGAATGAAGAAGTAAAAAATTGACAGCGTCAATCTGATTCATGCTAGAAAAGGAAAGAATAAAGCTACTGGAACTTCTAAGTTTGACAAAGGGAAGTCGAATTACACAGGTTCCAAACCAAATGCTGCACAAGGGTCAAAGAAACATGGTTCAAATTCTGCAGGACCTAATAAAGGTGATACTCCTTCCACGAGTTCTAGTCTTAAGATAAATAAACCCCACTTCAAGAGGTGTCATCATTGCAATTCTTTCGAGCACTTAAGGAAGGATTGTGCAGGATTCAAAGCATGGCTCATTAAGAAAGGTATAAAACAAATAAATGTTTTTGTAACAGTAGAATCAAACATGGTTTTTATTCCTCAAAATTCTTGGTGGTTTGATACCGGCTGTTCCATGCATATAACCAATTCTTTACAGGGATTTCAAAGCCAAGAGAGCCAAAATAAGGAGCATTACAGTGTTTATGTTGGAAATGGAAGTCGTGTCAATGTTGAGTCTGTTGGTCAAGTTATGTTAAAACTCTCTTCGGGTTATGTTTTGGTGTTAAATAATGTCCTTTATGTACCTTCAATGAGAAGGAATTTGTTGTCAGCTACTAAGTTTGTACAAGATGGTTTTTCATATGTTGGTGATGACTTAAGTATTCGTTTTTATTTAAAGGATCAGTTGGATAATTTGTTGGGTTATGCTTCTCTTAATTCTGATCTTTGGCAGATCCAGTGTACCTATTTTCATGAATGTCATAATGTTAGTCATTCAGCCTCAAAGAGAATGCTCACTAATGATAATTCTTCTATGTTATGGCATAGGAGACTTGGGCATATATCTAAGGAGAGAATGATGAGATTGGTGAAATCAGGTTCATTGCCAAATCTAAGTTTTCACGACTTAGAAAATTGTATTGACTGTTATAAGGGTAAAACCACTTCATCAAATAACAAGTCAAATTCGAAGAGAAGCAATGATCTTTTAGAAATTATTCATACTGACGTTTGTGGTCCATTTCCAACTAGAACAATTTGTGGCAACTCTTATTTTATGCTTTTTATAGATGATTTCTCTCGGTATACATATCTTTATTTGATTTCTGAAAAAACACAGGTTTTGAATTGTTTTAAAATCTTTAAACTTGAAGTGGAAAAACAATTGGAAAAACACATTAAGGTTGTAAGATTAGACCGTGGAGGAGAATATTTTGGTAGGTTTACAGAAGCTGGCCAACAAAAGGGACCATTTGCCATGTATTTGCAACAAGAAGGCATAGTTGCTCAGTATACTACACCTAGTACGCCCTCCCAAAATGGAGTTGCAGAACGTAGAAATCGAACCTTAAAGGAGATGGTTAGGAGTATGTTTTCCCATTCACAACTCCCTGAGTTTCTTTGGGGAGAGGCTATAAGAGCAGCTAATTACATATTAAATCGTGTACCAAGTAAAGCTGTTTGTTCAACTCCTTTTGAACTTTGGACAGGAAGGACGCCCATTTTTTCACATTTCCATACCTGGGGTTGTCGATGTGAAGCTCGTTTATACAATCCCCATGAGAAGAAATTGGATATGAGGACTACAAGTTGTTACTTTGTAGGGTATCCTGAGAAATCCAAGGGCTATCGTTTTTATTGCCCTAATGCACACTCGTTTGGCAGAGAGCAACAATGCCAAGTTCATTGAAGATGGTGGAGCTTTGTACTCCCATTCAAGGAATAGTTATGTGTTTGAACAAATGGAAGAGAATAATCAGTCATCTACAAATGGTACGAGTGTTCTAACTTTGCCAACAACTATTCCATCAAATAGTGCACTTTCACAGGTCCGTGAGCAACTTACTCCAATGCATGAGCATCAAGATGTCGTTCACGACATTGACGAAATGTTGATCCCTCAAGCAATTTCAAGTCAACATGCAGCAACACCACCAATCTCAAGTGGACATGCAGAATCCTCTAATCCAACAACACTGATGCAGGCAGCTGTTCCTCTTAGGAAATCACAAAGAACCAGAAAGTCAGCATTATCAAATGATTATGTGACCTATTTGAACGAAGTAGAGTATGATTTTGGTGATGTTGATGATCCCACCACATATAATGCGGCCATAGAAAGTCCACAAGCCTCCTTATGGCATGCTGCCATGCAAGATGAGTTGAATTCCATGAAAGCAAATGGTGTCTGGAGCTTGGTTGAAGGAACAAATGATATAAAGCCAATCGGGAACAAATGGGTGTTTAAGACCAAAAAAGACAGCAATGGGAATATTGAACGACATAAGGCCAGGTTGGTGGCTAAAGGTTTTACACAGAAAGAGGGACTGGACTACACAGAAACATTTTCACCTATTTCCACCAAGGATTCCTTTAGAGTCATCATGGCTCTCACAGCTCACTTTGACCTTGTGTTGCATCAAATGGACATCAAAACTGCTTTTCTGAATGGCAATCTTGATGAAACCATTTATATGAAACATCCACAGGGATTCATTGAAAGGGGGAAATAGAGTTATGTATGCAAGCTCAATAAGTCGATCTATGGACTTAAGCAAGCCTCTAGACAATGGTACAAGAAATTTGATCAGGTAGTGACTTCACTTGGCTTTGTAGAAAATAAAATTGACAACTGTATATATATGAAGTTGATAAGATCAGATTTCATCTTCATTGTTTTATATGTTGATGACATACTTTTGGCTAGTTCAAGTGTTCAATTGCTTAATGAAACCAAAAGTATGTTATCTAACAGTTTTGACATGAAAGATTTGGGTGAAGCACACTTTGTTTTGGGCATTGAAATTGTGAGGAATAGGTCAAGGAGAACCATTGGTCTTTCTCAAAAGAACTATATTGACAAAGTTCTTAAGAGATTCAACATGGCAAATTGCAGCAATGGTGATGTACCTATAGGCAAAGGAGATAAACTTTCCTTGGCTCAGTGTCCAGTTACAAACCTTGAGATTGAAGACATGAAAAGTAAGCCTTATGCTTCATTAGTGGGAAGTGTGATGTATGCACAAGTATGCACTAGACCAGACTTGGCTTTTGCATTGAGTGTCTTAGGGAGATTTCAATCGAATCCCGGTGTGGCACACTGGAATGCAGGAAAGAAAGTTCTAAGGTACTTGAAGAAGACCCGAGATTATGTTTTGGGGTTTCATGTAGTAGAAAATTTGGAAGTGGTATGCTACACTGATGCCGACTTAGGTGGTTGTGTGGATGATAGGATGTCAACAAGTGGATATATTTTTATGATGTGTGGAGGTGCAGTCTCATGGAGGAGTAAGAAGCAAACTACAAAGGCTGTGTCAACAATGGAATCGGAATACATTGGTTGTTTCGAGGCAATGAAGCAAAGTAATTGGCTAAGAAACTTAATTCGTGAAATGGAGGTTGTAAGGAGCATTGAAAAGCCTTTGAAGATCTATTGTGACAATGCTGCAGCTGTTTTCTTTGCTAAAAACAATAGAAGATCAGAGGCATCAAGGCTCATGGACATCAAATATTTGAAAATACAAGACAAGGTCAGGGAGAAAGTAATTGAGATAGAACATATTGGAACTTTCAACATGATTGCAGACCCATTGACAAAGGCCTTACATGTGACAGCTTTCCAACGACATGTAACTAATATGGGTTTGCAAGGATGTCTTGATAATGTTTGAATGTGGGAGTAAGGTATGATAACTTTACTTATATTGATGATTTGATGTTTATAAAGCTATGTTGTTTGGTATAGCTTCAGACAACATTTCTTATATGCAATTTGCATTTTTGGTTATTTCATGTGCTTCATGGAATGTTACGTAATGCAGAAATAATGAAGGATACATAAAGGTATCAAGAGGACCAATCAAATGTGGGAGCAATACTGGTACCATTTAGCTCTCTACTGAAGCTCTCCAATTTTGCGATGCTTTCACTTGATTTGATCAGTTTGTAATTCTGGAGTACTCATATGATGTATTATGTATGAAGTTTTCTTGAGTTCAACTGATGAGTAATTGTGGATGATTGTAAAAGTCATTATGATTAATAAAAGTCGGTGATCACCTTCGTTTGCTTGAACATATATGTTCTGTATGGTTTAATTATATTCATGTGGGAGAATGTTAGATTTTTTCCATGATGTGAGTAATAATAAAATCATAGTTTAGAGTATGTCAAGAAAACAAATGGACTTATATTAATATTGGACTTGTAGTAATATAATTATGATAAATTACAGAGGAGGGAAACAATAGAACTCAAACTTTTGAATTAGAGTTGGTTTCAAACTCTAAAAACTGACATGTAACTGCTGCCACGATAGGAGGGGCAGTTATCATTTTAGACAATAAATATAGCTTGGTCCCTCTTCTCAGATTACCATGTTCATATAGCACTAGTCCTATTGAAAGTGAGAACTATTACGAATCTAAGAGAAGAGAAGAACCTTGTTGCTAGTTTTTATGGAGAATCCTGCAAGTAAGCTTATTGTCTTGTACACTTAAATGGAATACTTTTACTGAGTAATAATTTTATGTTGATGTAGTTTATGGTTTGGTTGATGATGATGATAAACAATGAATGTCTACAGGATGAGCTTCAAGGGTAATGAATCTCAAAAACTCTCTTCTCTTTAATGTTGTTAAAGAGTCTTGTGGTTTACCATTCACTGGGCTTTGAAAGTCATGGGTTTTAGAAATGCACACCTACTTTAATGTGTTAATAGTTTGCCTATGTGTTCAAATGTTCTCACATGTTCTTAGCTAAGAAAAAAAATTTCCTTCAATTTTCCTTCAAGTGGTATCAAAGCCTAAGTCTAGTGTATGGTGAATCATTTTGAGTTTTGTGTTTTTCATGGTTTGTGATTTAAATGTTGTAAATGTTACAAGCTTTGTTCTTGCTTTTTGAATATAAATTTTGCTTGAAAATTTAGCATCTCAAATGTTGTACATGTAGTTCATTTAAGCATGAATTTTGGAAGAACTATCTCGACAACTTGAGCACATCACTAGTTGAGAGGTAGGTGGCTTAAGAACTAACCAAGACATAGCAAATGTGAGCCACACAATGACCAACAAGTTGCTCGAGAATCTAATTTACGAGGTTTGAGAGAGTAGGCTTGCCAACAAACAGAATAGACCACCTCTTTAAAGAAAAATGCTCCCCTAGGAGGAGAAATGCCGCTACCAGTGCAGGCCGATGTAGAGTTTAACCGAATCAGAACAATTGATTTGGAAAAACCATATGGAGAAATTAATACTCGTTCGGTCGAGATCGACCGAGGATTAGAGTAACATCTATCGACGTGGATGAAGTTCAAAAGATGATTGATTTCGCCTTGAAGAAGGGGCTGAAAGTTATAAAATTTATCCATCCCCACTCGGCTTTTGTCGAAAGATTTGAGTATCCTGAAGATTCAAAATCCCATATTTCGGCCTTTTTGCTGGGGAATCATCCTTGTCCTCATTGGAACACTTGGCTAAATTCACTGCCCAATGCGAAGATGTCAACAACAATTCCCACAAAATGCAGTTGTTTAACTTCTCATTGATAGCCACGACATTTGCATGGTATATCAACCTTTCATCGAATTCAGCGCAAAACTGGGGGGAATTGGACAAGAAATTTCATGAGTAATTCTATCGACTATGGATGGAAGTGTCAGTATCATCCTTGGCCAAAATGGCTCAGGCATTTGATGAATCACCAATGGAATACCTTACCAAATTTAAATCGGCTAGGAATTGGTGTCGAGTACTCCTTCCTGAGGTCAAATACGTTCGGATTGCCCAAAACGGTCTAGACATGGAATACAAGAAGAAATTCCTGGGAGCAAACTTCCAAGATATGCAAGAGCTGGCCCAACATGTTGAGCAATATGATTATTTGCTCAAAGAAGAAAAAATCTCAAAGACACCAACTCGAGGAACAATGTACAAGAATCCGTCACTGAGCTATCCATCGTCTAGGGGGCGATGAGTCCCAATATATTAGTGTGGCTGCAGTCGAGATTGTGATTGACAAGCCTTATGTGACCACATGTGGCTTACATTAGAAGTAGCTACACGTGTGTACTGTGGCTACACGTAGCTTACATCAGAAGTGCCAGTATGCACTGATTGAATGAGCATTTTAGAGATTTTATTTTGGTGAGCGGGGACAATTTGTACAAAAAAAATTTGTATTAGAAAACTTTGCACTTTATCAAACTCTTGAAATCTAATTATTTTATATATTTTATTAATTATTTATATTTACAATTATTTTTTGTCTTTCAACTTACGTAGCCTACTATTTGATTTTATGCATAAAAAGAATTAATGTGAATAGTGAGAGAGAGGTTTCTAAATTTGTGGAGAGAGAAGGAGGTCCCAAATTTGAAAAAATGAAGTGACTTTAACACACATTTTTTCAGCCTTCACACACATCTTTATTTATGGTCATCAAATTAAATAAATTAAGCGAAATCAACGTCAGATTAAACAAGATGTGTGAGAAGTTAAAAAATAGAACAATACTTGGCTACTCAAAGAATGAGTAGACCTATGTATTTGCTGCAATAAATTAACTAAACGACCTTAGTTTTAGGGAAGTGTTATTGGCATTTTGGTGGATGCTTGATTATAGTGCTACTGGTGCTGGATACTTAGTCCCTTGATAATATTCTTAAGTGCATGTATCTAAATTTGTCGGTATACGTTTTTGTATATTTTTTATTTATAAATTTGTGAGTGTACTAAAGAGATCAAATGTATTATTTACCTCTTCAAGTTTCTGATATATATGTGTATATATTCTGATGCTCTTCTGGCTTTCCTTGGTTAAAATGAAGATCAATTATTGATGCTTTCCACTTTCTGTATGTGCTGAGTCACATTATGTTGATTACTCTGTTGAGTCAACAAATAGAGCAACACTGTGGAACTTAGCTAAAGTCAGCTATAAATTTTGTTAAAATCCTAATGAAACATACAGAGCACGACAATGAAATATACGGAGCAACATGATTTGGATTCAGGACTACCTTTATTTTCATTGTGTTAGAATGCTTATGTTATAATTGTGTTGAAGATGTTAAAATTTTAGATTTCAATTTTGTTTTCATTTTTCCAAAAAATAAAAATAAAAATAAAACGGAACATGGCCGAAACCAAACCGGAAAAAACCGAACCGAAAAAAATTGAACCGAACTGAATTGAACCGAAATTTTGGTTCGGTTTCGATTTTGGTAAAAAGCCGAACCGTTTCAAACCGAACCCAGCCCTAATAGTTCCTACTCATCCGTGAGTAACCAATCATTGTTCTAAAAACTATGTGTTAAAATCACTACCGTAGCGGGATCCAAATTCAACTTGCAGTTTTGAACCCAAGGACAATGACTATCTACTGTAAATAAGTTTTTCTTTCTAACCTGACTCGATGCCAAATGGCCCTCAACTCAAAATCGGAGAGATGCTCTCTTTTCATTAATTCAATAATTAGTGCGTTAAGTGTGATTAAGTGGGGATTACACTTGAGTAGGCTTAATTTAGGATAAAGATTAAACTTCTAATCTGAAAAAGAACGTGACATTCGTGAAACTCTTATTTGTAAATAATAACTACCAAGGGAAAGCCTTAACTAATTTGGTATATAATTTTGTGGGTGTTGTATTTTGATTAATTAAGAGAAGCTAAGATTCGAGCTTCTAATTTGTGTGAGATGGACCAACAAAATATAATAGTGAGGATCGCAAAATATGAATTGTAAGGTTTAGATTCGTGGCTCTGAACATAGATATCCGGTGAGAAATCTCAGTTCTTTTTCCTTCTCGAACTCACTAGTTGCCAGCTAGCCCTCGCCGCACACGAGAGCAAGGATGCCACGCATTACTTTCTTCAACCAACGTGTTTCACTCGTATGAATTCAAACCCATGCAACAAACCTCGTGGCATACAACACCAACCTCTTGTACTGCCGCGTGTCCACCCATGATGCATCCACCTCCCTCTCTCCTCATATTTATTCATCCGTCGATCAGAACAGTTACATTCTGAAAGATCACAACTGTGTTCACCATGGCCGATCAATCACGCCAGCAACAACTGACCCGAAAGCTCCACGACCAAGACCAGGACCAGTGGCAGCTGTTGGCCCCCTCCTCCTCCGCAGCCGGCCAGACTGGCAAGTTCCTGACCGCGGGCGCAGCTGGTATCACGCTCTTGATGTTATCCGGGTTAACTTTAACCGGGACAGTGATGGCCCTCATCATGGCCACCCCGGTTTTGGTCCTGTTTAGTCCGGTTCTAGTACCGGCTGCGATTGTCCTGTTCCTGACGGCAGCTGGTCTTGTTTTCTCCGGCGGGTGCGGCATGGCAGCAATACTGGCGTTTTCGTGGATGTATAAGAATGTGTCGAGTTACGTGGCTGCTACGAAAAGGGGTAACCCGTATGGGCAGTTCGCACAAATTGGTTAGTAGATTTGAATGTGATTTTAGAGGGACTATCTTTTAAGTTTTACTTTGTAGGCCACATGATGTGGCAGTTGATGTTAGATAAGTGATGTTTAATGTCGTTCCAGCCTCCTCTTTTCCGTCAAATTCAATTCACTTGAACCCTAAGTCTACTATAATTTACGGCAATATCCTGGCCTTCTACATTTGGATTAAAATGATGACTTTAACCTCGTGATGTGATAGTCAATGGTCACGTCTGTTTTATTTAACAGAAAATTGGTGGAAGTTCAGGTATATATTGCCAACGATGTTCGCCGCAATCCCTTAATTATTATGTTTTTCACACGAGGATCACATTGAAAATACCCTCTCACTTTGATCGAACCCATTTGCGAAAGGGAAAATGCAAGCCCCTCTTCCATCCCAACCCAAATTCAACCATTTCCCCAGCTATAAAAAGATATATAGTTGAGGTTGACCATTTCCCCAGCTTATAAAAAGATAGTTGGGGTTGATAAAAGGATACAGGTTTTACCGTTGGGGTTTTTTAAATTTAGGCCTTAGATTTTAACCTGGGTTTTCAAAATCTAATATAAGTTTTAAATAAAACTTATCATATTGAAGTAATTATAGCACATTATTATTATTTATAAACTTACTATTCGAAATTCTTTACTCAATTATAATTAATGTATATTTTTTGTGCTTCAATATGATACAAATTCATTCGAAATTCAAATTATTATATTCGTTCAAAATTCAAATTATTATTAATAAAAAATTCAACAACAAAACAAAAAATAATTTATATGCATAATTTTTGGTATTTTATTTTATTCTTAGGTATGGAAGTATCATTACATAAGTTTCGGTATTTCGGTACGAATATATCAGTACATAATTTATATGAATATATCAGTACATAATTTTAGGTACTTTATTTTACTTTTAGGTACAGAAGAAGTATCGATATGTAAGTTTCGGTACGAATGTATCGATACTTACGCTTTGGTACGAATGTATCTATACAAATGTGTAGGTAACTATAATCTCTAAACATATATTTATACGTAATATGCATATACATATATATATATATAGAGAAATTCATGCACAATAAAAAATATATAATAATATATGACTACATTTTTATTATTTATGGGAATCCATGTGACAGCCCGTCCCGAGAATTTAAAAAACGTACGCGTGAAAAGACAGTTTTACCCCTAGTGCGTTTCCTTTACGTTTTGTGGTTGTTTTGGGTTCCTTGTTGGCATGTTTTGGGCCACACACACTAACCTGCACCCACATCCTTTCCCTTGCCCTGTACCCCCTATCCTGAGTTCTCTTTCCCTTCCCATTTTCCATACAACGTACGGACACACCCACAAACCCATCAAACCTCCACAGATCGAAGAAACCTAGTACATATCCAGGCTCGTAGAAGTCCAACCATACCCATTTCAGGTAAGAATACCTTCGTTTTCACGTCGAACTCACGATGCTCGATTTTGGTACTGTTCATGCACACGTAATTTCTCACGTTTTTGGGAATTTCAAGCTTGTAGGAAGCTTGGTGAGGTCCCTAGGAGGCTCTGGGTGGTTCATTAGAAGGTTTTGGAAGTCGGGATCACGAGTTTCGAGGTTGGCCGGAGTTGGGGTGATTTTCCAGGTGAGATTTCGTGGATTTTAGCACTTGAAAGTGGTATGATTGTGTTCCTCTCGTTGTAAGCTTCATTTTGGTACCAATTTTGTGAAATTCGGTTGAAAAACGAAGAAGATAGGATGATTTGAAAATTTCCTGGTTTTCCAGCGCCGGAGGCTCGCCGGAGAAGACGACGGAATATTCCATCAAATCTGACGGAATATTCCGTCAAATCTGACGGAATATTCCTGACGCCGTTGACGGTTACCGTTAGGGATAACAGAATATTCCTAACGGCATCAACTGACCCCGTCAACGTGTCAGGCACGTGCCTGCGTGTGGCCGTGCCTTGGCTGGCGCGTAGGGGCGCGTGCGACGGTGAAAAATTATTTTAAAAATATGAGGATGTTCCTGAGGTTGAGTAGATCACGTTGGTGTATTCATACACCCCATTTAAGCATTGTATGAGAAGTTATTTCTAAAGGTTGGTTATGTGCTTTAAAATTAACGTTTTTGTAGTTGTTTCGCATATAGGTGATACCTATCCCGAGGACGAGCATGGTCACTCGAGGCAGGGGGGTTACGACCCTTCCACATACCAGTGAGTGGGCTTTTGATTTTCCGTATATACCTATATACTTATATTTTCCCAGAAATTGATTTAAATGTTTATTCGTTTATATGCCATGCATTATATTACCGTTGTTATGCATCGTTAGTTGCATTATTAATTGTTTATATATATATATGCATATTTGGTGTTGCGGACGCACAGGTAAGTGCCAGGTAAGTGTTATTCATGTTTACATTAAGTAGTGATTTGAGATGCTTAGAGAGCTCATAACCTGCACCCCCGGTGTTAGTGCTCCCGCCCAGAGTTGGGCACAGTCCTTCACATGATGTTCACCTCCCGCACCACACGCTCAGCTTGGATCCAAGTTAGGTGCACAGTCCTGTCGTATAGACCACTCTAGGTGGTTCTGACTCGTAGGTGACCCACGATTATTCGCCCAGCCTTCACGTGATCGTAGCACTTGAGCGTATATATATGTTACACCCAGGCCTGTCGTACAGACCACTTTAGGTGGTTCCGACTCGTGTGCAGGTCTAGTTAGTGAGATTGAGATTTGAGCTCTAGATTCAGCCGTACAGGTCACGTTAGGTGACTCCGGCTGCCAGATTATAATAGTGATATGATTATACCTGAGCACTTGCATTTCATTTTGAGATTTTGGCATGGCATATTCTTGAGCATGATTGACATATATATATATATATATATATATCTATTTTCTGGGAAGTATACAGGTTTTACGGCGAGGGGTTAAAACTCATTTATTAAATGGTTTTCGAAAAACTTTGTTTTTGCCCACTCACGCTTTTGTTTTGCGCCCCTCCAGGTTCTAGTTGACTAGCAGGTTTGGTGGTTTCCCAGAGGACTTTCCCGGCTTTTCTGACAGACGATCACCAGCGTAGGGCCACCTTCGGGTGTACCGTTGTTGCGTCTTTTTCATTTGGACTGCTTTAGGCTTTATGCTCTGGAATTAGCGTCGCACTTACATTGCACCTATTATTACTTTATGTAAAATCAGTTTTTAATTATTCGTACTATTTATATTATTATTTTATTAGTTTCCGCACTGTGCACATGGCTACGTCTGTAACATCCCGTCCCAAATTTCATTTTAACGTACTTGGAGAATTACGATTTTACCCCTAATCTATTCGTTTACGTGTAGTTTTGTGTAGTGTTGTGTTGTAGGACCACACACACACTCACACATCACTCTCACTCTCCCGGGATTCCCTCCCTCATTCCCTCACTTTCTGTCACTTTGTCTCTCTCTCTCCCTCCTCAAGCTCCATTATTCTTCTTCTTCCTCTACACACGGACACACATACAAGCATAATCAAACCTTCACCAATCAAGAAACTAAGACCACCATCGTGTTCGTGGAGCTGAGAGGAGTTCAAAGGTGCCATTTTCAGGTAAGAATATAGATGTTTTCACGTCGTTTCAACGAGGTCCGATTATTGCACTGTTCATGCAAACCTAAACTAGTGTGCTTTTGGAATTTCTAAGCTTGTAGATGTGTTTGTGAGGTCCCAAGGAGCCTTGGAGTAGTTCGTTGGGTGAATTTGGACGTCACGATCGTCCTGTGCAAAGTTGGCCGAGTTTTGACCTTGAAGACAGGTGAGATTTCATGGTTTTTAGGCCTTAAAACTAGTCTAACGTTGTTCTACTAGTCCTAGGCTTCATTTTGGTATAAAGAACGTGAAATTTGGTTGAAAAACGAAGGAGAAAACAAGGTTTGAAAAATTCCCAGTTTTCCGGCGACGGCGCCGGCGACGGCGACTAGCCGGAGAAGAAAGGAGAATATTCCTTTAAGTTTAACGGAATATTCCTAACGGCAGTGACGGCGTCAGTTAACGGCGTCAGTTAAGGTTAACGGAATATTCCGTCAGGTTAACGGAATATTCCTGACGGCGTCTGTTGACACCGTCAGTGTGCAGTGCACGTGACTGCGCGTGGGGGCGCGTGGGTCAGTGACTGTTCAGGCGCGTGGGGGCGCGTGCGTGGTCCAAAAATTATTTTAAAAATATGGGTGTGATCCTGAGGTTGTGTAGATCACATTGGTATATTCATTTGTCCAATTTGAGCAATGTATGAGAAGTTATTACGAGAAGTTGCTTAGGTGCTTTTAAATTAATGTTTTCGTAACTTTGTCGCGTATAGGTGATTCGTTTTCCGAGGACGAGCGTTCACACTCGAGGCAGGGGGGCTACGACCCTTCTAATTATCAGTGAGTGGGCTTTTGTTTTCCGTATATACCTATATACATTTAAATTCCCAGAAATAGATTAAAAAGAGTAATTGATTTATGTCATGCACTTTATTATTATCACTTATGCATCATCACATGCATTTGTAACGGCATACATTTATATATGTGTATTGGTGCTGTTGACGCACAGGTAAGTGCCAGGTAAGTGGTACTGTTGTTTGTATGCAGTAATAGTTTGAGATTGCTTAGAGAGCTCATAATCTGCACCCCCGGTGTTAGTGCTCCCGCCCAGTGAGGGGCATAGCCTTCACGTGTATGTTCACCCGCACCGCATGCTCGCCTTGGATCCAAGTTAGGTGCCTAGGCTTGTCGTACATACCACACTAGGTGGTTCCGACTCGTAGGTGACCCGCGATTTATCGCCCAGCTTCACGTGATCGTAGCACTAGAGCATACATATATATATTACACCAGCCTGTCGTACAAACCACGTTAGGTGGCTCCGACTCGTGTGCAGATTCAGATGTTGAGTTGAGATTGGAGCTCTATATGCAGCGGTACATGTCACGTTAGGTGACTCCCGGCTGCCAGTTTATATGTGATTGATGTGAATTATGCTTGAGTATTTATAGTTGATTATGAAATTCCGTTGTGGCATATTCTCAAGCATGAATGACATATTGTGAGCATGAATGGCATATGTGGAGCATGATTGACATACCTATACATACGTATATATGTTCATTTTCTGGGAAGTATACAGGTTTTACGGCGAGGGGTTAGAATGTATTTTGCTAAAGAGTTTTCAAAGAGCTTTGTTTTTGCCCACTCACGCTTTTGTTTTTGCGCCCCTCCAGGTTCTAGTGGTCTAGCAAGTTCGGTGGTTTATCCCAGAGGGCGTCCCGGCATTTCTGACAGACATTCACCATTGTAGGGTCACCTTCGGGTGTAAATACGTAGTATCTTTTCTTTTTGGACTGTTGTAGACTTGCTCTGTATTGTGTCTCACATACACTAGTACTTTGTATGCTTTTAGGTTTTTATTTATTCGTACTTTTATATTACTATCTTAATAGCTTCCGCACGCGCACATGGCTACGTCACCTTCGCGTGACGGCCAGCATGCCCTGATCTCGGTCGGGGTGTGTCAGTTTGGTATCAGAGCCTAGGTTTGGCAGTCCTGTGTCTTTGTGAGTATTCTAATAATTGGTGTCTTTTGTCAGAATCATGCCGCCTCGTCGGGAACCACGTCGCTCAGATGAGCCTAGTTTCCCTGATCTTACTCAGTTGGGGGAAGTGATTGCTACAGCCCTTCAAACAGTGATGCGCCCTCCCCAGAGGACTCCTCTGGAGACTATGTATAATTTGAAGTTGGATAAGTTTAAAGGTAACGAGGGTCATGAAGGTGCAGAACGTTGGTTGGAACACATAGAGAAGACTTTCCGTGTGTTACATAACCAGGGGAACCTTCCTATGGAGAGGTGGGTTGAGACAACCTCTTGGTTTCTGGAGATGGAGTCTGCAGCTTGGTGGGAGCAAGAACTTCGTATGTTGACTCCAGCCCAGAGGACCGATTGGAATGTTTTCAAGGATGTGTTTCAGAGGAGGTTTGTACCCCCTGAGTATATCGATCGTAAGAAACAGGAATTCACTGAGTTGAAACAGCGAAAGATGACGGCTAACGAGTATTATCGTAAGTTCACTGATTTGTCTCGTTACTATCCTGATGTCGCTGGTAATCCGGCGGAGATGCTTCGTCGTTTTCGCTTGGGCACTAAGAAGAGATGGCGTTCTATGGTAACTACTACTCACTGTGAGTCCTACCAGGAGTTCTATGAGATATTGTTGAGGGTAGAGGACTCTGAGAATATGTCAAGTGATAGTGACGAAGAGAAAAACGGCAATCAGAAGAAAGACGACAAAGGAAAAGGTCAAACATCGCTTGGGCCTCGCCAAACTCAGAACTTTAAAAGGGGAGGTGCAAGTTCAAGTTCGTCTAGTGGTGGTTTCAGTGCCTCTGGACAAGGACGTGGAGGTAGGTTTTATGGAGGTGCTCGAGGCCAGAGACAAGGTGATGGTGGCCGAAGCCGAATTCCATTTTGCCGTAGGTGTAATAACCGACATTTCGGCGAATGCAGACATGGCAGCGGTAGTTGTTTCACTTGTGGACAGGTGGGACATAAAGCAGTGAATTGTCCCCAGGGTCAGCAGCAGAAGTCGCAGCAGACCTTTATGCCGCCACCTGCACCGATTCGGCAAATCCAGGGTCCGAGTAATTATGGTCAAGTAGGTAGAGGTGGTGCCTATCACTATCAGGGTGATGCTGTTCCCTATGCCCCGGGACCGTATCAGTACCCCCAAGACCCGTATTCACAAGGTGGTTATCCCACGTATCCCAGCAACTACATGCCGTATCCTCCAGCTCCGATGGGTGGTTCTCAGTGGTACCAAGGAGGACAGTATCAACAGGGTGAGAATGCTACTAGTAGTGCAGGGTCTTCGAGACAGATGGGTCAGCCCAGTCAGGGGCGTGGAGCTCAAGGTCGCGGTGTTCAAGTGAGTAGAGGTCGTGGAGGACGACAGCAGGGCCAGGGGCGTATTCACAATATTTCCCTGCAGGATGCTCAAAACAACCCGGACTTGATAATGGGTACGTTAAATATTCTTGGTTATTTTGCTAGAGTCTTAATTGATTGTGGAGCTACACATTCCGTTATTTCTCATACATTTGCTCAAGTAACGCAACCTCGCCCCACACCTCTAGGGTACGATTTAGAATTCGCTATGCCTAGAGGAGAGAGATGTGTTGTAGATTGTATGTACCCAGGATGTCCAGTGATAGTAGAGGGTGTTGTTATGCCCGCGGATCTTATCCCATTAGATATTGTCGATTTTGATGTGATTTTGGGCACAGATTGGTTGCACTTCTATCGTGCCAACATTGATTGTTACGGGAAAGTAGTTATGTTTCACCGTCCTGGATTACCTGAGGTTACTTTTGTGGGTGAGCAGAGTGGAGTAAGACACGGCGTTATTTCGGCTTTGCGAGCAAAGAAATTGTTGACTAAAGGTTGTCAGGGGTATCTAGCTCATGTGGTGCTAGAGGAGACCGTTCCTAGCAGAATTGAGGATGTGAGAGTGGTTAGACACTTCCCTGATGTTTTTCCTGAGGATTTACCTGGTTTACCCCCAGATCGAGATGTGGATTTCACTGTTGAGTTGCTTCCAGGTACCAATCCTATTTCATTAACTCCTTATCGTATGGCTCCTGCTGAGCTAAGGGAATTGAAAGTGCAGTTGCAGGAATTAGTGGATAAGGGATTTATTCAGCCTAGTACTTCACCTTGGGGCGCTCCAGTGTTGTTTGTGAGAAAGAAAGATGGAACTTTGAGGCTGTGTATCGACTACAGACAATTGAATAGGGTGACGATTAAAAACCGTTATCCATTGCCTCGTATCGACGATTTGTTTGATCAGCTGAGAGGTGCTTGTGTATTTTCTAAGATAGACTTGAGGTCTGGGTACTATCAGCTGAAGATTAGTAGGGATGATGTTCCTAAGACGGCGTTCAGGACTCGTTACGGTCATTACGAGTTTCTGGTTGTGCCATTTGGGTTGACGAATGCACCAGCAGCTTTTATGGATTTGATGAACCGGGTATTCCAGCCTTACTTGGATAGATTTGTTATTGTCTTTATTGACGATATTCTGGTGTATTCTAAGTCCAAAGCAGAGCATGTCCGACATCTTACTTTGGTGTTGAAGAGGTTGAGGGAACACCAATTGTATGCTAAGTTTAGCAAGTGCCAGTTCTGGTTAGATCAAGTCGCATTTTTGGGGCACATCATTTCTGCTCAAGGTATTCTGGTTGATCCTCAAAAGGTTGCAGCTGTGGAGAGTTGGGAGCAACCACGAACCGTCACTGAGGTGAGAAGTTTTATTGGTTTGGCGGGATACTATCGGAGATTCGTTAAGGATTTTTCGGTAATTGCCTTGCCACTGACGAGGTTAACAAGGAAAGATGTTAAGTTTGAGTGGAATGATAAGTGTGAGCAAAGTTTCCAGCAATTGAAGCATTGTCTTACTAATGCACCTGTTTTGGCACTTCCGGACGATAGTGGTGATTTCGAGGTTTATAGCGATGCTTCCTTGAAT
Source organism: Pyrus communis (assembly GCF_041283825.1). Lineage (NCBI taxonomy): Eukaryota > Viridiplantae > Streptophyta > Magnoliopsida > Rosales > Rosaceae > Pyrus > Pyrus communis. Next base: position 16,306,940 of record NC_142572.1, read on the forward strand.
GGTCTGGGATGTGTATTGATGCAGCATGGTAGGGTGATTGCTTATGCTTCGCGGCAGTTGAAACCCCATGAGATGAATTACCCTACACATGATTTGGAGTTGGCTGCTATCATCTTTGCGTTGAAGTTGTGGAGACATTATCTTTACGGGGAGAAGTGTAGGATCTTCACAGATCACAAGAGTCTTCAGTATCTCTTCACCCAGAAGGAACTTAATCTTCGTCAACGGAGATGGTTGGAGTTGCTCAGCGATTACGATTGCACGATTAATTATCACCCAGGTCGTGCGAACGTAGTAGCCGATGCACTTAGCAGGAAGTCACATGGCCGTATTAATGCGTTGTACGCTAGTCGTATTCCTCTTTTGGTAGACTTGCGTGCTACGGGAGTAAGGTTAGAAGCAGAAGATCGAGAAGTGGCGTTACTTGCTAATTTTCAAGTTAGGCCAATCCTAGTTGATCGGGTGCTTGAAGCTCAGGTAGCTGATGAACAGACTCAAGAACTAATTCGAGCTCGAGATCAAGGAAGGAGGCGAGATCTCAGGGTTCGTGATTCTGATGGCATGTTGATGTTAGAGGGTAGAATGTTCGTGCCTAGTAATGCAGATTTGAAGAAGGAAATTCTCGATGAAGCACATATCTCGGCTTATGCCATGCACCCAGGGGCAACTAAAATGTATCATACTATTCGACCATTTTACTATTGGCCGGGTATAAAAAGGGAGATAGCTGAGTATGTGAGCAATTGTGCTGTTTGCCAGCAGGTTAAAGCAGAAAGAAAGAAGCCGTTTGGATTGTTGCAGCCGCTTCCCGTTCCAGAGTAGAAATGGGAAAATATCACTATGGATTTTGTGTACAAGTTGCCGCGTACACATAATGGCTTTGATGGCATTTGGGTGATCGTTGATCGGCTCACTAAGTCGGCACATTTCATTCCAGTGAGAGAGAAGTACTCTTTGAGCCGGTTAGCAGAGTTGTTTATTTCAAAGGTTGTGAAGTACCATGGTGTCCCTGTAAGTATTGTCTCGGATCGTGATCCACGATTCACATCGAAGTTTTGGGTAGCTTTTCAAGAAGCTTTGGGTACGAGACTACTTTACAGTACGGCATATCATCCACAGACGAACGGACAGTCCGAGAGAACTATTCAGACCTTGGAAGATATGCTGCGAGCATCGGTGTTACAGTTCAGTGATGCTTGGCACCAGCGGTTAGATTTGATGGAATTTGCTTACAACAACAGTTTACATTCGAGCATTGGCATGGCGCCATTAGAAGCCTTGTATGGTAGATCTTGTCGCACTCCGTTGTGTTGGTCAGAGGTTGGCGAAAGAGTCTTGGTAGGTCCGGAAATTGTCGAGGAGACTACTCAAAATGTTCAGGTAATTAGGTTTAACCTGAAAGCAGCTCAAGACAGGCAGAAAAGTTTAGCAGATCGACATGCTACGGACAGAACGTATGAGGTCGGAGATTGGGTATTTTTGAAGCTTTCACCGTGGAGAGGTGTTGTGCGGTTTGGAAAGAAGGGGAAGTTGAGTCCCAGGTACATCGGACCGTACATAGTCACAGAAAGAGTTGGTGAGGTAGCTTACAGGTTGGAGTTGCCTCCGGAGTTGGCTAAAGTGCATAACGTTTTTCACGTGTCTATGCTCCGACATTACGTTGCTGATCCATTGCATGTGATACCTCCTCAACCGTTAGAGATAAATCCAGATTTGACGTACGACGAGGAACCGTTAACGATTTTGGATTGGAAAGAAAAGGTTCTGAGGAACAAGACGGTGAATTTGGTGAAAATCTTGTGGAGGAATCACTCGGTTGAAGAAGCTACTTGGGAGACAGAAGAACGGATGAGGGATTTGTATCCTAGATTGTTTTTCGATCACTAGGGGTTATATAAGGTTGTTTTGAATTTCGGGACGAAATTCTATTAAGGTGGGTAGGTTGTAACATCCCGTCCCAAATTTCATTTTAACGTACTTGGAGAATTACGATTTTACCCCTAATCTATTCGTTTACGTGTAGTTTTGTGTAGTGTTGTGTTGTAGGACCACACACACACTCACACATCACTCTCACTCTCCCGGGATTCCCTCCCTCATTCCCTCACTTTCTGTCACTTTGTCTCTCTCTCTCCCTCCCCAAGCTCCATTATTCTTCTTCTTCCTCTACACACGGACACACATACAAGCATAATCAAACCTTCACCAATCAAGAAACTAAGACCACCATCGTGTTCGTGGAGCTGAGAGGAGTTCAAAGGTGCCATTTTCAGGTAAGAATATAGATGTTTTCACGTCGTTTCAACGAGGTCCGATTATTGCACTGTTCATGCAAACCTAAACTAGTGTGTTTTTGGAATTTCTAAGCTTGTAGATGTGTTTGTGAGGTCCCAAGGAGCCTTGGAGTAGTTCGTTGGGTGAATTTGGACGTCACGATCGTCCTGTGCAAAGTTGGCCGAGTTTTGACCTTGAAGACAGGTGAGATTTCATGGTTTTTAGGCCTTAAAACTAGTCTAACGTTGTTCTACTAGTCCTAGGCTTCATTTTGGTATAAAGAACGTGAAATTTGGTTGAAAAACGAAGGAGAAAACAAGGTTTGAAAAATTCCCAGTTTTCCGGCGACGGCGACTGGCCGGAGAAGAAAGGAGAATATTCCGTTAAGTTTAACGGAATATTCCTAACGGCAGTGACGGCGTCAGTTAACAGCATCAGTTAAGGTTAACGGAATATTCCGTCAGGTTAACGGAATATTCCTGACGGCGTCTGTTGACACCGTCAGTGTGCAGTGCACGTGACTGCGCGTGGGGGCGCGTGGGTTAGTGACTGTTCAGGCGCGTGGGGGCGCGTGCGTGGTCCAAAAATTATTTTAAAAATATGGGTGTGATCCTGAGGTTGTGTAGATCACATTGGTATATTCATTTGTCCAATTTGAGCAATGTATGAGAAGTTATTACGAGAAGTTGCTTAGGTGCTTTTAAATTAATGTTTTCGTAACTTTGTCGCGTATAGGTGATTCGTTTTCCGAGGACGAGCGTTCACACTCGAGGCAGGGGGGCTACGACCCTTCTAATTATCAGTGAGTGGGCTTTTGTTTTCCGTATATACCTATATACATTTAAATTCCCAGAAATAGATTAAAAAGAGTAATTGATTTATGCCATGCACTTTATTATTATCACTTATGCATCATCACATGCATTTGTAACGGCATACATTTATATATGTGTATTGGTGCTGTTGACGCACAGGTAAGTGCCAGGTAAGTGGTACTGTTGTTTGTATGCAGTAATAGTTTGAGATTGCTTAGAGAGCTCATAATCTGCACCCCCGGTGTTAGTGCTCCCGCCCAGTGAGGGGCATAGCCTTCACGTGTATGTTCACCCGCACCGCATGCTCGCCTTGGATCCAAGTTAGGTGCCTAGGCTTGTCGTACATACCACACTAGGTGGTTCCGACTCGTAGGTGACCCGCGATTTATCGCCCAGCTTCACGTGATCGTAGCACTAGAGCATACATATATATATTACACCAGCCTGTCGTACAAACCACGTTAGGTGGCTCCGACTCGTGTGCAGATTCAGATGTTGAGTTGAGATTGGAGCTCTATATGCAGCGGTACATGTCACGTTAGGTGACTCCCGGCTGCCAGTTTATATGTGATTGATGTGAATTATGCTTGAGCATTTATAGTTGATTATGAAATTCCGTTGTGGCATATTCTCAAGCATGAATGACATATTGTGAGCATGAATGGCATATGTGGAGCATGATTGACATACCTATACATACGTATATATGTTCATTTTCTGGGAAGTATACAGGTTTTACAGCGAGGGGTTAGAATGTATTTTGCTAAAGAGTTTTCAAAGAGCTTTGTTTTTGCCCACTCACGCTTTTGTTTTTGCGCCCCTCCAGGTTCTAGTGGTCTAGCAAGTTCGGTGGTTTATCCCAGAGGGCGTCCCGGCATTTCTGACAGACATTCACCATTGTAGGGTCACCTTCGGGTGTAAATACGTAGTATCTTTTCTTTTTGGACTGTTGTAGACTTGCTCTGTATTGTGTCTCACATACACTAGTACTTTGTATGCTTTTAGGTTTTTATTTATTCGTACTTTTATATTACTATCTTAATAGCTTCCGCACGCGCACATGGCTACGTCACCTTCGCGTGACGGCCAGCATGCCCTGATCTCGGTCGGGGTGTGTCAACGTCACTTCCGCGTGACGGTCAGCATGCCCTGATCTCGATCGGGGTGTGTCAATCCATATATAACCTCCAAAAAAAAAAAAAAAACTCAATAATTATTACAACCTATTTAATATTTAAAAATTACAATTAAATGTCAAGGATTAAAATTAGTTTTTAATCTTAGACAAAATTTTATTCAAAAATTAATCTTAGACAAGGATTAAAATAGAATTTTTCGTTTCCCGTTTTAGTAGCCTGAGCTTAACTTTAGTGGTGAGTTAACTATATAGTGGACAGCTTAAACGATTCAGATTCGAACTACTGTGTAGTGGGCATACAGGCGACAGAACGAGTTTGCTGCCTTTATGCATGGCTTTGTATTAGTGTCCCGACACGTGCTGAGAGAGAATGGCGGAATATATTGTCTCTACTATTTCACCGTGTTTCATATCTATAAACTCCAAACGCATGCAACTCGCTACGTGTCACCAAAACACAAATTTATAAACCTCCTTCACAGATTCACTTTTTCACCAAGGGAGTCCGTGAGCAAAACATGGCTGATCAATCATGATAAACGAGCCAGAAGCTCTACGAGTCGGCCCCGGTCTCATACCGGGCCACCAAGTTCTTGATCGCGGTCACAATCGGTGCTGCGCTCTTAGTCTTGTCCTGCTTAACCTTGACCGGGACAGTGATGGCCCTGATCATGGTCACACCAGTTCTAGTGCTGTTTAGTCCGGTACTAGTCCCGGCTGGGATAGTCCTTTACCTCACAGCCTGGGCAATTCACGATGCTTGGTGTATAGTAATGGTGGCTGTGGTGTTTTAGTTTTGTATTAATAGATTATGTAGGTTTATGTGTTTTTGCAAATGAAGAGACTCCTCTTTTGTTCTTGTTTTCTCTGCTTTCATGTCCTGTGCTTGTGGAGTTAACTGTAGTCGTATTTGAGACACATGACGCGCTTATAAGTTGGTAACTTTATACTTTATATAATGTTAATACGCACTTCCTTTTGTTTGGCAAATTTTCATAAATTCTCTGACGTTTGAGACATTAAATTAAAACTATATCCGGTTTTTATTTTTAAGAAATTTTTTGAGTAAAAAATTTAATGATTCAAGGGCAGAGTGACAAACTTTCCACGAACTAGAATCTCACGGATCTTCCTGCATTACGTAATTGACCATTGTAGTTCCGACGGCGTCGTTCTTCACCTCACTGTTTAATTTGGCTTCACCCGGGACTTAACGACTCCAAAGTTGTAAGGATGGTCTGATTTCATGTTGGGGAGCCTTGCTGTGAACTAGAGGTTTATAGCTTAAACCCTAAAAGGTTGGAAAAGGATTGGTAATGAAAATCTTAGGGGTGTTAATGTAATGTTTCGAATGTGAGGAGTTTTGTGAAAACTCACTAAACTTCAGCGGTGTTAACATAATCAACTCAGTATGGATCTCGATTATGCTTTCCCTACAAAATAATCTCTTGATCCAAGAAGTCTTAATTGACATATTATTCTGGCAAAAGCTCACTTAGAACGGAAATCGGTTGGTTGATTATTAATGTATTATTATAAACATTCTGTTTGTTGTAACTTTGTATTTGTTCGATCTAGAGTGAGTTTTTACAAGAATAATCTTTCAATGACTTTAAAAATAATCCATCCAAATTATACCACATTGGTGTATTCATTCGATCCGAGAAAAATGAAACGACTATTTTGAAGTGTTGATAACAACTGTTTACTTTTGAGAAAAAATAAAGAAAAATAAGAATGTAAATTAAGGGACTGAATGTGCTATAAGTAGCTACAAGTGATTTCATTGTCCGAGTGCATGCCAAATTTGAGATAATGTGCTAAATCTTCCCAACAAGTAACAGAAAATTAAGAAGCACCACCATTCGAATTGTAAGCCAAACAAGAAGTGCTTCCTCCAAAAGTTGCTTCTGAATTCAAATCTCTATGCTTCAATCGCTGTAAAGTGGAAATGCAGGATGATACCGAAATACCAAAAGTTGACGACGCCAGCTGGTTTTGTGAGTCCGATGTTCAAGAATCTTTAGAAGCATTCTCATCCACCCGCGGCAGCAAAAACGGTGGAAGGAATGACGGTATGGTGAACGCCAAGGCCAAACACACCACTACAAAGCCTACAACCCACCAAGCTTTGTACGGAATCCCCAATAGTAGTTCATCACAAACTGCCACCAACATAAAAGAGATGAACTTTGTTACAAAAGCAAATTGGAACAGGAAAATCTACAGTAAAGAAGAGGGAGATTGATAAAGAAAAACATTTACATACGGGAGCTGTTATTGGCAAGCCGTGCAACTTAAAGTGCAGTTTGCAGATGGTTTTTCGAGTGCCAATAACAGCTCCTTTTTCGTACCAACTTCTCGCGCAAAGTTTACTGTAATTAGTGGCATGATGGCAGCTATTGATTGATATCTGCATTACCTATGTTGAATATGATGTGTTCCCTCTCTTGCACATTTGGTATTGCAACAACCCCCTCAGGCTCCACACTCACCAACACAGACATATCACCCTGAGCAGTCATCAGAGTCCAAAAACTTACAAGGCATCTCGGAAAATGCAAGTTATGGTGCAACAATGCATCCAATTCAAAGGGTTAGTGGAAAAAATCGAACCTGATCATCAGAGCCAAGACTCTCAGTCTTGAAAATAAGCTTTTCAGTATTTAGTAATCTTCGGTTCCCAGTCAGTGCCGATTCCAAGTCCCCTTTCTTGAGTTGCAAGGAAAAGCTAGCCGGTATCTATTAACACGCATCAATAGAAGTTATGGAACCCACAAGAGGATTGCTGAACAGCACAAAAAAATATTAAAAGTTGAGAAATACATACAGAAGCAGGATATGATATCTTCACTTCATACCAAGTATAAGGCTTGAGTCCATGAAGCCGGTAAAGGCATGAACCCGAATGCAGCGGTAGAGTCTCTCTCCACAGCTCTTCACCAACCTTCAAAACTTTGATGTCTGTCCTGTAAGAGGTGTAGAGCAGTGAATTGGGTTTAACCCATGCTCCTATAGAACGAAATCAGAAGCAGAAAAATTGCAAATTGGGTTTCATTCGGATAATACTAACGCGTTCGCCTCGCTTGAATTTGAGCAGGTGATGATGATGCAGATAATGCAGAGGCTGATCCAAAGATTATGAATACGTATGCGACGCATAGCTTCCCGAACCTGACCAACCAGAGTAACACATTTCAGTGGTTTTGTTTCTTCATTGGCGCATTTCATCAAACAGTTGGTGGGAAACAAAAACCGCAGAGTAATCAAGTTGACAAATTCATATCGAACAAGAAATAAACAACCGCACTGGAGCTCCACTAATCTACGAAGCAAAGATACTGTCATTTTGGTTGAAGAAAGATTAACAATTCCTTCAGCATTTTCATTTGATCATTCCAAGTCAAAAAACGACAGTTGTTTTTGCATTCAAGCTAGTCTTCCTTACCTTTCTGGGAAACGAAACAGAAGAATGATCGATCGGCGGCTGCAATTAGGGCTTACAGATTCCCGCAGGGCTAGATTGCATATTAATTTTCTCGCGAATCGATCAGTGAATATTTTCTCAGGAACCAATCAGTCAGCAACCAGCTCTAAACGCAGCGTTTAGAAAGCGGCACTATAGAAGAAGAAGAGAGTACTAAACGCAGCGTTTCGGTCGTTCTAAGTTTCTTATTACGAGTTAACAAAACAAAAAACAAAAAAGTTTCTTATTACTTCATAAAACCGCTAAAACGACGCACTCCGGTTGCCGTTAATCGTCTTCCTGCCGAAATCTCCCTCGCTCAATAACAATAACAGCTACTCAGCCAGCTCTGATCGAATTATATGTTTGGGGTTAATTTTGCAGAGCGAAAACCCTAATCCCCTTTTCAGTAGATAGAATTAGTATTAGCTGAACAGAGTCCCTCTCTGCAAATACTCCATTGCTGCATTCGAATTTTCGACTATGGTGAGTAATTCGAACGCTTCTTTCATTCGATCGAGTTTATTTTATTTAATTTAGTATTTTTCGATTTTGTTTTTGGTGTTCGGGTTCTGAATGTCTATGCTTTTTCAGTTCTCGATTGCAGCTATCAATGATACGGAGTCCAAAGGCAAATGGGAACCTTTAGCTCCCACCAAAGAAGCTCAGGCATGCCCCTCTCTCTCTCTCTACTTTTTCTGTTACAGTTCAGCTATTTTTGGGTTGAATTAGCTCAATGAGTTGGGATTTTCTGGGATAGTATATTAATTTCGAGCACTTTTAGCAGAAGTCAATTTATTGAGGACAAAGGAGAGAAATTTGAATTCTGTGTAGCATTAATATTTGGGAAGTTTATTGTACTTCTTATCATTGTTTCAATAAACTGAGTGAGCCGGAAAATGTGAGTTGGATGCGGGTTTTCTGTATGGTAGCCCGATTCAGAAGCGTTTAGATTTTCTCAGCTGAAGATGTTTTCTTTTTCTGATCTGTGATTAGATAGAGTTCATACTGTTTAGTTTGGTCATGGCAGGAATTCCATCTTTCACAAACATATCATGAAGGGCTTCACAAATTGCAAGTCAAGGAATACAAAAAGGCTGCCGAGCTGTTAGAATCGGTCCTAAAAGATCCTCTTATAGAAAATGTGCAGGTGAGCGTAGGACCTTCAGCAGACATTCTTTAGATGGCAGTCTTGTTGTTTGTCTATGAATAGGTAGTTATTCTTGTTTCTATTGCCATGCAGGTGGATGGTAGTGTTAGTGATTGCCATCTGTTGCAACTCAGGTTTGGATTTCTGCACTACTCCATAATATACTTTGTGCAATTCTTGGAGTTGGTGTACAATTTTCTAATTCACATAGATCTCGTGTAGAATTTTAGTTTTGTAACTTTTCTCTCACTAATATTTTTGTGAGAATAAAAAGGATAAAAAGAAAAAAAAAATGAACAAGATGTCCGTAAACATCTTTCTCCAATTATATTTTTCATGCTGACTGCAGATTTTTGGCTCTGAAGAACCTTGCCAATGTTTACCTTCAACAAGGTTCAGCATATTATGAGAACGCTTTACGATGTTATCTTCAAGCTGTAGAGATTGATACCAAAGATTCTGTTGTCTGGAACCAGCTGGGAACATTGTCATGCTCAATGGGTTCTCTCAGTATATCCCGTTGGGCATTTGAGCAAGGGCTTATATGTAGCCCTAATAATTGTGAGCAATTTATGATGTTTGAATTATTTTTCTCTAAATCCATACTAAAATACATGTCCTATATTCATAATGATGGGCTCAGCACCATATCTTGACAGAGTCATATTATGTCTTCTCTGAAATTTTTCTGCAGGGAACTGTATGGAGAAATTATTGGAAGTTCTTATTGCTATTGGTGATGAGGTTGCATGCCTTTCTGTGGCTGAGTTAATTTTGAGGCATTGGCCATCACATTCTCGTGCTTTGCATGTCAAGAGAACCATTGAAGAGTCCGAGCCAGTTCCATTTGCTCCTAGAGGTATAGATAAGCTAGAACCTAAACATGTCCGTCTAAAATTCATTGACAAGAGAAAAGCTACTGATGAAAATCTAGAGGAGGGCGCTGCATCCAAGAAGCTGAAGCAGATCATAGATCTAAACCTTGCAGAAGCTTCTTGGGCTGCTCTTGTTGATGCACTCTTGGATATCTTACTCCCATTGACTGGGTGTCAGTCTGAGATGGGGGATGCAAAATCATACCGATCTGGAGATGTCAGATTAATTTTGCATTTACCTCCTAGTTCAGAGAGTACCATAGGATTTGAGGAAAGGAAGGGGTTTAACTTATCCCCAATCAGTGGAAATGCTGTATTTGGTGATTGTAACACTGAACGAACAGGTGTTGTTATAGAAAAAGCAACAAATTTTCTAGATTTCCAACCACAGGAAAGGCGGAGTACTCGTCTTGAAAGGCTTAGAAGCCGTAAACCGGGGAAAGAAGATATTGAATTTGCTAATGGTAAGGATCAGGCCAAGGCTGTACTTCAATATCTAGAACCTTTTGTTGCTGGTAGATCAGGAAGCAAAGATTCTGGTCATAGTTCTGTTTCATGTCCTGATCAAGCTAATCCATGGGATACTGAATATGGTGATGTGTCCAGATTTATTAAAAAAACATCAAATAACTATGGTGCTTTCCATGTGGCTCATTTGCTTTTAGAGGAAGCTGCGAGTAGAGGTCTTTTGTATCAGGATGCATTTGTTAAGTTCTTGGAGTTGGAAAGAATTACAAGGAATTGGGGGAAGGATAGGAGCCCTGAATGTTGTCTTTTTCTTGCTGAACTTTATTATGATCTTGGGTCGTTGTCTTCCGATGTTTCCAGGCTATCTGAATTCATGTCTGAGGCATCTTATCATCTTTGTAAAATTATCGAATCAGTAGCCGTGGAAGATGAATGTATTTTTGGGCTTAAGAGATTCTTTGGTACTGATGGAATATCCGTGAACACCTCTGTTTGCCAGGATGTATCATCAGTTGGTTCTTTAACAAGTAACAGTTCCTTCTGGGTTCGTTTTTTCTGGTTAAGTGGACGGTTGTCTGTTTTGGATGGCAACAAGGAAAAAGCCCACCAAGAATTCTGTATCTCATTGTCTCTTTTGGAAAAGAAGGAAAATACGAATGATTCCCAATGTGTGATCCGCCTCCCATATTGCAAGGTTGTGAAAGAATTAACCATTTATAGAATTCTCCATGAAATTAACATTTTAAAGGTTGATTTCTTGATGGAGAAGACTTTGGGTGAGATGATTGAGAAAGAAATGTACATGGAGTGCATGTCCTTGCTTGTTCCACTTCTATTTGCAACAAAAAATGCTCCCCCTGATGCATTACCCTTGCGCTTAGTTGATAAGGGCGGAGAGGAAATTACTTCTGTTGAACTATCAGCACTGGACATTTTAATCAAAGCATGCGAGAAGACAAAGCCTATGGATGTTGCTGTTTATTTGAATTGCCATCAGCGGAAATTGCAAATCCTTATGGCAGCAGCAGGGATTGATGAATGCCTTGATTCCTGTAAATCCTTACTATTGAAATCAGGATCAAACACTCGCTATGCTTCTGACATAGACACCAAAGAAAGTGCAAGCAAGCAGTGCTGGAATTTATTGGTTGCTGAGGAAGTGAAGGCTATTTCTCATTGTGTGTCACAAGTGAAGAACTTGATTGATCAATCCGGGGCTTCTGTAAGTCAATCAATATTCATGTATAAATAGCTTTGATACTCGATCATGCTTACCTCAAACTGTAATATTCAGTACATTTTTTCCAATTAAACAAATAATTAGGTTTTCAAAAGTGAATTAACTTTATGGATCAGTCTAGAGATTTTGTAATTTCATGTTTTGTGCAGTATGTAATTATATCTTATGCTTGCAGGACACTATTCCAATGAGCAGCATAGGTGATATGCAATGCTTGCTCTTGTCAGTAATGTACAACGTTGCAAGCATATTCCTCTCTAAGAAGTCCTCTGATCTAGCAAATACTGATCAAATTGAAAGAAGTTGCTTCATAGAAGCTTCCATCGCTTTCTGCAAGATTCAGCACCTCAACGCTATGATAAATGTTAAAACTCAAGTGAGTCTTGTGAACTCAAGTTGCTCATACAATGAACTCTTTCAGCAACATTTTTTTGTTTCATTCTCTTTACCATTTTAAAATTTTCGGATTTTGCGTCGTAGGTAGACTTAATTGTGACAATGCATGATTTACTCGCTGAGTATGGGCTTTGCTGTGCCGGGAAGGGTGGTGAAGTGGAGGAAGGAACTTTTCTTAAGTTCGCAATTAAGCATCTGTTGGCCTTGGATATGAAGTTTAAATCTAACATTAACTCGTCAAACCAGGAAACAACTCAATCTAGTGAGCAGCTTTGCCTAAATTGTCCTGCCAAAATGTCTCTCAAGGAATCAAAATCAGATATTGATTTGGAAATGGTGCACACTGGAATGGATGATACAAGTGCTGTAGGAAGGGATGCTTCTGATGGGATACCTTCCAAAAGCACTTCACTTGACAATGCCGTAGATAAAGACAGCATGGAATTGGAAAGTGGAAAGCAACATGTAGATGGATCAGGTGGCAAGTTCAACAGATCCGAAGAAAGTGATCAATTAAATGAAGCTGGAGATGAGCTCATTGAAGATGAAAGGGAGGAACTTGAGTTAAAAATTGATTATGCATTGGATCAGTGTTTCTTCTGCTTGTATGGTCTAAATATTAGATCTGATTCATCCTATGAAGATGAGTTAGTTGTGCACAAAAATACTAGCCCCGGTGATTACCAGACAAAGGAACAGTGTGCTGATGTTTTTCAGTACATACTCCCTTATGCAAAGGCTTCTTCTGTGAGCTCCTCCCTTCTCTCTCCTTTTTTTTTATTCCATGTATATCCGTACATTGCATGTGCCTATCCTCATCATTACAATTTATCACAAGGGTTCTAATGACAAGGCCTTGGAGCACCCACAGCTATTTAGTTTCCCCAACCTTTATTTGGCTACTTGTATACATGTATGTTGCAGAGGACAGGATTAGTTAAAGTTCGACGAGTACTCAGAGCCATACGCAAACATTTTCCACAACCACCAGAAGATGTTTTAGCTGGAAATGCAATAGATAAGTTCTTAGATGATCCTCAATTGTGTGAAGATAAGCTCTCAGAAGAGGCTGGGTCTGATGGTTTTCTTGAAACCGTAACAAAGATTATACTCCCTGATGCGAGAAACCTTAAACAACAGAAGACATCACCAGTTGGGAGGTATACATAAATAGATTTCCTAATTTGTACTTGAAAATAATTGTTCTCTCTGTTGAGGGTTAATTCATAAATTTCATAATTCTTAGAAGTGATCTTTCTAGTTGTATTATTGAATAATTGCAGCTTGGAGCCGTATCTGGATGTCTATTGCAACTTGTATTATTTCCTTGCCCTGTCTGAGGAAATGAATGCTACTGATAAATGGCCTGGCTTTGTGCTTACGAAGGAAGGGGAAGAATTTGTACAACATAATGCAAAGCTCTTCAAATATGATTTACTTTACAATCCTCTACGTTTTGAAAGTTGGCAGAGACTCGGAAATATCTATGATGAGGTAGTGTTTGTTGTTTATCATTCTGATATGTGAATTCTGTAGAAACCAAAAGATTTTGGTGTGGGAAGTTTCATTTTATAATGATCATTTTTACAGGAAGTAGACTTGTTGCTAAATGATGGCAGTAAGCACATCAATGTGGCAGGATGGAGGAAGAATGCTACTTTACCGCAAAGAGTTGAGACAAGTCGAAGGAGGAGCAGACGGTGTCTATTAATGAGTTTGGCCTTGGCAAAGACACCAGTTCAGCAGGTAAGACCCCTTTCTTTCCTATATATTATTGTACTGGTGGGCAGTGGGGTCTTGTCTTTTCTCTTTCTTGGTCATGTTGGCCATACAGGTCCTTTGGGATTTTCCTTTTTTTTTTTTTCAATTTGCAGAATATAAAACCAAATAAAAAGTCTAAAATTGTTTTGATGGGGGCCATCTTGTGCTGGATCATGAATAGATTTTTTATATCTTAGCATGCCAATAAGGCAAACAAGAAAAAAAACAGCTAGTCCTTTTTGCTTGATTTTGGATATTAGAATACCCTTGGGATGTGTTTGATAAATGTAATGATTTTCTCATGTTGTGGCTCAGTCTGAGATACACGAGTTATTGGCATTGGTGTACTATGATAGCCTTCAAAGTGTGGTGCCATTTTATGATCAGCGAACTGTTCTACCTGTGAAGGATGCAGCATGGACGATGTTTTGTGAGAACTCAATGAGACATTTTAAAAAAGCTTTTGCTCATAAGTATGCCCTCTTTACTACATGGTTTCATTTTTCCAGACAAAAACTAACCACCGCATGTGCCATAGTCAAATGGTAATCTGTCTCTGCTTTCTTCTGTTTCAGGCAAGATTGGTCACATGCTTACTATATCGGAAAGCTTTGTGAAAAGCTCAAATTCTCTTATGAGACATCGTTGTCATATTATGACAAAGCTATTGCTCTAAATCCATCAGCTGTTGATCCAGTCTACAGGATGCATGCTTCACGCTTGAAGATACTATGTGCATGCGGAGAACAAAATCTAGACGCTTTAAAGGTTTTTTTCTTCTTAGAGATGTCTGCTCGACTGATTTCATTGAAATAATTTGTGTACTTGGAGACTTTTTATATCCTACTATTGTATATGTTTTGAAATTAATCTTTGGCCCTTTCAGGTTCTTTCAACATATGCCTTTAGTCAATCAAGAAAGGATTCTATCATGACAATTTTAGGTAACATGGATTCTGAAAATTCATATTCTCCTAAGGATAAAAGCACACAAGAAAACACTGGGGAGAAGAATGAAGATTTACTCAAATTAGAGGTGTGGAACATGCTTTACAGTGACTGCCTTTCTGCCCTTGAAACTTGTGTTGAAGGGGAGCTTAAACATTTTCATAAAGCCAGATATATGCTTGCTCAAGGTCTGTTTAGAAAGGGGGAAAGTGGTGCATTGGAGAGGGCAAGGGACGATCTCTCCTTTTGCTTCAAATCATCTCGCTCATCATTTACAATAAATATGTGGGAGATTGATAGCACGGCCAAAAAAGGAAGGTACAACTTTAATTCTGTGCAACAGTTATGTTTTTCGAATGTTATAGGAAAAACCCCATTTCAATAGTTTAAAACAAAACCATTAAGGGAAAATCCTTCCAGTTCAGTTCAGTTTGTTTGTTGTCCATGTTGTTAGGTAGCTTGAAATTATAATTCACATGAAACTAATGGGATATTCTTCTCTGTTTATCAGGCGGAAAACTCCTGGTGTTTCTGGGAGTAAAAAGTCCCTTGAAGTTAACTTACCTGAAAGTTCTCGAAAATTTATTACTTGCATTCGGAAATATCTGTTGTTCTATTTGGAACTGTTGGAGAAGACTGGAGACATCTGTACTCTTGAACGTGCTTATATATCTCTTCGAGCTGATAAGAGGGTAATAATTTAACCTCTAGTACATTAGTAGTTCAAATATATATGTCATAATTACTGCTAAAACAACATTGCCTCATCAAGCTGATCTTATTCTGTTTCTGATGTATTTTTTTTCTCTATTAATTTAAATGGGATCTGACTTGATTCGAAAATTCAGTTTTCACTATGCATTGAAGATCTTGTTCCAGTTGCACTAGGGAGGTACGTTAAGGCCCTGATTTCATCCATACGTCAAGCTAAGACTGTTGGCTCTGGTGCTACAAGTAATTCCGAGCACATACTGGAGAAAGTGTTTTGTTTGTTCATGGAGCAGGGGAACTTATGGCCAGAAATATGTGCTTTGCCTGAGATTAAAGTCACAGAGACGTCGGAAAGCAGTTTATATGGGTAAGTTGAATCTCAACTGCTTTCTAAGCCTCGATCCTCAAAGTCTAATTAAACTTGAGTGATTAACTTCAGGGTCCTGATCTATTTATGTTATTATTTTAAACAAGATGGTTCTCCTTCCAGATTCTAATGATCTCCTCGTACTTCTGCAGATTTCTCCATGAACATATAACAACATTGGAGAAAAATGGCAAGCTGGACACCCTTGAAGCCATAAATGAGAAGATACGGAAGAGGTTTAAGAATCCAAAATTGTCAAACAGTAACTGTGCAAAAGTTTGTAGGCATGCTTCCATTGCTTGGTGTCGATCTCTTATACTGAGCTTGGCACAGATCACTCCCACACAGTCTGAAATCACCAGTGAGATTCAGGTCCTTAAGCCATCAGATATGCTGGAAAATAGCCAGCTGCTTTGTGTTGATCTACAAACAGATGAATTATGGAGTTCAGCATTTGAGGACCCAGCCCATTTCAGAAGTCTCGAAGAAAAACGGAATCCTATTTTCTCTAAAAGAAAGAATTTGATGGTTAAGAAAGCTTCAGATGAGAATGTGGAGGTCGCCAGCTCTCTGCTTCGATCTTCTTATAATTTTTATCGTGAGAGCTCCTGTGTGATGCCCTCATCTGGTGTCAACTTGTATTTGGTTCTGTCTTGGTTAGCAAAGGATACACAATTGAGATCGACCATGGATGGCGCTGAAATCCTTGACCTTAGCATTCCAAGAAAGCTTCTCTTGTGGGCTTACACATTACTGCATGGCCGTTACACAAACATCTCTTTTGTTGTAAAGCATTGTGAAGAAAATGCAAAGGTATGGAAACTCAAACGCCAAAAATCTAATTTCTCTGGTAGCCAGATCTTTCTCTTTTTGGGTTTAAACTTGACTGCAGCAGTCTGAAAACATTCAGAAGAGCCCGATGACACCATAAAATGTGTTTCTCTTAGTTCTTTTATGTTAAGAAACCCGAACATAATGTCATTTAGAATATGTCCCAATAAAAGCAGAACAACTTCTATACAAGTTTGAGGTAATTAAGGAAATAAATTTGAGTAACCCGTGACAAGTTTATGGTGGTTGTGTTTTGCAGTCTAAATTGAAAAAAGGAGCTGGAACCTCATCAGTGTCCCCGAACACAAGCATACCCAACACTGGCATTATGCATACAGGTGATTCAACTTCTTTCTTCCATATTTCTTGTCGAACACAAAGTACTCGCGTTAAAAGTGTGCTTCTCAGCTGTCAGGGGTGAAAAAAGCACTGTTATCTTTAGATTGTTGGAGTTTCGTGGATGTAATATTTTCACTCACGCAACCACTGAACATTACTGGTTGCAGGTTATGCGAGAGATGGAGCCGACCATACTGGAACCAGTGACGCAGAGGCCACTCCAGTGAAAACCATAGCAGCCACCTCATTTCCCGAGGACTCCATTCAATCTGCCAATCCACCACCTTCCAGCGTACATCAAGCGGGTTTATTTACTTCTCCCTTACTGCAGCATTGCAACAGCAGCGTTACAGAGAGGAGCAATACAACAGCAGATGGAGGAGGTTCGGACATAAGTTGAATTGCAATCGGCGAATTACATGTAACTAATTGTATCAATGTTGTAGATATGTTCTCCATGTTAATCTCACTAGGCTAATGTGATACCCAACTGAAAGCAACGTAAAGGCTTTTGGAGAATTTGCAATGTACTTGTATTTTCAAATCCCCAAAAGGCCAAAACCTACAAATTCAAACCCCAGAACTCATGCCTAAATAGTAAGTTGTCTAATTTTATACCCAAAAGGTCAAAATTGCAAAATCTTATACTCCTAAGGCTATCTCCAACCTAAGGAAAATTCCAAATTTAGCTTCGTATTTTTCACTATTCATCTATATGTACGAGGTTTGGTAGTTGTTTCCTCCAACGGTAAGGGACTTATAATTTCCACCCCCAACTTTATAACTCTTTAAACTTTTGTATTTCGTTGATTTTTTTTATTTTTTATTTTTTGCTAATAATTTTGGAATTAGTTTTTGTATAATCTATCTTATTTTATTTTTACGAACAATTTGATGTAAAAAAATTCACATTCTGAACAAAAAAAAAATGTTGATAAATTGAAGTTTTTTTTATGGATTAATGAACAAATGACGTGTATTTATAGAGTTTTGAAGGAATTTTGGTGCCGGATATGATTTAGATTAATTAATAATAATATTTTGATCGGTGAATTAAAATTTGAGCTGTTGGATTTAAAAATAATGTAACTGGGCGCGCCACACTAGACCAAAACCCAAAAGGCGCGACAGCCATTAGATGGCAACGGTACGCCAACCTGGGCCGTAGAAACTGTGTTGCTAGTGCACTCGCCCACAACCAATACCTCCCCGCAATCAGCTGACTCACTCAGGCCTAAATGGGGTTGTCTTCACGTGGGCTGACATGCTGTTGTTGGTCTCACGTGGGTCTCTTAGCCCACTTACAACCTTATCCACTTGGGGTGGGAAGGAACCCCAAATTCTCACCCCTAGATCCAAAATCCCTAAATTCTCACCCCCAAAATACAACCTTGGAGAAGTTTTGGACTCAAATTTAGGAATTTTTTTGTTTCCCACCCCACCACCACCCCCAATTGGAGATGGCCTAATGGCCTAAATCCACACCTCAAATCCAAAAGTGCCAACTCTAAACTCCAAATTATTAAGGTGCATTGCTTCCATTCGAATGCACTAAGATGCATTAAGGTGTGTGTTTATATAAGGAAAATGAGAGTCATTCATGTTCCACATAAACCCAGTGTTTACCTATTCAATGGGAATGAAAAGTGTTGGGGATTCAATCTGAAATCAGGAATCACATTCATGACATTCAAGGAATTGAATTCCGAAGACAGGAGGTCCGATTGATAAAGGTGGAATAAGAATAAAAAAATTTATACCCAAACTACACTCACATTTTTTTTCTTTTCCTTTCAATTTCTTGTCTCTTTTCTTCATCTTCTTTTTCACTTCCTTTTTCAACCACCTTTATTTCATTCTATCAACTCTATCTTTTTAGAGTAACGTTGCATTTATTATATCAGCATTTGTACCATAAAGATATTGCCCACTAGCACATGTGTATCTTATATTTATTAGAAAGATAATATAAATGATTATACAAATATATAGTAAGAATAGCATTTTTTATCTTTTTATTCAACATACTTGTTTTTTTTTTCCTTACGTGGCATAATCTTGTGTTTTGGATCAACTTGTAAATGTATTTTTTTTAAACAAACGATAGTATCTACACTAAGAGGGTTGGAGATTAGGCTAAGCCTTACAATGCGCTTGCCATAATAATATGGTTCAACTGCATTTTTAACGAGAATCGAACCTACGATCTTCCTCTATGAATAAGAATATTTCTTAACCATAGTAATAAGTAACAACTTGTAAATGTTTTGAACGGCGGTGGATGAAGGGATGAGGGCGCAGGAGGGGGAGAGAGAGAAAGTATGCGCACCCAAGCGCTATTTTGTCAATTCATCAAACAGTAATAGGATGAGCCAAGCTCAGTTGCCAGTCGAGAGAGAAACCAGCGACTTTGAGGATACTACTACGAAGGAAAATGGGAAGCAGAGCTTTGCTTCTACTGAAGGGATTATCTTGTTCCTCGCTACCCAAGAAGCTGCTTTTCCCAAAAGTCCTTCCTCCTCGTAACATCAATTGGGTTCGAACAAATTGCTCGACACCCAAAAGCAGCGGCCTTCCTTTGGAGCCTCCGGACTTGCCACGCTTGGCCGAGACTGCTCGAATTACTCTGACCCCTCATGAGGTAAGGTATCAAACCCTTAATACTTTGCTTTGATTATTTCCATTCTTTTTGTTCAAATTTTAAATTTTAATTTAATTTCACTCTTATCAGGTAGAAGAATTTGCTCCCAAAATTGGGCAAGTCATAGATTGGTAAAAAGCTTCGTCTTTTTCTCTTTTAATCGATAGAAAATGTTGAAAGTTTGGAAGTATTTTTATGCATTTTTGTAATTGACATAATTTTTGCAGGTTTGGACAGCTTCAAGCTGTTGATCTTGAAACTGTGGAGCCCTCAATCAGAGCAGGTAATTGCTTCATAATTCACATTGTTGTTTTCGATTTGTGTTTTTTTGGGAAAATAAATTAATGAGACTCTAATCAAACCGCATTGCTTCAGCTGCAACGCTGTGCTCATAGTTTATTAATCTAAGGCAGGAGGTTGAGTTTTTGATATTTTCTTTGTTTTGATCAGTTGGATAACCAGAAGATGTATGGATAAAAGTCTTGCTGTATTTTCGCCTTGCGTTTGATTCTGTTTGTGGCAATTGCAGATACTGAAGGCGATAGTTTCCGTGAAGATATTCCTGAAACGTTTGAGAACAGGTGCGATGGTTGTTTCAGTATATTCATGTGTTCCAATTTGGGGTTCACATTTGTTTTCTTTGACAAAGCTATTGAAACTTGTTTTGTGGGGTTCAACAGGGAGGCCATGATTGCTGCCGTTCCAAACTATGAGGAGCCGTATATTAAAGTTCCCAAAGTCTTGAGCAAGGAGTAGCACTATTGCTATTAGGTAGTTTTTGCATTCTCTCTTAGAATCTCAAGGGATTTAGATGAAACCTATCGATTCAAACGTTTTGTTTATGTTTTCTGATTTTAGAAGTGTCCTTGTTCAGTCTTTTGTTTCAGTATCTGTTTTTTTCACATCAAAGATGTGAACTTGTGCTTTCCAACATTTCTCAAAAAGTGATCATGTTCTTCTGTGGTGTAAAAACGAGCTGGTTTTATCTTGTGTTGATTTAGGAAAGAGTTCGCTTCGCTTTGATCAGTCTCAGATCTTGTTTTTCGATGATGGTTGGTTATTAGGAATTTGAAGGTAGTTTTAGCTTGAGGACATATCAGGGAAGAAGCCTTTCGCCTTGAACTTTTCGTAATTTCAGGGAGTATGTGCTCAACCATCGTTTGCTGCTTACTAAGCGTTAGAGGATGCATTTTTAGACTTGAAAGATGAGATACCATCCAAGCATTTGCTTGTGGACACCGAGACAAGCAAGGAATTGAATTTCAAAGTAATGTTCAAAAGTATCCTTAACCACGACTGGTGCAGAACACCTCAGTAGGTCGAAGGTGGAAGACTGGTTGGGTTTACATGTTATGTGAAGCAGGAAGAGTCATTGATCACTTTTCAAGCTGATACATTGTTCTTGAATCTCGTTTGTGCGTGTGGAGCGCGGAAAGGCAACTGAACTTGGGAAGAGATTCAAGAACAGTATGCACCCGGTGATGGCTCCCGTGTACTGGACCTAGTCTAAGCCAATACTTTTGAGTTTTATTCAGTGATGAATTTTGATGCTATCTTCATTGCTTTGTTCATCACCGCACCTCAGAAACCATATGGTGTCTGTAAGGTTAGGTAACAAAGATGAATGTTAGGGTGTTCATGTCAAGGCAAAACTGAGCGAGCCGTATTATTATCTTGTTTTCTTCTATTGTTAGAGGACCTCAACTGAAATACAGGATCCACAACTTTTAATGTCCTTCAAATTATACGTGTTAGCTGAGCCCCGCCGGAGTAAGATGGGTTTAAAAATCCGGTAACCCATCCGGTCAGGCGGCTTGGTGTGGCTCGGCGGCTTTTAGTTGCAGCGCGTGCTAGGGTTTGAAAATCTCTCTTTTTCTTCTCTTATTCACACGTTCAATTCAACACAAATATGATGTAACGATAACTATTGCAAACGATAATTCAAGCCAAATTTAAATTTTGAAAACCGTGAAATTAGAGTTCATGCCTCATGGTGAATGTTTCATGCAATCAAGGTCTAGAAAGTATCAAAACTTGAATCCATGTTTTGAATTGGGTGATGAATATTGCGAACGAATTTGTAGAAGTTCATCCTCTAATGCCAGATTTTCATCTTAAATTTGTTGTATCTTGTCCAACATAAAGATTGAAAGGAGCAAATTGAATTAATAGCAAGTAGATAAATTCAATAAAAGATTCAAGTTTCAAATTCTCTTTATCTCCAAATAATAGTAAAAATTAAAATTAAAATTAAAATAAAAAAAAAAGAAAAAAAAAGAGAGATGGTAAAACTCCAAAATAATTCTTCTTTAACTTAGCATTAACTACCCTGAAGTTTATGGGTTTTCAACATTTGACAAATGAAGTTTTTTTTCATCCCAGAGTGGTACCTGAAGTCGTAATTTTAGGACACCTTCATACATCATTTAAAGATGTTAAATCAACCGTTAACTGGTGACGTGACATCCACATGTACAATGAATGAGTACCATGTGTCAATATGGGCCCACGTAAATATTAAAAAAAAAACTTGGGTTATTTCCTACCTCCCCGACCCTCCCTCCCTTCTCTCCTTTGCACCCTCACTCCTCTGATCCCTCCCTCTCCCTCCCCCGTCAGAACCCATGGGACGACACTAATGTCGAAGGATTAAAGCAGCAAGAACTGGAAGAGCAACCATGGCTACAGATCTGCATTTCTAGCAGCGCACGACGTCCTCGTGGTTGCCCAGTAGCTCATCAATTTCTCCGACGGTCAAGCCCAACAACCCTTCCGCCTTCCAAGGGCGTCAAGTTGGGGTTTTTGCTTTGAGGTTTTTTAATTTTAAATTGAATTGATATGAGGAAAGAGAAGGGAGGGGAGGTGAAGAGGGTGGAGGATAGGGAGGAAGTGGGTCGGGGAGGTGGAGGAGGGACCATGGGAGTGAGGGAGTGATGATGCAAAGGCAAGAAGGGAGAAAGGGTCGATTTTATAATTTTTTAATATTCATGTGGATCCATATTAACACGTGACGCCTATTCATTGTCCACGTGAACATCACGTCACCAGTTATCAACTGATTTAACAGCAACCTTAACGGATGTATGAAAGTGTTCCAAAATTATGACTTCAGGTATCACTCTAGAATGACAAAAAACTTAAATGTATCAAATGTTGAAAACCAATAAACTTTAGGGTAATAAATTGAGATTAACCCTAACTATTATTATTAAAATGGACCAAGTCAGTCCTGATTACACTTAAAAAGTTAGGGCTGAGGACCAATTAGCCTAGAAAGAGTGACCAATTACTATTTACAAATAAACTTGCTTCCCATTATTCATAACTCAAAAGTGGTTACATAAATCAATCCCTCTCCCTCTCTCTCTCTCCCCCTTCTCTCTCTTGTATTTCTTTCTTTTTACTTTCACGAGTGTTCATATTTCAGCACTCTTTTCTTCTCATTTTTTCTAACCTATGCCCTGTCAAATTGTCAATCACTCACCTACTGCCTACTGGCTACTGGCAACTGCCGAAATATAACGCGCAACAGAAACGTATCACGATAAGAGAACCGAAACAACTTGTTAATATCTTCTTGTTAAATACGATCACATCACGAATGCCAGAAGAGCTCAAAATCATTGCTGTACAACGAACGGTCTTGAATCTCCAGATTCGCAACGTGCCAATTGATCAGCTGGGATTGAAAAACTTTACAAAGCAGCAGACCAGCGGGAAAAATCCACCATTCACTTTCGTCCCTACACCCACCAGCCAGACAAACGAACACAACCGGTTAGTTGAGTATTGCGTCGAATATAACTTACCATCTCACATCTCAACTAATGAAGTTTTCAGCAGAGAGATCCCCTCACATGTTACTCCAGGGTTGAAACGCATGTTTTTTACTTGATGATTGAGTCAAATAATGAACATAACCGCAACCAAAAGCAACCGCCTGGAAAAAGAACACAAGACCAACAAATGATACAAATTAGTGAACCCGTACACGAGTAACCAGTCAACAAGCTTTACAGAGCCAAAGATGCTACTGGGAGAAGGAAGACTTGAAGTGGAGCGCCAAAAATAGAAACTTACAACATTAAACAAGGATGTAAGGTTCCACAAAGCATATAGACGTGCAAGCCCAGCAGAACGTCTAGGTCCATGACTGAATAGAGCATTGATACCAGCAGGAAACGGGAGAAGTATGCCAAGGGGTAAAATAAATAGAACCAGAAAGACGTCCACCAATGAAATCGAATACAGCTGGAGTAATGTAAGCAAAACTAAGCTCAAATCTCCTAAAAGAAGCATTGAAATGACTAAACCAACGAGATCCTGCAGTTCATAGAAATATATGTTTAGAAATCAGAGATCCCAAGTCCCCAGCTGAGACAAATTAATATAAGCACAAGAGATACCTGGTGTCCAACAGGTTTAGTATTATGAAGTATAAAAGAGAGAAGATA
Source organism: Pyrus communis (assembly GCF_041283825.1). Lineage (NCBI taxonomy): Eukaryota > Viridiplantae > Streptophyta > Magnoliopsida > Rosales > Rosaceae > Pyrus > Pyrus communis. The sequence continues at coordinate 16,330,814 of NC_142572.1, forward strand.
AAACATGTCTCTCTGTTCTTTAAGCGTTTGTAAGTTGTTAGCATCTATAATCCCTCCGTATTCTCTTTTTGGCCTCATAAAATTTTCACTTCTGAGAGACTGGTTTAGGAGCGATTCTCTCAAATGACCAGATGAATCTTCTCTGTAGTTTGCACTGAAAGTCAAGGGAAAGACAAAGTCAGACTCAAGGAAGGGGTCTAAATGAAAAGGACTAAATAGGTGTACTATTTCTAAACACAAACGTTAGAAGCCATTACCGTGATTCTTCAGTTCGTATGGCTCCATCAATGCTCCTAACAGAGGCAGGTTCACTGTCTTCTTCAAGAACATCCACCACGAGCCCATAATGACAATAACCACAAGATGTAGCCTGAAACCAGGCAAGATCAACACGTACACCATACATCTTCAAAGCAGGATTGGCATAATGTTCTAGCCACTGAAGGACAGGCTGAAGTGTAACTCTTAGCCGCCCACGGCAAACTAAGCGTAACTGTGCATTCAAACCAGCAACCATACGGTACCATGCGGTAGGCGGGACTGACTGCACAGTAAAAAGCATTGAGATTAATATTCTTTAGAAGCTAGAGCATCAAAATATCAGAGCTGGGTTTGGATTCGTCAGCATCAATCAACAAACCTGACTCATGAGGCTTGTAAGAATGTTATCACTGTGAAGTGAGAAAGGGGCCATGTAACTTCCATCACCTCCAAAAGGTAATGAAATAGGAAATCTTTGATGTAAACGAGGGGGAAGATCAGTTCTCTTTTCATCACCACCAAGAAAGAAGTCCATATATGCTAGCATTAAATCAGAAGTTGCAGCTACCTGACGGTATTACAGAAAAAGGTTACAGGATGGAAAACCAAGTCCACATAGTGCATGTAAATTAGTTTGAAGCACCCTACTATCATATGAATTGAATTAATCACAGGCAATGTATACATTTAATTCACGACCCTCAGTGCTGAACTTAGAATGAATTTCAAACCTTAATCCCTTCATATAAAGCACGCGAACGGCAAGACCGTAAGCAGGCATGATCATACTCCGATCGAACAAATTCACGCAGATGTTGCAATTTCAATCTTCGGCGCCACTGCTGCCATGACCATGCAAGGGGGTATGCAAGAACAGAAAGAATGATGTACATTGCTCCCTCCCACCATTGATAAGTGGCTATGGAATTAATCTCATCGACAAATGTATTGAATGGCCCCTCATATCTGCCAGAAGGAATGCTATATTTCAAACTATGATCTTTTAGATTTGTTGTAAGTTATAAGTTATAACGCAGACTAAGATCGATAATTAATATGAAGAAAGTCACCATAACTTTAAAGTCCTTAAAATTCCAAGTGGGATATTGAAATGAAAATATAAATGATATATAAAAGTCAACTCACACAATCTCTTTTATTTGTTCTGGAGGTGTGTGGGGCAAATGCCAAGGATCACCAAAAGTATTAGGACCCATAAAGTACATCCGGTGCACATGGCTCTGTGACTCCTCAGCCCTGTTTGTTTCTAAAACCTACAATATGAATACCACCTATTAATCTCAAAAGTGGGGGAAGAGAGAGAGATATATAGGGAGATAGAGGGAGATAGAGAGGTTCTATTATACAAGAACAAACCTCATTCAATGACTCTAGGAAAGGGAAAGAGTGGTCTATTTGTGAGCCATGTTGAGTGGGAGCAGGGCCTGGTAATTCATCAACCCCAACCAATTTCATACGCGCAACACTGAGTACCAAAGCCAACAAGATGAGGAGCCCGATCAGAAGAAGACCGAATAGCCAAGGCCCACCAAATGTGTAAATCAGTTCTTCAAGGGCTGTAAAACAGTTTGGCATGTGATATCTGTCTGAAATGCATTTGTAAGGACAAGGAATCTCAGCAACACCTCCTGATAAGAGAACAAGAAATGGTTTCATGTTTAGATACCAGAAGTGACTTAATATGGTACAGGAGACTAAACACAACAAACAACAAGTCAAAGGATGCAATACCACTAAAAACTCAAAGGCAGTAGGCCTGGCTCCTAATAAAGCAATAAATTACTAACGTTAGAGAAGTACCTCGGACAGAAATATAAATCGCACGAGCGGGAAGCTGAGTAGCAGGACAATGATGACAAAGTGCCATATCAGACCCAATAGCATTCTTATAAGTGCCAGCTGGACATGCCTGAGAATAAAAAATAAAAAAAATAAAAAAAAACAGAAAAGTTCAAGTAGCAATTATTAACATTCAAAGTTTTTCTTATAGACTTACAATGAGTGCATGTTCATGAGTGAGAGAGAGAGAGAGAGATCTTAGAAGTTAGAAAATAACTAGACGATTGCACATAGGAATACAAAGTATGTCCAAACAATGAATATGTACCTCACAAAAGGTCCCATAGAGACCTTTTGGGCAATCTGTACCCGTTAATGTTCCATTTTCTCCAGCACCACCCTGGTCTCCACCCACCCCTCCCCTGCAATATAGTTATAAACCAATAAATTATTTGTGCTTTTCCCTTTTTTTTCTCGGAAAATTAATCATAATAGTCCTTAAGTACATATAAGCAAATTAGACTACACAAACCCTGCAAGGATGCTTCCGTCCACACTTGCAATGGGCTGATACACATCTCCAGTGGGAATATCCGACCAATGAAAATGAATCCTTCCACCACCGCCTCCACCACTGCCGATGGAACTACCATATCCCCCAACACTTGAAAGAATGGCAGTCTCACCAAGAGCTAGTGTTCGCAAGAACAGAAGTATAGTTCCACCAGACCCACCCCCAGGCCCTCCAGTTGTGTTATCAACAAGGGCAAAATTTTCCTCCACAGCAGTCCCTTCAAAACTTTCACCATCAGCTGTCATCGCACCTTCAACAGACAAACTTGACAAGGGATGTTCTGAAGAACCCATTACTGTTTGGAAAATACAATGTATTAGAATGGGAAAAAGAATTGGAAATGGAAACTGTTAACTTTTAAGTCAATTAAAGTGTAAAATATACAAGTCAAAAATAAGCTTACTGATAATACCACCGCCAGCAGTTAAGCCAGCTGAAGGGTCATATCCACTTCCACTACCAAGTTCACAAGGCAACTTTGCATTCCCATATGAGATTCCACCCTCAACACAACTGCCATTATAACATGCCACCCCACCTTTACCTCCATGCCCGCCACCACTACCAATTCCATTTTTTAAAATGTTGCCACTGCCAATACCACCAGTACAACCTGCATGCATAAGCAGTAAAGCTTTGCTTAATGTATTCTGGGGTTGGAATTTGGATAGGAAGGTGGGATCCCAAAAATCTTACCCATTCCTGATGTACTTATTTCTCCAGAAGAATGGATAGCAATGGTCCTTGCCCGGTGAAAATTAACAACAGATCCTTTTATGAGGCCTTCAATAATGATATCCTCAACTCGACATACCTGACAAAGAAAAGTAACAGGACTGTAAAACTTGAATACAAAAATTTACTTTTTAGAGCCCCATTACTGCATCACTCAAATGATACGCACCTGAAGAGTAAAGGACAGGGATGAGTTCACATTGCAATCTTCAGGTGGATGAAGTAGCTCATAGGGGCAATGTTTGTTTTCACAATAAAGCTTTGGTGTTCTGTGGAAAATGAAAATCGAAAAATCTAGTTAACTAAAGGACCACACAAATCCCCCATTTATTTATTTTAGAGAGAAAAGAGAGGGGGGGGGGGGTGGGAAGGGGGGATAAGATTCAACAGCAATAACCCAAGGTCAAACGTACACAGAATCAGATGTGGCATTCTCTAAAGGACCACGCAAAACAGATCCCGGTCCAACCTTGATAAAGAAAAAAGAAGTCATAAATAATGACGAATTAGAGGAAAATGGGATTTGTTAGCATCATACAGCACATAAATCATCCAAGATAGCTTATCAAATCCCAGGATATATTTCAATTCAAAATGTCATGGTTAGAAATTTTAAACAACCAATTGATCAAAAACGAACGCAGTCCATTTCTACAGAAACAGTACGAGAAGAACAAGCACAATCCATAGGCTCTCGCATGACCAAAATTGCTAATAAATTTTCAGAATGAACGAATAAACAGTTAATGACATGCGTGTAAACAGAAGATTAGACATTGAGGCTATGACATCAAAGAAAACCACTCACATGAATACTGTAGAATAGCGATAAAACCAGACGCTGTGCTTGAATCCAATCTCCAGGTCCTGATAAGTTCAATAAACCTTGTCCATGAACTCCCAGATTTGCATTAGAGTGTATCACAGATGATCCCTATTATAAACAAAGATTACTTGTCATAAATGAAGACAAACTCTACATAATGCAAAGAGATAGTAAGCAACTTACCCTGAGAACCACCAAGTTGCTAGACTCGAGTAAGGATGTCTCAACAGCTTCTTCCCCTCCACCATCAATGAGCATCTTGGAATTCCACATCAAGAACATTTTTACGGTCATGCGTAAGGCCCCATACACCTGAAATTAGAAAAGGAGGGGAGGAAAGGCAACAAGTTCAAAAATTGGAATACCATAACATCATATCAAGTTCAAGATCAAAAGAAAAAAATAAATAAATGGCTTCGTACAATGTGAAATTTAATTATCTGAAGGAATTGAAACAAAAAATTGTCAACCAGATTGCATCTTAATATAATAAGGAACTGCATACAATGAAATCCAAAATTTGCCACTTACTTTGATTACAGAGTCGCTCATCAACAATTCTTCAGCCAATAACTCAAACTCTGATGAAGCATAATGTTGAAGTCCAAAGCTTAACACCCCATCACTCAAAAGGCTTATCTGTCCTTGCACCTATACAATGCATAAACAATGGATGACTGAATCTTTTTCTCAAATTTTAAATTCTTTATGGAAATGATACCCGTATTCTCTTTTCAAACTAGACCAAAATCTATATGAAAGTAAGACAAGGGATATAGAAAACACCTTTTATCCAACAAGAAAGTGTTTTTATATAAACCATACGAAAAGCTAAAAATTTACAGAGAATGAAGAAACACTATAGGTTACACATTTTGAGTTCCACAAACCTGGACACGACTCCAAAGTAATGGGACAGTCGCCCTCGCCTTATTTTGAATATAAACATTTGTCCAAAGAGGCTGATAAGGAAACTCCATAAGAAGTGATTCTGTATCTGTTGACCTGTTATGATTGCTAACAATAAGGCTTCGAGGAACTGCATCATATAAAGTCCCAGCCCCGCCTGCATTTTCTGGACAAGCATAGCTATTTCCTCCTGATAATGAGATAATTAATGTCACATCCCCTCGTTCCACATCAAGAAGTAATTACCACCAAAACAATTTTTCGAACTCCTCCAAGAGGGCTTTCATAAAAGCTGACACATTTCAATTTTCAGAATTGCATAACTTAAATATATAAAAATAGGAAAGTGTTGTTGGCACTCCAAAAATCTCATTCTACACTCCTCACAAATGTATTTTTCTTTCTAAATATAGAGAGTTTGGAGTGTAGAATGAGAATTTTGGAGTGCTAATAACAATTCCGTAAAAATAAATAATAATTTATCTTCTGATAGATGACATTTTAAGAATAAAAGCTAAACTGAATTGAGTTACTTGAAGAGAATCAGTCTTTAACAAGTAAAGTAAACAACAAGATCAGTGGAACGATCGTGAACACTAAAATTACTTTTCGAAGAAATTTAATATTGAAATCAGAACAGCAGATTACGAAACAAGAGAAACTAGTGAGAGAATATTATAAAATGCTAAAAAACAGGTCAAGAAAATCTCAAACATTGAATTGAACATAAGATTTGTCCAGAATTTTTATAAGAAATCACAATACAATTAGCCATGTCAGGCAAACACATGGTGTCTCACCATGCACAAAAATTTTGGGGTCATCGTGCCTGCTATAGACATCAACTGACACTCTTCCACCACCACCACCAGCGTAACCATCACCACCACAAGCACTTATCCTGCCACTACCAGTCCTGCACTTCATAGCAACAAAATTCTTTAGAAGGCATAAAGGTCACCCTGCATAAGATTCACATCCTGTTGATACAACTTGATGCAGATGTAAAGCACAATCGTACCAACAGTCACATGGACTTGGGAAATGAGAACAATGAGATGAAGCATAGTGGCATAAGAATCACATTTGAATAATAAGTAAAATGACCATGTTTTGATGCACAACTACAGAGTTACCACAGACCCCAGTTGTTACCTTTATAGCATTTTTGTCACCAGTGTAGAAACAACAATGAAAACACAGATTCAAACATAAAATCAAAATTTAAGATCAAACATCATTCGTTCACTTTACTTATCCACAAAAACTTGGATGTAAACTAAACAAGAGTTTTTAGAACACATCTCAAGACTCAAAAGTACAGCCAATTGTGACTGAAACAGAGCACAAATATCATCTCTGACATTCTATAAGAAAAATCTGGGTGAACACAACATAGAACTGTAAAATTTTATTCCAATTGATCAAAATTTATGTCATGTCAGTTCTTTCAGTGTTCCATTCTATTTGACTTGCCTCAACAACTTAAAACTCAACCAAACAAAGGGTTATAATCCAGGGAAGTCTCTGAGAATTCGAGGTCATGTGCGAAAATCTTAAATGGGGCCCTCCTTAATATAATCTTTTAGGAAAATACTAATATTTTTTAACATACTAATTTTTGTCTTGGACATTGTACAAGGAAAATGATAATAAACACACACCCTTTTTAACCTCTCAGACACCTATTTTTAATCTTGTCTGTTGTTTTTGTGTGATTTATTCAATTCGATGGCCAAAAATAAAAGTATCTGGGAAGCTTAAAATGGTGTGTGAAAATCAGTTGCCAATAAACAAATCTATTATTACAACTAACACAAACTTTAAAACTAAAACTCATAATCAATTAAGAATCACTCAAGTCAAATTCATAACATAAAACACCTAAATTTACTATGTCCATTCAATTAACAATCGTATTATAATATACATTAAATGCCTTACATGAATCAAATTGTTAGCTCTTCACTCCAAGTAAATGAACGATCTCATGTATTTGGGGATTTACTTAAGAGCAGTATTATGAGTTATGGACTTATGAGAGAGAAATAATCCAATATTATTTTCCCTATTAGGCTATTATATATTTATATACTATTGAAGAAATCATATTATATATATATATATGGGGGGTGCAGATACATCTGTGATGGAAACATTTCAGTTCCCTAGCATTTCTGTTAACTGAACAAATAAACTCAAACTCGCCATCTAACCGACAGTAAATTTATATCTACTTTCTCCTACATATCATCAACATATGCATCAAAAACACAAAAAAAGATCATTTAACAGAAAAAACCACTACAGAACATCTAATTATTAATTAAATTAAGAAAAAAAAATAGGAGAATTGATAATGAACATTACATTCTATGAGCCTTAATGTAGATACTGCCACCAGATCCACCGCCACCTCTATTCCCTCCGCCACCACCTTCAGCCAAAACACTTCCCTCCACAACCAGCAATTCCTTCACTTGGAGCCTCACCCTCCCTCCCCCTAAACCTCCATAATCCACCTCCTTACTCGTCGACCCGCCTCGGCTCCCAAAACTAGCCGGCCTCTGCAGCGTCGACCACGAGTATGCATCCCCTCCCCACACGTCCTCCGGAAGCTTCGTCTTGTCCACCAAACAACACGCCCCCCGCCCTCCGTGTCCTCCACCCGCCCCATCTATCCCCTGCGGAGTTCCACTCGTCTGCGGCGGCGGCTTCCCAGCCAAAGCCGTCGTGTTCAGCGCCGAGCCGTTGAGGAAGCTCGCATTGCACGCCGTGAGCTCAAAAGCCCCGGCCAAAAGCGACGCGTTGCTGCCTAAGCTAAAGTTACCACTAATGTTAATAATTATCGCGCAGCCATGAATCGCGCAGCCGAATCTCACCCCGGGCAGGATATAAAAGTTGCCCTTCCCTGTTATGTACACGTCGGCGGTGAGGTTCAAATCGGAGACTATCTGACACGTGGCGTCCAGAGAGCCGACGCCGCCGAGGTCATCGGTGCAAGAGACCGACGGCGGGAGCGGCGGAGGAGGTGGCGGAGCCGGCGGCGAGTAGTCTTGGTGGAAGAGATAGGAATCGGAATCGGAGGAATCGGTAAACGAAAAGTCCTCATCTTCGGACGCGAGGAGGAGGTGGCTAGGGTTTGCGGTTAGGGCAACAAGGGCGGAGAGGAATGCGAGGAGGAGAGTGGGAGTGCGGAAGCGAGCCATTCACTGGTGGCAAGAGTCATTACTCATCAGATTGAATTGGGAATTTGTTGAGGCAAATTGGAATTAGGGATTTTCGAATACTATCAAAACGCACAAATCAGGGTGCGAAGTTTTGCGTTTTGGTGTGTGAATTGTCCAGAAGAAATCCGACTGGCAACCCTAGAAATCGCTTCTGCAACAATGACGGAGAGAGAGGGGACACAGAAACTTCATCGAGTTTTGGGAAGGTTGAGGAGGTTAAAGGAAATCATCGCCTGCATCAGGTTCCACGTAAACCTTACTCGTGCAACGCAACTATTGGCTATTGTGTACGAGTATTGTGGGACCGTCCTACCAGGATTGGTGAACCGGGTTAGAGTTTCGTAGGATTGAGCGTAGGTTATCGCACAGTCAGATGGATCTCACGCTTCTATAGAGAGCGTTTCCGACACTCTGCGAGATAACGGGTACAGATGATGAAGAAGCGGGAAAACGACGACGTTTACTGTTTGTTGGCGCGTGGCGGAGGCAGGAAATTTGACAGCAAAAAAGTAACGGCTACTTCCCCGCGGGTGAGCTAATTACGTGACCGATGGATGAAGTTCTGCCAGCGAGGCAGCTCCCACGAAGTTTGACTTAATTCATCAACGGGAATCGGGGAATGGATTGGTCTGTGACATCTGTGAGGTGAGAGGAGGGTGACATGGTCGTTTTCTTAACAGAATGGGTTAGGTTGCTTTCTGGAGGATTAAAAGTAGGACACGTGTCCAAATTGGGGTGAAAGCGATTAAAGAAGCTTACTCACTCGCACAAACTTAAGGGCGTGTTTGGTTGCGGGGTTTTGCGTGGTTGGTTTGGTTGGGAGGTTTGGGATATTTTTTAACTAATTTATTTCCTTTTTTAATTACTTGGTTTTTGGATTACTAGGTTCTGAGAGTGTGCGAAAAAAGTTTGGAAAACCTCTGATTTGTTGACGAATGATTGGATTAATCAATAAAGTAGCGTGTTTGGTGGTTTGTCAGTTGATTTTTTTGGGGTAACGTCTCCTCACCGCCATAAATAGTAAGGGACTGGGATCCTCTTCGGATCCTCTTCGTAGGGATCCAAAGATCAATCAATTGTGTTCGTTTATCGTATATTATGTAGTTAGAAATTATTTTAAAATTTAAATTGAATATAAATAGTACCTAACGAAAACTGACAGTATAATGTACAATAAATGAACATGATTAATTGATCATCTGAATTCCCACAAAAAGTATCATATTTCAATAGTCAGATAGTGAAGTTTGAAGTCCATAGATTGTCGACTCCATACACTCATTTTACATTTTACATATTCTTTGTTATTTTATGTTATTTTGATTTTCTTTAATGTTTTTTATTCAATACTAGGAGGGATATGTGGAAATAAAAAAAAAAGAGCATGTGGATAACACACTTCTTATCGCAAACGCAAATTAAGATAGTGTTTTCGTATAATTATCTTTGAATTTTCTTCTTTTTAAATTATAATAGTTTATTATTTAGTATTCAGGTCTGGTATTTTTCTTGATTTGTAAGTCAGTGATCTTAATTTTAAATCTTAGAAATAATGAGTTTACAACTAATTTATTGCTCCACTTTTTTAGGATAAATATAATCGTTATATAAAAAACTATAAGATTTGTTATGTTGATTTGTAAAAATTGTATGCAGTTAGATTGTTATGTGATTGAGCAAGATTCATACACACTTTCTAAATGCATTATATTTAACAAAATTAACTTGAGCAAATTTTGAGTAGTAATCTTTCCATAAAATAGGTGCTCGTGGGAGGAACGAGAAACAATAAAGTTTATAATAAGAAGAAAAATTTAAGTAGAGTTACCTCATGCACCGCTTCAACAACAAAAAGCTAAACTTCTAGTCAAACCTCGTTGCGCGTGGTATTGCATGAGTCAACCCTATTGAATAATATCTTCTACCCCGAGAGGTGTAAAAGATATACCAAAAAGATGGAAGGGCGGCATCTCTATTAAGGCAAGAGGTGTAAATGAAATATCAGAAGGAAAAGTGACATCTCTCAGTACGGATGGTTTTGTAAGAAAAATATCTTAAAGAGTCATCAATGTACATCAAACTGTATAAAATTGTGTCATACATTTTCAAGGTCGACAGCGCGTTTTATGCGTTGTTTTCATGTTTTAGAGACAAAAAAATTGGTACCGGAAGTCGAACTAGTGAGGCGGATAAGTCCACGCTTTCTACGATACACGATACATCCTTAGCCAAAGAGATCAAGCTACTTTGTCCGCAGGGTCCACAAATGGGCTACGTAAGCATCATTGCGCGGAGGGTGAGCGGACAAGAGTTTGAGAGAGAACACACAGATGATCTGGAGGGAATCAATTTAGCATTCATCAAATAAGCTAGATTAACGGAGTTTAACCGCGTCATTAGAGCAATCACTTGTGTATAAACACCACCATTAGATCAAATATACAATACGCGCCATACGGCCGCCTCTATACTATACAATCCCACCAAGGGAAATGAAAGAATGCTAAGGATACAATACAACAGTATATGATCTTCACATGAGAGAACGGAAAAATTCCCATGGTAGTGTTGTGAGCTGAAATTTTGGCGGGGAACAAAACCGAAGGTCACCCATGATTCTGTGTAATCTCTACCAGAAAGAATGACTTGCTCTTTTTCGTATTACTCTGAATCTACTAGTTATTCAAGTAATGGCTTAAACTTCTGTGTGTTTCATTGTCCCTTAGCTTTGTGAGAGCTTTCTTTTCTATCTTCCGTATCCACTCCTTGCTCACATCGAAAAGCTTTCCAATCTCCTCAAGTGACTTGGGGTCGTAGTTGTTTAGTCCATATCGCAGCACCAACACTTGCCTCTCCTTCGAGTTCAAGCACTTCAGCAGATCATGAATGTCTTTTTTCATGTGTTGCCGCATTACAGTTTCTTCAGGGCTCTTTATTGACTTGTCCGCTGTAAATTCCTAGATCATTAACACAAAACAGGTTTTCTAATTAACAAGCTAATTACACTACAACTTTCGACGAGATTTTCCAGTTTATTGCACGTTTGCAGATTTTACATGTTTTACAAGGTTAGCATCCCAAACTATAAAAGCTTCGAAGTTGACATGTAAAGAATAAGATAATTCAAGTGTACAAACTAGCGAGACTAACGACATTGATCTTCATTTAGCACTTCCTAGAAACAAAAAAATATGTATTTAATGCGAATGCACGAGAGATGGAGAGGATTAGTTAGATCATTACCATAAATGTCCCAGCAGAGCTATCCCACATCTTGTCATCTATCGAACCCACAACTCTCAAGCATGTGCTAGCTGATCTGATTCTCACCAAAGAAAGACCTGTCATCTTTGCAATTTCATCATCGTTGGGGTATTTCATTTGGCTGTTGTAAGTGGCTTTGCGAGCTTTCTGTATCTGATTTATTGCCTTGCTTAGCATGAACTAAAATAAAAACAACTCAAGGATCAAATGCCATCGCTCACTGAGATGATATTGTATGAAGAGTATTTAAAATAGGGAGGAACATACAGGAATTTGGATCCCCCTAGCATGCCGTGCCACCAATCTTGACATTGATTTCTTTATCCAATACCTGACGTAGGTTGAGAATCTGTAACCCCTCGAGTGATCATACCTTTCTGCACCTTGCAGGAGACCCAAGTTTCCGGCCTGTGAAATAGGGGGAACTCAAGAGAGGGACTAATAAATTGAGAGTAAATATCATGGAAATACAAGAAGTAAGTTTCGAGAAAAAAAAAAAAAAAAAGAATTTATGCATTGAGTTTTGACGTCTGAGTCTAACAAAGCTGTTTTTTTCAGTGATCAATAACGAACTGTCTCGAACATAATCATATGTAAATTATTTCACGAAAAAGTTTACTGAGAAGTATCTTTTATAAACTAGACAAAAAAGTTAAATGTTATATTGCAACAAGCGGAACAATCACAAAATAGATAAAGGTTTCACAAACCTGCAGTAAATCATCCATGGCTACTCCTAGCCCTCTATAGCTTCTAGCTAGGTATAGGACTAAGGAGCGAGTGCTCCTTATAAGCTCATCCTGGCAATACCAACCAAAATGCAATTTCTGTAACAGCACCTTCTCGTGAACTCCAGCTGCTTCCGCCCAGCAACTTAAGGTAGCTACGGTACCAGTTTCCTTTTCCAAAGTTGCCTTAACTCTCTCCAAGTTGGCGATCACCTGTTATGATACAAAAGTAAAGCTGGTAAAGACATCCTTGAAGTAAGGAAGGAAAGCTTCATATTAATCTGTGTGTTGAAAGATAAGTACAACCTTAACCCCGGTTGACAGTTCTGCCTCATTTAGAACAATTGTAAGTCTTCTCCTTCGAGAATTTGATGCTCTTTTTGCTGATGAAATAGCAGGCGGCTTAAAACCTTCCCAAGTTGTTTTAGGAGGCAATAATTCAGAAGAAACTCTGGCATTATCTGATGCTCTTTTCCTTGATCTTCGTTCTTCCTTCTTCCCAGACCGAACAATAGTCTGACCTCTGTCATTATCTACTTTCTTATCCATCTTATCCTCTTCAATGGGTACCGTAGGTATGTCAGACAAACAAAAAAAACTTGATGATGTAACAGTTCTCGACAGATAGGCATTGAATAACTGTAGAGCTCCAAGCCTTCCTAACTGCAAAAGTATCTCATTTTCCAACTTTAACACATCCGAATTAGCAAAAGTCTCCTCCAAAGCATCAAGATTTTTCAGTAACAAACTAAAATGAGCTGCACTGCAAGCTTCTAAGCCTTTACTGGATCTAAAGTCACTGTCAGGCATCTGGTTATTCCCAATCGTATTTGATGAACTACTCTTTGGCACCCTCCTAAATCTTATCTGAGAGGCAAAAGTCCTGGGTAAGATTTTCATCTACAAAACAAGGAAAACATAGTGCCCCTAACACTCTGCAAATTTTATGCAACAATTCAATAAAAGGCAAACCATCACCTCTTCCAAATCTGAGAAGCCATCCCCTAAGATTTGTGGGGAAGCAGATGAGCAAGAGTAGATTTTCAGAGTATCTTTACCGGAAGTCTCACCTTCCTCGGAAATAATTGACAGAAATGACAGCCTTGCTGAGTTGAAAGAGCCCTCCCTGCCTCTAACTGTATCATTTTATATTGAACATCATAAATACAAAAATATTTGACAAAAAAATCAAGTCACTTATGTTAACAGATAAACAGGAAATTATAGTTGTACCTTGTAAAAAAATACTTCTTTTGTGGAATTAAACTTTCTCTTTCATTTAGGTTTAGAAAGAAATTTAATTATGATTATGTCCAAATAAGAAAATATGTCATGGTTGCAGGAGTCTATCCATCGCATATCGGCTTTAAGAATATCGTGACATAACCGTCCAGGCAAAGTAGAGACCTAAAAGATAGAATGGAATGATACATAGACAAGTATATAAATCCCTTATGAATTTTAAAGGACTCCTTTACTTTAATGTAAGGTGATTCATCATTCGAAAAGATGTAGACTACTCAAGAAGTTCACATTTCATCTGTTTTCTGTCAGAAACTGAATAAAGAATTCAGAAAATCTAATAAAATAACAAGAAGAATGAATCGATGAAATGTTGCTTGATCTTCTTTGAGAACTTGTGTAAGGAATAGTCGTGGTTTTATAGAATTTTAAAGTGGAAACCCCTCTCTTTATCTTTATTTGGCGTAACTACTTCAGCCGGATGAGATTGCAGATGGGAACTTATTAAACTCCAAATTGAATGAAAACCGTAAGACCCAATTCTTAAACATCCCTTCTGACCATCATGCAAATTCACTTTACTACTATTTTGTTTCTCTTTGTAGGTTAAGATTGCAAAAAGCAGAAAGCAAAACCAATGCTGCATAATTCAAGAAAATCTCAAAACTTTCAAGACCCAATTCTCAAACATGCATTTTGATCATCTTTCCAATTCACTTTAGCATGATTCTTTGTGGGTTTTACTTAGAATATACTACAAAGTTTTCAACTTGCAAATAACAGATGCAATGACAAACCAAAAGATCAAAATTTGAAAGCAAAAGAAACAGACTTTTTTTTCTGAAGCAGAAGCAGGAAATCAGCTGGGGAAAAAATGCCAATCAAAATTATACTCACCAGAAGCAGAAGAGAGCTTGGAATTAGAAGAAGCAGTTTGCCAGTGAGAACGCTGAGGGGGGAAGCCAGACTTGAGGAGGTTCAGCCTAAAACCAAACCCCATTGCCTTCTTTGGGTGTCTTTCTTCTTGGTAGCTAAAAGTGGTAGAGAAATAGGGTCCATTAAATCCTCATTCCTCATCAGCCACCAAAAAATCTTCATGGGTTTTGTTTCCTCGACAAGTAATAAATTCCCCTTCTTTTTTTTTTTTTTTTTTTTTGACTTGCTCTCCACCACCGATTCTTCATCTGTTTAAACGTTTGGGTGAACTCTGTTTTTCCACCTGTTTGTTTGTTTGGGCTGTCTCTATTGTTGGGCTTTTTTCTCACTCAACCTGTGATCGTGGACTGCAAGAAACATTAGGCCCAGGAGCTTGTGAATAAGAAAATAAAAAGCCCGGGAAGTTGTGGGACCGGTGGCCGTCTAATTAAGGAAAATTGTTGGTAATCCTCGAGCAATTAATTATTCAAGCCACTTAATTTTTTGAACCATATTATTGCTAACTCATTATGAGGTTAAGTTAATTCCGCTTCCTCCATTTTGTTCAAAAAATAAATAAAAATTATTTAACTAATAATCCAAAATAAAATCCTATATATAAAGAGCAGTAGTATCTGCACACTCAATTTACCATTCATGCACCCTCATCAATTTCAGACAATCGGATCAAATGAATTGAAGAAAATCAATAACAAAAAATTAACAAGGTTGTGTGGGAGATAAAAATGAATGTATTAGAAATAAAAATGAATGTGTAAATAACATTATCCTATATAAAATTTGGTATACGACCAATGAACTGCGTATTTGAGCAATCACAACTAAAATTGACATCACCCAACCTCATTATTGATCTCGCTCATGGAAAGAATCTCACATTACAGTCGAACATACATAAGAATTACTCCTAGAGGAGAAATACTTCATTGATATCACATGATAAATATCTATTGAATACTAAGAGTAATTTTTAAGAGAATTGTTATTAGTACTTCAAAAATCTCATTGTACACTCCTCACAGTGTGTATTTTTCTTTCTAATTATAAAAAGTTTAGAATGCCAAATGAAAATTTTGAAATACTAATAACAATTCCTATTTTTAAGTAAGTGATAAATATTCAATAAACCCGAACTTCACTAAGGCCATGCATTTGTTTCAAGACAGAATATTATCCTGGGTACAAACCAATGCATCATGATCCATGTCCAAAGGTTACACAAGAGTGCAAAAAATAAAAACAAATAAAAGGAATGAAGATTCTTTCCTGATCCTCTTTGTGAGGATTCCGAAAATTCTTGAATTGTGTTCATTCATCGTTACAATTAGTTTCTATCAGATACTGTTTGTGTTCATTCAAATAAAAGAATATGAAGTTCTTATTATGTTATTTATGGTATGTGTTGCATAATTAACCTAAAGACTTTCTAAAGATTCAATAATACAGAACCGGAACCCCTCTGAACCCAAAGGAGCTAAACCCACTCATCAAATAATCTGGACTATTGAAATTTGATCAAACGGTTACAAACATGGACCCCTCTAAAAGTTATAATAATTATGGTCGTTGAATCAAATTTCAATGATTCGAATCATTTGATCATTGAGCTCAGTTCCTTTGGGTCCGGAAGAGATCCGGTTCTCAATAATACAACATGGCAATTGGCCAACTTGCAACAAAGCGAAAACAAAAATAGATTAAGTAATACAAAAAGGGTAATTTTCTTTTAGTAAATGAAAGTGTTATTCACATTCTAAAAATCGCATTTTACACTTCTCACAATTGTATTTTTTCTTCTAAATATAGAAAATTTAAAACGTAAAATAAGAATTTTGGAGTGCTAATAACAATTGTTTTAAATAAATCATATAACACATGCAGGAGAATTACGTGTCAACCCGTCAAGGTCGCGAATCGTAGATGTAAATTACAAACGTTCTGGATACAAAAACCAGCGCAACATATGACATTTCCGTAATTAACTTCAAGACAAAGGGCCATTAACCACCAACTCCGTCAGCAATGGCAGTATGGCACGCACCAGTTCGCGGTACGGACCCATCTGCCCGACGTCGAAGGCGAAAGGTGAAAAAAAACCCACATTTCAAATTGCGATTCGCGAGCTCGTGCGACTTCTAAAATTCGACAACATCTCGCATTGACGGAAGATTCCGCGGATTTGCAGAGCATGGCGGGGATGGATGTGGAGATCGGCGGCGATGGAGTCGTGCGGACTGAGGAGCCGCCTCGGAACGAGATGAAGCACAGAGGGAGCAAGAAAAACGCGGGGAAAAAGAAAAGGAGCAAAACCAAGGTGACGATGACGACGAGCGGAAAAAAAGAAACGTTTTCTTACATGCCCAAATTTCGGTGTTTCAGATCGAAACCCGAAACGGATAAGAATGGGGGTTTCGATATGGAGGTGGAGGATCAAACGGGTGAAAAAATGAGTCCGACCCATTTGATTATTTTGGTGAATGGTCTCATCGGCAGGTAAGTGAAAAATGTACTCTGTTTTTTGAGTCTCGGTTTTGTTAATTTGAATGTGGGTTAGGCCAATTGGCGAGGGTGGTGGGCCCTCGAAAGAAAGAAAAAAATGAACGTGGGTTGCCTGAGGGTTGAGTTGATTTTGTACATTTTTATGGTGTAGTGCTGAGAATTGGAAATATGGAGCAAAGGAGTTTCTGAAGAGATACCCAGAAGATGTTGTTGCTCACTGTGAGTCCTTTTCTTATCAAAGTTACTTGCTTTGGCAATATTATTTTATTTATTTTTTAAATAAATTATTACACTTGATAAACCCATGAAATTAGACTGTACGAAATACGAATGGCATTTCCAAGCAATGAAGTGAGTTTGCTAATTAATTTGCAATTTTGCATTGCAGGCAGTGAATGCAATTCTTCAATGTTAACATTTGATGGTGTTGATGTGATGGGAGAGAGATTAGCGGAAGAGGTGGGTTTTTCTTTTGGATTTGTTCAGTTTGAACCTACTTGTTTATCATTTTTCATTTGAATGATGGGTTTTTGATCTCGTATTCGTTGGCTTGGTTCGTATGTGAAAGCATTATGGAGTTAATGGCTATTGTCATTGTTTGTTTTCTCAGGTTATTTCTGTGATAAAACGTCACCCGAGTGTACAGAAGATCTCGTTTGTTGGTCATTCGTTAGGTGGGCTTATAGCAAGATATGCCATTGGAAGGCTCTATGAACGAGACATCACCGGAGAACTATGTCAAGAAAATGGAGAATATAGGAGAGATGGAGTTGAGGATCCGTTGCTGAAACAAAAAGTCAAAGGCAAAATTGCTGGACTGGAGCCCATGAATTTTATAACGTCCGCAACTCCGCACCTTGGTTCCTGGGGGCATAATCAGGTGAACCAATTTGATTATGAACTTATGATAGTATGCTTGTTCTATGTTATATCATCAGTATTTTGTTTAGAAATTAAAGTTTACTTTTTTGGTGCCATTTTTGAACTATGAGATATTGTTTTAGTTGAATGAAGAATTAGGTATTTATTCACATATCTACCAACATCTTGAAAGATGATGAATAGTAATTGGGTTTTCTCCCCCAACTCGTGACATTCTTCTGGACTTCCAAGATTTTCGCGAGGGCAGAATTATATGAATTGCCTTAATCTAAACAATACGTGTAAAACTTGAAGCTTCAGAATTTCTTTAATGAGGAGAGAATTGGTTCAAGTGAATTGGTACAGAATTTCTATAGTTCTTGATAATGTGTTGGTTTAATATTTCAGGTTCCAGTGTTTTGTGGGGTAAAACCCCTTGAAAAGGTAGCGGCTCGTACTTCATGGTGTCTAGGTAGAAGTGGAAGACATCTGTTTTTAACTGATAGGAATGATGGAAAACCTCCCCTTCTTC
The DNA here is from genome assembly GCF_041283825.1 of Pyrus communis. NCBI lineage: Eukaryota > Viridiplantae > Streptophyta > Magnoliopsida > Rosales > Rosaceae > Pyrus > Pyrus communis. The sequence continues at coordinate 16,349,211 of NC_142572.1, forward strand.
TTCAGATGGTCCATGACACTGAAGATCTCAAATTCATGTGAGTCATCGATAACTACAGCTTCTTCTTTTTCGTAATATATGATTGGCTATTGTTGTTGATAATTCTAGAACTTGCCATCATATCTTCTTGTCTCTACAGATCAGCACTGCAGTCCTTCAAGCGCCGTGTTGCCTATGCAAATGTTCGATTTGATCGTATCCCTTTCATTTATTTGTGTTTTGTGTTTCTTTTTATGTTCTATTATTTGGTGTTGTTGAAGGTTGCATGTTTGGGAGATAATTTGGTGTCTTTAAATGTAGGTAAAAGTTTGAGTGAGTTGAACTTTCAATTTGAACTGACAAGTCTGTTTATTACTATGTCCATCATTTATTTTGAAGCACTTAACAACTCTTATAGACCTTGTGGGATGGAGTACATCATCTCTGCGGCGTAAGAAGGAGCTGCCAAAGGTATTTCTGAAGCTACTCACGGGTGCTTTTTTAGTGTCTGGAGTTAATCTAACATGAACTTTTCTATCAGCTTAAAAATTTATCCAGAGATGACAAATATCGACATATTGTAAATGTGGAGACAATTAAAAGTCCAAGTCCTCAAGAAGAATTACCGTTGGAAGCCATAGCCAGTGGGCGCAAGAAAATTGACTTTGAAGGTATTCTATTTGTGTATCTTGTTTGACTAAAAACTTATTCCCGGTGGTTCATTGCTCTCTGAAGCTTATTCCAGCTTTAGCATGAAGGAATTTTTACTCATAGGGTTCCATGTTCCCACGGGATTATACAGGTATAGGACATGCACTAGTTGTATATAAATTGAAAGAAAAGCGTTGGAAATTCTGAGTTCCTTAGCAGATTATTTTTAAATATGTGTGGGCCGATTAGTAGTTCTATGGGACTAAATTGATGATAATTGTAGTAATCATAAATTTGGAGGGAGAATAAGTTTATGTTGCAAGAGGCATCCAATGTAGATGGTTTTGTTTTGAATAAAACTAGTTGTTGCATTCATCTGATAACTCAATTTTATGATGTCAACCCCATGACTGCCTTATGATGAGGTTGTACTTCTTAGTTCCTTGACATTTTATTCACTAATTTCGCAACACGAATGCAGAAGAAATGATCAGAAACTTGACCAAAATGAGCTGGGAACGGGTGGATGTGAACTTCAGCGGAAGTAAACAGAGATACCTTGCACACAGTACCATTCAGGCAAGTCGATGCTTTCTTTTCCTTGAAATTCATTGTGTTTAACAAAAAAATCTTGTAATGTAGTTGGAAAGATTAGTCGAAAGGCTTCAGAAATTCACCATTGCCGTTATTTTTCTTATTCGTTTCACAATGCAAGCTGTTCCATCCTGAAAGCTACATAATTAGATTAGCAGGCCGAGTTTGACATGCGTTACGGTTTTTATTGTGTTGCAGGTGAAAAACACTTGTCTACACTCTGATGGGGCTGATGTGATCCAACACATGGTTGACAATTTTCTTGTGTGAAATGTGCCAATTCGTTATCAACTCAAACTCAAAGCCAGCGGAATTTGCATGCTCCACAACAACATTGGCTTCGGAAAGAGAAGCGAAGGATTGAGGTTGTGGGTCTTGCTTGGAGGGCGTGCTTGGAGGGAAGGAAGTGGACTGAGGGATTCGCTAGTACTGCGCTCACAGCAAGCCCATTTCTATGGCTCAATGCGCCAGCCATTGTCATCCGTTGATTGGCCCGTCTCCTTTTTATGGTTTAGTAATGCGCGTTCAACTATGGTTCGAACAGTAACTGTGTTGTGCGGCTCAGATTTCTTGACCATTACAGTTCAACGGTAAGTTTTGAATATTTTTTCAACGGTAACTTTTTAAATCCAAAAAACTCAAATTCAATTTAATCAATTTTAATGGTAATAAAAAAGATCCAACGGTTCAAATATGAATTCAACAATCAAAATAATATTATTAATTAATCTAAATTAGATTCAATGATAAAACTCCTCCAAAATTCTATAAATACCCATTAATTTGTTCACTAATCCATAAAACAAAAAATTCAATTTTCTCATATTTCAAGTGTTCAAGAAAGAATGGCAAATACCGAATCCAAACCGAACCTTCGGTTTTCTCAAAATTTGGTAATATCGAAATTATTTTGAGTTTTTAGTTCGGAATTGGGATCGGGATCGGTAATGACATACAAAGTTCAATAAAAGATACAGATAAACAATTGAATTTCAATTTCAAATACACCAATTCAATTTCAAAAACCCCAATTTCAGAAAACCTAATTTGAAACCCAAAACCCTAATTTTAAAAACTTCAATTTTAGAAATCCTAATTTGGAATGTGAATCATCATTTAAGAATCCCAATTTCAGAAAGAGGCGTTTTGATATAGACGTCTCGTTTTTAAATGATATAAACTAAACATCTATTCATTTTGCAAATTTGATTAAATATTTTCCCCAAAATTTTGGTGCTTAATTTTATTTCATTAGAAGTCTATTCACGTTAGCATTCCTTTTTTTCCTTCTATTTTTATGCATCTCTTATTATGATGATTTAAGATTTTTTTATTAAAATATTTATTTTAGTAAATTAAATAGAATGTAACAAAACTCGTTGTTAGGTACGTTTGGTTTATATCGGTATGTTTGATTATAATGGTACATTTGGTTACTTAGTACATTTGAATTTTTGGTCCAATTGACTTCTTGGTATATTTGAATTTTTGGTACATTTGCTTTCTTGGTACATTTGAATTTTTGGTACATTTTATTTTTGGTACATTTAAATTTTTGGTACGTTTGTTTTCAAAACATAAGTTTTATTACTTTTTGTCCTAATAATGAGGACTTACTTTAATTAATTATTTTTTTATAGAAAGAGTAGTTAACAATGTAAAAGTTTAAATTACTTAAATTATTTATTTTTTTATAGCAAGTGTCAATAAAAAGTAGGAGTTTAAAGGACCGGGAAAATAAAATTTCCTAAATTGTAGGCAATTAGTTACAAGGTGAAGTGAAGATGCCTTTAAACAAATTATATGTAATTTAAAAAATAGAAAAACGTTGGTGTGACAATTGGTCAAAGTCTCTTAATCAAATCTTAGAAAGGAACCAATGTTTGATCTAAAACGTATTGAAAAAATGCAGGGGATTCTAATTTTACCTTTCAGAAACCCTAATTCAATTTCAGCAATCCTAATTCGAAACCCTATTCCTCATATAAGAACCCCAATTTTAGAAACTCTAATCCAATAAAACCCTAATTTTTAGAAACCCTAATCCCAATTTTAGAATCCCAAATCGAAACCCTAATTAAACTCGACGAATTAAAGTGAAAATTTCTTGCTTTGAGCGAGATTCAATCAAGAGGGAAAGTTGGAGAGAGATGTTGAGAGAGAGACTGAGTGTTGCCGGAGTCAAGATCAGGTGGCAGAAATCAGGAAAGAGGATTGAAGATCTGAAGTACTGAAGTGAGGTTGATCGAGAGTGACTTGATGTTAATTCCACGGTTGAGATTAAATCTCAATCAAACCGACAACACTAATAATTTAGAATTTTATATATTATACATTTTAAATTAAATTTTTATTTATATTTAATTCGGTTCGAGTTAGTCTACCGAATAAACCCACATTTCGAACCGATTCTCGTACCGAAAATTTCGGTTTCGAGTACTGAATAATTCAATATTTTCGATTGGGTATTCCTTCAGTTTGGTTTTGGTCAGTTTCGATATTTTTGGTATTTTTCTCTACCTCTATATTTCACTATCAATTTCTTTGATCATTTCATTCGTCTTTTAAATTTAGCTCATCTGGTAGACAAAGAGAGCGTTAGAAATTCCGATTGGCTTCCTTCTTGTTTTTAGTATTTTATTGGAACAACATGCTTGAAGTATTCTTGCGTAATCTCTTTGTTATTCATGTAATGTTAAGAATTTTATGTAATGTCAATTTTATTTGTGTCCACATCATAGATATTGTGATATGCAATCCAGTGATCCAACTCTAATTTTTTTTTTTTTTTTTAATTTTGATTTTTTTACATCACAATGTTCATAAGAAATAAAACAAGATTATACAAACATTAATCCTAAAATTGTTAGAATAAAAATTTATAGACATACAAAAATTCAATAAATTATAAATTAGGGGTGTGAATTATAGGTCTCGTCATTGGAGGAAAAAACTGAAAACCTCATACGTGTAGATGAATAATTGAAAATAGGAGACTAAATTTTAGGATTTCCATTAGATTGAATTGGAGATAAGTCTTAGAAATCCGATACGTCCTACAGTTTGGATTAGAAATATGTCGTTGTGGTTTTGGATTCCTAGTCGAATACTCCTTGTCGACGTACACACACATATATATAAACACCAAGGGGAGGGAACTTTTGCTGGTATACCATTCGACAACTCTCAGTTCCAGCAAACCAAACATGTCCACCTCTTCTCTTGGAAGCGCCACCAACATCAATTCACCACCACGTCCTCCCTTGGAGGAGGGGAAGTTGTCGTCATCTTCTTCGGTGGAGGAGGCTCCAAGTGATCCTCGTCGCCGGTTCTCTGTCCTAGAGGAGAACCCTAAGACCACCACCTCCTATGCCGCCTTTCAATATCCACCTGATGTAAAAACCACCCGCATCATACCTCAAGAGGAATTTCAGTACTGCTGCGACTTACCCGAAGAAATCGTGCGTGAAATCCTGTTGAGGTCGTCCGTCAAATCTTTAGTTAAATGCTGCGCCGTAAGCAAGTCATGGAGATATATGATCCAAAGCTCATCCTTCATTGCCGCCCATCTCCGCCATAGCCAAAATCCAAATGCCGACGACAATGATATTGGTCGTCTCCATCTAGTATGGTCCTTTAATGATTATTTGTTGTATTGGGATAAGCCTGCTTCTGCTTCTGCTTCTTCCTTCAGCATTAATGCTACCAATACCAAGAAAATAGCCCCCTTGACTTACCAACCGGCTTACAAAGTAGGAAGAAGCAAAGTGCCTCCTTCAAGGTACGGTCTGGTTGGGACTTCCAACGGCCTCATATGCTTTGCTACTGACATCCCTAAATTCCCCATAATAATTTGGAACCCTTCGGTTAGAAAGTTTGTCACTTTGCCCCCTCCTTGCACGTATAAATGGGTTGTACCTACTTATGCGTTTGGCTACGATTTGAGCACCAATGACTATAAGGTTCTAACAATTTTTAGGAACGCTCGTGATCGTTCTAGTGGTCCTGCCGGGGACACCCCAATCGAAGTCAAGGTTTACTCCTTAGCCAGGGGCTCCTGGAAGGCTCTCAGTCCTCCTCCACCAGCTTCTGCTGCTGTTTCTCTTCAACGTTGGCATCATAACACTGTTTTCGTCCATGGTGCCGTGCATTGGATCCTACGCCGCGACCAAGACCGCAACAATTATGTCATTGCGTCGTTTGATATGGCCACTGAATCGTTCAGCGAGATTGAGTTGCCGAAATCATTGACGAGAAAAAGGTTGCTCCGTGGTGCCTCTCGTTTTGTTCTTTCGGAACACGGGAATTCCCTCGCCTTGGTTCAGATTCCTTGGCATTACTCGAGCTCACGAGTAAATACTTGCTACCTCAGTTTATGGGTGATGCAACAATATGGTGTGGTGGAATCGTGGACTAAATCATCCCGCGTGGTGCTGTCCGAGGGCCCTGTATCAGTCCCTTTCATCTTCCATGTTGCTTATGTTGGTTCTAAAGGCAATGGAGAAAAAGTCTTCCACATGAGCAGTAAGAATAGTATAAGACTGGTAACGGTGGATTTTAAGACCAAACGAGTTAAATATTCTGGAGAAGGAGAGGGAAAATACGAATCCATGCATGCTTTTGTAGAAAGTATTGTCTTACTGGACCAATTTAATGCTTATTCTTACTAAATGATAGATGATGGATTTTTTTTTTTAATAGTTTGATTTCTGAAGTGTTTTTTTTTTTCCGTAAAGAATCATGAGTCTCTACATTTAACTTTGATACATTTATTCGCATTCAGCACGATTTCAACCATTAGATTAATTTACTGAATTTCAATTTGTCCGCGTCAACGTAATTGTATTAAACCATTTACACAGTATCACTCACCCGTCTCTCCCTCCCTCAGTTTGCTTGTCCTTCTCAATCAGGTGCGATTGTTCCCATTATATCATGGGTTTTTTTTAGTAAAAAATAGTCTCTGAGACTGGTATAACTCCTCATTTTGTTCATTGAGATTGAAAATCGATATAAGTTGTTCTTGAGTTTGTCCACCGTCAATCATTTTGGTCATTGCTTGAAAATTTTTGGTTAAATTGAGGGTATCTTTGTCCAATCAATACACAAACTTAGGGACCAATTCCGTTGGTTTTCAACATCAAGGACCAAACTAATGAGTTGTGTTAATCTTAAAAACCATTTTAATAACAATCAAACCTGAAATCCCATAAACCTATGAATAAATTATGGCCTCCATTAGATTATAGTCCAAACCATTGAATAGTATTGGATAATCCCATAAATAATGGGATTTCATTGAATAGTCTTGCTCCTATTTTTTCAGTTCATCTATCTCACCCTTCCTTTTTTTAATCTTATCTCTCTTTGCAACAAAAATTATACATGGAGATAAAACTTAATTTGGTGTGCTTTATCTCTTTTTCCGAAATTATCCAATAAACTTGAAAAAGCTTTCAGACTCCAGATTTTTTTCTTAAATTCCGTTTGGGCAGATTTATTTCAGGGAAAAAAAAATGAAGCGGCACTTTTGGTTTGTCAGATGAGACATAGAAAAAGGAAAATTGCAGACGAGAAACATAGGAAACGGAATGTGAAAGAGAGACGGTTAAGTGATGATTCGGTGTAAATGGTGAGTTTTACTTTAATACAACTATTCTTTTTGGATTGATTGTCCTGAGCTCTGTCTCAATTCCTTGGGTTTTGTCTCAATTTCCTTGAATTTGTCTCAGATCGGGGCCTTTTATGCACTTCTCTTTTTTCAATTCTTCTTTTCGTTGTGTATCCTCAACTACCAACCAACGCTGCTACTCGGCTCGCGTGCTTCTCCTCGACAGCATCCTTGGGTTTTGAGTGGCTGTTAAAGTGCAATTAACACTATTTGGTAGGATTATGCGAGTGCTCATTGTGCTGTTGACTCGCTCACCTCCATTTTTCGTTGATCCAGTTGTTTTGTTTGGTTCATTCTCTTGGTGGCGGTGGCCTTGTGAGGGAGGCACGTTGGCTGACTTGGTGGCGGCTGCTGGTTTCCTCTCCATTTTTAGGGTTTTTTTGTTGTTTCTAATTTGGGTCCTTTTGGGCTTTCTATTATATTTTCTTTTTTATGTTGAGCTTGTATTTAGGTTGTGGACTATCTTTTGGACTTTCTTCTGCTTGTATTAGTTTTTTTATTTAAAGAATGTAACTTAGTTTGACCAAAAAAAAAAGAAAAAAAAAAGGAGGTTAAAATCTTGCTAATGCACAAGTGTACCGATGCTAAATATCACTAAGATAAATGGTTGTTAGGGAAATACACTAGTTAAAGAATTTTTCTTTTGGATCAAAGGCGATTTAATGTGCAAAGGATAATGCTTATATTCCTCCCATTGGGAAACCTACTTGTCCTCTCACTTACGATTAACGTATCTTAACCAAGCAAATATCATAATCAGAATCAAGATCATACATGCAAAAATCATTCAATTTGAAGATCTTTTAATCATCAATTCGTCTCAAACCAATCAATGATTTAGTGACTAAGTAATAAGTAATACCCCAGTATATATTTACTTGCATGTTACATATCACAAGTTATGGGTGATGCAAAAGCATGGTGCGGTGGAATCGTGTACTCAATCATACCGCGTGACGCTCCCCAAGCCAGTCTATCTTTCATGTTGGTTCCAAAAGCAACGGTGAACAAGTGTTCATAAGTGTTGATGGTGAATACACACACACACACACACACACACATATATATATATATATATATATATATATATTATATCATTTTTTTTGTATCATATAGTAAGTTCTCGAAACTATTGTAACCGAAAAGAAAATTTTTATCTCAAAACTCCTTTTTCATAGTCAAAGTACTTAAAAACACCGTTTTGGAGAGGATAGAATTTTTTCGAACTCAAATGTTAATGTACTTGACTATCATTACATCCAAATTAACAGTTGACAAATAATATAATTTTTTATAGTTTGATCTTTGAAGTGCTTTTCACTGAAATAATTTGTTGTAAGAGAATTAAGCACAATAGTTTAAAAGTTTTTTTTCTTTTCTTTTGGCAATAGATTAAACACCCACCCAACCGGCTGTGATTTATAATCCTACTGTGATCAACGGAAGGTATAAGATTAAATTTCTTGTGATGTCATTGGACAAATTCATCGTATCCATGCGATCGACGTGATGCAATTCAGAGATATGAGATTTGTTTGAAGTTTGGAACCAAAACTAGCTAGGCTGCATAATATATATATATATATATATATATATATATATGTTTATATATGTATATATTCATAATTCGAAGTATCCATGAGATGAGAGAAGGTGAGTAATAGTTCTTGTGCAGACAAAGAACGGAGAAGGACTTATATAAAATGGGTCCATCATCATCACCACCAGTGTGCGTCGTACTGATGGTATACAAATTATGTGAGAAAATGAATATGGTCACCACTCAACACGCAGAAACTCCTCTCGATTCTCAGATGCTTTTGGATTTTGGAAGCTGCCAGTTTTCACGGGGTTACAGTTTGTTTAGCACTTTTCCCACAATTTCCTTCAGACTTCTTCACCTGTGACTAAAGTTTCGTTACTATTCAGTGTATTCTTTCATGTATTATTGTATGTTTGAAAGGGCTCTAACATATTAATTTTCTGAACCAGCTAGGGACCAACACAAACTGTAGATGAGGCATCATTGTTTCAGATATACATTATAAGAGTCCTTTTTATCTGTACACATTCTGCGTTTACTGTGTCGAGTTCGGAAGATTCTTGATTTCGTTAAGATTTTTAATCATGTATTAATGAACAGATCGAGAATTTTATTAATTTGACATATATATGAAAGGGTTGTGAAACCAGGCAAACGTGAAGCACGTGCATGTAAGTTATGCTTTAAAAAACAATACCATGCACGGTTGAATCGATGAGTTGTAAGGGAAGAAATTTCTGCAAGTACTTTTTCATTTTCTACCCACTTCTTTTAGTTTTAACCGTTGATTCTCCTTTCATTTCAATAGTTAGAAAAAGAATAGAGTGAGAAATGTGTTTGAGGTGGAAAAATTAGTGTGCAAAAAGTATTTCCCAGAGCCCTGTATTGTATTTAGGCTAAATCACTTAAAAAAACAATAGAGGATTATTGAGCTCAACCCTCTAAACCACTTGAATCGAACATAGCCTGAATTTTCCTAAACGAACCAAAACATATCACTTAATAGTTGTTTGGTTTGTTCATTAACTTAAAGTAAAATAAATCAAATCAAACGCATACAAACTCTAATGTAAACCTTTTTTCAGTCATATTTTTAGAATGGTTTGTTTTCGGTAATCCCACCTATCAAATAGTCAACTTTTAAACAATTATAACCATTCGATTTCTTAAAATCAATCTTCACCTTCTATTTTTTAGTACTTTGTAATCCTAAACCACTGACGAAAATTAGTTTCGGATTGGAGCTTCGTATGAGTTGATTCCATGCGATGCATGATGTGAACTGAGGAATGTCGTAGCAAAGATGCGGTGAAAACTTGGAAACGCATTAATTGATAGTCTTGAAAGATGACAGCTTCTGTAAGGGTCCGATCCGGACCAGAGTTTTCCAACTCCAACTCTGTCCCTTCGATTTTTGGCCAAAAAACAAGCAACCGTCTGATTTGATGACGCAGCCTTCTTTTCCATACACGGTTGCTTGGGAACTTGAAGAATAACTAATCTCGTTATTATTGCGCACAAGGTACAAATCCAATTCCAATCCGACGGTCCGGATTCGATCAAGGACAAGTGTTGTCAGAATCTGATGGAAAGAAAGAAACTTGTCTGAGCAATTTTTGGGTGTCCCCAAAATCCAGTTTCCTCTATGCACACCCAGGAATAGTATCTTTCCCGGGAAATCTACGGAATCCAACGTCCATGGTACTCTTTTCGATAAATAAAGAAACAAACAGAGCACTCTCGCGTGTTGTGATGGAGCACCGCAGATTCTCACAATCCATAAAAACAAAAAACAAAAAATAACAACCAAATAAAGTTATAGTCCTTATATGTTAATTGGATTTCGATTTCGTGTTTCTTTTCTTGCATTTTCATCGTTGTAATTTCATTTTGTTTTCACTCTTAGTCAAATTCGACAAATGAGGCAAGTTCATTCCAAGTTGAGTTTTTCAAAAGGAGTGGAGGGACGGGCCTAAGACTGTTGAATCGATAAACTAGCCTAAAAAACCGTGTTGAATAAAAGTTAATTTTGGTTCAAAAGTTGAACTAAAGCGGTCTGAACCAATTTAATTTATAATTTTTTTCTTAAAATGGTTAAAGTCTAAAACCGACTAGGACCACCCTAACCAAAGTTGATTGGTTTGGTTTCCTTGACTAGTTTTGCTTTGAGCGAAACCTGACCAAACGGCTAAGGAGCTTAGATTTCATTTACATTTTTTCATGATCAAATGAGATCACGAGAAGATGTGCACTAAAATGGATTAAAAGATTACATTAGTTGAAGCGAAAACAAAATGAGACAATAAGGACGAAAATGCTAAAAAAAAAAAAAATTACAGACAGAAAAATGAAAACTCAAATAAACTACATGGATTATTAGTGCAATTTGAAATGGACACATAACACCAAAACTGAATAGAATAGAGACATACCAAACTTGGCTATTTTAGGTCCGAATTGGTTTAAATTCGTTCACCATTTCTGCATTGGGCTGGTCTGATGAGGAAACTCAACGTACTATTCATTAGGATAATTTAAGAAATGAGAGAATTTTAAATTTAGAAAGCATGAGTGAAACTCAAGACCTTATTCATTAAAATATTAGATCATGTACGAAACACTTAAAGATGAAAATGAAAAGTAATTCTTACAGAGACGAAAATGAAAACTCGAATAAACTACAGAAACTATATCTGTTATACAGACAAAGATTGTTTGCCCTTCCACTTCGGTGCCTTCCCGTTCGTGTGGTCACGGTTAAACCAAGTCAACATTTTATATTACTATTCATGTTTGTCTTATTATCTGTATAAAAAAATAATATAAAATATTAACGTAACTTAACTGTGACCACACAAAATAAAAAAATACGAAAAAACACCGAAAGTGGAAAGGCAGAAAATCCTTGCCCCTATTATACACCGAACATAGTGGGCTCCCTAGTAGCTATCCAAGATGCAAAAGTCATAAATGTTTCTGTTTTGCTTTAGAATCATAATTCATAAATTGTACTAATTAGTAATTACCTGGTTTTTTGGAGGCCCATCAAACGAGGCTGAGGTCCTTCCCTACTCGATTTGATCTCACCATTTTCCTCCTCTGCCTCCTCTGTCCTCCACGTCCACCATATACACTGTACACATACGTGTGTATGTGTATATATATATATATATATATGTCTATTCTGAAACACCCTATCTCTCCCTCTCTCTCTGAACTTTCAATTTTAATTGCATCCCCCTTGTCTCCTCCCATCAAGGTTTTTACTATTCACATTCTGAAACTTTCACTCTCTGCAAAAATCTGATCTTGTTTTTTTTCAACTTGTTCATATAATCATTTTCCAATCCTCTTCTGAGAAATGGGCAGCTCTCAAAATTTCATCTTTTGCCACAGAAATAGAATTCTTTGCGTTTCAATCCTGTTCTTGGTTTCGAGCTCGACCCATCTGATATTTATGGCTGAAGGTCAGTAAATTCTACTCCTTTTTTAAATTTATTGAAAAAAATAAATAAAAAACACCTCTTTCTTCCAAAGAAAAAGAAAAGCTCAGATGGGTTCTGTTTGTTTTTTTAATTAATTTATGGGTTTTGATTTTTCAGGTGGTAGAACAATTTCAGGCAAGCTTACTGAGGCTGCTCCGGCGAGAATTCTAGAGGAAAATAGAGCAGGAATGGCGGTCAACGCACGTCAAATAGGATCAGCGCCGCCGAGGTGCGAGCGGATTTGCAGCGCTTGCGGGCGTTGCGTGGCGGTTCAGGTTCCAGTTGCTCCTCAAGGCAATAAAATGAGAAGCCATGGCGGCAGCTCCTCTACTTCTCCCAAGAATGTAGCTTACTCCAGAGGAGATGACATTACGAATTATAAGCCAATGAGCTGGAAATGCAAGTGTGGGAATTTGCTCTTCAATCCTTGAATATTTTGATCAATTTTCCCATTATTTTGTAATTACTAATTAAAAAAAAAAATGAAATGAAACGAAAGCTCTTATTTGTACACTCTGTCGTTCTCAATGTTTTTTTTAATTTTATCGTATTTTGGTATTTTTGGTATGAATGTGGTATGTGCAGCATTAACAGTTGTTTATTTTTGCCCTTTTTGCAGAGTAATTTTCGGTGTGATGTGAAACATCAAGTATCATAATATAGAAGGTTAAAATTTGTTTAAGTATTTAATTATTTGTATTATAACACTTGATATACTTGATCGTATTTTCTGCCTACTTAAAAATCTCTTCTTTTTGCACGGCTGGCATTTTTTAGTTATGAATCTAAAGAAGAAATATATTTTAAAAGGGAGTGATGTAATAGCTAAATACCCACGGACTTCATCTTTATTGTCATTGGTATTATCTAATTAATAGAATTAGGAGAATTTTTCTTAATGCCTTAAGAGTACCGAATATTTCGAAAGTTTTACCTGTTATAGTCTTATTGGAGTTATTTAAACAAACGATATTATTTACATTAAAAGGAAAGGGATGGACTTAACCTCATAAGATCATCTCTAACTTTTGGCCTAAAACTTAAAATTTTAGCTCAAGGTTATAAAAGAATGAATTTAAGCTATTTTTTTAATTAGCTTAAAAAAATTATGTAGACAATCATAAATTAATTTTATGATCATTTTAATATAAAAATATTTAAATTCCGATAAACATTGAAAAATCACTAAATCGATACATGAAACTCATGAAACACTATGGAAGAATATGAAAAATCAAGATATAAGATTTAATAATAAACCACATAAACTTAATACAATCGAAAATTCATAAACTACATAAACTTAATAATGATATCGACTTGGGATATAGCCTTGAGATGAATCATCATCTTGAAATATATTCCTTGTGGCATGCCTTCGCAAAATTTCCTTTTGCTTAGCACGTAATAATTTCTTCCTCTCTGGAGTGTATTTGTTGAGGTCCTCCATCAAGAAATTACATTCGAACCTCTTGTGTGGATGTTTGAACAAATACATAGGTATTTATAGAGTTCTTGTGTGAATTTTGAGTTAAATAATTTTTTAAAATTATTTTAGCCGTTGGATTTAAATTTGAGCCGTTAGATTTTTTTTTTACTGTTACATTTGATTATATTCGATCTCAGCGGTTGAATTCAATGTATTTTAAAATTAGATTTAAAAAAAAAAAAATTTAATCCAAAGAAACCAACCGTCGAATTACAAGTAGAGCCGTTGGGCTCGTGATGGTGGCCGACAACTGCCTTGACAGTGGGCCCCCCATGCCGAGCGCTGAAGGCGTCAAATCGCGTGTTGAAAGTGCGGTGTGCTGGTGGGCTGAGATTGGGCTTGTTTATGGCGAGTTCACGTGCGCAGCTAGGCTCCATCAGTGCTTTTGGGCTAAATCCTCGTTGGTATTTGGTTTTGTTTTAGGTTTTGGGTCCAATTGGGGGGGAATAGAAGGGGAAAAATAGATTAGAGTCCAGGGTTGAAGTTGGTCTAATGAACTAATAATAATGTGATTCAAATTCTTATTAAAGTTATAATAAGCAAAATCTAACGAATATAAACATCAAAGCATAGGATACTCTCGAACAACATAAATACTTCATAAAACCATAAACATACAATAGGAAGAAAAATGATAGAAAGAGTACTACGACGATAAACACGTTTCACCAAAGTAAGCTATTGTCATTTAACTTCAACAATTAATAAACTACACGCCTAAATATTAAAAAGAAACAAAATTAGAGAATTCCCTCAAAACTACATGAACGTAAATCATAATTTAGCTTAAAACTCTGCGAATGGTGAGACTATAATTAACAAAATAAATTTGAAAGAAATAAGACTGAATAACAATAATAATAAAACCACTCGTATTTGGAAGAATATCCTCCTTCTTCTTATTAAGTGGTACAAAAAATAAATAAAAATAATGGTATCTCAGTCTGTCAAGATAAAGACATGAATTTATATATTCGATTTTATTTAATTTTTTGGTGGGAATTTGGTAGGGAGGAAGGAAGGAATGTGAAATTAGAGATGGAACCGGAGGGTGTCAAGTGACGACATGGAATAAGATAATAAAAGAGTTAGAAGAAGATGGCGACGTGTCAGTCTGCTCTCAGGATTCAGGCCACTTCTGCAACTTCTGTTGCGTATCCAACAAGATACTCTCTCTCTTTTTCTTTGCCCCATTTGCTTTCTCTTGCTTGCATTGCAGATTACGGCTTAGAGAGAGAGGGAGGGCGAAGAGAGGGACATTACAGTTTAGTTTAGATAGAGACGGAGGGAGAAGAGAGAGAGAGACATTATAGTTTAGAGAGAGACGGGGAGAGAGAGAGAGAGAGCTGAAAGCTGAAGGCCTCTGCCATTTGTTAGACGGTAGACAGCCCACCCACCACCACCTCGAATCGATAAACATTTAAACCCTACCTACGCCCTATTTCCAATTTTCTTTTCTTTTCTACCCACCACCATCACATGATCTCATATTTACTTGTGAGAAATGTTAAAAATTCTCAATAGTAGGATTTTTTATGAACTATTCATCTTTTATATTTTTGACAAAATTTTTATGTTAATATTATAAAATATTATATTAAAAATATGAAATGACAGAAAGTTTCATTGTATGTAAATCTCCTTAGTATTTCTCTTACTATATTAGTATATATATTTTTCTAAAATTAATTAAGTACACTATTACTGTAATATCCTGCACTAATAAAATATGTTTTTATACACACGACGTCACACCATTAAGAAAGAAAAGCTAATGGTGCATCCGTATTGTTTAAGTCGCTCTCTAAATTAGGGTGATTATGTAATCCATAAGACTTCATGGCTCGGTGCATGTTGCGTCGACTGTCGATTTCGATCCGTTGCAAAAACCTGAAACCCTCAAAACATTCACAAGGTCATGATTAATTAGTCTGCCAATCATAAAATAATTATCAGTATTTAGGAGACGTCAAAAGCATTTATCTTGTTTGAAATTGTTTCGGGAATAACTAAAATTAATTCTCAACCACTTAAAAATAATCTTTTGATTTTGTAACGTTTTCTGAAAATACACCTACAAGATGCATCATCAAGAAACACTCGAAAGCGCTTCTGGGCTTGTATCAAAATGGCTTATGAACTAGTGCTTTCAACAAGAGCAATCTCAAACAAGCCCTAAAAGCGCTCCCAAGCAAGGGGAATTCCTGATCGCAACGGGGTATTGTATGACACAATATCTCCACAAGCAGAATATGAGATGATTACACATTATACAACTACATGAAAAATAAATAAGAGCTGCTCCAACATATCATCCCCTCTGCCTCTGCTGGAGAAATCATAGGACTGAATATAATGACAAAAGAAATTCATATATATCAGAAGTTTTATATCATTCCCTTGTTAAGGTTCTCAATTTAATACAGCAGTAGGGCTTGCATTACATCGATATAAAAACACGGTAAGTGCGAATGTTCGGCGAACCAGTCAGATTGGGCCTAACAACTGGTAGGAAAATGAATCTGGCATCAAACAACAACATGAAACTCTGAAAAACGAAACTAGATTAGTCTAATATTCAGCGAGGTGCAGCAGCATACATTTGGCTCGAGTCATACTGGGGATAACCAGGCTGGGGGGACACCGTCTTTCCATAACCAGCTGATGCAGCTGGTGGTGCAGCTCCATAACCGGCAGACTGGGGGATCGACTGATCATAAGTTTGTTGAGCTGCTGGTTGTGCATAACCTGGCTGCGCAGCTGCTGGTGCACCATATGCTCCTGCAGAGGCTCCTCCATATCCAGGGTCTTGAGACCCCTGGTACCCATAACCTGCTGCGTTTGGAGCAGCCTGCTCAGCGTAACCTTGCTGAGAAGATGGGTATTGTGCGTACCCTGCAGTAGGAGCTGCCTGTCCATAGCCAGGTGCCTGCTGTGCACCAGGCTGACCATAACTAACAGGTTGTCCTCCTTGTTGTGGATAACCCGAGCCAGAAGCGGGTGGTGGCTGACTGTACCCATCAGCAGCTGGTGCAGAACCATACGCAGGATAGGTCTGCTGAGCAGGTCCACTGGATGCATATGGATATGGCTGTTGAGCCGGGACATTTGGACCATATGAATGAGGTGGTGCAGAACCCTGATAAACCGCGTCTCCAGGTTGACTAGCCCTAGGAGGGCCATAAGACTGAGGATTTGGAGCTTGTGATGGCATGCCATAAGGTGGTGGCTTGCTGTAAGTCTGCTGTGGACCATAACCTGGATGAGCTCCAGTTTGTGGATATTGCTGAGAAGGTGCTTGTCCTCCGTAGGGATACTGCATTGGAGCATGATTATCATATTTTGGTTCTTCGTATCCATGCCCATAGTTATGCTGAGGAGGTGCAGCCTGGGAATAAGTTGCCGGATGACCATAATTGTAATTTGCTTGGGAGGGTGCACCCATTGCAGGGTTAGGAGATGGTCCAGGTGCATGAGAAGGAACGGGAGCAGAATGTTGGGCAGATACTGGGGCATCTGCTCCTTGTCCACCATAGTAATCATAACCACCACCATGTGGCATGCTGGAAGGTGGCCTTTGCCCCCAACCAGAACCATAGCCACTTCTTGGACCCATATGTTGAGGATAACCCCCATACACAGGAGGGTACTGAGGATTATGGGATGGATAAGGTCCTCGTTGCGGATAATCATACGAATATGGCTGAGGTAGATGAGGTCCTCGCGGACCCCATTGAGGACCACCTGGTCCATGGGGACGATAACCCTGATGATTAAAACCACTGGAGAGAGGTGATGGCCTCACAGTCTATTCAAAGAAAATCACAAAATGAAATAATTAGTACATATAAACAACAAATCCATAAATAAATGAGAAACTAAATACAGAAGTTGCTGCTCTAGCCACATCTTGCGTTCTTAAAACTTGAGGGCTCCTGTGCAGTATCTTGACTGAATGTGATGAATGGATACAAGGAACAAGAGTTACTATAGCAAAAGATACAATGTGAAATTGCAATCAACAAACAATACAAGAAAATAATGTCCGAGACTACACATAGCAGACAACTGTTCACTAAATAGAAACAAACTAGTTTAAAGGGTTGCTAAAACAAATAGTAAGCCATCAAACAATTCATTGTAGAAGTATGTTCAACAAAACGTATACTCAGGGTAGTTCTATATTGTCTGGCTATCACAGTCCCCGTCTTATCAAACAAACAAAAAAAAGAATATGTTGACAGGTGCCTCTGTAAATGTCTAATAAGTTCAAACCCACTATAACCCCTTCAGCAAAGTCATCCATGTATCATTTCAGTGTCAAAAAGTAAACTACTAAGATACAATGCAAAGTTGATTTCTAATGCAATAGTCACAGATCTGGTTTTACATGCTTGCGTTTACCCTCCAAAGATCTTTCCAAACTCAAATAGCAGAGATAGCCAGGTGCTGCTAAAATTCTATCACTACTACACGAGTAATAATTGTCCTTTCTTTTTTTTGTTCTCTCAAGTCAACATGCAGTAAAGAAAATTAGTTGATGTTAATGACTCCAACTTTGACAGGCATCATCTCAAATGTTACAAAGAATTTCAAGCAAACCCACAACATTGAATTACAGGCACATCAGGATTTCAAAGTATCAAGCAAGAAACATCACATGTTGATTTCAACCCTTTGAGGACTATGATAATTCTGCTTAACGTATCTGTGGGGCATGCTTCAGAATTAGTTCAAGTCGATTCAAATGGGTAACAAGTAATAGATGTAAGATACTGTTATATTCTAGAATTGACCCTAGCCAAAGAAATGCCGGTGCCTTCATTGATACATATCAGAAGACATGTACACATAGTTTGAGAACATCAGTATATCATCATACACAAACACTTTGACTAATGGTTTCATACAAATTCTTTTGAATCAAGAAGTCACCAGGAATATCAATTTTTTCCATGGACGTGTCATGCATAGAATATTGGAAGTACTTATGAGCACTAAGGCTAATGAAATATAGTCTTACTAAATTAGGATTTTCAACTTCAGGTCTCAAAGCAATCTTACCAACTATTAACATCCTGCAATCGCGAGATTAAATGCCTGATACCTTTCTTCGGTGGATGAGAGTGAATAGTGGTTGTCTAGGCAATGCTGACCCCATGCAAAATGCAATAGCCAAATCTGCATTTTTAAAGCCAACCAATTCGAAATTGGCACCTTCAACACAAATAAATCATGGCAACCGGCATCTTTGATTGAATACATGATCTTCCTAACAGCAATTAAGCGACGTTGGCATCGTTCATTCATCAATATTGCAAACTCTTAGGAGCAAAAGGTCATGCTCTCATTCCCATGGCAAAATATGGTAACAATTCTTTCCTCAAATGGACCAAAAGTTGTCACAGGCATGCAAATACAGTTCTTGGACATCCAATCATACCATACTATGTAAGTGTACTTGTTTATCGGTGTCTCCAAAAACAATTGACAAGAATCAAAACATCCAAATACCTCAGTTCATTTTACTCAATATCTAAATAACAACACTTGACTATCTCTATCTTAAATCTTGATGAGCATAGGATATGGTTGACCACATTTCAGCTAAGCAGGAAAGCCATTATACAGGCACACTTCAAATAGAACTAAAATAGAAAAGCACAATGCTACACATAAAGCTCATGCTTTTACACAGTATCCAACCATTTGTAGCGTAAAACATGCCTAGCAGGTGTATGAGATCAGAAACAGGTACAAGAAACAAAAGAAATCAACCACCATACAGTGACAATGGTTCAATGCAGAAGAAACTACAGCAGCAACCACAATACCGCTCACAGAAAATAGAAAACCACAAACGTAACAACCTCTGTATAGGCAATCACAAATTAAAAATCCAAAAAAAAAAAAAAATTTCAAGGATTAGGTCAAATAGTAACCTGATTCATAACCTCCTTTATCAATTCTTTAGCAACTTCAATCTGCTTCTTATCACCAGTAACTCGGACGGTCCTTTCTTTAGATTCATCCCCCTCCGGAAGATGTTGGGGTATCAACTAAATGACAGGAAAAAGGTTAGGTCAGTAAGGACACGTTGCAGTAAGAAAAAAGAGTAACATTCTATTCCCATGCATAAAGGCAAGGCATACAATATCAACTACCTGGATGCGTGCCCCTGATGTGGTCTGCAGACCTTTAATGGTCTCCCCACCTCTGCCAATTATCAAACCGACCTAGCAGAAGAAAATTTTAGACTTTTATAAAGTATTATGGAATGTAAAGGCACAGATCATGTACACATGGAAGAAAATCAATCACCTTCTCATTCGGAACTTGAATCTGAATTTGTTCTGCAGCTGCAACAGCCTGTGCAGTAGCAACACCTCTAGCAACCAAAGAAGGAGAACCCCCTGCATCAGCCTGAAAAAAAGAGTACACCATATTCAGCATGAAAAAACTACAGATCTCCAATTGTGAAAACATATAAGAGGAACAAGATTCTTGGAAAGCAGAACAAGACAGAGTCAGAGAGAGCATAACCTCTGCAATAACGGCATTAATCAGTTTCTCTGCCTTGCTTATACTATCCAAAGTTCCTATTATCTCCACAGGCCTGGTTGCAGAATATGGGTCTGCATCGGAATCCCTTGTGATTTGAATCTTTGCTCCAGAATTGTATTGCAAGTACCGTATAGTATCCCCCGACTTTCCAATTAAAACCCCAACCTGCACATATATTTATACTTTAGGCCACTTTTTTTTCTTTCCAGCTAATATTTACAAATTAATTCCGCACAAGTTATAGGTGGAATTTGAACCAATAGGAGCTAAGAGCTCCCAGTTACATAATATGAATGTAAGCAGCAGACCTTATTATTAGGAACCTCCATTTTGTGTGTCAAAATCTCATTTGCAGAAGGCTGCTCTTGTTGCACAAAGTAAGCTCCACCTTGCTGTGGTTCCTCCGCGTAGTGTGGTTGAGACTCCCCTTGAGGGGGTTCCTCAGCTTTTTCCGCCACAGAATTCTCAGCAGGCTGCTGGGTGTCGCTCGGCTCACCATTCATGTCATTATGTTGTTCGTTAACTTCAGACTTTTGCTCGTCGGTCACTGCTTCAGTAACTTCCACAGATGTAGGCTGGGGGACCTCTGGGTCACCGCTATCAACATTTGGTTGATCCTCATTCTCTTTTTCGGGCTCATCTACCTCCTCCTCTTGGTGGCCATTCTCACTAGCTGTTACCATCAAAGAAGATGCCACATTAAAATTTAAAAAAAAAAAAAAATCCCTTATTTTTTTCATGCAAACCAATTCTTACGAACTAGTAAATTACCTAATCCTTTACAAAAAGGGCACAAAAAATATTTCTTTTATAACAAATTTAAGTACTTCTAATCAAGAATTACTTCATAATGCTAATCAATTCAAACAATTACAGGAAATCACTTCAAAAACATTCACAAGATTTTAGCAAATAAAACCGAAAAAAATACTCATGGAAGCTAAAAACAAGATAACCCGCAACTAGTTCACAGCCAAAAGGATGAGAAAAACCCTAGAATTCAAGCAAAAATACCTATTCCGTGGGGCTTGTCATCAAGACGAGGCTTCTTCGCCTCCGATTCATCTGAAGGCGGCACATCAACTTCTTCAGCGCATCCAGGCTCCGCATTCGCATCATCCGGCCCGTCGGAGTCGAGCTCAACTATTTCCGGTGCTGCTTTAGGCTCCAAATCCTCGAGCTTCCGCTTATGATCCGACGGCCTAGGGCTTTCCACGGCAACCACAACCTCCTCCTCCGCCATAGAGCACTCGATTAGGTCGGTGGGTTTTGGCGAATCTAGGGTTGAGAGTTGGAGTTTTGAGCGTGTGGGAGATATGGAGGGAGTTAATCTGAACGGACACGACAGCGTGTGAGTGATGAGAGGGTTTAAAGGCTTACATGGAGTGGGTCCCTTAGTTAATTTAATGTGACCCACCCAAAACAGTTTCTAGGGTTAGCCTTATTGGGCCAACGGGCCATTTTGAATTTTTTTTTCTATGGGCCGGTGGGCTGCATTGCTTAGGGTGAGTACGGTCTAGTTCGACCCGCTTCACTCAAACTAAAATCGGCACCAGATAATAGGATAGTGCTATCTATGCATCCATTCTTATTTTTCACACTTTCTTATCAATTGTTTTGTGGTTAGACCGAATAAATTGAAGAACAATAATGGTGAAAAACTAATAAAAGCGTGTAAGAGGTAAAAATGAGTGTGCGAATAATAACTTCCTTATCTTTTTGTTGGAGGAAGATTTGAGAGAAATAGAGAAGGCTTGCAACTGTAATTAGGTCTAAAGATAAAGTTAATGGTTGCCACTTAATACTACAGTAATTCTATTTATAGGATAACATCTATTGGGCCTATTTTGGATCCTGTCCGAGGTAAAGCCTCGGGATCCTCTTGACCAAACAACACAGGCTGTTAGATTTTGATCTATCGGCTATAATTATTATAACTTTAAAGAAACCTCATATTTGTAGCCGTTAGATCAAAATTCAACGGTCTGTATTCATGCGCCCTTGATTCTGTTTTACTTGGGCCTCATTGCCAGACGGGGAAACAACTTTTTTTATTTTTTTTATTTTTTATTTTATTTTATTTTGTCAGATGATTGATTTTATTATATTAGTTGTTGAAGAAATTCGAAATCACGTCATGGAAGCGCCCAAAAGAAACAATTTAAAAAATGAAAAAAGTACAAGAAAGAAAAAGAAAAGGCACGCAACCGCCAATTGCAACGGTGAATGCGAAGCCGACGTTGCAATCCACCTGCCATTCAACACCGACCGAGCTGTCATTCTTCTTCCGAACAACAATTCCCTCGCCCTTCCTCCACATCTCTTCCTTCTCGGTCATGATTTTTCCAGATTCCCTATCCGCAATTCCCGCAACCATTTGGGTTTTGCATTCCACTTCCTCGCGCTCCTCTCACAAATTCTCAAATTCCCAGTTCCACTATAAAATCCCGGCCCAATTCCATTGTTTCTGATGTTGTTTCCGGCGCCGGCGATTAGTGTTTTGGGATGAATTGAAAAGGAGGAGCTTTTGAGTTGGGGATTTGAAAAGGGAGGCAAGGAACTGGAGTATGGGCATGCCGGATTCGGAGGTGAAGCGTGTGGCGGAAGCGGAAGAAATGTTTCCGGATTTGCTGAAGAACTCGCCGAGTAATATCGCGAGATTGGAATATGAGATTGGGAAGTGTAAGGGCCACCAGAAGTACTTAGCTCAGACTAGAAGCCCGTCCGACGGCAGCGATGTCCGGTGGTACTTTTGCAAAGTTCCATTGGCGGAGAATGGTAACTCGAATCTCACTAAATTCAAATTCCAAGTTCTAGTGTGTGTTTCTACTTCTCAATTCACATTTGACTCACAATTGGTAATTTTCTGCTTCTGGGATTGTGCAGATATGGCTGCTTCAGTCCCAAAGAGTGAGATGGTGGGGAAAGGCGAATATTTTCGGTTCGGTATGAGGGACTCTTTGGCAATCGAGGCATCGTTTTTGCAGGTGGGTTTGGTTTGTTATGTAAAAATTTGTGTTTTTGTGTTTGAATTAGTCTTATTACGTGAGGGTTGGATTTGCTTGTATGTAGAGGGAGGAAGATTTGCTTTCTTGTTGGTGGAAGGAGTATGCAGAATGTAGCGAAGGCCCGAAAGAGCAGCCTGGTTCAAGTAAGAAGGTGGCTCAGCGGCAGAGTTCATTTTCTTTAGAAAGAGGCCGGTCAGTTGAGTTAAATCAAGTGGAAGAAGAGAGAGTTGGTGTCCCTGTTAAGGGAGGGCTTTATGAGGTCAGCCTTCTATTTCCAAGGTTTTCTGTGCCAGTGTAAAGAGTAGAGAAATGCCTGTGGACCTGAAAATGTAGCTATCCAGTACCAATCAACTCATTTGTATGCTCTGGCAAGTCTTTCGTGGTGTTCTCTTAAGTAGTAGTTGTTGATGAATCCAGTTAAGTTGATGCGAGGAAAGTTTTGTATGATTTTCAGCAAAACTCTCATGATGTTGTTTGCATGATTATATACGTATTGGTTTCTTAGTCTGAAGTGTATTGAGTGAAATGAACTGACTCCAACTATATTCTGGATGAAGGTGTGATTGATTGAGTTGACATAGTCATGTAATTGCTTCAGGTAGATTTAGTGAAGCGACGTTCTTTCCCTGTTTACTGGGATGGAGAAAACCGGCGTGTCTTAAGAGGTCACTGGTTTGCTCGTAAAGGGGCTGATTGGCTCCCATTGCGTGAAGATGTTTCTGAACAATTAGAGGTTGTATATCGTAGTCAGGTTAGCCGCAGTATTAAATTGGGTGAATTTAAACAATGACATGTTCTTCTCATTGTCTATTTGGTAACTTTTATCCTGATTCTATGTGTCATAAAGTGTGATAACTCCCTTAATTTAATTTGATTCAGGGTATTATTTTAAGTTCAAAACATACAAAAATTATGGAATGATTTTAAGACTGTTTCAGTCTGCCCCTTGTACAATGTGCTCTTCCATTTTTAGACTCATGTTCTGAATCTCATTTGGTATACTCGGTATAAATTGGAACTTTTCATCTCCAGGTTTGGCACCGGAGAACGTTTCAGCCCTCTGGACTTTTTGCAGCTCGAGTTGAATTGCAAGGCTCTACACCTGTATGTGTATTGCTATTTGGAAAAGACATTTTATTGTTTTATTGTTGTATTCTTAAACACATCCTGGGGATGCACTTTTAGGGACTCCATGCGCTTTTCACAGGAGAAGATAACACTTGGGAGGCTTGGCTAAATATAGATGCTTCTGGTTTTTCCAGTGTCATTTCTTTAGGTGGAAATGGAATGAAGTTAAGGCGTGGATATTCAGCATCTCACTCTCCGAAACCCACCAAGGTGTCTATTTTGGCCCTGATAAATTCTTTGATAGGATATGTTCTGACACTGCCTTCAATATTTTTTTTCAATGTTTTATCTTTTTGGGATATTTATATGAGTCAAATTCTTGAATTTATTTGAGCAATTTTGTAATTGATGCCAGATTTGTTGTTTCTTTTTGGTACTTGTGTAATTACACTTATTGCTGTGTGAACTTTTCTGTTATATCGTCTTAATTAGAAGGCGTCTATGCTTTGGATTCTAATGGACGTTTGAAGTTGGAAAAGTATGATCTGAATTTTGTTGGAAGTCTGGCATTCTATTCAGTAGCTGGTGTATTTGTAAAATTTCAGATAATCCTTAAAACTTTTAAACAGAAATTGAAAATTGCTTCTCAGATTTACTGAAACTATTTAAGCAAGGCACACATGGTATTTGCTCCTAGATTTTATCATAGTATTTTTGCTCCAAGAATGAAGCATTCATCTTCAGCTTTTATAAAAAACAGCCAGTATTCCAAAGCCTTTCTATATATTTTAGGTGTAAAATGTAATAATGGTAACAAGAGGAAAAGGAAAAGACAACAAAACAACTGGAAAAATTAGTTGCTACCATGATAATAGGTTTTATGTGTCATTGCATATCCTGATGGTAAGCGTTTGGTCAGGCAGTTACATTCATATCTCTAGTGGTAGCACATGAACAATTGCCATTGTTTCTTAACTGTATGTTTGCTTCACCCCAGCGTTGTCTTATTTTATCTTGTCAGTTCTGATTTTTGACATGAGAATTTCAACCATTTCCAGCAAAAGAAAATCTTCTTTGTGTTTTAAAAAAATTAAAACAAAAAACTTATCATTTTTCTCACAAACTTTCCATTATAGGATGAATTGCGCCAGCAGAAGGAGGAGGAAAGGGATGATTATTGCTCACAGGTATGCATTTTCACATATCAAATAATAATGTTGTTGTTAGGTTTGTTCTTATTCTTTTCGTATATTCTTTCCTTCATACAACTTGTACCAATAATATATGCGTGTTCTTCCCCAACCAATGTCTTCATACAGTTCTTAGTGATCTATAGTTACGAACACAGCTGGGAGAATGGATACCTTGCCTGCCTGACTTGGATTCTTGTTATGGATTCGAGGGTTTTTTGTTGTTGTGTTTACTGTGAAATCCTGGGTAGGTTGTGGTACTGAAGCTATCTACCAAAATCCTCGTCCAGGGAAATTGTCAGGCCAGGAAATAGTTTAGTTCACTAGTTGGTAACAAGTTCTTTATAGTGTCCCTGAACAATTTGAGCCATTCACGAACTAGAAGATCATGTGGCCCAAGCTTTTAGGATAAATCCTGCCTTTTGCCTATTATATTTTTTTTAAGGTTAAACCATATCCTCTTTGGTTGATACTTGGTTTCAAGGTGACAAGTGTGTGATAATAATTTTGCTAGGAAAGTGAAGGTTGGTTACTCTGATATATAACTGGCATAACTGGAACTTTAAATTTAATTCGCCTAAAAAGAAGGGTGCTCCTTCATTGAGTCTGTTGTGGTCTTTGTTTCTTATTCAATAATTTTTGTTTTTCTAGAACCGGCTGTTTGCAGCAGTAAGCTTTCATTTCATTTAAGTTTTCTTGGTTTTTTTGGAAAGTAATAAGGTTGATGTTGCATATTTAATTAGGTTCCTGTTCGACACCTTGTTTTCATGGTTCATGGAATTGGTCAAAGATTGGAGAACTCCAATTTAGTTGATGATGTAGCTAGTTTTCACCGTATAACAGCAAGTCTTGCTGAAACACACCTTACTTCACACCAACGTGACTCCCAAAGGGTTCTTTTTATCCCATGCCAGGTAAGCAATCTATTTTGTATGCTATTCAGCCCATTTAGTTCTACTTAATTTCTTTTTAATTATCACAAAACTCCTGTTTCGTACTATATGAAATAAAGTGAATCACCACTTCGGTGATGCTCGTGAAACTAGTTGTGTTTTTATAGTATATATAAACAGGGAGGTAAGAGAGCACCCATGGTGTTGTATGCGGTTGTCTATCATAATGTTGATCATCATTCTTCTCCTTAAAAATGAGTGAATATTTGTTTCCCAAAGTAAGAACATTTGATGGTCATTATTCTTCTCCTTAAATATGACTTATTAATCATCTCCCTGCATAAACGGTCTGGTCTATATAAATGAGTTCTATTTAAGAGCTCTGGTCTAGTAATTTATGTTTGTTCTTAGTTGGTGGATTCGTTATCCACTTTTTGTAAATCCTTCTGTTGTTTATAAAAATTGTTTCGTAAAAAATAAAAATAAAACTGAAATAAAATACTGTAAAATCTTCTGACATTGAAGCTTGTTAGTCTCCTCACACCCCTGGAAGGTATATTTTAAAACATCTTGGAGATTTTAGAATCATGAATTTGAATTTGGCTATCACTCTTTGGTACCATGATATAACAATATTTCTATACTTGAAGATGAAAATTAGTTAAGGTGACTGATTTGTTGTGGTATATGCTGCAACCTGTTCTGATATGTTGCATGCCTCTGTTTAATGTCATTTTGGATTTATATGGTACCTTTTCAAACTTCTAATCTGATTTAGTTTCTTCTTCATTTTCTCATTTTTATTCCTTATTTTTCGTTTGTGCCTTTTATATGCAATTCTATCCTCACTTTAGTTTCCTTTTTTTTTTTTTTTTTTTTGTTTCATTGTTTTTCAATACTCTAACTGATTGATCTTTTGATTTCAGTGGAGAAAAGGTTTGAAGCTAAGTGGTGAAACTGCAGTCGAAAAATGTACTTTAGATGGTGTTAAGGGTTTGCGTGTCATGCTGAGTGCAACTGTTCATGATGTGTTATACTACATGAGTCCCATCTATTGTCAGGACATCATTGACGCGGTAATGCATACTTAGATCGTTTAATTTCAGTGGTTAGATATTGTTAGGATGATATCATGTTTCACTTTTCTATTACTTTTGCCTGAATTTTTGGATGTGAATGGCATCTTAATTGCACACTTTTTTTCCCACCAGGTATCCAACCAATTAAATCGGTTATATTTGAAATTTCTTCGGAGAAATCCAGGTTATGATGGAAAGGTATGCGGTTAAAAAACATATCACTATATTCTGTTATCATGATTTGTCTATATAAGTTTGGATTTAAATTAAAGTGCTTTTGTCTCACATCCGTATAGGTTTCCATATTTGGTCA
The DNA here is from genome assembly GCF_041283825.1 of Pyrus communis. Taxonomy (NCBI): domain Eukaryota; kingdom Viridiplantae; phylum Streptophyta; class Magnoliopsida; order Rosales; family Rosaceae; genus Pyrus; species Pyrus communis. Next base: position 16,376,738 of record NC_142572.1, read on the forward strand.
TTCTTTGGGAAGTGTCCTCTCCTATGATATCCTTTGTCATCAGGAGAAATTTTCCTCCCTGTTTCCAATGGATTGGATGTTCAAAGAACATGCTAGAGACAGAGAACCTTCTCCTGATATCGACAATCAATCTACATACAACACTCCGAGTAATTTGGGAGATGCAATCACTTTTGTAAATAATCAAACTGATGACATTATGGGTTCAATTGATGATGGAAGTATGAATGCACAACCACCTCTATTGATACATGAGGATGGAAATGCTGAAGATGCCTCGATTGTTGTTGGTTGCAACACATCAGATTCCAATGAGGTCGTTGCATTGTCTGTGGACGCGAACCAACCACATGGTGATACATTTGTCAATGAATCAGTTTGCCAATCAAGCGACATGCTTAAATGGGATGGGTTGGATGAAACCAAAAGCATAAACTGTGGAGTCCCGGTTGTTGGTCCTGAGGATGTGGTTGAAGAAGTATGCAAAGAAACGAACAATAAAGACAAAGTAGTCAAATTGCTGAGGGAAGCGGTGAGATTATATAATTAGATAGGTTATTCTGCCTAGCCTTTCGTGGGCACCATTTATATGCAATGCATATATTCAATGAATTCTCTATTTTCCAGATTGATGCACTCAAATCCAAAATAGCAGAATTGGAAGCCAAATGTGGTGATAGAGGTCATAGTCCAGGGTTGCATCAAGGTGCTCTATGATATTTGGATTACTTATTGTTCATTTTTCATTTAATTTTTGCTTCTAGTGTATGAAAGGAGCTCTTAGCGTTCATATACATAATCTGAACAGAAAATGAAGAGGTTCTTGCAACTGTGGCAAAGCAACCCATTTCTGAGGAATCGCCTGTTGTGCCAGATGGCTCACCCAAGAATCATACCCCTTCTATCACATATACAAAACTTGAATTCAAGGTGCAAGAAAATTGTCCATTTATTGTATATCCCTCTTCCGTTTTGATAGTAGCATGTGCCAAATTTAAATTTTGAATTTCACCACTCATTAACTGTTAATTCTTCACATTTCAGGTTGATACATTCTTTGCAGTTGGATCACCCCTTGGGGTTTTTCTTGCCCTTCGTAATATTCGTATTGGGATTGGTAATGGTCGATGATTATGTCTTAATATGCTTTACATGTTGGTGCTTTTCTTTCCCAAATTATTGATTTCTTTTTGTGAAGGATGTTGGTGCTTTGCTTACCCAAGTTATATTGGGCTTCTTTCAAGAATATTTTATTTTTGTTACTGTGCCTATTGGTGCTTTTGTTGATGCACAAAATCGGTGAAGACTTTGGAACAATGTAAAGTGTCAAGTTTGTGACCTTCACTCGGTTGCTTTGGTCACTAGTGAGGATAAACATGTAAAGAGATAAAGATAGGGAAGCAAACACAAGATGTACGTGGTTCACCCTAAGTTTGGCTACATCACTTAATAGAGGAGTTCTCATTAATAGTGAAGGGTTTACACAAATACATAGGTTCAAGCGTAATCATCATTAGTGAGTTCTAATGACTAGTTTAAGTACAATAATGACATTAGGGATTCATTGTTGGAGAATGGTCTTCTTTTGTAGTTGAGGAGAGTCTCCAGCTTTTGTCCACGGTAGATGTGGGACTCTATGAGCTTTATTCTGACGTTGACATGTGTCATGCTGTGATTGGTTTCCTGATTGGAGGGAAACTCTTGTGCTTCGGCAAGGGTGCCTCAGCATGAACCCCTTAGTGGATCCTTGAAGGTATGAAGTTGACCGGTGCTTGGTAGTTTCGGGATTGGTCAAGTACGGTACAAACAGCTTTAACTTCTCAACGGTAGAAATTCAGATATTTGGTGACATCTATGTTGCTTCTACTGAGTGGGGTTTTTTCTGTGATTGAAATGGTGCATGCTATTTTCATGATGTCTAATGGTGGGATGGTGGTAACCCGTGTTTAAGGTTGTTTTGTTGCTTTGTGCATTGGCTTATTTCCCTTGTATATCTTTACTTAATAAATTGAAGATCTGCCAGGAGATATAACTTTGGATATGCTTGTCTGCTTTTGATTTGAGACCTGAATCTGAGATTTAATATACTGTATCATTTCATTTCAGGAAAGGGGAAAGAATATTGGGAAGAGGAAAATATAAGTGAGGAGATGCCAGCTTGTCGGCAAATATTCAATATATTTCACCCCTTTGATCCTGTTGCATATAGGTCTGTTACAATCCAGCTCTTGTGATGTTTGTATTTATTAATATGAAATCCAATTTAAGTTGAACCAGTACCAGATGTCGTTTTTCTTAGGGATATGGTTTGCAGTGCATGACATGAACCTTTTATTGAATATATTCCACTTAGTTAGCTGACAGTGCAAAAAAAATCTGATGATATCATCAGGAAGTTCTTGTATACACATAAAACAACTTTATGTTTATCGCTTATTTATTTTATTATTTTGGGTTCTCTTGTTTAATTGTACATGTTGATCTAGGAGCACATGATAGAACTTTTCTTATATTGAAATGCAGAATAGAACCACTTGTATGTAAAGAATACATCGGCAAGCGACCTGTTATCATACCCTATCACAAAGGTGGAAAGCGGTTGCATATTGGATTTCAGGTAAATAATTTTTAACATGTACATGATTGTGGATCGCCCACCTTAACTTCCCCCTTCCCCACGCATTCTCTCTCTCTCTCTCTCTCTCTCTCTCTCTCTCTCTCTCTCTCTCTCTCTCTCTCTCACTCGCACACTGCTTTGTGATGTAGGAATTTACTGAAGATTTAGCTGCTCATTCTCAAACAATAATGGATCGTCTAAACTTCGTAAAGGTAGGCGTGGTTAGACTTCTGGAAGTTGATATAACTTCTAATCTGTTATGGTCATACATCAGCCGTATGTATAGTAATTGTATTTATGTTATGATAGTCTCAGTAAACTAGGGTTTTGGACTTTGAATATGTGAATCCTCTCTCTCTCTCTCTACAAATTAGTTTACACAATATAGTACGGCTAACTTATAAGTTTGCACAAACTAAGTTTCAAGGTTGCGTGCCAACTGCCAACGTATAGGTGCCAGCACCAGTCTAAAACTATTCATCCTTGCATAGGTTCTTAATAGATTAATCATGCGACCAAAATATAAGGATTTCTTTATATGAGATTCTGCAAGTAAAACATATTGGGACTTAGGGTTTAATCAGTCCTTTTTTTTATTTTTATTTTTTACAAAATTGTGTTATTCAATTTACATCTATGATTTGGTTTCTATACTATGTTAGAAGTTGTTATAAAATCAAGGTTCTGTTATGTTTGAACACAGGTTAAAGTGCTGACAGTTTGCCAATCAAGAAGCTCGGACAGCCTAGAAGGTAGCAGATTTATTTATTTATTTATTTGCTTCTTCAATCTATATCTTCCTCTTTTTAATGATATTGACATCAAAGAATAAACTTTTAATAAAAGTGGCCTTCTGTAGTGATCTCGCTTTTATGTTTTGGTTATATAGCAGAAGAATCAGAAACAACCCAAGAAAAGGAAGCAAGATCATACGGTTCCCTTATGATGGAAAGAGTAACAGGAAGTGAAGAAGGCCGGATTGATCATGTGCTTCAAGTGCGTAGATATTCCCACCACCTCATTCAGTCTACAACTCTACATAGACATACAAACACAGACACACAAGAATTCACACTCGTTCTTGTGCATCCATTGATTCTCATTGATTTTTCTTTTCAGAAATATGCCTTCCATTTGATTGCCTTGTAGCTTTGTTGCTTTTCTTTATCTCAGTTAGACATAACAATTACTTCCCTTAAGTCATCAGTACCAGCTCATTTCTTTGATTCCTCAATGAGTCTTTGGTGATCATGCAGGATAAGACATTTCAACATCCGTATCTTGCTGCAATTGGAGCACATACGTATGTATTCACTTCAAATGTTTCCTCGTACATGCAATTGGGATTGTTGTTAATCTTTTCTTTTTATCGAGTGAACTACTGTATACTGTTGATGCATGTTTTCGTGTATCCCCAAGCCATGTTTGTTTATTTCCTTGCTGGGATTTTTTTTGGCAATTGGTGAACGGCCATATTAATTAAGATCTTGTTGCCTTTATCTGCTACCCGAATGTTCCTCGTATTCATTTAAAAGTATCAGTTCCTCATGTAATGGGTGAGTCTTGGTGTGCAGAAACTATTGGAGGGATTATGATACTGCACTTTTCATATTGAAACGCTTGTACCAAGGAATACACGATGAAAGGTTACGTGAAGAATCGAGTAGGCGAAATTCAAAAACTGAGAGTGGTTTCACAGGTTGGTCTGATCAAAGAGAGAAGGCAGAGGAGGAGCGTCCTTTGACATTGTCTGAAAGTACGGTCATAAATTTCTGAACGAAAGCTAACAAGTTTCCGAGAGCTCCTGGATTATAACACAGCTTTCCCTTCGTCTGTGGTTGCAGGAAGAAGACGCTAGATTAGGTGGTAGCAGCAGGGATTAAAACCGTTTGAAGTTGTACAACCGTAGCCTTTCTTTCTTCGACCAATTTCTTCACAGCAGGATGTCCAATCTGTTCCAGCTTCCATAAGACCGTGGCAGATTGGAACTACTTCAAAAACCTCAAGTTATGATACGAAGGATACTGTACTGGTAGCTTAGCTAGCTCCCTCCTTTGGTTAGATTGGCGGACGCCGGAGCGGAAGGTGCGTGAGGGTGTTAACGCGTAGGTGCACAGACTAGGTCTCTTCTTATATGCTGAATGAAATTAGTTATAGATTATCGGAGTCGAGAATGTCTGTAGAATACTTAGTCGAGAATTATGAGTAGAAAGAATTTAATTCATTGGATAGTTTAATTTAATCTCTCTTTATTCCGACACATAAATGAAGGGATCAAAGAGATTATGGCAGATCATGTTCACCAAGAAATAGACCCGAAATTTTATCTTGGTCCATTTGAGGTTGTTCCTTTTAATCGTAGTGAAAGACGTTTTCTCGTCTCTCGTTTATTTTCTGAACAAATCGAAGAACCTAATGAATCGAATTCATCATTGGCTAACATATACTTTTTTCCTTTGTCTATCATCTGATCCACAATAATTATGTATTCTTGCATTGCTTCTACTTGTGCTATTGCTTGGGAACTTCTCTTTCTAAAATCTCTCTTCCCACAGAAATGCTGCTTCTTGTAGTCCAATTACGTTCGACAATTCTTCCATATATAGTAGGAAGCATAGTTAGTAAAATAGAATACGTACGTGTATTATTCGGTAGCTCGGCTACAAAATAATCTGAAAACTTGGCCATTTTTTATATTTTAATAATTTTTTAGTTTTTAATTATTTTTCTTAAAAATATGTTCAAAATACATCTAAAATACATGGATTTTATGTGTATTATTATTGACCAAACATAGTATCAAGGGCCAAATATTTTGACATTGAATTTTCATCCAACGGCCTACCTGTTTTGATTTCTTAAAAGCTATAAAATAATTTGGCCGTTGGATGAAATTTCAAAGGCCCGGATCACTTGATCTGGTGGTCTTGGTGGAAGAGATTCGAAGATGATTTCTTTCCATAAATGATGAAGTGGGCTATAATTAATATAATAAATAAAGAAATAGAGATTAAAACTTAAAATGAATAAAACTGTTTTTATTTTCAAGGCAGACAAATAGTTTTGTACACCCGTGTTAAGATGTATTCACTGCATCAAAGACAAAGATGAATTTCGTCGACAGCATGTATTGCAGACCTTTTTGTTGTTGCAGAATTGCAAACCTAAACGGCAAATGAGAAAGATGGAGGTTGGATCTATTTTAACTTCACAAAATTTCTTTATCAAATTGTTTTATTTGAAGTTTAATTTTATTTCCATGTCATTGCCACATCATTTAGTAATCATCTTAACTTTTAATTAGAAGCGTTAAATATAAATAGATCCAAGATATAACAAAAAGTATAAAAATATTTGTCTAAATGTTTGTCATTTGATCCTATCTCTATTGACAAATGTGTTAAAATATATACATATACATACATATATATATATATATATATATTTTTTTTTGTTAAAAAAAGGTAAAAAGTATGTATGCACGTGTCTTATACATTAGAGTTTTAAAAAATGTGTAATTTTTTGAATGACTGAAATGTGCACGGAAAATTGAAGTGTTTTAAAATACGCTATGCTAGTACATATATTGTATAAAGAGTTTTAATGAAAAGAGTTTGAGCTAAATTTATTTTAATAAAAAAACCATCCTATAATTTTATTTAATGGAAATGGTTTAAACTTTAATGAAAATGACAAAAGTTAATATAATAAAAAATAAAATAGAAAAAAGTAATAAATCCTGCGTGTCAGTCACACACTACTTCTAAAACCGAACGCTACTACACTATTTTTGAAATTTAACACTATTTTTGAAACTTAATATTATTTCTGAAAACTGAACACTAATTAATTCTGAAACTAAACATGAGTACTACATTATTTCTGAAATTGAATATGAGTATTACACTAATTTCGAAATTGAACATAGACACTATTTTTGAAACTGTAATACAGGTTTATATGCACTAACTCTTTTTGAAACTGCACACGGGTTGGCGTATAATAGAAATATTTTAAAACTATCAAGCATCGCATGGATTAACCGCCATTATAGATTATTGTCAAACTCGTGATTTTTTTTTTAATTTTTTTTTCAATATGAACTTAAGAGCCTATTATATCAATTTATACCCAAGTTATCAACAAGGGACATGGATAATTCATCAATAAGGATGAATTGTATAAACTGAAAGGCAGGGCCCCAATTGGTAGAAAAAAACCCGCAACCCCTGGAGTTATCCTGCACTTGGAAGGAGTAGAAGGAATAAATATAGTGATAATTTGATTCTTCGTCGCCGTAGTAAATAGGTGAGAAATTAGAATTTGTTTCTTCGTCTTTACAAAAAATAAATAAAAAGAAAATTAGGAGTAATTAATTGTGACACGTTCACTAAAGTGGACAGCTAATGCGGTCCACTTATTGAACATGGTTCTATAGTCAGTCCGCGACCCCTGGATGCTGAAGGCTTCCTTGGGGTGATCTCGTAGTTCCTATGAGGTGAAGACAATAAGGTCGGTCCATGGATTTTTCTTCCTTATGCCGCATTTCTCTCAAAGGGTTGAAGGGAGATAGTGCATCAAGCTGTTTGCAAGGGCCAACTTGATCTTGCAATCAGTTTGATAATAATCGAGTGACATTGCTTCTTCGGCTCGAACCAAGGAGTCCTTTAAATATGATGCAAAATGGATCTTGTTCTATCGTTGGTCAGAGATTTCTCTATGAACAATATGAATCAGAGTTTGAAGAAGGTGAAGGAGTCCTCGACCCGCAACGGATAGAGGAGGATTTATTCAATCACATAGTTTGGGTTCCACCAAAAGCGGGGGTGATTGAGATTGTTTAAGCAACTCACATAATTCTTTGACATCTTGCCAATTGATTCTGAGAAGCTTTATCGAGATCAAAAACGAATTATGCAAAGTCTTCTAATTCTGCTAATTGTGCCAATTCCAATTTTGATTTGCCATCAACTTGTTTCATGGCTTTAATTTGAGCTGGGGATCCTACCCTGGAAACTGAAATACCTTATTATACTCTTGACTATGAAACCAAAGATACTGATATTTTGGTAGCATTTTGAGTAACTCCTCAACCTGGAGTTCCACCTGAGGAAGCAGGGGCCGCTGTAGCTGCTGAATCTTCTACTGGTACATGGACAACTGTATGGACTAACGCTAGTTGAAAACAATGGATACTAGGCGCTGTGCGTATCGACCTATGGAGTGCTGTAGCTAATGCGTTAAATATCCCGCCTGGGGAGTACGTTCGCAAGAATGAATATATATATATATATATATATATGATGTGGAGAAAAAAAAGAGAAAACGATTTCTATTTTGTTTTCGTTTTCTATAAACACCAGAAAACCAGAAAAACAGATATAACCAATACCCAAAGGAGATGATTTTTAATGTGACCGAAACACGGGATGGTGCACCACGTGTCATTATACAAATAGTGGGGTGTGTGTGTTAAAAAATTAATAACTTAAAAAATAAAGTTTTTTTACCACTTATATAAAAACACGTGATGCACCATCCCTGTTCCGGTCCCAATGAAAAATTTCTCTATGGAAGAGAGGAATTGGTCAGCAAATGGATTTGAGTTGGCAAGTGGGCTTAGAGGCGCTTTGTTAGAGCAATTCCACCCTTAAAGACTTTGCGCCAGCACCCCGCTCATTTATCCACTCAAGTAAACAGTAATAGACTCCAGTGTACAGTAATAGGCCAAAGCATCTCCACCTCTAAAACCAAATAGCCTAGTCAATTTTATTAAAATTTTATTAATTTTTATTATAAAATAATAATTTAACAAGATGAAGCGATATGAAACTTCCCCACCGCTCCCCTCCTCTGTCTCTGCCCAGAAGCTCCCCCACCATTCCCCTCCAATGTGCAGAAGAAAGAAACCCATTAACAAGATGAAGGGATATAGGAAGAACACAATGGAAGGGATCTCTCTCTCTCTAAACCTCAACCTCGAGGAGGGCGTCGAAGGCCCCCAAACCCCCATCCCTACCACCCTTTGCTCCGCCTGCAAATTGGCCTTCCTCAACCTCAACCTTGAGGAGCTTTGCACCAAGATCTCTCTGCGACGTGTTGATCGTGCGAGAGGTTGATAGCCCGGCTGACGTCAGATGGCCCGGCGTGTGGGTCTGTCGATTTTAGGCTGGTCTCTTGCCTGGCTTGGGTTGGGTGCCAGTCAAAATGCTAGGCTGGAGTGGATAGCCTGGGTACTGGGCTGGTTTTTTGGCTGGCTGCTGGCCTATCAGTTCCCTGGTGGAACAACTCTGAGGTGATTATTTGTTGTTATGTTTTTTTTTTCTCTTGTCCTTACCATTAAATAAAATTATTAGAAGGCTTTTAGTTAAAATTTAAAATTTTGAAATCATTTTTATTAGTTTCCCTAATTATATTATAAGTATGTAGACGAATTTACCAACTATGTTAGGAAGGGCCTCTCGTCTCATTAAATCGTCTCATGCATACCAAAAAGAAAAAGAAAAGAAATAGGGTTCCTCGTAGAAGAGCCGCAGTAACCCTAGCTAGGAAAAGCATTGAATCCCTATGTGTACATCGAATAGAATGGGGTTGTTCACCACATGTAGCCGGTCATCTCCCACCACTTCCTGGTGGTAATGGTATACTGTAATTCATCATGGCATCGTACCCGGAACTCGTATGTTCACCTCCTCCGTAGCTGCTACCATTTTCCGACGATATTCCACCGAGAAAATACTCGGGCTCTTGTAGATTAGATCCATCGTGAACCCACGGATGCATTACCTGCACTCTTCTCAGTCGCTTTAGTACCAATGTTCCATTGCCACTTCCTTCATGGTTGGCATCTCTTCTCCTTTTACTATCAAATACACCTCTTTGCAAGCCAAGAAACTTCCTTCACCTGCTCAACATTTGCCTCATTTACCATACAATCATCGAGAAGTTGTACTGAGCGATCCTGTCTCGATCCAGAAAGAAAAGCATTCTCTGAAAGAGTACGGTCTCTCAACCAAAGCTAACAAGTTTCCTAAAAATTCATGAGTTATAACATTGCCCTTGCTTCGTTCATGGTTGCAGGAAGAAGATGCTACTGTTGGTGCAGGGAGTTACACCCTTTGGAGTTATCGTTGGCAATTTTTACTTGACCAATTGCCTCACAAAAAAGAAGAGCTGATCAAACAAGAAAAACAAAAGTTGTAAAACTACATTTGTAAAGCAGTCTAAGCTTTATTGTAACGGGATAATCCGCCCTCACCAGGGTTGTGCCGTCACACTGAGCTAGTCACAACTAAGCAGCGAACTCATCATAATCTTGATTTCCTCGTGGGTCGAATTTTGGGGTGTTAGATCACATATATAGTAAAACCCTAATTTATGAGCAAGTCGTTAATCACATATATCAGAACTAGTGAGAAGTTAATCGATAACCATTACTTCAAGATGATGCGTATTAAAGGTATAAGGATGAACTGCCTACCTAAAGAAGCCATGGACGAAAACCAAAGAAGAGCTTCTACTCACACGAGAACCTTTTACTTTTACTGGTGAGTGGTAATAGGGCTTTTCTGTAAAGAACATATATATTTCTTGTGAGCAGGGACCTTCTTTACATCGATTTAAACCCTAACTGATTTCCACCTACACTACAAGAACACAAGACTTATGTGACAACATATATTCGTCATGGAAAACAAAAATGCGTCACATGTGATAATATGTGACGCTTTTACAACGTCACCTATGACGCATCATGGAAAGTATACGTGACGAATTTTAAAAGCGCCACATATTTTTAGTATATGTGACATTGCCTTTTCACTTAATATTGGTTTAAATTAATGAAAATAGGAGATTGTGACGGAGAAGGCGTCACAAAAGAATAAATTATGTGACATATAATTTGTCACTTATGAAATAGATAAGTGGCGCTGAAAGTGTCACATTTTCTTCTATTTGTGGCGTAGCCTGGGTCACTTATGTCAAAATAAAATACCTATTTTGGAAATATATGTGACAGACCAATACATATTCCCTATTTATAATCTGAAATTACAATTCCCTGTTTATAAAATGGAATTACAATTCATGTCAAATATAAGGTAATGCTTCGGTTAATTGCATTTTCATTAATAAACTACTTGGGCACATACATCAAGTACTTTCCCAAAAAAATCTAAATCTTGGCGTCCCATCTCAGCTCAATGGTAGTTTATCATGAAGGGCACCAACTCATCTATACATGTAGAGATGCTAACAAAAGAGAAATCTAAGACACTGAGGAGCTAACCAAAAAGTTCTACCATGTGCATGACTAAAACTAGATAACAGTAAAAGACTTTGTAATATAAATCAGTCTTCATCTGTACCAAGGTCTTCCATTTTAGCATATGCACCCTCGACATCTGAAAGATCATCATCAGTCCCTATAGAGTTGTTGATGCCTTGCCCCTTCTTTCCTAAAAGAGCCTTCACTTGTAATATGAGAATGTCATTCTTATTTTTCAACTCTTTATTCTCCTTTTCCAAGTTGATGAAACTAGTTGACAAAAGCTTTATTTGATCTTTCATCTCTGTTAACTCATAACTTGAAGGCATTGAAGAAACATAACTAGATGTATTCATATGAGGAAAAATACATACACCATTAATAGATTTTCCCTTCCTCCCAAGGTTCTCAGCCATGATGCCAAACTCATCATCCAATGGAACTTGTAGAGAATCTGGTGGAGTACCATTTGTGTTTCTTGAATCAATTTCTCCATAACTTCATCCTTTATTTTTTTTTCATCTTATCCTTACATAACAAATAGCACTAAGAATACTAAAAAAATGAAATCAATATTCATCAATTGCTAAATAAGTAATAAATAAACCATAGTAATATGTAAATAATTCAACTTCTTTTGGTGGTTTTGCCTTCTAGGGGAAAAGATGGAGCGTTAATTCCATTTCGGTTTGGGACTGAAATGTTCAACATTAGAGAGGGAGGATTTTCTGGTTCTGGAGCTCATGATTCAAATGTGGAACTGTAGTATGGGCTAGGCTAGGTGGTTCCAATTGCTTGAGTTGAAGAAAGAATGATGAAATTATGATTTTGTAGAGCATCTCATCTATGTTTTCGGGTAATTTGAGTTTTTTGGCAGTTTATGGGTTGTTTTATAACCAATTTGTTTTTTTTCCCCCCTTTTTTTTTTTAAGTTTTCACAATTTTTATTTTATTTTTTTTTAAAACACACAGTAGGGATAATGCTTGCGTTCTTATGCAGTTGGTATGAAGTTTGATTTCTGTCTAACCAAAAATATGTTTACTCCTAGCCCTTGGTGATAAGATACGACAACTTCTTCGACACGGCCGTCAAATAAGGTTCGAGGTGACCATGGTGTGCATACTATTAAGACTCCGAAAAGGCGATAACTGGGACAAAGATCAGATATGGTCAAGTATAACGAGAACTTGGACATTGTAAGTCTTTATATATACCAAATGAAATTAGGAATTTAATTAAACTCTCTATGCAATTGACGATTGCACTAAATGTCATCAGGTATGAAGGGATAAATGTGTGTGTTTGATTCTACTTATCAATATATCAGTAGAAGTTTTTTTTTTTCATTAAAACTTCAAATTTGACCTATTGATGACCTGCGTCATTTTTTTTTTTTCTAACGAGTTTTGGGGAAATGTACTCTTGCAGTCAAAAACATGGCTGTGTGGAAAATGGAGGGGAAGTAAATGGCACGGACGTATGGATGGACGAAATAAATTCATGTTGATGATTAAAAAGGCACAGTTGAGGCTTTAATTGTTTTCCTTTTTTATGACTTCAAATGAATTTGATCTCGCATATATTGGGTATTGTATTTTCTAATTGTAATGCATTATGTTGTTGCATAAGTACGTATAACGTAAATTGTGAATTTGACAGGCCAAAACATTTGAAAATTAAGAAAAAGCTTCTGCAACCATTTGAGTTAGGGCTGGGCACGGGCCGGGCCGGGCCCAATTTTGAAGGGACCGGACCGGACCTAGGTTCAAAGAGAACGGGGCGGGCCGGGCCGGGGATTACATTTTCTAATATAAGAACCGGACATTACCCGGCCCGGTTGAAACGGGCCGGTTCGAGCCGGGTCCACGGGTCCTTTATTTTTTATTTTTTATTTTTTTTTTTGGTTGTTTGAAAAATGGGATATATACGGATACTTCACTAACGGGTAATTATTTAAACTAAACCAAATAAAGCATTTCTATCTTCATCAAATAACATAACAAACAAAACTAGGAAAGAAATACAAGCGCTGCACATTTGTGATAGGTTCTCACTTCTCGCAAAGAGCGAGAGGGTGAAGAAACTAAGAGAGCCTCTCTTCAAATACTCGAAACCAATAAACTATGGTAATCAAATACTCTTAAATTTCTGCAAATTTAAATACCAAACAACTTAAAATCTACAATCTATAAGCAGATCCATAAAATTCAAAACCAATAAACAGTATTGGAAAAATCAACATTTAGAGTCCTCCAGGAATTAGAGGCAGGGGAAAGGGATACAAAGAGGTTTACCTCCATCTGTTTTCTAACACTCCTACTACATATGAAATTTTGAAATGCCTGCTTCTTGTGATAGCTATTCAACATGGATGTCATCTCAGATGCTTTTGCCTTACATTTCAGCTCAACAAACTCCTAAATACAGAGATGAAAGTAAAATTCAATGGGCACATTGATGAGAAAGAATAAACAAAACTAACTATTACGGTTTTAAATAGATCCAATTATTGTTGCTTCGTAAATTAATTCTCTCTAAGAAGTATATGATTTGTAAATTATATTAACATGAGAATTTTTTTTTTAAATGGTATGCAAACTACATAAAACAAGGATACTGTGAAGGAACAAAACTGAAACATATATTCAGTTACCATTTGTTAAAACAAAGCATCATATCCTCTGCATAAGATGGTCCATGGTAAGAGAGAATGTAAATTAAAGCTCATCTGCAGTATTCAACTAAAGATCTATTACCAGTTCACATTCATAAAGAAAAGCATAGATACACCAACTTGAAGATGATAATGGCATTGAAAGAAGATGAGATAGCAGGCTACCGTATTCAAACCACGCCCATATGACAAAGAAATATATCATCCCGGGGTTCCATCATCTTCCTTTAGAGGTGCATCATCTTCCAGCCAAAAATGCTTAGGAAATTGATGTGAGCTAACATCCGTTGCCTCAGACAATCGCTTCTTAAGTTCCACAATAAGGACTCTGCAGCAATTACGAATTTGTGTTTGTAAAGAAACTCATCCGCACCAACATAACAGCCACCATATAAAAACGAAATCAGAATGATTAAAAAAAAAAATCGTCCAAGGGTTACCTACATGATATATCTCTTGCACCAGCGTTAGCATCTGTTCCCTTGGGTAATTCTACTTTACAGTTCCACACCACAGTTAGCTCGCTGCCGCATCCACAAAGGCCATAAATGAGTCTGTCCTGTCACATTGTATTAACAGATACTTAGGATTGATTTTACAAGAGTCTTGATAACTAATGCTGATCCATAAAATTCTAAATGTTGATTTCTGCAAGTAATCAAATCGCAGCAGTCCATATAATCAATCAAAAAGCTTATGCAATCATAGCCCCAAAAACCCTAAATTCCCAAATCAAAAAGCCACGTAATTCCTAAATCAATTGAAAAGCTTATGCAAAAATCCTAAATTCCTAAATCAGAAACCCTAATTCATAAATTACCTAGGAATTTGTAGGATGATGGTAGTGTTCTCGACGGCGAGGTTGGTGTGGACCGTGTCGTGGTGGTCGGAACTCGCGATTGGGAGGATTGAAGGAGAGTCAGGAGACGATCCTGCGATGGTGATGGTGGCTACCTGAGGTCCTGATTTAATGTCGACAGTCACTAACTCACTATGAGTCTCAGGGAGTCGAGTCAGTAGGGGTCTAAGACGAGGGAGGAGAGGAGATTTGGGGAGTGGGGTCTGAGATGATCGAGCGAGGTCTGAGACGAGAGAGGAGAGGAGATTTGGGGAGTGGGGTGTCGACTGTAGGAATCTGGCAGGCAGAGTCTGAGACTCTTACTTGAGTGCGATCAGATTAAACCAACGGATCAGATTAAATCTCAAATTTTTGGAAGGTGGAAACGGTTCGGGTCGGGGACCCGTTTCCTCAGCAATTAAGACCCGTCCCGCCCCGCAAATGACATGGACCCGCTCCGCCCCGCCCCGTTTCAGGATTTTAAAAACAGGACCCGCCCCGTACCCGCCCCGAATCGCTCGGACCTGCCCCTACCCGCGGGTCCAGCCCCGTTTGCCCAGCCCTAATTTGAGTTCATGATTGGTCTACAACTTTTTCAATTATATTATGTTGTAAGCTTTCCATATAGTGTCAAGATGAAAAAATGACCAAGAGGCGTCGACATTCAATTTAAAGCTTTCCTCAACATGACAGCTGTAGGTAATTCCGGTTCCCTATAATATTGTCGTGTTTTTGGCTGAAAGCTCGCAAGTATCTCTAAAATTTATTCAGTTGGTTTCTTTTGGACTACAATGCAAGACTTATCAAGTCCTTTTTTTATGCAGAAGTTTATTTGATAGTAGGTGGGATCTATAGGATAAAAATGTCAAAGCAATGTGGAAGGAGATGTCAAATTAATTCAAAAGTTGTTTGTATCTCTTTAATTTAATAAGAGGTGTGCCCTTATTATGAATTATGTAAATGTGCAATTGTTGTTGAATTGAATCATAATACAGTAGTTTAATAAATTTCATATTTTATATTTTCAAAAAGTAAAAATCTGTATAAGAAAGAAAACAAATAATACAATACATCTTAAGGGACGCTTTGAAAAAAACCTCTCACATGTGCGTTAATTATAAATCAAGGTCATAATAATCGTTGTAACTCAACTGTAGAGATAAAAAATATCTTAAGGAGATGATTGGAAAAAGAAAATAATAAGAAACTGTTATGATGCGCGCATACGCACAATTTATAAAATAATCACTTAAAAAATATAAGAATATATAAAGCAACACATTTTTGAGGTGTGCAATGTCCGTGATGTAAAAATACCTCTCGCATGCGCATGAACACGTGCGAAAAGGCTAGTAATTAGTTAAGTCCAATTAGCTAGGTTCAAACATAAAGATCCTTCAATCAAGTGAAAACAACTACTAGACGAAAGACTTAATAAAGGTGACAGTTTGAATTCATCAAAACGAATGAAACACGATGATAAAACCCATCACAATTTACATTGGCTCAACAGAAAATTAATTACTTTGGTTGATCAGCCAGTACATATCAACTAGCATAATTGATTTCCAATCTTTTTTTTTTCCTTTTTTTTTTTTTTAATTTATTTTATCAAACGATAGATTTTGTTAGATCAGCAACTGACGGGGTTTGAAACCACACCATCATACAAAGGCTCAACACCTTTCCAGCACTTGTTGAGAGTTGATGTGTGGACAATTTGTCCCACATCGGTGAGGGAGTGACTTGGCTATGGGGTGTGGACAATTTGTCCCACATCGGTGAGGGAGTGACTTGGCTATGGGCTTATATTATCTTAGACTACTCCTCATATTGTCCATTGGTTTTTATGATGGAATCCTAATTTCATCATAGTATCAGAACGAGTTGTCCCTCATGTGAAAGCCCAAAAGGGCCACACGTGCTCGCGTCAACTAGTTGTTGTCCACATGTAGGCTTGAAAATCGGCCATAGTGCAGGGGCGTGTTGAAAGTTGATGATGTGTGGACCATTTGTCCCACATCGGTGGGGGATTGATTTAGCTATGGGCTTATATGGTCTTAGGTTACTCCTCATATTGCCAATTAGTTTTATGGTGGAATCCCAATTTCATCACCACTGTGGTAAATGGCCACTTGCTCCAATCTCTTATTCAAACTTTGTGACTAATTTATCTTTTACCTTCAACACATAGACAGTTTAATGTGTACATTCAGCTCTTCATTAAACATACTTCCAGTCTAGTGAGTATTCCAATCTGATACACCAAACGAAACCCTAACATTAGTAACGATTGCAACAGCTTTGGCAGGTATAGCTGACTAAACAGAGTCAACGAGTCATGTCTTTAAGCATGGATGGTGATTTTAATGAATGTTCTTATATTTTGACCTGGACAAACAGAAAGAAACTTATATCAGTAGGTCCTCTAAGACTCATAAACCTAGTTTTGAATAGTCACTGCCCCGAGGCATAAGTTAAAGTCATGGTGGACGCTTTCAACCACCTTAATTCAAGGTCATAATAATCGTTGTAACTCAACTGTAGAGATAAAAAATATCTTAAGGAGATGATTGAAAAAATAAAATAATAAGAAACTGTTATGATGTGCGCATACGCACAATTTATAAAATAATCACTTAAGAAATATAAGAATATATAAAGCAACACATTTTTGAGGTGTGCAATGTCCGTAATACAAAAATACCTCTCACATGCGCATGAGCGCATGCGAAGAGGCTAGTAATTAGTTAAGTCCAATTAGCTAGGTTCAAACATAGAGATCCTTCAATCAAGTGAAAACAACTACTAGACTAAAGACTTAATAAAGGTGACAGTTTGAATTCTTCAAATCGAATGAAACACGATGATAAAACCCATCACAATTTACATTGGCTCAACAGAAAATTAATTACTTTGGTTGATCAGCCAGTAAATATCAATTAGCATAATTGATTTCCAATCTCTTTTTTTTTTTTTCTCCTTTTTTTTTTTTAAATTTATTTTATCAAACGATAGATTTTGTTAGATTAGCCACCCACCGGGTTTGAACCCACACCGTCATGCAAGGGCTTTACACCTTTCCAGCACTTGTTGAGAGTTGATGATGTGTGGACAATTTGTACCACATCGGTGAGGGAGTGACTTAGCTATGGGCTTATATTATCTTAGACTACTCCTCATACTGCCAATTGGTTTTTATGGTGGAACCCCAATTTCATCATGGTATCAGAACGAGTTGTCTCTCGTGTGAAAGCCCAAAAGGGCCACACGTGCTCGCGTCACCTAGTTGTTGTCCACGTGTAGGCTTGAAAATCGGCCATACGTGCAGGTGTGTGTTGAAAGTTGATGATGTGTGGACAATTTGTCCCACATCGGTGGAGGATTGACTTAGCTATGGGCTTATATGGTCTTGAGTTACTCCTCATATTGTCAATTGATTTTATGGTGGAATCCCAATTTCATCACCACTGTGCTAATGGCCACCTGCTCCAATCTCTTATTCAAACATTGTGACTAATTCATCTTTTACCTTCAACACATAGACAGTTTAATGTGCACATTCAGCTCTTCATTAAACATACTTCCAGTCTAGTGAGTATTCCAATCTGATACACCAAACGAAACCCTAACATTAGTAACGATTGCAACAGCTTTGGCAGGTATAGCTGACTAAACAGAGTCAACGAGTCATGTCTTTAAGCATGGATGGTGATTTTAATGAATGTTCTGATATTTTGACCTGGACAAACAGAAAGAAACTTATATCAGTAGGTCCTCTAAGACTCATAAACCAAGTTTTGAATAGTCGCTGCCCCGAGGCATAAGTTAAAGTCATGGTGGACACTTTCAACTACCTTAATTCCCAGTAATGACTTGTAGAACTATGTTTTGTTTTGTTTCATTAACATGTATAGTTACAGATCCATCTGGAAGATACGTAAGTCCCAAGTTCCATAGAGAGGTTAGCATATACATAGATATAGTTAGTGTAGCATAGGTACTAGGTAATATTTTCTCGTTAGACTTAGGACCTGTTTGGGATTGAGGTGATTAAAAAAAAAAGCTACTATGAAAAAAAGCTATGAAAATTTTTGGTGTTTGGTAAACTTTGAAAAACAGCTTTGTTTCAAAGTTGAGGGTGAAAGCCCAAAACCAGGAGATGGCAAGAAGCTGCAATTTGCAGCTTCCAAAAGCAGCTTATTTTCACCCACACACGGATGAACAGTGTACCCATTTAATGAAATATGAATAACCCAAAACTGCCCTCCCTTTTCCTTCACCTACGCTCTCACCTTTCCAGACCTCTCTCGCACGCTCTTTACCTCAGGCACTTAAAATGACTCCCCATCTCCGATGACTCCCCATTTCTCTTCGCAACCACCTTCACCTCCCTCTAGTTTTCTCTTCCCTCCTTTTTCTCATTCGGATTCTTCTTTCGTTTCATCTTCTTCTTCCTCAATTAGTTTCTACGCACCCAGGTATTTCACCATCTTTCAATCATTGATTGTTTTCTGTTAATTTAGGATTAAATTATGGCTTAATTTTTGCTAATTGAGGTTTAAGAGTGCGGATTTCTTGAGAAAAATGCATTCGTGAGCGAGTTTTTATGATTTGCAGTCAGTCCTGCTTCCTTGTTTAGGGCAAACAAACATTTGAGCTTTGGGTGGCTAACTTCTAATTGACATTTAAATTAATACATTTTCCTAATCACAACAAGTTGTAATTTCCCAAATTTCAAGCTCTGAGCATGGAATTGTGCAGTTAATCTGTAACTTGAATATGCCATCCTTGTTTGCTTGTCTGACCCGTGTGCAACAATGTCTAGATCTCAACAACCGGGACCATGCTCTTAGGAAATGTGTGCTGATAATCAACTTGGAGGTGAAAGATAAACCACGAGGAGGCGGCTGTAGGAGCTCGTCTTACTTTAGATCTTTGCCAAGAGGTCTGTATTTATGGTTGCATCGACACCCCATAATCTGTAATGCAAAACAGTAATGTTGATGGGTACATTATCGTTAATTGTTTTCCAGATTGAAGCAGCCGATTCGTGGGAGGAATCAATTGATGATATTGTATCTGGTTTTGAGAAACAGCAGCGACGGAAGTTAATGTATAGCATCTCATTTTATTGAAACTGTAATAATAGTCTGTTAGGGAGATTTCGAAAAACCAAGACCCGGTGTTGCTGATAACTTATGTGCACCGACTGTTCTCCCCAAATGTAATTCTTGCTTAAGCAGTAGTTTCGATAATATCTTGATTAGAGCGACTCTCCTACCGTACAGTTACTAATAAGAATAACGTAGTCGTGACATCTCATGCCAAATTTATCTCGACCATCCAACATTAGTAAGTCAATGTATAAACGCATTTACTTTGGTTTCACCGACATTAGTAACTACATATGGAGGTATTCTGAACGTGATCGTCATTTTGATGACCCCAGGGACTTTTGCGAAGAAAGCGATAGTAGTGATGATGATGATGATAAATATCAAAATTATCAAGTTGAAGGATCACATGAGATAGAGGCATTAAGAAATAGAATAGCGACAAGTTTGATGAATGCATCTAATTAGACTACTTTCAAGTACATTAACAATATTGTACTAATGAATCCTAGCTATTCATTCTAAAATATTTCTATTAAAGTAGTTTGTCATACTAATTAATATTTAAGATAAAGTTTATAAATATTTTTCTTCTAAAAATAAAATATATTTAGTAATTCACTTTTATTTGTTAAGAAAATTAAATTAATAGCATATCTAGTATTATACCCTTTTTGGTCATTTCACACAGTCACAGCTGTTTTACAAAAAAGGTTACCAAATACTATCATACTGCTTTTTTTTTCCAAAAGCACTTTTACAAAAAAGTTTACCAAACACTTTGCTGCTTTATTTCACAGCCGCTTATTCTCACAGCACAATCGCTTATTCTCACAGCAGTTTTTTTTCAAAGCACAGCAATACCAAACCAGCCCTTACATTGTTTGATGATATTTATTTTGTCCGATTGTGAAAATGAACCACGTCCATGAAAGAATTAATAACACGTCAGATCTAAGTTATGGCAGGTATCCTTTCCAAGGTTTGCTCAATCAATTCACAAGTCTCCGCTCCAAGTCTTCCCCTCCAATTCTTCCTCTCCAAGTCTTCCTCCTCCCTAACAATAAAAGGACCAAAACATCTCATTTTTTTCAACAAAAACTTAGAAGCCATGACCATGAGCAAACAAAAAGTGCTTCTGCAACCTATCATCCTCATAATAGTAATAGAGGTACTATTAGCAGCAGCCACTTCAGCCCAAACACAATTAACCTCTCCACCTCTTCCTTCTCCTCCTCCTCCCGGTGAAGTAGAAGTCAAGCCGGGTTGTCAAGACAAATGTGGGAATGTTAGCATCTCATATCCATTTGGTACAAAAGAGGGCTGTTACTTAAATGAGGATTTCCTCATTACTTGTAATAGCACACATTATGACCCCCCAAAACCATTTCTTAGAAAGAGTGATTCGATTGAAGTCACAAACATATCCGTGGATGGGAAGCTTTACATTACCCTATACCCAGCCGTACAATGTTTCGAAAAATCAGGCCAGCTGACTAACGACTTCACCAATTCTGTCACTCTTTCCAAATTCTTCATATCAAACACCGACAACGTATTTGTTGCAGTTGGTTGTGACACATATGGGCACATTGAGGGAGACAAAAATGGAGACTACGGATACACTGGTGGGTGCAATACAGTGTGTGGCAGCATTGACTACGTTGCCAATGGTTCCTGCACTGGTATCGGCTGTTGTCAAACACGCATTGCTCAAGGAATGACTTCTTTCAAGGTAAGTGCATGGAGTTATGATAATCATACGGATGTGTACTCCTTTAATCCTTGCAGCTTTGCCTTCGTTGTGCAAGAGGGCAAGTTCAACTTCTTCTCCAATATGTTGTGGTCGGATTATTTGAAAAAAACAGAACTTCCGGTGGTACTTGATTGGTCAGTTGGGAATGAGACATGCTCTAACGTTGTTGAGAAGAAACGAGTGATGAATTACACATGTCAGGGCAACACCATGTGTTCTGATGTCGAGAACGGATCCGGGTATCGCTGCAAGTGCAAGGACGGTTACCAAGGGAATCCATACCTAAATGACTGCTATGGTAGTTCTATTTCACTTTATTAGTACTACTAATTAAATAACATGCTTAATTTCTGAGCATGGATTATATATGTTGTTTTTCAGACATTGATGAATGTAAGGTTCCGAAGCTCAATACATGCAAGCAAAAATGTATAAATACAGAGGGAAACCATACTTGTTCTTGCCACAAGGGGTACCATGGTGATGGCAGGAAAGACGGAGAAGGTTGCACCCCTGATCGGACCTTTGTTGTCCAAATTGTCGTTGGTAAGCATGTACATATATAGTAACAAGTGATTAACAATTGATTCAATGCTTCTCTACATGTTTTTAAAGAATCCAAACTTCGTTAGGGATGTGATAAAAAAACATGGTCGGTACATATGGTCTAGATAGCAATACATACTCATTCCATTTGGTTATAACTACCAGGGTTTACAATCAATTTGTTGGATATGTAGGAATCAGCGTAGGCCTCGTATCCCTGTTAATGTGCATCTCTTGGTTGTATTTGGGATACAAAAGATGGAAGCTCATGAAGCTGAAGGAGAAGTTCTTCAGGCAAAATGGAGGGATCTTGCTACAACAGCAACTTTCAGAACGGCAAGGATCTTCTCATGATACGGCAAAAATCTTCACAGCAGGAGAACTTGAGAAGGCCACTAAAAATTATCATGACACTAGAATCATTGGCAAAGGAGGGTTCAGTACAGTCTACAAAGGAATTTTAGCAGACGGCCAAGTAGTTGCAATCAAGAAGTCCAAAATAGTAGATCAAAACCAGATAGAGCAATTCATAAATGAAGTGGTCGTACTGTCCAAAATCAACCACAGGAATGTGGTCAAGCTTTTAGGTTGTTGTTTCGAAACCGAAGTCCCCCTACTAGTTTATGAATTTGACACCCATGAAACCCTATCTAAATACTATTAACCAATGAATGTATAATCCCCTAAATCTATTGAACAGAGATATGTAAACAGAAATGAAGAGAGAAGAGAAGTCGAGAGGTTTTGTATTTCTCAGAGTAAAGAAGATAAGAGTTTTCTCAGATACTAACATCACTTCTATATCAGCTATTTATACTAGCTAATATCACATTACACAATGACTCTATTACCCTTTCTAACAACTCCATTCTAACTAACTCAAACCAAGTAACTAACCAATGACACACTGCCATATGTCAACATGACTATATGGTTATTAGTCCCCCCACAAACTGAGCTGAGCTACGGAAGCTAAGTTTGCTGCAGAACCAACACCCAAGCCAAGAGACCTGCAATGTTTCTGAAAAATGGGACTATGCAAACCCTTTGTAAAGACATCAGCCACCTGATCATCTGTGGGAATATAATGAACCATAAGATCTCCTCGTTGAACCTTTTCACGCACAAAGTGATAGTCCGTGTCAAGATGCTTGATCTTGGAGTGAAAAACAGGATTTGAACTTAAAGCCAGGGCAGAAATGTTATCACAGTATATGAATGGGGGAACTGAGATGGATTGATGAAGATCCTTAAACACAGAACGAATCCAAAAAACATCAGCTGCACAATGAGCTAATGCCTTATACTCTGCCTCCGTGGAGCTTCGAGAGACTGTGGACTACTTTTTAGACTGCCAAGAGACAAGATTGTTACCCAAATAGACAACAAAACCTGTGATTGATCTTCTGGTGTTGATATCTGCTGCCCAATCGGAGTCAGAATAGGCAGTAATGTTGAATTCCTTGCATTTGGTATAGTGTAAGCCAGAACCAATTGTCCCCTGAATGTATCTTAAAATCCTTTTGACCAAAACCATGTGGACATCAGTTGGTTGTGCCATGAATTGGCAGACCATGTTCACTGAGTGGGCTATATCAGGACGAGTAAACGTAAGATACTGGAGAGCCCCAACAATGCTCCTATAGTGACTCGGATCAGACACCAAAGTTCCTTCACCAGCAAGAATTTGAGTATGAGGCTTATAGGGCGTAGATGTAGATTTGTAAGTATCCATTCCTGCCTTTTGTAACAAATCCTTGGCATATTTAGCTTGGGAGATAAACAATGAACCATCATCTCTATATTGGATATGCAATCCCAGAAAATATGTTAACCTCCCCATATCCTTGAGTTCAAATACACCAGCAAGATCATCAATAACAGATTGAATTTTAGTAGGATCTGATCCAGTAAGAATGATGTCATCAACATACAATAAGAGCAGAATTATATCACTACCATCAATCTTGACAAAAAGACTAGAATCAGAAGAGGAGGATTGAAAACCAACAGCTGGAAGATAGCTTGTGAACTTCGAGTTCCAAGTGCGAGGAGCCTGTTTTAACCCATAAAGGGATTTGACCAATTTGCAAACATATCCAGGACAGGTAGCATCCACAAACCCTTGTGGTTGTTTCATATAGACATCATTTTCCAAGTCACCATGAAGGAAAGCATTTTTGACATCGAGTTGTCTTAATGACCAACTGAACTGAGTAGCTAAAGCCAAGATAAGCCTTACAGTGGTATGTCGAACCACTGGACTAAAGGTCTCTGAATAATCCAAGCCTTGCTCCTGAGTATACCCTTGTGCTACCAAACGAGCTTTGAACCGAGATATGCTACCATCTGGATTTTTCTTAACCTTATACACCCATTTACTGCCAATAACAGACCTATGGGAAGGTGGTGGAACAAGTATCCAAGTACCTTGAGACTTCAATGCATTGAACTCCTCCTGCATGGCAGTTTGCCATTCTGATGACAAAGAAGCAGCTTTAAATGTCCTAGGTTCTTCACAAGTTGAAATGTCAGCAATAAAGGAAAATCCCCCAGATACAGGCACACTCAAGGTGGTAGATGAACCATCAGAGGAGACATCATCAAGTTGTAAAGAACACAACTGAGGTAGAGAAGCAAGACAACCCACAAAGCTTTTCCTGGAAATAGCACCAGTTCTTAACCTGGTTTGGATACACTCCCTATTGATAGGTGTGGGAACCAAATTAGTAGTATGAGGAGATGAGAGAGAGGGAATAACTTGTTGTTGGAGAACAGGTGCAATGACACGTAACACTGGAGTAGTAACTGGTGAAGAGGAGTGAACCAGAGATGTGTCAGACCCCTGAACTTCTGGCTCTGGGGATAAATGATCTTCTGATGGAGAAGTATTTGGAGAAAATAATTCGACACCTGACTGAGATAAAGACTGTTGATAACCTGCAGAAGTTGTATTGTGCTGTGAAAAAGACACTGGTAAAGTGACAAGCATAGGTACAGGCCTTGATTGTTCCTGATCCTCATGACAAGACATTCTGGCAGGGCTTGGATGTGAAACCATTCTGGCAGGAAACAGAGATTCATCAAAATAGACATGCCTGGAAATAACCAACCTCTTGGTTTGCAAGTTATAACAAATCACTCATTTGTATCCTTGGTAATAACCCAAAAATGCACACATCACTGATCTTGGTTGTAATTTGTTACTATTGTATGATCTGAGACATGGAAAAACAGCAGAACCAAAAATCTTAAGGAATTGGATATCTGGTAGCTTCTTATATAAAGACAAGTATGGAGAGCTGAAACACAGACTTTTGCAAGGCATGTTGTTAATAAGCCTAACTGAATGAGCACAAGCAAAGTACCAGAACACAGAAGGTAAGCCAGAAGCACTAAGAAGAGTGATTGCAGTGTCCAAAATATGCCTATGTTTTCGTTCAGCAACTCCATTCTGCTGAGGAGTATAAGGACAGGAAATGAGTTGCATAATTCCTTTGGCAGCAAAAAAGGAAGAAAACCTCTTGCTTGTATATTCACCTCCCCCATCTGTTTGCAAGGACTTAATTGGAATACTAAACTGAGTCAAGACAAACTGATAGAACTGAACAAAGATTGTAAACACATCCGATTTATTACTCATTGGGAATATCCAAACAAATCTCGTATATTCATCAACAAATGTTACATAATACCTATAGCCCTCTATAGATCTTACAGGTGCTGGTCCCCAGACATCAGTATATACTTTCTGAAAATGAGATGTACACCTATCAGTTCTAACAGGAAATGGAAGCCTAGACATTTTTCCTTGAATACAAGAGATACAAGTATTGTGATTATCATCTGTTTGAACTGGAATATTCGATTGTTTCAACATGAAAGACATTACATCATGAGCTGGATGTCCTAATCTCTGATGCCAGACATTGTTCTTCACTGCTTTTCCCAAATAAGCTGCTGGACACCTGGTGATATGCTGAGAACCCTTTGCACTTGTGACCACAGGAATCTGAAACAATTCATCAGGCCTACTCTTTCCCTGGTACACTATCTCCCTTGTCTTTTTGTCCTGCACAAAGAATGCAGACTCATCACATATAAACCAGCTGTTGTTATCTGCACATAACTATTTCACAGATAGTAAACTCCTAGCAATAGTAGGTACATGTAAAACTTTGTTAAGAATCAGGGAATGAGTAGGAGTCCGAAGCTTAGTAGATCCAATATGTTTAATTGGAAGACCAGTACCATTCCCAATTGTTATGTTCTCAGATCCCTCAAAGGGTTTTACTTGAGAAAGAGCACTAATGTCAGAAGTTATATGATGTGACGCACCAGAATCAACAATCCAGGTATCTTGAGGAAAAGAGTGAGGGGACTGTTGTGCATTCATTGCAGACAAAGATGAAGATGGAGGATGGCCTTGATAAGCATAGTTTCCCCTGTGATAGCAGTCCAAAGCTGAGTGACCTCTCTTCCCACATATCTGACACTCAACTGCAACACCTATGATTGGCATATTTGTATTCCTGCGAAAACAATTAACTGCAGTGTGACCTCTTTTGTTGCAGATCTGACACTCAATCACCACTGTAGTTCTGTTATCAACAATGCCTAACCAGGTATTAGGATTCCCAAGTTGTCTTGATCCCCCCAATTGCACTAAGTTATGCCCTCTTCCTCTAAAACCATTATTATGCCTGTAATTGTTAACACCCCTGTAGTTGTTATTACCCCTGTAATTATTCCCAAATGATCCAGATTGTTCATTTAAGGACTGTGATCTTGACACAGGTGGACCACTAGAATTTGCAGAAAAACCATATCCATATGACTCATTTGGAAACAAACCAGGTTGTGGAAAATAATATGGCTGCTGGAATTGAGGTTGTGAGGAAAAGTATGGCTGGGAACCTGGAGGTGGTGGTAAGGATGACAGTGAATCACATGGTACTGCTGTGATATTACCAGCAGTGACAGCTGGAATATGAGCATGACTGTGAGAATTTGAAGATGATGCAGACGAGTGAGACCCAGTGTTTGAACTAGAACCAGTCGCTGGATCAGACCTTGACCCGTGCACATACAAAGCAGACATATTCTGAGTAACTATATTCATGTCCCCCTCAATTTCCCTCTCAGTACCAAGTAACAATGCTCGGAACTCCTTCAACGTGAGTGTAGACTCCCTAGCCAATATAACAGTACGAATAACCCCAAATTCCTTTGGTAAACCAGCAAGACCAGCAATCATAACATCATTATCTGAAATAGTTTCACCTGCAGCACTTAGTTGTTCTCTAATATGCTTGAGCCTCAACAAATATTTATCAATTGTATCAGACCCTTTTTGAATCGTGTGTAGTTCAGTTTTCAAATGATTGATTCTAGATTTAGACACAGTGGCATATCGATCAACTAGATTAATCCAAGCCTCATATGCAGTACGACATCCAATCACATATTCCATAGCCTCATCAGTTAAAGTAGCAAGCAATAAACTCAATAACGCCATATCAACAATTTCCCATTCAGTGTATGCAACTGTGACCTCTCTTGTAACCCCATGTTCTGAATCAACAACAAACTTTGATGGACAAGGAGTAGTACCATCAAAATGACCAAACAACTTATACCCCCTTAGCACCGACTGAAACTGAAATGCCCATTTAGCAAAATTATCATCCCTAAGCTTAATGGTAAGCATTCCTAGAACACCTTCAACTTTAAATGAAGACGCATCCATGACAGAAAGATTGATATTTCCACAGATCAAGACAACTGTATGACCAAAACAAGACCAACTCCAGAGAATAACACTCTAAACAAATCAAGAAAGGCGAACCCTTTCTTGCAACAATGCGACCAAATTACAGTACTGCAATCAATACGTCAACTAACAAACAATTGCACAATTCATACACCAAAATTCATTCATCAAATCAGGAGAAAACATAAAAGAATCCCCAATTCACCAATTTAGCAATTCAGGAGACAACATAACAGAAGCCCCAATTTACGAGAAGCATGACAGAATCTCAAACGCCATTTTTGTACAGAACAAAATCAAGATCAAAGAAAACCCAGACAAAGAAACACGAACAATCTCACCAGATCAGCGACAAAAAACCTTTCCAAGAACCACCAAGAATCTGCATCAGAGTAGCGGAAGAAACCCCTGAGATCGAACACGGCCGTCAACCTTCACCGGCTCTGATACCATATTAACCAATGAATGTATAATCCCCTAAATCTATTGAACAGAGATATGTAAACAGAAATGAAGAGAGAAGAGAAGTCGAGAGGTTTTGTATTTCTCAGAGTAAAGAAGATACGAGTTTTCTCAGATACTAACATCACTTCTATATCAGCTATTTATACTAGCTAATATCACATTACACAATGACTCTATTACCCTTTCTAACAACTCCATTCTAACTAACTCAAACCAAGTAACTAACCAATGACACACTGCCATATGTCAACATGACTATATGGTTATTAAATACATCCATAACACAACCAAATCATCCAAATTCAACGCGCCTTGGGAAATTCGTCTACGGATAGCTACAGAAACTGTTGGTGTGCTATCATACTTGCACTCTGCAGCTTCTGTTCCTATCATTCACAGAGATGTCAAGTCTACAAACATACTCTTAGATGAGAATCTCACAGCCAAGGTGTCTGACTTTGGAGCCTCAAGATTAGTTCCATTGGATGAACCTCAGTTATCTACAATGGTGCAAGGAACTCTTGGGTATTTAGACCCGGAATACTTGCAGACAAGCCAATTGACTGAGAAAAGCGATGTCTATAGTTTCGGAGTTGTCCTCGTAGAGCTACTAACAAGAAAGAAGGCTCTTTCCTTTGACAAGCCGGAGGAAGAGAGAAATTTGGCAAACTATTTTCTTTCAGCACTGAAAGACAACCGCTTGCTGCAAGTTCTTGATGATTGTATTGTGACTGAGGCAAACGTTGAGCAGCTTAAGGAAGTTTCTAACCTTGCAAAGGGGTGCTTGAGAGTAAAAGGGGAAGAAAGACCAACAATGAAGGAAGTTGCAATGGAACTGGAGGGGCTGAGAAGGATGTTCATGCATCCATGGGTTAATGATAATTCCAATTTAGAAGAAACTGAATCCTTGCTTGGAGGAATATCAATGGAAACTATTAGTTTTGAAGGAGGTGGCGAATCAAGTTCGGGGTTTCATAATATGAGGAACCACGTTGTATTACCAGTTGGTCTTACAATAAGCTAACAATAATGTTATTTAAATACGCATTTTGCGATAATTGAACTTAAAACCTCTTACTTATAAGTAAAGAAAAATAATACTAGACCGTAGTACCAAGCGGCAATGCAGACTTAACTTATAAACGAATGATCAAAATCAAAATTTTGTGTAACACCAGGATTACTCTTAAACGAGCACCAAAAATTAACCGACTAAAATTTAAGGGTATTTAGCTATAAATTACTTAAAATTACTGATTAGGCATATATTTCTGATTTGAACTTATTTTTTATTAATTAGACGTGGATCAATAAGGAATGCTAAGATCAACTATATTATTCTTCACAAACTTATGCATGTCGTACCTCTTTATTGGTATCACATCGATCCGAGTCTGCTCACTCCACCCTCACGGTTCAGTCCTCATCTCTTGGGTTGCAATTCTTTTTTCTTTTAAGAAACCTCGTCAGTAGAATGTTGATACTATTCAATGTGGGCATATTCCCTCTTTTGTCCTTCATCCATGATTCCAAAGTTATACTATTCACTCTTGCAGTTCTTATACCATTCAATGTTGTCATTTTCTGTAATTCCTAATTTCTTGTACGAATTTTATTCAACCATATGATTTTGTGCGGTTTTTCTTATGAATCCAGATTTTTTTTTTGTGAGGATTCTAGAAATTCATGAATTGTGTCCGTTCATCGTACATCGTACAGTTAGAAATTATTTTAAAATTTGTTATTTAAAATTAAAAACAAACAACCCCTGATCAAAACTGATTGTACGATGAATAATGAACGAATACATCTATGAATCTCCAAGATGCTCATAAAGAAAATCCATAAAGAATCCTGTTGGTTTTTTTTTTTTTTTGGGGGGGGGGGGAGAACTGGAAATACATAAACCAAGGCAAGAGATGCCAAAGAGAACAACGAAAGCCAAACACCAGGCAAACAACCAAAAAACAGATAGGAAGTACAAGGGGGTAGAAAACCCGACACTTGAAGCCAAGCTCTAAGTGTCACCCCTTGCACCCCCAACACAAAATAAAGCTCTAAGTGTCACCCCTTGCACCCCCAACACTTCAATTCATCTGTTTTTATTTTACCCGGGCTTCATTTCATCTTCAAATGCCTTCTTCGATTTTATTGCACTTTGGTCACCGAAAATGATGAAAGGCTATAAAGTCTCTCAAGCAATTTCTTCATACTTGTTTTCGTATCAAGGATCTTGGGGATTGAGGTTTCCCGTTCAAAGAAAGGTATTTGCATTTCACAGAGGAAGTATACTCATGACAGTCTCAAAGATGGTGGTATATTCGGTGCTAGTCCGGTCTCATTTCTAATGAAGCAAGGAACCAAGCTCACTGACTGTGGAGGAATACTCAAGGATCCATCTCAATATAGGCGATTGGTTGGTCGTCTAATCTACCTCACTATCACAAGGCTTAATATTACATATATCATACATGATCTGAGCAGTTTATCCATGAGCCGGTAACCACACATGGAGGCAGCTTTACGTGCACTCAAATACCTAAAAAATGCACCTGCACAAAGATTTCTATTTTTAGCCGAAAACAACCTGAAGTTGAGTGCATTCTGGGACTCAGATTGGGTTGGCTGCCCGATTACTCGGAGGTCTACTACTGGGTATTGTGTGTTCTTTGGAAACTCTTTAATTTCATGGAGAACGAAGAGGCAAAAGACTGTCTCTCTTTCCTCAGCGAAAGCTGAATATAGAGCAATGATGGGGACATGTTGTGAGCTTACATGGTTGCGAAGCTTATTGCGTGATTTACAATTGCCACATCCTGAATATGCTCTACTTCACTGCGACAACCAGGCGGCTTTACATTGTCAATCCAGTCTTCCACGAGAGAATGCTGTTGAATAATTGGCCAAGTGGCCAAGTGGACAAATGTCCAAGAAAACTTTAGGTGATTAAACAAAACAAAAGAAAAAAAAATGGACAACACATTCCTTGTTTTGGGGAGGAAAATGGGTAAAGTTGTTTTGTTGTCTTCAACCCGTGAATGTTGGTTCAAAAAGGAGAAGAGAGGTTGCTTTTGAAATAGAAATAAGGAGAGTTGCAGATAGCTCATTTCGGTTGTGTGGGAGAGAGAGAGATAAGAGAGTTGCTGCCCTTTTGTTTTCAGAGGAGAAAAATAGAGTGAAAAATTCAAAGAGTTGTAGTCTTGCAGAGAGCCCAAAAAGAAGAACAAGTTGCTGCTTCAATTGGTTAGTAATTATCCGCCAAAGTAGCTGTTGTTGTAATAGCTTTGAGCTATATGTATAGAGGAGAAATTATTCATTATATTTCTTTCTCTATTTGTTTCTTTGGTGTGTGAGAGCTATTGGGTGTATTGGGCTTTTGGGTTGTGAGATTGCCAACACTTTGTAAACTCCCATTTGGTTGATAGTGGATTATTGGGTGAGCTCTTACTGCTCCGAGGACGTACTCCAGTTACACTAACTGTGGAGGAACCTCGTTAAAATCTTTGTGTCTTTTATATTTTGTTCTTGCATTTCCATTTGATAAATTTCTTGTGGGCTAGCTTGAGTTGGTTCCAAAAGATTTTGGTGTTATCCTAGCACAACAATTGGTATCAGAGCACTGGTTGCTCTTGGGTACTGTCTAGTTGTCAAAGATGTCAGACGGGCAAGATGAGAATCCTTTTGAAAGCAGCTCCGGATTTGCAAGAACTACGGTGCAAAATGCAAAGTTTGATGGCACAAACAACTTCGGGATGTGGCAATGTGAGGTTAAAGATGTGTTGGCTCAACAAGATCTTCTTGCCGCCTTGGGAGAGAAGCCTGAAGCTATGTCAAAACTGGAATGGGAGAAATTAAATTTGTGGGCTTGCTCTTCAATTCGGTTGTGCCTTGCAAAAACTCAGAAGTATTTTGTGATGCGGGAGACTTTGGCAAGTGTGTTGTGGCAAAAATTGGAAGACAAGTATATGACGAAGAGTGCAGAGAACCGGCTACACTTGAAGAAAAAGCTCTACCGCTTCCAATACAAAGAAGGTACAAAAATGATTAGACACCTTGATGCTTTTAATAAGTTGATTGCCGACTTGTTAAATTTAGATGAGGATATTAAGGATGAAGATAAGGCCTTAATATTGTTGAATTCCTTGCCGGACTCTTATGAGCATTTTGTTACCACTATTATGCATGGTAAAGAAACTGTGAAATTTGAAGATGTGTCAAATGCCTTGATGAATTATGAAATGAGGCATAGAGATAAAAATCATGATAGTACCTCTGAAGCTTTATTTGTTAGAGGTAGATCATCGGAGAGGAGATCCTCTTCTAGCAGGAAAAAATCACAGTCTCGACCTAGAGGAAACTCTAAAGGTAGAAAACCTTTGGAAAGGGATGAATGTGCCTTTTGTCGTAATAAGGGCCATTGGAAGAAAGATTGTCCTAGATTGAAGACCAAAGGCAAAGAAAGTTCTGAAGCTAATGTTGCTGAGGTTGAAACAGATTTTTCTGATTTTGCTTTAACCACTTCCTCATCATTTGATTGTGCTACTAAGTGGGTGTTGGATACGGGTTGTACTCATCATATGACTCCTCACAAGGATTGGTTTTCAAGCTTGAAAGAGTTTGATGGTGGTGTTGTGTTCATGAGAGATGACAATCCTTGCACAACAAAAGGGATTGGTACAGTTCGTTTGAAGTTGCATGATGGCATGGTTAAAGAGTTGACAGGTGTTCGGTATGTACCGAATTTGAAGAAAAATCTTATTTCTTTGGGAACTTTGGAAGCCAAGGGCTTCAGGTTTCATTCAGATGGGCAGACATTGAAGGTGACTTATGGTGCACTTGTTGTGATGAAAGCTCCTCGATGTGGCCATTTGTATTTATTGCAAGGAAGCACTGTGACAGGTGAAGCATCTGTAGTCTCAGAAAATATGGGCACATCCGATTCTGATACTACTAGACTGTGGCATATGAGATTAGGCCATGCCGGTGAGAAAGCTCTACAAGGGCTTGTGAAACAAGGTCTTCTAAAAGGTGCCACGACTTGTAAGCTTGATTTCTGTGAGCATTGTGTCTTGGGGAAGCAAACTAGAGTGAAGTTTGGTACTGCTGTACATCAGACGAAGGGCATTCTTGATTATGTGCATTCGGATGTTTGGGGTCCTACAAAGACTCCCTCTTTGAGTGGTAGACATTGGTTCGTGACCTTTGTTGATGATTATTCAAGAAGGTCTTGGGTCTACACTATGAAGCACAAGAGTGAGGTGTTCAGCATTTTCTTGGGTTGGAAGAAAATGGTTGAGAACCAGACTGGGAGAAAGATTAAGATTTTGAGATCGGATAATGGTGGTGAATACACATCCGACCCTTTCTTTAAAGTTTGCAAAGAGGAAGGGATTGTGAGAGATTTTAGTGTCCAGGGAACTCCACAATAAAATGGAGTTGCAGAAAGATTGAATCGAACCTTGCTTGAGAAGGTTAGATGCATGTTGTCTCAGTCGGGTTTGAGCAAGTCGTTTTGGGCAGAGGCAGTTACTTATGCATGTCACATCATCAACCGATTACCCTCAGCTGCTGTTCAGGGTAAGACGCCAATGGAGGTATGGTTTGGAAAACCCTCTTCTGATTATGACTATATTCGTATTTTTGGTTCACCTGCTTATTTTCATGTAACTGAAAATAAACTTGATCCTAGAGCCAAAAAGGCTATCTTTCTTGGTTTTAGTAGTGGTGTCAAAGGTTACAGGTTATGGTGCCCGGAGATGAAGAAACTTGTAATCAGCAGAGATGTGACATTTGATGAAGAAAATATGTTCAGAGACTCTGAAAAGAATGTGAAAGATGTCCAACAGGTGGAGCTTGAGAAAGTTGCCTCTAGTACTTCAAATCCTATTTCCGCTAATGTCGAAGCCACTACAAGTGAAGAAGTGGAAGACCATGAGGATGTTGAAGAAGTTGAACTTGAAGATTCTATTCAAGTTGAAGAGCAAGTTTCACCTCAAGAGTCTATTGCTAAGAACAGAGGAAAGAGAAATATTACCAAGCCAGCTCGGTATAGTGACTATGTTGCTTTTGCTCTTCCTATTATCACTGATGAGATTCTATCCAATTTTGAGGAAGCCATTGAGAGTGAGGAAAAGGAGAAGTGGTGCAATGTCATGGGTGACGAGATGAATTCTCTCATGAAAAACAAGACTTGGGAGTTAGCTAAATTGCCTAAGGGTAAGAAAGCTATTGGTTGCAAATGGGTGTATGCCAAGAAGGAAGATGCTGATGAGAAAAGCAATGTGAGATTCAAAGCAAGATTAGTTGCTAAAGGGTATGCACAAAAGGAGGGCATTGACTACAACGAAATATTTTCTCCAGTTGTGAAGCACTCCTCAATTCGTATTATGTTAGCTCTTGTTGCACAATATGATCTTGAGCTTGTGCAACTCGATGTGAAGACGGCTTTCCTACATGGTGATTTGAATGAAGAGATCTATATGTGTCAACCGGATGGGTATAAAGTGAAAGGGAAAGAGAATTTGTTTTGCAAGTTGAAGAAATCACTTTATGGCTTGAAGCAATCTCCAAGACAATGGTATTTGAGGTTTGATAAATTTATGAGAGGCCAAAATTATTCTAGAAGTCAATATGATCATTGTGTGTACTTCAAGAAGTTGCAAGATGGGTCTTTCATTTATTTATTGATATATGTTGATGATATGTTGATTGCCTCAAAGAATGTCGAAGAGATTGAGAAATTGAAGAAGCAAATGAAAAATGAGTTCGAGATGAAGGATCTTGGTGAAGCAAAGAAGATCCTTGGCATGGAGATCACTAGAGACAGAGAGAAATGTTTGGTATGCTTGAATCAAAGACACTACCTTGAGAAGTTGATTCAGAAGTTTGGAGTTCATGACTCAACCAAACCGGTTAGTACCCCTTTGGCTCATCATTTTAAATTGAGTTCTCTACAGTGTCCTAAAATTGATAAAGAGAAGCTGCAAATGAAAGATATACCATATGCAAATTTGTTTGGTAGTTTGATGTATGCAATGGTATGCTCTAGACCGGATATTGCTCATGCAGTTGGCATGGTGAGTCGATATATGCATAATCCAGGTAAAGACCATTGGCAAGCAGCTAAATGGATATTGAGATATCTCCATGGTACTCGAGACGTTGGTTTATGCTTTGAGAGAGATGACTCTGGTATTGGTCATTTTGCAGTTGGTTATGTTGATTCAGATTATGCAGGTGATCTGGATGGAAGGAAGTCTACTACAGGCTATGTGTTTACTATGGCTAAAGGGCCAGTTTGTTGGAGGTCCATTTTGCAGTCGTCTGTTGCTTTGTCAACTACAGAGGCTGAATATATGGCAGTTGCTGAAGCTATAAAGGAGGCCATTTGGATACATGGGCTGATTAGAGATTTGGGGGTTGATCAGAAGCAGGTGGAGGTGCATTGTGATAGTCAGAGTGCCATTTATTTGGCTAAGTATCAGGTTCATCATGCGAGGACCAAGCACATAGATGTGTGTTATCACTTTGTTCGTGAAGTTGTTGGTGAAGGAGAAATCATTCTCCAGAAGATTCCAACTAAAGACAACCCCGCTGATATGTTGACTAAGGTTGTTGGTGTAGCCAAGTTTGTTCATTGCTTGAACTTGGCTCACATTTTGCCTATATAAAGAAGGCGTTGAGCAGTAGGAGTTTTGGAGAATTGGCTCGGCATGAGTTGTTCTCTTGCTAGTGTTTGGGAGTGATTTTTTTGTGTCAATTGTGTTGGTTGGCTTATCATGGCGTTTTTGGAACTTGGCCAAGGTGGAGATTGTTGAATAATTGGCCAAGTGGCCAAGTGGACAAATGTCCAAGAAAACGTTAGGTGATTAAACAAAACAAAAGAAAAAAAAATGGACAACACATTCCTTGTTTTGGGGAGGAAAATGGGTAAAGTTGTTTTGTTGTCTTCAACCCGTGAATGTTGGTTCAAAAAGGAGAAGAGAGGTTGCTTTTGAAATAGAAATAAGGAGAGTTGCAGATAGCTCATTTCGGTTGTGTGGGAGAGAGAGAGAAGAGAGCTGCTGCCCTTTTGTTTTCAGAGGAGAAAAATAGAGAGAAAAATTCAGAGAGTTGTAGTCTTGCAGAGAGCCCAAAAAGAAGAACAAGTTGCTGCTTCAATTGGTTAGTAATTATCCACCAAAGTAGTTGTTGTTGTAATAGCTTTGAGCTATATGTATAGAGAAGAAATTATTCATTATATTTCTTTCTCTATTTGTTTCTTTGGTGTGTGAGAGCTATTGGGTGTATTGGGCTTTTGGGTTGTGAGATTGCCAACACTTTGTAAACTCCCATTTGGTTGATAGTGGATTATTGGGTGAGCTCCTACTGCTCCGAGGACGTACTCCAGTTACACTGACTGTGGAGGAACCTCGTTAAAATCTTTGTGTCTTTTATATTTTGTTCTTGCATTTCCATTTGATAAATTTCTTGTGGGCTAGCTTGAGTTGGTTCCAAAAGATTTTGGTGCTATCCTAGCACAACAAATGCGACATATTGAAATAGATTGTCATTTCATTCGAGACAAGATTCAAGATGGTTTAGTTAGTACTAAGATTTTACGAAGCCTTTGGGCAAAGATGACTTCTTGGTTATGTTACGCAAGTTGGGAGTTTTCAACATTCACTCTCCAACTTGAGGGAGAGTGTTAAAAGGCAATCTAAATCCTGATGATTGAGGGATTATATTGACAAATAGGTGTGTAATATGTAAATTGATTTGTATTATTTCTTCCCTTTCTTGTATAGGAGTTAGATGCTAGTTTATAGGAAGACTTCTGTATAAATCTCTCTCTGATATCAATACAATATTCATTCTGGCAAACATATTATTTACCAAGTTTTACAGACTTGACTTATAAACGAATGATTAAAATCAAAATTTTATATAACACCAGGGTTACTCTTAAATGAGTACTAATGATTAACTGATTAAAATTTAAGGTTATTTAGCTGTAAATCGATAAAATCTTTACTAATTAGTCATATAGAAATGATTAATTTCCGTTTGGACTTAAGTAATAATAATTAGATATAGATTTATGAGGAATGCTATATGGCGTTTGTTTATAATTGGGTAAGTGACTCCTCTACCCCTTGGCGAGAAGATCAGCAATATCCTTGTTCACAAACGTCTGCATGGGGCTGCTCCTTCTTGGTATCACATCGATCCGAGTCTTCTCGCCCCACCCTCACGGTTCAATCCCCATATCTTGGGCTGCCCCTTTTTTTTTTTTTGTTTAAGAAACTTCGACGGTACGGAAAAATTTTACACTATTTAATGTTGGCATATTCCATCTTTTTGTCGTTCATCCATGATTCCAAGTTGTTATAGTATTCAATGTTGTCATATTCCAATCATTGTTTTAAAAAATTTCGCCTAAGCGCTAAGCAACTGGCCACTGCCTTGATTGATCACTAGGCTTTTAAAAATTAAGAAAAAATGTCTAAACCTAGTTAAACGTCCTTCTAGCCCACGTGAACCCGCCTAGGCACCCTTATATTGCGACTCACTTAGACAAAAAATCTATAACTTTTATTTTGCATTTTAGTTTTTCAATAAAATGCAAGAGACGTTGAATACTTGAATAAACACTTAGTATATGTTTGTTCCCCATATTTTTAATATGATCTCTAATACAGATAAACAACTTTTTTCACTAAAAAAAACTCTAAATATCATTTTTTTTTCCTCCTATAAAAAGCTACCAAATATATCAATATTCATAAATTAAGACTCACAAATATGTTATATACACTATCTAATTTTTCTACAACATACTACGAATTCTTTCAATTCCCAAAAAACACGTCAACCCTTCCTCATATTACCTTTAAACCAAATAGTTAAATGAGGATACAAAAAAGTTAGAAAGCTATAAGTAAATTGTATAAAAACAAAAAAACAAACAAAATAAATAAATATACAGCAGCAGTATCGATTAGTTTGATGATCCAGTTGATCATTTCTACATTGCCAAACCATAAAGTGAATGAATTCACAGGACCACACACACACACACACAAAATACTAATCTACACGAAAATAAAACAATCAAGAGATAGTAAAGGGTTATCAATGTCCTCAGCAGGAAGTGAGTCCATATAGTCAACTACTGCTTCTCCAGCTGCAACCTCATCAATTTTAGATGTGATCCTGTGAATTCTCATCTCTGTTTCTCTGCTCTTCAAACACGGCCGAAGAAGCCGGCTCGAATTGTTGTAATTTATGTTGGGGTTGTGTGGCTCGATACGAGCTCTGGATGTGGATTTAGTTGCGCAACAATTTGAACCTGCACGCCTAACATTCAATGCATTATTAGGGCTCAAATGGCTTTCTTTGGGGGGGATTGGCATGTTGAACCTTCTACTTGGAGCGGGTGACCTCAAGGTTCTACTTGGATGTGAATATGCAGAGATCATTGGCCTCTCTGGCTCTTTTCGGAAGCTCTTTTGCCTTCCTAGAGAAGTAGGTGAGCTTGATCTCACTCTCTTCTGTGGTGTAACTGACACATTTCCCCTTTTTGGGCTCGGTGGCTGCTTCTTGTTCAGCTTCTTGTTCACCCATGTGGCCAAAACTGGCTTTTGTGGCAATGCCGATGAGGAAAACCTCGAAAAGCTTGCGTCTTTGATCGAGTTAATCCGAATGACATGCGGGTTTTCCTTGTAACACGACCACAAGAACTCGTTGGAGAAAGACCGGTCGATTTTCGAGCTGGAGACCGTAGAAGCACTTGACAAGGCTGAGCTCAATGAGGAAGCGCTTGAGTTGGAAGTGCTTGTGGTGCAAGTGATAGAGGAGGCAGAGGAACTGGAGTTGCAAGGGGATTGAGGACAAGGTGAGATTTTGCTGGAAGCAGAAATTGGAGGGATGGTGATCCTAGGAGGAGGTTGTGAAATCACCAACTTGTCTTGGACATTGTTAAATTCTTGTAGAAAGTGTTTTTTGGATGAGCATTTGCTAATGCAGGAACCCATTTCCTAGATTTTGAATTAATGTAGGAACATAATGGTTACACGATCTATATAGTGGTGGTAGTATTTTAATTAATTTGTGGAGAGATTTTTCAATGTGATCAGAACACGGGAGGGTACACTATGTGTCACTATACAAATAATGGGATATGTGTATTAAAAAGTTAATAACTTAAAAAATAAAATTTCCTACCACTTATATAAAAACACGTGATGCACCGTCCGTATTTTCATCATAACGAAAATTTTCTCTAATTTGTGGGAAGTGAGGAAAAAAGTGGCTTTTGCTTTTTCTTCTTCTGCTCTTCAGATGTTTGAATTTTGTTGCCGGGTATGAATTCCGTTGTGCAACGGTTGGGTTGACTGGGATGATTACAAATGGTGGCTACTTCATCATGCTTCTCCAGCTTCTTGAATGCATGTTGCAGCCAACTTTTTTGTATGATTTTAAGGGGATGTTATCCACCTTTTCAGTTGGACTTTTTTCCTTCACATTTTGCAATGTTATAGTCGGAGTCATATATTTTTTATGTTATTCATTAATTTTCATAGTATTTAATTTATAAAATTAATCTACATATTTAGTCTCTTTAACTGTACCCTTTATTGAATAATGTTTCGATGAATAAAAGGATTCAAATTTAGTTGATTTTTGCATAAGTGGTCTTCAAGGACAAATAAAACGTTTTGAATTATCGCGCAACGTATGGGATAAGAAGAAGAACATTTAATTAATTTCTTGTTACACTTAGATGGGCACGCCGAATTAGTCTGGGGTCCAATTGGTCGGCCCATTAAAACCCAATTTTTTTTCTTCTAGCTTTACGCTTTTAAATAAAAGGAACACAAGGCTTGCCACCGACCCTCTCCCCAGCCTGATGGTTGAGTGCGCTTGCATGAAACATCATGGTCTTGGTTCGACGGTTGGTGCTCTGCTGCTATAAACCTAAACAGCAACAACCCTAAACAACAAGCAAATTATGCTCCAAATGAGGTATTCTTAAATACCTCTGTTTTTATTTTTAGTCACTCAGTACTATGATACAGTAGTCTTCTTTTTTATTTGTAAGTAAGAAGTTTTAAGTTCGATTTTTTTAAAGACAAAATTGAACTACATATGGCAAAACCATTGTAAGACTTAGTTCACTACTCCATCCCTTTTAGTTTAGATACCATCATTTGTTTAAAAAAAATAAACACTACGCTTCCTAGGTGAATTATCTCAGGGTTTAGTTTTTGGTATGTTCGGCTCATAAAGTTTGTTTGCAATTTGTATTATTCAAGAGTCAAAATTGAGTAAACTCTACGATCTGTATTTGAGCCGAGTTTCAACACCTAGGTATTCATCTCGACTCAACTCATTTATGTAAATCTCATTTTTTTGGAAATCACACCATCGATACATTGTAACCAACAACTCAACCGTGTGTAACTATGGTGAAGGAAACTTTCTCATCCTAGTTTTAGAACAAATGTGAAATTTGACGCCCTACACTTCGACAAAAAAAGAAAAGAAAAACAAACTAATCTAAATTCACAAAAAAATTGAATACAATCAAGAAAATTGCCATTGCCACTTGAATTACCAAAAACAAAATCCAATTGCAAGAATCCCCATATCAAACAAGTCATGATCATGAACACTACTGACACTAACAAGGATCGTCGCCAAATATGATTTTGCAAATAGATCCATAAAAGTTCCAAGCCTAACTACAATTCCACCACCCAATGAGAGATTTCTTGGGGATATTTCACATAACTAGTTGGGCTCTAACGTGATGAGAATATAAATCAGTTAGTCAGAAACTTTTAACGAAGTCGGCCACAATCTTCTTGATAACACCTCCTCTAGGCTGCACAGGTGCTCTGCCCCCGCCTCCGTTTGCCGGGGCCTGGTGGGATGTACCTCCGCCGTTGGGTTCACTCATCTTCACAGCTTAGTTTTGGACGGAATTAGCCAGTCCCAATAGGAGACATGAACCAACAAACCCAAGAAAAATAATTTGGATGGTGCTATTTTATTATCCCACTCTAAATAATAAACATGCCAAAAAACTGACAAAATAACACGTCCTGGGCTAGCTGAATAATATTTCATCTTTTATCATGTTTTGTTGTAATCATATACGTAGATATTACAAAGTGGGCACTTGCATAATTTTACTGTGGAACAACCCATCTGCTTCACTCAAAATTTTGGTACACATCTTAGTGCAAATTCTACAACTATTGATTCTCTTTCTCTTAACAATTAATTATCTAATTCACTAACGATATCGTTCTACTAAAACACAAAAACAAAAACAAAAACAAAATTCTGCCCACACAAAGCAAGGTTTTGATTGGGATATTTTATACAATTTAATAATATTTTTTTTCACTTATAAATAATAATAAAAACTATTCGTTCTATAACAAATGAGCTCGATCCCACGTCGATTATGTTTGAACTTTACACCAATTTTACAATTTGTTTAAAGGGTATCTTAATCCAACAATAAAAACAGTTTTAAATTAGTTTAAAGAATACCTTATTCTAAATTTTTCTTTTTAACTTGATGTATCCATTAGCTCTCCTAGTTTGGATTATGACGTCGTTGTAAAAAATAACAAAAAAAAAAAAGGGCTTATTCGGACAAGGTGATGTTATTCGTTAAATCATAGAGATGGGAATAGGATCCTCTCCGGATCCTTTTTATAGGGATCCAGATGATCAATCAATCATGTCCGTTCATCGTACATTGTGTAATTAAAAATCATTTTAAATTTTAAATTTAAAACTAAATATAAATAGTATCTAATGAAAACTAACCGTATGTACAATGAATAGATACGATTCATTAATTTCCGAATCCCCATAAAGAGGATCGAGAGAAGATCCTTGTCCATAGAGATGGCTTACAACTGTAGCATGATCCTGCACACACGAACTCAATCTTCAGGCAGTGGCGTTACTCTGCTTACGTCAGCACCGCAGAAAAAAATCTGAGGCCTAGTACTTCTTGTCTACATACGACTTGTGCACGAAGCTAAGGGAATCTAAGGCCCAAAGAAACCAAACTCACAACAAATAAGCTTGGGCAAGTAACAAAATCAAAAGGAGTATTTAAACAATCGAAGCCCAATGGCAGG
Organism: Pyrus communis; assembly: GCF_041283825.1. NCBI lineage: Eukaryota > Viridiplantae > Streptophyta > Magnoliopsida > Rosales > Rosaceae > Pyrus > Pyrus communis. The sequence continues at coordinate 16,418,941 of NC_142572.1, forward strand.
CCCAAAATCAAGAGCGACCCGTTTGTGTACGAAATTATGAATCCGATCAGTTCAAACTGAAAATCTTAATAAACCGAGTTGATTTAAATCGATCATTTGGGTCGGTTACGATTTGGCGCAATCAACATAACCGGTTCGGATTGTAGTTTAAGTCCTAAACCACTCCTCACTCACGATTGTCGGGTTTTAATAAAAGGTAATGCTATCCATACACATCGAGTTTTGAGACTCCATATCCCAGATCAGGGAATATAGATTTCCCAAGGGCATTTATATGTGTTTTGTCTTTTATACTAGTAGTTAGGATTTGGACTATTTGGTAATGGATTGAATGCTTGAGCCTTATAGTTGTGTGGATTAGGCTTGTGTAATATAGCTTAATATAATTAATATTAATTAATCAAGACAAGGGCCTTATGCCTTGGGAATCAGAGTTCATTAGTTATAATTTCGGATTAAGTTTTTAATTAACATATTAATTAAAAACTGTTTTGATTAAGAGACACAATTTTTAGAAAGAGTTGTGCACTCTCAAACACGTTCAACAGGTATTTGATAAGGTATGAAACAACCTATATATTTGTAATCTCAGTTTCCAACGGACCCAGAGAGTAAACACACAAAACAATTCGCCATAATTCTATAATCCAGTGCCGGTTATAGAATTAAATAGTTGTATTCTGGTCGAACAGATGTCGTAGAACCATAAACATAAGAATAAGACAGAAATACTGTTTGAAGGACTTAGGTTTTGCGCTAGCCTTTATCTGTGATTCAATCAAGTTAGTATCATTTTAATTCCTATAATTATTTTCTTTATTTCATTTTGTATTGCAAGTATTTTTCATTAATAAAGAATCAGTATTTATGTTATTTTTATTTATTTTCTGAATTGTTTTCTAATAATTTTTATTTCTCAAACATTCATCTTAATTTTTGAATTATCGGATCGAATAAATTGAAAAATATCAAACGATATAAATTAACAAAAAAATATGTAGAAAGTAAAAATAGTTGGAATAGCACCACCGATTTCGAAAATATCAAGTAGTTGCTGGACCAGATTGTGTCATGATTAGCAGCTCATGACATCATTTGAGTTATTCTTATTTCATGGGGGGAATTACATCAACTGACAGAATTTTATATCGCAAGGAGCATCATGGACCGTTGATCTTGTGACTTCAAACGCTCAATGGGGATTGAGAATTGGCTCTGGTATTTGTCATGATCAGTCCCTATCCCATAATATAGATGTTCACTGAGAATCTGAGGGTTTGAATTAATTTGAAAATGCAAGTTGGTCTAAATTTTGGAGAGCAGGATTTTCTTTCCTTTTTTTTTTTTTCCTTTCTTTTCTTTTCTTTTTATTTAAACGGTCACGGTTAAGTTACGTCAATATTTTATATTATATTTTTATAGAAAAAGAAAGACAAAATAGAGAATGTGAGAGAAGATGATGGAAAGAGGATGAGAGAGAATTCTAGTCCAAATTTTAGGGTTTCTACCGTCCTTTTCCTTGAGTTTTTTCTTTACGGGACGTAAAATAGGTATCCGAACTTGTTACAAGCAAGTTATTATTTAACATATTATAGAATTATTATGATTGTTTAAAAGTGCTTTTAAAATGATAGAAAACACTTTTGGTGAAAGTGTTTTTTAAACCAATCATTAGTAAAAATTCAAGTGGATCATAGAAAAACACTTTAAGTGCTTCTTGTAAGAAGCATTAGATAAGTTCAATATTTTTAAATACACTTCCAAACGAGCTCTTATATAATCACGAGTTGGTAAACATCACTTGAAAACATTTTTTTACATTACAATGTCATATGAACCCAATATACATATGTGTGTGTGTGTGTGTGTGTATGTTTATAAATGAATAATTGTTATAAACTTCTCTTTTAGATGTGATTGTGTAAATCCTAGGTTAGATTTTATTCTAGTTATTTTTTCCTATCTAGACATGTATTTCTTGGAGGAGATTGATTTCTTCTCTCTCTTATTACTATAAATAAAGGCACTACGTAGGGAGAATAACGCACGTTCCTCTACATAACCCTAGAAATATATCTCTCTCTATTTTCTCTCTTTGTGTAGCCAGCCCCCTTCCATTTTCAGATAAAATAGGCCACAACACGTTATCAGCACACTCCTACCGCTGCGCTTAAGAATCTAACGTGGAAGCTTTCTACATCAAACCAGTTAATCAATATCATCATGCAATCAGGTTCTTCCAAAACAACGATTTTTATCTCAATATTTTTGCAGCTCTGATAACATGAACATTCATCATAATGCATAACCCAACTTTACGTTTTTCGAATCTTAAATTCTACATAAATTGTGTATGCATTATATCCATAATTGTTGAATTATGTGAATTTGATATTTTCCATGAATTGCATCCTATATCTGGTCATGCATTAAATTAAATTATATGAATATGCATTGAATTAATATTGAAAAAAAAATTATAAAGGATTTTGTTTAGGGTTTCGTTGAAACCCATCCATGTCGATAGGCTACCCCAGTTTTTCCCACGAGCAAAGAACCCAACCCTGGAGCCATGACTCCAAGCCCAAAACCTAGACCCGACGCCCAGACGGCGTCGCGCACCTTGAAATCGTCGGCCAGTATGGCCTGGAACCATGCCCAGCCATCTCCACCTACTTTTCTTATGACCTGAAGTCATCCCCGACGAAGTTCTTATTTGAAATTCAATTTTTTTTTTCTTTGAAATTAAAATCGAAAATTTCTAAGGTTTTACAACGTTGAGAGTTTTTCACTCTCCGTTCGATTTTATGAGTTGCCGTTGAACCCATGGCCTTCCCCGTGATTTTTGCATCACAACATGACAACCTGAAGTGGTGGCGACAGTCTCCCTCTCCAGCAAATTCACCCAACTCACGTTAGGGTGTCTGGATTAAAGCAAACCCAAGCCCACTTGGGATTGGCCTGTTTCTTGGCAAGTATCAACCTTTTTGGGCTTTGACATTTTCCTTGGCCCGCATCACAGAGCCCAATTGGGCCTCTGTTGGACTCAGCCCACGACACTAGCCCATGTTTTTGGTGTCCCCCATGTCTCCGCTACAGTGGAACACAGCCTACGCTGTTGTTGTGCACCCCCTGCATTGCGATACACCAGGTCCCAACTTCGTTGGCGCATTTGTACCCACCGTACCTAATCAGCACCCTGTATAAGCTTATACTTTGGGCCCAACCTTCTTGTAGCTCATTTTCTGCATTGGGCCTGCTGCCCAAATTTATTCACCCGTTTGTGGATGTGATTACTTTTCGCTACCTTATCAAAGCTCATCTTGTTGCATAAGGCTTCTCACAACGTCCCGGGATTGACTATAACGAAACTTATTCACCCGTTTGTGGATGTGATTACTTTTCGCTACCTTATCAATTTGGTAGTTTCCGAAAACTGAGTATGCAGCTAATAAACGTAGTAACTGCGTATCTCTATGGGGATCTTGATACAAAAATTTATATGAAAGGTTTTGAATGACTTACATTGATTGGATCAAATATTTCCAAACCCCAGAACACTCTCTCAATTCGGCTGAGGCATTCACTTTACGGTTTGAAGCAATCCGGAAGAATGTGGTATAACCGTCTGGATGAGTATTTGACCAGTCAGGGATATGCAAACAACGAATTATACCCTTGTGTGTTCATTAAGAAGTCACATTCTGATTTTGCGATTGTTGCAGTATATGTCGATGACATGAACCTTATCAGAACTTATAAAGAGCTCGAGAGAACTGTTGCGCACCTAAAGTCAGAATTTGAGATGAAAGATCTAGGGAAGATTCGATACTGTCTCGGTCTCGAGATAGAGCACCGTTCAGATGAACTCTTAGTACATCAAACGAACTACACCCAGAAGGTGTTGCGCCGGTTTAATGAAGATAAAGCAAAGCCTTCGAGTACTCATATGGTTGTTCAATTGCTAGATGCAAAATGAGATCCTTTCCATCCAAATAAGGATGATGAAGAGATTTGGAGCCTGAAGTTCCTTATCTGAATGCGATAGGCGCTTTATTGTACTTAGCTCAATCCACTAGACCTGACATCTCCTTCGCTTCGCTGTTAATCTTTTGGCATAATACAGTAATGCACAAACACACAAACATTGGATTGGTGTTAAAGACATTTTCCGCTACCTTAAAGGTACTACGGACCTGGGCTTGTTCTATCCCTATGAATCCTCAAGTAATGCTGCACCCCCTTATCTCAAGTCGATTCTCGCCTTGTTGGTTATACCAACGCATGATACTTATCTGATCCGCACAAAGCGCACTCTCAAACGGGTTATGCCTTTACTGTTGGAGACACCGCAATCTCTTAGAGGTTAACTAAACAGACCTTAATTGCCACTTCGTCTAACCATGCTAAAATTTTAGCCTTACATGAAGCAACTCGAGAATGTTTTTGGTTAAGAGCAGTTGTGGGCCATATTCGAAGCTCCTGCAATCTTTACCTCATTGTTAATGTCCCAACGATGATCTATGAAGACAACGCAGCTTGCATCGAACAGCTCAAGAATGGTTACATCATAGAAGACAACACCAAGTATATTGTGCTGAAGTTCTTCTTCTCACATCAACAACAAGAGCATTAGAAAATTGAAGTCACGCAAATTAGTTTACAAGACAATATGGCCGACCTCTTCACCAAATCATTATCAAATGCGACGTTTCAGAAGCTTGTTCAAGGAATTGGTATACATAAACTTTCTGAGTTGTAACATTGCGAGTTCTCTTTGGAATTGTGTCAAACTCAGGGGGAGTATCCTAAATATACTTGCTTGATCTTAATGTACTCTTTTTCCCTACGATTAGGAGCATTTTTCCCACTAGGTTTCCACTACCTAACTAGGTTTTAACGAGGCACCCACCTTAGGTTGATCATATCCCTGATGATGTCTTGTAGACGTTTCATTTGACTTTGCATTTCTCATGCACTTTTCCTTAGACTATGGGTTTTGTCCCTACTTGAGTTTTTACCATAGCCATAGGGTTTTTTGTGAGACTTACTTCCTTATGCAAGTTCCTACCCTATTGAGAATAACGTGTTCCCATAATCAGTGTCGACGAGTTGACTTCCTCAACCTCTACATGATGCCGAATCTAATTGAGTATTTACACACTTAAGGGGGAATGTTATAAACTTCTTGTTTAGGTGTGATTGTATAAATCCTAGATTAGATTTGATTCTAGTTATTTTTTCCTATATGGACTTGTATTCCTTGGAGGAGAAGGATTTCTTCTCTCTTATTACTATAAATAAAGGCACTGCGTAGGGGGAAATACACTTTCCTTTACACAATCCTACAAACACATGTCTCTTTATTTTCTCTCTCTATGCCTTCGGCCCCCTTCCCTTGTCAGATAAAATAGGCCACAACAATAATCTCTATGTTGAAAGGGTTTTCAACTTTGAAATTCTAAAGATTGTTAGCATGATTTCTTCATACGGTGACAGAAAATGAGCTGAAAAGGCACAATGATGTTTTTCCGAAGTGCTTCTCTTGGAAAGTGTTTTTACGCTTCCAAGATTCCAACTTTTCCGGTTACTTTTTACTTTGCTTTTGTCCTGTTTTCCCCCTTCGGTTCCTCTAATTGAAAAATGACTGATTCTTTGTGCCCCTAATTTTTATTTTTAAACACCTTATTTCTTTGGACATTCACGATTATATACAATATATCAAAAACAGAAAATCTCAGTACTATCAAAATTGATGGAAAAAGGGTTGGAGTCTCTTACGGATGCTTGGGGTTCAAATTTTCGAGGGATTTGTGGGAATTCTCATGTTGCCGAGGATAGTTATGCTGCTTAGTTAACACAATTGTACTACAATCTAATCGTATTTTTATTCACTTCTAAAGTTATCTTCAGCCAAAGATTACAAGCCACATTTAGCACTAAATTTGACAAAAGCAATCTCTAATCAACGGGCTAAAAGGAATCAGGGTAAAAGAAATGACAAGAAGATATTGGAACATCAATTTAGAAAATATGATGGAAGTAGGAGTTAAGGATCAAAGCTAAGTTTGGCCTCAACGCAGTCAGTAGTCTCAGAGAGCACTAAATTTGGCCCAGAAGTAACAAAATATGAAGGCAAATAAAACATAGCCAAGGGCTGGATTTAGCCCTATATGACTGGAGATGGCCTAAATGAGAGATCTTAAGTTTAAATATTGGAAATTACGATTTCGCAACTAATATATTCTTCCATCCCTTTAGTGTAATATATTGTTGTATAAAAAAAAAAACACAAGTGTGATTCACCACATCTCTCTCTATAAGACAGTTGTTATCGAAGTTTCCCTTATCTCTGCTAGAGAATTTGCGTAAAGAATCTATGCCATGTCATCCATGAGAACTCTCACAAACATAGAATCATCAATATTTACTATGGAACCTGAACCACGTCACCTATGATAAATTCTCACAAACACAAGATCCCCGATATTTTGGTGCTACGTAACGCTACATTGATTTCACTAGATACGCAAACTGTTCTAATTAGACAACCTTACCAAAAATTTCTTCTCTCAAAAGGGGTAAAATAAAAAATCAATTGATGAGAATGTTCACGATATCTAAATGCTTCAACAGAATCTTTTAAGTTTACAATCTCTCTCTTCAGTGAGTCCACACTCTCTCTCTATAGGAGAATAAACTCTACTTCTGGCCTATTCTTCCAAACAAGTGAATAAATCCACCCTCCCAAGAACCAAATTCCAAAAAGGAAACCATGCATAACCCACCATAGGCCACAAAACCCTAAACCTATTCTGATTTCTTGAGCAACTCACAAAAAAGCTTCAGACTTTTGCAGCATTTGGGGAGCATTTCAAGGCACAAAGGAGAAGAAAACCCAGCATTTCCCTCATCTGGGTCAGCCTGAAAAATGTCAAGGCCATTGGATCAGACCCAGCAATCTCCACCAGACTTTGTGCTGCAGCAAAACACCAACAGTTCCCACACACCTCATGGCTCCATTGGAGCAGCTGTTGCTGTTCTTGTGGTGGTTGCGCTTTTGGGTCTGGTTGCTGCTGTGATTGGAAGGCTCTGCTCTGGGATGAGTATTTTGGGGTACGGACATTACGATTTGGAGAGCTGGGCAGAAGCGAAATGTTCATCCTGCATTGATGGAAGAATCAGCACTCAGATTCCAAGGCCTATTGTGTCTGCCACTTCCACTCCAACTGCAAACCCAGCACAAACCCAGCAAGAATCTGAGGTTCAACCCCCACAAACTGCAAATGTTTGATTTCTGGCTATTGGGTTTTGGATTTGGTTTTAGTAACAACTTTCCTATTATTTGCATTTTTAAAATTTTTAATCTTTGATGTTCTTCTGTTCTATGTTGTTGGGTACATTGTTAGCACAGGGAAGGCGTACATTTTGTGATGTTGGTGTCATTGATTCTGGGAGGATGGAAATGAATTTGGGAGACTTCTTATTGAATTTTTGAATTGCCTCTCTAACTTTGTTTAGTTGAAAAGGAAAAGGAGTTAAATTCAGCTAAGCTACATACATTACCAATCAGGCATTTTTGTGATGATCACTAAAACATGTCAAACTGTGATCAAATCATTTAACAAAAAAAGTAATTGTAGGTCGGATTTGCTCCATCCTACGCCCATTACTTCAATCTCGTTCCTCGCAGTTTAGATTAGTAATTTTTTTTGAAGTGGCAAATCCTGTAGAACTGGTTGTACTTTTGTCTGCAACTAAACTGAAAGCAAAGAAACAAATTTACCACCACTTGATATTCTGGAGATTTAACATTACTTCTGGAAGTTGTAAACTACCACCAGCTATGAGAATTAAAGCAAGTGTGGACCCTAAGTATTCATTCCTTTCCTGGGTTGGAAACGATGGGTTCTGGGACTTTTAAGCTTGTTATAGTATGTGGGATTTTTGAATTTCTAGCCATTTCCCACCAATTCAGTCAACGATAGTATCCAGCTGCTCTGCTAGCTGCTGAAGTTATTGTGATCAGTAAGACACAATGACCACTTTTGAAAATGTAGCATTAGTTTACAAGATAGGTCTCCTCTGCAAACCCCAATGGTGCGCATCATATGCGTTGGTGTGAGTGGGCGGGTTGACAAGAGCAATACAGCTAGTCGACCAGTCACTCATACTTACACTTAACGGTCATCATTAGGGTTTGGAGAAAGAATTTTTGGATGGTTGAGATTTTAAAAATGTGGACAATACTTGTATTTACCACTCGACCCACTCAAACTTGCACCTGATGCGTTATGTTAGGGTCCTAGAGGGAGAAAAGTTTCAGTTAGTTTATATTTTAAGAATATGGAATTGGATGGTACTTTTGTCTACTCGTGTTTGTCATGGGTGCACCTATTGTTGACCTAGTTATGATTAATATATTTTATTCGTGCAAAAGTCATATTTAGTTTCTTTTATTATTAATAAGATATCATTCCTGCACAATTTGAATTAAATTGGAGACTGTTTAGTGATTTTTATATAACACAAATCGATCTTTTGGTAACGAGTAATATCATCAAGATGAACTGTTTCATTTATTTGATGTATATGGATGATTAACAAACAAATTTATGATTTCTGTCTAGCTTAGTTGATAATTAAAATAATGCGCGATTTTGATTCGTCATTTGGACAAGAGCTTCTCTCGTGTCACTAACTTAACATGTGGAAATCGTCCATTAGAGATGTAATGGAATTTCTAAACACATTACAAGTGATTATTTGACAATAAACCATTGAAATTAAGACCTTGTTGAACAAGAGAATCCGTCTATATTTACGGTTAAAATGTTGACCTTGTACCCTCGTCTCTAAACAAACCCACGGTCCCACACCTACTCTCCGTTGCCGTAGCTGACCTCTGAACTGTTAATGCGCCACTAATCATTGCAATTACATGAAATTCTTGCTCTTAATGGATAATTACCAAATTTACGACGACCAAATCACTTGTCAACCAATCAGTTTTACTCTTTTACCCCTCCAGTTTACTGGTCGTGTTGTCACACAATCAACTAATGAGTAAAGTTATGCTGTAATACGAAGGTTGGCAATTCAGTAATTACCGAATGAGAAAAGGGTTTTGAAATTCAGCTTCTGGAAAATCTGAAAACTGTGAAAATGTTGAATTAATTGAATCAAAAGCCTCAAATTTTTACCAACCAAAGAGAAACAGGCAAATCTAATCACCTTTGATTTCCTATATAAACCCCATAACCCTCTCATGTTTTCTCATCACCTTCTCACACATTCAAGCGCATAGATTTTTTACAAGGACATTACTAGCGGAGCAACAATGGCTTTGAGTTCTAATGCACAAGGGTTCATCCTCCTCCTAGCTGCTGCCTCTCTGTTGGCAGTGACTGAGGCCAGAACCGTCGTCGTTGGAGGGTCTGAAGGCTGGCGTTTTGGCTACAACTACACTGACTGGGCTCTCCAAAACAGTCCCTTTTACATAAATGACCAACTAGGTTAGTAGCCTTTAACATCAAAATTCTCTGTGCATGACATCCCTTCTTGAATTTCAATAGACATAGTTATATTTATATTGCACGATAACATATTAACATGGCAGTTTGTTTGGTTTGTGACAACGATATCGACACATTATCAATGACAATACCGACAGTTAGTTGGACATCCAGATGTCCATTCCATAGCTCGATATTATTCCATGCATGCATACGTACGTCAACTATTTATGCTTATGTGTATGCTCTTGGTTTAACTTTTGCAGTGTTCAAGTACGATCCACCGAGCGATGCGAACTCCGGCTACAGCGTATACCAACTGCCGAACCTGGGGAGCTACATCACTTGCGACTTCAGCAAAGCCAAGCTGCTGGCGAGTCAGATGCAGGGAGGTGGCGACGGCTTCAAGGTGGAGCTGACTCAGTGGAGGCCATATTACTTTGCCAGTGGTGAAAAAGATGGCAAGAACTGCAAGGATGGGCTGATGAAGTTCTTTGCCGTCCCACTACCACGTTGGAATAATTAAACCCAGAGTTTGAAAGCACACAAATAAAACTTCCGGGAAGAAGAGACGGCAAACCAAATACATTATACACATACATAAACCAGATTGATACCATGTAGTTCAATAATTCTGGAGGGTTTTGAGTAAAAATAAAAAATTTCCCCAATGATACTTGTAGGTGGAAATTTGTTTAATAAATCTGTCCTTGTTTGTTGATTTTCATTTTCGCAATAAAGATGATTTGGTTTGTTTGAAATTTATCTTACGTTCTAGTAAAACAAAACAGAAAAAGAAAAGTTCAGCTCATGGAAAATGTTCTCTTGCTAGCTAGACCATTTGAATCTTTCAGATATTTATGTTGTCAGACTGTAAATCTGAATCATATCACATTAACTCTGGTCTAAATGATTAGTTCATATTTAACATATATGGTCCTCCGAGCATTACTCAATATGAGATTTCTAAGTGGAAGTTGAACCGTCTGTATCCGGCACTCTCTCGTTATGGTTGGGACTCATGCATCCTAGCCTCGTTTACATTGCGAGGCTCCATACTATAATTGTTATAAAATACTAATGTTCAAATCTGACTTGCTTCTTAAGCCAGTCAAACCAGATTTGGTTTGTTTCTATGATGAGTTAAGCTTCGACGATTCGAATACGAACCGAGTCGAATACTAACTCGAATTGTTTCTAATCGATTTACAACCCTAATCGCATCCGACAGTCTCTCATAATGGGTGGGCCTCCTGTATCGTTGTCTCGTATGCTTTCTGACGGGCTACCTTGTATTGTTGTTAGGCCTATGGTCTTATGGGCCTTTTTAACAGTCCAGAAACTTTTGTAACAATTTCTTTTAGTCACATGACACACATCACATTCAAGAAAGCCTTTTCTACGATGGAGGTTTGGCGTACACATTTAAAACATGCAGACCATGCACGCATGAATTGCTTATACAAATCCAAAAGTGCTTCTGTAGAGGCAGAAGTGGGGAACACGACTTTTCAATGCGAAGACAGTTTGTTTTCCCATCACACCGCGCCAAAACAGGGTTCCGCTATTCGATCGTACGTATGCTTTGTTAGCTTTTCCTCCAGTGGAAGAAAAGATGGTGAAAAAGTCCTTTCGTACTTGGGTTTCAAATATATTAAAGTCAGTGGTGGTGGGTGTTAAATCGTTTTTCAAAGAGTTTGAATTTGTTTTATTTGGAAACATGAAACGTATTGCAGTTTGATTCTGAATGGTACAAATCTCAACTCTTGAAGAAAAAAATCCTCGGTTCTCAGGTCATTTGTATTGATTTAATGGTTGCACGAGTTGTGGAACTGATCCGGGCAACCAGAATTGCGTGTTATTAATTTTGGTGCATACACACCAACCAGAATGTATCCGGAGTAGGAGGCGAGACTTTATTCTCGTTATCTAGAAAAAATCTAGTTACCATCATATTTTCTTGCTAATTAGAAAGGCCAAATTACGTAATTGATATTTTCAACCAATTTTCTCCACTCATGTATGATTGAAGATAAATAAATGATGTAAATCTTTACCCAATTTATTTATTAATTAAGATGTAACAAATAATATGCTCATTTTCCCATCAATATTCAGGTACGAAGTTGGTCACACTTAGTATTACGTTCTAATGATATTTCATTTTATCGGTAATTAAGTGAGAGGTCTTAAATTCAATTATCGCCAAAGAAAAATTTGAATCATATTATTACTAACTCATTGTGAGGCTTAACCCTTTAATGTAGATGATATTATTATGTTAAAAAAAAAAAAATTTAAAGTAAGTTGTTAGCATTTTTTTTTTCTTAAAAAAAAAATATCAACTGGTGGTTTCGCCATGACATTCTACCCTTCTGGGACAGAGAAGACTTACAGAGACATTGTAGCCTCTCATGGCCACCATGTATGCTTTTCCAGCGGCAGTAATCAAACCCAATACGTATTGTATATAATACAGGCTTAAAATTCATCTTCAACCACTGAACCACTATGTGGTAATTAGCCGTTAGCGTTTGATGGTATTGCATACTAATACATTCTTATCCTAACTTTTCTTCCGTGTGTCAATTCAATGGATGAACACAACATGCTATAAACTAATTATATTCTCTCAGCAGCTGGAATTTCATTAGCTACAAAAAAAAACTGTTAATATATTATGCTAACTTCTGTTCCATATTTATACCTAAATTCCCACTCATACCAAATTAGTCACCGCAAAACTGGTATACGAACATATATTACGTGATTAATTCACCGCTCACACAATGTTTTTTATGCCAATACGTGTTCCTGTGACAAACAATCTCAAATTTTTGAAAAATTGTCATACGAACATGTACAACATGCAAAATTAATTGTCTGAACGATTTGATCAACACTTTAAAGAAAATAACTGAATTACAACAAAAATATCCATCGGGCATCTAAATTATGAAAATCTCAAAACCAAGTTGATCTTGATCTCGCCTGAATAGGAAGATTCCACCAAAGCTTCATAGACAAGAAGAATAATCCACACAAGCAAACACATCCGCCACAAAGTTGATTTACGATAAATGTGACGAAACGAGATATTCTAAAATCTACTTGCCAGTATTTTAAATCATCTCAACAACATCATATGTCAGTGAACAGAACTTTTATATTAACATCCTCCACTTCTTATCTTTTCCATTCAGTTTCCACTTGTTCGTTGGTGACAGGCTGGAAACACCACTTTCAACAGAACTACAATTTCATAATTTCAAATATTTTTTAAAATTATATTCATTCGAAAATCTCACATTTTCTGCATCTGAGAATTAATCGAAGCCAACATATTAACAAAAACATAATAAGAAAATTAAAAGCATGATTAATTTAATCTATGAAGCTCCGAAGGCTCTGAAAATGTTGTCGCCACGTAATCTCTAACCTCCCTAGCGATCACATCCCTCATCGAGTCCCAAAACCCCGACGGCCCACTCTCATTATTCCTCTGCTGCTCCCCCACCTTCGCCCCGCCGCTTCCGCTACCAATCCCCGGCGGTGCCAAAGTCAACTCCGTCAACGGGTCAAACTCCATCGACCCATTGGCCAAAGATCCGGAAACCGAACTCGTGCTCATCCCCTCATTACTACCCACATTGCCGCCGCCGCCGCCGCCCCCAAAACTACCACCCTCCGTTAGTTGATCTCCCATGACCCTCCGCTTCAACGTCGAGTTCCAGTGATTTTTCACCGCGTTGTCAGTTCGACCCGGAAGCAGGCGGGCAATGGTGGCCCACCTGTTTCCGAACCGAGCGTGTGCGGCCAAGATGGTCTCGTCCTCGGCCTGAGAGAAGGGTCGGTGCTGGACGCTGGGGCTCAGCTGGTTGCACCACCTGAGCCTGCACGACTTCCCGGACCGGCCCTTTATGTACCGGCTTATTAATGACCAGTTTCTAGGCCCGTAGCGGTCGACGAGCTGGGTCAGGACACGGTCCTCCTCAGCGCTCCACGGGCCCTTGATTCGTTCGGGCTTGTTGGGATTTCTCGGGAGGGAAGACTCAGACGAGGAAGCGCCGGAAGACGAAGTAGATGACGAGCACATATTCATCGCTTCCATGGAAATAGTGATGGTGTTTGTTCGAGCTGAGTGAGGAGTGAGTGCACGAGAGAGAGAGAGAGAGAGAGAGAGAGAGAGAGAGAGAGAGAGAGAGAGGAGGAGGAGGAGGAGGAGTGAATGAGAGAAAGGTTGTGTTTTGGGTTTTGTATTTAGGGGGCGAGATACATGCACTTGTGAGCACTTTTTATGGAAGATAGAGAGGGGATGAGAAGGGTACTTCCACGAAACTGGCTTTTGTAAAGTGGGTGGGGGTGCTAACTTGAACCGAGTGCGTACATGCGCACCCCTTGTTTTATGTCATCATATATTTATTTTTCCGGATTTTTTTTTCTTTCTCTGGAGCCTCTGGTTTTGTTCATTTACCATTTTGGGCTTCCCCCGATATATTGAGACAATGTGAGCTGTCATGTTTCAGGAAAGGATTATCTTCTCACCAAATCTACCAAATTACACAATTTAAACCTTTAAAATTGGATTTAACGATTATAAAAAATAATTCATTTTAAAAATTTTGATAATTTTAATCGTTGGATCAAATTTTAAATACCCAAATTGTGTGTCTTGATGAACTTAATATTATCAATCAAGTTTATGCAACATGTGAATTTTGTGTAAATTAGGCAGCGAGGCCAAATCAATCCCTCACGAATTTATCGTACGTTATTTGTCTTGTCATGTAATAATGCTGAACGTTTGAATAATCTAACTAAAATATGATATGTGTCCAGAATTAACACTAACTTGCGTTTTATGTATGTTATTATCTAGATTTAGAGCCGTTCGTGTTCTAAATTTCTGATATACATATACATATATATATATATATATATATTTTAGAGAAAATTTAACGAAAAACTTCCGGTACTGTTTACTTTAACGAAAAATTTTATTTTTACATTAAAAAATCAATCCTTATATTATTCATTTTATTCTTTATTTTATTCTTATTGTTAAAACTTAAAATTTTCAAATTTTTTTCATTAACTTTTTTATATTTTAAACTAAAAAAAATTATAAATGTAACTAAAACTGAATTAATAATTTAATATAAACCACGTCTGATTGGGATAGGTGATTGTGAAATGTTTGACTTACTTTTGTCGTATTGTCTTCGTAATGAATCATGAAGGTTACCTCGCACAGACCCTCATCCATATATAAAGAGCATACAAAAGGTGAATAATGATTTTTGTGTCACCAAATTTCAATAAATATATTTAGATAAAAATGCCCTGAAGAAAAAAAATTTTAAAGGCATTTCAAAATAATGCATCAAATACGGTAGGAGTATTTTCATCATTTTAACATTGCTTTTTTAATAATTAATTTTTTAGTACTTTTTTTTTTAATTAGTGTCTCACAATAGGCTAGCAATAATGTGATTCAATTTCTCTATTTTTAAACACGTTCAAAACATTTTAAGAGACATGTAATGTCATTTATAAAAAAAGACATTTCGCACGTGGATAATAATGTGATTAAATAAGTTGTCAAATGATGATTTTTTTTTTTAACGAACCATATTATCTACACTAAGGGGGAGGGGTGGACTTAGCCTCATAATGGGCTAGCAATAATGTGATTTAGTCAGTTGTTTATTAAATGTTATTTTCTCTATATTTAAACAAATTCAAAACATCTTAAGATGAGTGTAATGCCGGTTATAAAAAGGTTTTTCATACGCGGATAATAATGTGATTCAATTAATTGTCAAATGACTGTTTTTTTATTTTATTTTAATAAATGATATTATCTACACTAAAGGGGAGGGGGTGGGCTTAGCCTTACAATGGGCTAGCAATAATGTGATTCAATCAATTGTTTGTTAAATATTATTTTCTCTATTCTTAATGTAAATTCTATAGAGACCGATTTTATTATGTGAATTCAACTGCTTTAATTGGTTTATGAGAGGTTTCTTCTAGCATGATCTAAAATTATTCATTTACTTAAAATATTTGACTTTCCTTTTGTCAATTTATGCATATAAATACATTTAAAACGTGTAAGTCGTGCATAGCACGCCGTGATTCAAAAAATGCATTCTACACATGCGTGAGCGCGTGCATGAAGGCTAGTTTTTTAAGAATATGGATAGGTACCTACAGTTAATTTCTAATGGTACATATCGATATTTTATTACTTTAACTCAAGAGTAGGTATTAAATTTAATGTTTTATAATTTAACAGTTGTCGTTTAAGACAGTAATGGAGTCAATATGGAGCCATTGGCTTCTTATGTCCCCAATATCTTCATAACCCTAATGTATATGTATCTTTGTATTTGTACATGATCCATATACACAATTGTGGTAAATTAAAAGAATGATTCGAAAATACTTAAATATAAACTACTGCTTCTTTTTTGCAACCCCATGTTTAGTTACTTGTAAATTTTCTTCTTTCTTTCCTTTGTCTTTCTTCTCTTATTTCTTGTGTGTGACCGTATGGTGCAACAAGTGTTCGATAAATAGGTCACTCGATAGTCCTTGGCAAAAATAGATAGAATGCGACATAATTCAGCATGTATCCATCAGAAGCTCGACAAAATGATCCAATGAAGTTTTTAATGTCAAAATGTGACTCCATTATTATAAAATTATGACCCAGCTACTAATTTAAGAGATTTAACCTAAATCTCCTTTAATAAATAAATAAGTATTGTTGGGTAAATACTCGTTACCGTATGTGGTTGAAATATGAGATTGTGCAAGTAGAGTTGGAAAAAGTCGTTTATTCTTACATTAGTCGATTATGTCTAACCTGTTACGTGATTGATTGCAACAATTTTGGATATTTTTCAACACCGTTTGAAAAAATTAGTCGTACATACGTACATAAGCCAATTTATCGACTGATCTTAGAACTATTTATCGTGCGAGGTAATGAGAAATTGAGCCATTGTAATTAGAGAGGGGCAAGAACGAGAAAATAAAACGAAAATAAAAAGTAATAAAATCATTCTCACATGGGACAAGAAGCGTGAGTACTGATAAATTAGGGAGCGTTTAACACATGACAGGAAACGCAAAGCTGTTAAACACAACACAAACGTTTTAGAACGGCGACTGGGGCCCAACGAACTTTTTGACCACTTTTTAGCCACTGATTTTTTTTTTTTTTTTTTTATAGCCTACCACCAATTTAACAGCTGTAGATAAAGGTCCCCGTCAGTCAACCCCTAGAGCCTATAGAGTCGCTGAAATCAACGGCTTCTGATCGAACCTATCCTAAAAAGCAAACCCCGATAAAAGGGGAGGGCCTACTTGTAAATTACAAAAATTAAGATTAAGAATGACTTCAACGTCTTCCACAGTTCCACGTAGGAAGGCCCCACTCCCAGGCTGTAAGAATCTCGCGTGATTCCAGTTGAATCCCGTCTTTGACTTTTGAAGCTCTCATCCAAGAAAGCTCACTTTCCCCTACTCATCTTCGTCGAGCGTCACCCTCACTTTACACCCCAAAACATTTTCGATTGTTTTGTTGTCTAGTGCAAAACGTGGAAAGTGATCGTCGATCGATCGATTTATAATCTCAAGATGCAGACACGTAGTTCGAATTTTTTAAATGATGAGTTTATTTAGTGTCTATGATTAAATTTAATAATTTCAATCTTTGATACAATGATAGGATTCTTAAGAAATAATGTTTGGTAGCCGAAAAAATCTAGAGAAAAAGAAATATTGCAAAAACTGAAGATAACCAATTAGTGCTGAATCCAAACAGAGCTGAATAAGGAAGATCATAGTTGATGGCGGCTCGAAGATTGTCATTGATATCGTTTCTAGGAAGTGTGCAATACCTTGAGAATTAGGATTATTGGACAGGACAAAATGGATGCCTTCCTCCATTGACTTGATGGTGTGGAACCATGTCTATAGAGAAGCAAACTTTGCTACTAATTACATTACTTATGTTGGACACAATTGCAATAATTTGTGTATTTGGGATGACTGTATTCCTCAACAAGCTGGGAACACTCTTTTGTATTACTCTAGAGATCTTGAGTGTTATCGAGGCTTCTGTTTAAATTAAATCTTTTTTACCTAAAGGAAAAAGCTAATTGAATGGACGCCTTGCTAGTTGGCACATTAGTGAGAGTTCTAATTTCTATGAGAAGATACATCTCAAACATGATAGAGATGCGAAGTTACAACAATGGAATGATGAAAGGGTAAGCTAAGTGATCATGAGGATAATAATGCCTCTAACAAGTAGATAATATCTTGTAATTGTTTTCTAAGAACGCAATCAACGGGATTATGCATGCATGCATTTACGTGACAAACAAAATGCTACGTACGTACGCCACCCCACCGCCGTACAGGTATCACTTTCTTAAGTAATTTTCGAATTTTGTGGCTAGAGACCTGAGAAGCACGCGCGGACAAGCTCAGTAGGGGAGCTCCCACAAACTGAACACAATCGTTGTGATGATTGCATCCTAGCCGCCCACGTGGCATTATTTTATGGATTTTGGCCTTGGGTGAAACTTTTGGCAAGCAGCAGTTGGGAAGTTGATACCACAGCTGGCACCAAATCCCTAGTCACGGTCACCGACTTGTTTCGAATTTTACATACAACAAAACTGTGTACCAATGTCCTTTACTAGATAAAAAGCCCAAGGGCTGTAGGGCACTAACCTTAACGTGTTCTTTAGTTTCAAATTAGAGGTGCGTTAAAGTCAGTCGCGTTTGGCACAAGAAAAATGTACTAGACTTAATTATGTGATCGAGCAATGATGAGTGTAGGAACGATCAAGAAACAAGTAAGAGAGATGTATAATAAATAAGTTGAGGTTCTATCATAAAATTAATTAGCAATTCAGAGAGTAGTCCAACCTCTTATAAGTCTTCGCAATGTTTTTCTTTTAAATGATGTGTGACTCTTTTACCTTTACATCCTCATATGCCTCTCATGCGTGGTGAATTTTCAAGTCAAACACATTGACAGCATGAATTAGGTAACGAGGAGTACGTCTGGCCATTGGGGTGCTCAAATGGGTTAACCTTGCTCTGATACCATGAAGAAGTTAAGGTGCGGAATAGTCTAACCTGTTATAAATTGTTACAAGGTTTTTTCTTTCACCTATGTGAGAATCTTTTACTCTACATATTCAAACTTTTGTTATTCAAATGATTGTAAGACGAGAGAAATAAATTCAGATTTCAAATGTTGGGATGAATACTATTAATCAATTGAACACAAACGCCTGCCACTTAACACTACGGTCTAGTAATATTCATCTTCACTTGTAAGTGAGAGGTCTTAGGTTTAATTCTCATCAAAAATAAGTTTGAACCACATTATTGATAGCCTATTGTAAAGCTAAGCATACCCCCCTCTCTTTAGTGCATATAATATTGTTTGTCAAAAAAAAAAAATTGAACACAAACTCCTTAAACATCCTAAATGTACGCCCAAACTTAAAAGAAATTAAAATAATTCAATCGTTTGGTGAATAAAATCCAGTGATAAAGTTTGATAATCCATGCTCATTACTCATCCATAAATTCCATAATTAGGGTAAAAAAATTTGAAGAGAATAAAACAGAAAGCGGTGATTGTGTACGGTCGATTGTAGGCTGGAGGTGGGCCCCAAATTTGGACTCGTATTTTCGTTGGCAGATATTTTCACTGATGGGAGGAGATTTGGGATACCTGGTCTGGTAACTATCAGTGGGTCCCGCGATGTCCCCTTCCAACCCAATTGTCGATTGAGAGAAATTTTTTAATGTAATCGGTATTAATAGGAAGGAAGCTTAAGGTGGTAGCCAATACGGCAATACCGCGTGAGAACTGGTGCCTTGTCCTGCTCGTGCCGGTCAACAATTTGGTTAACCACGGTTGTTTGATATTCTCCTCGTTTTTCTTATTCCCACCAGTTTTTTTTCTTTTTATTTTTGTTTTTTATTTTTTTATAAAATGTTAATCTTATCACATATTTGTACAATTTTCTTAATGAGGATGAGACCCGTATCAGGATTTCAAGTTCAGAGGTCCAACATAAAAGTTAAAAAAGAAAAATAAAATATTAGACTAATTTGATTCTATATCACTATGTTCTGTTGAATTTGGTTCATTGAATAAATCAATATTAATTTCAAAAGTAATAAAGCCAACACATTATCCTCAGCAACATAACACAATTAGTGACTTTACAAAGATAAAATTTGTTAATTTAACATATATATTATTTAATTGGTAGTTGGGACTAGAGTCTAGGATAAAAAAAACTTATGTGAATTTGGAAGAAATAAAATTAGGCAGCTAAAGACGGTGGAGCGGCAAATGGTGGTGGGGAATAGGGTAATTTGGGTTTAAAGTTGGAAGGTTGCGACAATTGGGGCTGAGAGTTTTTACATATAATTTGGGGATACTAGAAAAGATCAGGATTCTCGGGCCCTATAGAGAAAACAGAGATATTTTAGTTTTTAATTTTTTTTATAATGACCTGGCTAAAAAATGCTGTCGTTTTGGCTAGGTCTTTTAAAACAAAAATTAAAAACCTCTTCTTCTTCTTTGTTATAAGCACTGCTACTTGCACATTCATGGAGGAATACAAGCTTCTCCACTGCACCTGCCCAAATTGTTGGAGGGTCTCGAAGGTTGATCACATGTGTTTCTTCGAACTTCCAAGGGGTCCCTATATGGATTCGCCGATGCCCACACGTATTGATGCGCCCTACCTTTATTACTTCTTGTTTTGGCACTAATTCGTTTTGTATGATTCGGCACTCATTCGTTTTGTATGTATTGATTCTTTTAAAAAACTTGTGAATCCTGAAAATTAGTAAATGGCATCTTGATGCTTTACATACGTGTGTACAGATGTACGAACATAACTCTGGCAGCAAGTACGTATTGGCATTGTCTACGACATTCGATCATTCTTCTAGACAAACAAAGATACGCGTAAACACATACAAATAACTAAAATGGGAGATAACCTACACTGACTCATAAATAGAACGTACTGCGTACAAAATCTTCGGCAGGCTTCCAAAAGATCAAAAGATGTAAATACGTACCAATTATCTACAATATTACAAGTGACAAGTCGCTTTTACACGCAGAAACTGAAATGGACATTTGTTGAATATGCAAGCTGTTGACAGATGGATTCAATTTTTAAAATACCATCGCAAGACTTCTCACTCTAGTCCATGGGGAAGATCTAATTAACTATATTCTTCTTACCAACCTACCCCAACCCCTATCCAATAAGGGATGTAGCTTGGAATCTATGTAAATTCATTTGGGTCAAGTTTTTCTGGATAACTATCTTTGACGATCTTTAATTTAATACAGTTACGAGAACCCAAATGTAAGCTCTAGATTTATCTCTTTCTATGTATGTCTGGTAGTCTATCACGTCGAAAATTCTTATGTCTGGCAGTTAGGTACTAGGTGGATTGTCTGACTTACTCATAAAAAATTAGGGTCCTTCGCATTGAGGTATTACTTAGTCTCGTGCAGATACAAACCCCAGTGCTAGTTAAGAACTTCCGGATTTAATAGGAAGGAAGCTTAATCGGAAGGAAATGAATTAGAATTTTTCTTCTATGATCGATTGGTATGAACATCAACAACTTCGAATTGGATTAGTTTCTCATCAACAAATCAGTGCATTCTGCTCTTTTATGAATAGGTCGGACAATAATTGATCCTAAGCGTCACTAATCCTGCAATCCTGCACAAGCATGAATAACCAACTATAGTCAGTCCGCGCGCATGCATCCTAGCATTTTTCTTGACAAAATGAAGCCGGGCGGCTGTGTACAATTCAAGAAGCCCATTGTTGTTGTCCATTACTTTTGTTACACTGGAGCACTGATTGAATCGAGTACGGCTCACTTTTGGGTTTATAGGGCCTCAGGTTATACTGTGGTTTTCTTCCCTGCGCATGTGGATTGTGTGCATGGGCTGCACATGACCTGGTTGAGTGACATGAACGACTTACACGGCGATAAAGCAATCAAATATCAATGTTATTTTAACAACGTTATATTGACGTATTGATACCAAATATCAACGTCATATCAACAATATCTATCAGATATCGATGTAACATCTGAATATCAATGCTGTTACATACATGATTAAAATTTCATTTTCTTCTATTTTTTTTTTTTTTAATTTTAGGGTTAACTGCATTTTACACAACAAGGTTTGGGCTTATTTACAAAAATGAGTACGAAGTTTCAATTTACACATACCAATTTAACCATTCCTCTAATTTTACTGTTTAATTTGACGTTAAGTATTGACGTGACATAGACTAAGCCCGCATTTGAGGTACACGTTGGTTGTCGATTTCATACAAGGACTAAAAGAGTAAAAGTGTAAAGTACTAAACCGTGAAATTGATGGTCGTGTGCTTCAAATGCCACCCTAGTCCATGTTACTTCATTACTTAACGTCTAATTAGACAGTAAAATTGACGAGATAGTTAAATTAATGTATTTCAAAAACCACGTAGTGTAATACGTGAAAACCGAAACCTTGTGTCTCAATTGCAAATGACCCTCCAATCTTCTAGTGTAAAATATCGTTAACCCTTAATTTTACTTCGGAAAGGGGGTTGGGTCTGAAAACATTAATTTCAATGGTAAAAGCGCCTACACTGCCTAAAAGTTGATTGTGGTCCAAACAATTTCCAGCCTGTTAATGATTCTTTCCTATGTATCATCATGATCAAGGCAGTACCTTGAAGGCAACTAAAGATATTTTTGGAACTACAGATCGTTGGTTAACGCAATGTGTCGGTTTTATTGTACTCGAGTTCGAATACCCTTTTTGTCAATTAGAGAGAAGTTTTAGAATATTACTTCGTCAAAAAAGGAAAAAAAAAAAAAGCTTTTGAAACTCAACTACTCTACAACTCATGCTCTCCTAAGACCCTCATTTTAAGGACTTGTGATGACCAAATGCATAACAATCACAAGATTATATTAGTTTAGATCGAAAAGCTTAAAATATTTTACAACTTAATAAAGCAAAACAAGAAAACGAGTTTTCTAATGGTTCCTGGATTTTAAGTTGATTTCGTTTATTTGTCAAACATTTTAAGCTTTTGGATCTTAAGCTAATACATTTTAACGGCTAATATGAATTTGGTTCGCACAGGTCCTCAAAATTTGAGGACCTTAGAAGAGCAGGACTGACTACAATCATTGAAGTTAAAAACAATCAATTCATGAATTTGAGAACCTTAGTTTACATAGACACAAAGTTACATTAAATAACCTATATTAATTAATGAAAACAGAACATAATTTTTTGCTAAGCTAATGAGCTCTTACAAAGAAAATACTTAATTCTGGCCCTGCCGCTCCATCGGGATTAATCATGTACAAAGCTTCAGAGTCCTTTGATCCAACCACCCTCTCAAACCTTGCCCTTATGTAAGTCAATTCCCCATCTCCTGCGTACTCCTTCTGATCAGAAGGGCATGGAAGAACCCCTGCCCCCATCGAAACACCCCTCAAAGTTTGCATAACATGAAGCTCGTCCTCCGACATTTGCTTCCTCCTAATAGAATACCCTACCTTTCTTCCATTGCAATACACAGCCCACACAAACTCCTCCGTCAGCTTCTTCTTGTGCGTCTTCGTCTCGCTCTCCAGTGCGATTCGGACTATATCTGACGCCATTTCTTTATGAAATACACTACTGTGCATTGGCAGCTCGAGCACAAAGAGTGGCATGCAATGAGGGTCTTCTTGTATTGCTAGGCTCACCCTCCCTTTTCGATACCCGAAAATTGTACCTGTTGTGGCATGATCCTTTAGTAACGGCTTTCGGGGTCTGCCTAGCAAAGCAACCATTTTGCAGCCTGACGTCAACATGGGGAAGAGCTTGAACATCTTGAGAAGACCTCCGGATGAAGATTTCGACGAACGTTTTTGGCCCGGCGTATGACCGTGCCGGATTAGGTTAAATATGGCTGAGTTCTCTAAGTGGTAGAAGGGGCTAGAGTGCACAGAAGGCATTGTGGCTAGGGTTTGTGGTTCAGAAATCAATTCAACAAATACAAGAAGGGGTATATTAGATATGAGTGTTTGAAAATGTACGCTAATTGGAAATATATATAGAGAGTGGAAGGTTGGAGAAAATAGGACTTCAAAATTTAGTTTGGTCAGTCATTTGGTTATGTTTGTGTTTGGATACTTTCTGTTGGACGGCGTCGTTTCGGGGTTAGTTTAAGTTTATGTGATTGGAATCTTTGAAGTTTGGAAAGGGAATTCAATTTTTATGTTTTATTTTTCAAGTTGGTTAAGGGAGGGGGAACTTAATGGGACTAAATAGTACAGAGTGATATGACAAAGTTTAGTGATGAAAAGGGGAGGGGGTTGAATGTGATAAGATAAGGAGGGTCGGACCACACAGATTGCAGACGAAGGGCCAGGGCATGAAGAAAAATAAAACCAACATTGTTCGCCTCTTAGCATGTAATGAGTCATTTTTCTTCATTTGAAGATCATTCATTATTCGTAACGAGTCAAATTTCATGTAAAAGCAGTCATTCATTCTTATATATCACTCGTCGCAAGTAATGACTCATTCTTTTTTGATAGATCACTCGTTACATGTGATAAGTCGTTTTCACTTGCAAATCACTTGATTACGAAGAATGATTCCTTACAAGTAACGTAAGTAACAAAGTATTTTGCGGAAAGAAACTCGAAATGAAATGCGGAAATGTTGGTTATGCATGTGGATCTCTGATCATCAAACAAGGCATCAATGTCACTAGCTTTATGCTTTTCCAAACCCCAATCCTAAATGCCTCAATATAATTATTGAGGTGCAGCTCATCTTCCCCCTCAAAAATTTTTTCTCCTGCTTATCCATATTAATTGGAATTAAACTTTGCTTTCTTTCCATTGTTTATAGTCGCTATCTCTTTCCCTGTTCCCTTTTATTTCCTCCCTCTTGTATGTCAGATATGGTCTTATCACAAACGCCATGTTAGGCAGCAAAAGTTAGTGCTGCAAATAATTGGGTTGGGTTCTATAAGCTCTACTAAGTGTTTTTCTAGTTTCTGTTTTGTGTTTAACTAGGCATCCGTGGCACATTTAGTAGCAAAACTTTCACACACCCGCAGTGTCTCAGTCGCAGTATTTGAAACCAATCGTGCAAACTTGTCACGTGAATCATGGCTTAAGATAACGTCACCATGACATTTTCAGGTACAGTGCAAGAACCTTAAAATTTAGTAGCAACGAAATCATTAATTTGAACCCTAATTTAGTAGCAACAAAATCATTAATTTGAAGCTCCACTACATCGTTAACAAGAGGGTCAAAACATGAGAGAACTAGTGTCCATGCTGGAGCTCCATGCTTTACTATATTTAGTCTTTAATCAGTGCTTAGCCATAACTAGTAAAATATACAAGATTTGGTGTTATTGATTATGTACAACTATGTGTCTGTTCGTCTTATCAAACACCTTACTGTTCATGGAGCATAACTATGGGAGGATCAAATCACCTAACAACACATCTGCTGGATAGTTTGGTTTATTGGGAGCATTAACTAAAGCTGTGAAACCTAGTTAGAAACTTAGGTATTGAGTGCTCATATAACTCATTCAAAAGAATTGGGATTTAACTCCATGATCATGTCCAATACGCTTTTGGGAAACGACCCACTAATTGAGCAATCATGTACCACAAGCATATGGTTGGATAGAAAAGCTGTGGTCGGTTTAAAGCATATAATTTGGAGTTTGGGTACAATGCAAGACCAAGTTACCTGCAGAAAAGGTGGGTTCCATATGCATATGCATATGAATTTACCAAAAAAGTTTTATTCATTGATGCAACATAAAGTTGCAACTAAACCATGATCTGACCACTTACGAAAGTGGAGAAAACCAATAATATAAGATTGAATCGATTCGAGATTGGCACTTTAATAGTGTACTAGTGTAATTTTACACGGTAATAGTGTAATTCTTTTGTCATTCTTGGTGTGTCAGTTTCTTGCTTAGATTTCAGATTAAACTCTTGAGTTTTCAGTTAGAGTAAATTGTAGCAGTGGTCCCTCAACTTTAACCAATTGGAGCAATGGTCCCTCAACTAAAAATTCATTCCTATTGATCCTTCAACTCATCAAAATGTGCAGCTATGATCATTTTCGTCAACTCCGTTAGAACTTCCGCTAAAATGAGTCACATGACATGCACGTGAGGCTAAATCAAGAGGCAAATGTGGAAAATTAAGTAAGAAAATTGTATCAATGGTCCCTCAACTTTAATTCAATTGGAGAAATGGTCCCTCAATGTTAACTCAATTGGAGTAATGATCCCTCAACTTTAACCCAATTGTAGCAAAGGTCCTTCCAACATTACTCATTTTGACAGAATTCTGATGAAGTTGACGAAAATGACTAATAGCTACATGTTTTGATAAGTTGAGGGACCAATGACAATAGATTTTTAGTTAAGGGATCATTACTCCAATTTGATTAAAGTTGAGAGATCATTTCTACAATTTACTCTTTTAACTAAGCTCGAGAGTGAAAAATTGAAATCCAAGCTTGTAGGGTTATTAAAGATCTTTAAGGATCGATCAACAACCAACGAGAATGTAAAAAAATCCCTTTACCGCAACCTCCTTTCTCTCCCTCTCCAAACAGAAACCCTAGTACTGTATCTTAGCCACCCGTCCCTTGCCTTGACTTGGGGACAACGTCAGCCTCTCCCTCCTCTTCCTAGCGCCCCCTTCTCCTCCTAACCTCCCCACCTCCCTAGACTCTCCACTCCCTGCCTCCTTAGCCTCTCGACTCCCTGCCCTTCATCCCCTTATTTCCCCCACCATTCCTCCTCAACCCTCCCTTTTCCCCCCTCTCTCTCTAGTTTTTGGTGCTGCGTAGCACCTCTTCTTCACCATCCTTTTGTGGGCAACCAATTTTCGCGGCTTTGATGCACTCCCCTCTCCCCGCAAAATTCGAGAATTACTGCCTCACAGGGCCTATCCCCTTGATTTAGGCAAGATTTGCGAGTTTGGTTGGGTATTGGTTGTTGATGAGTCGGATCCTCATTTTATGACTTTTTTTTAGGGTTTTGTGGCTCTCCTTGACTGATCCATGGCGGCATGCCTTCCTCGACAAGATGTATGGAGGCTTTGCCTTGCTTGGCTCACGTTTGTGGCGAATCTCACTAGAAGTGGTAAAGTTGGAAGTTGAGATGAGCCAATCGTTAGAGACGAGCCAACCGAAAGATTTAGTTTCTCAGATTAGTGTAGGTCAACATAGGTTTGTTTGCACCGCATCTAGCGGGTAATGTCTCACCTAGTGACTGATGTGGCTTCGAGTGTGAGCAGTGTTTTTGATGTGGTCTCACTTATGTGGTGGTGACATACATATGCTCCGATATAAGTCTTTGCACCTACCATTTTTGTGGGAGATTTGTACAAGAATTCTTGTACTAGTGTGTGCATGCTTGTGGTAGCCAATTAGGGGTTTATCATCATTATTTGTTTGTGTGAACTACCTCTAAATCAAATATTTGGTCACTATAGATTGTACCCATATAACCCTTGTAATTGATACTGTTATAGTTAGTAATGAAATCACTATCCTTTCTTTAAAAAAAAAAAAAGATCTTTAAGAATCTGCCTTTGTCAAAGATGATGTCAAAAGTTTGAAGAAATTTTTAAAAAAATTTGGCGTCGTCTGAGATAAATTACAACTTACACTGTAAAAAATGACAGGTTGGTTGAGACCAGACTAACAACGCATCCACATGCAATCCATATAGATAAATGCCTGGATGAAAATATAATTATATATAACACATTTGATTTGATAACTGAACTTTTGGACGATTGATATTTGAATATGATGTTTTTGCATATAAAGCAAATTTAAAATAGATTAATCAGAACACTGTTTGAAAACTCCTCCACCTATCAATACCATCCGTTAGAATTATTATTGTGCTAATGATGGGATCGTCACCTCTTTTGGTAATTCAAGTGACATGATGTCAAGAAAAAGCTTTGCTTAATGTGGATGTTAGCTAGAGATTAGACAATGTGGAAGACAATCCATGCCCAAACAAGGAAGTGAAAACCTCTCTCATCACTCAATCATTGATCTACAAGTTATTAAGTTAGGCCATTGTTTACTAAAAAGGCTTGGATTTTTGTATAAAAAGACCTGAACCCTTTTCATTTGTTGTTAGTTAGTTTTGAGTTGGATGCTTACTTTCCAACTGTAAATGCGAAATTTTTGTGACAAATCAAACAAGAACACATGTATAAAATAATATTTGTATTAACGAGATTAGAGTTAAAAGCTCTTTACAAGGTTTGATCATCTGATTCGATCTTCGAAGATGAAAACTGTGTGTTATTAATCTAAGAGTCGTGATAACTTGATCTCGGATGAACGAACGCCTCAAGGTTTTGGCTTGTGGCGATGAAAGAACTAGCACGTGTAGTGGTGCTTGATGATTCTTCAAGGATTTGACGAAGACACTACAAAAAATATGGTCAATGCACACAAAAAGTTATTTGTGCCCTATGAGGTCAAAGGGCACCAACATATGTGCCCATAGAGCAATATTAACAATACAACAACTAAACTATATATGTGCCCTCTATAGGCGTGCCCCTTGATTAGAGGGCACCATATAACCATCAGTGCTCAAAGAGTTGAGCACAAATAAGGGTTTTTTTTGTGCCTTGTTCTGACACCTGTGTCAGATGACATTTCAAATTCATGTTAGCACATTTTTTGTAATTGTGGTCTATTAGTTAATTTAAAAAAAAAACCAAAAAACAAAATGGAAATACCTTACAACCTGAATCAAACAATTGAAAACACTAGATCAGAAGAGGAAAAGATTTCTCATAATTTCTCCTCTTGACAGATCAATCACATGCTGAAATTCAACTAAGAAATCATCATTATAATTTAAAGAAAAAAACAAGGCAATGATTTCAAACTTATATTCATCCTTTCAGGCATTTATCCTTCCGGTGGAGGTGCATGTGCTCTATGCGCAATCCACAGTAGTACCACGCGCAGCGAGAGAATGACCTGCAGCCACGCCATGGGTTTTAGAGTCTGTTTTGCTCCAAAACACAACCATTTTTAACAATTCAAAAGCGAAAACAAAGCTACGAAGGTAAGGATTCAAAATATACCTTCTCAGGGCCATTGGCTGGCCGGTGATAGCTTAAAATCACCCTGAAACTCACAGCCCTCGCTGGAAATTTGGGGAATTTGTCCCCTGGGTTGAAACTGCATCCAACCATAACCAAATCAGGCATGCAATGCACGAAAACATATCTAAACAACTTAAAGAACCTAACTAAGGTGTTTTCGAGACTCATGCATACTGGATTCAATGAAAAATCTTGGCAGGAAGTCAAGCTGCCACGGAGCTTGTCAATTCGTTGCGTCAGTTTCTGTTTCCAGAAAGCAAAAGATAATAGGGAGTCCGCAGTGAGGAGAGGAAGGTGAGGCATATGGTTACCTTGCTGGAGATCGGCAGCTTTGTCGCCGTCATTGCTTATGTGCTCTGTGTCAAGGAAAAAGTTGAGAAGAAGAGAGAGAGAGAGACTGTGAGAGAGCGAGGATGACAGTGTGGTGTTTGGATGGTGGCAAGGTTCGCCGGAGTGGCGAGTGAGGTAGAGATGGATTATGCGGTTTTCTGTGCAGTGAGCACATAGATGGTGAGGGAGATGACAAAGAAAAAAAATGAAGAAGTGGAGAGAGTTAGTGAGAGAAAGGGTTGCGTGAAAGAGAGAGACGGAATAGTGATGGAGTGAAGAAATGAGTGAATGCACAGGGAAGGGTGAAGACTCATGTGGGTGGGTCCCACGGGACACAAAAACCCATTAGAAAATTAATAAAATAATAGATCAATTAGATTCCCCCTAATAATTCAACTTGATTGCAACTAGATATTTTCACAAATTGTGAATAGGGAAAAAGTAAATGTAAAGGACATAAAAAAAAAAAAAAATTATTTAAAAATATTAAATTAGAGGTCACAAAAGCCTTTATTGTGTGTTTGTAAATTAATAATAAAAAAAATTTCATCTCTTACATGGAAGCTGGACACAAAGTTTTGTGTTCAAAATTTAGTAGGCACAAATACCAAACACAAACTAATTTGTTTTTTTGTTAGAGGGCACATTTGAGAAAATTTGGTGTTCAATGGAATTTAAAACACACAAATATGTATTTGTGCTCAATGAAAATGAGAAGGGCACAAATCAATTGTGTTCTTAGCCCATTTTTCTTGTAGTGAGAACGTAGAGACTTTTTTTTAATCTTTTGGAGTGTTTGAGTGGTTGGGAAGTTGGGAGTTTGAGAGCTTTAGCGTATAGGTGTGAGAATGATTTTCTGGCTCACTTTCTTTGTCTTGGAGCCTTGTATTTATGGATTCTCCAAGCTTTGCGTACGAAAGTACCAAAACTTCATTTGTGTCTTGGTTCATGATTTGTGAGACACATGGTACATGCCACGTAAGCCCTCGCATGTCAAAGTTTAATGCGTTGGTGAACATTTATTTTTACTGAAATTTACATGTCTACACCAACATGATATCAGAGCATGTTATCTACGTGCACCTAACGACCGAAAACCCTTTGCATCTCCAAGTATGTGTTATTCACTTGAATTAGTTAAAAACACATTAGGTCCTTGCACTAGTGTTTAAGAACACACTGGATCTATCCACTTGCCAATTAGCTTTCAGCTAGATGCTCACATCCTAATTATTGCTTTTGTTCCTGTTTTCATGATTTAAACTGCTTCAGTTTGCTCACCACACTTAAGTAGCATAGGTGGAGTCATAAATTTACAACGATGGGGTCATAAAATAGAAGCTTCGAAAATTTAATCATACTTTTTACTTGTAATTGCCAATTTATAATATTTTTTCTTTTTCCAAAAATATCATTAAAATCAATCAATCAATACAAAAATGCTAAAAATTTCAATAAGCCCAAGATGAGGAAAATACAGTCATGATTGAGATTTCGTGATACAACCAAGTGCGATAAAGAGTGCCTGACCAAACTTGAACAACAGATAAGCTTTGAATTAGGAGATATGAAGTCTGGGTGGAGAAGGCATTTGCGTGCTTGATAAGTCTTCAGCTTGTTTGAGAATTATCATGCTAAACTTTTTTTCCAAGTGAAACAGAACAAAAATGACGCAATTTTGGTTTGTGTCAATTTAAAAAATATTGATTAAAGGTCTCCTTATTTCATTTGTCTTAGTTAGTACAGTGTCAAACGAAATTTCAAAAGGGTGATTTTATATGTTATTGGGGTCAACAGTAGCCAATGCCTCTATATTGGCTTTACCACAATGGTGATGCTCACCACCTTATTTATCATCGTTATATAAGTTTAAATTTTGAGATATGTGTAGTGAATATAAATAAATATTAAAATTTAAAATTATTCAACAGTAATAATATAGTGTTGAATATTGCCACGACTTGAGAGTGATGAAAAAAATGCAAAAAAAAAAGAAAGAAAAAAAAAGAGGTATAGAAACTTGGAAAGTCTAGATTGGGCTTAGAAAGCAAACAATATATGAGGCCATTAAACTTGGACCATCACACGGCCCATATAAAGCCTCAGAATTACCCTGACCCAGGCCTCCAAAAAGCCCGCGTTTTCCCGCCCATTTCAAAACTCTCCCAACAGTTTTTATTTTATTATTTTATTATTTTTTTTCTGTAAATGTTTGAAAAAGGGTGTTATTTTTAAAATATAAAAACGCGGATTGGGAGATTCAGAAATGGCTACCATCACTCTCAATCGCTTATCTTCGTCTTCCTTCAATTGAATCCGTCAACGATTCAGATCCAGAGTCCAGAAGAACAGCCACCACCGCCACCAAATGACTACTTCTTCTTCCTTGCAAGCCAAGCAATCGGAGAAAATCGTAGCTCCGTACGGGTCCTGGAAATCCCCAATCTCCGCCGACGTCGTCTCCGGCGCCTCCAAGCACCTCGGCGGCACCGCCGTCGATTCCCTCGGCCGACTCATCTGGCTCGAGTCCCGCCCCTCCGAATCAGGGTATCCATCTGTCTCTATCTATCTGTTATTTCCAATTCTTCGTGAATGTGTATATATGATGAGCCGATGAGGAATTATACGGTGTATGTATAGACGGGACGTTCTGGTGAGAGAACCAGAGAGGCCGGAGGACGAACCGGTTGATATTACACCGAAGGACTATGCGGTTCGGACGGTTGCGCAGGAGTACGGAGGTGGTGCATTCAGCGTTTCAGGGGACACAATCATTTTCTCCAATTATAAGGATCAACGTCTCTACAAGCAATCTCTAAGTTCCAATGGTATGTGACGTTATCAATATCATAGCTTTTATGTGCTTGGTACTTTCAATTTCTCGGAAAAAGGTTGGTAATTAACGCTTAATTTGAAAAGATGATAACTTGTATTAATATTGGTGTTGTGGTCTTATGGGTCTCGATTAGATTCTACTCCTACACCACTCACACCGGATTATGGCGGACCGGTTATTAGTTATGCTGACGGGGTGTTTGATGCACGTTTTGACCGTTTTGTCACTGTACAGGAAGGTATGTGGTTGTAGTGCATTCTTATAAGTATATTCATTTGTTTTTCCGTTTATAAGATATGAGGGATTACGTGTCAAACTAATTTCTCATTTTTTTTGGTAGATCGTCGTGAAAGCAGCATTAATTCGATAACAACAATTGTTTCAGTAGGGATTGATGGGAAGGACATTCGGGGTAAGGGTTTATCAACAATCCATATCTTGCTTCAGTTTATGGTGCCATAGTATCTGTTAACTGTTAAAGATTTTGCAGTATCTTTGACATTGTTTAACTAATTTGGTCTCCATTTGACATACAGAACCAGAAGTACTAGTGGGTGGAACGGATTTTTATGCCTTCCCGCGTTTGGATCCTAAAGGTGAACGGCTGGCATGGATTGAATGGTGCCATCCTAACATGCCATGGGATCAGTCTCAACTTTGGGTTGGGTATATCTCTGAAAAGGGGTAAGCGAATCTCCTTTCATGATAACATTGCTGCTCATTATCATCCCCTTCCCAAAAATTATCTTTCCAAGATAAATTAGGTCACGCTGAAGGAACTAATCACCTTTGGAAAGTATGATATGTCGGCACACACTTCATGCAGATTAAGTTCAGTTATATTTACATATAATGTAGATATATTTATGGATTGCTACCATAATTACATATGATCAATATGGAATTATGTTTATTTTTCGCAGAGAAATATACAAACGAATTTGTGTTGCTGGCTCTGATCCTTCCATGAAGGAGTCCCCAATTGAACCCAAGTGGTCCTCTAAAGGTACCTTTTTTACGTGGTTGAGGAAAATTTTTAAGTAGCTTTGACTGGGATCAGATTTTTATGACTACTCTCTTAGAATCTATCAATTTCTTTCACTCCTTGAGTTTATTCAGCATAGTGATATTTTTGAATTACACGGTCAAATATTTCTATTAACCTAGGCCAAAAACTGTTGAACTTTCAGTTGCTTCATGCCCTTGCATGCTTTAATTGGGTATATTTGAATGCAGGGGAACTATTTTTTATTACTGACAGAAAAAGTGGGTACTGGAATCTTTATAAATGGGTAAGTTCCGTACTTTAGCATTTCTGTCCAGCTTATTTATTGCAAATGATAAGAACAGTATACTCCTTCTAATATGGTTAAGTAACATCTAGTTGGAAGATGGATTTTTATTTCCTGCTTAATTGGATAACAGTATTTTGGCGTCAAAGAAGAGTGTGCTCAGTTTTATGTTTGCTGGAGTCTGCTGTCTAGTCGGACAACAATTATTTGTCAGTTGGCATCAATTGGCTTTCATATGATACATATTTTCGTAATTCACATTTTCTGTATCAACAGGTTGAGTCTAGTAATGAGGTCATATCAGTTTATTCCTTGGATGCTGAGTTTTCCAAACCATTATGGGTTTTTGGCATGAATTCTTATGAATTTATTCAGAGCCATGAAAGTAAAAACATAATTGCTTGCAGCTATAGGTGAGAATTATTTCTGGTTGTTTTGAGTTTCTTGTTTGGACTTGTAATTTGCAATGATTGCTATCTATTCCTGCTTAATAAGGGATGTTTGCATGCAGGCAGAAGGGGAGGTCATATCTTGGAATCCTGGATGATGCGCAGGGATCACTATCTCTGCTTAATACTCCTTTTACAGATATTGATAATATTGTACGTCTAGAAACCTTGTTTTCACCAAGTTTTTGTGCTGAAGTTGTTAAGTACCTGACCTGATCATAGTTTTTTCGTTGTAAAATTTTCATATTTGTCTGTGCAGACCTTGGGGATCAATTGCCTGTATGTGGAAGGAGCATCAGAAGTTCATCCGTCGGCTGTTGCTAAGGTGTCTGCCATCGTTTATGTCCCATCATAAAACCTTTTTTCTTTTGCTAGGAAAATGCCTTTGTTTTAGGAATTGAACCACTTGGGTTTTATGTCTTGAAACATTTTTATTCTCTCTCACAGGTGACTTTAGATGACCATAAAATGAAAGCAGTTGACTTCAGGATTATTTGGTCTTCTTCACCTGATTGCTTGAAATACCAGTCCTTCTTTAGCCTACCTGAATTCATTGAATTCCCAACAGAAGTTCCAGGTCAAACTGCCTTTGCATACTTTTACCCACCATCAAATCCCAATTACCAAGCTCCTCAGGGTGAAAAGCCTCCACTGTTATTGAACAGCCATGGTATGCGCCTATGTGGTTTAAAATTTTCATAATTATAATTCCTAAGTGGCCCTTATTTGGGTGTTTCTTTTGCAAATAGCTCTGCGCTTTCTTAAATGATTGTGGGCGTAAATCAAAAGTTTAACTTGACCAGGGAATATATAGTAATTTATTGCAAAGGATACCATCATCTGCACTAGAAGCATTACAAGTATGCATGTGCAATGGCTTTTAGTTAGGTGCCTTTTGTTGTCAAATATATTCATTCTCTTGAATGTATAGGTTAACTGTTCTAGTAAATAAATTTTGTTACATTATCTTTTTTTACTGGAAAATTTGTTACATTATTGTTTCTCTTTGATTTACTACAGGAGGGCCTACCTCTGAATCACATGGAATCTTAAATCTGAGTATTCAGTACTTGACGAGTCGTGGTTGGGCATATGTTGATGTTAACTATGGTGGAAGCACTGGTTTGTTCTTAACCTTATCTTTTTCTTGTTTCACTTTAGGGGAATCTTTTCACGCTTCTTCCTGAGTTTATAACTCTCAGATTACACTCAATATTTCAAATTCTATTACTTTATTTTGTTTTCTTTCTATTTTTCACATGTGTGGCTACCTATGGTGTTAGTTTGGCTGTAAAAAGAATTGACTTTCAAATTATATTCTACTATAGCTAACACATTGGGTTTAAAGGATATGGCAGAGAATATCGGGAACGGCTCTTGAACAAATGGGGAATTGTGGATGTGAATGATTGTTGCAGCTGTGCTAGATATCTGGTATCCATTTTATCTCCCCTCTCCTGAATAGTGATGTTGATTTTGATGGATCACAGTCAAGCCTGGTAATATAAACTTTGTTATTCAGGTGGATTCCGGAAAGGTAGATGGGGAACGACTTTGTATTACTGGGGGCTCTGCAGGTGGCTACACAACCTTAGCTGCGCTTGCTTTTAGAGACACCTTCAAGGCAGGATCTTCCTTGTATGGTGTGAGTACCTAACTCCATACTCATTGTTAATTTCTCGCCTCTCAACTAATTTCTCATTTTCTCTTAAACTAGAGAACAGGAAGGGTTTATATTATTGCAATATGTAAAACTTCTCGTTTTGGATTATTTCAGATTTGGCTTCTTGTTTTCTTTCTTCTTCCTATTTTTTTCACCCGCTTCCTCGTGTCACTACAAAATATCTTTTTATACAGCACAACATTCTCTAAGAACTAAAAACTGAAATCTTCTTTGTATTGGTCCCCGAACAGGTAGCTGACTTAAACATGTTGAGGGCAGAAACTCATAAATTTGAATCTCATGATCTTGACAATCTCGTTGGTAAGTCAGAAGATGATGTTTGGTGCTTTACGCTACTCTTTTGTTTTTGTTGATATTGTCTTGAAACTGAACCAATTTTAACCGGTTGCAGGCAGTGAAAAGGATTTCTATGATAGGTCACCCATCAACTTTGTCGATAAGTTTTCTTGCCCGATAATCTTATTCCAAGGGTTGGAAGACAAGGTAAGCAGATGTTGCCTTCTCTTTACCAGTCACCATACAATAAAGCAAGAATATGTTGATGAGAAAGGAACCGATGAATTTATCGATAAATGTGGTGCATTTGGGTTTTAGTTATCATCTTCAAGTTTGATTTTATAAACCACGATTTATTTTGTAGGTTGTACCCCCAGATCAAGCTCGTAAAATTTACCACGCTTTGAAGGAAAAGGGTTTGCCTGTTGCTCATGTGGAGTATGAAGGAGAACAGCACGGCTTCCGCAAGGTATTTTCTATTCTATTTTCTGTTATATGCTGCATTAACAAATTCAAATGATCCGAAAGAGTAAATTGATCTTGTGCTACTTGTGTGCAGGCTGAGAACATTAAGTTCACGCTGGAACAGCAAATGGTTTTCTTTGCACGTTTGGTTGGACACTTCAAGGTTGCGGACGAGATTAATCCGATCAAAATTGATAACTTCGACTAAACATTTAACCCGAAAGAGGTGCCTCAAGCTGGAAGCTTTGAGTCTTATGTTTTCATACGAAGGAGTAGGTTTACAGGTTTGCTTCTTCTGAGGAGACTTTTGTTTCATCTGAGTAGAAAACAGTTTGCTAGTTTTAGTAAGGAAAACTCTGGATAAATAACAACTTTGAGATGGAGCTTGAAATATTGGCGCAAATGGGATGGCTACTGGCTACATGCATAATGTGGTATTCTAAACCCTATTTGAAGTTTGTGTTGATGCGCTTGTGTATCCTCGGTTGTATATCGATATGTTTATTTTCTCTCAATTAACATGAGGGGTATACAACCAGTTAAAAGGTAGACTGTCTCGTATTGGATGTTATTTCTAATTTACTGATTTCTATCCGTTTCGAATTATTAATATTTCGAGAATCATAAGACGCTGTGCAAGAATTGTGAGCATTAACGTAAGCATCACATATTTTAAGGATGGTGACACTGGAGTTAAGGTTCCCATGCTTCAGCATGTGTCTTGAAAGGACAAATATGGCTATATATGAATTTTCTAGTATATTTCGTAATATTTTATACATCGATATTTTTTTCCATTGACTAAAGTTGCTATCTTCAAAGACCATAACAATAAATTTTACGTGTCATGGGGCAAAGTCAGTTGATTACACCAGTTACTTATGTCAATGTAACCGGTTTTTTGTATTAGAGTTTAAATTCTTCTTCATAAGTAAAACTTAATTACATGACATAAGATGTTACTGCGGCAAAGCAAAATATGTATAAATTTGTGTTCACCGATTTTTTTTTAGCGAGTTTGAATTCTCTTTCTCGAAGTAAAACTTAAACGACACGGGATCCCACTGTACAAATGTATGTATGAACTTTTGTTCACACGTCTCTAGTATGACGATGTAACCGTACTGTATAAGTGGTAACCCTATTGGCAAGGCAACGAAAGACTGAACAACGTGGCATGGAGAGGAGAGGTGGCGAGTGTCAGAAAGGGGGTGAGGTGGCGGTTCCTCCTTATACGAGTCAAATGGTTTTCTTCCTCAGCCGTCCTCATCCTCTTCATACGTTCATCTCTGCATGTCGGTTCTTCTACTTTCTTCTCACTTTCTTCTCAACTTCAACGTATCAGCAGTCCCATCTAAAACGTAGAACTTCAACACTATGACCACTTATCCTTTCGAAAATATGAAAGTGGAGAAAATCACAGCTCCCTGTGGGTCTCGGAAATCCCCCATCACCCCCCCCCCCACCCCCGGTTGTCTCCGGCGCCTCCAAGCTACTTGGTGGAACCGCCGTCGATTCCCTTGGCCGCCTCTTATGGCTCGAGTCACGCCCCGACGACTCAGGGTATTTCTATAGCATCTTCTATTTTATTTTTTCTGTTAGTGTTAGGAATGTGCAGTGTCAATCCAATCTCTCCTTTTTTGTAGATGCTCGTCAAAGTGCAACTGAACCGATCACAACGATTGTAGCAGTAGAGCTTCCCGGCAAGGATATTATGGGTAATTATTAATTCAGAGTTTGCCAAAAACTAAACCCAAGTCCTTGCTTCACTTCAATTGCATAGTACATTGTGTAAACACTACAAACGAAATCATAATGTGGGCATCTATGTGACATACAGAACCAAAAGTACTAATAAGTGGAAGTGACTTCTATGCCTTCCCGCGTCTGGACTCCAAAGGCGAACGAATGTCATGGATTGAATGGTCTCATCCTAACATGCCATGGGATAGAGCTCAACTTTGGGTTGGCTAAATTTCTGAGAAAGGGTATGTAGCTAATCTCTCTTCGGGATGCCAGTGCTCTTCTAATTTATGCTATGTTCCTTTTGTTAGTCAGGTTAAGCTTCTTGGTTTTTTCGTGCAGAGAATTCTATAAACGTGTCTGTGTTGCTGGCTGTGACCCCAAAATTATCGAGTCTCTCACTGAACCCAAGTGGTCACCTAAAGGTGATTTTTTGATTTACTTGGTAGAGAAACAATTTGAAGTTCTAGTAGCCGGGATCAAGAATCTTGATTGTTATTCTTCACAATGGAATGCCTCAAGGTTTCTGTTTCTGTTGATTCTATATCGTGGGATTCACCCTATACATGTTCAGTAGTTGATATTAATCTACGGTAGGAAATATATTGAACCGTCAGATGCTTTGTGTTATGCTTTAATTGTGCAGGGGAACTATTTTTTTTATCTGACCAGGAACATGGGTATTGGAATCAGCATAAATGGGTAAATTTCGTACTTTAACATTTTTGTTTGCTGTTGATCCATTGCAAATAGTATAAGGACAATATACTCAAATTTGACGATACCTGAACATTTTTTTTTTCTAGTTGAACAGCAGTTATTTGGGATTCATCAATGTTTGTTTTCCTAATTCAATTTTTATTTCACAACAGGTTGAGTCTAATAATGAGGTGACATGCCTTTATCCCTGGCTTGCTGAGTTCTCCAGACCATTGTGGAGTTTTCGAATTAATTCTTATGAATTTATTCAGGGCCATGAGCAAAATATGTTAATTCCTTGCAGCTATAGGTACGAAATTTAGGCATGTTTATTTTGTAATGGGTAATGCAAGAGTCTATAAATAAATTTTGGATGTTTGCCTGTAGGCAGAATGGGAGGTCATATCTCGGAATTCTAGATGATGTTGAGAGCTCAAGGACATAGATAATATTGTACGCTTTAAAAATCTTGTGCTCGTTCAGTTTCTGTGCCAAAGCTGTTAAACATTTGACCGGCTTAGATGTTTTTGAAATTTGCATGTTTGTGTACGCAGACTTTAGGGATCAATTGCCCATTCGTGGAAGGAGCATCAGAAGTTCTTCCATTGTGTGTAGCAAAAGGTGTTCTGCAACCTTTGACGTCCAAAAACACATCTTTCTGTTGCACCATATCTGGAAAAGGGCTTTTGTTGTATATTAGACCACTTGTGTTTTGTATCACTAAACCTTTCTCTTTTGGTACAGGTGACCTTAGACGACCACAAATCAGAAGCGGTTGAATTCGAGATTATTTGGCCGTCTTCACCTGATTGTTTAAAATACAATTCCTACTTCAGTTCACCCAAATTCATAGAATTCTCAACAGAAGTTCCTGGCGAATTTGCCTTTGGCTACTTTTATCCACCATCGAATCCGGAGTACATGAAAGCCTCCACTTGTATTGAAAGCCCATGGTATGCTGTGGTTTGAAACTTTCCTAGCTATATTTCCTATATTGTGTCATATCTTTAACAAATGTTGTTCTGCAAGTTCCCGAGTGGATGAAGGTGAGCCTCTGTTTCTAAATTATAGGACAACATTATCTATTTGTTGCAATGAAAAGAAACTTTGATCCGGGAAAATTGGATAATTGATATCAAATAAGACTTTCTCCTCAGAAATATCTCACCAGCAT
Organism: Pyrus communis; assembly: GCF_041283825.1. Lineage (NCBI taxonomy): Eukaryota > Viridiplantae > Streptophyta > Magnoliopsida > Rosales > Rosaceae > Pyrus > Pyrus communis. The sequence goes on from NC_142572.1 coordinate 16,458,699, forward strand.
TGTTTACATAAAGCACGCTCACGCACTGCGTTTTGTATGTAAATATATTTGTTACATTATAGTTCCTCTTTCGTTTACTGCAGGAGGTCCTACATTTGAATCACGCAGAGTCGTAAATATGAGTATTCAGTACTGGACTAGTCGTGGTTGGGCATTTGTTACTGTCAACTATGGTGGAAGCACTGGTTTGCTCTTAACCGTATATTATAGTTTTACATTTTGTACTTGGCTTCTATAGGATCTTTTTGTTGCACATTGATAGTTCTAAAGTTCATTGGTTTTGAGTTTATGAGTCCTCTTGCGACACTAAACATTTCAATCTTTATTTTCTTATTTTTTTAATCACATGCGTTAGTTTGTCAAGTAATAAACTGCATTTCAAAATATATTTCATTATATCTTATACTAAGGGTTTTAAGGTTATGGAAGAAAATATCGCGAAAGGCTGATGGGAAAATGGGGAGTTGCTGATGTAAATTACTGTTGCAGCTGTGCTAGATATTTGGTATTAATCCATCATCCCCTTAGTAACGGTGGTGGTGAATTTGGTAGAACACCCGTCAAGCCATGGTAATTATATATGTTTGGTTATGTATGTGGACTCCGGGAAGGTAGATGGCGAACGGCTATGTATTACTGGGGACTCTGCAGGTGGTTATACAGCCTTAGCTGCTCTTGCTTTTAGAGACACTTTCCATGCAGGAGCTTCGTTGTATGGCGTGTGTTCTTGACTCTATAGTTTACTTTTTACCTCTTTGCTTCATTAACTATAGCACAGTATAGTCTAAGAACTTGAAAGCTGAGAGTTTCATTTGTCACATCGGGTGATGAACAGATAGCTGACTTAGCAATGTTGAGAGCAGAAACTCACAAGTTTGAATCTCATTATATCGATAATCTTGTTGGTAAGTCAGAAGATCACATTTGATGCTTTTACGTTACTGATGCCATTTGACCACTGAAACTAATATAATTGGTTGCAGGTAGTGAAAAAGATTACTTTGATAGGTCGCCAATCAACTTCGTTGATAAGTTCCCCATAATCTTATTTCAAGGATTGGAAGACACGATAGGGAGATTGTGCCATTTTATACTCTTCGTCATATGCGTTTTCATCCCCTCTTTCACTGTGTAATGACTACGGATGAAAATTTTGATATAGAGGAGATGAGATAAAATGGTAAAAATTGAGTTTGGAAAATACAATTTTATTTTTGTAGTCTGTACCGCCAGCACAAGCTCGTAAGATTTACCATGCTTTGAAGGAAAAGGGTTTGCCTGTTGCTCTTGTGGAGCATGAAGGAGAACAACACGGTCTCCGCAAGGTAATTTCTGTGTTATGTACTTGCAAAATTTATATCCCTGTTGATCAGATATTATATGCAGGCTGAGAACATTAAGTTCACGTTGGAACAACAAATGGTCTTCTTTGCACGTTTAGGCGGACACTTCAAGTTTGCAGATGAGATTACCCCAATCAGAATTGATAACTACGATTAAGCATTTATCAAAAGAGGGTGCCTATGCTCCCCTTATGTATGAGGTATTACGTCTGCAGATTTTTGTTTCGTTATTTGGTTTCCGTGCAATCTAGCTGAGAAAAAGTTGCTAGTTTTAAAAAAACCTTTGGATCCGTTACAGATGATTAATTTGAATGAGCTTTAATCTATTCGGATCACCGATAGAATTGCAGTATAGTATTAGTTGTTGGATTGAAGTATTTATGTCTGCATTACGTTGTCAAAAACCTTGCTTGGAACCACTTGGTGGATCTGATCAAGCGGATGCGATCAAGGTTTTTGACTTTGGATTAACGTAAACTGTCATTTGGAGTAATTATACGTACATATGGTTCCAAAACCGTAGAGCGAAAACCTATAAGATTTATTTAAGCCTTGATATCCCATCTTAGAATTGAAATCTCACGTCTAGAAGTTGACAATGTCGTTTGCCTACCGCCCGTCATCAACAATTTTAAAATCACGTAGGACAAAAGATTAGTCTAGTAGTTCGTTGGTCTCTATCTAGCTGCAATAAAATACAAGTCTTTGCTACCAGTTGCGTCCATGTTTTCTAAACATTCATTTCAAGCATTTAAAAGATCATAGAATATTATCGTGAAGGCCTTAAGAAACCTTTAAATACCTATAAATATTTGTTAACTTTATTTTTTAACAATTAAGGACATTTTACCAATTAAGGACAAATTCCATGTGAACGAGTTTGCAAATCATGCACCAAAAGTTGGGCTATTTTAATGGGTTTTGTCATTGGTTACAACTTACAAGTTTGCTACAAGTTTTTGGGGATTTTAAAGTTTCAAGGCCTTATATATAAATACTCCCGATGTTGAACTTGTTAAATCTCAAGTTAAAAATATAAAAACCAAGATTTAACGATTAAAATGTTCTCAGTATAGATATTTCGGAATACTATTAAAATGCTCTCAAAACGATTTCTGGATCCATTAAAGAATACAAGAACATGACCGTTATCCTATATACCATGACGTATTGACTTCTAGATTGTTGAATTAGGATAATCAATTATGAAGTTTATCCGACAAAAACTGGATTTGTAAGTCTGATACAATGTTTTTCCACGGCATCTATTCCGATATTTTTCCCTTTTTTTGTCAAATGGTTAGGTGTAGGGTCTTGGAATTATTGCAGGGAGTTATTCAAGTGGGCAAAAGAAAAATGTTTGTTCTTCTGTAAAATGGAATTGTAAATACTCACTCGCGTCAGGTGCGGCCTGCTTATGAACTCTTAGCTTGTTGCTTCCCTTGGGTTTTCTAAAATCATACTTTCTTAAAGGTTAAAATGTTCACATTCGATTTCATTAAGCTAGATTTGAAGTTAAAATGGTTAAGAGCAGTTAATCCAACTTCTGTGGTTAGATCTGACAATAGATCGGATTTTGATTCAGGTTCGAAATAAGATCCGATATAATTAACAAGACCTCTAATCCAACTTGATAATCTTCAAATATGGATTAAGGCTGATCGGGGTCAGAAACATTAGTTATGGTGCAAATTAATAATACCAGTTTAGATGACGGCAAAAGGTCTCATGTATGAATTGTTAATCTATGCTTTTTCCAGTATATGTATGTATTTTTCCAATTACAAACTTTGAGATCGAACAAAGAAATTAAGAATGGTGTATATGCGCAGTAATGGGGCAGTTGTTTCTCTATGTTTGTGATTTTTCACTGCACACCACCATCAACCATTCTCCTCTCATGTATGAATTCTACACTGCTAATTAGCAACAAATAACCAACTTTACAACAAAAAGGGGAAGAAAAAAGTTTCTCAAGAACATATCAAATCATCAATTGGGGATCGATATTCATTTTCTTGAAAGAGACCCAAAGCCATTGGCAAGGGCACTGACTGCGGGATTGAAGGCCAATCTGCCCAAAATGCCCTGCTTGTAAGGCAAGAAGGTCTTCTTCTTCATATCATTAGACACTGCTTTGTTCGCAGTGTAATGCAACTCGTGAGCTGAAACTGGATGCCCTCTTCTCCTCGAGATCGAAACTGAGGCCGGGCTGTCTATTGACCTGAAGCTGGAGTTCTTCACGTCTTCATTTTTCCTAAACAAAGTTAAGTACTTCGTGAATGGATCTTTATCTGTGGCTCTTCCCTCCGAGGCGCTTCGAAACAACAAAAAATCCTTTAGTTTCCATTTTCTTGAAGCCTTAGAATCTGTGCAGGATGTAACCATAGCTTTGGGAGCTAACTGCTTGGTGTTTTGTTGTTGCTTCTGTTGCTGCTGTTGGTATTGTTTTTCTTCTTCTACCCATTGGTACTCGGAGACCCTCAAAGGTGATACCGATCTTGTCGCTCTTCGGCCTGAAAGGGAGGATGACAAGGCTGCTGGAGTTCTCTCTCTACCTCTTTGTTGTTGTTGTTCGCTTATTCTCTCGCTTCTTCTTGTTGTGTTGTCCATTTGGGTCGTCGGATATTCTTTACCCTTTTTCCGTCTAGGTGACAGAACCTGACGGAAAAATGATGGAGTGGGTGGAGGCTTATTAAAGGGTCTAATGACGCCGCCATCGAAAAGCTCTTCAGCTGAAAGAGAAGTTCTTTGTACCTCTTCACCAACATCAAAAGCAAAGTCATCGAATCCAAAGTCATCCTCACGTTTAGGCGATTTTGGTGTGGCTGCTTGAGATGCTGCCTCATCATCTTCCCAGTTACTCATGTTGGAAAACTCCTCAAAATCCCTGTAAAACTCGGACATCCGAGTTGGGCTTGTTGGTGCACTCATATAGAAGTCCCCAAACCGCCTTGGCGTCGAAGGCTCAGTCACAGACTGCGAGGATCGAGCGCTGTTGAAGTCGAAATCCATGGCTGCTCTACTTGGTATTATCACCTCCATGGATAATGATCAATCTATATTTTGCTTTGCTTTGTGTTGGGAGAGTTTGGTTTTTGAGAGGGACTGAAAAATGAGAAGACAAAGGTTAATCATATATATGGAGTACAAGTAGAGGAAGGAACATAGAAATTACAATAGAAGGTTGAGTTTGTTGACCAATGACCATCACACTAAGACAAGGATTAAATTAATGATTTATCTGGAGCCGCCCTTTAATACTTTGTGACTAATCATGGTTTATTTTCTATTATTACTTGTGCTATAAAACACTAAAACATCACATGCCGAAACTCTCATCATTTCTTTTTGTTTTTTTGTGTTTTCTTATTACGGTCCGAATTTTCCTTGAAATTAATGGAGGGCATGGACGTGGCAACATCAACATGACAACATGTTAATCTTAATTAAAAGTAAATGTGGATGTTAAACTCTATTGTTCATTTTATTATATATAACACGTAATGCAATACGTCAAATGACTTGCATTTTCGATACTCAAAAAAATTTTCTTTACATGATGGTGACGTTTACTTAAGTAAAACTCATGGCGCAATGAACTGCATTACCCATTTCACGTTTCACCTGTGTTTCTTTGCCTCCAAGTTTATTTGGGTTGACCACAATGCATGCACGTAGTCGGTTGCTTTACTTTCACCTGAGATGTGGGATTAATTATAGCCATAAGTTTGGCATGTGTTTAAAAAGCCCAACCGAACGATATGAACAAAATATGATGCGGGTTAGTATAATATGTCATAATCATGGGGAACATAACTAGGGTTGGTTGAGAAATATGGTAAGGAGAAATGTTATAAGGGCTATCTTAAAAGTGAGACTCTCTGCATGGGTTCTCTGTCATTTCACAGTTTAATGTTAATTTTCGTACCAACTTTATAAAATATTGTACCAAAAACATAAGGTGACACAGAGTTCATAGAAAGTTCTAATTTTGAAAGAGTTCCTCTCTATAATAAAACATGTAAAATTGGCTTTTTTTATTTTATTTTATCCTTTTGGGTTTCCCATTCGAGATGACGATGAAGTTTAAGGAAAAATAAAGCTAACTACGCAGATTAATTGGCATGATGATTGTCACCACATCGTAGTGGATGTATTCTAAACTAATTCATGTTTTGTTTGCAAATTCAATTAAGCCGATTAAAGAATGTTACGTATTTTTGTATTTATGTTTAAATTTTTCTCAATTCATATAGTATCACCCTGTCAAAAAGTATATACTTTTTTTCTCGATTTGACGCCCCACCCACCTGAAAGATTAGCTGAATTGGTTCAAGATATTGGTTGATGGCTTTATAAACGTGCCAAAAGTCGCTCTTAGATTAAATCTCACTTCTAGAAATATTTGAAGCCTCATCATTTTTCTTGAGCCATGTAAGGGCGACATCTAATAAGACTGATGTTGTTGGGTGCAGCTATATATCTTGCTTTGGGGACCCAAATACATCTTATGGTGACGAAATGTTGTACAGCTGACGAATTTAGCCGAATCTCGAGCTGTGACATAAGCCCCTTTTGTTGATTTTTTTGTGCAGAAAAACAAATTTGGTAGGGAAACCTTATCACCTTTTACAACACACCTACAACAATTTTTGCTCCTCTCCATAATTTTCTTCGGTAACCTTTTTTTTTTCGTAAATTAAGAAGAGACTTTTATAGCACTAATCTTGCTATCATGACATTTTGTTTCATGATACAATGATATTTGTAAATGTTTTTCACATAATGACGATGTATTGTGCCATATATGTTGCCCTCGAAACAAAGATGTCAATTTCTTTTTTTCAATTCATGTGTCACTGGTGGTTGCACGCAATGCTATCCACGTTATTACTTGGTACAACAAATACATGTGGCCTTTGGTGAGGAACAAAAGATGCATAAGCACATGGCGGGGTTAGGGTCTTAGAAATAGATGTAAAGTAGTGGTTGGGCAATGCAGCCGGCCCAGTTAGCCTTAATAATGCTTTCAAATTGTGGGTGCACGTTTTGTGCCCATCACATATATTATTTTGGAACATATTGACAAGCTTTTGCCGTCCAATGTTCCCCCTTGTATAAACTTTAATAAGTAATGTTAGGTAGACTAATTGTTTTAGACAAAATTTATAAATCATTTAATGTGTCATTAATAAGAAATAAGCACATGAATCAACACTTGACTAATAATCCAATCATCAGCAACCACGTTATATATTTATAAAATATGGTTTAAATGGATGATTTCCCTAGCATCACCCAACTTTAATACCTAATTTAGTTGGATTTTTGTGCTTATTTGTGAATGGTATAAACAAATGTTCTGCACTATTTGTTTATTGTATAAGCAAGTAGACGTTTGGGGATAAAGAGATATGTAGATTAGTTTTCAAAGAGTAATGTTCTCTCGCCACAATTATATTTCAGATATATATTTTTATGCTATCAATTTGCGAAGCTCAAATTAGCAAGCGTTGCCCTCAATCGAGGAGCTAGACTATGGTACGGTGTTTCTTAAAATACTCGTAAGTAAATTTGTTTGGTACAAGTGACATGAACATCATGATTTATATGACCAATCTCAAATTTGTTGATAATCTCACATTGATTCAACCATTTAATTATCTGAATTTTTTCGTGGACAGTTACATGCTCATGGAAACATGCGAGTAGCAAAGAAGATTATACAATCTTGAATCTTCTTCACTTCTAATGGTATCGTATACATTTGAAACATTCCGTCTTAGTTTCTTAAACAAATGTCAAATGGGATTAAGAAGAAAAAGACCATCTAGAAGTGAAGACAGCTCACGGGGTTGAATCGTTGGCTGATAAGAGTAATGTCAAAATATGCATGACACGCACGACACGAGTGCACATCTATACCCTAAATATTTAATTCAAAACAAGGCATCGTATTCATACGTGTGTATGCAAATTAAAACAAAATACTCGACTCATGACAAGCACAAATTGACACACAACCCATAAATTAAACATGCCCCTACCTTTCAAGTTTCATATATGTACAAGAAGCTAGCTAACTTCGAACAAAATAGTAAATAAAAAATGTAGCAAGAACTATGACGCCCGTGTTTGTAGTCTACAGGTTGCTCATTAACAACTCGTGGCCTTGGTTGTTCTTTTATAATATTATTTTTATACAAACGATATTGAGAAATAAGATATTCTAACGTATGACCTTGAGTACAAGGATTAACACTCTTATCTCTTAACCACTTGTTGCAAATAGTGATTTTGATTTAATCAAGCTAGTTATATACTGAAAAAAGAAAGATGATAATCACACTCTTTTTCTATCATAATACACTCTTGTCTAATTATGCATGTTGTTTACTTCTGATTTATTCAGTCCGATAACTGTGGATGCAATGACTTTTGGCTGCTTGTGGAGCAAGGCCGGTGCCTCTCTCTTCAATAAGAGAGTATTATCCACAAAATTAGACAAACAAAATAAACTAATAGAGATGATTAGTTGGGTTGATATTAATTGATTAGGTCCAGTTGCCTTTTCAAATGAGAGAAATGCTAGTAATTTTCTCACCTAAAAAAGAATTTTTTATGTGCTTAGAACATGATCTGGTATACAAGTGTCATAATATAAATAGTTAGATATTTAAAAAAAAATAAAAATTCAACTACTTGTATTATGACACTTCGTGTACGGGTCGTGTTCTTAGCACATTGAATTTTTTTTTTTTTCTAACTTACCTTGTCATTTCAATCTTCACTACTACAAAAACCACTTTGTGCGACAAAATAAGTTTGTTGCGCAAAGTACAATTTTGTTGAGCAAAACCTTGTGCGATGAAAGTATTGCTATTTGTTCTGTTTATCCATTTCATTGTGTTTCATGACCATATGACCATATATGAAAAACTATTTCCGAGCCAATGTTATTTTTCTCTTGCATCCTTCCTCACTTGTTTTGTCAGCTGGGCCATTTAAGGTTCTGGTACTAGTGTGGAAAATCGGTCTATTACTAACATTTGAAGATGCATACGCTGCTACCATGATAGAGATAACAAAGAGTGATCGTGGTGTTCTTTATGATATTGATGTGGTGTTGGAACACGCTTGTCAACAGGATCTAGACATCTCACACGGATCTGTGCTATATGATGTTGATGAGCAAACTGTTCGAAGTCTGAACGGCTGCAGGGTTGCAGATCAAATTCTTAAACTTGTCCCCAATGTTGAGGTTGATCACGGTTATCTCTTGCCCTGGTTTATTTTGTGGTTTAATTGACTCAAAGTGTGACACTCTATTTAACTGTAGCACTTCCGGACGACACTCAGATGTTTGAAGTTTTGGGCTAAAAGACGTGGTGTTTATTCAAATGTAAGTTTTGCTGTGTTCAGAGCTGTTCAGAATCTTCATTATTAATAACTCAGTTTTTTCTGTTGTGTGTAGGTTACTGGATTCCTTGGTGGTGTAAATTGGGCTATCTTACTGGATTCCTTGTGTGTAGGTTACTGGATTCCTTTGAACCTTTTCTCTTCTTTGAGGCATACAAAAATTATCTACAAGTGGACATAGTTGCAGCTGATGTTGATGACTTGCTGACGTGGAAGGGATGGGTGGAATCCCGGTTTAGACAGCTTACCCTGAAGGTAAACGGTTTCTTCTGGAGTTGTTTTGAAAGCTTTTATAGTGGTTTTCCTCTTAATGTTGTGCATTTTATCTCCGTGCAGATAGAACGAGACACGAAAGGGATGCTGCAGTGCCATCCATATCCTAAGGAATATGTCGACGTATCCAAGCCATGCCCGCACTGTGCTTTCTTTATGGGTTTGCAGAGGAAAGAGGGAGTGAGAGGTAAAGAAGGTCAGCAATTTGATATACGTGGAACAGTCGATGAGTTCAGGGAACGAATAAACATGTACATGTTCTGCAAACCCGGGATGGATATATATGTTTCTCATGTTCGCCGGAAGCAGCTTCCTCCCTTTGTTTTCCCTGATGGGTAACTAGTCGTTCGTACAACCCGCCATTGTAATACAGATTTTTAGCAATTCTCCCTCTCTCTCTCTCTCTCTCTCTCTCTCTCTCTCTCTCTGTGTGGAAATAAAAGCTCGATTTTGTCACAATATCGAAACAGTAGTACCAAGTGAACATTTACTGCAAAACTGAGACTAACAAGCTTCTGAGTCCAAAAGTATTTACAATGCTTCCCATCTCTTAATGCATAAAACTATACTGATCTTGAAAGTTGAAACTAGTGGAAATTCGGCATGTGGAACCCCTACCGATGCTTTCCCGCAGGCATATATTCGCGGTGAGATTTCTTCTCAATTATTATGTACATTACACACTGTAAACTAAGCTATCGTCCACCTCTTTACTGCGTTTGTAACTGGAAAGGCAGGTGGCAGTGCTAAGGAGGGGAGAAACATCAAAGTCACTGCCCATCTTTCCCACTTCAAAACCATTCGACGGACCATGGCCGAGAAGAATGTGCAGAACTTCCTTCATTGAAGGACGAGTTGAAGGTAATGTGCTGGTGCAGATGAGTCCTAGTTTTAGCACGGTGGCCATCTCTTCCAAGTAACACGGTTTTGCGATCTGCCCATCGAGGGCATCAGTTACGGTCTTTCCCTCGCTGTATTCCCGCCATGCCCATTCTGCTAGGCCTGTATGCTCATCTCCACAGTTGGGTTCTCTCCCGGTTGTTAGTTCCAGGAGTACAACCCCGAAGCTGTAGACGTCTATCTTTTCGTTGATTTTTGTTGTAAAGAATACTCTGAAAAGCAAAATGTCGTACAATATAAGCAATGTCCGAAATATATGAATGCTAAACAGACCAATTTAAGCTCTTACCTGGTGCCATGTAGCCGAAGGAGCCTGTGATAGCGGACATTGTGTGATGATCTCCGTCCTTTGAAAAAATCTTTGCCAGTCCAAAATCTGCTATTCGAGCCTTGAAATCAGAATCCAACAAGATATTGCTGGACTTCACATCACGATGAAATTATCGGCGGAGAGCAGTCATGGTGCATGTAATACAAGCCTCGTGCAGCCCCTATCGCAATCTGCAATCTCATCGGCCAGTCCAAAACGGTGTAATTAGCCACACCCAGGCCTGATGCTGGCCTTCTCCTCTTCCCATGTAGCCACTTATCGAGGCTCTGATTTGCCATGTACTCGTACACAAGAAGCTTCGAATTGTCACTTGAAATGCAACACCACAACTTAACAATGTTCGAATGGCGAATTGTCCCCAGTATCTCAACCTCAGCAATGAATTCTTTCTCAAGCCTTTCATCCAATCTGTTGGTGTTACAAATCCTTTTCACCGCGACATATTCACCCAGGCAGTTGGTGCTAACCTGATAAACATTCCCTGAACCCCCACTTCCAATGAGATTGGTATCCGTCAAACTCGCCAACACGTTGAACTCTGTGAGATTCAGTCTGTGGAATGAGGTGAGCTTCCATGTTGCCAAGTCCTGACCGCACCTTCTCCTCCAGTAGTCTCTGACCACGAAAAAGGTCAATAAAACAGTAACAAGGAACACCGCGATGGAAAGGACTAGAATCATGGCAAGGACTTTCGAGGACAGCTTGTGGGAGACACGGACTTTGGTGTAACAACCGGGAAGGTTAAGAACTGGACTATTGGCGCAAAGATTCGAAATGTTCAAGAAACTGTTTTCATACGCGAGATTATCAAACACATCTGGGATTTTGCCGGAAAGCTTGTTGGAAGACAAGTTAAGAGAACTGAGCCTCAAGCTGCCAATCTCAGCTGGGATTTCGCCTGTGAATTGGTTCCCGGACAAGTCCAAGTATAGCAGGTTAGGCAACGAACCAATGACTGCTGGAATGTGGCCCGAAAGCGCATTTCTCGAGAGGTTCAAAGTATTCAAGGATTCCCATGAGATGATCTGAGATGGTAATTCGCCCGAAAATTGATTCCCGTCAAGCAGCAGAGTGTTCAGCTCAGAAAGACTAGTCAGTTCAACTGGGATTTTCCCCGAAAACAGATTCCCGGACGAACCTTGAACCGGAATCTCACCGGAAAATCTGTTGTTGCTAATTTCCAGTCTCGATAGGTTCCAAGCCAGCTTGCTGGCGGGAAGCTGACCCGAAAACAAATTGTCACTCAGCATCAAACTCGACAGAGTTAGTCCAGTCCAAACTCCGAAGGGAACCTCACCCGAAAAACGGTTGTGGTAGACCTTCAGCGTCCGCAACGAATCACAATTTCCAAGCCCTTTCGGCAACTCTCCGGTAAGATTATTAGAGAACGCAACAGCTCTTTGCAAAACTCCTCCACTGCATAATTGTTACGGCAGAGAGCCGCTCAGCTGATTCCCGGAGACATCAAAAGCTTCGAGCTTCGAGTGAAGGCCTAATTCCGGCGGCAAGGTCCCGTTCAACATGTTCTTAAAAAGCTGAAATACCCTCATCGCCGGAATTAGGCCTAAACTCTCCGGAATCCCACCCGTTAATTGATTCGAAAAAAGATTCAAAATTCAAAACAGTCAGATTCTTTATCTTCCCAAAATCTTGTGGGATCGAGCCGCTCAAATTGTTCATGCACAGATCAATCTGAGATAAATTCGAAGCCTCGACAGCCGGCGGTATCTCCCCTGAAAATTTGTTGTTAAAGAGAAACAACTCGCTCAAATTCTTCAACAAAAACAACCCACCTGGAATCTTCCCTTCCAGATTGTTCCCCGCAAGATTCAAGTTCTCGAGGTTCGACAGACCTGAAAAACTCTCCGGAATCTCTCCGATCAAGTTCGTATCCGTCATCCACAAGCTCTTCAGCTTCTTTAAATTCCCGAACTCCGTCGGGATGCTGGCCGCCGCCAAGTTTCCGTTATAAGGCATCTCGAATATTTCGAGATTTGACAAGTTCCCGATCTCCCACGGAACACTCCCGTTGAACAGATTCAAATAAACCTTGAGTGTCCTCAGCTCCGTCAGCCTGCCGATCGCCGCAGGAATGTTGCCGGAAAAATTGTTTCCTCCGAGGTCCAAGTACTTAAGAGACGGCGACATCCGGTGGATATCGGGGGGAATTGGGCCGAAAAAGTAGTTCTGCGAGAGGTCAAGGACTTCGAGATTCGAGCAGTTGTAGAGAAATTTCGGAAACTCGCCTGGAATTACATTCCAGGCGAGGTGGAGCTCTGCGAGGCTTGGTGGGAGCTCGCAGACGGCCTCCGGGATTCTCTCCGTGATGTTTAGGGGGAGCCCAGTGACCATGCCGTTTGTGCAGTTGATCCCCGGCCAATCGCACGGTGAGGAGGAGGAGTTCCACGATGGATGGACGGTGGATTTCCCCATTGTGCCTTGATCTTGAGGAGGATTGACTGCTCTGTGGATTGTGAAATTACAATCAAGGGTAGGGAGACGAGGAGGAAGAGGAGAAGGGAGTGTGGGAGTGGCAGGGGTGTTTTCGACATTTCATGTGGCTTAGTTCGTTTGCTCTGGTTGGGTGTTTTACCTGGAAAATGTGATTCAAACTTTGGATGGTTTGAACCGCGGGATTATATGATTTTCTGCGTGTAGAAATGCCACCCACAATGGCCAAAATTACATTATGCCACTGAAATTGATTTAATGATAATAATCGTGTCGTTTTAGTCAACTTAGGGGGCGTTTGTTTGCCCTCACTAAGTTGGACTGGACTGGACTGGACTAGCTATTAGTCCAATACTGTGTTTGTTCCATGCTGGGACTAACATTAATGAGACTAAAGGGGACTAGCATGGACAAAACCCTTCACTAAGAGGTCTTAGCGAGACCCCCCAATAACCATGGGACTAGCTAAGACTATCTTCTCTTTCTCGTCCTCGTCATGCTCAACGACCACTCTCGACAGACTCCTCGTCATCTCCGGTCACCTAGATCAATCATTAACTTTCCGACTCTCTTTCAGATCCATTTCACAACCAACTTTCATACAAAATATACCAAATTGAAGCTGGGAGTGACAAGATTACGATTTTACTTGAATCGAGGCCAAAATGTGGTCGAATGTGGCTGGAAAATGGCCTGGAAGTCTCGGCCTGTTTGGGCTTCTTCAAATCCATGACAGATTCGAGCATTCAAAGCTAAGATCTCGGTCCAGGGATGGTGATGAATTTTTTGGCGGTGCTAACTTCATCCAATTTAACGAGGAAATGGTAGGAAAAAAATGAAGAAAAAGATAAGATCATAATAAAATATTAATAATTTATATATTAAATAATATAATATTATAATTTGTTATTATCCAGCTTCTTAGTCCAATACTGCACCAAACGCTTCACTAAGTTAGTCCAGTTTAGTCTAGTCTAAGCCAGTCCAGCTTAGTCCTTGAAGCTAATCCAGTCCGAGATAGTCCAGTGCAACAAACGCCCCCTTAGAGGTTTATTTTTACATGCATCAAGTGGAGCTAATAAGTAAACATGACAAACGAGTCGTGTTCGTCTCATTTTTGTGTTATATCTGTTATCTTAACGTGTTGTATAATGTTAAATTCGTTATTTTAACTAGTTATTAACATGTGATCAGATAACGATCCGATCTCTTAACGCGTCATGTTGTTTTTTTTCGGGTTAACGGGTTGTAAAATAAATTGTCATGTTTAATGTCTAGATCTGACAAATAATATGTCATCATATTCTTAACGGATGACCCGATAATGACCCGATTTATGAATGGGTTCTTAATGGGTCATCCGATAACGACCTGAATCGTTAACAGGTTGACTCGAAACCTATTATTTTTGTATTGTTTTGTGTCGAATTAACAAATCGTATAAAAAAATTTCCAAGTCTACTAATAATCATATGTTTAGGGAGAAATTGACAAAAATAATTATTTGGTGTGGTCTTGTCATCATTTTCTTGTCTATTGTCTAAGGAAAATATGGATCGTTTAACAATATTAAGTAATAAAGAAAAATCTAGGGGCTGCTAATCTCTATTTAGTTAGATGATAATTATAATCTAATATTCTTGAAAGAATATTTAAATTAAAATTCATTGTTTGATTAGTTTGGTGATGTAATGCAGTTACTAGTAGATTGTGAAATATCGATAACAAAGCTTATATTCTAATACTAATGATTATGCTAAGCTGTGTATGTGAGTTTTACTAATCTCTTGATATGGCGTGAGAAGATAGATTAAAAATACATTTTTTTACATGTTGAAAGAGACATTTATTTGTCATTTTGATAAATTTTTCAATATGACGGTGATTAGCTGAGTGGCATATTTCGTCCATAATCCTCGAGCTTACGAAAAGTGATTGAGGGCAATATGCTGAATATGAAAATGAACATGGGACATTGCTTTAATTTTTTATTTTTGGTTATAAAGCATTTCTTCGTGCTATTCGCACACTTCTTATCAATTGTTATTTTTTGAATTTTTTTTTTTAATTCATTCAATCCATCTGCTGAAAATATGTAAAAAATAAAAAATGATATGTGAATGCCCCTTTCTCCAATATCCGTTAAACCTATATTTATATTTTTTTTAAAATTAATGATCTTCAATGTCTACGTTAAGTTTATTTCAAAAGTCAAAAAGAGTACAATTCCACGAACTAGAAGGACAATGGCAGGTAATCGGAAATTTCATACTTGGTTACTCTTTATATTTACAATTAGTTTTGTGATGAAATTTTATTTCTTTTATAGTATTAGAGCAGGCGACCTACATGTAAAGCTTAACGATCACACGTACTTCATGTCACTCAATTTATGTTGACGACATGTGTGCCTTGAAAATTCTCCACACATGAAAATGTGTGTGAGGATATGAAAATAAAGGAGTCACATCGGTGAGGGTCAGCTCCTCGTAAGGCCTTAAAAAAAATTTCTCATATTTCAACTGTTTTTATGGCAAAACCTCAACTTTTTTTAGATAATGTCTCTACTATTAATTTGTGTATAAAAATCAATGGAGGTATTTGTTGATTTACCCCTTGAATTTGTATGCAATTGCCAATTTCCCTCTTCCCAAAATTCTAATTTTAGCTGATTGCTTCTTGAACTTTTTTAATTAACTAATTTTCGAACTTTTATAATCATGGTCTGGTCATTGGCTAATATGCATGGTAATTAAAATATGTCCTTTTTCAGAAGAACTTCATAAAGATTAAGGACCTCTCAACTTTTGGACACGCTCATTGCCACGGCCGCCTATACGACTGTTGCCATTCAACAAGCAGTCAATTGAGTGGAAAAATCAAAGAACCAATCACTAAACAAGACAAAGTTTGAACCAAAAGAAGAAGATAGATTAAAAAGAAAGAAAAATGAAACTATATAGATCTAGTAAATGTTACACAAAAAAAAAAAAAAAAAAACCTAAAAGCTTTAGCATTCGAGAGATACAGTAATTGAAATTCGACCTTTTATACTAGATAAGTCGATAATATTGTATATCAAATAAATTATGTATAACATAATAAACGGTGAATATGTTATGTAAGTCGGAGAAAGATAGAAAATGATTTGAAAATAGAGCATGTACATATGCACTTTTGGTGGCTGAATATGTAATTTTCGCTTGGTTTAGAAAACCAAGTCCCCTACCCATAGAGCACCACTTGAGCAAAACGGTCGAATTTTTAGCATATGCTTTAGAGAAACATGATGGGCCATGCATATAGAAGGGACGACGAACTTATTTAGTTGGTGGAGTAAAGAACTTATTTAGTTGATGCACATATTTTGTTTGTAGTTTGGTTTTGTTTATTATTTGGAGCTTTTGAAGGTCTGTATACAGTACAATGTAGAGGGTGAACAAATATTATTTTGTGGTGGAAAATTGGTAGTGTGGGTTGTCGGATGATTCTAGTTTTTGGGCAACTGGGGCGGGTCATCTCTAACCTAAGCCTTTTTTATGAGTTGAAACTTTTTATGTTTTTTCTTTTATGTCTATTTGTAATTGTTGCAGTGAATAATTATTACTCATGCTTTGTTTGTATAAGTAACGTCTTCTTTCTGTATGCCGATTCTTAGGACTTTGTAGTTTGTACTTTGTCCATTTTGATTTCACATAATGGATGTTCTCTACCATTGACAAAAAAAAAAAAAAAACATCGTCTGCACCATATACAAGTTTCCTTTCTATATTAACATTACATATATTTGGTTGCAGCATACACTACTACAAAACCATTTATTAGTGTCGCTATGATAACTGACAAGAAATGTATATTACTGTCGGATTTTAAACAAAATCCGATAGAAAATGGATGCAGTGGCGGATATACTAACCGACAGATCTGCCAGCGTCAGGAAATGAAATTTCTAACAGAAAATAGTCTAAAACCGACAGAAATTGTGTCGGATATAACCGACAGGATATATAAATATAATAAATAAATAAGATTTTTGTCGGATAAAACTGACAAAAAATACTAAAACCGTCAGAACTTCTGTCGGATATAACCGATAGGGAATTTATTAGTAAGAATAAATAAAAACATTCTCGTCGGATACAACCGATAGAAAATATATTAATAATAATAAAAAAATATAAATCACTTTCTGCATTTTCCATATCCCCTGCATTCACCATTCGAAACCTTGCCGGAGCTCGATCTCGAAAACCTCAAGGCCCTTAAAGTCTTAGGCAAGGGAGCAATGGGCACTGTTTTCTTAGTCCACGACCCGTCATCCGACCCCTCCGCCCGTTGCCCATTCGCTCTCAAAGTCGTCGACAAGTCCACTATCCGCTCCAAGCTAGACGCCAAGTGCCATGCCCGTTGGGAAATCCAGGTCCTGACCAGACCATCCAGCCCCAACCCTCACCCGTTTCTACCCTCCATCATGAGGTTGTTTGAGTCCGACGAGTTCATGGGATGGGTTGTCCCTTACTGCCTCGTATTTGAGGTGTCTTAAGCATCATCAACATCATAATGTTGTGCTAACCGTTCTAAGAGACTTCATTCGCTCATGGCACCACCACCAACAACATCCAACCCACTGAAAAAAACAACACAAAATTATTGAAGTTTTTCAATCACCTCTCCCATATGAGAGACACAGAGAGAGAGAGGGAGAAAAAGAGAGAGAGAGAGACAGACAGACAGAGGGGGGAGAGAGAAAGCAAGAGCGCGAATGTTACCTTCGTCATTGGAGTCAACGGTAAGACTTCGAACTTTGGTTGCAAGTGTTCGAATTGGAAATAAATGAGGAGAGAAGAGAAGGAGAAGGAAATGAGGAGAGGAGAAAGGGGTGAAGAGAGAAGCACCGGTGCAAGGAAGAGATGGAGGGGTTTTATTTTGGAAAATTTTCATTACTGTCGGTTAAAACCGATAGAAACATTTTTTTAAAATGAAAACCGACAGAAAATTTTCATTATTGTCGATTATAACTGACAGAAACAAAATGGTGGCAAAAATCCCCCCAAAATTCCCTCTGAAAATTTTAAATTCCCCCCCCCCCAAAAAATTTTGTTACTATTTTAAAAAATAAAATAATAATTGTTTGGTTTAGTAAATAAATAAATAATATGTATTTAAAAAGAATATGTTTTTAAAAATTAAAGAAATAATTGTTTGGTTTAATAGATAATTTTTATACTTTTGGTTTAATAGATAATAATTCATGTAAAATATGCGATAAAGAAACAAAAAGAGAATTGTACAATGAAAATGTCATCACACAAACTAAATATTGACTAATCAATACTTCAAAAACATAAATAAAAATTTAGCACAAATTACTTTTCCCACTTCTAAATTTAGGCAAATTTAATGGAGATATGCATTCTACGTAACTTTTTTCAACGATCCAACCATCAAACTTATTTGTACACACTTCAAGATTGCATACGTAAAAAATCGAAAAAACAAACATTCAAAGATTATGTAACGGAACAAAAGTTTTCAACGGTTATAAACGAAAAATCACAATGTAACGGTTATTTTAGCTCCGATTTTGATTATTTTTTACAGCTACACTCCTCGACCCTATAAGATTGCATTGAACGAATTCGATCTTCAATTTAAAATATTTACACTAGTGGATACCACAAAATCTTATTTTATACTTGATGGGGAAGTATAACATTAACTCTAAGTGTTTGTTTAATCTACCGTTTTGACTCGATATGCATTCTACCAAAAAAATTTCAACAATCTAACCGTCAAACTTATTTGTACACACTCCGAGATTGCATACGTAAAAAATCATAAAAAAGAAAACATTCAGAGGTTACGTAACGAAACAAAAGTTTTCGACGGTTATAAACGAAAAATCACAATTTAACGGTTATTTTAGCTCCGATTTTAATGATTTTTTTTATAGCTACACTCCTTGACCCTATAAGAATGCAATGAATAAATTTGATCTTCCATTTAAAATATTTACACTAGTGGATACTAGAAAATCTTATTTTATACTTAATGGAAGTATAACATTAACTCTTAAGTATTTGTTTAATCTACCGTTTTGACCCGATATGCATTCTACGAAATTTTTTTCAACGATCTAACCGTCAAACTTATTTGTACACACTCCAAGATTGCATACGTAAAAAATCACAAAAAGCAAACATTCAAAGATTAGGTAACAGAACAAAAGTTTTCGACGGTTATAAACGAAAAATCACAATTTAACAGTTATTTTAGCTCCAATTTTAATGATTTTTTACAGCTACACTCCTCGACCCTATAAGAATGCATCAAACAAATTCGATCTTCAATTTAAAATATTTATACTAGCGGATACCACAAAATCTTATTTTATACTTGATGGGAAAGTATAACATTAACTCTAAGTGTTGGTTTAATCTACCATTTTGATGCAATATGCATTCTACGAAATGTTTTTCAACAATCAAACCGTCAAACTTGTTTGTACACACTCCAAGATTGCATACGTAAAAAATCGCAAAAACAAACATTCAAAGATTAGGTAACAGAACAAAAGTTTTCGATGGTTATAAATGAAAAATCACAATTTAACTGTTATTTTATCTTCGATTCTGATGATTTTTTGCAATTACACTCCTCGATCCTATAAGAATGCAATGAATGAATTCGATCTTCAATTTAAAATATTTACACTAGTGGATAAATCTTATTTTATACTTAATGGAAGTATAACATTAACTCTTAAGCATTTTTAAATCTATCAATTTGATAGGATATGCATTTTACAAAACTAGTTTCAATGATCCAACAGTCAAAGATGTTTGTATATACTCCGAGATAGCATGTGTAAAAAATCGCAAAAAAAAAAAAAAAAAAAAACCATTCAGAGATTATTCTAGCGGCTGTCCAAAATTTTGCTTTATTCCTGTCGGTTATATTCGACAGGGCCAAGAGTGAAAAAATAAAATAAAATTTAAAACATGTGTTTATTTACTTATTTTTAATCAATATAACATTTTAAAATAATAAATTTAGACATTATAAAGTACACCGGATGTTCATGTGTGTTTATGTGCCAGACAATGTGCTTTGTGACACATTGAAAAAAATTGTTTGAATTTCTTTGTATCTTGTTGCTTGCTTGTGAGGGAGCATAATCCTTATTACAAAAATGATAGAGTTTCAGATTGTAGTTTGCTATTATTATTCTCTCAGAAAATTTATGGCTCGTGGGAATTGAGTTTATTAGACTTTAGAGTCATGAGTGAAAAAAACAATTTAAAATATGTGTTTATTTATTCATTTATTTTTAATCAAGATAACATTTTAAAATAATAAAATTTTCATTTTTGTTGGTTATAACCGCCATAATACTAAAATAATAACCGCCAGAAAGTAAAATAATAAAATAATCAATTTCTGTTGGTTATAACCGCCGCCATTAACTTAAAAACCGCCAGAATCTATCAAAAATATTTTAAAAAAGGATTCAAAAATACTGCCGGTTATAACTGACATGATTTTTTTTTTATATCCGCCACTAAATATCCGCTAGGACTTTATGTTGGATATAACCGACATGATTTTTCTAATATCCACCACTAATTAAATGATGTGTCAGATATAATTTATATGACATGATTTTTCTAATATCCGCCAATATCATCCGCCACCTAAAGCTAATATTGTAGTAGTGATACAACATCCTATTGAATTTCTTGCTAACATTGTTTTGTCATAGGCTGATGTTTTTTGGGGCAGAATTGAAAATATTAGAATAACCAACACGAACGTACCCAAAGGTAAACTAACATGTTTTAAGAGATTAGGAGAGCTTATAACTAAATTGAAAGTTGAGATGGCACGTCAGAAGAATGTCATCTTAATTATCGTGTTTGCTCCTACTTTCTTTTATCAACAATTATCATTTGTAAGATTTGAACTTAGCAACAGAACTACTCAATATTGTTAAATTAAATGATCATTGTGATGTTATAACATAATTTAGAATATATTATCACACACGTTTTGTGATTTTAGTTTATTAGAGCACTTGGATATTTGGTGCTTTTGATAACATTGATAATAGGCACATAGACATGCATCCTATTTTGTGCTCCAAAAAAGATTTAGATTAGTCTAAAGTGCCTAAGTGGGCTTCCACATACCACTTTAGAAGTTTGAAATGCTTAAAAGGAGAGAAGAAAAAGCAGAATACCTTTGGAAAAAAAGCATATGTAAATGTAGAAAATGAAGGCTACATAATTAAAAGTCTCCCATCTAGTAACTAGACTACTTCATCGTGTAAAAATTAAGAAAATAGTTGTTCTTTTTGAACACCAAACATGTTAATGGAGTAGTTAATAGGATACTATAAGAGCCTAATGAGACTGTTCTTATGTAAACTTCTTAAATTATATTTAATAACAACACATAAGTCAGTTGCAACTCGCCCAAGACGTCTACTCTTAGCCAAATCCTTTTATCTAATACACATAGCTATATGCCAATATTGAAGCATATACTAATTTTTGGTTCACTTCACTCTTTAAATTGGAAGACCTTGTAGGCTTTGAGACCCTTATATAGACCATGAATGGCACCAGATGCTGCAGCCAAAGAAAGAAGCAAGCACAAAAAGCTAAACAATTGGAGCCCAAACCATCTAATTGTACATTTCCCAATCTTGTTCTGCACAATGTGCATCTCCAACGGAATGTACACTATGAGTGGCCAGTAGCCCAGGGCTCCAAGAAGGCCAAGCATGTCGGAGAAGAATGGCAGAGCTATGGCAAGAAACGAGACCAACACCCCATAGGCTGTCCTCCATGACAGCCTAAACATGTTGATGTTGAACTTTACCTTCGCTAGTCTGATTGGGATCTCCCTGTTTATGAACTTGGAATTCGGCCACCTCCTTCTAGCCAATAGTTCAATAATACGAAACACCGGTTGGCAAAGTACCTGCTTAAATAGAATAACACCGACCTTAAGTCTATACATTGACAATCTAACTTGTTATATTATTAAAAATGTCAATTCGAACAACATATTTAAATATATAATATTTCACTTAGCTCATGAGGAATAATATGTTATATTTATAATATTTATAATACGACATATTATGTTATTATATTGTTAATTTGACATATTTAAACAAGATTTAAATCAATAATCACTAAGAAAACATCATCAACAGTCACTAATATAAGTGGCACAAGATGATAGGGTGGCTAAAGCTTTCACTCACTGACAGTCATGCATGTTATTATTAGGCACCCATAGCACTTTTACTCACCTCATAACCTCATTTTATGCTACAAAACTATTAGAATGTATTCTTGTAGTGAGTTTAGATTGTCAGTTATTGAGAACGTAACGTGTTAAACTATATAACAAAACAAAATCTTCTGACATGATATTGTTGTCTTCGTGTTTGAGCACACTTGAGAAGCATAAATTTAGGGAAAATGTATATACATAATATATGTACCTGATATGCACCAACTATGTGCACCACAATGAAAACATTAGCCATATCAACGAGCCAGAAGGCTACATCATCTCCAAAACCAGCCAGTAGGTTTTCTGGGGTTTTATTTCCAAATGCAGCATATCCCAACGTACCACACATCATGAATAATATTAACATAGCCAAACCCCCTACTGACACAGCCTTCTTCATCACTTTGTTTTCTGGTGGCGATGACTTTAGAGTGTCCTGAAAATTAATAAAATGCAATATAATGTATAAAACTAAAACTAAATAGAAAAAGCCTCAGTATATTTTTTATAAGTGAGAAAAGAAAGAACTAATTGACTTGGCAATTGGGATGTCTCACTTGGACATCCAAAAGCACTAGAGCATATGAGCAAGCAAAGGCAATATCTCCAGCTGCTGCAAACATCCTCCAAATTTTTTCAGATAAAGGCAGGTCCACTCCTGCAAGAGAAGTTTTTCCTCCATGCCCTGCCCAATCAAAATTTTAATTTATTTCTAGATCGTACTATTATCCTAATTTGAAGAAGTTCTTATATACAGACGTCATGTCAATATGTGGCACTACCGACACAAATAACAGGCTTAAGCAAAACCAACATGCATGCAATGGAGCCCCCTTTTTGCGTGAGTACGTAGTGCCACATACGTAAAACTTTGTCAATAATTTTTTGGACGGAGAGAACTTACCTGCTATGATTTTTGAAATGGAAAGTCCAATTCCGATAAAGGCATACCCAAACGACATAATTGCTGCAAGCTTTGAGAGCCAAGAGAGCTTGTGAAAATTTGGGAGTTGTGATAAGAGAATTTCTACAATTCCAAATGCAATCACATGTGGAATGTTGGAGAACTTGCATGGGTCATCACTACCATGTTTGCGATGGCAATTCGATTTCTGTATGGCTCTGATTACTCAAATTCACATAAAAATTCGAATTAGTTATTAGTCTAGTGACAATTTTTTGTCTGCAAATAAAGAACAAATAAGAAAAAAACTTAGAAAATTTGGAAAAATAATCAAAATTAGAACTCTATATAGAATTATAACCACCCTTTTAAATTTATGATAATTATAACCAAAATCTAATATAAAAGTACTAATGCACCCTTATGATTAAAACTTTTTACAAAACAAATCCAAAGAAGTTCAAAGCCTCACTTCAGCAGCCTAGACAATTCCAGCCCTCTCAAAAAGCTCAAAAGCTTAGCCAATTTCTAATGAGAAGTTTTATTAAGCTCTTGGTTATTTTTCCATCTGATATTAATAGTTCTAAATTTTCAAAAATCCCAATCTTTGTCATCTTCTTCCTATCCCAGCAAGACCCAGAGGTTGGAGCCTCACGCAACGTTACAATTTGTTTTTCGAAGACAATCATATCATTTAGTCAAGGTAACCACTAAGCAGTAAGCTCTCCCCCTTTCTTTCCCTCTTGCATTTCTCTTTGTTGAAGATCAAATTGGATTTGAGTACACGTTAAAATCAAATTGGGCTCTGATCTGTAACAAGATTTATAGAAAAAGGATTGTGCTTTTTGTAGATCAATTGTTTGCGGAGTTTATTTCCAAAAGAAAAAGTGTTGGAATCAGATAACACCAAAACGAGTTTTGTGGTTACAGCTCTAATCTTTGCAATGGTGGGCGTAATTGCTTCCCTCATTGTTAAAAGGGTATATTAATATTTTTATATCAACTTTTGGTTCTAATTATAATAAAATTAAAAGGATGACTATAATTCTATATAGGGTCCAAATTTTGGTTATTTTTTCAAATTTCCCAAAAATGGAAAACTTACATCATGCTCTTTGCCGTAGTTATCGTAAAGCCGACTCCAATGGTAGCAAGATTTAAATATATCATCCATCCACAGAACTTGTAAATTGTTCCACCTAATAGGTTGAAGAAATTAAAGACAGATATAGCAGTAACAAAAATTTGACCATGGAAAATAAGGGAAAATGCTCTAATTTACTACTATACATACTATTCAAAGTGAATGTAATACCACGTAAGCAACCCACGTATCCATTTATGATGCAATAACGGTATTTCATTCACTTTGAATAGTAGTGGCGGTGGACTAGAGCATTTTCCAAACATAAATTTGCATGAGAGTTTCCAAATCGTATGAGTATTTTACCTAAATAGGCTTTGACAGCCTCCATGTAAGAGTAATTTCTCTTGCCAGTGACCGGGTCTGGGAATCTGTAGCAATCTGCTAAGAGAGTAGCAGCATAAAGTGCACCAAATGTGCAGAACAAGAGAATGGAAATGCCACCAAGCCAGCCAAGTTGAGCCATTGCCCATGCCAAAGAGAGCACTCCAGCACCTACTGATGTTGTGATTATGTGTGCACACGCACTCCACACTGTCCCTGCATTTATGTCACATAAAAAGAAGATTAATATCTTTTGACGAAGAAAGAGGTCGAGTGCCTCGTTGCATGTGAAAAAAAATGTTAAAAAATTTAAATCTAATTTAAATCGCACGATCTTGTATAAACAGCCGGTATTAGTTGATGAACAACCGGTATTAGTTGATTCGAGTGTCTGCATAAAGGAGATTTAGAGAAGATTTCAATCCTATTCTAAAAATGAGTCGTCTAATTTTGATTTTCAAATTGTTTTTTGAGGCATATATATGCAGATATATTTTCAAATTGTTAACTTCAAACAAAAAGCCCAAACAAAACCAGAATCTGACTACATTAATTAATTTCCAAATTATTAATAGTAGTTTCCAAAGAAAGTTTGTTACATGCATAAATGACTGTATTTCAGTTGATCCAAATAAAAAGACTCTATTGAAGGTTTTTTTACCACCTTTTTCTAAGAAAATTATTCAAGACACACTTGGAATATTTTTTTTGCATACACAATTACGTATATCTGGCACTTATTTTTACCGTTCACACATACTGTTAATTTTTATTTTTTCATCTTCTTCAATTCATTCCATCCGACGGTCACAAATTAAGAGGAATGTATAGAAAGTAAAAAAAGATGCGTGAATAGCATGATTCTAAATTAATACTTCGTGTAATATTTAAAATAAACGCAATTTTCTCCTAAAGAAACCAGGAAAATATGCTATTTTTTATCAGCAAAACGATGCAATAATCTAGACATCAAAACTTTTTTTTTTTCTTTCTGAACTGTTGCTTCTAGGTAGTTCTTATTTAATTGCCAGTTTCCACCCAGTCTTCCTCGGCCCAAATATTGGAAGGAAAAGAAAAGGAAGGTAGAGAAATTTATCAAAGGAGAAAAAGATCAATTTTATTACAGTAGATATATTGAAAAACAAGATGAATGTAAGCCTGTATATAGAGAAAAAGAGGTTAAAACCTTGGCAGAGAGAAACTAAAAAGAACATACCAGTTCTTTTCGATTTTCCGTCATCGTCTACATCTCCTTCTTCCACATTTTGGAGAGGATTGAAACCAGTTTCACATAATTCATTCTGAAATTCATGATCAATCACACTAGTTGTACTCGCCATGTCTGCCTAAGGAAGCTCTTCCTTTCAGATAAAATTCTGCAGAGTCTTTGGGAAATGAGTATAGATACATATGTATTTATGTATATAGATACAAAGATATGTATATAGATAGGCCCTTTATGGGGAGGGACTCTCATTTTTGAAAAGAAAAAAAAAAAGGAATTAGTTATGGGACTCACTTCATATCGAATTTTAACAATCCGAACTGTCTATGTTGTAAATCTTGATTCATATATCATCCTTACAAAAATTCAGTTTAATCAAAAACCATTTGCTCATTCAATTGTGACGATAAAATTTCAATGTTTCTTTGACCATAGTGTTCGTCAATGTCTTTGAACTCACTTAGATGCCTCAAATATTTCCGATTTGACTAATATTTTGCTAGAATGATTTATAAAGTGTAACTTGAAAATAGACAGTTTAGATTGTTAAAATTTAATGTCGTTTGGACCCCAACTAATTTCCATTAAAAAAAAAAAAAATAGAACCTCTTTCCTTAAAGGCTCTGGATATATGGATATCTACAAGTCTACAAACTCCCACTCTCAAAAAATGGTGATGCATTAATACCTTCTTATTGTGCATGCCTTATTTTATACAATATTTCAAATTACTTTAATGGATGCAAGAAGGAATATATATTAAGTATACAAGTTAGCAATACAGTTAGTAAGTTGGTTAGAGTAGTTAGGCTCTCTCCCTTATAAAAACAGTTGTGTAACCTTCATTCTATTAGTCAATACAAAAGCATATTTCTCTCTCTCTAAATCTCTCTCTCTAAAACTCTCTGTGTTCATCTTTCCTCTCTTCATCTTTCTTCTTGATTTTCTCTCTACTTCTCAAACATTGCAATGTAGTTAACATGGTATTAGAGCCACCAGGCTCACGCCATTGATTCTGGTGGTTCCATTTCTCATTATTTTCCCTCTGTTTCGAGCTTATTTTCTTTCCAAATTTCTGGGTAGATTTTCCTTTTGATTTTTGATTTTTTTTTCCAGTTCTTGCTGGGTTTGCGAACTAGGTCTTGAGTTTCTTGAATTGGGTCTGGATGAGAGTTGGGTTTGCGGATCTGGGTCGAGATTTTTGAAGAACGGTGTACCAGTCAGGTGGGTTTTGGCGGTTGGCGGTGAGTAGGTTGTCAGTGACGTCAACGATTTGGTCAAAGCCGGAGTTGTAAGGGTCGGATTCTCGACTTCTTGATGTCGTTGGGCTGTGGAGCACTACTTGTACAGCGGTGAGAAGAAGCACGTATTTGCAGGCCTCGTTATTATCAGTGCCGTCTTTGCCGTTCCTTGGTACCTCATGGATCGAGGGGCAAAACACCAATCTCATCAAGATTACTTAGAAAAAGCTGATAAGGCAAGGAGTGAAAGACTTTCTTCAGGGACACCCGCCGCTGCTAAATGATTTCACGAGTTTTATGTTGAAGGTGTGTAACTTTACTCTGGTTTTTCATAATGGTTGCAACTTGGAAGGTGCAATAGGTTTTTTTTTTTGTCTTCCTCGACCCGTTTTCCAGAAGAGTGGCTTCTCATGATCCTTGAGGAGTAATGGTTGTTCTGGTTACTTTTGTTTTGATAAATACAAATTTACGGTTATGAGGAATCGTTATGAATAATTAGGTTGTGTTTCTTGTCATGTTGAGGTGCATCCATGATCCTTCCATGTTAGGAATTCCTTTGATTTCTAACTAGCAAGCAATAGGCTCTGTTCTCTGGTATGGAAGGATGTTTAGACCTATGTGCAGCCCAAGTGTTTGACAAACTGCCAAGCTCAGAATTTTCGAGAAGTTCTTTCTCTGCTTCACTGTTAGTCTGCAAGGTTATTGGGTTTGATCTTTCTGCAACTCTTGATATATTTGGAAAAATGCGTGTGAATTCTTGCATCCTGGTATGTGCAATTTTGTGGTTGTTCCGATTATGGTTTGTGTCAAAATTCCGAAATGTAATGTCTAAGAAGATTGTTCAGCAGCTAACTGAGGAGTGGTGCAGTATTTTCCTTATAACAGCCTATAATGTCGAGTCTAACCAACTCAATTGTTAGCATGAATCTACAGTAAGTCCAGTTATACTATGAAGTTTGATGAAGTTGTAAACGGTAAATCCCACGAAGGGTAATTCCGTGATGTAAGTAGGTAAATCCCACGAAGGGTAATCCTACATAGATGTTGATTTTCTGTTGTTGAAATTGTGAAGGTCGATGCCACTGTTAAGAGTAGTTGTACTTTGGTAAAATCCACAAAGGGCGATCCCGTGGTGCTATAGTTAAGGCCGATGCCACACTATAGTTTGTTATTTTTCTGTTTAAAGGCCGAAGCCAATGTTAAATGAAGTTGTTGACGGTAAATCCCACGAAGGGTAATCCCGCAAGAAGTTGTTATAACTGGCCTGAGGGTGTGTTACAATTTTATAAGAGGTTGTTCTGTTCATCCACGAGTTTGTTGGCACTGTCATAAACAAGAGGTTTTGGTGGTTGGGTTTGGAAAGCGTGTACTAAGAATTGATACTACTAAAGTTGTGAAGGGTGAACCCCCTTCTGCTGATGAGCCTCTCAAATGTCCTGTTGAAAAGCTGATTGATGGAGTCCAGTTTGTCGGTAAACATGATGGAGAAGTGATTTTTTCGATAAGGAATTTGGTGTGTCAAAAGAGTTGCTCATGAGACTTTGGTGTGGGATTGCAAGATTGCAGATGGTTCAACATTGTGTTCAGTGATTGTAGCTGTTCTTCCAATCTCAAACTGGGTTTCCCCAGTTGAGATTGAGGGGGAGTATTAAGTATACAAGTTAGCAATACAGTTAGTAAGTTGGTTAGAGTAGTTAGGCTCTCTCCCTTATAAAAACAGTTGTGTAACCTTCATTCTATTAGTCAATACAAAAGCATATTTCTCTCTCTCTAAATCTCTCTCTCTAAAACTCTCTGTGTTCATCTTTCCTCTCTTCATCTTTCTTCTTGATTTTCTCTCTACTTCTCAAACATTGCAATGTAGTTAACAATATAAACTCAAAAGAATGATAGATTTTTCAATGTGTCGGGAACACAGTTCAACACATCAAGTACAATAATACAATTAGTTGAAAATTTGAAAAAAATTCCAACCAATTTTGTTATAACACTTTGTATATTAGGTTCTGTTCTTGCCACATTAAAAAAAATTCTCCAGGGGCAACACACTAGGTACCTTCTTTTGTGGCGATTTGCAAAGTCCCTTATCTTTTAAGGCTAGGGTGACATCAATTTTTCATGTTTTGAATTTGACTAAAGTATCAATTGACTACCGAATTTTGCATGGTGTGGATTATAAATTCATATCCTTATTGAAGGCCAGATGGAGGGAGGCGTTATAGTAACGCTGAGCCTTATCATATACACATGTAAGGTAAGTTGGAAAGACCAATATGTATGTGCACTCTTGAGTGCACCCCCTTTTTCACTTTGTTGTGCTTTACGGAGATACACATACATATATGAGATATTTTTTAAAGTGTCGCGAACATGGTTTGGTATATCAAGTGTTATAATTTAGAAAAAATATTTTACCCAATTATACTGTGACATTTACTGTAACGTGCCGTGTTCTGGGTAGATTGAAAATTTTATCTATAAATGATACTAAGGAGGTAGGGGGCAATGGGTGTCTCTGACCCCTCACAAGATGCCTTTGTTACCATTAAAATTTAGCATCTGATTCCAAGAAATATATTAATACACAGATAATACAAGTCATGTGCATTTGATACTATTTTTGCACATCATATACACTAAGACCATTATGAATGTGTATTAATTAGAGCACCAAGAACTTCGTCTTCGATCAATAGGGTTGGAATTCGAATCTAAAACTTCTTTTAACATTAAATATTGGAAAGAAAAATATCGGAAGATCTAAGATATATTAAAAATTAAATTTGCGATAAAAATCAGGCTTTTTGGTCAAAATGATTCCTAATATTGGCATAACTCCTTACTTGGTTCTTGACAATGAAAATCGATGAAAGTGGTTCCTGAATTTGTCCACCGTAAATTATTTTGATCATTCTGTGAAAAATTTGTCAATATTCTCGTTAAGTGGAGGGGTTAGTTTGACAAAAATACCCTTAAAAAATGGTCATGTATTCATACATGATAATTTAATGAGAATATTGATAGATTTTTCACAAAATGACCAAAATGATTTACGATGGATAAACTCAGGAAGTACTTCTATCGATTTTCATTGTCAGGAATCAAACTGATGAGTTATACCAATCTCAGATTTCATTTTGACTAATAAAAAAAATTATATCTTTGTCAAAAATGGGTATAACCTAAATTATATATATATATGTGAACAATCAATATTTGAGGACTTCTTTGTCACATCCTCATTGTCATAAGATTCTGACTCCGCTATCAAATATATGCATGGTTATAAGAAATCGAACGAAATTACGCATTACTTAGTTGCGATATTTAACTTTCGGATCTGCATTTTTCTAGGACCACAATTTTGTTTGAACAAGTAATATCTACATCCAACCTTAACTGACGATTAACTTTGCCTTAATGATCTGTGCACTGCATTCATACTTATAGCAAATAGTCCACTTCAGTGGCAGGCGTTTGGTAATGCATGCAAGACCCAAAAGAAGAAAAAGGGGCCAGATTAACCCACCCTAGTATCACCCTCAATGTATCTATGAAATTTCGAACAGAAGGTGATATATTGGCATCGGAGAGTCGGGGACGGCAATGATATTATACTAATACAGTGATACGTACTGTAATAATCTTCCCTGTAGGGAAAGAAGGTTTCTTATGTACATATTCTCTTTTACGATGTTGGAAAGTCTCACTTAAATTTACTTTGAGAGATTCCAAATAAAGTGTCTTAATTAAGGCAATAATAGTGTTTTATGTTTTATTAGTTTTAGGTCAAAATCAAATCCACTAGAAGACAAACCCACATCTGTCATGCCCGTGGTAAATTGCAAGCCACCACGAACAATGTGCCTATTAAGTATCTAGATGTGATAAAAAGTCCTAACTTTTACCACAGGCAAAATGTGTTGTTAATTACATAATAATCACAGATAATGCTCGTGATAGATTAGAGTTAAACACCACGCACTACTGGATGTTGTGGATTACTAATTGACCACGGCCAATGCCTGTTATAAAATGTTTTCTAAAATAAATTAAAAAATAAATTAAAAATATATTAAGAAACAACAAAAATTGCACATTTACTATAGTAAAATATTTCATGAATAATCATATAGTCAAAATGTATTACAAGATGTACAAACCTAACAACACCACCAATGATTTATACTAAGAATACCGAATTGTATTACAAGATGTGCAAAGTTAACAACACCACCCATGATTGTATCTTAAGCTTTTGAGCAGATTCTTGGTCATTACAACATTACAAACTTTCTTTAATTTCTTTCATTTTTCATCATTATAGAACTCAGTAGATTTTTTTGGTTCTCTCTTGATCACAACAGATGTTCGTTTGTACAATTGAATTGGTGCAGCAATATTAGGGCCTATTAGTGTTCATTTTCTTTATTTATTTACAATTTATGTGTGATTGAAAATTCTAATTTTATTTAAGCACGTTACATTTTTTTCCTTCCCAACTATCAATTTGTTGCTTGAGGTTTTAAATTTTTTTGCACATTATGGCGAAAATAACTAGGAATAGCAAAGAAATCTAATAATACAAGAAGCTCATACTTTTGGCATTTCAAATGGCATAGAAATGTTTAATGAAAATATTTTTTTATGCTAGTGATGGGTATGTGTTGCCTGAATGCCCTACATTTGCAAAACAAAGTTTGATGATGCACCAAGAGAACAACAGCTGTCTTTTGAAATTTTAACAGAGAAACATACATATGAGAGACAACAATTATCACGTGTTGATCAAGGAAGTTCAGAAATGCTGATTAGTATATATGTATAACTAGGATTGTAAATACGGTTTTATATATGTAGTAATGGAATTGTAAATATCAATGTAATTGTGTGTAAACCTGCAACATCGTGCGGGTTTTTTTGCTTGTTACATTCAAAGCTTGAAATTGCGAACGTAGATTTGGTTTTCTAATTCGGATTGTTTTGCTAATTCGGATTTGGTTTTCTAAGTAGATTTGGCTTCCCGGTCAACGTAGGAATAAACTCCAGGCAACTCCAGGACTACATGTTTCCTTTCACGTTACGGTAACCAAATCCACTCTAGATTATTGGCACTATAAATAGGGATCCCATTCCACAACTTTCAATTCAATCAAAACCACCAAACAAACATGCACCACCAACACCTCCCTTGAAGAAAAGGAAGTTGTCGTCTTCGTCGGTAGAGGAGAACCACCGGACCGCCACCACCGACACCGCCTTTCAGTATCTACCGGACGTAAAAACCACCGACTGCACCAAATTTGATGGGGAATTACTACGCGAAGAAATCATAGGCGAAATCCTGGTGAGGTTGCCGTCGGTAAAATCTCTAATCAAGTGCACCGCCCTGTGTAAGTCTTGGAAATATCTGATAGAAAGCCCGTCCTTCATTGACGCCCATTTCCGACGCCGCATCTTCCTCAACCAAAACCAAGTTGCTGATAATGATGATGACCAACTTGTTGATGATGATGATGGTGATGTCGGTAGTCTCCATCTACTAAAAGGACCCTTCCATTTTAAGGGATACTTGCTGTATTGGGATAAGCCTGATTCTGTTTCTGCATCTTTCCTTAGATTTGATAGTACTAACAGCAAGGCTATAACTAATTTCAGTTCGACTCACGGCGAACTTACTTCTTTCGATTACGATCTGGCCGGGACTTGCAACGGCCTCATATGCCTTGCTAATGATGAGGACTTCACCCCCGAAGTCCCCGCAATAATGTGGAACCCTTCGGTTAGAAAATTCGTGACTTTGCCCCCTTCTACCATTAACATCCCTTGGACCAACGAAGAAGAAGAAGAAAACGTTAACTTGCCATATTATATTTCTACTTCGTTCGGCTACGATTCCCGCACCAAAGACTACAAAGTTTTGAGAATAATTTTTAGTGATGATCGTTCTTTTTATCCTGCCGGGAACACCCCTTATGGGGTTGAGGTTTACTCTTTAGCCAGAGGCTCCTGGAAGATTCTTAGTCCTCCTCCTCCTCCAGCTCCACCTGCTGTTTCTTTTCCTGGTTGCCATGCTTTCTGTAATAACAACCACAAATGTCCTAGGAATGTTTTCGTCAATGGTGCCGTGCACTGGCTTCTGCCCCACGATCAAAGCTCTGGCGAAGATGTTGTTAAAGAAATCAACCCCATCTCATTGATAGGCCTTCACAAATCTAGAATAAAGAATTCTAGAACATTCACTAAAGTTGGTTAGCTAGATTATCCAAGTTAAAGTAGTCCTTTGTAGAAAGGACTAGAAGGTTGTTTCTTAAGTTGGTGGAAAAGTCTAGAAGAATGGTGAGGTTTCTACCAACATGCAAGATAAGTGTAGATAATTTAGGCTTAGGAAGTTAGTGGAATTATCTAGATATCTCTATCATGATATTTCCATGCTTCTCCAAGGTTCCATCCATGCCTATAAAAGGAGAAGGCATCCACACCATTTGTATCAACCAACAACCAACCAATGTAACCAACCAAGCAAGTAAGAAGTAGTAGGTAACCAAGTGAGATCTAGTGAGAAGTAAGAGTAGTCTTGTGAGGAGAGTGAGTGGTCTAGACTTTGTCTCTAGAAAGTGAGTGAGTGTCATTACTTCTAAAGTATGTCTTTGAGAGTTTTGAGTGTTGTAATATTTTGTGTGTGTAATACAAGTAATTTGTTTAATTGTGTTATCTCTCCAACACTTATGTTAAAGTTGTGTACTCTAATCTTTCCTCAACAATTGGTATCAGAGCGGTACGATCAGGGACCGTCTCTAGTGAAGCTTTTATGAATCGTGAGAAGTTTAGTACTTCGCAAGATTATTCGTTAATCTTGTTCGGCTTATCGAAGTTTTGCCAACACGATGGGAGATCTTCAAGTTGTTGGAACAATCAAGAAGTTGAACAACAAAAATTACAACACATGGGCGACGTGCATGGAGTCTTACCTACAAGGCCAAGATCTTTGGGATGTCGTCGGCGGTAATGAAGTTACGCAGCCGGAAGAAGACACCAGCGGCACTTTGCAGAAGTGGAAGATCAAGGCAGGTAAGGCAATGTTTGCCTTAAAAACCACAGTTGAAGATGACATGTTGGAGCACATACGGAAAGCCAAGACACTAAAAGAAGTGTGGGACACCTTTACAACACTCTTTTCAAAGAGAAACGACACAAAACTACAGCTTCTCGAGAACGAGTTGTTATTGGTGGCCCAACGAGACATAACGATTGCCGAATATTTCCACAAGGTAAATTCTATTTGCCGTGAAATTTCTGAATTAGATCCTAGTGCAACCATTGTAGAATCCAAGATAAAAAGAATAATTATTCATGGATTGAGACGCGAATATTGAGGCTTCGTTGCCACTTTACAAGGATGGCCGACCCAACCATCACTTGTTGAGTTTGAGAATTTGCTTGTTGATCAAGAAACATTGGCAAAGCAAATGGGAGAGGTCTTATCAAGAGATGAGGAGGAAGCGCTCTACACCGAAAGTAAAGGCAGCTTCAAGTAGCATGCTGATGGTGGATCTAAAAGAAATGGTGACAAGGAAAAAGGTCATCAAGGATGAGGGAGTTCTCAGCCAGGGGGAGCTCCGAAGTATCATGGCAATCGTGGTCACCCCTAGAATAATAAAAGGTATGAGGGAAAATGTTACAATTGCGGAAAGAAGGGCCACATGGCGAAGAATTGCTGGTTCAAAAAGCCCGCAAAGAGTAACCTCGCCAACTTAGAGAACAAAAGTGAAGATGACTAGGACGTCATAGCATATCTAACCCTAGAGGAAGAATGAGACACTGAAGCATTCGTTGCTATGGAGAAGCAAAAGTCAACTTTCACAGCAGCAAATTAAGAGTCGATTAACTACGAGAATGATTGGATCATGGATTCGGGTTGCTCAAACCATATGACGGATGATGAGAAAAAGTGACAAAGTTTGACAAAGTACAAGGGAGGCCACTTGGTGGTGACGGCCAACGACTCGAGGCTACCGATTACTCACATCGGTAAGGCTGTAATTGTGCCCCGCTACAACACTAACCATGTGCCGTTTCAAAATGTTTACCATGTTCCAGGTATGAAGAAAAATCTGCTTTCAGTGCCTCAACTGACGTCATTGGGAAATTATGTCTTGTTTGGTCCACGAGATATGAATGTGTATCGACACCTCAAGATCTTAGGGACGCCAACAATGGAGGGATGGTGACTGCAATTAGTCTATGTAATGTCAGCAAAAACTGCATACGTAGACAAAACAAGGAAGAGCGAGACAGAAGATTTATGGCACATGAGATTGGGTCACGTTAACTATCACAAGCTAAATGTGATGATGAAGAAGTCAATGCTTAAGGGGCTACCTCAGCTTGACATGAGAACATACATGGTTTGTGCAGGTTGCCAGTATGGTAAAGCACATCAACTACCATACGAAGAGTCAAAGTTCAAAAGCAAAAGAACCGTTAGAGTTGGTTCATTCTGATGTGTTCGGACCCATTAAGCAACCATCGATAAGTGGGATGTGATACATGGTGACGTTCATTGATGACTTCTCTAGATATGTATGGATTTTTTTTTTATGAAAGAAAAATCTGAAACATTTTCAAAATTTAAAGAGTTTAAGGAGACAGTCGAATGAGAAGTGGGAAAGAAGATCCATTGTATACGAATGGATAATGGATGAGAATATACCTCGAATGAGTTTTCCCAGTATCTACAAGATGGTAGAATACGTCACCAGTTCACATGTGCCAACATGCCACAACAGAATGGTGTAGCAGAAAGAAAGAACCGGCATCTTACAGAAATATGTCGAAGTCTACTCCATGCCAAGAATGTACCAGGAAGGTTTTGGGCTGAAACCATGAGAACTGCAGTTCATGTGATCAACAGGCTTCCTCAACCAAGGTTAGAATTTGTCTCACCTTTTGAGAAACTGTGGGAAATGAAACCTACAGCTAGTTACTTTTGAGTATTTGGCTGTGTGTGCTACGTATTTGTTCCAACTCATTTACGTAGCAAGTTGGACAAGAAGACAATCAGATGTATCTTTGTGGTATACGACAGCCAAAGAAAAAGGTGGAAATGTTGTGATCCTACGACTGGAAGGTGTTACACATCATGAGATGTGGTGTTCGATAAAACATCTTCTTGGTGATCCTAAAAAAAAAAGGCGTTGCCTGATTCGAAAGAGATTGAAGATAAGTTGCAGCAAAAAATGGAGGAGCAAGCTGTTCGAATCCAGTCGAGACTAAATGAGTATAAGGATTCACTTGATGGTGATGGTGTTGAGCAAGTAGTGCCCCAAAACCTTTGGCAAGCTGGCGTATATTAACAACCAGAAGAAGATAGACCTGGTGAAGTGGAAGTATCAACTCCACAATCACAACTAAGGAGGTCAACAAGAATCCGTAAGCTAAATCCTAAATACGCCAACATAGCCATAGAAGAAGAAGCATTTGAACCAGAGTGGCTCAAAGTTAAGAGAAAAGGTCACTGTAGTAGAGCTAAATCAGGCTTGGAATCTAGTGTCAAAGTAAGAGATTTGAAACCCATATCATGCAAATGGGTGTTCAAGATAAAGCGTTGTCAACCTAACATAGAGAGAAAAATAAGATGGTGTTGAGGGGGACTGCTAAAGAAATCAACCCCATCTCATTGAAAGACCTTCACAAATCTAGAATAAAGAATTCTAGAACATTCACAAAAGTTGGTTAGCTAGATTATCAAAGTTAAAGTAGTCATTTGTAGAAAGGACTAGAATGTTGTTTCTTAAGTTGGTGGAAGAGTCTAGAAGAATGGTGAGGTTTCCACCAACATGCAAGATTAGTGTAGATAATTCAGGCTCAGGAAGTTAGTGGAATTATCTAGATATCTCTAGCATGATGTTTCCATGCTTCTCCAAGGTTCCATCCATGCCTATAAAAGGAGACGACATCCACACCATTTGTATCAACCAACAACCAAGCAAGTAAAAAGTAGTAGGCAACCAAGTGAGAGTGAGAAGTAAGAGCAGTCTTGTGAGGGGTGTGAGTGGTCTAGATTAATCAACTCCATAGAGACCCTAGATCAGTTTTAGGGTGGAGTTATGTCGAGATAAGAGGATTCACGAAGTTTCAGTTTGGCCAGGTTTTTTTTTTCCAAGCTTTATTCCGATCACTTTCCATCATTGTTAGGACCTCAAATAGGTATGTTTGTGTTCTATTGTTCAAGAGCTTCAAATCCATATAAAATTCATGGATTTTAGTTGAAAAATGAAGAAGATATTGAAGTTTGAAATTTTTCTAGAATCCGGCGTAACAGACGGAAGCCGAAGGCGGCTCCTGCAAAGCACACCGGAGAAGGAGGGGAATATTTCGTCAACTTTGATGGAATATACTGACGGCGTCATGTAACTTCGTTAGTTTTTAAACAGAATATTCTTTTATTTAACAGAATATTCCCTAATGCCGTTAGGGATTCCGTCAGTGTGCCAGACAAGTGCTTGCGCATGGTCGATGTGTGTGGCCGTGCCTTGGCAGGCGCATGTGACGTCCAAAAATTATTCTAAAAATATGGCCGTGTCCGTGTTGTGGAGTAGATCATTTTGACATATTCTAACATCCCAT
The DNA here is from genome assembly GCF_041283825.1 of Pyrus communis. NCBI lineage: Eukaryota > Viridiplantae > Streptophyta > Magnoliopsida > Rosales > Rosaceae > Pyrus > Pyrus communis. Next base: position 16,496,195 of record NC_142572.1, read on the forward strand.
TTGAGCAATGTATGAGGAATTAAACCTAAGTTTTGTTTATGTGCTATCGAATTAACGTTAAATTAGTTATTTTGCATATAGGTGAGACGCATCCTGAGGACAAGCGTGGTTAGGTGAGACTTGGGGGATACGATCCTGCTACTTACCAGTGAGTGGGCTTTTGTTTTCTACATATGTATATATGCTTACGATTCCCAGAAATTGTTTTAAATGAACGTATGTTTTAAATGCCATGTCATGTGTGCATTACGTGTTAGTATTGCATTAGTATAGGTATGCATAGTATTGGATGAGGCTGTAGAGGCCTAGGTAAGCATCAGGAGAGTACATCATGATGGTATTAGTTATATTGTGTATGGTTATACGTTGATGCATTGTGAGATTATTATCCTGGCCAGGGCACAGTGCTTCACGTGATGTTCACCTCCCGCACCACACGCTCACCTTAGATCCAAGTTTGGTGCACAGCCCTGTCGTACAGACCACAATAGGTGGTTTCGACTCGTAGGTGACCCGCGATTATTCACACAGCCTTCACGTGATCGCAGCACTTAAGTGTACTTATTTACACCCAACTCTGTCATATAGACCACAATAGGTGGTTTCGACTCATGTGTAGGCATACCTGATGAGCTATAGATTCAATTGTACAGGTCACATTAGGTGACTTCGGCTGGCATACTATTCTACATTGATTCGTATCACCTGACTTGCACATTTTATTGTTGAACATCTTGACATGGCATACCTTTGTTTTCACTGCTTCTAAGCATTGCTTTTATATACTTACGTGTTATTAATTTCTGGGAAATTATACGGGTTTTACAGTGAAGGGTTAGTATGTTCATAAAGACAACTGTGTTTTCAAAAGCTTTGTTTTTGCCCACTCACGTTTTTTATTTTGCGCCCCTCCAGGTTCTAGGTAGCTGATCATCCTTGGTGGCTCACGAGGACTTCACGGCATTTCTGACATCTCTATAAATAAGTAGGGATATTCTCCTTATTTGTATAATGAGTACTCGTTTAGTTTGACCGCACTTGTGATACCTATGCTCTGAAACGTTTGTAGCATGACTGGGTCACTTCCACAAACACTTCGTATTATCTTTAGTATAGACAAGTTTTAGTTAGTTTTTTTATTTATTCACAATTTCTTATTATCATTTTCACTTATGTTGCGCACTTGACTATGTCACCCTCACGTGACGGCCAACACGTCTCGACTTTGGTCGGGTGTGTCAAAATATTTTGTTGAGCAAGGTTTTTAACTTTTTGTTTTATTATTTCTCTTATATTAATTTAATTATATTAATGGTTTATGCAACGAAATATTTGGTAGCACAAGATTTTTAGAATTTTTACTTTTTTAATTTAATTTAATTGTATGATTTTAATTTTTTAAATTATTTTAATTTAAATTGACATATTCAAAATAAAATTACATATGAAAAATAGTGATCAAATTATCCAATATACATAATATATTCAAAATGTACACATAAATTAACAAAGTACAATAATAAAATCCTAATACAAGTCTATTGTGGTGGTAGTGGCGGGGGATATGTTTCGATAGCGTCCTAATCCTCAACTTTAGCCATCAAAGTATCAATGATTCCCTACAAAAAAAAAAAAAAAAAAAAAAAAAAAGAAGAAAAAAGTCAAATAACAGAAAAATAACAAAAAATTGGCATAATCTCCCCTAAAATTGGTATACCCCAAATTCGATCCCAAACTCTACTCCTCATCCTATCCTCAACCCCAAACCCCATACCAAACTCAAAACTAACTCCAAATACACATATTAATGAAAAAAAATTAAAATTTGGGGAGAATATACCTTTTGGCAAGATTGAGAGTGAGTGAGAATAAGAGGGAGGAGTGAATGTGAGAGAATTAGAGGAGATAGAGAGAAAGATGAGAGAGTCAGTGAGAGTGAGAGATAGTGAAGAGAGAGAAGAGAGATTAAGTGAGAGGTGTGAATGTGAGAGAGAGGGTCGGATTTGGGGAGAGGGAAAGATAGAGGAGAGGTAAGAGTTGAGAAAGACATTGAGAAAATGGTGGAGGAGTTATTTTGGTTTTAAAAGCTGTATCACTTTGCGCGATGAAGGATATGAGTTTGCACGATGAAATATTGGTCGTGCAAAGTCTTAAAAAAATTTCCCACGTCCCATTTTTGGTGCCTGCCCAAATTTTTAGAGCTTTGCAGAACGAAAAAATTGGTCGTGCAAAGTCTTTAAAAAAATTTCCTACATCCCATTTTTTGTGCCCGCCCAAATTTTTAGGGTTTTGCGCGATGAAAAGTTGGTCGCGCAATGTCTTAAAAAAAATTTCCTGTGTCCCATTTTTGGTGCCCGCCCAAATTTTTAGAGTTTTGTGCAACGAAAAATTGGTCGTGCAAAGTCTTAAAAAAAAATTAAAAAAAAAAATTTTCCCACGTCCCATTTTAGGCTCATGTCCAAAATTAAGGATTATAAGTGCCGAAATATTGGTTCGTCGCGCAAAATTTATAAAAATAATTTTTATAAATAATAAAAAAGAAAATAATTTATTTTACAATTTCAAATATAAATAAATTAAAATAAATAAGGTTAAGGAGACCAAAAGTGTAATCGTCGTGCAAAGAAAATAACAAAAAAAAATTTAGCTTAAGAATATAAAATATGAAAATAAATAAAAAATAAGTAAATAACGGTTAGGCGACGAAATATTGATATTCGTCGCACACATGTTTTAAAAAATAATAAAAACTTATGAAAACAACTATATTTTAAAATTTATAATATAAAATAAAATAAAAAACAAAAATAAATTGGTTTGCGCAACGCATGTATACAACTACACTTGAATAAACGAAAATCATGATTTAACGGTTATTTTAACTCTGATTTTGATGATTTTTTACAGCTATACTCCTTGACCCTATATGAATACAATGAATGAATTCAATCTTCAATTTAAAATATTTACACTAATGGATACCACAAAATTTTATGTTATACTTAATAAAAGTATAAATAAACTCTAAGTGTTAGTGAATCTATTGTTTTGATGAGATAGACATTATTCGAAACTAGTTTCAACGATCCAACCGTCAAACTTGTTTGTATATACTTCGAGATTGCATATACCAAAAATAAAAAATAAAAAAACATTTAGAGATCAAGTAATGGGACAAAAGTTTTCAACGGTTATAAACGAAAATTCACAATTCAAAGGTTATTTTCACTCCGATTTTGATGATTTTTTATAGCTACACGCCTTGACCCTATAATAATACAATGAATGAATTCAATCTTTAATTTAAAATATTTACTCTAGTGGTTACCACAAAATCTTATGTTATACTTAATGAAAGCATAAATAAACTCTAAGTGTTAGTGAATCTATTGTTTTGATGGGATATGCATTCTATGAAACTAGTTTCAATGATCCAACTGTCAAACTTATTTGTATATATTTCGAGATTGTATACGCCAAAAATCACAAAAAACAAGCATTCAGAGATCAAGTAATGAGACAAAACTTTTCAACGGTTATAAACAAAAAATCACAATTTAACGGTTATTTTAACTCTAATTTTGATGATTTTTTACAGCTACACTCCTTGACCCTATATGAATACAATGACTGAATTCGATCTTCAATTTAAAATATTTACATTAGTGGATACCACAAAATCTTATGTTATACTTAATGAAAGTATAAATAAACTTTTAAGTGTTAGTGAATCTATCGTTTTGATGAGATATGCATTATACGAAACTAGTTTCAACGATCCAACCGTCAAACTTGTTTGTATATACTTCGAGATCATATACGCAAACAATTGAAAAAAATTAAATATTCAAAGATCAAGGAATGAGACAAAACTTTTAGACGGTTATAAACGAAAAATCACGATTTAACGGTTATTGCAACTCTGATTTTGATGATTTTTTATAGCTATACTCCTTGACCCTATATGAATATAATGAACTAATTCGATCGTCAATTTAAAATATATTTTTCTAACAAAAATCCGATCCAAACTACAATAATATATTTTTCTAACAAAAACCCCGATCAGAACTACAATAATAAATTTAAAGCTATTTAATAAGTATATATACCGTTCAATTTCTTAAGTGTTATACGTACAAAATAAAAAACGAAAATAAATTGGTTTAGGCGACGAAATATTTGAATTACGTTGCGCAAAGATTTAAATTTTTTTTTTTTATTTTGTAAAGACTTTGCGCAACGAAGTTTAAAGTTTCGTCGCTTAAAGTCACTTTGCATGACGATGTGTTCTTCGTTATGCAAAATTTTGTCGCGCAAGACTTTGCACAACGAAGTTTAGAATTTCGTCACGCAAAGTCACTTTGTGCAATGATGTGTTTTTCGTCACGCATGACTTTGCGCAACGAAGTTTAGAGTTTCGCCGTGCAAAATATCGTCGCGCAAGAGTTTCTTTTACTATTGCTTCTTACTTCTCATGTCATGTGTACTCGACTTGCACTTAAAATTAATATTTTAACTCTATTTTTTTTTCTGCCACTTAGTACTACATTCTAGTGGTATTCATCTTTACTTGTAAATGAATTATTATGGCTAGACCATTGTGAGATTTAGCTTACTCCCCTACCCCTTAGGCCTTCCACATTAGGCCAGAAAAAGTAAATGTGATACCAATCAAAAAGACCGTTGTCGCTACAGGACGACGAAATGGAGGGAATTTATTAATATTCTCCAATAAAGGTATTGTTAATAAGCCCGTAGGTATTGAAACCATTAAAAAACACCTAATAACTTATTTGGCATTGTACGAAGTATTTGAAATAGTGGGAAGAAATACCATTCAGGCTTATTTCCAAAGGAGTTGCAAATGGATCCACAGGTTCACCAATCATTGATGGTTGTAGAAATAGTACTTAAAATTACTACCGGAAAAATATATAAAAGATCGTTGGGCCATGCGGGCTCTCCCAGTAGGCCTTAATTTTTTGTGCCATACCAATATGTTGAGAAAGTTGAAATGAGAAGATAAGTGAGAATGTTGATAGGACTTCTTTAAAATAATATAAAACCATTTAGCAAGCATTTTTAATATTAATCAACAGCCTCTCTCACAACTCCCATGATTTTTTTCATGGTGATCATTTTGGCGCGTGAACCGTGCTGAATATCATTGGATTCGTCTTCGTTTTCAGTTCCCTATCATTAATATCGATCATGAAAATTTCAACCCTAAAAAACTGTGGTTAGGATTTGGGATTAATCTAATCTAGGGTTCAGCCAGCCCATGTTCTAAACTATGTCTTCTCCAAGCCTCTTGAGTTGGTGATCACCGGTTGGTGGTGCTGTTGTCATCCTATCGCTAGTCCATTATTAGTTTACATGTACGACTTTTGGTATTGTGTGATTTGGCTTTATAAACAAGTTATTCAGTCGAGAAATATTAATTACAATTTAAATATGTATCTTTAATTTTCTCAAAAAAAAAAAAATGTATCTTTAATAAAGAACATTGCTTTGACTTCTTATATTTTATATGTAGGTTTATTTTTCCTCTGCAAATTACGATTTAAGACATATGCATGTATAACTCATTAAAAGTTGCAAAACAAAGTTTAGTGTTGCGTAAGAGTGAAAGAAAATCTATTGATAAAAAGAAATCCCTTGCCGCTACCCGTGACTTGGCTTTGAGTCGGGCAGCCCTCTCGCTTTCCACCTCTTTCCCCTTAATTCTCTTTTACCTTTCTAGTTCTTTTCTCCTAAGCCTACATTTCAAGTTTCCATTTGATTTGTTTGCGGCATTGTGGCGCGCTAGTTTTGAATGTGGTGGTGATTTTACCATGTAATAACAATGTAGGACTTTTCTTTTGATGGCTTGGGGCTAGGACAGTAGGACTTTTCTTCTTAATAACAATTCATAAAACTCAGTATGATTTTACAATGTTCTGTTGTCTCACTATAGGCTAGTTGTTTTAAGTGTCAACAGACATCGCAACCAAGAGAAAATGTTGATCCAAATTATGAGTTAAAACTTTCAAGATAAATTCCATGAAATGTTGCAATTGACGGAAATGACCCTAATTCTCACCTAGAACCTTGAGATTAGTCACCGGAGAAGGTTTACCCATATTTGGCATTGGTAGAAATTGTTTTGCTCTTGGTTGCGATGTCTCTTGCAATTGGGTTGAATAATCATTTTTGCTCCTTCAAATTGTATTGCTAGAGCATTCCAAGTTTTTCGTTTCAAAATATATTATATCGTTTCTTATAAAAAAAAAGTATCATAAAAACAAAAATATTTACACACATCAAAACGTGATTTATGAGTTAACTCATCGACTAGAAGAATAAATAAGAAATCTAAAACCATTCAGCTCCAAATTTCTTCCAAGTCACAACAGCTGTTCCTGATCATGTTCACTCTGTGAATGAAGGACCCATAAATGATAAATATGTACCTCAAAAAACAAAAAAAAAAAAAAGAAAAAAAAAGGGGACCCTAAACGCAGTTGCCTTGTCTAGCAGTTGGAAGATACAGTCCAAATGTCTTTCAAAAAGATATCGGTGCCTACTGCAACAATTAAGTTTGGGCCTCAAACCAGCCGTACTATTTGTTTGAGTATAAACCCTAGACGCCAACAAAATGCTGTGGGGCGATCCAGATTTATCACGGGTGTAGAAACTTTTAATCTCACCAGGAAGAAGAAGACAGAATATATCGCAGCCTGAAGTCAACAGGTACAAAAAATCTAACTATTCTGTATGTTCTTTAGTAAAGGGTGATAATTGTGGTAATTTATGTTGAAAATTACTCAACGTCCCGCATTGGAAAAATAACATATTTTTCACTGATTTAAGAGCTTTAGAGGAAGGGATTATAAGTCGGTGTTGTAGGGGCACGTTCTACTTCTGGGATCTTAGAAATTGATATTAATTAGGGGATTGTGAATCTGTGTTAAAAGAAGGAAATGGTTGCCACTAGGTGGGACGCCGAGGATATAGATACGGAAGAGTGGTGATATTTTTAAGTCGGTTTCGTAGGGCACGTTTTACCTATTAACTCTTAACAATCTGTATCAGAGTCTGATTTCGAGTCAATATGAACATTAGTAAATGAGTGACGATCACGTAGGTACAAAAGCGTGGTGGAATGTGTGAAACACCAGATTATAGGGTTTTCTTTTTCTGATTTTTCCGTTTGGTTAAACGTCCCACTCAGGTTTAGACACTAAGTAGTGACCCCTCCACCTTGACAAGCCTGGTCTGTTCGTTGCTTCGATGTGGCTGATGGACGTTTACCCATCAACTCTTAACAATTTGTATCAGAGCCTGATTTCGAGTCAATGGATATTAGTAAATGAGTGATTCACTCATCCTAGGTGTGCCGACGATCATGTAGATACAAAAGCGTGGTGGAATGTATGAAACATCAGATTGTAGGGTTTTCTTTTTCTGATTTCTCCCTTTGGTTAAACATCACATTCAGGTTTAGACTACTCTAAGTAGTGACCCCTCCACCTTGAACAGCGAGGTCTGTTTGTTGCTTCGATGTGGCTGATGGATAGGTCTATGTCGTGAACGTAACAAATTTTAGGACCACTTACTCAACTTGTTTCCAATGAAATTTTCTTTAGCATGGACCAATCTTTAGATTCTCCATCCATGCACATGATCAAATCATAACTAGTACTTTTTAATATAAGCAATATCCGAGAAGGCGAAACTGAATAGAGGATCAGAGTGCAACAGTAAATCCTCTTAACTGCTTAAGATACAAATTCTAATATTAGGGAATGGAGAGTAGAGAACACGACTAGAGTGGATATGTAAAAGGGCTAAACTACTTGAGCTACAAACCCTAGTGTCGAGAGATAAGGAGTAGAACACATGACCAGAGTGCAAACATAGATGTTCTAAACCACTTAAGCTAAAAGCCGCTTCTAATCATAGATAGTGCTTTGAAACTCGACTCATTTATCTCATTATTACTTACAGTTGAAAGAGAGCAGATATTATACATGTAATTTGCATATATGTCTATAGCTATGTACAAAATCATAAACCCCACCCCACCCCATCCCCCCGGGATGATGTGAACAATACTCTGCAGAACCAAAAATTTGGATCATTTGTATAGAAGGTACCTAAAATTAAACTCATAGGGCGTAACTTGGACAAATTGTGAAAGAGGCTCATTTTTCCCTCTTTCAAGAAGCTTGAGTGCTTCTTTTCCCACTTCACTTGGGAGCTGAAGGCAGATCCAATCAAGCAAAGACTCCAAATCCTTAGCAAAATCAAGTAAATACCAATCCAATATCTTTGGAATTGCAACCTTATCTGATGAAATTTCAACTGCAGCTTGCAAGTACTCTATTTTTGCAACTTCCAGTTCATTCTCAACTTGGGATGCAGTGTACACTTTCACCTGTATTTTGGCAGAGCTCATATATTAGTAATGTCATACCGCGTCGATTATTAAATGGTAATTAGACAGATCATTTTATTTCTTCCAAAACTTACCGCAGGGGAAGACCAGCTGCCACATGATAGTGCAAATGTTACCAATGGTTCGGATAATTCCAATCCAAAAGTACTTCTTGCCGTCTTCTCGTCAGTTTTTGTGCCCTTAGAGAAGGTCTGCTCAGGAGTTGATAAAATAATTGTAAATCTTCTGTGTTCAATCTTCTATGTGCATACAAGTTGAGGCTACTTACATGTTTTGAGTGATACGGCAGTCTCAAGATGAAATGTTCAATAGTTATTGCATTCAGGATGTGTCCTCCAACATTTATTGTTGCCTGAGTCACATTAAATACAACCATACGGTCCATAGATGAATTATTGACAAGCAGAAGTAATTTAACAATCTGGTTTGCTGTCATAAACAGGACATATTTCGTACCTTCTGCATTAGGGCTACAATTATCTTGGGACTCTCAGGTATGCCGTGCTCGAGGAAAGCCTGCAGTATTGAACAATTACAGCAGATGAAACAATTTCTTAAGATAAACAAGACTGGAAACAAAAAATAATAAGGAAAGGAAGACTTGATTACTTAGGCGTAACACCACAAGATTGTTCTGAACTGTTTTAAACAAGAATATCTTTTGATGTCTCTTACATACATTCATCATGCAGGAATTGTAGATATTGATCCAGAAGGCAAGCTTCTCCTGATGACTGAGGCTTTGTAAATTTACAGAAGCAAGTTTCCGTAACAGTAGTCTGCGAATTCAGCAAATAAATATGACTATAAGTAGTCCTAAAATAATCACCATATCATGCAAGAAGGTTGGAAACTAAATCTACCTAACAGATTACAAATCAGAGAACTTACTTCAATCTGCGGAGTAGGAACAAAGCATTTGCTCTTCGGTTTGGATTAATATTCTGAGCTTCAATTGCGTGTAATTGCTTATATGGACCGATATCTCTTTGTCCAAATTCCAAACAAATACCATAAGGATCCCAATTTTCTGTTCTTTCATTTTCTGCAGGACCCAGATTCTTAACTGAACTAATTCTCGTGAGAATGCTTGATAAGCACTTGACAATACTTTCTGAAATTTTGTTAGGACTGTCATCTCCTGACAGCTCCTTGTCCGGGATACTAGGAAGTCTTGCTTGTGCACTTTCTTGGTCCGCGTTTTTAGTTTCTAACTGAACGTACAACACAAGCAAAACAATGTTCATTGCACTGCAAATGAGTGTCAGTAACTTAATGAAATTCGGTAATTTTAGTATGTACCTGAAGTTTTTGAGGCTCTAAATGCTTTTCTGCTGTTCTGTGATCGATTGGAGGTCTCTTTGCTGGAGTCCTAACCTGAGTTTGATGGATCAAGGCTCTGTCGTTGCTTTTCGTAGAATTATTATATGATTGGTTCTCTTTTCCCTGCTTAACATCTGAAACTGAAACTGCAATTAAGAACACTAAAAATCTCATGGCCTAGAAATTAGGATGAACATATGGCTTACCAGAACGGGATGGACAATACTTTTCAGTGGAAATGGTAAAATTGTTTCCTCTTTGAGATTGAAATTTGGGATTCTTTATCGGGTGCAAATCAGATGAATCAGCTGATGATGTTTCCATTTTCCTCTTGGAGGTTGAAATGTATACAGCTTCCTGATACAAGTCCTTCCTAAAATGCACTACCTGTTCTTCGAGCCGAACCACCTCCTCTTCCAAAACAGCCACTTCTGCTAGAAGCTCCAACGTCTATAAAATTAAAAATCACAATCGAAATTACTTTAAAAATCCTTTACGTTCATTAGTCCTAATACTTTAAAACTCCTTTACGTTCATTAGTCCTAATTACTTTCTTGAACTATGGACAATACATTAGTGCAAGATATTCCGCTAAGCAACTACATTATCTAAAAAAATAAAAAAGCAGACATGGGTTTGGCCAATTGGTCAGAACAACAAACTCTATCCCCCGTAAATTAGATTAGATCGGAATATTGCTTCTACAAAAATAGTGAATACTCACATAAGGAGGCAGATAAGGAGGCAGACGAGGCAGAGCTCCCAAGGGTCTTGTAAATGCCCTCTGCAAAGCTCTGTGTACATTCTCTTCATGTCTAAGCTTCTTCTTCAACTTATCAACCTAAACAAGTTACAATGTTCAACTCAATAATCAATACTAATTAAAGAGAGAGCTTATAAAATCACATAACATACAAATTAAAAGTACTAAAAATATGAATTTCATACATCTTGTTGCAAAGCCAATTTCCTCTCTCTGCTCGAAGCTCTTCCATTGCTGATTGCTTTTCTGGTTTCCTTAATCTCACTCCCTTGCATTTCTACCTTTTCCTTTAAATATACAGCAATTAGCTTCCAATACAAAAAACTGAAGTGGGCAGAGAAAAAAACTTGTAAAATATAAACCCATGTTGGAAATGGATCAAAGAAGCTAAATTTACTTTCTTGTGTTGAAAACCAATCTCAGAATCAGAAGGGTCAACGGAGAATTGGAGAGAAAATGATATAATTTTCCTGAGAAAATTTGTGAGCCAGGAGAGATAAACAACTGCTGAGATTCAAGTGGAAGAACCATCACGGAAATCCATCCAAAGATGCCAGAAATTTATATAATATTGGGAGGCTCCAAATTTTGAAGCCATAATCTGCGCTCCATGGCAATGTTTCATAGGCTCCTCCCACAGTGAAAGAAAAGAAAACCTTTTCCGAAAATTATGATTTAAAAAATGTGAAAAACTGCATAACGTAGCTTAGCTCATAGTTCAAAGTATATGAGTTACTTTTTTATTCTTCTCGAGTGGCTTCATAGACTGCAGCCTTGCCCTCACTCTGGTGTTCATCTTCCAGCTTCTTTTAGTATCTGCAGAAATTGTGATCAAACCAATCCAATATCATTAGAGAAACAAACTTTGAAGTTGGCAAAATTCAATTGAGAAAATGGGAAATTTCTAGCATAAACTCCAAGGTTTTTAACTGTTAGATTGTTCGTCAATGATAAAATGACCAGTACGTAACTGCTTAACACTCTCGAGTATACGCTACTCTGGAGTATCATAGAATTTTCGAAGAAAATGAGTTGAATTGCTATAAATAGGGACCAGATTCGTACCCTTATACAGGAAAAAGTTCTTATCTTTAAACAAAAACTTCAATACCACCAAACGGTAATCGGTCTCCAATCCAATCCTTACTGCCTTCCTCGTTCATGGTGAAGTTAAAAGTGCAAAACTAACCAAACCCATGTCGCAAATTCTTGGGTTTTTGAGCTGGGATGTTCTGGATACGCAGAAAGATTAAAGGGAAGAGAGCATCAAAGAACAATGTGGAACCGTACAAAAACTAGAAGCAAGGCGCACTAGAACAATGGTGCTCTCGCACGTCTTTGCGCCATCATGAACCAACGTGCACCTCTCTCTTTTAAGCTCCTGCAACGTAGCACCGACTCTTCTGCCTTTTTAATTACATCATCTTCTCTCCTTCCCCTCTATATTTCTCTAGTTCCGAGAATGCCCCTGATTCGTGCAATAACTATCAAAACTTAATGGGAAATACACTAGGAGACATAAATTTACCAAAATTATGAAAGTTTGTATTTATGTGTTCATAATTTTAACAAGATGATGTGGTTGACTACTGGGGAAGATAGATTGGATTTATATGTGGAGGTCAAGTGACAAGTATGTTGTGTCGATGCATTAAATAAAAGATTGTGGGGTGTGTTTATTTGAAGGAAAAAGCTGCCCTACACACATGTACTTTTGCCAACTAGCTACATGGGTTTTAATCATGGAAAAAGAATTAATATATGAGCACTTCCGGATTGCTTGACCATTCAAGATTTGATTCAGAGTTCAGACTTCTTCTTGTTAATTACCATATGTCACCTATTCTTTATTCATGCTTAGTTAATGTTGTGTTATTTAATTTCTTAGGTGCAGACCACCAAAATTTAATAGATTGGATTTACTTACGTTCTTTTTATTGGAAACTATATATATGATTTTTTACAAATATCGTTACAACTAGATGCCCTTGTTATATATCTTAAAAGTTTCATCATTCATATTACTTTTGATTAGAAAGAAGAAGAAACAAGTATTTCTCATTCTCATAAAATCTAATTTGATGTACCGTTGTTGTGAATAAATCACATTAAGGAACTAAATTTAGAGGCATCGTTTCATTTTCGTCTTAGGCCTCGATTAGTATTGGGACGGCTCTGGACACATCATAATCGAATTACACTATAGCGATAGTATCCGTCACAATTAGGTGTAAATTTCTCACAAACAAGTATAGTTTTTGCACTTGAGAATAAACAGATGAGTTATTTAGTTAACACTAACATTTTGATGGCATCAATCGAATGGTTAAATGATTCCGATTTAATTGATTTTTGTGCAAAATTAATCTGTAAAGTATAAAGGGAATTTTGCACAAATACCACATGAACTTGAAAGCATGCGTGCAAATACCACCTGAACTTTTAATTGTGTATTTTTACCACCTGAACTTTATTAATTGTTGGAATCCACCACCTATCGTTACTTTCCATCCATTTTACTGTTAAAACATTTGACTTGTGAGGGCATTTTCGTCAAATAACTTTTTAGTCACATTATACGGCATCCGGAGGGAGGGTTAGTAGGATACGAGGGTTTCATGGAGAGAAAGAAAAACAAGTTTGATTTTGGCAAGAATTGTTGAAGAATTGAAGAAAAAAATAATGGTTGGCAAGTATAAATTAACAAATAAATAATTTATATTATCATTCAACAAACAAAATAAACAAGAGAACCAAAAAGATGAAACAAGAAAATCCGACCTAGAAGGCCTTTTACATCCCCTATAAAAAGTTCCAGCAACATATAATAACGCTTAAGAACTTAAGATTGTGATAAGAGATGATCAAGCACATGTTGGAATTGGTGCACTGAAGGGAAGCTATCATGATGTTGGTGGCGGTTGAAATTACAAATATGTGAGTATATCGGTAAAATTATGTATCCTCACTCCAAAAGCAATCCCAACAGATGGCCAATTAGAAAGGGAAAACGAAAATTCCCCGGAAATGATCCAAAAGTTGAAAGAAAACAAACGAAAAAAAATAAAAACTATATGATACGGAAACGGCACTAGATCCACGTGAGAGTGACTACCAAGTACAATTTGGTATGGCTCAGATCCGTTTAAAAGATTAAAATTGTTTTTTTTTTAAATATTTTTAGAACTAATTTTTAGTAAAAATATAAATGAACTTAAAAAATCATTTGAAATATTTTCTACAAAAAACACATAATTGATGCATTTTGTAAAAAATATTTCAAGTATTTTTGGAATTCAAAAATATTTTTTCTAAAAGCACTTTTAAATGAATAAGTTTGTCTAGTAATCAAGTAATTTATCAACTAATAATTTAGTTAAGTAATGCTTTTATTATCAACCCTTAATTATTAATTAGTTTAGTTGTTCATTATCGAGTAATTTATCAACTCATAATTTAGTCGATTATTGTGAAATGATCTTAAGCAAGTAAGCAAGCTGTCCTGAAAGGGTAATTTCATCATTTTACTTGTAGGACCAACGGAAGCGTAACGAAACAAAACTCAGATCAGCTATACCTTTCGTACAAATTATTTTTCCTCTAAAAAAATAGGAGATTATGTCCTTTAGCTTCTTTGATATAATCATTCAAGAAATGTAAGTACGTAAGGTGGAAAATATTATGTAAATGTCATTTTCGGCTGCCATCAAATTCATTACGATCTAAATAATTGAATCAAGCTGTTCAACGTGATGCCAATGTGAAGTAACTAGTATGAAAGCCGGTTTAGAAATTATAAAAGTCCAGGTACCCTTTATTTTAATAAATTTATATTATAATTGTTAAAGTTTATTGTCAAATGAATACATGAGAACGACGACGTTATAAAATGTTTATTGCACAACCAACGTTGATTGTTACACAATAAACGTCTTATTGTAGTATAGATGTAAGCTATTATTAGCGGACATCATAAAATCACTTATGATCGTTATTTGCTATTGGACTCTCTACCTTCACGTTTAATGGTGTTACAACATCACGTTTGTTGGAGAACAAGATCCCACAGTCATATGATAAAATAGTATACAATTAATTATTAGAGCTTTCATTCCTAATATTACTGAGGCATTTTGCGATAAAATCAAACATTTGATAATAAATGGTTAGGTTGGAACATTATTGGTGATGTTGATGGTGGACCATGATGTGCCTATAAAGTTTATCAACGTTAACATTCAACATCTGTATTACAATAAATGTATAATAGTATAATATAACATATATTATCATTTTTATTACTGTGAAATATTGATTCTTATATTATAACGTCATATTAGTATATAACACAATAAAAGTAGGACGTGACACGTGAACATCATTACATTACAAAAACTTCGTTTGATTAAAAAGCTTGTTTTTAAATTTATCATACTAACCTTCTTTTTAACAATTATATTTCTCTTGGTTGTCGCTAAGAATCCTGTAATTTATTTTAAATTGTGTATATAACAGATTTGCTGCTGTTTTGATCCTCATATTCTAGTTCCATGCACGTTATTCCAATAATATGTATTGATTTTCTGGTTTGACCAACCATAAACAAAATGAAAAACTACCGAAATTATATATAACAATTCTTGGGCATTAGATTCTACCTATTTGATAAATCCCCACAATTAAGAATCGTTTGGGGGGCATCAGACGCATAGAAACTGTTGCTTAATCATACAACAATTAAGATTGTGTTGTTTCAACCGACCATTCTCTTTGGCAAAATAAATTACAATTTCAAAGAATCCAATTTTAAAAACAGAAAAATTACTACTATTATAAAAACTAAACATATCAAATTTCTAATCTGCGTGAAAAAGGATTTGCCATGAAAGGAGAACATGCTCCAAAATGGTCCACAATCTTTGATTAATTGGTAGTGGTGTCCCTTCTTCAACCGAGAGCCTTTTTTATACCCCACTGACTCGGTGGCACTGACCACCCCGCAAGTCATTTCTTGCACAAAGCCATCTACTCAGCCATGTTTTCTATAAGTGCTCATTTTTTGTGGTATTTTTTAAACTTTTCAGAGTGGGGCCTTTGATGAGCACTGAAAGTTGATCACTGAGGCCTATCCAGATCTCAGAGGTTTTATCTAATTCATTTTATCCTCTCTTATTTGTTTCCATAATTACCATGTAGCTGTAATAAAACTAACACACTTTTTTTATTTTTCATTAATTGGAGGTTTCAAACTCTCGACCTAGTCTAGTCCTACTCATCACTCTAACCCCAATACCTTAAACTAAAACACTTTCATAATGCCAACCAAACAAAATCGGATTTGCAGTTAATCTCCAATTGTAACATGTCATCGCTCATTCCTCACAAAGATATGTATTAATTGTATGTTTTGAGTCATATCGACATGGTTTTGTTAGCTTTCAACTTCACAATTAAACCCGTCATACTTACGAAGATGTCATCTATAAACATATAAAGCACAACACTAGGGTTACAATCCACCTCCAAGGGGGGGGCCTGACGTCCCCATCAGCACAGTTCCGATCAAGTCCAGCTGTATCTTCCCTCCTAAAGCGATGTATGTATAAATATCTCCGAAATTTAAAAAATTATGAAACTAATCAATAATTTATTTTTTTTTCCTGGAATACTGGGAACAATAATTTCATTATGAAGAGCAAAGTACAATCATTCTGGAAAATGATGGTTGAGAAATTAGGAAATACATGGCATACAAATTAAAATAAAATGTTGGTCCAAAGCTGGCTGTGGGCCTGATGAGTAGCTGGTCCTACCATCCTTGCATGCTTAATTACTGAGATGAATCTGTTCTAGGGTTTCTGGGGACTTTTTAGGTGCACATCTGACCAAAATAGGAAGTGAGAAACGTATTTTGCAGTAGTAGTAGTTCTGATAAAAGGGAAGAAGAAAACAAGCTGCATGTTTAAAAGTTTATTTTTCCTCTTTTTTCTAGGTCCACCATATAAGAAGCTATATGTTTAAAAGTCTATTTTCCCTCTTTTCTCTGTGTAGTTTGTATTTTAATTAAGGTCAATTGATGTTTGGCACTGTTAGAGCAGCCGAAGCGACACCAATACATATCCGCATCATTGAATTATTGAATAAAATAGCTAGCTCAAGATCGATATATAATTGTGCTTTTAACCAGAATAAAGGGAGAGATTTGGCATGCTTTTTAGACTAGGGTAAAACAATTCACCAGGATTTGTTCATAGTTCTTACAAGGACAAAAGTTTGCCAGCTAGCTGGACCATTTTTGCATCCTTTACTCTACACTGAACTTTGTCTTCTAATAACAAGACAAAGCATATCTCAATGTGTACTTCATACTAAAAAATGCACACTATATTTATAAATACGTCGTATTTATTATTTAATTATGATGGAAGGTTGGTGATATCATTTCTTTATTTGTTCATGTATTATTAATAGTTGAGGGGACATTAGGAAGCCCCATCTCTGTTTAAAAGAGATGTACACTGCATGTTGCATGGATTTATAAATTCCCAAGTTTCTTAGCTTTTCAACGTGGGATATTTTGCATATTTCTGCACCTCTTTTCATGTTACGAAAGAGATTGAGATTTCTCGTAAAGCAAATAAAAAATTAATTGCATGCACGTGAGTGTGATGAGAGGCTAATTAATAATGAACGAAAATGAATAATTTTGTGACAAGATGATAAAACTTTAAACCCAAGGCTACAATATAGGATATCTTTTTGGTGCTTCTTTTGCTTTTCAAAGATTAATTAGAACATTGGTGGTGGTTCTGGTAGAAAGGAAGAATCCAAGATATATCAGGGCGATGAAGACCGGAAATGAGACAAAGCTGCGAGTAAAACAATGAGATAGCTAGAGAGGCTGTTCGAAGTTTCAACGACACGTCCTTTTCTACTTATATATTTTTAGGGTTTGCCAGCTCGAACCAGGGAGTGCTGGTCCCTGCTCATTTGACTATTTCTCTAATTACATAAATACTTCTTCCGCAACAAACAATTTCCATCAACTATTTTGTTCCCCCATCCAAATTCCAACCCCAAATGCAATCATTTTCCATCAACTAAATTAAAAAGAACTGGTTTCACATTTGAGCTATTAATTCAGATGAATTGTTTATGGCTCTCCACAATGGAGGGTATAGTCAAGCCTCCCAAGTTTTTTTTTGTTTGTTTGTTAATATTTCTAAGATCCTTTTGAGTTTTGGGTGTAGTGATGAAATTGTTGGGTGTAGATGCTCCCACAAAAAATACTATTTGGGTCTCATGTGATCCAAATTCTTGGCAGGCTTGTTGATTACGTCTAGGGTAGAATTGGGCCACAAAGTTAGAAAGATTGTGTTGAAGGATTAACGTAGGCTTTGTGCCAGGCACCAGAATCACCTTTGGATGGTACGAGTTGATTAGATTCGGTAATTTCTTACACAACTCGTTAATATGACACGTAAACGATATGAATGTAACGGGTTTTGTGTCAACACGATAACTAATCGGGTTGTTATCAGGTCACACGATAAGAATCCGTTAATAACTGGTCCTTAACAGATTTACACGAAAGTGACATGCAGATAACTTGTTTTGACACATCAAGAAAAAAGTTATTTTGATGATTTTAATTTTTTAAAATAATAAAAAAACTCACTGTAAAATGTGTATGTATATAGTGGGTATTAAATATGTGTCATTGTATTATTATCAATATAAAATTAAAAATTTTAAGTTTTATTTATTTATTTATTTTTATAGTATACAATAGACAAAGAGTGGGATTAAAAAATTATAAAACACACTAAAAATAAAAGTATCAAGTAATTTAAAAATATCAAACACATTAAAAAAATTATAATAATCAATTTACGAGTGCGAAAAATGTGAAAAAATATGCAAAGGCTCATGAGCGCATCCTCTAAGCTATGAGTATTGATATATCGTCGTTTGAAGTTTTAAAACCATACAAACGCTCATGAATGGTATTTTTAAGGGAGTTCAAAATAAATAAAATTTATAATCATTAATGTACAAGTTAAAAAAAAATGTGAAAAGATATATAAATGTGCAAGGTTCCTCAATTGCATATCCTTGATATTTGGTATTTTATAATAATGTACTAATGCTTTTCATTACACTCTTATTTTGGAGTATGTAATACTTGAAAGACAAATGTTTTTTTTATTTTTTATATTTTGAAGTAATGTTTGTGTGATAATGTGGTATGCATATACTAATTTAATATTATGTTTTTTTTTTTGGTCAAATTATGTTTTTCATTTTCATTATTTATTGATTTAAAATATATTTTCTTTAACGGGTAATGGGACGGATCATATTACCTGATAATATTAACGGATCACCACACGACCTGTTAACGGATCATATTACTCGTTTACTTTAACGGATCATATTACCCGTTTACTTTAACGGGTGTTACACGACACGACCTGTTAAGATACCGGGTAAGAAAATCCACTTTTACGTACACACTCCAAGATTGCATACGTAAAAAATCGTAAAAAACAAACATTCAGAGATTATGTAACGGAACAAAAGTTTTCGATGGTTATAAATGAATAATCACAATTTAACGGTTTATTTTAGCTCCGATTTTAATGATTTTTTACAACAACACTCCTCGACCCTATAAGAATGCAATGAATAAATTTGATCTTCAATTTAAAATATTTACACTAGTGGATACCACAAAATGGAAGTATAACATTAACTCTTAAGTGTTTGTTAAATCTATCAATTTGATAGGATATGAATTCTACGAAACAAGTTTCAACGATCCAACCGTCAGATATATTTGTATATACTCTGAGATAGCATGTGTAAAAAGTCGCAAAAAAAAAAAAAAAAAAAAAAACAGTCAAAGATTATTCTGGCGGCCATCCAAAATTTTGCTTTGTTCGTGTCGATTATATTTGACAGGGCCATGAGTAAAAAAAAAAATAAAAAATTTAAAACATGTGTTTTTCTATTTATTTTTAATCAATATAGCATTTAAAAAAAAATTTGTTTCTATGCCAGACAATGTGCTTTGTGACGCATTGAAAAAAATTGTTTGAATTTCTTTGAATCTTGTTGCTTGCATGTGAGGAAGCATAATCCTTATTACAAAAATGATAGAGCTTCAGATTGTAGTCTGTTGTTATTATTCTCTCAGAAAATTTATGGCTTGTAGGAATTGGGTTCATTAGACTTTAGGATCATTAGTGAAAAAAAAAATATTTAAAATATGTGTGTATTTATTTATTTTTAATCAATATAACATATTAAAATAATAAAATTTTCATTTATGTCGATTATAACCGTCAGAATACTAAAATAATAACCGTCAGAAAGTAAAATAATAAAATAGTCAATTTCTGAAGGTTATAAGCGCCACAATTAACTTAAAAACCGCCAGAAACTTCAAAAATATTAATAAAAAAAAAGATTAAAAAATATTGTCAGTTATAACCGACAGTATTTTTATGATATCCGCCAGGACTTTATGTCGGCCATAACCGACATGATTTTTCTAATATCCGCCACTAATTAAATGATGTGTCGGATATATTTTATCCGACAGGATTTTTCTAACATCCGCCACCATCATCCGCCACCTAAAGCTAATATTGTAGTAGTGACACGACCCGTTAAGATACCGGATAAGAAAATCCACTTTCAAGTGATTTTCATTAAAGGTAAAAATAAAAAAAACCCTTTTAATTGTTCACCCAACCCAAAAGTCATCTTGTATCCTTACCTCCTTTCATTTTTACTAAAGAGTAAAAAGGACATTTAAACTCTTTGTGCCAATCTCTACCAAAAAAAAAAAAAAAAAAAAAACCCCTAAAATCTCTCTCAAACAAGCCTATAGCTAATCAAGTTCTAAATTTCTCAAACACCAACAAAATCACTCTCAAGCATATGTCCTTGACTCCTTAGCAAAAGTTCTTGAGTTCCAAGTTTTATGAGAAAGATGTAGGCTGCTAAGCTCATATTAGATAACGAATTGAGATGATTTATGTGTTGAAGAATATTAGGAGATAAAATCTGCACAAGAAGAACATACTTCTGAAACTTCTCTATGGTTGTACACACATTTGGGATAAACATATGAGACCTCGAGGATTAGCATTTACAATGTTTCGTCGCATATGTGAAGTAGATTGGTTGACCAATAATTCTTTCCGTTTCTGAACTTTATCCTATTGTCCTTGTTAACTAATGAAGAATGAAGATCTTGATGAACACATAGAGGGAAAAAGCTTAGACTTTAGAGAGAGAAAGAGAGGGACAATCGTAAACTGAATATCTTCTTGTTATATTTCTTAACAACCAAGTAATACATGTGATATGGTACTTATACAACTATCTCAGCAACACGATCCAACCGTCTAACTAACTAAGCTAACAATCTTTGTGTAAGTGGCACAATCCTAACCATCAATACTTCTATACTCTATCATCCCCCCTCAAACTCATCCCTTGATAAACCAAGCATGAGATTGTTACCATGAGTGTGAAATAAAGGAGCACTTAATCCTTTAGTTAGGATATCTGCAAATTGTTCTTTAGAAGAAACAAATTGTACAAAGAGTTGTTTCTTGGCTACTCTTTCCCTGACAAAACGAACATCTATTTCAATATGCTTAGTCTTCTGGTGTTGAACAGGATTGAATGAATATTCAAACACAATCAAGAAGTCCATGTTACTCTTCACACAATCATATGATTTAGAACCAAATTCATCTGAAACACAACCATACAGAAAAAGATAAAATAATAATTTGTGCACCTTGGTCACCGAAATTGTTGAAAACGATACTCCTACAAAAAACCCGGCTACAGCACCAACAAAGATTGTCACCACAAGCCTCATTGTCTCATTGGGGTTTCTTAAATTTCCACTGCATCTCAAAAGAAGTTCACATTACACAAATGATGAAAACTTTTGAGTACCGTTCTAACATCAATGAATGTAAAGATTACAGAATGAACAAAACGAAAACAAAAACAAAATTTAAAAGATTCGTACATGCGGAGACCCCATATTACTCAAGTTACTATGATCCCATAGTCACAAAGGTACAGTTTGAATTCTAGCAAGCAGAGGGTGTTCCACATGCACGAAAATCAGAAGATTCTACTGCTTCATTAGTGAAGCAATCATCAAACAACCCTGCAAGGCTGAAACGATAAATTAATTAACTTAAAACATACTTTGTGAGTCAAATTAGTCTCAGTTTTCACACAGTAGCTCCCTGGCTTTGTTTACACCACTCATTAGCTGAGCCAAATTCTAATTACAGCAAAATTCATAGCTAAGCAACCTGGTACAACAATCCGGAAATTTAATTAATTTATTAATCTTGAAGTTAAACTCAGTTAAACGCATCAAATCCGGAAATATTAACACGAAGGAGATTAAGGAAAGTAATTAATAATTAACGAGAAAGTAAAAATGTACGGAGGTGATTTTACCGTAAAAAATGTTCAACGCGGCGGAGCAAAATCGTACACTGCCCAGCTCCGTCATCCGACAGGACCTTCCAGTTTCGTTTCCATAATTCTCCGATCGGGTTTTTGAAAATGGCACCAACGAGGAACTGCTGAGATTTAATTTCCAGAGTTCCACTTCAATTTCCAAATAATTAAAATACCTACACATGTACAAATTCATCAGGTGAATAATTTCAACAATTACCCAGAATAAAAAAATTAAAACAAAAGAATTTTACCCAAATAGAGAGTGGATCCATGGATGTGGAAGTGAAGGACGCTTGGGAGGGTCGCCTCAGGTTGGAAACAACTTTAATTCACCTTCCTCGAACCCAATCTTTGACATGCATACTGATAATGTAATTAAAATTTGAAATCTAGAATCGATCCCATAACTAAAACCTTTTATTTTGGAAATGCACTTACACTGGAGGATAGCCGTCGAGGAGAGTATCATTTTTACCCTTTAGCCGGAAATTGGCCAATTCCGGCATGCTTTTGAGGGAAATTGGCCGGAAACCCCGCGGTCACAGTTTATTAGATTTGAAATTGAGGAAATTCGGCTATGAATTTGTAGAAACTAACTTGGGGGTTGGAAAGAGGACGGGAAGAGGACTCTACAGGTATAATTTGCCGGTCGTTGGTGACCGGTCGACGGCAGCACTGTTGCGTGGAAGAGAAGAGGGCGAGAGAGGATACGGGAGGGAGGAAGACGGCTCAAAAGGACAAGGAGCGCTTGAGAGAGAGAGAGAGGGTGAGAAGGGTAATTAGATATTTTATGTTCGAAACTAGGTAGGGAGCTGAGAGGGATCAGCTTAATAAACAAGGCTATCACCAAGCAGCCACCGTTAAATGACTAAAACAATAAAGGGCACCAATATTAATCAAGGGTGCCAACCTACTACAAATAGGCACCCGTTTAGGAACGGTGTCCCAATATCAGTGCCCTATAGCCCTTTTTCTAGTAGTGCTCATTCGACTTAGGGTTGGGCAAACGGATCCTGGACCCGTGGGTAGGGGCGGGTACCCGTTGTTTGGGGAGGGTAAGGGCCGGGTCCAAAATTTCTAAACACAAAACGGGACAGGGCGGTTCGGGTATACCATATTAGCGGGGCGGGGCGGATCTTGAAATAGAAGTGGACGGGCCCCCGGCCCGGCCCGTTTCTAGAATGAATAATAGAAGAAAATCAGTTTTTCTCCCTCCGACGAACAACGAAGTCGAACAACTCGTGTACCCAGCAAGGTAAATATTTTCTTCTGCTTCCTTTCATTTGCTGCGATTTTCACATGGATCTTGCTTGTTTTTTGGTTGTGATTTGATTGAAATGGTCATCTGGGTTTGTTTTTATTTGATTTTTGGAGCTGGGTTTTTGTTCTTTTGGGATTTCCCGAGCCTACCCGAGCCCACGAGACTTCGTAGACTTCGTTCGTTGATGATGGGATGGGGCAGGGAGCAATTCATGGAAGCTTCCCTTGAGAAAGGAGAGAGAAAAGAGGTCACCGGAATTCGCAAGGTCAGAGAAAGAGAGAGAGGAGAGAGAGGCTCTCTAAGATGTCGACGGCAAGACCACGAAATTGGTTTTCGACGAAGCCCAAACCCGAGAACCACTCAGATCGAGTTCAAAACGGCGTTGGAGAGCCCGCTGATGTCGATCCAGATGAGGAATTTCTCAGCCCTGTCGAAAGATTCGATGCTGGTGTGCGTAGAGGAAGGCTTTAGAACGGTGATTGTGGAGTTTGATTATCTAAGCTTGATATGCATGCTAAGGAAAGAGCAGCAAGAGGACAGCAACCTTGGTTGCAGAATTTGAAATTGGAAGCCTACCTTCCATGGTCGGCGTCAATGAAGAAGAAAAGGAATGATGATGAAACCTAGCTTCAGGGTCAACACCAATCCAACACAACAGGACCCGTGGACCCGGCTCGAACCGGCCCGTTTCAACCGGGCCGGGTAATGTTCGGTTCTTATATTAGAAAATGTAATCCCCGGCCCGGCCTGCCCCGTTCTTTTTGAACCTAGGTCCGGTCCGGTCCCTTCAAAATTGGGCTCGGCCCGACCCGTGCCCAGCCCTAATTCGACTAGTCATAACCGGCCACAATTTCAACTACGTATATAAGAACTAAAATTTAAACCCACATTCATAAATCAAACGAATGAGGCACATATCAACATAATTAGCTAACATCCCTTATGACATAAGCCACACATGTAAATTGTTCCTTCCACTAATGAATTATAACTAATATTGAATGCGAGAAGCAAATACAATAAATAGATAGACATATTCATTAAAAAAAGCACGCTCTTGCACTTTGTACTTAATCATGTTGTAAAACAATAAATATGTTAAGCCAAATTCGTTTAGCAAGTATAACTTCATGTCAATTCCTTCAGTCATTACTTCCAAATAGTAGTATGTACCAAACAACTTAAAAGGCAACTGTCTTTACAAGAACTTATCCAGATAGTAGTTAATCATGTATGGCATGAGTGTTAAAATATGAGAATACGGTCATACATGCATACAAATTTGAAAATAAACAGTGGAACAATTATAGGATTGAAAACTGGACAATCCTAATAAAATATAGAAAATTTCAATTATAGCATGCATCTTTTTTCCACAAACTCGACTTTAAAATTCTAGGGAGAAACATGCAAAAAATAAAACTAAGTTTCATACTCAAAACCTTTACAAACATATATTAGCATAAGAAAAACTTCCACGGATCTTTAGAACTTAGCATGCGTGACTTAGATTCAATGAGTGTGAAGCCCAATTATTTGTTTATCAATTCTCCCACTTGGGCAAACACTCATTGCATTTGTTACTCTGAAAGCATATAGGTAAAAAAAAAAAAATATATATATATATATATATATGTTTATTTGTACTACTATAGAATTTTCCAAAATATATTTGTAAAGTAGGATACTATACCAAAAATCAAGATTCCAGCTTGAGGAATTACATAATTAACGTATAATTGATTTGTCCCAAAATCACATAGACTATATGAGAGACATTATACTTTATAAAATAGAATCTGAAATTTTTCTAGAGCTAAAAGATAGCTCAAATTTTTCGACATATAAGAAAACAATGAAAACTCCAGTTTGGACTTTCAACTGAGCACATGTTACTAATAAAATCATAAATAGAGTACACCACAAATAAGCACGAAATTTTCCAGTCTATAAGTAGACATATATATGAACAACATATCCAAATTTCAAGTCATTCTGAGGTCATTAAATCATTCCTTTGTTAAACTTAATTGAAATGATGAAAACTGCCAGACTAGAATTTCAACTAAGCATGGATTACTAATAAAATCCCTATAAATAAAATACATAACCAAAAGTCACAAACTTTTTTACTCTAAAAATAGACATATATATGAAGAACATATTCAAATTTCAAGTCATTTGGTGGTCAGTAGATAATTCGTTTACTAAACTCAATTGAAACAATGAAAACTGCCAGACTAGACTTCCAACTGAGTGCGGGTTACTAATAAAACCACCATAAATTCACAACCAAAAAATACGAAATTTTGCTTTCTAACAATAGACTTATATATGAAGAACATATGAAAATTTCAAGTCATTTTGTGGTTAACAGCTCTGTCTTTTGTTAATTTCAAAATACGTATTCCAGCAGAAAAAATCTGTGCATCTATGTCAACTTGATAAATCAACAAAAATTCCATTCTTCATGTATTTTCGTAATTTTGGTGTAAGAAGTCTACTTCAACATATAACTTTATCATGAATAAATTTTGGACCATAAAGATATGCAAATAAACAACATATATAGCAGCAGACTTCAATGTGTACCTTAGGCAATTTGTGATTATCCTTCATGTGTTCAACAACATATGCTCCACTTAATTTTGAGAAGAGAAAACAACACATAACAAACATTAAATCACATAACCAATCTTGAAGAAATCCAAAACTTTTAACAAGAAATAAACATACCATCATCTCTGAATACACTGCAATATTCCACTTTTGAACTGAAATAAGGCAAATTTAATCATGGGATAGTTTGGTTGCGATCCCTGTTCCTAACTATTATAGACTCAAATCTTATGCATATTATATTTTTTTATTGAAAATGACATAATAATAAAAGAGATGAAATAATACCAATAAAGACTCAACCGTTTTTTTTTTTTTTTTTTTTGTTGCTTTCATTTACACTACCAATTTAATCATTCAAAATTGCTTATGGGCTTTGATAAAAAAAAAAAAATAATAATTGCTTATGGGTGCATTCTAGATCATAAAAAAAATAGGATTTTATTTTATTTTTATAAAATGAGTACATTTATATAATAAAATTTGGCTACATTTTATATTAAAAAAAATGGTACATTTTAGATTAAAAAATAAATAGAGTTTACATTAAAAAATGGATACTTTTTACATAAAAAATGGTACTTAAAAAAAAAAAGGGATTCATTTTACATGTAACAAAGTGGTACACTTGTTAAAAAAATGGGTACATTATAAATAAATTATGGGTACAGATAAAAGGTTAAAAAAATTATGAGTACAAATAAAAGTTTAAAAAATAAGGGACAAAAAGAAATTAATATATGGGTACAAATTAAAATTTAATAAAAAAAAATTGGTACAATTTAAAAAATGGTTGCAAATTAAAAATGGGTACAAACTAGAAATAGAAATATATGATAAAATGTCACATCCCGGCCCGGGACGGATCACTTTCTGGCCCCGCTCCACCACCGTAGCACGATATTGTCCGCTTTGGACTTTCCATTCCTTCACGGTTTTTGTTTTTGGGAACTCATGAGCAACTTCCCAGTGGGTCACCCATCATGGGATTGCTCTAGCCCCCTTCTCGCTTAACTTCGGAGTTCCTACAGATTCCGAAGCCAGTGAGCTTCCAAAAGGCCTCGTGCTAGGCAGGGATGAGAATATACATTTAAGGATCACTCCCCTGGGCGATGTGGGATGTCACAATCCACCCTCCTTAGGGGCCCGACGTCCTCGTCGGCACACCACGACCAGGGTTAGGCTCTGATACCAATTGTCACATCTCGGCCCAGGGGGACACTTCCCGGGCCCGCTCCACCACCGTAGCACGATATTGTCCGCTTTGGGCTTACCATTCCCTCACAGTTTTGTTTTTGGGAACTCACGAGCAACTTCCCAGTGGGTCACCCATCATGAGATTGCTCAAGCCCCTTTCTCGCTTAACTTCGGAGTTCCTACGGAACCCAAAGCTAGTGAGCTCCCAAAAGACCTCGTGCTAGGTAAAGATGGAAATATACATATAAGGATCACTCCCCTGGGCGATGTGGGATCTCCCAATCCACCCTCCTTATGGGCCCGACATCCCTGTTGGCACACACGTGGCCAGGGTTAGGCTCTGATACCAAATTGTCACATCCCGGCCCAGGACAGATCACTTCCTGGGCCCGCTCCACCACCGTAGCACAATATTGTCCACTTTGGGCTTACCATTCCCTCACGGTTTTTGTTTTTGGGAACTCACGAGCAACTTCCCAGTGGGTCACTCATCATGGGATTGCTCTAGCCCCCTTCTCGCTTAACTTTGGAGTTCCTACAGAATTCGAAGCCAGTGAGCTCCCAAAAGGCCTCATGCTAGGTAGGGATGGGAATATACATTTAAGGATTACTCCCCTGGGCGATGTGGGATGTCACATAAAAAGTTTAGCCATAAATATAATATATCAAATGTAACGTTTCTAACATAAATGAATATATTTAAAAATAAAACTTTATTATCTTGACATGTAAATATTTTGATTTTGAATAATTAATGGTGTTTATTAAAACCGAAGGACTTTGATCAAAATTTGAAAAGAAATAAGGTTTAATTAAAGGAGTAGAAAAAATAAGGATGCGAACCTAATTTCTCCTTTAATCAAACGTGTATCTCAATCCAAATATTAATTTATACCAATGAAGGTCACATTTGGTCAAGAAGCCTTAAGACCAAACAAATTCTATGCCATGCTTTATCTATCCGAATATGGGATTTAAGGGGGCTCATATGAAAAGCATTCAAAACTTTAAACATATAACTATCATGCCTTTATATTCACAAATGAACAAATACCCCATAGACTTTACAAATGAAACAAATCGCACCTTTGATTGGTTGAAGCTTAATCAGTTTTTAGTGTTAAAATATAAATCATGTGAGCAAAATATAAACATGAAAACTATCCGCCTTTGTTTGGCAATCAGTTATCACAAGCTTCACATAATCTATACTTTACACTAAGCCACTAGTAATTGAACCAATAAGACTAGTCACACCTTTGTTTGGGGATATAGTCATATTGTTATGACTACTAATGCAATTCGATCAACTAAACTTTGAATTTTTAGCAGCCATTGAATCAATGGAACGGATTTGTTGTGTCCCATTCACCCAAGAACATCTCAAAAACATCGATCCTATGATAACTTTTAGCATGTCTTAGTAATAAAAATTTCAATCGAAGAGCATGCTTATTTAGAAAAGTTAGAGAAAACCTACAATTTCGCAGTTTTAATTAGACCTAATATTTTAAAACATGTGAAGCTTATTTCATTTAGGATCTTAACCATGCAGTAGTTCCATATATGCACGATAAGAAAAATAGCTTGCTATAGAATTGAAAAACTGAAAGCAATTCTAGCATGACTTATGCAAAATATTAGGCAACAAAATATTGATATATATGAATGATTTTTCCAGTTTTAGTTATTTATGTCAATTATTCGGTTTGATCATATATATATTAAATTGAAAACATTAACTAGTTCAAATAGAGATTGAGCATGCAGAGCATATTAACATAGTTAGGCCCGACCTAGGCCCAATGCTGGCAGGGCGATCGTCCGAGGTCCAAAATAATTGGGGGCACCAAAATTATTATGGTGGTATATTTATATATGTTTTCATTCACTGACAAATAAATTTAACTAGAATTGGTGGTTTTGTTGTTTGAAATTAATGAGGAGGTCTTGGGTTCAAAACATCATGTGTACTTATTTGCCTTTCAATTTTTACAAATTTCTTTCCATAAGAGTATAAATATATAAAATTTGGCTAAATAATCAAGAAGTTTAATTAGAATCAGTGGTTTTCGTTGTTTAAAATTAACGAGAGGTCCTAAGTTTGAAATGCTAAGTGCATGTTTATTCTTTTCAATTTTTACGAATTTTGGTTTGGTTGTTAATTTATTTTTAATTAGTAGCTAGAGTTATGTGGGTTGTTATTTTTAAACATTTGTTCCAATTCAAATCTAGTCTTCAATAAAGAGTAATGCGTTGACCAAATTTTTAGATAAAATTTGTAAATCATATGATATGTCATCAAAAAGTTTAATTTAGTACCCATTTATTACTTATACATATCAATTAAAGACTCAAAAACATCATTATTTTTTTAATCCCATATTGACAAGGCTAATAAATAAGAAAAAAACACCTCACAATTTATACAAAAACACTTTAAAAGTTCACATGGAAAACAAAACTCATATCTATCAACTTGTAAATCTGGAGTTTTTTTGTTTCCTTTTCACGATATAAAATAAATTAGTTTTTTCGTGTATCTAAATTATTAAGTTTGAAGTGATTTTCTAAGTATAATTTTATCGATGTCTTATGTGTCAAAACAAATAATTTTCTTATATAAAGTGAGGGCACATTTTTTGGTGTCGTCCCAAGCCTCAAAAATCTCTAGATCGGCTCTGAACATAGTGAGAAGAGATACTAGTTTTATAAAAGAAAATTGCAAACAAAATCTAGGTAGCAGTGAGCTTGAAGACAAAATTAAATCCTGATATATGTCTTATTTCATATATAACTTATGAGTTGAATATGATATATTCCTTGATTTTGCGACAATAGTTGTACTGCTTCAAGACCATCACATATGTGATATACACAATCATGTAGGCTTCATGATCAAAGGTGTCCTCTAATGTTCTTGACGAGGGTGTTCCCTCTTTTAGCCAATTTCAACAGCAATACGTATCTATGGTATTCAATCAATAATATAGACTGCATACTATTGTCTCAATATTTAATTAATCTCATAATACCAAAGCATGGGCTATAACATAAGCCATACATATATTCAAGGTCACATTATTTAAAGCTAAAAACTAAGCCATACATGGCTATGACCTTTAAATTAAAATCCATTGAAACAGACATGGATTAAAAATATGCATACCTCACTAAATGCATTCCGGACTTATGACGCCTCTAAAATAATGCATATTACTGAAGACAAACATGAGATACATATGTGCATATGAACTGCAAGGCTGCAAGTAGCACTGATAGCATATAACATAAACTTAATGAATAGAAGGTAATCAAAATCACTTTAAATTACCACTTTCATGCTATTAGATTTTTTTGTATATTTGTACACATATCAAGACTTCCAATGTATGTGAACTAACCAAGAACCTGCAACACAATTTACATTAGTAGTACCGAGAATCTCCATAAGGTAATTTATCAAAAACTTGAACAAGGAAACCAAGTCAAAACCATATGTTAAAGCAATTTTTGGGTTGCCACATATTCTTAATGCTTATTAACATCCTTAAATTCTCCATGTTGCCAAAGATTATGCAATAACCTTGAATGATGATAAAACTAATAAGGCCGTGTACTTTTCTTTTTCTAGGAATACAAGCATGATAAAATAAATGTTAGTCCATCATATTATTTAGTATTTATGCGACTATGCCATATATCATTCCCAAGAATTTTATCAACATTCAAAGTAAGAACTGAAAGTCAAAACCAAAACACACACACACACACAGATATATATATATATATATATATATATACACACACCAAATGGGGCGGAACTAACAGCAGCAGGCGGCAAAGCCGTTCATAGAATTTAAAGTGCGGAAGTAAAACATATAAAAACAGAGTAGCATATCAATATATTGAATTAAAAAGAACTCAGGTTGATTGAAAAGAAACATCCATGGATGACTGATGATAACATGAAAAGAAAGAATTAAATTAATCATAGAAGATAATTCCAAGAAAATAATGAATTGAATGTAATGATGCAAATATATTTGGAAAATAAGTTTTATTGAAAACTTACTGCAATGCAGATTACAAACAGGTATTGCCTAATGGCAGATGAAACAAGTAAACAAGGTGGAGCTCGCAGGCATCCTGAATAATATATGTATTACAAGTGTTTGGAAAATAATCTCTGTCATTTGCGGATGAGCAGAGAGATATCTTGCTAAGTTAAAAACTTCTGCTTCTTCTGAAGATGAGTCTTTCTTATATAGAGCCAGGAGAATGATTGAGGCTTGTAAAAATAGATCCAGGAATCCCGCTGTCCTCTGAAGAAAGCTGGCAAAGCTGGCTGAATGATGAAAGGTGACTGTGTAATCACGTTGTTTCTCTTCCAAAAGTTGAATGAATAGTGAAGATGCTTTGATTCTTTTACAAAAGTTAAATGAATAGTGTAGATGCTTTGATTCTTTTACAAAAGCTAGATGAACAGTGACCTTTTTGTTTTTCACTATTGAAGAATAATGCCTTGTCTTTTGCGGAAGAGATGATAGCAGCTACTGCTGATGATGTTGTTGGGCTGACACAATCACATGGGCAAATAAAGCAGTTTCAAAAATCGAACGGATCTTGTGCGTCTTGAAGGTCCACTTGATCAGCCCAATTGGCGGGAGGCTGAGACCCTGCATCAGAAGCGTCAGAGTCCGAGTTTGAACCTTTCTTTTTCTGTAGCATTGCTGCTTCAGCCATCAGCTGTTGAGCCAAGTCCAGAAGCTGGGAGGACTTATCAGATTTCTCCTTTTTCTTTGAGCTGGAGGACTTAGAAGGTTTTCCTTTGAGGGAAGATGACAGACTAATGTCTGATAGGGATTGAATTGACTCCTGGGTTTTTAGCAACTCAGGAAATTGCTGATGAACTGGCAAAGCTTGTGAGGACGAAGTTGAAAGTTTGATTGGCAGTGCCTGAGAAGATGTCTGGGGAAATTCCATTTTTACAAGATCAATAATTTTTTGGTGGTTGAATTTATCCCACCATTTTACCCATCGAGTTCTGTAAATACCACCAGTGTCTACTTCAAAGTTCCATTTGAGAATCCATGGGATCTTGTACTTGGCCATGAGCAGTGAAAAAATAGTAACTCTGTTGTCGAAACGATTTCTGTCAAAACTGGGCTGGAAGTTGTTTGTGAGTACATGACGAAGGTCATCTGGAATGATAGAAGAGCTTGGGCCATGGGAAGCCCACCAATCTGGAAACCATGCAGGAAACCGCAATCTGAAATTCTTATCAAAGGTTATGAACCATGAATGACTAAAGTCTTCTGTCTGGTGGAGAAAAATGTTGGTCCATGCTTGGATATAATCATAGTAATTGTAATGGTTGTTTGGGATGAGAACATGCTGAGTATGAAGGGGTTTTGTGTGATAAAGGGGAATTCCCCATTCGAGTTCGGTAAGAAATTTTCCAATATGGAGTGAATGATACAATATTTTGTTTTGATGAGTGGCACTGTAAATTGGCTTAATAACAATGCTTTCTGTTTCTAAAAGGATAGCCTGGTAATATTTTAGGCTTTTATAGGATTCAATTGGTAAGAAATGAAAATTTGGAGGAAGGAGTAATTTGGCAATGCGCTCTGGGGGTTGGTTTTTGTCAATGTGAAGAGGGATGCTAAAAAGCTTTTCTGAATTGGGATTTTGGACATATGGAGATATTTTAGCATAGCTAGGTGTTTTAGGCTGTGAAGGTGCTGGAGAACGAACTGAAGAGTAAGGATCATAAGGGGTGGCTAAGGCTATTTGGTAATTTGGTCGGATATTTCCTACTGTGGATCCTAGTGGAGTGAATCTGTTTGTAATGGCGAGGGCCGATGAAGAGTCGGGAATAGACTCTTGTTTTATTGGTGCTGGGGTTTGGGTAAGGGTGGCTGGGAGCCTTCGCTGCTGAGTAGGATTAGTACCCATTCTTCCTCTGCAAAAATTCTCTGGTCAGAAAATCTGGTATGCAATTCTGGCTGCCTTTGATGTATTCAATTTCAAAATCAAAAATACTTAATATGGCTTGCCAGCGTGCAAAAATCTGTTTTGATGCAATATTTTGAACATCTTTTTGTAAAATATGTTTGGCAGATTTGCAATCAACACGAACTAAAAATTTTTGATTTAATAAATCATCTTGGAATTTGCTAATGCATAATACAATTGATAAAATCTCTTTTTTAATAGTACTATAGTTATGTTGAGCCGGATTCCAAATTCCTGAATAGAAACGAACAATTTGTTCAGGAGATTCAGAAGAAGTTGTCTGTTTGAGGATACCTCCATAACCGATATAGGAAGCGTCGGTCTCGACTATTTTGAAAGAGTCGGGAGTTGGAATGCCAAGGCAAGGCAAAGTCTTGACATGATTTTTTATCTGTTTGACAATGGAAGTATGATTTTGAGACCATGATGGAGGATTTTCCTTGAGACGATCAAACAAAGGTTTACATTGTTGACGAAGATGAGGGTAAAACTCTGAAACATAATTGAGAGATCCAAGGAATCGCTGAAACTGGGTTTTATCAATAATTTGATCTGGAAATTTATCGGCAAACTGGATGACTCGATCAATTGGTTAGATGGTAGACCTGTAAATGTGGTAACCTAAAAATCTAATTTTGGTTTGAAATAACTTAATCTTAGATGCAGAGACGACTAACCCGTTAGACCTAATGATCCTAACAAATGCATGCAAATGCTTCCAATGCTCATCTATTGATTTTGAGAAAATTAAAACATCATCAATATAAACAATCGAAAAATGGCTATATTGATTAAAGATCTCATTCATGATATTTTGAAATTCACTTGGTGCGTTTTTTAAGCCGAAGGGCATTACATTCCACTCATAGTGTCCGAAAGGAGTTACAAAAGTAGTTTTGTACTTGTCAGATTCATGAATTTGGATTTGCCAAAAACCTGATTTCATATCAAATTTGGAAAAAACAGTTGCTTGGGAAAGTCTCTTTATCAAATCTCTTTTGTTAGGAATTGGATATCGGATCCATTCTAAAACATCATTCAAAGGTTTGTAGTTAATAACTAATCGTGGAACGCCGCGTTCTAATTCTGCATTTTTCTGGACATAAAAAGCAGGGCAAGACCATGGAGATTTGCTTTTACGGATAATTCCTTTTTCCAAAAGTTGATTAATTTCGGTTTTACAAAACTCTAAAACTTCTTGATTCATTTGAATCGGTCGTGCTTTTGTGGGGATTTTTGACTCAATAAAATCTTTAATATAGGGTAGTTTAACAATATGTTGTTTTCTGTGCCAAAAAGTATTTGGAAGATCGGAACAAATTTCTTTAGTAAGCTTATCAGAAAACCGGCGAATAGAATCTAATAAAGATTTGTTTGTTAACTGTTCTTCAATTCTTTTGTGAAGAATTTCTTCCTGTAAAAAAACAATTTGTTGGGATTTTGCAGTAATCTGGTTGAGGGTTTTTGAAACATTATCTTTTTGAAGTTGTTTTAATTTTTTAAGATCTGTTTCCATGCAAAAGTCAAAAGTAATTTTTTGGCCAAAAACCTTGGTAGAAATACAGTTATGATGAACTTTGAAAGGATAAATTAATGCAATAAAAGGGAGTCCCAAAATAATTGGATCAGAAATATTTTTAATTAAAACGAATGGAGTTTTAAAACAAACTTCCTGTTGACAAACATGAGCTTTGGGAATTTCATATTTTAACTTCATTGGGGATTGGTTTGCCGCACTGAGTACTTCGGTAGACTTATGATAATATCTAGTCGGTATTAACCCTTCTTGAATATAATTTAAATCTGCACCTGAATCAATTAAAGCAATGGTTTCTAAATGAAAATCGTCAATTATTATCTTGATTTTAGAATACCATTTTCTAATTCTAATTTTGTCTAAAAGACTTAAAACAAGTTCTTTTGAAGAAGAAGATTTAACTGAGTGAGCGTCGGAATCGGAATTTGAAGAAAAATTACCTTGTTCTTCTACGAGCGCTTGTGTACGTACTCTACTGAGTTGTGAACGAATTTCAGTGTTCTCTGATTTTAAAAACTTAATTTCTGATTTAATTTGATTAATTTCTTTTTGTAAATCCTTGATGGTTAAATCCTTTTTTGGTTTATTAAATCTTTCTAAAGTAGTGCTAAGAGAAATCTTTTGAGAAGAAGTTTGGCTAGTGCTAGGTTCATGAACCGTCAACATGTTAAGTAAGGGTATAACATTAACAATTCAGTCCGTCTCCGACTCTAGCAGTTCTAGCGACGTCTCCTCGCCAAACATTAAGTTTAGATGCACGGACACTTGTTGTAATAAAATTTCAGTGCTTAATAAGCAAGAAGAACAAGAAGAGTTTTTAATGGAATTAATTAGTAAAGTCGATGATCCTGATTTGAAATCTTTTTATTTAAAAAACCTTAAAAATTTGATTTCTTCTCATGAACCTAGCACTAGCCAAACTTCTTCTCAAAAGATTTCTCTTAGCACTACTTTAGAAAGATTTAATAAACCAAAAAAGGATTTAACCATCAAGGATTTACAAAAAGAAATTAATCAAATTAAATCAGAAATTAAGTTTTTAAAATCAGAGAACACTGAAATTCGTTCACAACTCAATAGAGTACGTACACAAGC
Organism: Pyrus communis; assembly: GCF_041283825.1. Lineage (NCBI taxonomy): Eukaryota > Viridiplantae > Streptophyta > Magnoliopsida > Rosales > Rosaceae > Pyrus > Pyrus communis. The sequence continues at coordinate 16,531,965 of NC_142572.1, forward strand.
GCTCATAGAAGAACAAGGTAATTCTTCTTCAAATTCCGATTCTGACGCTCACTCAGTTAAATCTTCTTCTTCAAAAGAACTTGTTTTAAGTCTTTTAGACAAAATTAGAATTAGAAAATGGTATTCTAAAATCAAGATAATAATTGACGATTTTCATTTAGAAACCATTGCTTTAATTGATTCAGGTGCAGATTTAAATTGTATTCAAGAAGGGTTAATACCAACTAGATATTATCATAAGTCTACCGAAGTACTCAGTGCGGCAAACCAATTCCCAATGAAGTTAAAATATGAAATTCCCAAAGCTCATGTTTGTCAACAGGAAGTTTGTTTTAAAACTCCATTCGTTTAATATATATATATATATATAGGAATCCTTTAACAAGAGGGATCCCTATTTTTCAAAAAAAAAAAAAAAAAAAAAAAAGGAGCACCCTCTTGACCGTTGGATTGGCTTTAATGAAATTGTATAGTTAAGATTAAATCACAGGACACACAATCTCAACCACACAATTTCATTAAAGCCAATCTAACGGTCAATAAAGTGTCCCCATTTTTTTTTTTTTTTTGAAAAATGGGGATCCCTCTTGTTAAAGGATATGTGTGTGTGTGTGTGTGTGTGTGTGTGTGTGTGTGTGTGTATGCCTATTTACATTCCCGAAATTCTCTTTGTCAACAAAATTAAAAAAGAAAAATTAATAGGTTAAGAACCATGTTTACTGTGACATCACATCGCCCAGGGGAGTGATCTTTATATGTATATTTCCATCCCTACTTAGCATGAGGCCTTTTGGGAGCTCACTGGCTTCGGGTTCCATCGGAACTCCGAAGTTAAGCGAGAAGGGGGCTAGAGCAATCCCATGATGGGTGACCCATTGGGAAGTTGCTCGTGAGTTCCCAAAAACAAAATTGTGAGGGAATGGTAAGCCCAAAGCGGACAATATCGTGCTACGGTGGTAGAGCAGGCCCGAGAAGTGATCCGCCCCGAGCGGGGATGTGACAATTTGGTATCAGAGCCTAACCCTGACCATGTGTGTGCCGACGATGATGTCAGGCCCCTAAAGGGGGTGGATTGTGACATCCCACATTGCCCAGGGGAGTGATCCTTATATGTATATTTCCATCCCTACTTAGCACGAGGCCTTTTAGGAGCTCATTGGCTTCGAGTTCCATCGAAACTCCGAAGTTAAGCGAGAAGGGGGCTAGAGCAATTCCATGATGGGTGACAATTGGTATCAGAGCCTAACCCTGGCCATGTGTGTGCTGACGAGGACGTCGGGCCCCTAAGGGGGTGGATTGTGACATCCCACATCGCCCAGGGGAGTGATCCTTATATGTATATTTCCATCCCTACTTAGCACGAGGCCTTTTGGGAGCTCACTGGCTTCGGGTTCCATCGGAACTCCGAAGTTAAGCGAGAAGGGGGCTAGAGCAATCCCATGATGGGTCACCCACTGGGAAGTTGCTCGTGAGTTCCTAAAAACAAAACCATGAGGGAATGGTAAGCCCAAAGCGGACAATATCATGCTACGGTGGTAGAGAAGGCCCAGGAAGTGATCCGTCCCGAGCGGGGATGTGACATTTACCCTTTTTGCCAAAATATGTATGTGGCAAAAAAAAGGGTTTGTCATCATGCTATATATATACATATGCCAACCTCAAGAAGTTCTAGTTCATGACAATTATATATAGTTAATGCCTTTTTCAGAAATTTTTAATTTTAACATCCCAAATTATATACGCACAACCACATGGGAGACTTGATTAAGGTAGTTCTGACAAAGCTAATAAACATGTATAAACCCAATAGGACAATGAAATCGAATTAGGTGCAATATCAATTAATAGGTTGTAATATTCCTTCAAGTCAAAAGATAAGTTTTAATATATAGCTATCTCAAATTTCAATATGAAATTTAGGTTAAAACACAATTCACTTAGAAAACCAATTTCTTTTTGCCGTGAAACATGAGTATGGAAATTGAGAAAACCTTCAAACATGTCATTGATTCAAGACATCAATTTTTAGGGTTTACCGAGTACGTCTTTGATAAGTCATATATTTCATGCATTTATACCATCCATTTCTAGTTTCTTTATGATGCTTTTGAGTTAAATTGGTTGTATTTTATCTTATTTTGTGTTAGTGTGCAGTTACATGTACTTTAGGATCAAGTGAAGGCAAAAGAAGTGAAAACATGCCATTTTTGGAGCTGACCCTTATTCAAACGTGGAGAGAAGTTTAGTGGCTTGTTTTGGAGCCCAAATAAAGTTGTTACTTGTTTTAAAGCCCAAATAAAGAATCCAAAGCGAATCTGGCTAGTTAGGAGACCAAGAGTAGAATAGGAAAGGAATTGGAATATCTAGCCTAATTTGGAGGAGCCAAATAAGGAAAAAAGTTCAAAACTTTGGCTTAATGGTTGGGATCACTTTGCAATTAGCTGCAACCCCATTTAGCATATAAATACTAGGGTTTCAAATCACTTTTACACAAGCCCTCCTTGGGGTCGCCTAGAGCTCTCTTTCCTCTTTCTTTGGCCTTTCTTCTAGAAACGAAACTCTATTTCCCTTCGCCATCCGCTGCCATCGAAGAAATCACGCAGCCGTGCTGTTCTTGAAGGATTTCCACATCAGAATTGCTTCAAGGGGTTTCTTCTATGAATTTAATTTCACTCATGTTGTTCTTGATATTTATGTATTCTATAATCATGTTGTGTAATTAAGTTCATAGCTGGGGATTTCGATGTAGCCTTGCAAAACTATTCTATGCTATTAAGTTAAAGTATTCAATTCATCAATATGTTTTCTTGTTTCATTCATTGATTTTATAGTTCAATTTGTTTTTTTATCTTAATGTTTGATCACTATTAGGGTTTCTTACAGATTATTGATCAAGGTTATAGTACACATCATGCTTAATCTTGGTAGATATGTGAATGAATGAAGAAACTGCTATGCATACATCATGCCATGTGATTTCTTTGGTTCTTTGAAGTTTTCTTGTTCTTAATGGATTCTTACTTGCTAATCTAGGTTGAACATCACAACTGGATTGTAGATTAGGAGTACTTGATCACAACCACACATCAAATGGATGATCATAAATAAGTAAAACGAACCCTAGTTGTAGATTGGAGAGTTGAATGCGTTTTGACTTAATTTTCATGGAATTGACTTGTAATGGTGAAATCGATATCCCTAGTTCTATTCCCATTGTTTCTGAATCATTCTATTGTTCATATTTATATTCTCTTGCATTTAAGTTACTTTACTTCTCAAATCAAAATCAAAACTCAATTTGTTAGTTTCATTGTTTAGTTAGGGTTCACGTAAAGCTAGTAATTTGTAGAGGTCTAATTACTCCCTGTGGTTCGACACTCTTACTTGTGCCAATATACTATCCTTATATTTGCACTTGAAAGGAACTCAACAGTCTTTAGTTGTACTATGACCTACTCTAATACCAACTGTTAGACTTTATATATTTCATAAACAACTAAAAACACTAACCTGAAAGAATCCATAAATTATACTCAATTAATAAAGTACTCAAAGTCAACATAGCATGTAGGAAAGATGAATCATCTTTGACAAAACCGTGCAAAATAGGCTCAACCATGGACTTCTCCTTTGGTGGAAATCGTAATGGAATTCTACCGAATAATATGTTAGTTGACCAAAGTCTTCTGCACACTCAACACTCCTTTATACTCGAACTAATGGGGCGTTCAAATAAGTTTCTGTGTGTTGTGAGCAGGGACCTTAACCTTGTATTTATATGGACTTAACCCTAATGAATCTTCCAATAATAATGTCATTAGGATTCCTTGCAATCTGAAGATAATCGATACACCACATCTCATTCCAAATAGAATAGAATTAGGAGCCCTTATTCCACAAGGAAATCCGGAATATATTAACTTTACTTGGGGTACAAGTTACAGCTATTAACGAAATCCTAATCTTATTTATATTCCAAACAATCGTTGAATTAATTGTGTAGACCTATTAGTTGTTGGATTATGATCCAACGTCCAACATGTTGTGGCCAAACCTTTGCAGTGATCTTCTCTTCTCTAGGACTCATAATGGTTTCACTCTTGATAGGGCTAGTGCATATAAACCTAGTGTCCGAGAAGAGAGACCATACTGCAACTTTATTTAAGTGGGATCACAACTGCTCCACCTATCGTGGTAGCAATTGTGTTTGTTGTTTTAAGAGTTTGTAACCAACTCTTATTCCATTATCTTTAGTTCTAATAATTTCCCTCTTATGTATTTTATCATGATTAAAATACTTGTAAGTCCATTATTAATATAAGTCCAATTAGTCCTCATAACATATTCGATATCATGGTTTTATTATAACTCACATTCTTTTGAAAACCTTACATCCCTTCCTTAGGAAACTGATCAACCCATATGAAAAGTTTATTTCCCAGGCTTTTCCGGTGGAGGAAGTCTGGGTGGGTGTTTTTGTTTTATTTGTTTTAATGTTAGAAATAATATTTTTTTAGATTTTATGTAAATAGAAAATTGTAGTTAAATTTAATGACATGTCAAATTTTGATTGAGTCGTAGTGCCATTAGATATTGTCTGGTGGCACGTTGAGGGGAATTTCTCATATATAACCAATATTTAACCCCTAATTTCATGAATGTCAATTTTTATAAAAACTATCAATTATAGCATAAAACATGCTTAAATAGACCAAACTGCCCTACAAATTAAAATCAAATTATACAACACCTAAAATCGTTGGAATTCATTTTCATTCAAACTCACAACAAGATTGATGTCACCGAACCACCCACCGCCGCAACCATCTTCCCTTCCGGCCTCTGCTTATCCTTCTCGATCATATTGTTTTGAAATGTTCAATTAAAAAAAAATTAAAATAATAGTTAATTCTTGTTCTTATACTTTCGGTATGCCTTGGAAACCTAACAAATCAAAAGGAAATATATTGTCAAAGTTGAAAAGGACTTGGCTAATTGGGAGCGACGACGGCATGTTAGCATATGTTCGCCGATCATCAGGAGCTCTTCCTTTTGTCAAAAGCCCATCACTATTGCATGTAAGCAAACAAATTCCAGTTTTTATTGCAAAACCAAAATCATAAACAAAACAGAACATTTATGATTGATTGGGAGGTGGGGGATTAGACCGTGAGGTGTGGATGGTATTGTTAAACAACAAATTTTCTTGGAAATGAATTCAGGTTCATTCATAAACAGGTGGAATTGCCATAATTTTATCTAATAATGTTTGGATTCAGGGTTTGTTATTAACTTTAAGGGTATTAAAGTTTATTCCATTGAAATTTTGGATATATTTGATAGTTTTTATAAAAACTGATATTTACGAAATTAGACTGTAAATTTTGGCTATATATGATAAATTCTCGAGCCCCACACAAATTTTTCTCGTGAGTAAGAGATTTCCTTCCTATGTTTGAATTCTGAGTTGTAGAAAGATGGTTTTGTGTTTCTCTCCCTAATGTTTGAATTCTCCTTCCTATGTTTGTTCTCTAATGGCTTATGATACCTGTTTTGTAGGTGAATGATTCCTTTCTAGGGTTCCTACAAAATCTCTAATTGTTGCTTGGCCTTTTCTGCCTTTTCTCCCTTTTCTCCCTAGTTCTTCTGCCACTTTCGTTTTGGTGCAAGGTACTCCCTAGTTCTTCAGTCTTCTATAGGTGTTACTATAAGTAATGTGTCTTCTAGCTTTCAGGCTTTGATCTTCTACGTGAGATAGGAAAGGAAAGTCAGCATCTCTCTTCATTAAATGCATGCCTTGCTAGGCTTTCACGTGACTTTAAGGCTTAGGATTTGGTTCATTCCTAACTAAGTTGGTCAAGTTGCTAGGGAAATGAGGAAACTACGCTAGTTCTCTCTCAAACTTAACTACGCGGAATAAAGAGGTTATTGGATTGGATTTTTAGGCTCCCAAACAACCCAAAATCTTCCACAATCTTGACTGCCCAATGAACTTCCGTAACCATGCACACCACAATTCACTTGACAAGCCCCGGGCATGACTTGGGCCTATCTTAGTATGAATAGTGATTAACATGATAAAACTTGGTGTGACGAATAGGCATGAGTTTGCACAAGCGTGGTTTGATTTACATGAATGTGTGGCTTGATTAACGTAGCATGGCATAATTATGAACATAACTCCTTCTCGATTCTGCACTTCTGCATGTACTTGGGCTCGACTTGAGGCTTGTATAACAATTGGGCTCTAAGACTTGATTGGGCGCTTGCATGTGACACTTTTGGACCTCAACATTAATATTATAATCTTAGCACGGTGACATATAAACCTTATTGCTCATCTATATTACAACACATAAGATAATAGAACCAAATGATTATGTAACGGTCACACTAAAAATTTATCCTTATATTGTCAGTTTTAATTAATAGAAATATCCAAACTTGCTAAACTAATTATCCAATCAAGGGACTGAAATCTGCGGCATTCAAAGCACAAGTACCCTTGTTCTAGGAAATTTTAATAATTGGACACGAAAATCGTAGCTTAGAATCTTTAGATGTGTCATGTTAATTAATATGAATTAAAAATGAATGAACAACTGTGTTCTCATTTAGCACAAACAAATAAGAATCTAACTAGCGAGTGATTTTGGAGGTGAGAGGGTACGTAGTACCGATACATGATATAACAAATTAAAACCATTTATCTTATAATATATAAATTAGTAATACTATCACGCAATGACGAAGTCAGAATTTTATAATAATAGGGTCATAATAAATAAGCTTTCAACAAAAAAAGAAAAAAAAAAAAAAAACTAATTGAATGAATTAACCTTATAAGTATACATACGTGGTCAGTGACTATGAATCTTAGAAGACTAGAAGAATCTCACAAGGTTAACACTACAGAATTTACATTACCTATGTCCAATTAACAGTTCAATTCAACAAATTAAAAAGAACACTAAAACTTCATCATTAATGGATAAACAATGTATGGTTTTATAAATTGTCATGAAAGTATCAAGACACAAACACATTTTTGATAAGAAGATAGTTGCCTAAAACTATTTATAAGAGACGTAATTAAGATACAACTCTGAAATATTATCATTGGGCAAGTGACAGATGAACATATGTAGTGCACAAAGTGACCAAACAAATACCAACCCGCATGAAAGAGAAAGTAAAATTTGTAAGTCCAGTTCAAATGAAAATTGATAAAGCCAAAATTTCAACTGGATGATCTCAAATATATGCAAAACTATCTGCCACCGCTCCAACTAAACCATCAAATTAGGTACTATCTGCATTGGTTAAGGGGTCAAGAAAAAAATTGCAAAAGAAAAAACACTAGGTTTTTGGGATCGTGAACACCCATTGCCCTAGTGTAGCTCCGCTACTACCATCATGTGACAGCGTTGAGTACTATGCCACACAATTACACTTAAACATCCTTTTTTCTCTAATTCTAAGCTAGATGCATATGGTTTCGATCCGCATATTTATGTCCGAAGAAAAAGCTTTCTTGAATCTTTTGACAATGATAGGATGTGGATGGCCACAGGTCATGGTATATATGCTGTATGTTGTCCCAAAGCTAAGGCCTTAGTATTCTCCTCCCAAACTTTCAGTTGTTGACTTTATTCCTATAAATACTAAAAGCTAGCGTTTGATGCTACTAGTCCACCAGCATATTCAAGCAACAAAATTACTGGAGATCATGAATCTTTCACTACTTAAATGTTTGCTTCTCCTCTCCAGCTACCAGTTAACCTTTCTCATCATATCATGCAACGCCAACCAAATCGACAACCTCAACAAGTTGATTAAGTCTCGCAAATCTGCGAATCCTCCTCGGGCAGACTTATGGGATGGCTCAAATGTTGCCGATGACCAATTTTCACCAGTTTATGTTGGACTCCAAGATGGGTTGAAGGAAGCTGATAAGATTGGTTCTTTGCCAGGACAACCTCAAGGCGTAAACTTTGACCAATATGCAGGGTATGTTACTGTGGACCAGAAAGCCGGGAGAGCATTGTTCTACTACTTTGTAGAGTCGCCCCAGGATTCATCAACTAAACCTTTGGTGCTATGGTTAAATGGAGGTAAATATTGCTTAGAAGTTTTACTATACAATTATTCTATTCTTGAAGTGTTAGAGAATATGATTTCACATCAGTCATACGACAATTAATATGCAATTAATATGTGAGAGTTTACACCCCTAATATCACTGACATTTTTTGTAGTAAAACTCAACACCTTGTAATAGATGGTTAAGCTACAATATATCAATGATGTTGGTGGTGGATTATGCTTGTGCTTATAAAGTTTGTCATTAAGTTTCTTACCTTCTTAATTTAAAGTGACATGAGTCTACAACTTAAACATATCCGGCTGACGTCTAAGAAAAGATGTATGTATTACCATATTCTATCACTTTCTATGGCACTTGTAACTTGTAGGACATCATTCCAGTAAAAAAAAACTAGGAACGACCATATGTCACATATCCGAAATCACGGTGAAAATCTACTATAGGTATATAAAATGCCAGCTTCAGCGAATATATTATTAGGCTATACATGAAAATTTTTATTTGAACATTTATTCGTAACAAACTATAGACTCACTCTTTTTGTTTTTTGGTCAAAATGTATATAACCACTCGGAGTAAGTTTTAGTTAATTTGAATAAGAAAACAACAAATCCATGGATAACATGATAACATCATCATTTGTGACAGCAATCTTATTTTAAGGGAAAAGAACACTCGAAAACAGCTAGAACCACTATAATAATGGACTTAAGACGATATCGGTCGGTTTGTTGTTTAGCTATATATCATCATAAAATTTGATGTAAGCAACCACGATATATACAACTAGTGCTTAAAGTCAAAAAGAATGATATGCATATGGGGTTTACATCCCATGTATTTCCTGGCCAGCCAAGTAGCTAGCTAGGTGGACAACACTAGCTTGCAAGAATTTCCACTAATCTTGTGCTGTTGAACACCAACTGTCCCTGTATGCATGTAGTGTGTTTTCCAATAGATATAAATGTAACACGTATTGAGTGGTATAATTCTTGAGGAAATCATGAGGATATCATCTTTTCTATGATACTTTGGAGTATCGGATATTTCAAACTTTTTAATCTTTAGATCTTTGATTAAAAGTATAAAATTAAAATCTGACAATTAAAAACTCTGATATATTCGATATTCTAGAGCATCATTAAATAGTTTACTCGTGAAAACCGAAAAGAGTTAAAAGGTCCACCACCAAATGAAGATACTTTATGTCCATGCCACTATGCTAGAAGATTCTATTGGTATGAAAATAACTGTTACCCAGTTGTTTGAATGGTTTTGAGCCATGTAATGTGTTGTATAGTCTCATTCCCACTTTGTAGTGGGCATACCATTTCCTTTCTTCGTGAAAGGAAAACACATGCAAGACACGCACGAAAGTACTTTTGGCAATTCACATTGTTCTTGCCACAACTACTTGGGACGGGCTAATTTAGTATGAAGTTATGAAGTCTAATTACTGTTTAATCATGAACTAGTGGTTAACTCCCATTACATGACACAAATCCCAAAATTTGGAAATTGTTTGGATTGTGACTGAAGTTTAAGTTATTCCTTGATTAATTTTATGTACGTGGTATGATAACAAGCTAGCAGAGCCAAAAGTTGCTCCAATTATACATTATTTGACACTGCAAATTCTACATGCTATGAAAACCATACTGAGGAAAGAAGAAACCTTGCATGTCATACTAAAACGAATTTCATGCTACAGCACTGCCACCTCCAACTGTTCACAGCTCTTAGATGGCTTAAAAATCAGAGCTAACAAACTTGTCTTAGCTCCAAGTAGTCACTATAACCAGCAGCCAGATACACCATCTTCTAAGAACTCAATGCTTTTTCTCAAAAAAGAAAAAGAAAAAAAAAACTCAATGCTGACATGGCCATATCTCATATTTCACACATACAATATTTATGTTAATCCACATAGAATTGATATATCAATTGAAGCCTCTATTTGCTAAATTTTATTACAAGACAATCCACTTAAAATTTAACATTTCCTTTGGTGATGCACGACCTCAATGCTAACTTGTCATTTAATATCAGCCAACAGTTTCATACTACACCGATGCCACGCACCTCCAATATTCTTGTGCATGATTTCTGTTGTGTACATGCAGGACCAGGATGCTCATCTTTGGGATATGGAGCCATGGAAGAAATTGGACCCTTCAGAGTCAATAATGATAGAAAGACACTATTCAGAAATGACTATGCTTGGAACAACGGTAATTACTAATTAATCAAGCAACTAAATAATGAGCACTACATGTCCTTTCTCTCCCCAAATAGTTACAAAAATTCTGTCAACTTTAGCAAAAAAATTTTTTAATAGGACGTAACACTGGTACGAAAAATGAGAAGCTGAGATTGAAAATAGAAAATTTAACAATTGTAGAAATCAAACAACGTTTAAAATACCCGTAGTATTGAAGCAACACGCTAACTTTAGACTCATTATAATAATAAGCACCATAAAATTGTGTGGCAGTGGCAAACGTGATCTTCTTGGAGTCACCAGCAGGAGTTGGGTTCTCATATTCATACACAACATCCGACTATGGAGACGTGGGTGACAAGAGAACAGCAGAGGACTCCTATAAATTTCTTGTGAACTGGCTGGAGAGATTTCCCCAATATAAAACCAGAGACTTCTTCATCATCGGAGAGAGCTACGCCGGTCATTACGTACCTCAACTTGCCTCCACCATTCTCTTAAACAACAAAGTCACGAAGCAAACGAAAATCAATCTCAAAGGAATTGCAGTGAGTAATTATTCATTAATTCTACGTAGAGTTTATATAATAATATCTTGTTGTTTAAGTAATGTTTGTCTGCCAAATCACCACGTTGTGTTACTAATCCATTCAGGTTATGAAAAGTGTATATGTTTAATATCATATCATAACCTATGAAATATCAATTTCATTGTTCATCCATGTCATAACGCAAATTATTATCAGTACCATGTGCCGATGTGATCGTCGCACTAAAAAATTTCACGTATTATTCATACAGATTGGAAATGCTTGGATCGATGATAGTACTGGTGAACTGGGGATTTACGATTATGTGTGGACACATTCTATGAATTCCGACGAGACGAATGCAGGGATACACAAATATTGTGATTTTTCTTCGGGCAATTTCTCCAGTGCATGTGACAAATATCGAAGTCAAGTTGAGGAGGAGCTTGGAAATGTTGATATTTACAACATTTATGCTCCCCCTTGCAAAACATCAGAACCCACTAAATCTCTCTCAAAATCTTCTGTAAGTCTATCTGTAGCTAGAGCTTGATATTAAAGGAATAATATGCATTTGACTGAATTAAACCTTCAAATAATGATTAATTGGGATGGTATGTTATATATCCTGATACAGATTGATGATTTTGATCCATGCTCTGACAATTATGTGAAAACCTATCTAAATCTTAAGGAGGTTCAAGCGGCTCTTCATGCAAAACCTACAGAGTGGTCAGCTTGCGGGTATATGATATGCTTTCGGACAAACTTTCTTTATTGCTTAATTGTACATGAATTATGCACTATACCAAGAGTCATTTTTAGGTGTTACTGGCATCCTAAAAATGTCATTCTGCATATATGTACTTAAAAGAGTGCAGGATGACTTTAGTGATGATGCTTAATTTGCTAAAATGCTTCATAAATTGGTAATTAAAAAAAATGAAGGGAGCACGTAGGGGATGGGGGCTAGGGAATACCTCGGCCCTGAGTTGCATTGCCACTAATAAATTATGTTATATTGTTAGACCGTTATTTTTTATTTTTATTTTTTGTTTGTTTGTTAACGATATTGTTAGACGGTTTTACGAGAGAAACGTGTTTTATATAACTAACTCTCATTTTTAATCGTTGCCTCTAGTGGAGTTGGATGGACAGACAGCCCAACCACCATTCTACCCACCATAAAGCAGCTTATAGCAAGCGGGATAAGTTTATGGATATACAGGTGAAACCCTTGAATTGATGTAAGATAGTGTAGAGTGATCCCAATGTTCCCCTTCCTCTTCAGAAGATTAATTTTCATTAAACAATTGATTAAGTATAATTAATTATATCAGCATGTTACATAGATATAAACATATGCATATGTACTGCAATTACATTTTACTAATCTATATATAGCAGCTGAGATTTCATGTTAAATGCAATCTGCAGTGGAGATATTGATGGGAGAGTACCAGTCACATCTTCTAGATACGCCATAAACACTTTCAAATTGCCCCTACAAACTCCATGGCGAGCCTGGTATTCAAATGGACAGGTACTTAACGTCCACATCTTTGTGACTACATTTTACCACAATCATTCGGAAATAAATAAGTAATTGGGAGGTGGATGTTATTAGTGAAGAAAGTTGAAGTTTCACCGTACAACTAAATGACAATATGTGGGGAGTAGTCCAACTTACTTTTAAGCCCATGCAACGTCCCTCTTCCCATTAATGTGAGATTCATTCTCAACACACCGTGTGAGGAATTTTCAAGCTAAACACGTGAACAACATAAACAGGGTGACATGTGATAACAGTATAAGATGAATGGTTAGATAGGATGCCATGTGTCAATAGATTAGTATGGTTGTTATAAGGTAGTTAAAGGTTGTTGAGATTGTTGTGACATAGTGTGCAAGCAAGCCTTATTAGTTAGAAGAATATATAACAATTCATGTAAGCTTTGTATCTCTAATAAGAAAGTATACAAGAATTCATTCCTCTCACTTTCTACATTTCTCTCTCTCTGAAACCTCCATTGTTACTGCATTACTGCAACACCATATGTTGCTTTATATGGTATCTTTCACCTGTCAAGCTCTTCTTGCTTGAAAGGTTACTTCGATCTTGAATTTCTTGCTTCCGCCATCCAAGATCTTCTTCTTCTCTACTTCTTGATCTTGAAACTAAAGTTTCTAAGTTCTTTCTTTGTCTAGGTCGTGCATTCCAGGTGTTTGATCATATCTCATTCACAATTCTTCAACTAAAGGTTACAATGGTGACTGCCAATCAATTACAAATCGTGCAATCACCCATCACATCTCTTATCTCTACTGTTTCTACGTTTATGACTGCCAAGCTCGATGATTCCAACTATCTTACTTGGATTTTTCATATTTAGTTGCTACTCGAAAGCCATGGAATTATGGAGTTCTTAGATGGGTATAACCCTTGTCCTGAAAGATTTGTTTCATCTGGTTTAGGGGAATTTGAAGTAGATTATGGGGATTCATCATCAAGAACCGAAACCAATGCCTACAAGATTTGGAAAATGTATGATCATGCCTTGATGCAACTCATTACTGTTGCACTATCTTCATCGGCTGTGTCATGTGCTATTGGAAGCACAAGTTCTCAATATTTATGGAATCGGCTCAAAGAACAGTTTTCCATTGTCACTCATGCAACTATTTTCCAAATGAAATCTGAGTTGCAAAATATCAAGAAAGGCACTGATTCAATATCCTAGTATTTGCAGAGAATCAAGGAAGCTTGAGAATATTTAGCAGCTGCAGAGTATTATTCGAAGTTGATGATATTGCCATATTAACACTTAATGGCTTACCAGGGGAGTATAATATTATAAGGTCTATCATTAGAGGTAGAGAAAGAGTTATCTCTATCAAAAATTTGAGATCCCAATTGCTTGCTGAAGAAGCAATGGTTGAAAACACTACTGTTACACCATTTCTCTATGCAATGGTTGCCAAGAATTCTGAGTCCAGTTCCAAGAACTCATCACTTTCATCCCAAGAGTACTTTGGTAATCACAACCAAGGGTTTTCTGGCAATTCGAATAAAGGGTATTCAAGTACTCAATCTCCTGGTTTTTATGATGGGGGCACTCAGGCTACCTACTTCAAGAATAACTATAACAAGAACAAGGGCAGAGGCAAATTCAACTATAATTCCAAGTACAATTCTAATTTTCGATTTGGAAGTTCAAGAAACAACTATAATAATTCTGCTTTTGGCATTCTTGGTGCACCTCCAACACATTTAGCATATCAAATCTGTGGAAAATTTGGACATCTTATTGATAGATGCAGATTCAAAAATACTGATAATGTCAGTAGTACTTGAAGGGTGTCAAATATGTGGCAAGAAGAACCATACTGCTCAATTTTGTCACTTCAGAAATGCAAATGTATTTGGAAATGCTCATCAAATAACTGCAATGCATGTGGCTTCCTCACAACCTCCTTTAAACTCTAATGCTTCTTCTCAACAATTCTGGTTTATAGACTTATGAGCAACAAACCATTTCACTGCTGATTTGCAAAATCTATCCTTGGCTACTTCTTTCCCATCCACAAAGACAATTCAAACTGCAAATGGTGCATGTCTACCAATATCACATATTGGATATTCTCTAATTCATACACCTATACAACCCTTAAAGCTTAATTTGGTCCTATATGTTCCAAGAATTACTCAGAATTTGTGATCTATACATAGGATTTGTCTAGATAATATTTGCTGGTTAATCTTTGATGCTTTTAATTTCTGGATTCAGGACAAAGAGACAGGGAGGAGTTTATAAAGGGCTAGTGTAATAATGGGTATTATTTAATACCAATATCAAGACCAACTATAATTCAGCATCAAGCATTCAAAGTTTGATTTCTTAGACAACAAGTGACTTTCCAGTTTCTGGCATAGCAGGCTAGGTCACCCCTCTAATTCTATTGTTTCAACTACACTTAGAAAGTCTAATATTTCAGTACCCTCTGATGTTTCACCTTCACTGTGTCACTCATGTTTACAAGGAAAATTTTGCAAATTACCTTTCTTAATAGGTTGGCAGAAAGAAAGCATAGACACATTGTTGAAACCTTAATCACAGTGTTACAAAATGCGTCTATACCTGCCATTTTCTAGTCTTTTGCACGTCAAACTGCAATATACCTTATTAATAGGATGCCATCATCAACCTTACATAATCAATCACCATTTGAGGTCTTATTTCAATCAATTCCAGAAGTTCAACACCTCAGGATATTTGGTTGTGCATGCTTTCCATTATTGAAGCCTTATACCAGTAACAAGTTACAACCATTAACCAAAAAATGCATTTTTCTAGGATATGCATCTAAATACAACGGATACATATGCTTTGAAGTTAGTTCATAAAGGATTTACATTTCTAGACATGTCATATTTGATGAGTGTGATTTTCCATATCCTTCTTTTTCACAAAAATCATTTGTACTTCCAACAAGTTCCATTTCTGAAGCTTATTTAAAACCAATGTCTATCACAAGTGAAAACACTGTTGTTATGGAAGAGGAAATACAAGCTTTACACTCTCAAAACACTTAGTCTTTGGTTCCTTTACCATCAAGTAGAAACCTTTTGGGGTGTAAGTGGGTATTTAAGATCAAAAGACATGCAGATGGAACCATTTCAAGGTACAAGGCTAGACTTGTGGCAAAGGGATTCAATCAAGAGGTAGGTATAGACTATGGTAAAACATTCAGTCCTATGGTTAAACCTACTACAATAAGGCTTGTTCTTCCTTTAGCTACACATTTTGGATGGTCTGTGAGACAACTCGATGTAAAAAATGCATTTTTGCATGGAATCTTGCAAGAAGAGTGTATGTGGCACAACCTCATGGCTTTGTGAATTCCTTACACTCTACCTTAGTTTGTAAAGTTCACAAGTCCTTATATGGTTTAAAACAGGCTCCAAGGGCATGGAATGAGAGATTTACAAATTTCTTGCCTTCTCTGGGTTTTCAAACCACTTATGTAGACACATCACTATCTATTAAACATGTTGGTTTTGAGGTGGTGATTCTCCTACTTTATGTGGATGATATAATCATCATAGGGAGTGCAAATGATGCCATAAAAGAAATTATTTCTGCATTAGCAACAAAGTTTGATATCAAAGATTTGGGACCTCAAAACTACTTCTTTGGCATTCAAATTACACAGACTGCAGAAGGATTGATTTTGTCTCAGCATAAATATGTCAATGATTTGTTAACAAAAATAGAAATGCATCAGTCAAAGCTCTGTGCTACCCCTTGCTTACCTTATAACAGACTTCTTAAGGATGATGGAGTACCCTTTAACAATCCTAAGCTATACAGAAGCATAGTGGGAGCTTTGTAGTATATATCACATTTACAAGACTTAAAATTGCATGCTCTGTGCACCAGGTGTGTCAGTTCATGCATTGCCCTATGGAGTCACATTATTTGGCTGTGAAAATGATACTTAGATACCTTATAAAGGTACGTTGAATTATGGCATTCAGTATGTTAAAGGAGCACTGGAGTTAAATGCATTCAGTTATGCTGACTAGGCTGGGAATCCCAATGGTCGAAGATCCACAATTAGATTGGTTGTTTTCATGGGACACAATCCAATATCTTGGTCTTCAAAGAAACAAAACACAATGTCTCGTTAATCTACTGAAGCTGAGTATAGAGCAATTGCTACAACAGCTGCTGAGATTGATTGGATAAGACAGCTATTTGCCTTCTTGCAAATTTCAATCCCAACTCCATCTATAATGTTTTGTGACAATCTATCAGCTATTCCCCTTACCTACAATCCAATGATGCATCAAAGAACAAATCACATAGAGATTGATGTGCATTTTGTGTGAGAAAGAGTTGCCAAACAACTAATTCAAATGTAGTTTGTCTTTTCCAATGAACAATTTGCTGATATTCTGACTAAAGGGTTATTTGCACCATTATTTCATACTCACTGCTGCAATCTCAGGCTTCGTGATCCTTCTCCTAAGCTTGAGGGAGGATGATAACAGTATAAGATGAATGGTTAGATAGGATGCCATGTGTCAATAAATTAGTATGGTTGTTATAAGGTAGTTAAAGGTTGTTGAGATTGTTGCGACATAGTGTGCAAGCAAGCCTTATTAGTTAGAAGAATATATAACATTTCATGTAAGCATTGTATCTCTAATAAGAAAATATACAAGAATTCATTCCTCTCTCTCTCTCTCTCTCTCTCTCTCTCTCTCTCTCTCTCTCTCTCTCTCTCTCTCTCTCTCTCTCTCTCTCTCTCTCTCTCTCTCTGAAACCTCCATTGTTATTCTACATTGCTACAACACAATATGTTGCTTTACAATGTGGAGCACGTGGGCCATTGGACTTTACACGCAAAATAACCTACTCTGATACCGTGAAGAAAGTTGGGTATCACCATAAAAACAATTGACCATATGAAAAGTAGCCTAATTACTTATAAGCTCATGTAAGATCCCTCCTTTTATCAATATGAAATTCAATGTCAACAATTAGTCCACATCTATAATATGGGTAGATGATGAGTTTGTTTATATTTTAGAATATATTTAGTAGTAACAGATAAAACATGTGTTGTAACATGTAGATATGGTACAAAAGCGTAACCCCGTACATTAATTATACATGTCAATGCAAGATGGGAAGACACATTTTCCTTAATTATGGTGCAATGGGCTGGCAGGTTGGAGGATATGTGGCTGGGTACAAAGGATTGACATTTACCACAATAAGAGGAGCAGGTCATATGGTTCCCAGCTATCAACCGCAGCGATCACTTACCTTCATCTCATCTTTTCTTCAGGGGAAACTTCCACCTTCCTCCTAATTAATCATATCAATTTCCCAACCGCACTACTGCTATTGATTAATCCTACGTTAATTATCTGAATATCCAGATATATACAATCTAAATTAAAAAAGTATTATGATTTGTAACCATATATATATTTGTTTAATAATTAAAACAATGACCAAGGTGATCGTGTAATATCATCCATTGGGTTTAATATCATCTATTGGGTTTTTTGTTGTTTGAAATTTTGGTTGGATGAAAATGTTTCATATATTATCAATTTTTCTATTACAAGTACTGTTCTAAAAATTCCTGCCTAGCGCCGCCTAGCGCTGCCTAGCCCCTAGGAAGTTGGCCACCGCCCAATTAATGCCTAGACGTTTGAAAATTAAGAAATGGCGCCTAAACCTGCTAAGGCGCCCGCCTAGACCACCTAGGCACCTGCCTAGCTTGCCCAGACCAACCTAAGCACCTGCCTAGGTTGTGACTCACTTAAACAAAAAATAGATAACTTTCATTTTGCATTTTATTTTTTTCAATAAATTGTAAGAGACTTGTTGCATACTTAAATGAGCACACATTATGTTTTCATTGTGTTCCAACACTTCATAATATATATGTCATTCTATTTTGTAGTTTATGATGAAATTATATATATTTAAAGTATATGCAAACACTTATTTATACGAAATATAATAGATTTACTTAAATCCGCCTAGGCGGGCGCCTAGGCTCTAGGCTTCAGCCTTCCGTCTGACTATCGCCTAGAGTCTTTTAAAACCTTGGTTACAAGCTTATGGATAAGAGGAAGATTTGTCTCATTTAAAAGTACAGAAAAATTATAGAAAATACATAAAACTAGCAAGAGTGCAAAATTGTTTTTTTGCGCCAAATTAGTACACCAAATGATGTGCTACCAATCAAAATTTTTATTCAAGTTGAAATTTGATTAATAGTTATAATAAAAAAACACTATATATGAATTTGAAGCGCCATTTAGTACATGAATTTGATTTATGTAGCACCACCTAGTAAAAAAGAAATTTAATAAATGACGAAAACTTAGTGTGTCTAGCATTATAATGTAGGCTCTTTTATTCAAACACTCCAAATGTACGTTCGTTGCATGCATAAATGCACTCGTCAATTATTCACAAATTCTACAGATTTTATACATTAAGACTTCATAATCTAGCAATAAATCTACTCGTCAAAATTCTCATATTCTTTCAATCAGTAAATGTACTCGTCAAGTTTCAACTCAACCCACAATATAAATATTAAAAATTGTGAATACCAATTGGTAATTTGGTATTCTTGAACTGATCATTGGTCAAGATGAAGCTTACACTACTTGCATGTAATTTGCTGCTCCCCTCCAGCCACCAATTCGCCTTTTTGATCAAATCATGCAATGCTAATCACCAAATTAAGCCTTTTTGATCATATCATGCAATGCTAATCACCAAATTAACAACCTCAAAAACTCGATTAATTCTCGAAGATCTGCGAATCCTCCTCGTTCCAAATCGTGAGTTCGCTTAGATGAGTCTTCTTGTTCTCCAGTTTAAACTGGAAGTCAGCATGGATTGAAGAAAGCTAATAAAATTACAGCCTTGGCAGGACAACCTCAAGGAGTAAATTTCAGCACAAAAACTTTCTTAGGCGCGACACAAATTTCAGCACTTACAAGTTCATCTACCCGATGTCCATAAAACAGCAGAATTCATTAGTGAAAAACACGAACAATCAACATGAGCTTTGATTATAAGAATAAAATGTACAAAGAATTACAATCGTGTCCTCGCTACTACACATGAACTGCAGTCAAACAAGCAGCAAAACTGATCTTGCACAGCGTAATTGAGTAAACGAAGTTTACATAGACAAGAGTAAGCTTTCTTTCCACATATGATCCAATCGCCTATTTCACGGGCCAGAAAGAAGCTGTGCCTAATGAATATGATCGCCTCGGGGTGTTGAATATCTTGACATCTTTCATTCCTGCTCTTTGCAAATATTACATCCTCGTTTTACGGCTACTTTATGCAGAAACTAGGAAATTCAACTTTCCATTTGTGAGTTCTTGCTGCCTCAATTTCTGCTCCGGCGGTCTCCTGGTCAGCCAGCCTGGGCCTGGGAGAGAATTGAAGACACGCGGCTTATTTAATCTATACAACCACAGGAAAAGAGAGGATGCAAGTTACTAAACCGTAGCGCAGGAGGAAAACTCTACCTTAAAAAAATAGACTGCCTACAAATTTACAGACGCGCATTTGCTTGCAACGCTTCAAGTATGCTACCCACCCACCTGTTGTCCAAAACAAAAAGGTTAAGAAAGAAAAACAAAAAAAAAAGGATATAAGAAGGCATCTCATAGTAGCCTACTACAACAATCATCAGGGGAAAATCCGAACAATGAAAACTATAGACCATATTTGAATTCACCATCTCATCATACCAGATATAATATACAGTAACGAAAAGTCAATATTACCCTTCAAGACCTGGGTTTGCTGGGTAGTAAACATTTGTGAGGCCTAATTTCTTAGCAGCCTTAGCAGTTGTCTCACCAATACAGGCAACTGAATTGCTCCATTGCTCTGACTCTGGAATAAGACCGACCCAGGCACTGTTGGAGAAAACAGATAGTGAAAAACAAAATTAATGATTGGTACTATAGTCTCTAGTGAAATACCTCTAAGTAGCTCAACTGGTTACTTACCGAATAGCTGATGGAGAAGCAACTGCTATGACAGGGGCGGAGAGTGCCTGCTTTAAAACTGTTTGGTCGACATGATGAACAGGGTCCTAAAAGTAAGTATCCCAAGATCCCAAGAAACATTGTTAAGTTACGACTGAAATAAGTCATTAGCTATAACCAGTAATCCTATTCAATTAGTGCTAATATCACATTCAACTGCCATCCTGCAACTATAACAAAAAGGTTCAAACAAACATATCAAACTCCAAATGTCCACATTATACTAGAGCAAGGCAATGATTGAGAAGAGGAGCAGGGATGCCTCTTGATCCTGAATGATGTACTAAATTTTATGGTGGACAACTATAATTTGCAAAACCAAAGACCTGGAAAGAGAAATTATGTTTTATCGTATCCAATAGAAACACATAGAAAGGATGATCAATTGATGACAAGAAGTATAGAAAAGAGAAGTGTAAATATCTTGTCATTAATCTATAAGAAATTTTTCATGGAACCATTAAATAAAAAGTAAAAATTATAGATCACTTAAAAAAAAATTCATAGAAAATTTCCATGGAACCAATATAAGGAGACCACACTTGCATGCCAAAGTTGAGTAAGCATACCGTTGTGTATGTATTTAGCCTTGTGACCTCAAACCCACGATTGGACAGGCCTTCCTCTGAAACAAATATAACAAGATGAAAAGGGTGAATCAAAGACAAGTGACAGTGCACATAATCTTATAAGCCGCTATCAGCACAACATTGACCAAAGTCTTGGCTTCATCACGTGATATACTCTACGAATGCCAAAATTGTATATGTATTGTTGCACAACCAAAAATGTAAAGGAACGAATATAACTATCCATTTATGGAAAAGGAAAAAATGACTCATAAAAGATCACAATCATGAACATGCTCAATCATAAAAGATCGCAATCATGAACATGCACAATCCTAAAATGGCGAAAGCAATAAAAACTCTATCCAAAAGAAGCAGGCATCGAAATTGAAGCATTCCACATACCAATCTCATTGCTGGCCTTTGCAGAAGCAGGATATAAAACGGTGCATTTTTCATTCCCATTCTTAGGAAGCTCTGAAGCCAAGACCTTGCCAGTTGCTGTGCGGCGATTATTAAACAAAAAAGACCAATAATCAAAATCAATAGTGGAATGGAGAGCATACCCACAATATTGAGTCATAAATTAAACAAAAGAAAAGGATAATAAAATCAAGCTGAGGAATCTAGAAAACTTTTGCTTCACATTTAAAAACTTTTGTTCAGACATTCATTATTCAATGCCTCTCATTCTTCAATGCATCTATGTTTGGAGAGTTTTTAATTTTATCAGTATTCTCCAGTGCTTTCGCAATGTTTTTAAGATGAAGTTCATCTTTCTGGGACCTTCACATTAATTGTAGCAAGCATAACAGGCAATAATATACTTTGTACAAAACTACATCGTTGCCTACACCAATTCATACGCACCTTTGGATGGCACAAAAGCAATGTTGAGGGATCGCTTCGATGACTGTACTACTTCCTCAAATATGCTTGCTGTACCAGCCCCCACGACCCCTACCGTAACATTTGGAGTTCCAGCAGCCCTGACAGTAAATAACAAGACAGAGTCTAAAATTTAGACAAAATTAAATTACCAATTTGTATGAACAAGTTTTAAATGCAAAATGTGCCAGGGTTTTATTTATCTAGTTTTCTCTCTTACTTCCAGGCCTCTAAGAAGACTGAACTCGCTTCAGGGGACGTTATGACAATCCAATCAAATGTAGTATCTGCAGCCAAAAAGGACCATTAAATGAAGAAAGTTGGTTAGAAAATAGTTGTACATTTGTTTAGACTACGCTAGGTGAGCATGTAATCAAATTAAGAGAATCCGTCCACAAATTTTTTTCATACACACAGGAAACAACATAAACTTTATAAAAAGAAATTTGGAAACATGGAGCTGAAGTTTGAGGCCCAAAGGGCAAAATGGGGCTAACTAGAATGCGAGGCAGTCAACTTAGTTGCATTATCTGTGAAATTACTCAACGACATCGACAAATTGGAGAAGAAAGTTGAAGAATTTACCACTTAATACTGTAGAAAGCCTATCCAGATCTGGCCCCCGTGTATGCTCAATGAGCGGAAGCTCCAAACAGCTGATTCCCTGCTTGGCCTGCACTCAAAATTTTCAAATGTGAATGCGTTGGAGAATATCAAAGAATTAAACCTTCGAAAAACGGTGGAAATGGAAAAAATATAAAAATTGATGATTTACAAATGCTGAAGAACAAAATGACGCAAAGAGCCAATCACGTTCGCATTTCATCGAACACCTAACTGGTAATCCAAAGCTAAACCGCAGCCCGAAAACAATTCCAAATTCTTTCACAATTTTGACAGCAACCACTCAAACAGTAAATGCAGAGTAATTCACATTTCAGGAGATCAAATCCGAAAATGCAAGAAAGAGGGCGGCAACAGAGTACAATTACGAAATGTAGAACCCAGAAATCCAACGCAGTACAAACAGCTAAATTTCCCAGTCTTTCAGCAAAATCACAGGAAAAAATGTCAGATACAGAGGTAGAGAGAGAGAGAGAGAGAGGAGGAGAGAATTGCGCACCAGGGAGGCGATGAGCTTGCCGTTCTTGCCGCGCTCTCTCGTGACGACGACCTTCGGCTGCGCGTGTGAAATGGAGGTGGAAGTTGCGGAGGCTGCGTGGATCCTGGAAGCAACGACGAAGATTCGCCGGTGAAGTGGATGACAAGAAGGTGGGTAGGAAATAGGAGGAGAGAGAGAGTAAAGAGAAAGGTGTGCCATTGGAAACGTGTTGGAGAGAGAGGATTGCACCTCGACAGCCCATTACCATATTAAGTAATACAAGATCTAACGTAATTAATTAAACAGAAGATCTTACGTCATTAATTTTGTTTAATTATTCTTAATCTTCCGATAAGTCCGAGAGATTTTTCAGGTACACAATCCGGTACAACAATTGGAATAATACATTCCATGAGTTAGTCATTCTAAAGTTTAGATAATATTGTCTGAGAAAACATATTAAATATTAATTCGTTAGAAACTAAAAAGAAATTTATTGAATTGTATTATGACATTTTGTGTTCTGTTATCACACTTAAAAAATGCCTCTTATTAACCAAAGGGCTGCCGGGAGAATTCGCAATGTGTCTATAACACAAGATAATATACACATGTTATTATATAAATGATAAGATACTTACGTTAAAAAATTAACAATTTAAAAAAAAATAAAATTTTTCATTACGTATATAATAACATGTGATATATTATCTATGTTCGGACTGCAAAGAAATTTTTCTTGCCGCTAGGGAGGATCGCAGTTCTTGGTGGGATGTGTCACATGGCTGTGGAATTCCTGTGGGCATCGACCAATCAGCTTCCTGCCATGTGCTTGTCTAGCTATGAGCTGCCCGAAGGATATGATTTCTTTTTAACCTCTACTTTTAGGGCATACAAACGCAAAGGAAATGTTTTATGTGGTAAGGTGTTTAAACTTTGTGATAGTAGAGAAAATAATTTACATTCTCACACATCTTCTGGCGTTTAATAGTCAAATTTCACAAGTGAACGAACATGTTCTGATTCTATTAAAAAATTAAACTTAAAACTCTAAAATTAATTAAGCAAAATTTCCCAATTTTAGATGCAAGACAATACTTAAAATCCTCACGCGAAAAACCATCATGACAAATTGTGAGTATCATCACAAATATATTGACAAACCCAAGTTCAACAGCTCTTTGAGGTGATCAAAGCAACATTTAGTCACATTTTACTGCAAGGATTAAGTAGAGATCTGCATAATTCATTTTTCAATTTGTGCTAAATTTTGGTTCCCCATGTCTCCCGAATGCCCAACCCAACTGAAGGGTGTTGTGCGCCCCAAGATTCCAACACCTGCCACCTCAATTTGTTATTGTTTGCTTTTTCACTAAGCCTCATGGTACTTAGGATTGAGTCTGTTTATGGCGTGATCGTACGCCAATGTGAGCAGTAAAATATAAAACTAGGTCCTGCACAATGATGATGATGATGATGGCTGTTGACAATTATTATTCTAATTGAAAATGTTTCTCCAAAAGGTAATATGCATACTGAAACGTTTAACAAAAACAAAGCGCATTCTAAAATTTTTATGTTAAACTCTATAGAAACACTTTTGGTTATTTATAAAAGGGAATTGTTATTGGCGTTCTAAATTTCTCATTCTATATTTCAAACTTTCTATATTTAGAAAGAAAAATACACTTATGAAGAGTGTAGAATGAGATTTTTGGAGTGCCAATTTCCCTTTATAAAATATGTATTGGTTTGTCATGTTTACTGCATGTAGTTCAGTGATAGATAATCCAACTCATAAAACTCATGTTGGAGCAAAAAAAATTGGGTCCTCCAATCTTCGCTTGCCACCAAAGAGAGAACGAGGGGAGTGTTTGTGGAAAAGATAGTGTGAGGCTCAAGTTAGTAGGTGCTTGAGATGATTGCGGTAAAATTTAGAGAGATTGTGTTGTTTTCCTCCCTTAGGAGGTGACTTAATTGAAGTCTTTGGGATCCAAGTTACCATTTCTCAGTTTTTCCATAGCCCACAAGCTATTGTCGTTGGAAAATAAAAAGGATTATTTATTTATTTTCATTTTTTTTGAAAGAATCGATATTATCTACAATAAGGAGAGGGGATAGGCTTAGCTTCACAATAAGCTAACAATAATGTGGTTCAAATTCACTTTTGGCGAGAATCGAACCTAAAACCTCTCACTTACCAGTGAAGAGGAATACCACTAGACCGTAGTACTAAGTGGCAAAAGGAACGTATTTTAGGGATATGATTTAATTAGTGATTTAATATGATTTAATTAGGTTTGATATGATTTGGTCTAGGTTTCCTTGTCTTGTTGACAAAGGATTGTTTTGATTTATTTCCTAGTATTGCTCCCTTGTAATCTTGTAATACTTCCTTATTGACAAGAATAAAGAATTGAAGTAGTATATTGAGAATTGTGGGATTGTAGAGAATTCTACATTTACCATAAATTAACCCTTTATTTTCAACTATCCTATCATGGTAGGGTAGTGGAATACTGCAACAAGTTTAATTGAGGAGTAAATGCTCATTTATAAGTGTGTTTAAAATTACTAAAAATACTTTTGGAACGAATTGTTAGACAAAATGCAAGTAAATCCAAGAAAAGAACTTGCAGTGTGGCAACAAAACATGCAACCTTAGACAAGCATGCTAAAAAATGCTTTCTCAAATTTGCCTTCCATTTGTGGCAAGGCCTTCTGCAGTACTTGTTCAGGCCTTCACCCTAAAATCGCGACTGCTGCCCGGTGTAGAACATAACACAAGTGCAACTTTGCACTAGCATGCTAAAGATTATCTCGCACATTTTCAATTCACGGAGGCCCTGTACTGATTGAATAATATTTCCCTAAAAATTACGTAAATCTAAAGAAATGATCAATGAAATCCTTGCATAACTACCTCAAGTTATCAAAATTCAGTTCCACTCCAGAATTAGAGGGATTTATAAGAATTCTAGAGAACCAAGCAAATTACAGATCCATTGAGTCTGATTTCTAAACTACTTATGCAGCTTACTCGGTTCCCTCGCTGTTGGTAGGTTGCTACCGTGCACAGGAGCTGCTGTCTCAGCTTACTTGTT
Organism: Pyrus communis; assembly: GCF_041283825.1. NCBI lineage: Eukaryota > Viridiplantae > Streptophyta > Magnoliopsida > Rosales > Rosaceae > Pyrus > Pyrus communis. The sequence continues at coordinate 16,558,099 of NC_142572.1, forward strand.
GTTGGTGGGTGCCATACACCGGATAAGCTCCATATGCAGCCGAAGCTGCAGCATACATGCTAGGGTCATGGTGTGGTGGTAGAGCATAGCCGTAACCTTCATAAACAGGTCCTCCGTAGTAGGCGGCACCTCCCCATTGGTTTCCAAAATCCGATCTGAACTGCTGAAAATCAAAACCAAGGAAAACAAAAGATTCGTGAGAAAAAAAAACTAATGGCATGATAGAGGCATTACAATTGTATTTCGTCACACAATTTTGTTGTGGACTTGGGGAGGGGGTTTTGAAAAGAGAGAAATAATACCTGCTTATTTGCTGGATTGCGTCCCCATGAAAGTCGGACTGTTTGCTTGCCAATTACTGTGCCATTGAGTTTCGGCAATGCCTCCTCAGCATTATTTCTGTCACAAGAGGTCAAAAGGATCACGTCCCAACTCGTTGTCAAGTAAAAACTATACCACCACCAGTGTTGCAGACCAACATCATGACAAACAGTTTACCTGTTAGCAAATTGTACAAATCCACATCCTTTTCCAACTGGTATTTTAACAGAAACTATCTCGCCATACTGAGAGAAGGGCTGCCTGAGATCTTCATCAGTAACATTAGGATCAAGCCCCCCGACAAATATCTACAAATGACACATTCATCAGCAAAGGTTGTAGAGACTAGAGAGAAGCGCAGTCTCAATTGGTTAAAAAACCATGAAAGCTAGAAGACTCACTGTCGTGTTTGTAGAATCTCCATCAGATTGGAATCCCTGGGTTGGTGTACCATTTGAAACATAACCCCCTGCAGAAAGCACAAAATATAAGCGTATAAAAGAGAACTAACATTAAAGCCATGGTCATGCAGAGATTAGCCTCTTTCATAATCTGAAACCATCGTTTGGAAACGGTATCTAATTTGCCGGAGTATAGATCACAAAGGACTAGAAAATTACAAATAGCTTTTCAAAAGTAGTCCAACAAATGGAAGACGATTGATGATTACAACTATTCCAGAAAGATTTCATCAGTTTAGCTACTTGCCAAAATGAACTTTAAACACCTTAAAGAAGCAGTGAATATTTCTAGCAATAAATTCAAATATGCCATGATGGAGGTAAAACTGCAACATGACATTCATATAAATCCTTACTAATGCATGAAAGATTTGGAGGACCAAAACACAACTTCAGAGAGAGAAGAAGTAGACGCAAATACCTTACTTACCAAAGAGAAGAACTAAACCCCTCCTTATCTAAAAGTAGAACTAAATACCTTGTGAAGAGTATTGTTGTTGATACCCAGATGATTTCCGAGGAGTTGCAGCACCAATGCGCATAGGCCTGCTGGAACAAAAGATACCATTCATTTCAGTCATAGCCTGTGACCTTTCATTCTCGTCCCCAAACCTCACAAAACCGTAACCCTTTGAACGGCCAGTATTGGCATCAAAGACGACTTTTGCAGCTTTAACAGATGGATATTTACTAGAGAAAGTTTCGTGCAATAAACTATCTGTAACATCTGCAGCTAAGTCTCCTACAAAAATGGAAAGATCAGGAGCATTATCTGAACGCTTATCACCCGTGCTAAATGCAGCCCAGTTCAGACGGAAGGGCTGTTCTGTGTTGGGCATTAGAATGCCAGCGTAGTTCTGTAGAACATTCTCAGCTGTTGCATGTGAAAAGAATTCCACAAAGCCGTAGCCCTCGGATAAAAGAGTCTGCTTATTGCGAATAAGCTTGATGGAGGCAATCTGCACGACATAAGAAATACATGTTATCTAAAAGGGCAGTAATGATCAATTACATAGACAGAAACAATAGGCAACAATTTCTTCAAGAAATCAGTTTCACTGGAAATATAAGACAATTTGTTCTCTGAAAACTCCACGGCTTCACGGAAGAAAGAAAGTAAGAAACAAATGTACACAATCTTTCCTACCAGGCCAAACAAATACCATAATTTTTATATCTACCGTACGTCGGCCAGAGAATTCCTTATGAAGGCCGTATTATTTTGTATATTCGATTAGAAAACAGAACAACATATATGTATGTAGTCAAAATATATTCATCATTTTTGTACTTTTAGGGTTTCCTTTTTAGTAATTGGCTCCAATATGTACTCAAAAGATGCTCCAATCACCAACAGTTTTACTTTTTATGAACTAGTGCAACGACTTCCAGTACAATTTTAGAATTGCCCCAAAATACCAAATGAGAAAAAAGCGCAGAAAAGTAGTGTTCTTCTTGCATATTCCCAAACAAAATTAGCCACCGAAGGGGAATCATCCCCTCTTTAGTTCATAACTAATTAGATTTAGCTTTTAACACTTTCAGGCCTTGTTTGGTACGCCGAACTATATTGCTTATGTTTGCCCTAATTTGTGCATTGGAGAAACTGGCTATATGAGTCACAAAAGTTACAGCATTTTTATCATGTATACCGAATGAGTTCAGATAAATATTCTGACCCATAAAAATTAATACAGAATTATACGAAAATTAAATGAGCAATTAAACCATGCAAAAAATCAACAAAATGCTTGCAACCCAATTAAGCAGAAACCTCAAAGCATCCAACTTCCAACCCAAATGTCAATTTTTTTACAATAAATCAAAATAAAATTTTCATCTTCAATATGAATAATCATGCGACCAGTAAAAAAAATCCATACAAATATGTGTACGTGAATATATAAAGAGGAGAGAGAAAAAGCAGTGAGAGGAGATTCATAGACCTCGCCGGTGGAAGCGAAGCAGGTGTGAAGGTAACTCTCGTCCATCCAATGGTGCAAATCACCGACCCAGATGGTCTTATTCTCGCCGCTGCCAGATCCCAACTGCTGCTGCTGGAGGTGTTGTACGTGCTGCTGCTGCTGGTACTGGTGGTACGCCATGTAGTGCTGCGGCGGAGGCGGAGGAGTCGCGTAGTGCTGCGGCGGCATCATCTGGTGCTGCATTACCATCGCCGCCGTCGGGTACTGCATCGCCATCCACTGCTGCGGCGGCGGCGTCTGTGCTTGCGCCTGTTGCGGCCGTTGGTTATGGTTATTACTCTGTTGCTGCTGCTCCTGCTGTTGCACCGACGAATCAGAGCCGTTCGATTGCATCCTCACACCACAAAAACACACTCTTTGTTCTCTCTCCTTCCGCTAAAGGACGCAGTTTAATCCGAACTTAAGGAAGAGAGAAAGAGAGAGAGTCTAGAGAGAAAGAGAGACTGGGAGTTCTAGAGAGAGAAAGAGAGAGAGTCTTTCCGAATCTGGAGGTTTTAGAGATAGAAAGTAGAAGGGAGGGGGGAGGGGCTTGGGCTGCGGGGGCAAGGGGAGGATGTATTTGTGCGGATGACGGATTCATGGGTTGGCTTCGTAAAACGCGGTTGGTTTCTCCACCGTCAGATCAAACGGTGAGGTCTGTTGCTCACCGTTGGATCTCACACACCCAACCGATAAGCACTAGCACAGGTCGTTTTGTTGATCCGCCGCCAGCTGCCCCTTGCCCTCGTTTTTTTTTTTTTTTTTTTTTTTTAATAATATTTTTTGGGGCTTTGGATATGCTTTTTAGTTTTTACTGTTTTTGGATTCTGTTTTCACCGCAACCTTAAACGTCGAAATTTACCGCGTGACGTCACTCTCTGTTCTTGAATTTCAGTGAAGATTTACTGAGGTGAAAGGAAATCCTGTTTTTTTTACCGGATATGGGTAAGTACGGAGGTCAGGGGAAAACCCAGAGGAAGATCTTTGTTTGCCAAACTGAAGTTAGATTCTTTTTCTGGAAAGGTTAGAGTGATGGAATAGAAGGGTTACCTAAAACAGGCCTAATTTTCAGTTGTGACATAACACAAATAGTATAGTACGTGTTTTTATGTAAGTGGTGGAAAATTTTAGTTCAAATCAAGTTAGATTGAGAGAGAGAGAGAGAGAGAGAGAGAGAGAAAATGGTAGCTGCAATCAACAACTGGGAATTAAATGTTAGATTCAATAGTTATTAATCATTCACTATAAATTCATGCACTCTTTTTTTATAATTACTTGTAATAACTTTTATCAGGGGCGAAGTCAGAATTTAAAAATGAGATAGCTAATCTTATGCTAATTTTTTCTTAATGAAAATTTTAATATTTTAGCAATTGTGGGGGTTTTTTTTTTTAAGAGTAATGCTATTTTTACCACATTTATATACCACAATTTTTTTTTACCATCTTAGGTGACAAATAAGCTGGACAAGCTACGTCATTTAATTTCAATCTTTTTATTAATTAAAACATATAAATAATCTTAGGTGGCAGTAGAAGACTCCTCATATACTACAATCATCATTTAATTAACAATTTTTTATTAATTATTGATTAACATTTTGAAATTAAATGCTAATTAATTTAGGTGCCACATAAGGTGGTACACAATTATGGAACAAAAATATGGTAAGAATAGCATTATTGTTTTTTTTTTTCAATCTTTAAAAAATGTATTTTACATGCAAATAAAAGAAGATTTTATATTTACACAGGGTGCATTTTTGCTCACCCAGACTAACTATAGGGTATGCTTATCACCCATTCCAATTACGGATGGTATTGGTACGATTACCGTACCAAAACCCATGTACCAATTACCATACCAAACTTTTGCTATGATAAAATCTATTACCATTACCATGCCAAACTTTTGGTATACCGAATTTGGACATGCCAAATAGTTCGGTTGGCATGGTATGGAATGGTAATTACCACTTTGTTTTGGGCCATTCTTTTTCGCCAAAATTTTTTGATTTTTTTTTTAACCCAATTCAAGGTCCAAATGTGTTTTGGTCACTTTCTTTAGGTTTCTAAAACTTTTTTATTTAATTATGAAAATTTTATAAAGATTCATTTAAGAAACAAGAAGTAAACAGATAGAAGAATTGTTGAAAAACCCAACATCCCTAAAAAAAATAGTTAAAAGATTCCTAAATTCCATCTCTACATTCTTTAAAATTGTACAAATATTAACTTGATAGACGAAACCAATGAGAAAGGCATCCCAATTTGATGAAGGAGAAGATGAGATGGACTGCGAAGAAAGAGAGAGTTGCCGAAACGGGAGCAACATAGATGAAGTTGATGGCTAGATCAGTGAAAAGATGAAGAGTCGTAGCACAAGAAGGCTTGGGTTTTTTTTATTGGGAAAGTAAAGGTTAGAGGGTGAGATGATTGGATAAATGACTAAGAAAAAAAATAAAAAGTGCATATATAATTATAATAATACCTAAGTATATATATAAATGAATAAATAAATGATATAATATTAAAAGTAGTGGTACGGTACGGTATACCACTGGTAATGGTTTTGAATACTATTACCGTACCATTACCAATGGTACAAATTTTTTGGATGGTATGGTTGGTAATTCGGTTGATATGGTAATTTGGCAAAAAATTTCACCCCTAATTTCAATGCTTTCCATGCATAATCCACACTAACTCTAATTAAGCTTAATTTTTTTTTTTAAATTTTTTCTGCTTTAATTAATAGGAGAGAATCTTACTTTTACTCATTTACCTCCATATCTATCCTTTCTTTTTAAATATGTTATTAAAAATTAAAACTTAAAACTCTCTTTTTTTAATACAAATAGACTCTGCGCACACATCTTCTTGGTTTTTCATATGCTATTTTTCTCTAGATTTTTCATCTGTTATTTTTCTCCAACTAGAAAAAGGTACGCAACTCCCATCTATTTGGTCTTTAGGATTATTATAGGGTGTCAATTTAATTCAATATTAAGTAATTTGATGCTTATACAGATGAAACACCAAGATGATGAGTTTCATCCTCATCTTCCAGTGATGCCAAATTAAGAATCAATTGATTGTATACATTTAGATTCAGATTCCAAAAGCTTTGAAGTCTTGGATCAAAATGAAGAAAAAGGAGAATTTACAAGCAAAGTTGGTGATATTTCGTTGGGGATGACTTTTGGTAATGAGGATGATGCATATAATTACTACAATGCATATGGTAGAATTGTTGGATTTAGCGTGAGAAAGAACAGAGAGAATAAAGACAGGTTAGGTGTACTAAAGAAAAAACAATTTTGTTGTTCTTGTGAAGGTTTTTATTCAATTAAAAAATAAAAAACTAAAAACTAAAAAAAAAGACAACTCCAAAGAAGAAAAGAGAAGAAACAAGATGTGGTTGCAAGACAAAATCAAACTTAATTTAGAAATGAAGTTTGTTATGACAAATTTTGTTGCTGAACATAATCATATTCTTGTTCCGGCATCAAGTTCCAATTTATTGATGTCTCATAATTTACCACTAAAGCAGGAAGGTCTCAAAAACTAAATTTTATTTAGTCTAATTGTAACAATTTGACAATGAGAAAGCGCATCGGGGTTCTAAAAAAGGGTGACTCAGAATGTTTGCTTGAATATTTTAAGAACAAGCAAACTGAAGACAAGTCATTTTTCTATTCTCTTTGAACAAACGAGGAGAATGAAATAAGTGGTTGTTTTTTCTGTGATGGAAATTCAAGGCGCGATTATACTGTATTTGGTGATGTTGTGTGTTTTGAGACGACATTCAAAATGAATTGACACAATATGGTGTGTGCCCCAGTAGTTGGTATCAATAATCATGGTCAAACCATACTTTTTGGATGTGGTTTGCTAGATGGAGAGAGAATAAATACATGTGAGTGGCTGTTCAAGACCCTTTTACAAGCCATGGATGGAAAAGCACCAGGAATCATATTTATAGATGAAGCCTAATCAATCGCTGCTGCGATTAGTGAAGTATTTCCTAATTGCCACCATCGTCTTTGTTTGTGGTAGATATATCAGAATGTTGCAAGGAACTTTGAATCATGTTTTCAGTGAGTTTAAATCATTTGCACAGGATTTCAAAATATGCATATATGATTCGGAGACTGTTGAAGAATTTGAATCAAGTTGGAATAAGTTACTTGATGATTATGAATTGAGAGGAAATATTATGTGAGAAATGGGCACAAGTTTATGGTCGAGACCACTTTTGTGCTGGTATTACTCTTGACCAATTCCTATTATATTATTTTTACGTATTATTTTGTATATACTTTATAATAAGGGCACAAGTTTCTTTTTTTGCTATAATATGATCAATTTCCATTTTTTTTCTTAGGTATGACAACAACAGAAAGAATTGAAAGCATGAACAAGTTTTTGAAAAAGTATTTTGATCGAAACCTCCTTCTGCAAGAATTCATTGTCCAATATGATAAAACAATAGCAGATCGAAAAGAAAATGAAAGGCAAGCAGAAAATGCAACTAAACATAAATGGCGTAGTTTGTATTCTGATTGGACTATGGAGACTGAAGCAACAAAGCAGTAGACAAGTAAGATTTTTTATTGTTTCCAAGAGGAGGATAAGAAAGTTTTAAATTTGAGACCACTGAAATTAGAAAGTGATGATGGGCTAACACGTACATACACAGTAATGAACTTAGGAAAACGAGGAATTAATAGAACACTTAAGTATGACCTTGCAAATCAAACAGTATTGTGCAGTTGAAAAAGTTTGAGTTTGAGGGGATTCTTTGTGCACATGCTCTAAAGTTATACTATGATTTAGACTTGTCAAGTATACCATCCAAATATTATTTGAAAAGATGGAGTAAGGATGCTAAATGTGGTATTGGATTTGATTCTTATGGCAAACCGGCTGTGAGTAATTTAGACTTATCTTTCTTGGTTCAGTATAGCGAGTTATCTAATATAGCACAAAGAATCATAGCAAAGGGTGCAAAAAATAGCCAAAAATGTAGTTTTTTGAAATCTGAGTTGTTAAAGTTGGAAAAAAAAATTTGGAAAAGCATGCCAATTTTGGAAAACAAGATGATGGAACAAGTGATGTAAATTCTGTTAAGCATGAGACTGAAGCTGAGAAAAATCTTAAGATCCAAGATCCAAAAATTCAGAAGTCCAAAGGCCGGGGCAGAGGTAGAATGAAGAGTGCTTTGAAATCTAATCAACCTAAAAAGAAAGGTCCATCCAAGAGAAAAGTTAGCACATATTTGGCTTGTTTTTATATACTATTTGATTCACAATTTGCATTTGTCAATCTAATTATTATTTTAATTGTTTAATAGCTTCTAAAGAATCCAATTCAAATGCATATGAGATGAACATACCATCAACAAGATATGCGCAAACTCAGGTTCAAAGTTTTGCAATATTTTGTCATTATGTTTTATTTATTTATATTTTTGTTCATTAGCATTCTTTTAATCTATTTCTGATGGATCAATTGGAATTGGTATCTAGGGACATATTGGAATGCTAAGTCAAAACCAATTTAATATGGCACCCGTAAGTCAAGTCACACATTTTCTGTATGGATTTCCAATTATTGCTTGTGTTCAAGGGATTCAAAATCTGCCAGTTCAAGGGATTCAAAATCACCAACTTGGATTTCATGCTATAAGTCCCATGATGTCCAATTACTCATTTATAAGTCCTCAGGTTTGTATCTTCACTAAATGTACTATATGTAGTGTACTATATTTTCGTTCTCTAGTTTCATAAGTAATTTTTTTTTCTTTTTATTAATTTGCAGGAAAATATTCAACCAATACCTCTGGGAACGACTCAAGTAAATTTTACAAATCCATCAACATTTTAGATCAAGTTGTAATAGAATTTAGACAAAATTTTTTTGGAACGACATCCTTTGAAGTGGAGAATATTCATCCTATATTAACTTCGTACAATTTTATTTTGATGATTTTCATCTCAAAGAATTTTTTGGACTAGCTTTTTGTACAATTTTATTTTGATGAGTTTCATCTCAAACAACTGTACTTTGAATGGCATCATTTGTCCTATTAGTTTTGTCACTAAAATTAGTTTTTGTTGTATATTGACGAACTGATTTGATATGATTTGTATATTCATATAAAGTCAGAATCATATGCAGATGGAAGATCAAGCTTGCATATTTTAATTACCATAAAAATTTGATTACACAAATTTTGATTACCATATTCTCCAACTAATTACGATCCTATTTATAATGAAAACTCCTTACATGATCACACAATAATGAAGATCCAAATCATCATCCATTCACAAGTTTACAGAAAATAATGACCATGAAGGCGTAATAGACATTAGGGTTTTCAGTTCATGTTTATGTTTTTAAAATTGGAATTAGTTGAGTCTGTTTGTATTCTAAAAGAAGAGTTTTAAGTTTTAATAAAATATTTAAAAAGAAATGATAGATATGGAAGTAAATGAGAAAAAAAAATAAGATTCTCTCTCCTATTAATTAAAGTAGAAAATTTTTAAAAATTACATGAATTACACACGGCAAGCATTGGAAAATGTGGTGAGCATACCCTAGAATTAGTGTGAGTAAGCAAAAATGCACCCTACACAAAGTGGATGGGGAAGTAAATTCGTTGCGAAGTTGTCATTTTCAAAATTTGAAACTAAAAGCTTTTACTAACATGTAAAAAAGCTCTAAATCAAAGAAATAAGCTTGGCTGAGGCGATGGCTTTGAAGGAAGGTCTGAAGTATGCAATAAGAAAAGGATTTGCTAAGATTATGGTGCAGGGCGATTCCTGGCTAACTATATATCCAAGCGGTCCAAGGTTGGTGTAGTGTTCCCTGGAACCTTCTTTCCATCATCGAAGACATTAGCTGGTTGACTACAAAGCTTTCTAGCATCAAGTGAAACCATATCTTTCATGAGATAAATTTTGTTATTGACACCTTTGCACATCATGGCCTTACTGTCTTTGTAGTCATATTTGAGAGTTTTATATTTCGAATTTTGTTCGGAATGCTTATTTGTTTGATTGCACTGAAAATAATTGTATTCGTGATTTCTCCTTTTAATGAAGTTTTCTTCTATAAAATAAAAAAATAAAAACCTACATGTGAAAAAAAGAGAGGGTATTACTAGAGTGTGGTAGTAGGTGGATGAGTTAAAATAACATTATAACTAATGAAGAAAAACCTAAATGTAATTCAAACACACTACCATAAAATACCATATTTCCCCATCTAGTTTTAAATTTCTTCCAATAACACTTTGCTAACCTATTGATTAAGCGGCATCGTTTGTGTTAATATTTAAAAAAATAATAAGGCATCATTTTCTTCTATGCAAATTGTCTAGCGCCAATTCTGAAACTTGAAATTGTCTCTCGCGCTCAATGCTAGCTTCTGAACTCTCTGATTCTCACAGCAGACTCTTATTTTCTCGTTGGGCTTTGACAGAGACATACAAATACAATATACAGACCCAAATTAATTAAGACAAAGCAAAGTGTGTCGGCGAGGAAGATCCTTGGAATAGGCACCTGATGGGTTGAGAAGCAAAGGTTGATAGTTGAAAACTCGCGACAAGAACATCTAAATAGGAAAAGGGTAAAAAGCACATATGTGAGATAAATTCAGACATATGCTAAGACAAAAGCTCAGAGATAAACTGAGACACAAGCTCAAAACAAAGGCCAAATATCAAGAGCCAAATCATATCAAAGAAGAATGACAGAGGTTATTAAGACTTCGACAAAAAAAAAAAAAGAGAGTTTATTAAGATAAAAGAGAGAAGGAAGTATGAGATTGAAAAGAAAAAAAAAAAAGGATTACCACCGACCTCAACCAAAAGTAGGACGGGCGACAAAGAAATATAAGTTTTAAGTTTCGGCGAGAGTGAGAAGCAGGTCCCCCAACAATTTTTCAACGTCTGGTTTAGTGACAAATCATACACTCTCAACTCTCATAATCATTTTCCATTGAGTAGTGCTATTCATACCATGTTTTTGTAGTTCATTTTCATACTATCTTAGGTGTCATTTGATGTGGATAGTCACATCATTTGAATTAATCAGATTTTTAAATTTAGTTCATTATTTAATAAACTAATAATTAAGAAAAACTAGTTAATTAAATGATGATTGTGATATACAAGGAGTTTTTCTCTTTCATTTCCTTAGGTTTTACAAATTTTTCAAATGATGTGGCTGTTCACATCAGATGCCACCTAAGGTGGTATGAAAATGTGGTATAAAAACATTAATCTTTTCCATTATGTAATTATCTTTTTTTTTTTGGGTAAATTACACAAAATTACCTCAATTATAGGTCGAACCATAATCTCATACCTCATGTTTTAAGCATTTCAAAGTCATACCTCAACTTATGATGACATGCCAGAAGCGGAGCCCATTGATTCGCCAATAGGAATAAAAATTAATTAACAATTAATATTAATTTACAAAAAAAATTAAAAAATTAAAAAAAAATTAAAAAATTAAAAAATTAAAAAAAAAAAAAAACTCTCTCCCTCCTTTCTCCCCAGAACCCATTTGTCCCCCTTCGTTCTCCCTTCTTTTCTCCCCAAAATCCCTTCGTACATGGGGTTCAAATTCTCCAAATTCCCCAATTTCTCAGCCCCATAAATGCCGAGTTTTGGTGGCGCTTCTTGAAAAGAGTGGGCTGAGCTCTAACCGTTCGGAATTTCTCTTCTACAGGTCCTCATAAGAACTTTGTTGTGAAGCCGTATTTGTTTACCTCAGATTTCTTTAAGGTAAGTGTTGCCCCATCCATTTGTTATGCGATCCTAAAATTCTCAATCGAAGCCCTAAATTTAGTTACCTTAGATTTCTTTAACGAGATGAGTGCCAGGGTGGAGGTTTCTCAGCAAGCACTAGAGAAGGAAGATGAGGTTATGGGCCCACCTTTTTCATTTTTTTTTTTAGTTTTTATTTTCAAAATTTTATTACAGTCCACGTGTCAATTAATAAAGGGGACGAAGTGGGCACCGTGCCTACTACGTCAACAGTTAATAGAGAATTTGACAAATTTTTTAACGAAGTTATGATGTTGCAACGAGTTTGATGTTAATGCATGACATTGTAATGTTTAAAATATGAAGAATATTTTGTTATGTGACCCAAAGTTGAGGTCATAAAATGTAATTTACCTCTTTTGTATTTATTTAGTATTAGTAAAGATGTAAGGCTCGTTTGAAAGTACTTTTAAAATAACTAAAAGTGCTTTTGGTGAAATTGATTTTGGGTTTCAAAAACACTTGAAGTACTTTTTGGAAGAAGCACCAAATATGTGCTTCTTACAAGAAGCATTTAAAGTGTTTTTCCAGGATTTATTTAGATTTTTACTAAGGATTGGTTTCAAAAATATTTTCACCGAAAGCGGTTTTAGTCATTTTAAAAGCACTTCTAAATGAGCTCATAACTAATAGTTTCTTAATTATTTGTCATCAAATTTTTTTTTCTTGATACAACAATATATTTACACTAAGGGTTGGGTGAATAAATTGGTTACGAACTTGCTATTTACGAGATTCGAATCTAAGACTTCTCACTTACAATGAAGAGAAATATCACTAGACAAAAATACTCAGTGACTTTATCATCAACTTATTTGTTTGTATCTCTCAACTTAATTGTTTTATAAAACGCACAGTCAACCTATTTATTGAATGTCCCTTAGGAAGGGGGCATCGGAAGCCCGAAGAAGAAAAACCCATTTATTGAAAGTGAAAAACTATAGTGGTATAGAGAGAAAAATTAAGAAAAATTCTTTGTCACTAGGGACTTTGGATGTCATTTTACTTTAGTCTGTTCACTCTCTTACATTGTTATTAGTTTTATTTTTGGTGTAGAATTGTTTACATGAAACGTTTTAGTCGTCATGATAATCGTCATCTTTTGGCCCAAATACGCAACCAACATAAAGTTTTGGCTCTAACGTTTGAAATGGATATAGAGCTGCAAGGCGTGAAAGCATTCAAGGGTTTTTGGAATCCAAAAATATTTCGTCTAAAAACACATTCAGACATTTTAAAAATATTTTCAAACGAGCCGTAAATGTAGCCGTTTTTGTGCAGACTAGGCTTAGGTTTGTTGGGCCTTGTTGGTTTTGGGTGTTAAGGGATGAGCGGTTTAGCTATAGATGCATCCGTCTCATTAATTTTAGATTTTGCACTTTACTCGAAATTGCATGTCTTTGCTTGGAGAGATTTTTCAGTGCGACAATCACACAGGATGATACATCACGTGTCGTTATATAAATGGTGGGATATGTATGTTAAAAAATAAAATTTCCCACCACTTACATAAAAACACATGGTGTACCACTTGTGTGCCCGTCACAACTAAAAATTTCTCTTTTGATTGTTGTTTACATTGGGAATATAAGTTTCTTATGAGCAAAACCATATAATAACTCATAATTATTTCACAATCGAAAAAATAAACAAATAATTGTAGTATTTGTTTTTCTTAAGGATTTATTAAAGAATATTGGCAAAGTCTGATGAGCGAAAGGATTTATTAAATAATATTGGCAATGAACCATTAATTGTTGATGTTTTCTTAGTGGAGGAGCGGGTTATATAACTTGATCGAAAAATCATCATATCGCCCGGAGAGATCATCGTACATGGAAGCTGACTGAGAGGCAAAACCATGCAAAATGATCAACTCAAAAGGCTAACATCCTTGGCAAAGCAAAGACAATAATTCAATCAAAACTACACGCGCGAAATTAACCCTGCAGAAAAGTATAATGGAAAAGGAAAATTAAACTTTATTCATTGATACACCATGTAATAACATGACATTCGCATGTTTAACATCCAACAGGAGGGCTACCATGACCAACACCAGGACTGTGGCCTGGTGTTGTGGGTCGGAAGGCGCTTGCTTCTTTCACTGCAACAACTGTGTAGCTGGGTTTGGAATTAGACGGGTTTTTGGGTCTATAAACTCGGAATTCGATTTAGACAGGTCTGCGGTATTCATCAATTTTGCTTCAGTTGAAATGATTCCAGAAGAGAGAGCCAATGCAAGAAGAAACACACATGCACACAGAAGCTTGGCTTTGGCCATGGTCGCCATTAGGGCTTTAGAAAGCTGAGAGAGAGATTATGTGTGAAAAGAGAGGAGCTACTATAGCTAGTGAGTAGAGGTGTGCGTCCAACTGAATGTGATATAGGGTTTGTATAGAATTATAGATATACTTGGATAGATAGGGAGTTACTACAAATTCCACTGGCAGGTTTAAAAGTTTGTTGGCCTTTTTAAAGCCCTCATTCGTTTTTAAGAACTCGGGAAGGAGAAAAAAATGTATTCCTGCTTTCTTCGCATGGAGAAGAAACAATTGTTTGGTGTTCCGGAAAAAAGGCTGAAAAGCAGTCAAAATTGGAAGAAATATGGAACGTATAACACATATGGGGAAACAAGGGATGAAGAAGCGTAGTGAGAAGGAGCGGAAGAAACTGAAAAGAATGAATGTAACTATTGTTGCCTATTTAACTGAAAGGTTGAAGAGGGGTGAGGCAAGAGAGAGAGAATGGAGAAATTGTATAGATTTCTGTGTGTTGTTATTCCCCTTATACAGTGCCTTTATTTATAATAGAGAATGAATAGAGCATTAAATTGTCCTCCAATAGATAAAATCCTATAGGGAAAGAATAACTAGTAACCAAATCTATTTGTGTCAAGTTCGGATTTAGCTGGCATGGCACTAATGAATATTTTCCGGTATGGTGTTATAGCTCTCTTTGGTATGTAGGTAGATACGGAGCGGCGACATTGTTTTGTCATTTTAGTTTGATTCTGTTTAATCCTTTTCAGGAATTCACTAGGGATTTGCTAGTTTTTGTTTTCTCTTTAGGAGAGTTCTTTCATTTTAGTTTTTCGTGTTGGCATATTCAATATTTCAAATTTACCTGTGAAAAGAATGGAGATGTTTGATTTGTTGGATCTACTTAATTTACTTAGCGTTTAGGCATAATGACGATTAATTAATTGATGTGGTTAGACTCGTAGGCATTGTGCTCAATGTCTCAATATGATTCGTGAGTTTTTGTTCTCACATGATCTATGTGTAACACGGGATTAGCGATTTTATGAGCCCTGTAATCTTGTAATTTCTGAGGAGCTTGACTTTCAACGAAGTGCTTGAAGTTTGCTCATTGCTTTGCAATTGTGCATGCTTTCTTATAACTTTTTAGATATAGTTTGCAAGAATCAGTTATGCTCTCCCAAGGTCCTCATTTTGTAGAACTGTGAGGACTAAATACATATCAGCCACAAGATTATATTAGTTTAGATCCAAAGATTTAAAATATTTGACAACTTAGTAAAGCAAAACCAACTTAAAGTCTATGAACCGTTAGAAAACTTATTTTCTTGTTTTGGTTTATTAAGTTGTCAAATATTTTAAGCTTTTGGATCTAACTAATATAATTTTATGGATGATATGCATTTGATCATCACAAATTCTCAAAATGAGAACATAAGGAGAGCAGGACTTTTGCAAGGGCCATGTGGAACTAGATTTTTCATGAATTCAAGGCATTTATATTGTGCTTTATTGTAATCTGATTTAATTTGTCAAACCAATTTAGTTTGGTCTTCTTCCGAAAGCGAAATTTGAAAAGAAATTAAACTAAATCGAACCGGATGTTTAGTTTGTTTAGTTTTGTAAATTTTTCCTCCAGATTTTTTCCCTCTAAATTGTGGCGATTCTTGTGTGTAGAAAGCTTAGGTTGGTTGGACCCTTTTTTCTTTTTTTTTGTTAAATGATAGATTTTGTTGGTTTGGTGTGTTAAGGGATGGTTGATTTAAGAATTGAGCTATAGAGCTACTTAGCACTACGGTCTAGTGATATTCCTCTTCACATGTAAGTAAGGTGTCTTATATTCGATTTTCGCTAAAGTGAATTTGAACTATATTATTGTTAGCCCATTATGAGACTCTGCCCAATCCCCTCCCCTTTAATGTAGATAATATCGTTTGTTTAAAAAAAAAAATTTTGAGCTATAGGGATGTCGTTTGATTAACTTTCGATTTTGCACTTTACTCGAAATTGCATGTCTTTTCATGTTGTTTAAATTGGAAATATAAGATTTTTATGAGCAAAACCATCTATAACTCATAATTATTTCTCAATCGAAAAATAAAAAGGGAATTGTTATTAGCACTCCAAAAATCTAATTCTACATTCCTCACAAGTGTATTTTTCCTTCTAATTATTGAAAGTTTGGAGTGCCAAATGAGATTTTTGGAGTGCTAATAACAATTCCCAATAAAAATTGTATTTATTTTTTAAAGGACTAACAAAGCGGCAAGGATTTGTAGTTTGAGTTGTTAAAATCGTTCACCTATATGTTTACCGATATATTAGAATTGGCAAAGTCTGACAAGCTAAAGAATTTATTAAAGAATATTAGCAAGGAGCCATGAATTGTGCATGTTTTCTTAGAGGAGGAGCGGGTTATATAACTTGATCGAAAAAACATCTTATCGGCCGGAGAGATCATCGTGCATGGAAGCTGACTGATAGGCAAAACCATGCAAAATGATCAACTCAAAAGCCTAACATCCTTGGCAAAGCAATGACAATAATTCAATCAAAACTACACGCGCGAAATTAACCCTGCAGAAAAGTATATAATGGACAAGGAAGTTAAACTTTATTCATTTATACACCATGTAATAACATGACATTCACATGTTTAACCTCCTTCAGGAGGGCTTCCATGACCAACACCAGGACTGTGGCCTGGCGTTGTGGGTCGGAAGGCGTTTGCTTCTTTCACTGTAACAACTGTGTAGCTGGGTTTGGAATTAGATGGGTTTTTGGGTTTTATAAACTCGGAATTCGAATTAGACGGGTCTGCGGTGTTCATCAATCTTGATTCAGTTAAAATGATTCCAGAAGAGAGAACCAATGCAAGAAGAAACACACATGCATACAGAAGCTTGGCTTTGGCCATGATCGCCATTGGGGTTTTAGAAAGCTGAGAGAGAGATTGAGTGTGAAAAGAGAGGAGCTACTATAGCTAGTGAGGAGAGGTGTGCGTCCAACTGAATGTGAGATAGGGTTTATATAGAACCATAGATACTAAGATAGCTAGGGAGTACTTGGCTTAATTTATATTTTCTGCCTTTTGTTTCCCTAGAAAGACTTAGGAAAGGGCTTATTTCCAAGCGGTTACTACAAATCCACAGGCGCATTTAAAAGTTTGTTGGTCTTTTTAATGCCCTAACTCCTTTTCAAGAACTCGGGAAGGAGAAAAAAATGAATTCCTGCTTTCATTGCAAGGAGAAGAAATAGTTGTTTGGTGTTCCGGAAAAGAGGCTGAAAAGCAGTCAAAATTGGCTGAAGAACATGGAACGTATAACGCATATGGGGAACGAGGAATGAAGTGTAGTGAGGAGCGGAGAATGAATTTAACCAAATTTTTAAAAGAAAACTAACAAAAAGTCCATAAAAAACTTCATTTTTAATGAAAAGTCCTTTTTAAAGGTATAGTGAATAGTACCAAGAAAAGATATAAATGTGGTTTTTCGTTAAAAGTGAACAGTACCGGGAGTGTTTTGTTAAACCTCCCATTTTTAAAAGGATAATGTTAGGAAGATCAATATTTTAAATTAGGAAGATCAAATATAACAAAACAAAAGCATAATCACTATCAGACTCATGAAAATTAAATTAGGAAAAAGGAATAAGAATATCTGGCCTGTAAACCAAAGAGAGGAGCGATGTCGCTGCCCTAAAGTCGTAGACGCCTCCCTACGTACAGGTTATGGCAGTGCCTACAACTCCAAGATACAACCCAAAGCCTCACAGGATGTCTGATCCGTTATGCATATCAACAACATACGAGATTGCCAAGTAGTGATCAATTGCTCAAGAATTATAAAGTCTGAATGTAAACTGACAGAGATGTGAGAACTGAGGGAAACAAAAAAGTTTTAGCGTATTTGTTTTTTGTCTGAGATTTCTTATTTAAAGAACTTCTCATACCCTTTTAGAGAAGGATTATAACTCTTCAAATAAAACACAACTCTTAAATATTAAAAATAATAATAATAATAATAATAATAAGTTTTGAATCTTTAAAATAAAATATTATTAAAATAACCAACACTTTCTTCTTCTAAGTTTAATTTGATGAAGATTATCACCATGATAATTAAAACATTTTCTTATATACTGAGTTCAAGTCATCTCTCTTAGTATAAATTGGTGTAGAAATTGTACTAAATAAAATAAAATCACTTAATAAATCGAGCTCGCTAAAAAAATTATTGAAATATTTCATATAATATTTGTATTTTGTAGATGACAAAATCGTAAGGAGTCTGTAGTTTGAGTAAGAAGATTAAAGAAGACTTGGAAGTAAGGTTATTGGAAATGTGCCTTAAAGTCAATCATTGGTGGTACTTTATGGATATTTCAAATGTTAAACTAATAAGGGCATAGATTATTGTTTAAAGTTATTTCATTAAATGTTAATTATACACTTAAACAACAAGTTCAAGGAATATGTAACCAAGATAATGTAACCGAAAGAAGTTAGATTCATGAGATTTTTCTCTTTCATACATATATCCTAATTGTTCTTGATCATAAGATTGTCAATTGGGTATTGACATTCCGGATAGACCAGTACATACTCTATCTTCCCTTTCCCTTGAAGAGTGACTAATCTCTAGTTATTAGTGTGAATGACACCAAAACAAGTATGTATGTGCTTAATAGAGAGTGAGTCCACTGAACATGATCAACCATGAGTTCTCATACTCATGTCATATAGAACTCATAGTTCAATTAATGCAAAGTAGTTCTTTGACTTAGAACATCATAGTTATATATAGGTCTTTAGTCTTGGCTATGTTAAAGGAATCTCATTTGAGGGTGTCCATGGTATAGTTGGGGTTAAGTTACTTAATCATTAGGGCATGTGAATGTACAACAAGGGATCTCTAAACTTGAAACTATTGGTGAGAATACTCCATTATATGATTAAGAATCTTTGGCCAAAGTATGAATAAAATTTAGAAAGTTGTTCCAATTCACATTCAAAGTAATCATATAAACGAGAGGATCACAATGGATGGTGACATCAATAAACTATCATCCAAATAATATGATCAAGAGTATTGATTTAGAGAATGACCGTATTACATTGTAATTTCAAGCTGAATAGGTTCCTATTCTGATTAGCTTAGGCAGCCATGACATACTGCTAGGTGTCACTCATGGTTTATGCTAGGTGTCATTCATGGTATGTAGAAGCCCTGTTGATTAATAATCACTAAAGGAGAATTGAAAATAAGTTTCAATTCATAATCAATTAGTAAGAATTTTAATCACCCACTACCTCGCTAAAAGGAACCTAATAGATCGCATATCGTGTAAGTAATGATTTGAAGAATATTACAAACTTAAGGAAGGAAAATTAAATAATTTAATTGGTTATAGCTATGATTAATTAATATGTTAATTCTTTTAAAAAATAAGTTCGTTTTATACATGTAGTTAGTTTTGGATTACTTAAGTTGTATGACAACTTAAATTAAAGAGGGCCCAAATGGCCCAATCACGAACCGGCATAAGGAAATAAAACAAGGCCTATCTTTTAGCCACTTAATTGTAATTTTTATATTAAGGGCTTTATAGCCCAAAGGCTCATTAGGGTTTCGAAAGACAAAATAGAGCTTTATCTCTCTCTCTCTCTCTCTCTCTCTCTCTCTCTCTCTATCTTTTCTCTCTAGGATGCCGACCCTCTAGGAGACGAATTACAAGCATTCTTCATCTCCTAAGCCACTCATCTTCTTCTTTAATCATCATTGGTGTCGAAACTTAGAGACCTCCAACTTCAGTGGCTTTTGGAGAATCATTCAAGAATCCAAATCCAAGAATGCAAGGAGGCAATGTGATGGAGACGAAGTTCAACTAAAGGAGAGAAATGAAAACCCTCTCATGGGTGATTAGCCATAATGCAAAGAGGAACTTTAAAGGTATAAAGAAATCTCAACTCTTTCTCTTTGAATTAGAGTTGACTCTTGGTTCACAACTACTTGACTTTGAATTTAATGGGTAAAATTTAGTTTTTGAGTGCATATGCTTTAGCTTCCGCCATTTAATTTTTAAAAGATATATGAGTTTATGCATATGTTTCCTTTAAAGGCCCACACGAGCCTCAGCCTCTTTTTCGAACCCTCATTAAAGAGAAAGCCTAGATCAGCACCTCACCTCAGTTGCATGCCCTTGGGCTTGAGGCCATTGACAGCTTCTCCCTCCCTCATCACACTTTCTCCACTACTATTCCCATCATCTTGACCTTTTTCTCCTAGCCCATCTGCCTCCTTCCCCTCTCAATTGCTCCATTTCCCATTACCTTTTTCTCGTTCTCCCTCATAGGTGTTGTTACTCAACACCTCTTCTCCCCCTTCATTTTGTTGGCAACCAATTTTCATAGCTTCGATGGAGGCCTCTCTTCCAAACTGGGTTTTTCTCTCATACAAAGGAAAATTTCCTTAATTTAGGGCTAAATTCATGTATTTATGTTGGATATGTGGTTGTTCGTTGGATCACTTGAATCCACCTCCTACAACTTATTTCCATCATGGATTTGTGGTAGTTGAGAATCTCACTAGAAGCTATATGGTTGTAGGTGGTCTTGGCTAGGTATCTAATCCTTCGTTGTGGAGACGAGCCATGATGGATTCCTTCTCGAATTAGTGTAGATTTTGTTTGTTTTGTTTGTCTCACTTAGTGAGTGATGTGATCTTGACTGTTAGCGATGACTTATGTAGTTTCCTTTGTGCCGACGACGTTATAGAAGATTTGGTATAGGTTTGTTACGTCTATCACCATTGCAGCAAATTTGTACTAGTGATCTTGTGTTTGTGGTAGTTGTATAAGGGTTTGATCATTTTATTTGTATGTGCAAATTACCTCAAGATCAATATACTGGTCACTAGAGAAGTGTACCTAGGTGGCATCCATTGTAATGATTCTTAGTTCATAATGAAATCGCGATCGCTTCTTGTAAAAAAACGAATAAGAGGATTTACATCTGAATTCTCTCTGGATGTGATCTATTCAACTCCCTCCTCTCAATACCACTTTGTATGTAACAAAGTAAACATAGAGTTGACAAAGTAGGATGAGTCTAATTGAAAGATTTCATCCTATTGTTGTTAGGTAACTATAAACTTGTTATGTGGAATGAAAAGGTCACATGGAAGAATGGCAAAACGACATCAGAGGCCTCTTCGCCAAATTCTAACCTATAACTCCGCCAATTCTAACTTAACATATATAGGTAATAAACAATTTCTAATTCGAATGTTTTTCTTCGGGATAATTTTCAAATAAATATTAAGAAATGGAATGATTACGGTTATGAAATTTAAGGTAAATTATGGTTAAATATCAAGTCGGATAATGGCTTTGAGGAAAAGTACCAGGACATCCCATATTTGGCAAATTCATGACATCACTTTTTTTTACAAAGCTTATGACACACGTTTTTGTAGGGCCAGCCCACTTTATAATGTATTTTAATGATTGGGTAAATTACATTTTCATACCTTAGATTTGGGGCCTATTTCAATTCCTTGCAACATCTTCAAAACATTTCACTTTCATACCTTAAGTACCATTTTATTTCAAAATAATATATCCGTTACATTTTCCATCCATGAATCCGTTAAATGTTGACGTGACTGCCACATATATGCCACGTGGCTGCCAAATGTGTGTCATGTGGCAAAAAAAAATTTAATTTTTTTTTTAAATCTGACTTTTCTCAAAAAAAAAAAAAAATCAAACCCGTCCCATCTCCCCACACCCCGACATCCCTAAACCTGCAACAAGAACAAGAAGGAAGAAGGAAAAAAAAAAAAAAAAAAAAACCTAGGAAACACAGATCCCATCACCCACCCCCGGCTGAAACCCTATTTGAATCTTCATCCAGGAAAGAACAAAAAAAAAAAAAAAAAAACTTACAAAACCCAGAACCACACCCTCCCCCCCCCCCCCCCCCCCGACGTCGAAGCCCCATCCCATCCCATCTACAACCTAGAAAAGAAGGGGAACAAAAAATAAAAAATAAAACCCATCCCATCTGCAACCCAGAAAAGAAGGGGAACCAGGAAAAAGAAGGGAAAAAAAAACAAAAAAAACCCATATCCTTTTCCCTGCAATCTAGATCCTGTCTTCCTAATGAGTGTGCATTTAAGGAGAGGAGTGGGGTGTGTAGAGGAGATGCGAGGGTGGGTGTGAGGGTGGGACGAGCCCACTTGGCGATGTTTCGGGGAGCACTGGGTCTGGGTTTTTTGGGGGGAAGGGTTCGGATCTAGGTATGTTTGGAGAGGGAGTTTTCTAGGTTTGGTTGCAGGTTTTTTTTTGGGTAGGTGCGAGGGTGGGACGAGCCCACTTGGCGATGCGTCGGGGAGCACTGGGTTGGGTTTTTGGGGGGGAGGGGGGAGTTTTCTAGGTTTGGTTGCAGGTTTATTTTGGGGTGGGGGGGGAGGAGGGAAGGTTTCTGGGTTTGTTTGGGGGGGGGGGGGGTATTGGGTTTGTATGCGGGGGCGGGGGTGCGGGGATCATTGCTTCTCTTTCTTTCTTTTCTTTTCTTTTTTTTTTTTTTTAATCAGGTTTTTTTTCTTCTCTAGGTTTTAAAAAAAATAAAAAATTATTCTTTTTGCCACGTGGCACACATTTGGCAGCCACGTGATACAAATGTGGCAGCCACGTTAGCACTTAACGGATCAATGGATGGAAAATGTAACGGATGTATTATTTTGAAGTAAAATAGTACTTAAGGTATGAAATTGAAATATATTGAAGATGTTGTAAGGGATTGAAATAGATCACAAACTTGGGGTGGTAAAGTGTAATTTACCCTTAATGATTTGAACCATCTATCTTTTAGAACATCATTCATGGATCACCCTTACCAAAAAATTTGACAAAATCAATATCATTAAGACATTATTCTGTAGCGAAAAAAAAGACAAATACGGTTCTACAGAAAAATATTCATATTTATTTGATTTTGGGTAAATATGATCTTTGGGAGAAGACCTAAAAAATAAACGGTTTGAATCATTAAAGTACATTATGATTATGATTGAGCATCGCAAAAAGGTATATCAAAAGTTCTGTAATAAAAAGTGGTGGATGGATCCGTCACCTTTGTTAAAAACTATTGATATCTTCAAGTCACTGATGATAGTGACATCAAAACAATAGCATTAAATGTTTTTTTTTTATCAATTATATTTTTTTTAAATGATGAATAACTTCAAGTGACAATCAACAATGACATCAAAATAGTAGTATAAAACGTAAATTTTTCTCCTCAATCATTATTTTTGTGAGAGTATTGACTTTTAGAGATTGTTAAAAATAATTCAATTTATGTTAATTTTCTAAAAGTCACTCTGGTGCGGTCTCAACAAATTAGCCGGTGCATGTAAATTGAAGGCTCTAATACAAAGGTGTTTTCTTGTTCATTGAGTTACCGTTTGGTACACAGACGGGACGGGACGGGATGGAACGGATGTTCTGTATTATGTTTGGTACGTGTAGGACAGAACAGAACGGTTGTTTTGTCCTGCATTTGGTAGTGCATGGACGAAACAGAACCAAAAGATTAAAATGACTAAAATACCCATGTTTCGTTTGTTGTTTGGCACAATTTTATGCGTGGAACGGGACAAGACTTTTTTTTTTTTTTTTTTTTTTTTTAAGTTGTTCAAATTTGAACACTATTATCCATTATTTGTTTATCTTGGTCCAAATTTTAATAGGTATATGTTGTGTTCCACGTGCAAATCCTTTTCAAATTTGTAATTTTTAATCTCCTAATTTTCTACAGCTCCATTCGAATTTTCAGCAAAAACTCATCAAATTTTATTATGCAAATTGCAAAATCCACACCCCAATTCAATTTTTAGTCCCTAATTTTGGTCCTTTCAACTGTGGGTTGTTGTTGTTCTGGGAGTTCATGTTTTGCAAACATTAGAATTGGCCTTGTTTCGAAGGACACCCCTCTAAATATTCCCTATTGCATTGCGTGGCAAACCACACAAGAGCACAGGAGAAATGTTCAAGACCAGGTTTCATGTTGTTCTGTAAACTTTACGTTGTATTTGTTGTTTCGTGTGGTTTGGTTGGTTGTGGTTGATTGTTGGTGTTTTTAATTTATTTGGTTTTGGGTTCAGTTGCTCAATACTCAAGTTATGACTACACAGTACATGGATCGCCAAAAGGCTTATGATATGGTGAGTATATGTCTTCTATGATTTGTTGATGAAGTCAGACTTCCTCAAGCCAGTGAATATCAGAAGTAATGAGATCGTTAGCATGAATGAGATGGCTGAGATGGTTTTGTTCATGGTTTTGAAAAATATATAAGTTTAATGATCATGCATGTCGTAAACGTTTTAGGGTTTAAACATTCAGAACTTAAACAAAGAAAATGAAATATGCAGAACATAAACATGAAATATCCGAAATCAAACATTCATCTTGACTTAAAAAAAATAATGTCTTGCTAAAGTAATAATGAAAACACTAGAAGTTGATAAAGTTCATCATACTAAAACCATAAATACTTAAACCCCAAATGCTCAAAGGCTCTCCATAAACACTTTAATGAAATCTGGCTTCTGTGACTCATCCAAAGTAGACCAAATACCCATCAGATCGGTATCTTTCACCAACTTCATTGAAATTCTTAGCACCTGATCGTATGGGAGACCCATGGCCTGAAGCTCAGAGGGTAGTCTAGCTTTCACTTCTCTGAAAGTAAAACTTTCACCTAATTTCTTCATTCCAGCAACAGCTTTATTCCAACCTTCACTGATAACAGATACAATATTTGCATCACCATCATTCCTACTCATTTTCCTCTTTCTAACAAGTTGAGATGCACTAGATGTAGCAACATAAGGAGATGGGGTAGGTGAAGGAGGCATCTCGGAAGTCTCACAAGTTTCACTTTCCAAACCTATAATTTTGATTACATTTGCTGCTGATTCAGCCAGACTACCCGTGGCTCGGTCTCTCCCAAACATCGTACATAGCCATGGATACAATGGGAATAACTTATTTGGTTTGCAAGATGCATTGGGATGTTTCTACAATAAGAACCCAAAGAAATCAAGGTTTAGACTTTCAAAGCAACTAATTGATAAAGAATAAGAAACAAAATTTACCTTTACCCACTCGTGTAGTGTTTCGTAACTATTCACAACAAAACATTTTTTCTCATCATCCCAACCAAATCCAGATGTATTCATCATGTCATATGCAGATGAATACTTTTCTTTCAGATACTTCAATTTATATTGTATATGCTTCGGCTCTATATCAATGTCAAGAATCTGTTCCCTCATCTTGGAGGCAACCATTACAAAAGTACTAGCCTTAAAACTGCCGGTCTCACACCTAACACCATCATCAACCATCTCCTTAAGGATGGTAAGTTGTACATCTTTCTCATGATCAATCCAATAACGTGAGGTGGCCATATAATCTATCAAAGAAGCCATGTATTACATAAGTAACACAAATAAACATATTAGAGAACTCCCAATTACATAAGTAACACAAATAAACATATATTACATAAGTAACATAAATAAGCATATCAAAGAAGCCATAACATCCAAATAACTCCCAATTACCACATTATAATAACAAACATCTCAATAGTCTTGATGTTACGAATTTTCAACCCAATTACAACAACTACATTGAGTCCACATCTCATTAAAAGACAATTACAACAACTACCATGTCAACCAATTTTCAAGCCCTCATTCCTCTCCACTCATCATATATTTCCCTTGCAAGATCATCCCTCCATTGAGTCCATATCTGGCTTGACTCAATGGTTTCAATGACACACCCCGACCCAGAATGTCCGCTAGGACCCCGAATCGAGCCGTGCTGGCTGACACCTGGAAGGTGATGAAGCCATGAGTGTAATAATGTAATAAATGTGAATAAATTAAAATGTAAAAGTGGTTAAGTACACGAGTGTGCGGTGAGCGGGTCTGGACCCATTTCACGCGTGATACAGAGTATAAGTATAGTACAGTAAGGTAAGATAATTATTATACCATCATAAAAAGACATTTGTACTGAAAAGTGCCACGAATCCTCATCGATACGGAACTCTGCTGTTAGAACCTAGAGGGGTACAAAAATAGAAAATGCGAGTGGGTGAAACAAAACTTTTCAAACCAATTTCAATTACCAAAGACAGTAGCCTCTCGTCGTAACACCTGTATAATTTCCCAGAAAATAGAATACATATCTATCTCAATCCTATACATGGCATAACAAAGTCCATATGAATATTATGCCATAGATCTCAATAAACATATATATCTTAACGACATTTTAGCCGGAGTCACCTCACGTGACTTGTACAGCTAAATCAATATCTCATCAATCAATGCTAACATATAAGTTAGAATCACCTATGATGGCCTATACGACTTATCCATATTTCATCACATATCTCATCAATCATTGCTAGCATATAAGTCGGAGTCACCTATAGTGACCTGTACGACTTATTCATATCTCCTCACATATCTCATCAATCATTGCTAACACATATAAGTCGGAGTCACCTATAGTGACTTGTACGACTTATCCATATCTCATCAATCATTGCTAGCACATATAAGTCAGAGTCACCTATAGTAACCTATATAACTTATCCATATCTCATCACATATCTCATCAACCATTGCAAACACATATAGCTCATCAATCAATTCCTGCACACGAGTCGGAACCACCTAAAGTGGTCTGTACGACAGGCTGAGTGTAAATAAATACGCTCAAGTGCTACGATCACGTGAAGGTTGTGCGAAGTATCGCAAGTCACCTATGAGTCGGAACCACCTAATGTGGTATATACAACAAGCTGGTACCTATCTTGGATCCAAGGTGAGCGTGTGGTGCGGGAGGTGAACGATCACATGAAAGCTAAGCCCTAGCCATGAGCGGGAGCACAAACACCGTGGTGCAGGTTTATGACCTTTAACATATCTCAATACAATCGTATTCACTACCATCATTATCATCAAAGTGTACTTACCTGAATCTTACCTGAGCGTCCGCAGCGTCATTTGGCACTTCAAAGCATTCATAATAATTAGATTCAGGTAATATACGTATGAATATGCCATGATACAATCTAAACCTAAACATTTCATAGTGCTTCCAAATATATATAATATAACATAGCGTGAAATGCTTAATATGTAACGCCCCACTTCTAAACTACTTAGTTTTGGGAATAATTATCGGTGATAAGCTCAACTAGACACTAGTTTAATTAACTATCATTACTTACGTTTCCTTACTTCAATTTCTCGATTCTTCATACATTGATTTATAACCAACATTTCACCACCAAAACATAAGGTTAAATCTCACATTTTTCACCAATCTCCCTCACATTGCTCAATTCCCCAACAAGGCTATTGTCCCAATTATTTAGTCTCATTTATTATATGGCTGCATCCAACGTCTCGTCCTATGTACCCTAAATAGGGATCAAGCCATTCGTAGTTTACATTGATTATTTGCATGCGACATGAATAAATCAATTTAGAAATGTTTGCGCAACTATCAATTATATATATATATATATATATATATATATGATAAGAAGGAAAAGATCCACTCACCTGGAGTCCACACTATGATTCACTAGCACGCACATCGAAGCGTCCCAAACGATTAGCGCCTATAACAATTATCGAATCACATCTCAGAACTCTTATCAATAGAATACATAATTCACATAAGGCACACCCTCAAGGATATTCTAAAATAGTTTGAGACTCATTGACCACAAGTCAACCGTCGATCAAAGATCGACGATAGGGTCCACAACCTGGTATAACTCGATCAGGAACATCCGCATGTCAAATTTCCAATCTGTAACTTCCAAAGATCCACATTATGTTTTTAGAATAACATACTAAAATTTCATTTCGATCCAACGATCAGATCTCCGCCAATTTCCAAAACTGATTAGTGGTTAACGTTTTATTTTATTAACTTACAAATCCAATTCAGAAAGATCCGTATGTCAGATTCCCAATTGGTAAGTTCCTAAATTCTTCAAATATTACGTACTACAATATAACAAAGGTTGGTGACGACCCAACGGTCGGATCGTCGATTCACATAAATACCTAATAACATATTGTAGAGAATTTAGGTTCCAAAGATCAACCTACGTCATTCAAATATCAAAACTGAATTCAAGACATTTAATATAGCCTAAAAATAGCATTGGCGGTCCACTGACCACACACTGCCGCCAGTGGCGGTCGGCCGCCCCGACTAACCGGAAAATTCAACTATTTCCACAAATTACCAAAATTTACAGGAATGAAGATCTCAAAGAGAGGAACAACTTTCATACCTGCCATGAAGTCCAAAAGTGGACGGAAGATAGTTAATTTTTCCCACAAAGCCAGTGGGTGCCTAAAGCTTCCCGACGTCGATTCGTCGTCTACGGTGGTCCAATGGGGTCAAGGTTGGCTGGGATTTTCTCCTGGGATGATGGGCTACAAAGCCCAAGTGGTGGCATCTGCCATTGCTTTACCGATTCGCCAGAAAATTGAAAAGGGTGGCCGGAGCACTGTTGATTTTCGTCGACTTTCGTGGCCTCCAACCGCCATATACCATGGTTAATCAACTTTTGTGGCCTCCAACCGCCATATACCATGGTTAATCAAGGTAGTTCTTGGGTTAGTTTTGTAGAGGGGAACGAGAGCTTCAAGTTGGAGGTGGTGGCGTCAAAAAACTCCACCGGAGTTGGCCGGAATCGGCCTTGGAAAATGGGTGGTCACACATGGTTGGGCACGGTTGCATGGGAAGCTTTCCCTTTTTTCTTTTTTTTTCTTTTCTGATTGGCTCTCACCCTCTCCCTCTAATTCCAATTGGTTCCTTGACCTTATACTTGATTGGTCCTTCTTATTTGTGCCTAAAATCTGATTGGGCACATTCCCACAAGGTGGGAATTCAAATAATTTATAATTAAACTTTAAGTAACCATTTTCAAACGTCTATAACTATACCGTTATAATCCGGACTCGCAAACGGCTTTCGCCTATACGTTCACACCAACAAGTATTACGAGGATATGTTAAAAGAATAAGTCATACGTCCTCTAGACGATGGTCAACGGAAGTCAAAATCTTTGCCTCTAGGGCATTTTCGTAAATTCACACTTTTAAAATAAAATAAAAACGTAAAATTTGGAACAGGTTGTCATAAATACTTATGGTAAATCTTCCCGTATAGGTAATTCATCAAATGCAAGCCTTGCATTTTCCTCCGGATCAACCGCCATATATATTCTGACAAAATTATGAAGTAAACTACATGCAGTGATTATTCGTCCCTGAATCTTGATTGGATAGTGGGAAGGACTTCATAAGATAGCCCAACGTCGTTTGAAGAGGCCAAAACATCTCTTAATGACATTCCTAGAACGTGAGTGTTTCATATTAAAATATTGTTCATGATTCCTAGGTGCACGTGAATAGTCTTCCCACTCTTGCAAATGGTATCTAGTGCCTATATACGGTGCTAGAAAACCCTCACCATTCGTATATCCGGAATCAACCAAATAGTATGTACCTATATTAATTGATAATAAATTTTAGTTGTTGGCCAACAAAGGTAAGGAAAAATACTAGGTACTTGTCTATCTTTCCAGTTTGGACCTTGAGGCCATTAGCTCTAGTAACAGCGTCACCAAGAACTCTTGAATCAATAACTGATCCCTTCCAATCGGATAACACATATACGAATTTGAGGTCGGGTGTGCATACGTCTAACACATTAGTTGCTATATGACCCTTCCTTGTTCTATATTTTGCTCTATCTACATCAGGCATAGTGACCCTTATGTATGTTCCATCTAGCACTCGTAAGCAACCGTAGACAAAAGAAAAACTTATATTAATTAGCAACTACAAATAATTATGTTATTAATGATTTTACTACGATGATTACCTTAAAGCATTTCCATCTTGATTCCGTGCAATCCTCTGGGATAGGGGTTGGTTTTGCAAACAACACATCTTGCAAACTGAGTAATGCATGCAATACTCTGTGGACATACCGACTAATAGTTTCACCAGACCTAATGAATCTAACTTGCATTGACCTATTTTTATTGTGGTGGGCTAATAAGTTAACAAAAATAGCTACTTGCTTCTCTATTGTAACATGATCATCATCTACCAATCCACCACGAGTTTGTAGTAAATCACACAAAATTGCAAATGCATTCCTATCCATTCGTAGCTCCAACAAACAGTTAGTATCACTCAATCGTTTGATACGATTTATTTCCTCTCTCCTAACATGAAGTTTAACAAGTGTCCTCTACTCTAAACTAGCTATCTCCCGTTGTCTCCTTTGTTGTTGTGTATACCTCAACAATTGTGCATTCATAGTAAAGACTTGTGCCATTATAATCCAAACGTTCAAAAGAACAAAGAATTAAGTCTCATATTCATCCATACCTTCACATGCAAAAAAAAAAAAAAACAACACATGAATGAGTGGACCATCAACATACGCTAAATTCATTTTAGATACTTGGACTTGGTAAATTAATGATACTTGGACTTGGTAAAATTAATGATAAGAGTTTTACTCCAAATTTATTTTGTTTTTTGGTTGAATTGAAATAGAAACTCAAGTGCAAATACTTTATTTTGGAATTGTGAACGAATCTTCTCTTTACATCAAACCCCAAACCAACCCCCAAAATTATTTCCACATGTGTATATTACATGGATATATACGTGGGATTCCATCTGATTCATGCAGCTGGGATTTCTATTCCATGGAATGTTAAAATGCCGAACCTAGATCAACAACAAAAATCTCTGTTTCCTATCTTAACATATATGGAGAAAACTTCTTGTGGACAGATAAAACTTGGTTTCAGTGGCACTAAAAATTCACCATGCATAAAAGTGAATATGAATTTTATAGCCATAAAGGGTATCTATAACAAATAAAAAGTACCCATCTATGGAAAGGAAGAAAATAGAAGGGAGGGAGGGAAAAATAGTTGAGGACAAATGAATGGTAAGCAACATATCCACAAGAGGATAATTTTCAAAGAGAACCTCATACCAAATAACCAACAAAACAAAATAACAGATGCAAAAGTTCACCTTGGTGCTGCTACCACTTTAGAGCCTGACCAATTAAAGTTGTCAATCTTGATGGTGGCACCACAGTAACTTCCGCAGCAAGTGCTGAGAAATTCAAAAGAAAATAGAACTCGTCAAAGACAACGGAAATTTCAAAAGAATAAAATTCAATAACAACAAAAATTTCAGAAAACTTATTTTACTGCAGAAAAACTATTATAAGTGGCTTACTATAGCTCTTGATTTCCCGGTCCTTGTGATTTCGTTTTGGTCCAATATTATGTATTTGGAAACTAGCACTACTACAAAAGGGCTTTATAGTGTCAGTAGTTGGTGTCGGTTTAATATAATATAGTGGCGGACAAGATAGTTGCGACACTAACTGAACATGACATCAGATTCATTGTCGCTTATAAATGTCATAAAATGTCTACGTCACTTTTAAACCGACGTAAACATGTAATGTCGCTTATAACCGACATATATTTTAATAACTTTTAAATACTGGCGTCGCTTTTAAGTGACATAAATTTTGGGTGTCGCTTTTAAGTGACATAAAGTATTGTTAAAGCCATCGTCGGTTCTGAGTGACATAGATTTTAGTTTCTTTTAATATTTTGAAACCCGATGTCGTTTTGTTATCTACCAAATTCATATATACTTAAGTTAAAAAAATTTTAAAAGGTGGGTCACTAAACTTTTGCAAAATTTCAAATATTTTGAAATTTGAAATTTTCACACCACTCCGGTAGACTCCTGCACAAAGTGGCTCATTCTTCACAACCACAACAGCAGCAGCAGCAATCGCCGTTTCAAATTCAACAGAGCCCAGACCATGCTCCTGCCCGTCACGACGGAGGTCGTCGATCCCGAGTTTCAGAATTTGCGCTGGGCCGCCTAGTTGAGGCAGATGACTGTCATTGGGAGCGCTGGTCTTCCACGAAGGGTGCCTCTAGTATAAGAATCCAATGGAAAGGAAAAGGTGTTGTTTCATCTAGAATTCAGTGGTTCAGAATGGTAGAACTAATTATTGTGGTCTTCATCCTTTTTTATTTTTGCAGATTGCCCCCTTTGATCCTACCATGAAGAAGAAAAAGAAGGTTGTTATTCAGGATGCTACTGATGATTCTGTGGAAAAGTTGGCTGAGAAAGCCGAAAGCTTGACAGGTGGTTCAATTGAACAACCATTTTTTATTTGTGCTGTATTATTTTACAAGTACATTTGTTGAGACTTGTATGTTTTGTCATTGCAATTTCTGAGGGGCAGGAGAGTACGTTTGCTGGCTTGAAAAAGAAGAAGAAGAAGCCAGTACGTTTGCCGGGGGAGTCATGGAAGAGACGGAAACGGCGTTGTCTCGTATTGAAGGCTAGGTCAAGGAGGAAAGTGTGGCGAAGGGCGGTTCGGAGAGTAAGCAAAGGAGCGAGCCCAATGGGAACACGATCCCAAAATTGTAGACCATCAAGTCATTGGATTAGAAGCGGCTTATGGCCGAAGATCCAAATTGTGAGTCATTTTGCTTTTCCCTCGTGCAATTTCTGTGTACAAATTCTTCAATTTTGATATTTATTTTGGCTTCTTCTCTCAGATGTATTTTTAGTGGACAAGTCGCCAGTGCAGTACTTCATGGAAGAGATGTCAATTGGCAATTCATTGAAAACGAATTCAGAGACAGATTTTGAAATATTTTTATTATTATTAACAAAGGTGGTGTCGGTTAAGACCGTCACTAGTTTGCATATTTTATTTATTTAATTGTTATCTAATGTCGCTTTAAACCGATGTAATGTTGAAGTATACGTCGCTTTAAACTGACATCAACATCAGTGTTGCTTTTAACTGACACTAATTAGTGGCGGATTAAGCGAACAAACCGACACTGAAGCCCTTTAGTGACACTAGCAATGGTGTCGTTATTCCAATTCAACATTACGTTGTTTTATGTTGGATTTTTGCCAAATTTCCGACAGAAATCGGATTTCTTGTCCATTTTTGGTCCGCTGGTGATAGCCTATATTGTAGTAGTGTAGGCATGTCCATGATTAAACCCATCTGATTTCACTAAATTCCGTTGAGTTTTGATTGATAAAAATCATGTCCAAAGTTGAGTCACAGAGCTGCCAAATAACAGCAAGTTCTGCATCTTCAGTTTTGGGTCCCCATTTTATATTTGGTATAAGTTTCAATCTAAAGCTCTGTTTCCTACAAATCTACAATGGATTTAGTGTACTCAACACATGTGAATCATTAGATTTTACAGTGCAACATAATATCCAAAACCAAGTTAAATTAGCTCTCACCCACCTCTTTCCAATCCCCAAACTTTAACCTTTGTTTGGTTCCCGAGAAAACGCAGCAAAGAGCAAAATGAAACCCATAATTTTGAATCCAAACCTTGATAAATTGGGTCATGTAAAAGCAACACAAAGACTCTGACTTCAACATGCACAACGGACATACTGCCTCAAATTTCAAAACCCAGAACCCAAAATAATAGCAACAACATTCAAATTTTCCCTTTTGCTTTCTTTCTCCAATTTTCTCGGGAACCAAACAAAAAGTTTTGATCCCAAATTGCTCACTACCACAAGCTCGCACAACAGATCTACTTGCAACTTAAACACTTACACAGAATCAACAAACAACTAAATAACTCAAAAAAATCAGTAATTTACTAAACTTGCATAACAGACAAAACAAAACTCACAGAAAATTTTCAGAAGCTGCAAAAACAGATCGAACCTAGAATGGAGATGCAGAGCTCAAGATGCTACACGGAAGAGGATGAGGAGGAAGGTTGCGAATGAGAGATGCAGAGCTGCTACGCGGAAAAGGATGAGGAGGAAGGTTGTGAATGGGAGGTGCAGAGCTGAAGAGGCTACACGGAAGAAGATGGCGATGAAGGTTATGAAGGGGAAATGCAGAGGTGAAGAGGTTCAGCGGTTGAGAAGAAGAGAGATAGTTTTAGGGTTTGTCGTATGATTTTGATGATGTAAATTTTGAAAAAGGCAAAGGGCATTTTTGTCTTAAAATGTTATAAATTTGTGTCCCACAGACGTGGAACAAGTCGCTCCAGGGGGGATGCGGAATGAAAAATCATCCAAAACTTGTCCCGTGGAACATCGCGTTCCACTCATTTTAGGTGCACCAAACGTGGGACAGAATGTCTCGTCCCACTATGTTCCGTCCCATCCCACGTACCAAACGTGACCCTGAGTGTTTTAGCTGTTCTTATTAAACATTAAGCCTTGATTTTTCATATCCACATGCAATAAAAATAGATAACACAAGGCTGATATCAAAGGAATTGGAGGGCATTTTTGTCATTTCACTGTTAATGAACAGTTGTATTTCTCACATGTTGAACAGTGCTTTTCTTATGAGTCTTAGTAGATAGTAATATTACATGTGTTTTTAGAAGTTACTGTTGGAGAGTAATCTAATAGTAGATAATATTTAACAAATAAAATGCATCATATGTGTGTGATATATATTAATAGGATAATGCTAGGGAGATTAAATTTTTAAAACAAATTTGCAAATCAAATTATATGTCACCAATAAAAAATAGAGAAATTGCAAAAATCAACTCATTTTCTTAATTCTAATACTGAAATAGAACAAACCGATAATGAACAAGCATTGTACGCACCATGCACAACAATATGATAGAAATATGATTTTTTTACAACTTAAAATGACCTAATTACCCTTCATATAAGTGAGTTAATTTCTCATTTTCTGATCTCCCTCTCTACTATTTATCTCTCCATGCACCTCCCACACGCTCTTCTTCCCAAACCTCTTTCTTCTCCCTTCGCATTAATTTCCTTCACCAAACACTAACCCTAACTTTAACCCTAACCCCCCTTTCACTCTCCTTGTATCTCTCTAATCTCATCAAAATCCTTTCCACCCTAAAAAGATTTCAATTCCACACCCTTACATGGATACGCAGCCAAACAACCTCTTTGGCCCGACACCGCTAACGACGCATACACCTTCCTCGAATTCAACACCCAGGGTGAGGACTTTGACTACCCGAAGTTCCGCGACCCAATTCACTCTCCTGTTGCCTGGCCCACCCCTTCAGATTCCTTATCGGAACCTGCAAACCGGGAGTGGCAGTGGAGGGGTCTGGTCGGACAGCCAGTCCAGTGCGTCCGCAGTTCCATGCGTGCCGGTACTGCAGCGTGTCGAACCCGGCTTTCAACGCCAAGACTTGTAACATATTATATTTCTTTGTGTGTTTACTAATAATTGGCACAAAATGATGTTTTTTTTTTTGATGAATTTTCAAGATACGTTCATTGTATGTACACGATATGCACATGATATGCTCACATATCAGAATTCAACCCAAACACCCTGAGCTCATAGCTCTCTCTTCTAAATCAGAAAAATGATGTCATCACTTGTGAGTTTGTACAATTTATATGTCGGTATTTTCGTCATTTCAGTTTTGTGCATGATGTACATAACTTGTGCATGACTGGTTTGTCTTATTTTAGTTCTAAGATTAAGAAAATGTGTCATTTTTGGCAATTTTTCATAAAGATAAGAACATAATCAATACTTAAATAATAATTCAATCATTAACAAATGGTTTTGTGTGTAGTGGTACAAGTTGTTCTTCACCATGAGTTTTTGGGGTTCCAACCGGAAAGAAGATATTTCTGAAGGTAATTTTATTTATATGAGGATGAAGTGATTGGTCGCAGAAAAATCTTGTCAGCCGGACCACCTTCGTCGAAAAATCTCGTCAGTAGGTCACCTTCATCGGAAAATATCGCCGCAAGGATCAGTTGCGTAAACATTTAACTCTTTTCCCATTCCAATACGAAGGATTCGTCATTGAAATAATAAATAGCAAATGGGTCAGCTTGAAAATAAATAAATTGCTAGTTGTAGAATATTACTCTCATCAGACTTAACCTCAACTAAAATAACAAGGGTTTGGATAATTTAGACCGCTCCAACTTATTGGCAGATCATCGTCGCAGGAAAATCTTGTAGACCGTTCGTCGCAAAAGGTAGTAGGATTAAATGGTAATTATGTAATTGTTCTGAATTGTAAATTTTTTTAATTAAATGATTTTGTTGACTTTTTATTTACTACCTAAACTAAAAATGTGGTATTTTTTCTTCACTTTTCTTTAAAAATAGTATTTAAATTACTAAAATGATTATAAAAAATTTATACGATAAACAAACACTATTCGGAAAGGTGATATAAGTGCATTCCTCTTTTAATCGGAAGATGCAATACACACACACACACACACACACACACATACATCCTTGGCAAAAACAAATACAACAATTAAAGAGTGGTGTAACCATCACTGTTCTAAAATTTTATGTCTAGCCTTGTCTAGGTTCTGTGTAGACGCTAGGCATCTGGTCACCGTCCTGATTAATTTTTAAGCATTTAAAATTAAGAAATGATGCCTAAACCTATATAGGCACCCCCTAGGTCACAATTCCCACTTAGATAGAAAATAGATAAATTTCATTTTGCATTTTATTTTTTCAATAAATTGTAAGAGACTTGTTAAATACTTGGATAAACAACCATTTTTTATTTGTTTCCCATGACTTCAATATGTTGTAATATTTCATAAACTATGTTATTCTATTTTACGATTTATGTATTTTAATACAATTATGTATTTTTTTTAGCATAGTAGACATTTGTTTATATGACATATAATAAATTTAATTAAACTTAAAAATACTATCTAGGCCCAACCTAAGCGCTAACCTCCTACCTGCCGCTCAACTAGTGTCTACTGTCTTTTAAAACCTTATTATCCATACACTCATTTTTAGCTTCCGCACACTCCTTGATACTTTTGGTCCTTTGATCTTATTCAAATCATATAATTTGATGACTGAAAATTGAGAGGAGTGTGCAGGAGGTTATAATAAGTGTACGAATAGAACTGCCTAATTAAATTCAAACTAAGCAAAATATAACCATGCAGAAAAATATAATGGGAGAAGGGAATTATTATTATTTTTTATTATTGATACACCATGGGGTATTACATTTAACATGATCCTGGTGTTGTACTTAGAAGATAGTTACATCCGGCGGAGGTTCCTCATAATCAGCGTCGGATAAAGCGGGCGGTATAGGTTCGGATAAAACGGGCGGTGTAGGTTCGGATAAAACGGGCGGTGTAGGTTCGGATAAAGCATCAGCGTCGGATAAAGCGGGCGGTATAGGTTCGGATAAAACGGGCGGTGTAGGTTCGGATAAAACGGGCGGTGTAGGTTCGGATAAAGCATCAGCGTCGGATAAAACGGGCGGTGTAGGTTCGGATAAAGCGGGCGGCATAGGTTCGGATAAAGCGGGCGGTATAGGTTCAACTTCTGGTGGCAGGATGGGCGGCGGCATAGGTTCTTGAACAGCTGAATTTGTTTCTGCTGTGTTCAACAATCTTGCTTCAGCTGCAATGATTCCATAAGAGAGAATCAATGCAAGAAGAAACACATGTGCACACAGAAGCTTGGATCTTTTGGATACCAGCGCCATGAGAGAGAGAGAGAGAGAGAGAGAGAGAGAGAGAGAGAGAGAGGGAGAGGGAGAGGGAGAGGTGTGCTTTCAACTGAATGTTATGAAGGGTATATATAGGATAGACGAGCAACATTTACTGCTCTCACACAACGTTATATGCATGGATATTTAAGACTCACGAGGAAGAGCAACTCAGAACTGCCGCTGCATGGATGGATAAGGTAAGAATTGCTTGGTTCCGGAAAAAGCCCTGTCAGAATTTCAGGTTTGGCAAAGCAGTTACATGCCTCTTTGTTTTTGTTTTTTTTTTTTTTTTTTTTTGTTTAATAAACGATATTATCTACCCTAAGACATGAGTAATGAGCTAAACTTCATAATTGGCTACTAATAATATGGTTCAAATTTGCTTTGGTGAGAATTTAACCTAAAACTCTCACTTACAAATTAAAAGAATTACCACTTGGTTCTAAATGACTTATTTTCATTTAAATTAAACATTTTTCTTGCCTCGTGCGATTATACGTTATGTTCCGTTCATGGCATAAATTTCACTAGTAGTCCGAAGCAAAAGATTCTGTCTGATTGACTAGTAGTCCTAAATTTACATGAATCACATACTGAATCATATATCTAATTAATAAAAGTGAAACTCATGGATATACATAAGTCTCAGTTTAATAAATCAATATGTGGTTTAGAATGTGCATGGTCTCAGAAAATGATTCAAGTAGCTTTCTTTTTGGCACATTGTGCACTGGGCAGAGGCCGAAGGCCTTTCAATTCGAAAACCACGGGTTGAACCAAATAGGGAATTGAGCTAAGTTATATAATGGTGCTATTAAGATTTCATAGTAGATTTAGGGTTGATTTGAGATTGTGGTGCTTTGAAAAAAAAAAAATTTATTAAAAAAATCTAAAGCATTAAATGTGTTTGGTAAAACAAAAAAAAATGTTATTTTTTTTAAAAAACTGCAGTCAATGAAAGTAGAAAAGCAGAAGCACGGTCAACTATGCTTCTAAAAAAAGTGTTTTTTTCTTCAAAGTATAGTAATTAATGCTCATTTACGCCCACATGTTTCACAAAATTACAATCTTTACCCCTACATTATTGTTTTTGACAATTATTAGATCACATTAAATGCCATATCATTTTTAATCATTTATCATATTCAAAGTAATTTATATAAAAGTTTACCAAACACTCATACACTTTTTTTAATATTAAAAACACTATTACAAAAAAAAAAAAGTTTGTCAATCATTCAACAACTTTATTTTACAGCTATTTATTCTCATAACACAACAGAAACAGTTTTTTTTTTTTTTTTTTTTTTTTTTTTTTTTTAAATAAAAAAAAACACAACAATACCAAACTAGCCATTAGTAGCCCACTACTACTCACATTTATATTGATTATCGCATGCACATATGTATAAGTGGTAATATATTTTGTCAAGTTTCCACATGAGATTGCATTCTTCAATAGGTATAAACATAATAATTAGTTATCAAACTTGTTATTTGTGAGAATCGAACACAAGAATTGTTACTTACAAATGATAACAAATTAATACTAAATCTTAGTGATACTAAATCATAGTGTGGCGGCAGATGTCAATTATTATGTTATTTTTTAATATTGGGACAAAAGTTTTTAAAAGATACAGGTTCAAAAGTTCCAATATTAAATCAGACCGTAAAGTGGTGGCTCATGCATGTCGTAAGTTATGGTGTTGCATGATCATATTATCGTTCACACAATCTAAATATTGTTGCAAATATGCAAATGATCAAGCTTTAAAATCAAGTAATACATGACAAATTAATCAAATCCAAATTTATGTATTTTATTCTGGCATAGGCGCGGGCTAGGGGACGACCATCAAACACCCAAAGCTACCAACATTTAATAGAAAAGTAAAACGTACGAGGAAAAAAAGTAGCCAAAACCTCGAAGGAAAAATACAAACAAGGTTGTAAAAACCTATATGAAACGGTAGTTGGGCATGCGTAACCGGTCTCTATGACAAAAAGAAGAACTAAGAGTCGGATGTTAATCTCACCAAGTAAGAACATAGATAAGAATAATATACTTTACAGTCTAACTACAGATGAAAGCCAGAATCATATTTTACAACCAAATTATTCATATAGTACATTCTAATAAACCCTTCATTAACTAATATTCTTAATATAATATGATCAATTGCACTTCATGACAGTCATGAACTTAATTGGACCCATATACAAATAAAGAAGTTAACAATTATTTAATTTACTGGTTTGGCTCTGCTACTTGAGGTCCAGTAGAATGACCAGCACCGGGACTGTACCCTGGCGTCGTGGGCCGGAAATTGTCAGTAGGAGCACTCTCATAGCCAAGAACCGGTGTCACAGAGTCTGATAATTCACTTTCCAACATGTTTCGGCGCGAGTTGAGATAATTGTTGCTGCTGATTGATGTCGATCCCCCTTTAGTATGATCTGTTTTTAGCGACCTTTCTTCAGTTGAAATGATCCCATAAGAGAAAATTAGAAAAAGAAGAAGAACGATGAGCTTGCCATTGGCCATGATAATAAGATTAGTATAGAAAACAACTGATGGAAGAGAGAGAGAGAGAGGTGTGCTGTGGTTCCAACTGAATGCAATGGAGGGTATTTATAGAGTTTGAGCTGGGGAGTTGGAGTAGCGGAGTGAAATACTTGAAAAATGAAATTTGAGCAAATTAAAGGAGGTGCTAAAAATTAATTAAAAATTAAACGGTCAAATGATTACATGTTTCCCTCCTCAAAATTCCCTTAGTTTGCACGTCCCATGCATATCCATTACCATATAGTCTGTTGCCAACTTGCCGCACAGTGCTTTTCAAATGTGTTTTATAGCCTGACTAATTAAGGTTAGCTGTAGGGATTAAAATCTGTCTAATGCTTCAACAAATTAAGGAATAATTT
Organism: Pyrus communis; assembly: GCF_041283825.1. NCBI lineage: Eukaryota > Viridiplantae > Streptophyta > Magnoliopsida > Rosales > Rosaceae > Pyrus > Pyrus communis. Next base: position 16,598,591 of record NC_142572.1, read on the forward strand.
AAATGGTGCCATACAATCCAGACCCACAAGCCGGGGCCTGATGAGACGTTTCTGGTATGAATCCAGCATTTGAATTTTGACCTACCAGTAGTGCTTGGGTTGCCTCTTGATTCTAATCTTTCCTTGCTGGAAATTAAAGTTGCGTGCGCAGCTAGAATTTGCTGTAACCATTCATGCATATTCAACTATTTTATGTGGCCAACATAACGAAAAGAACATTTCATATCTCATGTTGTCAATGTGATGCAAACATTAAATATGTTTTACCTTTTTTTTATTCGTAAATGTATGTTTTTCGAAATAACGTATTCATTAAAGATGGAACGAATACATATATGTATGCCTTATTATCTTTTAATCTAGTTGAAGGAAAAAATAGTATTACACATGCGCCAAAGAGAAACCAATTTTTGCTATCATCTAGGAAAAGGTCTACAATATATGTCTTAATTCCAACCGGTTATTGTCACTCAGTACTATGATTTGGTGGTATTCCTCTTTGTATAGAAGTGAAAGGTCTTAGGTTCGAATTTCGTGAATGACGAATTCGACACTAAATTAGGATGCCCATTATATGGTTTAGCCAAACTCTCCCTCCCCTTAGTATAGAGATGTCGATGTACTACAAAAAATTTCCTCCCGTTACGAATAATACAATTGTTAAGCAGAACGGATACAAATGAATTAAAATCAAATTCATCAGAAAAATTAAAATCAAATCCAACACTAGGGTTTAAGAAAAATAAGTCATCTAAATTAAGGATCGCAATTGAATTTTCTATACTATTTGAGTTTGCCAAGTTTTAAAAGTGTGCAGACAAATGGGGTGAAAGTTAAAGGGCCGTTTTGTGCGCTGGTTATCATGAATCATGATAAGTATCAACCTTGGATATTGTGTGGGGATACGGGCTATAACTAAATCACTTTTTGAATCTTTAATATTCCACGATCGAGTATATATTTCAAACTGCACGCACGTAATGCGATTTTTTTTCAGTTAAGCACTGATGCATCTGGCCATGATTCTCTCGCCAACTCCAAGCCCTCCGAGTATCCAATATTATGAGATCAACTTTGGTCAAGTTGATCTAAATAAGTACATTATATTACGTTTATTATCTAGGATTGACTTAGTTTGAATAACTCATTAAGTTTGATGCAAATGAAAATATCAGTGCTGATTTACGTATTTTGTTGAAGTGAAGGTAGGAGTGGAGAAATTCTAAAAAAAAGTTATCTTTTTTTATTCAAGTGAAGATAGAAGATGTAGCTTTATATATGATTCTACTCTCCTCAATTCTCTTGTCTTTTTCACTAGGAACCAAAGTGTCGTGACTTTGTTACAACATCAATAGTTAATTTTCAATCATTAACAAATAGATACACATGTTATATTTAACATGAGAGCATTACTTAGCGAGTGAGTGACAAATAAGAACACATAATTAACATTAATGTCATATGTGCTTAGTGGTCTGGTTGCACCTTTCAATTAATGGACAAGAGATTTTGCATGGGTGTGAAGCAACTTACAAATGATGAACAACATGGGAAGCCACTAGATATAAAATATACGAGTTAAACAAATACAAATGTATAAACGTCATTCTAATCGTCGTTTTGCTAACAAAAAATTAATGGTGATCAATGATTTAAGTCTAGCAAATACAAAATTAATCGAGATTTGGTTCAAGCATAAGGCAAAACTAAAAGTGCACGACTGCAAGTGTTCAATATTGATGCCATGTGCGCAGTGCGCACTAACATTTTTCAAAAACTAGTCTTGCTACTTGCTAGGAAAAGAAAGGTCATCAAGGTTTGAAACCCCACAAAGATCCACGGCAGCCCCTTATAGTGTATAGGAATAATGTCCTATTGACTTTCAACCCCAAGGATCCAAATTAATTGACATCTGTCATGTTCTTAGGCCTCTTAGTAATGTCCCTCCTTTCTATCTCTCCCCTTATGACAATGTGGAAAGAGAATCAGAAGGCGGTGGCAGTGAAACATATTGGTAGAGAATAGAGTTCCATATTGGGGAAATAATAAAAAATAAAATACACAATTTAATTACATGTAGGATCTACATCTAATATCATCAAGGTCTTTTGTTATAAAATTCAACATCGATCAATATGTAGTTAAGATGAGATAATATTGATGTTATTGGTGGTGAACCACACTGAGCCTAAAAAGTTCATAATTGTATTAGAGCATGTTATTCTTCCGATGCTTCTCTAGCCTTATTTAATAATGGGATCAAATCCTTAAGCTGGGCTTTCAAAATTTGCCCTAACTTCAGCTTTTGGGTACCATTGAGTCTTTAAAAAGTTGCGTTGCATTTGATGAATAAATGATATCTGACTGGACTCTAGAAAAGTTGCCTAAGATCTGGCACACTGAATTGCTAGTTCCTGATGGAGAATTCTTTCTCGTGTGATCCTATGTGTGGTGACTCGTGAGGGAGTTTGTTGGGGAATAGAGTCCCACATCAGAAAAATAATATACAAAAACAATATCCAACTTAAAAGTTTATTAGATACAACGTTACTTATTAATAAGTGATTAAATTTAAACAATAACGATGATGTTGGTAGTGAATCATATTGAACCTAAAAAGAGAACCGAGAGTTAAATGGGAAAGGAAAAGCTCCTCTCCACCACAGAAGAGATAATTAAAAGGGTTGTCCAAAATTTTTGGGATCATGGTACCCATATTTGGTTGGTTCCTAAAGTCATGGAAGTCCCACCATCCGATATGTTTGGACCCTAGAAAATGGAGTAAGCTTTCGGTCGGAGAGAATTACTGTGAGTGATTAAATGCCTACTTCAATTAAATGGAGTAAGCTTTCATTCAACAGTATATAACTTTTGTTGAAATACAGAGAGCATATAAGAGGGTGTCAAATTGTAAGTCCTCAATAAGTCGTTGAAAACAATAGATATGTATCCGAGATAAGGAATCTGTCTAAATAAAGGGCAATTGAGCACTATATGGAAGCTTAAGAGATCCATTCGCTTTTACGGCTAAGCCGGATTGGTGTTACTACGTATTTTACACTATTTTTTATACATGTCTTTGTAGGAGTCACTTCGTAATGTATTTAACGATTCAAATCGTCTATCTTTTAAGCATTCCTTTAGATTATGTGTGTACAAAAAAATCACCATATCTGAAACTATATGACATTTGTATTAAAATTAATGTTACTTTAAAATTGTATTTGTCAATTTTCTTTACTACAAATGAATATGTATCTCCAACAGTTCCCAACTGCCCTTGCAATTGGGTGAAAGTGCCTTGTTGTCCACAAAAACTTGCTCCAGCAGTGAAAAAATGAGAGGGCAATTGGCAGAATTGCACCAGCAAATACCCGTGGGTTCCACCGACGTGATGAACAAATGAGCCATACACTGTTTTTCCTAGTGGAATGGCACCGTTGGATTTTCAACAGTCTTTTAATTTGGATTCTGGACCGTTAGTATTCAACAGAAAAAAAAAAAAAAATTGTCTTTTTGTGGTCAGCTGCCACATGGCAGAATCCTGACCTTCCAACAATTATAATTTTGAGACATGCGTTAATAAATCTTCCATGCTGAGACCAAAAATCTCTAGTAGGTGTGGAAAAACTGGATGATAGAACAATTCATCAACTTATTTTCTAATCAAGTTAGAAAATCTGCCTTCTCCCTTTCTTATTTATGCCGGTTGGGATCTGAAACGGGTGTAGTGCCAATTGGGTCAAGACTACAAGAGTTCAAGTTGGGCTCAGTCCAAAGTAGGGCCCATCATTCTCAAAGGTCCATAATAAACCAAACAACAAAAACACAAGCCCAACCCACTATCATAAACTCAGTCCAAAACCCAAAACAGTCCGAAAAACCACCCTGAAAAAGCAAAGCAAAAGCACGAGGGAAATGTGGAAAGAAAACTTAAAACGCAGAGAGAGAGAGAGAGAGAGAGAGAGAGGAGAGAGAGAGAGCCCAAATGTTTCAAGTTTTCAAGGATTCAATTCAATGGTCGTTGGCGTAAGAGTGGCCGGTGCTGTACGGCGCAAAAAAAATAAAAGAATATGCCGTTGATGGTAAATATAATGCCTTTTTTGGGTTCGGTTTGGTTTCGTAATGTCCTCCTCTCTCCTCGCAGACATTCTTAAATGCCAAGTCGGTTGAGTCTCACAGAACGCAAAGAAAAAGATACCCGGAATTTCCAACTACTTGCGTACCCTTTTTCCCTCTCCACCTCCTCCTCTTTCTCTCTCTCTAAAAAATTTTCAATCTTGAGAGGTCCCCGAGCGTTATTGGATCAATTTCTGCTCGGTGGTTTCGGCGTCCCACGGTGGTTTCTGGTAAATTTCTGATTAATTTAGTTTGATTGTCGTCTGCTTCTGTGCTTTCTGCTGCGTTTTGAATGGTTTGGTTTTCGTTTTGGGTTTTCTGGAATTTCGGAATCAAACCCTGGTGCCGAATACTCTGTAAAATTTCTGTTTTCTGCTCCAAAATTGGGTTGCTTGCATATTGGTGTCGTTTGAGCTCTTTTGCGTTTTGGGCGGTGTGATTAGTTTTGTAGGGAGGTTTAACGAGTTGGGTTACTTCTCATTTCTCACAAGTTTTGATTTTTAGTTTAAATTTGGTGGTATGGTTGATAGAATTTTGTGACCAAGTATTGGGATACTATTGTATCGACTTTAACTTGCAATGCTGGCGATATTATTAGCTCGGAACTAGTTCTTTTCGCTTGGTTTGGTATGAGCTGTGAGGGCGGAACATGTTTGAGTAGAAACGAGGATAAGTTGTTTTGCCCAGATCACTTCACATGTTTCTTATCTGGGTTTCTTTTTGTTCTACTTCAAACAATATGAAACATTAGTAATTTGCTTATTTTGATCTACTTACTGACTTTTTGTTATAATCTGTCTTTGTGCTCAGGATACCGGAGGTGGTCTATGTGGCGATTCTGGCAACCACGACCGTAGTTTGGTTTATTTGTAGTAACTTAAAGGAGTGCATGTTCATTCGATGGGGTCGGATATGCAGTCTGTTGGTTTTCTAGATACTTTAAAAATGGAGAGGGTTAGGACAATTTTAACCCATACATATCCTTATCCGCATGAACATTCCCGTCATGCCGTAATTGCTGTTGTTGTGGGCTGCCTCTTTTTTATCTCTTCTGACAACATCAACACCCTTATAGAAAAGTTAGACAACAATATTAAGTGGTGGTCTATGTATGCATGCTTGTTCGGTTTCTTCTATTTCTTTTCGTCCCCATTTATAGGGAAGACTATCAAACCGAGTTATTCAAATTTCAGTCGGTGGTAAGTACATTTCTCCGAATCCTATAAACGTGAGTGCATTTGCACTATCTCACATTCACACACATGTACTCATATATTGTTCCTAAGTTTGCATGAAAGAGTTCTAAGTTTGGGAATTACTATTTGTAGGTATATAGTCTGGATTTTAGTGGCGGCTGTCTATCATCTTCCTAGTTTTCAATCAATGGGAGTTGATATGAGGATGAATCTGTCTTTGGGTTTTAATGTATTTGTCACTTCTGTTCTGTTTCTTCTTTTCTTCCACATTATATTCATTGGCCTTTGGTACATTGGTCTCGTGTCACGTGTTGCTGGAAGGAGGCCAGCAATTTTGACCATTCTTCAAAATTGTGCTGTAAGTTGTAGTAACACTTTGTCTACCTCATAATGTTTCTAGTTTTTATATTATTACGGGATGTAGTACAGAAGAACCTAAAATTCTTATGCATCAATATATAATATATTGATTTTTTATTCATGCATTTTTTGTTCATGTAGGTTCTTAGTGTAGCCTGCTGTGTGTTTTATAGTCATTGTGGCAACCGTGCTATTCTTAGAGATAGACAACTGGTACGAAGAAACTCTTGGTTTAATTTTTGGAAGAAAGATGAGAGGAACACATGGCTTTCAAAATTCCTCCGAATGAATGAGTTGAAAGATCAGGTCTGCTCATCTTGGTTTGCTCCAGTTGGGTCTGCAAGTGATTATCCACTTTTGTCCAAATGGGTCATTTATGGTGAGGTACAGGCAGAACAAAAAACAGATCCTCTTTCCTTCCCCCTAAACTTTTACTGTTTCCTTCGTATTTGATTTATTTATTTATTATTATGATTATATACTTATTAATGTTTTAATTTCTCAGTTAGCATGCAATGGTGCTTGTGCTGGTCCATCTGATGAAATCTCCCCATTGTATTCATTATGGGCCACATTCATAGGCCTCTACATTGCTAATTATGTAGTGGAGAGATCAACAGGGTAAGTGGTGAATTGTAAAACAGATTTAAAAAATGAAACTAATGGAGATTAAGGAAAATATGTAACAAATTTTGTTAGGTGAAGGATTTATCGCCTTATGCCTTTTCAATTCTTCTTATAATTGCCTCATGCTCATTTGCTTCTCAAATAAATAGGTGGGCTCTTACTCACCCTCTGTCTGTTGAAGAACATCAGAAGTCAAAGGAGAAGCAAATGAAGCCACATTTTTTGGATATGGTTCCTTGGTATTCGGGGTATAAGCTCTATCTATGTCTCTTTGTCTCTTCTCTCTCCTCCTTCCCTTTCTTTCTGTTCTTGTGCGCCGGGGAGCTGTACTCACTTTGTTGATGTTTGTATTGCAGAACATCAGCTGATTTATTCAAGACTGTCTTTGACCTCTTGGTATCAGTAACTGTCTTTGTTGGCCGCTTTGACATGCGTATGATGCAGGTAATCTCATAGCTTCATGCTGTGTAAACTGTATTCTCCCTTTGCCTTGAGATTATTCTCTCAAAATTTTCAAAGCCTATCAAATATGCACTTGAATCATTTCTCCTTTTCCAATATACATGTTACCATTCAAGTTTTTTTTTTTTCATTAATTTGTTTTTCCAAAGAAACCACTTTTACCATTTACTACTGAAATTTTTATGCCATGATATATTGACATATTTATGTTTCCCTCTCCACTGATCAGGCAGCAATGGACAAGGTCCATGATGGAGCTGAACAAAAGGATCTTTTATATGATAACTTTGTTGAGAAGGATGATCTATGGTTTGACTTCATGGCTGATACAGGCGATGGTGGAAACTCCTCTTATTCCGTGGCTCGGCTTCTTGCACAACCTTCCATTAATATTAACAGAGATGGTTCCATGCTGAAGTTACCACGTGGAGACTTGCTACTTATTGGAGGGGATCTTGCGTAAGTTGACATTCTTATTTGAGCATATGGCATGGGTGATCAGTGATTAATATTATGTACATTTTTGTTTCATCCTAAATTATAAGTGATGATTTTTATGGTCCCTTCTCTGATTTAAATTATTACTCTAAAGTAGTTCATCAGTTGTGTAGACATGGTATGAAACGAAATAAATTAAACTTTGAGTCGCAAATTTCTGTTTACACTTGAAGGGTAGAAAAATTCCAAATTTTGTTTGACTGTAATTTAGTGATAGTAATAGTTCAGATTTCACATTTGGTGGCTATTTGTTTTTGTTATAGATTTTTGCAGGAAGTAGTTCTCTTCAATGCTAAGCATGACAAGGAGTACTTAAATTAGAATAGTCGTAATTTGGATTCCATAATGACTACTCCTTAAATTAGAATAGTCGTAATTTGGATTCCATAATGACTACTCCTGGAACCGGATTGATCTGAGATTGAATATTCCTGTGTAAGTAGAGTTTTGTGGACTATGTAAACTGATGTTTGAGGTGGGTAATGTAAATTTCATCAGAAACTTTAATAAGTAAGCACTATGACGAAACCACCACCACCAACCGTATTGCTCTGTCCTGGTCCAATTTGACTTTTCTTTGCCACCATTTTCTCTGCTTACACCATTTCTCTGACCAGTTGGACATTGGTTAGCTGCTCAGCTGGTGCTGTCTACTTTATTCCCTAGTTGAAAGAAAGACCGTGTTGGAACCTTGGTTAAGATAATGTTAATTGGCTAAATACCTGAATATGCCCATGATGTTTGATTTGAAGATTCCAGTAAAGTTTTTGTCGATGTTTTTCATCCTTTCTGACCTTTGTTTGTCATGAGCACTTCAACCTCTAATTCATTTCATTGTTTTTTTTTTTTTTTTTTTTTTTTTTTTGTTTTGTTTAGGCATGTATATCTCTGATAATGATAGTTTATCATGTTAAATATCTATTAATCTGCTAATTTGATATGTTTAGGTATCCTAATCCATCAGCGTTCACCTATGAAAGGCGCCTTTTTTGTCCTTTTGAGTATGCTCTCCAGCCTCCTCCATGGTCTAAACAAGAGCATATAGCTGTAGATAAGCCTGAACTACCTCGTGGTGTGTCTGAGCTGAAGAACTATGATGGACCTCAGTGTTTTGTCATTCCTGGAAACCATGGTTCGCCTTACTCTTAGCCTGAACATCTTCATAAAAGCTATAATGTTAATATGGTGTAGTAAATATTCTTTGTTTCTTTTTGCAATTACAGATTGGTTTGATGGACTTCATACATTCATGAGGTATATATGCCATAAGAGCTGGTTGGGTGGGTGGTTTATGCCTCAAAAGAAGAGTTATTTCGCTCTGCAACTCCCTAAAAGATGGTGGGTATTTGGTTTTGATCTCGCACTCCACGGTGATATTGATGTGTACCAATTCAAATTCTTTACAGAACTTATTAAGAACAAGGTATTTCTTTTTTCTTTTTCTTTTTAATTTCAATATGGTCCACTTAAAGTGGTACCCATGGTTTATCAAGTTGTTTTTACATTTTGTGAGTTGTTACTTTTGTCCTTCGCTTTTTCTTTTAACTTTTTGGAGATACGCATAACAGGGTCCAGTTTTTGCAAATACGGTCCTTTTAATTGTTTCTGTGGTTCACATTACACAAGCAAAGTATTGGTAGGGGATGAAACAGGCGGTTTTTTTTTTTTTTTTTTTTTCTTTATCTAATAGTGAACTGGGGAGGATTGACACTAGACTTGTTATGAATTCATATATATTTTCCCCCCATTTATAAATGTAGAAATGTCGTATATTATGTCTCTAGAATTGAGGGTTTCACCAATGTGATAGCTACATAAACTATCACATCTCTTCATCTCTTAATTGTTTCTGTTCTTGATGCATGTTAAACCTACATAAACTATGTATATGCTTGCCAGGGACACCATTGAGCTTTTTACTTTGCTTACTTCTGATTTTCCAAGTTTCGAATTTTGATTTTTACTGCAGTTAACGTTCTCATCTCTTCATGTTTCTTCCAGGTCGGAGATGGTGACTCTGTAATCATTATGACACATGAACCAAATTGGCTTCTTGATTGGTACTGGAACGATGTTTCTGGAAAGAATGTTGCGCACCTGATATGCGATTATTTAAAAGGGAGATGTAAGCTTCGAGTGGCTGGAGATTTGCATCATTATATGCGTCATTCATTTATTAAAACAGATGGTCCAGTTCCCGTGCAACATTTAATCGTAAATGGGTGTGGTGGGGCTTTTCTACATCCCACTCACACCTTTAGTAATTTTAAGAAATTTTGTGGAGTTTCATATGAGACCAAGGCTGCTTATCCTTCATTTGAAGATTCAAGCAGGGTTAGTATCGGTTTTTAACTTTTTATGAGACCAAGGCTGTCAATACTAAATTCACATTTATTTATTTATTGGTGCTAACTAGTAGTTTTTCTTTTTCCAGATTGCTCTGGGAAATATTCTAAAATTTCGAAAGAAGAACTGGCAATTTGATTTTATCGGTGGCATTATATACTTCATATTGGTCTTTTCTATGTTCCCACAGGTGAGTCTTTGATTACTTCGTTGCTGTGTTTTTGCTTCCTTAGAGAACTTGCAAAATTGTTTCATATTTGCTTATCCAGTGATGCGATTATACTCTGTTATTTTGAAAATTCTAATTTTTCCTGTTTTTGTTTTGTAGTGTAAGCTTGGTCATATCCTACGAGAAGATTCATTTTCTGGTCACGTGGGGTCTTTCTTTCAAACAGTGTGGAATGCTTTTATGTACATGCTGGGACGCTCTTATGTGTCTTTAGCAGGTGCTGTTCTGCTGTTAATTGTGGCAGTTATATTTGTCCCCTCTAAAGTGTCTCGGAAGAAACGATTGATGATTGGAGTTCTTCATGTGTCTGCGCACCTGGCTGCAGCTCTAATACTTATGCTACTGTTGGAACTGGGTGTTGAGATGTGTGTCCAGCATAAACTACTGGGAACTTCAGGTGAGTTTTTATTATCTGTTATGGGTTTCTGTCATTCTCTGTTGTATTTGTTCGTCTGATCATATTGATTATCCGATAATTTTTACCATTACGGAAATTATGTTCTTGATTTTGTGTTATATGATGTAATTTTTACTTTTCAGGCTATCATACTTTATATCAGTGGTACCGATCGGTGGAGAGTGAGCACTTTCCAGATCCAACTGGCCTTCGAGCTCGTATAGAACAATGGACTTTTGGCCTTTATCCAGCATGCATCAAGTATTTCATGTCTGCATTTGATGTTCCAGAGGTATGGAAAACTCTTTCCAAACTCGTTAGTCCTTTTCTTTGTTACATATTGACGATGGAGTAACATCATCAGGTTATGGCTGTCACCCGAAACAATATATGCAAGAATGGGATGGAATCGCTATCTAGAGCGGGTGCTGTTATATATTATGCTTCCGTCTTCCTTTATTTCTGGGTCTTCTCGACCCCAGTGGTTTCTTTGGTGTTCGGAAGTTACTTATACATCTGCATTAATTGGCTTCACATACACTTCGATGAAGCCTTCTCCTCTCTCCGAATTGCTAATTACAAGTCTTTCACCCGATTTCACATCAACAGTGACGGTGATCTTGAAGTTTACACTCTCGCAGTTGATAGGGTAAGAAAGCAATGTTCAATGCTGGTTCACTTTCCGATAACATATTCAGGCCTTTCGAAAATTAACATCTGAACTAAAACGTGCAGGTCCCGAAAGCATGGAAGCTAGACCCTGAATGGGATCGGGAGCCAAAACAGCCGGAACAAATGAGCCACCTTAGAAAATTTCCCAGTAAATGGAGTGCAGCAGCCGGTCAACAAGATCCGTTACATACCGTTAAAATCGTTGATCAGTTTGTTATTCGACAAACAGATAAAACTGATGTTGGAGCAAGTGATGGATCAGTAATTAGCTGATATGCGCTTTGCTCTAGTTGTAATATTATTGTAGCTCCCTTCGTTTAGATAGCAATGACGGAAAAGCAATACGAAAAAAAAAAAGAAAAAGAAGCTTGTGTTATAATATTTTGCATCCTGAACTTTTTACCCGCCCGATTTGTACAGAAACTTGGTCGTGCGCATCGGTTCCGGATTGAATCTTGTCGTCCGCACCGTGAACACAGATTCTTAGGTAAAACGAACGGCAATACATCCCCTTTATGTACACGAGATGAGAGATATGGATGCAAAAAGATATATTACCAGTTATACAACAAAGTATCTCGTCTACAATGGAGAGTTAGGGTTCAAATTCTCCTCTTTTGAAGGCCAGGCACGGCAAAGGAAGTGCATTTCCAAGATCCAATCAATTAGATACAATGGAATTTAGTAACAAAAAAATTCAGCTGAAAAATACACAGAAAAAAACTTAAGAGCATGTATGGTATTTTACTTGAATTTAACTTTTTAAATTCAAAAATAATTTTTAAGTTTTAGGCTTTAAAAACTTGTTTGGTATAACTATTTTTAAAAACTGAATTCAAGACTAACTCAAAAATATAGTATATTCTCTAAAAACATAAAAAATGAGTTTTTAGAGTTTTTAAACTTAAACTCACTCATTTTTATTAGGAAAACTAATGAAAATGACTTGAAAACTTTGAGTTTTAATGATAAGGACAAAATAAAGGGTAAAGTGAATAGTACCAGAATTGACTTTTTAGTGTAAAAATGTGGTTTTTCGTTAAAGTGAACAGTATCGTGAACTTTCGTTAAAATTCCATTTTTTTTCTCTCCCTCCTCCCCTCTCACTCCAAAGCTCTCTCTCTCTCTCTCTCTCTCTCTCTCTCCCCATTCTCTTTATTTATTTATTTATTTTTTACTTTTTTCATTTCTCCTCCAATCCTCTCATTATTTTCTCGGTTTTTTTTTCTATCACTTCTATTCCTCTTCCTCTATATCTCCTCCGATCCTCTCACTTCTTTCTCTTTTCTTCAATCATCTTTTACTTTCTTTCCTCCTCTCCCCTCTTTCTCTCTCAACCCTCTTTTTTTAGATCTCTTTGTCCAGTTTAAGTTGTAAAATTTAAATTTTTTAAATCACATACCAAACAAGTTTTTGAGTTTTAAAGAAAATTGTTTTTAAGAAAACTTCTTAAGAAATGTTTATAGAAATTATAAAAAATTTCAAAAAGGATACCAAACAAGCTCTAATAAACTTACTAAAAAGATGGACGATAAAAAAAAAAAAAAAAAATATAAACCTACAAAATTTCAATCGAAAAAATTGATTTTCTGAACTGAAGTGGTTAATTATGTACATTTCAATCTGATGAGAGTCTGATCAACTCAAATTAGTGGGTGAACTGAAGAATGCTGTTGATAGTCTGCATGCATGAAACTCTCGTACGACGTCCCTCTGAGTGCTTTCTCTACATCTTCCCAGTTCTCGACTTGTTTCGACAATGACGTCGTATGTATCTTAACCTGACGGCTCTTGAGCTCCCTGTGTGGCAACCTTAGGAAATCTTGAACCTCATCAAGTTTCTGCAAAACCAAATTTGTAGTTCATAAGATGTCGAATAATAAAGAATTAGTTAGAACTACTTATATCATTATATGATAAACGGAAACTGTTATTGCTCTCTAAGGATCTCATCTCGCACTTTCTTATGTGCAAATCTCTCATTTGTTTGATAAAAGACGAGTGCATAATGATTTTTTCGGACTGACTTACAGTACGGTTGTTGATAACCTCCTCGTAGTAAACAACAATATGGCGAGTAGTCTTGAAATATTCAATGGCTTTGGCAGCTTCCTCCTCATCTTGTTTAAGATCGGGAATTAGCAATGTGGCATTAATCTTGGGCTTGTACTTTGCAAGTATTTGAGCCTGCAATTAATTTCATAAACTGTAACAATGATCTCTTTTATACAAGCAATAGCGAGACTGGAAATCGAACACAGAATTTTTGTTTTTTGTATTAATTATTTTTTGATCAAATGATAGATTTGTTAGATTAGATGTTAGATTAGGAAACCGACAGGGTTCGAACCTAGAATTTCAATATAGGGGTCTAATTTAACTGTTACAACTTTCTCTTTTATACTAGCGATAGTGAGAATAAGAAGTCGAACATAGAATCTCGATGCAGGGTTAGAAATTTTAAACGCTTTGAGTTATAAGACGAGAGATTTTTATAATTACCTCCAATGGAGAATGGGTATGTGACTTGTGGGTGCCATTGAGTTGCTTAGCATCTTTATCATATGAATTTGCAAGTACAGAAATCTTTCTGCGGAGTAAGTTTTTTCTGAAGAGGAATATTGCAGACACTCCTTTTTCCTTGAAGTACTTCACTATCTCTTGGTGATTCTCCATCAAACCCTGAACCATTACCATTTACATATTTAATTAATTAACCACATTAATCATCTTGAACTCCTGATTAATCAATTAAACATTTTAACTACTAACCTGGTTAAGCATCCACTTGAATCCAACGGCAGCTGAACACTCATTCTTGGAGGCACTACTAAACCAGTCAAGATTATATACTTTATCCATGTTCTTCAAAATCGAAGAAACATTAACCCTCCGATCTTGAACCGAAAATATCTCCCCATTTGAGCTTACATTAATGTGACTATTCAACAATGTTTCAAACCATCCACTCCCAGATCTTTGCTTTGACAATATGGCAAAGTAGCGGACGGGATTGCAGACGCATTCCCTCCTGAGAGTGTGAAAATCACTTCCCGTTAATCAAACTAAAAAAACATGCATGCATATATCAAATAAAGTTGATTAACAAAATGGAATCTTGACTTCACAGGTACCTTTTGAAGGTTTGAGGTTTAGGGTAATGCAGATAGCTGATTTCCGATTGCTCATGATCATCGGGAACTTGGCACGGTTGATTAATTTGGTCGCGGTGATTAATCGCTACGATGTTCAATAATTTGGTCTTAGTCTGAGTGTTTATTTGCTTCAAACAGACTAAGCAAATAAAAACTCCACAAACCATTGCAAAAAGCAGCACCACCATCCTCAGTATTAATGGAGATTTCTTGGGAGCTTTAGTAACGATTGTATCCTGCAATTAAAAGTAGCCCGAAACGGATGAAACTTAAAAGTTAGAATGTACATTAGTTGACGAAATTAAGAGTGACAGAAAGAGCTGAGCATACTGTGGCTTCCATCTAAGATCCTCCATTAAAGAAGAAAAATAACAGAAGAACAAAAAGCTGCTTAAATAGGATTTTGCTGTTTTATTTTTATTTATTATTTTTTCTGATTGGAACATATTGAGAAAAAAAAGGCGAATGAAGTGGTCAGAGCTTGAAAAAATCAGATCGAATTATTACTAAAGCATAATCAGGTTATACAGTACTTGCACTAACTAAGGTGATCAAAACGACAAAAATAATAACTAAAAACAAAATGGTTATCGAACGAGCGCTAAATTACTGAAAACCAACCTTATCGAATAAAATGATTTCTTCATCGTCCATTCTGTGAGCAGAAGAAAGATAAATCGGCATTTCTTCGTCTTCGTCGTCGTCTTCTCCCTTCCCTCCAACACTGTGTTTTTGTTTCAACTTTATGAGTGAGTTGGGAGTCGGGATTGAGGTGGTGACAATAGAAGAACAGAAAGAGAGCAGTGGCTGTTACGTTATGTCCTGTTTTTAATTAAGCTGCTGCTTCACCTCGTGAAAAACGATACCATTTCTTCTCCTTCTTTGGCTTCTAAGCAAGTTTTACTGTTTTAGATTCTGTATGTATTTTATTATAGTGTCATTATAATATTATGTTATATATTGTTAATTGTGAATTTAAGTTGAAGGGTGAATGTAAAAAAAATTAGAAAGGAAATACAAAAGAGACATAAAATCAGAGACAGCTGACTCGCGGCCACACTAAATTTATTACTTGGATCTAGACTTTGTAATTTAGAAATGTTGCCTAGGGTTTTGGACAGGCTGAATTTAGAAACGTTGCCTAGGGCAATATGGAGAGAATAAATAAAATGTTATAAACTATTTTTCTAATCAATTTAATTCTTAATTTTTCATGTATTGAACTACAAGTACAAAGTATAACATGAAATTTATATAACTCGTTAATTTTGATGTGTTTGCAAACACAAAGAGAAGTCATAAATTAGAAATGCTCATGTTTATGTG
This sequence comes from Pyrus communis, assembly GCF_041283825.1. Classification (NCBI taxonomy): domain Eukaryota; kingdom Viridiplantae; phylum Streptophyta; class Magnoliopsida; order Rosales; family Rosaceae; genus Pyrus; species Pyrus communis. Next base: position 16,613,978 of record NC_142572.1, read on the forward strand.
TTAGTAAACACATAAAAGTTAGGAATTGAAATGATTCTAATACTCAAATGTTTACTGACTTCATGGATCGAAATCAAAACTAGGTTCGATTACTGTAACAAAATAATTTATAGAATTTTTTCAACTATTTACGAGTAAAATTTTCAAAAGAAAAATATTACTTTGATAATAATACTATTATAATTTCTTAAAAATATTATTTGTTATATATTTGGTTTAGACTTGAAGCCATTGCTGGAAGTTTCAAAAGCACAGACCTCAAGACTTGAAGTGAGCTGCCATAACCAAACCATAAGCCACGAAAGGACAGGAAGCCCCTAATCGATATGTACAACTTGCTCCATAACTTGACCACAAATTATTAAGGTTTCGGCCAAAAGTTTACTACGTCTTATGATCAGTGATCTAGTATAAGAAGTATTCATCGATCAGTACTTAAGAATTGTATCTAAATTAACAAGAGTTTTTTCAGTTGTCGGTTCGCGTTTTTTAGGAGAATTTTTTAGTTGTAACGGGAACATAGATGATACACTATATGTTTTTATGCAAGTGGTGAAAAATTTTAATTTTTAAGTTATTAATTTTTTAACACACGTAACCCACTATTTATAGGGGTGTGATATCCACACATCCTATTTTACTTTTCACATACCCTTCTAATTTTCGACAGTCGGATCGGATGAATTGAAGAAGATCAACATACATAAATTAACAAGAGGTGTGTGAGGAGTAATTTGAAGTGTGTGGATAACACATCTCTCTTTATATAATAACACGAAATTTTCCATCTCGTGTGATGATCCCATTGAAAAATCTCTGGTTTTTAAGGAACGCAAATTTATCGACCGGTTGCAATGTTTATCGTGGCATGTGTGGCTCATGAATTTTTGAACCCATTTGTTACTTAATTATTACAATTAATGCAGATGTTATATGATAATAATATAAGGGGGGCAGGAGGTCAAAGAAGCAAGGGATTCATATTCTTTGATAAGTTGACCTCCCACGTTGCATCGCTTCTTTTACGAAGGCTTTCAATTTCGCTGTTACGCATCATACATTCTTTTTTTCCTTTTCACAGATTTTTTTTAATTTTCAATCGCCGATTAGATGAATTAAAGAATATCAAAATATATAAATTAACAAAATATATGTAAAAATTAAAAAGTATGTATGAATAGCATATCCAATTATAAACTAAATCTCTCCTTATCTTTTGTTGGATTATCATACTAATTAGTCTAATTTATATTTTGCATTACCATGTTTGACTTCCCCACTTGATCCGACTGGGAATCTGAATTGGCCTTAAGCAGCACGTGCTCCTAAACTCACCGTCGTAGTAGAGCATTTATATATCTTATTGTTTTTTCATTAAAGGAGAGGAGCTGGTTATTTTGCCATAATAGTTCATCTTTTTGGAAGTCGAAAATACTTACAGAGTCATTTTAGCATCTCTCTAGTCACTAGATCATAGTATGATTCAGGAGTGCCAGAAAATCGAATCCAGAAGGTGTCGTAGGGAATACGAATTTGAAATTCATTCCTACTTACTGAGCCACCCCATAAAGGGTTTTATCTTTTTGTTTGTTTTTTTAATTTACTATTACTATTATTAAGGGAATGAGGATCGTCTCTGAATCCTATTTATGAAGATCCTGGGAATCCTCCAATCATGTCCGTTTATCGTACATTGTACGGTCAGTTTTCGTTAGGTACTATTTATATTCAATTTTAAATAAAAAAATTTACAATGATTTCTAACCGCACGATGTACAATGAACGGATGTGATTAGAGGATCTCCAGGATCCTCACAAAGAGGATCTGGAAAGGATCCTCATTCTTATTGACGGGAATGGAGAGAGTTCAAAGCAATCAAAATAATTTAGGAGAAAGAGGAAATTTCAAACTAGACGCATATGTAAAAACCTAACACTATATCCACTAAAATATTGAACCACATACCAGAGCATTTATCTAAACAATTATATCAAATGAAAAAAAAAAAAAAAACGATAATACAGATACAGTAATGCAATTGGAATAATTTGGAGTGATTTTTTTTCTGTGTAATCATCAAATTCTTATGTGGCATTATTATTCTACTCGTAACATAACACAATGTATTTATGTATGTATCGATACTATGTTTAAATCCATAAAGTGTCATCCACCCATACAAATCAAAAGTTTTAAAGTTGCCATCTCTGAGTTAACTCGGTAATAATTCAGTAGCAATATTCTTCCCTTAAAACTATCTAGTTGCAGTTGGGTGCTTTCTCAATCCCCTTATACATCATCCTAAGGCTACGATACTACTACAAGGGCTTCCCAAATCTGAAAGAGTATGAAAATCAACGATTCTTGCGCCGCAAGGCTCAGCAAAAGAAGCTGCTTCTTGTGCTCAGCGCAGCCTTACGGCAGAAAAGTATACAAGACATCCTCGTCTTCTCTCTAGATAAGTGATGCAATGGTGTTCATCTCCAGCTCGTAGAGTTAAGCCTGTTGAAAAATCACCTTCTACACAAAAATGAGTCCACCCTAGACCAGTGCTACCTGATAACAGAACAGAGAACCATTGTTAGCGATCGCTGCTGTGACAGAAATGCACCAGAAAATGCAAGGATGAATTTAGCAACCAATGTTTGAAAGCAGAGCTATTAATATCTGAGAAATTCAAAAAACGAAGGGAGAATATAAATTTAGACAGCCTTACCGATAAGTCATCTCCCGAGCAGTTTGAATCAGATTACTTGGGCTCTAGGATGATCAAACGAACTATCAGCCCCAAATACCGAAATGATTTTGTTGTTTCTTTTAAGCATTTGTTTTTGTCATCTTGAGTCCAATGCTGCACTCACAAAACAAAAATTTCCAACTTCTAAGTACTAAGAAGTAAACACAATTAGAAACTCAACCAAATGCAACCAAATACAAATAGTTTTTCAGGCATTAACCTCTCCGAGCTTGTTGACCTTCTCACGAACACCTTTCAACAACTCCTGCACGTCCCCTTCCCATGTGTAAAACCCCAACTCCCTTCCTTCCAGCAACTTCCTAGATACCTGAAATTCACCAATCCCAGTTTGCAGAATGCAAAAGTAGCTACTAGTCAGTTGATCCCGTCCTGTAAAAAAGCACTGGAAAGAACCTCATCTTTCCACACAAAGATCAAAACTTTCATGCTTCAACGAAACGGGCTGAAAGTTGGAGACCTTCTACTCTACATCAATGCATTGTATTTTAAGTGGCTTAGCACTAAATTCCATTACATTTCTCCTCGCAAATTCAGCAATGTATGTCATACGTAGAATTTACGCAACTTCAGCAACACCGCCTCAGAATTCAGAACAATTAACATAAATTTCAAGACTTTGAATAATTTTTTTTCTGATGTAATCACCTCAGAAAATAACCCTTGAGCTGATATCTTGGAGGCAAAGTCACAAGTTTTGAATTTCATTTTTATATGTTTATTTTCTAATGTAATTTGAGCCATTGGATCATAGTCCAAGTGGTCCCTTCTCTAACCTAAGATCTAAGTGATAGAGATCAAAGTGATAGATTATGACAAGTGTAACATAGGGTGATAGAAGGTTAGGATTTAATCTTGGTGTAACTTTGTTAGAGAAGAATCTCACTTCTCTGTCTCCTCTAACAGTTATATTGGTTAGTGGAGTGTGAAATACAATTAGAACCTTCATCACTCTCGCAACACCATAACTGCATTTTCTCTGCAACTTTCCTTCTACCCAAACACTCAAAACCTTCATAAAACTAAATACCAGAAGCTATGAACTCTAACATGTATGCCGTACGTTGATGTACTCTAGAATTTACGCAACTTCAGCAACACCGCCTCAGAATTCAGAATAATTAACTTAAATTTCAAGACTTTGAATCATTTAGGTAAGATTAAAGAATCCTGAAAACTCAAAAAGTACATGTCTTGCAATGACATGCTATAGGCAAGATTAAAGAATTGATGAAATGAAATCAGCCATAAACTCTCAAGCGACGTCATTTGATTCATTGACAATGCGCTCGACGGTGTCTAATACGAGCTTGCTGTCCACCAAGTACTTGATAAACCCTTCCAAGCTTGGAGATCTAGTTCTTAGCTCTCCTATCTATGAAACATCAAAAAGTAATTCTATCAACATCAATACAACAAGATTTGCTGGTCCGAACATTCAGAACCAGCAATCTGATACTAAAGGGAGGAAAACGTTTAGGTTGTACTGTCGGTGCTGGGCGAAACACAATCCCATTCTCCAAGGCATGTCTGTGTAAAACGTAGGATTGCTCAAGAGTTCACTTCAATTGCATGCCTTTTCAAAGAGAGGCTGCATGTATTTATATTCCATTTTAGATTACGTCACGGAAAGAAATCCCTATTTACAAGGCTATTCAAAATTCAAATATTACAACAACCTATACAAAAGAAACATATCAGAGAAACAACAAACATTTAAAAGAGTTGTAACCTAAGCTAACTCTTCAAGGATAAGAATTTAGGTTGATCACAACCTCCTAAAGTTGCGGGAGCAGGAAACAAACACTAACTTGGTCTAACATCCCCTCGCAAGCTGACAAATGGAGGAACAACAGGAAGCTTGGAAACAAGAAGCTTGAACCTTGTCGATGACAAACCTTTTGTGAACAAATTAGCAACCTGATCTTGAGCACAGATGAAATTGACAAGTAATTCACGTCGAACCACCTTATCTCGAACATAATGATAATCAACCTCCAAGTGCTTTGTCCGTGAGTGAAACATGGGATTAGAAGCAAGGGCAATGGAGGAAATATTGTTGCACCGTCAAGGTGCAAGTGTAAGTCTCGAAAAAGAGACCTGAGCCATGAAAGTTCTACAACTGTATAAGCAAGTTGCCTATATTCAGCTTCTGAACTTGACCTACTAACTGTCTTTTGCTTCTTAGAACTCCATGACACGAGATTGGACCCAAAATAAACACAGAAACCACCAATTGAATGTCTTGTATCAAGATTGCCAACATAGTCAGCATCAGAATAAGTCGTGAAATGTGTAGTACCAGATTTATAGACAAGGCCATGATTGTATGTGGCCTTCACATAACGAAGAATTCTCTTGACTGCCTGCCAATGTGCACTTTTTGGAGAATGCATGAACTGATACACCTGGTTCACAGCATAGGAAAGATTCGGTCTCGTTATTGTCAAATACTGTAATGCACCCACAACACTACAGTACATCTCTGGATTGTCGTGTGGTTCACCATCATAAGCACTAAGCTTGTGACCGCTAGGAACATGAGTAAAAATAGGTTTGGCATCCAAAAACTTTGTACGTTTCAACAAATCCAAGCATACTTGGCTTGATTAAGATGCATTTGTTGCTGAAAATACTTAACTTCAACCCCCAGAAAGTAATGTAGATGACCCAAGTCCTTCATCGAGAATAAAGTACCCAATTTCTTGATTAAGCTCAACATTTGACGAGGACTATTTCCTATCAACATGATGTCATCCATATAAATCAATAAAACCAAATAGATCACACTGTGATTGAAAACGAATAAAGTTTAATCACAAGTCGAAGCGTGAAACCCTAGTTAAAGAAGAAACTCTGAAAAACGTTGGAACCACGCTCAAGGGGCTTATTTCAAGCCATATATGCTTCATTGCAATTTACACACATGATTTGGATATTGCTGATCAACAAAGCCAGCAGGTTGTCGTATATATACATCCTCTTTTAGAAATCCATGCAATAATGCGTTCTGTACATCTAGTTGCCTTACATGCCATCTTTTTGAAACTGCTAAATTGAGAATGCGTTCTATACATCCAGTTGCCTTACATGCCATCTTTTTGAAACTGCTAAACTGAGGACAAGTATGATGGTGCTGTGCTTGATCATAGGATTGAAGGTCTTTGTGTAATCAATTCCAGGTTGTTGATAAAACCAATTGGTGACCAACCTGGCCTTGTGCCTCTCCATCGAGCCATCTGCCCATTTTCTGATCTTGAATACCCATTTGTTTGGCAACAAATTCATTTTAGGATGATAAGGAACAAGTTTCCAAGTACCACAACGTTGCAAAGCATTGAATTCTTGAACCATGGCATCCCTCCATGCTTGATTTTTAATTGCCTGACTAGAACACGTTGGTTCAACAGAAGAAAGATCAGTAGAAACATGCAACTCATATTTAGGGTTAGGTTTGAGTATTCCAAACAGCAAACGAGTTGTCATTCGCTGCAGTGGTACAGAGGGCACCGAGGGCTGACTCATCTATGTATTGGCATGATCTGATGATGACATAGGCTGATCTATATCTGACTTATGAGGTACTGCTTGCTCATTTAAATTGAGATCGGTGGAGATAGGGTTAGGTAAAGATATAGTGGGTGGTTGATTTAAGGGTTGTGGTACGATGGGATTTGAGGGAGGATTTATCAAATATGAAGGAGTGGGATTTGAAGGAGGCAAAGACACTAAGGGTTGAGGTGAAGTTAGGGAGTTGGTGGATGAGGTTGACATTAATATAGGAAAAGTAAACAAAAGATCAGGAGATGTAGCACTACCTGTTGGATCAACGTTTTCCAGTGGAGATGTGAGTTCCTTAAATGGAAATGAGTCCTCATCGAATAGGGCATGGTGAGACAAATAAATTCGTCTCGTGTACAAGTCCAGACATTAGTACCCTTGATGATTTAGTGTGTAACCTAAAAGCACACACGGTTATAACTTGGGTTGAAGTTTATTTTGTGCATAAGGCACAAGCCATGGAAAACACCTACAACCAAATACCTTCAACGTCTTATATTTTGGAATTTTGGCAAACAATTTTTCATATGGTGACTTATATGACAAAACCCGAGTTGGCAGTCTATTGATTAAATAAGTTGCCGTTAAACAAGCATCAAACCAGTATTTGTTTGGAATTTGAGAATGGGAAATCATGACAATACCAGTTTCGACAATATGTCGATGTTTTCTTTCTGCAATACCATTTTAAGTATTGAACATATTTTCCACTTTAGATTTAAATGTAATAAATATTTGAAACACTTTAGACATATTTTTCATTGGAAAAATCCAAGAATATCTAGAATAATCATCCACAAACAAGACATAATATTTAAAACCTTCAATTGAAACAACTAGAGAACACCAAACATCCAAATGTAAAATTTGCAAAGGAAATTGGGAAACAAACTCGGAAGCACTAAATGGTAGTTTCGTACTCTTTCTTAATGGACACGACAAACATAACAGTACATCAGAAGTACCATGAATTGGTACTCGTTTATTTGAAATTAAAAACTTGATAATAAATGACGCAGGATACCAAAATGTGAATGCCATTTTTGAGCCAAGACTCGAATGCCTACACACACTGAAATAGGGTAATTGAATTGTCCACCGCCACCAAAAAATGGGTATAAGCCATTCTCACATCTCCCTGGAAAAGCGTCTTCTGGATCTTGAGGTCCTTAACAAGAAAAAAAATGAGGAAAGATAAGTAAATAACAATTGTTATCTAGGGTAAACCTGTAGGCAGAAATAATATTGGTTGAGGCAGTGGGACATCTTTGAATGTTTTTCAATTCAAATGAGCACGACTTCGTTTGAATTTTATTTGAACCGAGATGAGATATAGAGAAACCAATATCATTACCTACACCACCAACATTCTCATTACCATTATGCTATTTTGGGTTGATCAAATTCTGAAGATCTGGAGTCACATGTGCATTAGCACCCGTGTCAAGCAACCACTGTCTATTAGGTTGCTTGTTGATTGTGACGGGTGATGTGGCCATAACAGTAAGTCTCTTTGCTGGAATTCGCCCTTCATATGCTACATTTATTCTTTGGAAACAATCTAAGGCAGGGTGCCCTTGTTTTCCACAAATTTAACAAGTGAGTCGTTCACTTGTAGACGTGAACTTCTCACCATTGCAGGCAAAGTTGAGCCTCTGATTATTGCTGCAAGGAAGAAACCCTCGCTGGTTGGTAGCACCACCACCATGTGCAGACGGAGACACACTGCGTCTATTGCCTCGAAGTTGTCCACCACGATCTCTTGCAGTCACATAGGAGCAACCTCTATAATAGAAGCAGTTTGCTCAGCCATCCTCCTTTTCGTTGTCAGTAGGAGAGCTTCAAGTGTAGGGTACATGATTAGAGTGTCACGTTCCTGTGTATAACTCACAGTCATTTCATAGGCAGGACCCAGATTGTTCAAAATAATTTGGAAAAGCTCATCATCATTCATTGGTTGCCTAGCTAGGGCAAGGTTGTCAGAAATCGAGTTCATTCGATCAAGATAATCAGCAATAGACATATCTCCTTTCTTCGTTTGCATCAGTTCATTCCGAAGAAACAAAATGCGATTTTGGGACGAGGAAGCATATTGTTGCTCGAGAGCCTCCCATGTATCATGAGAGGAAAATTCAAATAATACAACAACCTATACAAAAGAAACATATCAGAGAAACAACAAACATTTAAAAGAGTTGTAACCTAAGCTAACTCTTCAAGGATAAGAATTTAGGTTGATCACAACCTCTTGAAGACGAGGGAGTAGGATGTAAGAATCCTAATTGGACTCAACTAGTAGTGATAAAGGTGTGTCAACATGTTTGAAATTATAAATCAGTTAGGGTTTTATATACGTGTAAAACCATGTCCTATAATTGAGGAGTTACATTCATCATGCTTTGCATTTTGAAGCACGTACTAGAACTACTTCCTCCACTACTGGAACTGAAAGCAACAGCTCTATAACCAACCTCCACAATAGATGGAAGTTGGGTAACCTTGCTTTATTTAAAAAGGATTCCCTGCTCACAGAGAAAATGTTCTTCGTTTTTGGGACTATCACCATAAGGACATACAGGTCTCCAAGTGAGTAAAAGAGCCTTTTGCATCGTGTTCATGGCCTCTACAGGAACGAATTGGTGATCTTTTGTATTATGCAGGTAAGGTTTCACTAATCTTGCTGCGTTGTGTTCTAGAGTTTACTGTTAGTTTTAGGGTTAATTCCAACATTTCGTATCAGAGTCATCTAACAGGCCCTAGATCCAATGAATTATTTCCAATCACTCTGAGAATGATTAGATTCATATTTGTTGAGAAAACTTGATATATATAATTCTTTATTTTCCTAACTTAACGAAACTGGTGTGTATATTTATATACATGTACGCTATTTCAAGCCTGCGTTTCTTGCCATTTGAGGTTGTTAACTGGTAGCATTAAAACTTGTTCAGACTTGTTATATGCATTTGATTGATTTAAATGACTGATTAATTCTTGTCTTCTAAGAATATATTGGTTAAGTCTGACATGTAGGTAGCTTGAAATATTGGAGTTCCGTGACTGAAAATAGATCATTCAATCTTGATCAATAAAAGTAAACTGGGTTAATTAGTGGGAGTACAAGTTCTCTCTTGTGCAGTCATCCTTAGGTTCTACAGGTAGTATTACACTTTTATCTTGTGGTGTTGCTGACAGGTTTCATATACAAGTAATCTTGTTATTAAAGTCTCACTCCAAAACGACATATACGTATATATATCGGTAATTAATGGCTTGCTAATGATTTAGACAATTGCAGAGCTATGTATATAGTGTTATGTCGCTAACAGCTATTTTTTTGGGCATCTAATGATTCATCTTGTTAAAGACTCCAATTAAAATAATCTTCACGAAAAAGTGGGATTATCAGTATTTGACAAAAACTTAATTGTGGTTTATGGTTGTCATTATTAATGGTTCATGTGTATAAAGTTTTTCAGACACATGTTGGAAGGCATGATGATAAAGATAACTCATCTCAAAGGTTATTGAAACTAACGGCTTTTGCAGGAGCAACAACCATGATAAAGTATTCTTGAACAAATGGTTATATAATTTTTCACCAAAGTGAGAATTATTAGGAAGTTCTGTTCAAGGTAATTTTTACATGAAATTGTGACTAACAGTTTATAACATGATACTAATCTTTCCAAAGAAAGAAATAATGATTGGTTCAAACTGTGACTCAGTGTATAGTATTTCATGATTCCGTAAGGCAACTTTAGTCTCCTGTCCAAAGATGTGATTCAAGTTGGAATGTGAATTTTGTGAAATAGCTATACAAATAAGGATGCGTAATGCATATTTGGCAGTTTATGTTTCTTGCCCAAAGGTGTAACATAAATCTGTGTTTAATATTTAAAGTTGTTTCTCATCCGAGGTTGCAGAGTAGAAGCTATTCTTTGGTTTCATCCATGACTTCTTCAGGTAGGTAATCATTCATCTCTTTACACTTCCAATATGTTGTTCGCTGCTGCACTTTTTGCATATAGGTAATGTCTTCTTAATTACACTATAATACATATTGATATATAAATATATATATATTGGCACATAGACATTGGTGTAATGCAATTGTAGCTTAATAATTGAATCGTTGCCCACATGATATTTTATTCGATCAATTTCAAAGTGGGTCTCTGCTTTCCCATTTGTTTAATTGTAACACTCCTTTTGCTTTGAGTCGGGTTCCAATTGATAATAGGTTTTGCATAAACAATTATTGATGAACTTAGAAAGCAAAGTAATGAAACATATCAACTATATATAACAACGACAAAGTTATCACATACTTGCATCAACTAAGCAAAACGCAACGGCTTAGTTGACATTAGGACCAGTGATTTTAAGGTTCTTTGATCAAACTTGCATCTTAATTATAACAAATGGATTGATGATCTTCTTACCCCAAAGGTGTAGATCATTATTTTTTGTTCAATTAGGTGGCATAGTATGAATTTATTTCATAAAAGTTTGTGAAAGCCTTGCCCAAAGGTGTTGAAAGTTTTCATGAGGTAACCCATGTAATGTGTGATCAAGAGATAAAGTTCTTTATTTTTTATTTACGAATGCTTCTGCTATGAGCCTCATTATAGGTATGTAAGGACCAATTTTAATGAAAGCATGAGATAGAAAATATTGTTATATATATTTCTCTTCATGAGAGATGTTGATGCACAGAAATTGCTTGGCAAATTATGTCTTGAATAAAGCTTAATCAATGGCACATATATGGACCATGAAAATGCTTGACATTTTGATATGTTGTACGTATATGTGTCTTCTCCTACAATTCACATTTTCGTGGTCATTGATTATGTATTTTGTTTGTTATAAATTTATAAGTAATCTATGCTCATAAAGAAATCTATGCTGGCAGGTTCTGATTAGTCCACTTTGCTTGTCTCTTGGTTATTAATAGGACAAACATGACTTCTTAACTTGTTATATGAATAATAAGTGTCTCTGGTTTATTTTACATAACTTGAGGATTAGTCATTTTATGTGTGTGTGTGTGTAAATTAATTATAGTAAATCCTAGAGTAATTGGAACTCACTCATGGAATCTTGTTTTGGATTTCTATTCTATTGTGTTTAAAATTTTAAGCAACTAATATGCCGAATTTTGGTGAAGCAATAAATTAATGAGTGTTTTGCTCAAGTGAGAGCATAAGTGACGAAATCGTGAGATTCACACTCATTAACTCATTCTAAAGTTATTGAGTTCTAAAAGATTATGAGAGTTGTTCTTTGTGTTGTCCAAATCAAATTGAAAGTAAGGTAAAGTTTTTGAAAACATACGTATTAAGTTTCCTTGTATGATGAATGCATGTTTAATATTCAACATCCATATGTGAGAGAACAAATCAATGATGCCAACCGTACTATTAGCATGCTCTACCATCCAAGTCTTGGAACAATAACTAGTGTACGCATGCATATGGCATATGGCATATACCACCACAACATGAATCAAATGGAAAGTCATTATTTCCAACGCAATCAGTTTCAGGCTGTAAAGCAAGTTTCAGCAGTTTCATGCTGTAGAGCAAGGGTTTCATAATTTTGCACCAGAATTTGCTAAAATGTAGTGTAAGGAAGCTCACCCTGATTCAAGCTAGCATGACTCAAGTTGAATTATAATCTTAAAGATGACAACATGGTTAAATTGCGTGACTATATATAATGTATATAAGATGTTTATATGCGTTGTCTATCGTCTTTTTCTATTGCATATGGTTACATTGGATGGTTACGTGTTGGTCGTTATAAGGAGTGTGAAGCTAATACGAACTAATGTTTGATATCGATACAATTGTGGTCCAGTTGTTTCATACCGTTTGATTGTCTGTGGTATGGTTTTGTGTATCCATCATACATGCTTATATGAATATCAAGGAAAGATTGGAATATCTTGTGCATGAAAGATTGTGATACTTTTGTGACTTTTTCATTGATAATGTGATTTCTTGCATGTTAAAGAAACATAAAAGAAAATAAAAAAATAAATAAAATTATGTGGTAAGATGCTTTTTGTTAACTAATTATCGTAGTAAGATTGCTCCCAAAGCATGCATATTTCAGAACTTTATCAAAAGTGTTGTTCTGTAATTAAGTTATGATTAATTAAATTAGTGGGAGTGATGACTTTATATTTGTTATGCCTTACATCTTGCAAATTATTATGTATTGTACTCTTTCGCCATAAGGGTTCTTTCTAGTTTGATTAAAAGATTATGTGCAATAAATAAACTTGGTGGCCAACTAGTTAGAATAATGGTTAATTGTACTACTTTGTGCAAGTATTTTGGACTTGTGACTTCAATTTTTGAAGTAAAAAGGAAGACTGTTATACGGTGATACAGGAGATCAACTTGTGAATATAAGGATGGAGATTATGACTATTCAAATAAGGATCCATACGGCTATTGCATATTCACATAAGGAATAGTTGATATGTCTCTGAAAAGATTTGTTGCATACAGTTTTCTAGAAACGTACCACTATTGTGAAGCTTTATTATTAGTTTCGATATGCGAGATTAGTGGGAGTGTTCAATAAACATGTAGCAAACATGGGTGTGCATGATAGTTTTGATTCTGTAGGAATGTGGGAGTAAAACATGCTACCGCATGAATTTTAACTATTTACTAGTGTTGCTGCAAGTTTGTGTTTTGTTGTTTCATTCAAGCTTATATTCAATTGACACTATGGTTATTGATTCAGACTTATTTAAAGCACTTAATGTGGCCAATGATTGTTCCAAAGAACATATTGGATAAGTTTGTTTTGTGCAGGAAGCTAGAAATCAACTCGAAGTCCAGTGTTTAAGGATGAAAAGCTCTAAGGATAAGTCTGATTAAAGTGCACTGGACAGGTGAGTGTGGAAGGAAAAGGTGTGAGAATTGTAGTGATTACTGAAGTATGGATTGCACATATATGCATATGTCATTGACATCATACAGTGCGATTTTGAATATCGTGATTTCAGGGTGCATGCAGTATTGATACATGCATTGTTTTCTGGAGTTCGATTTTCAAATGGTTACTGGTAGATATGCATAGGATATGGATTGAATGAAACTCACGGTGATCACTAAGGAATGATTTATAATGAACATGTTGTTTCAAACCACAACTAGTTAACATCCAAGTGGGAGAATGTAAGAATCCTAATTGGACTCAACTAGTAGTGATAAAGGTGTGTCAACATGTTTGAAATTATAAATCAGTTAGGGTTTTATATACGTGTAAAACCATGTCCTATAATTGAGGAGTTACATCCATCATGCTTTGCATTTTGAAGCACGTACTAGAACTACTTCCTCCACTACTGGAACTGAAAGCAACGGCTCTATAACCAACCTCCACGATAGATGGAAGTTGGGTAACCTTGCTTTATTTAAAAAGGATTCCCTGCTCACAGAGAAAATGTTCTTCGTTTTTGGGACTATCACCATAAGGACATACAGGTCTCCAAGTGAGTAGAAGAGCCTTTTGCATCATGTTCATGACCTCTGCAGGAACGAATTGGTGATCTTTTGTATTCTGCAGGTAAGGTTTCACTAATCTTGCTGCGTTGTATTCTAGAGTTTACTATTAGTTTTAGGGTTAATTCCAACACAGGAAGCAAACACTTACTTGGTCTAACAGTCTGTAAGAATTAAATTGCAGCAACTTATCCAAGAAACAAGAATTCATCCAATTGAATCACAACTAGTCTAAATTTTTCATTTAACAGACTTAAGAACCAAAACCTTTTATAACATACCTGCATTGTTCGATCCTGATGAAGAAGCCATTGTAGCCTCTGTGTTCGAAACCTTATCCTCTTTTACAATCACAATAGCTTCTCTAATCAATAAGACTTAGAATAACATAAGCTGGTATCGCAAGAGCAGTGGTTTGAACCATAAATATATAGTGCTCCTCTATCCATTCCCTATCAGAATTGGACTGAGATTCAAGTTCATACAAACCATAAAGAATTACGAGACCTCATGAAGTTCCAACACTAAGTTCTTTTCCAAAACCAATTGGAACTTCTCTCAACTCTATTATCCTAAAACAATAAGGACAACCTAAACAGTTTTAACCAAGACTTTTCCGTATCAATCTCAAGCACTATAACTAGTTCTTGTATATGTTTCATACTCATAATCTTACAACATCAGCAAGTTTGCTTCCAAAATGCGGGCAGCTATAGAAAACCTGAAGCGAGCATAAAACACCAGAGTTCTCATATAGAAAACGATAATAAACAGTGAAGAACAGCATTATAAGTGAATTGGTCAATTATGGAAAGGTGCGTACAACTCCAATGGTGTTTTTCACGAGGTTATTGATATTATCTGCTCTTGCTTTATGCAGTATCTGCTTGACAACCAGACCTCCCATGCTGCAAACAAGAGAAAGCCAGTAAATTATTGCATTAAAAATATAATCATCTATAAATTATATTGTATAAAAACTTAGTAATAAAAGGATGCTATGAACTGTTTACCAAAAAAAAATTAGAAAATCAATAAAATGCCCCTAGCAAAACCTTTTTTTATTAAAAAAAAAACTCTTAGACAACTTTCTTTATCATTAAGGATACCTTTTTGTATTATTAAGCACACTTTCTTTATTATTAAGGATTTCATGAAGTGCGACTCATTATGTTTTTCATCCTTATAATACAATACATGTTCTTAATAATAAGAAAAGTTGGCTAAGTGTTTTTCGATAAAAAGAGTTTTGTGAGGGACTTTTTATTAGTTCTCCCAGAAAACAAAGGATGCTGTGAACCAAAATAAAGAGAAAGATTGGTTACATTATTTACTGCACTAAAATTGAGGGTGAGAAAAGGAAGACACAATAAAAGACTATATCCTTTGGTTGTGAGACTGTGTACCACATTTGGTGTTTACCAGAAAGTTCATTGAGAATAAAAACGTCTGCAGCACCTGCTTATTTTACTTCTGTTTTGTTTTTAACGGGGATACAAAAAACTCTGACAACACACGAGACCTCAAGGACATCCTTAAATCCGTCAAAGTTAGAACTCGAAATTGAAAAAAATTAAGAGAAAGAGTGCATTTTATATATGTGTGTGTGTGTGTATGTGTATGTGATGACTGAAAAAAATATATATATGTTATGGCTATTGTATGATTAAACAGAAAATGGCACACCAGTGGGATAGATTTGAACACACAAGCAACACTGTACAGACCTGTGAGTCACGAAAACAACAGGTCGATTCCCAATACCTGCAGAAAGAAGCTTCTCTAACAGCATCGAGCTAACTTCCTGCACGATCCAAAAACAAAGGAAGACAATTGGAAACTACAAGGAGCTAAAAAACATCTGGATCAGTTACAGGCACAAACATGAGTTGTCGGTCTAATTTCTTCTAAAATCTCTTTGGGTCGATCTAATTTCTTCTGAATCTCTTTGGGTCAGTCTGGAGGCTTTTCATTGAGATGTTGTGTTGACAGTGATGTGCCAAAGGCATAAGGCAACTCACCAAGAAGACTAGGGCCGTCAGGAGGCGACTCCCCAAGAAGACCAGGGACAACAGGAGCAGGGATGGGCAAATACTCATTGGTTATGGGTGTTGACAATATCCACGTGCTGAAAGGTTGTTAGAGTTGTTATCAAATTAGTTAGTTAAATAGCTTAGGCTGCAAGTTAGTCATGATGGCTATATAATCTGTATTCTCATAGTTGTATACATCAATTCAGTATCAATGTAATCAATTACTTTCTCTCTCTCTCTCTCTCTCTCTCTTATTCTCTTTTCTCTTTTCTTCTTCAATACATGCTCTTTCTGCATTTATGTGTTTGTCTGCATTTCTATTAACATGGTATCATCACCGAAGGTCGATCCTTGGTGATTTTTCCGTCTTCGTTCTTCCGTCGCATAGTTTGTTGTTGCTTTGTTTATGTGGGACGATTTGCTATTCTTGGTGAAGGTTCTTGGTGCTCGAATCTGGGTATTTCAACAGGGAAAAGATATGTGCACTCCAGCTATTTGATGGGTTGTCTCAGTGAGTATTTCTTTCTGATTAGATGTATTGCTTATTTCTAAGGCCGATTGCCATTCTTTGTTTGATCATGGTGGTTGGGCAACTCTTGGCTTTTGCATTACTTGCCTGGTAATGTTGCTTTTCCAATTCAATTGCTTAATTTCATTACTGGGTAACTCGATTTGTTGATTGTTGGAGGGTTCTTAGAGATCTTTGATCAGCACAGTGGACTGTGAATTGGGTTCAATTACTTGCTTTGTACTCGATTTGTTTCTTTGTACACAGTGGGTTGTGAATTGGGTTTAATTACTTAGTTGGTAATTCTGATTCTTGAAGATGGTCTTGGGGATTCAATTTGTTCAGTTTGGATTGCTGCTCAAATGACGTACTGCAGTTTTAGGTTTCATCTTTCTTTATGCACTCCATCTGTTTGTTTGATTGTCTCAATGAAGAAGGCACGAAATCTTCACTTTTGATAATGTTTTCTGGGTTTGAATAATTGTTCCGATCTTCAGGGCTGTTCTTCCGCTGTGATCGTTGAGGATTTCTTTTTGTTCGTCGGGGTTTTTTGGTAGCTGGTGGTTTGGTGGAGGTTCTCCCATTGGGTTTTCCGATCACGAGCTCGAGTCTTAGGTTTTGCTACTAAATTCTGCACTCTATATGTTTGCTTAAATGCCGCAGTGAAAATTTGTTTTCTTCAATACGGTTTCTTGTATGCAAGTTTAGCTATTAAGGCCGATAGCCATTTTCTGCGAGATTGTTGAAGGAATACAAAGGACGATAACCATTCCTTTCTGTTGCGTGATTAGTTCTTGGTTGTTTGAGATTTTTGCACTCCGTAAGGCCGATTGCCAAGAGTGTTGAATGCAATTTGTTTCCTCCATAAGGCCGATAGCCGGAGTGAAAAGTTCTGTCTCAGAAATTGTGTGTTACTCCTTAAAGGCCGATAGCCAGAGTAACATTCTTGACAAGTTTTGTTTGTTGTCATTGTGTGCAACTCCATTAAGGCTGATTGCAGGAGTGCAGTTCTTGTTCCCTTTCTTCATTGAAGGCCAATTGCCGAAGAAGGTTGTGTTTCTTGATTTCTTTGATTGTAAAGCTTGTTGTTTGATCATTCTCAATTGTGAATGAAGAATGATTTGGTCAGAGTAATCAAAATGTCTGAAAACAAAGTGGAATATGTGAAAATTGAAGATCTTATAGGAATGTTGATTGTAAAATATTGGAAACCTTATCACAAAGAAAACAGTAGCTACAGCGGTGTAGAAATCAGTTTGAGGGGCTGAAATTCTTTGGGTAGTTGATTGATGAATGGTCTGCTTCAATCTCAAATTGGGAAATCCTAGTTGAGATTGAGGGGGATGTTGACAATATCCACGTGCCGAAAGGTTGTTAGAGTTGTTATCAAATTAGTTAGTTAAACAGCTTAGGCTGCAAGCTAGTCATGATGGATATATAAACTGTATTCTCATAGTTGTATACATCAATTCAGTATCAATGGAATCAATTACTTTCTCTCTCTCTCTCTCTCTCATTCTTTTCTCTCTTTTCTTATTCGATACATGCTCTTTCTGCATTTCTGTGTTTGTTTGCATTTCTGTTAACAATGGGTAACCGTAGTTACCCGTCCGAATTTCTTGGTTATGGTTACAGGCAACCGTTTACCCGTGAAATTTATATGGGCGGTTATGGGTATTAACTACAGTTATAAACGAGTACCCATTTACCGTTTATTTTAATATATACATAAAATTAAAAAACAAAAAACATAAGCGAATCTAAATCACAACATTCACTTTCTATAGAAATTGCATGTTGATTATAACATCCATTTCAATTATAACATCCAGTGCTAATGCTTATTGATTCTAGTGTTGGTGCTTATAACATCCAGTCCTAGTGCATATTGATTATAATATCCTCAACCTAAGATAATGACTACCTTGAGTTTTAGAAGCTTTACTTTGTAATCGTATGGATGTTATAATTGAAGACTTGCTTGGGTATAGAAGAAAAATATGTCTGAAATACATGAATTTTCTTTCCAATATGCTTGCTCAAGTAATGAGAGGTATTTTGTTAGTAACAAATTAATTCTTAGCAAATATATCATATTACCTTGATTGATAACAGTTAAAAATATCGTTCGTGAATTATTATTTCAATTATTGGAGTTGTATATGGTTACGGTTCAAAAAAACATGTAAATAGGAGAAAATGGGGTAAATGGGTTAACAAATGGGTAAACGGATAAACGGTTAGGGTTAAATAGATATGCGGTTATGGGTATGGTTAACCGTTCATAAACGGTTATGGGTATGAGTATAACCGTTTAGGCAATTACCCAACGGGTAAACGGTTATGCAGGTATGAGCATAAACAGTTATAGGTGAACAACTACAGTTACCTACTTGTCATAACCTTTGTCCATTCCTAATCAGGAGGCGCCTAACCACGCACTAGGTACGGCTAATTTGCATCCCAGTAAAACGCGATTTTGATTTTCATTGATATATTCTACTTAGTGATTTCCCCTTCTGGTATTTTTCAATTTAGGATTTCACTGTGGGCTAGATAATTTATGATGTTGTATGGAATTAATTTGTTGTGATTGTTCAAATTGGGTCCTTTTTTCATTGATTTTTATTGCCCTGCCTTTTAGTTTGATACTATATCAAACACTTTACTATGTCAATCTAATTTAGTTTAGTCTAAATCAGTCTAGCTTAGTTTTTGAAGTTAATCCAGTCTGAAATTATCCGGTGTAACAAACGCACCATTTTTAGACAGATGACGCAACTCGAAGTTCTTCTTGTGTGGAAGAAAGAATTTGTCCCCACCCTAAGAAGCACCTTCATGTCTACCCTAATTGATTTAGACCAAAACTAAGTTTTGACCTGTCTTTTTGAATAATCAAACCCAAACAATTAAATAAGGATGAAAGTATCCTTCAACTGCGACAGATTAATTCGTTTGTTCCTTTTATTCCAAACCCCAAATTGAAAGGTTGATTATTCCTTAGGGTTTGGATTATTTCAACAATTTGATTTAATCCAACATCTGGCTGTTTTGGTTTGTTTTTTCAAGGCACGTTTTAAGAGTCTAATTATTTGCAAACTAAGAGATGACTATTCATCTCAGTTTTTAAAAAGAAGAATTTGAAGTACGATTGGATAAAGTTACATATTATCCTATCTGTCAACCTCATATTGTTGAATTGGCTACTGCCATATATAAGACCAATTGGTTGACATCGAATAAATTCGATCGATTTTTCTGTTTTTTGAACTGAATTAATAAAGTACGGCAGCATGACATTGAATAAATCCAATATATAATTATGAGAAAAACTCATAAAATTCTGTCAAAACTTGAAGAATTCTGCAATGTTGTATCACCCAACAGATAGAGATAAAGATCAAAATATGGACCATAATCCGAAAGGCGTGATTAAGCACGCAAATGAAAAGACCTTTGCATCAGTCAAAATAAAACTCTACCAACTAAAAATCTATGATCAGCATAACGAGTTGAAAACGAACAAGATTGTTTGACGCGACACCATAAACCTTTTGATAATTAATAGACCTTGGCAGCGGTCGAGACAAAATCTTGTTGCAGCCACATATACATCCATGATCAGTTAAATATTTGAAAAAATAAGCAAAGTTTCTCAAGGAACTATATTTACACCTCATAGCAGGCGCATCAGGTTATTTATTTATTTTTAACATTTTCCTATTGTTAGAAAAAAATGAGAGAGTTCGAAACTATTACAATAACTTAAGAGATGAGAAGTTTCAAATAGAGGCCACATAAGTGAAACACCTACTCACTATTGAAAGAAAAAAAAACTTACTCGCTAGAATATTTAATCACATGCAAACATATCAAGTTAGTTCTGATGAAATACTTGAAAAGGCAACGTTCATTTTTATTTTCTTCATAAAGTAAACCTAAAAATATAAAAGTCGGTGCGCTTTAAATCCAGAAATTGAAAACCAATAACCTGAAAAGTACCAATGTTCTGACTTTTTAACCCTCACGCTTCACTCTTGTTATAAAGGTTAAAAAAAATAAAAAAATAAAAAAATTTTAATATAACAAAAAAAAAAAAAAAAGCTTAACTGCACTGAAACACAAGTAAAAATCATAATGCAAAGCAAACAAATATCTCAAAAAATAAATACTATCAATTTCGAACCAAAGCTCCACATATAGAAGCAAAAACTAACAAATTAAGCTCAACCTCATAAAGCGAAGCAAACCTAAATCTCAAAAGAGAAAGCTGAGATGGGAAACACAAATTAATCACCAAACCATACACTGTATGGATGAACCATTCCAAGAAGTGCCGAGCAGAGGAGATGTTGTCTTCAACTTAAGAAATGGGTGAATTGGGGGTTTTATGTTATAGGTGGGATATCTTATTCTTAACTAGAATATCTATGCAAGGTTAATTTTGAAATTATATTATGCTGTTGTCATCATAAAACTACGAAACCCTAAAAGAAGGGGTTCGTGAAATGATTTTGAAACATTAGGGGGTATTTCTATTACTTTCAAAATTTGAGAGGGTTTTGTGAAAACTCAAAAATTCTCAAGTGGTGTATGTGTAAGTGTATGTGTAATTACAAGTCAATATTGCATGCAGGAATATATTACATACGCAAGAGCCTCATTTTGCTGGATATTGGCTGCATAAAATTTGGGAGGAGTTCCAAAAACATTAAAAGTATTATGAACAGTCTATTTATTGCATGCAGAAATATATTAATACAGTAAAAATATTACGAACCATCTATTTATTTGCTATAATTGATTGGCCATCCATTGTAATTTTATTGATTTTCTTATAGAGATTATGTTTATAAAATATTTTGTAATAAAAATAATTTGGATCATAAGCAAAAAGTCTCGTGAATTAGCTACGAAGTTTTGTGTGGAAATTCCTCTACAATTCTTGTGGAGTCAGTTATCTCTCTAATCGTATACGGGAGCATGCCGGATTGTTGTGTTACGTTTGGATACTATTAAGACTATAATTAATCATCTGTCCGACTTCCACAGTTAAAATAGTCAATTAAATACTGCTATAATTTATCTAAGGGGAGGTTGCATGCATGTTTCCCGGAAGATGGGTTACCATGCAGAAACACGCATGCACGAAAGCTGGTGTTATAAATACCAAGACTACTTCTCTCAAATCATAACTCAGAAATCTCTCTCTCTCTCTCTCTCTCTCTCTCTCTCTCTCTCTCTCTCTAACTGATCTGATGGAAAGAAGCGGTAGAGTAGAACCCCCCACAGTCTTTGGAAAGATAGTCACAGTTCTCAGTATCGATGGGGGCGGAATAAGAGGCCTCATTCCGGCAACCATTCTTACTTTCCTCGAATCTGAACTTCAGGTATATAAGACTTTCTGTCAATATATATATATAAGTACTTTACCATCTCTGTTTTAATAGTACTTTCAGTGATTTTCCCAATTAAGTACTAATAAGATTAATGTCATTGGTGGTACTGCAGAAGCTGGATGGTGAAGATGCAAGGATCGCTGACTATTTTGATGTGATTGCAGGAACAAGCACAGGTGGTCTTGTGACTGCTATGCTCGCAGCCCCAAACGAGAATAACCGCCCACTGTTCGCTGC